>NC_080558.1:14137110-15367735 GCF_030253575.1 Rhododendron vialii
CGGCCCACAACAAACTTTTTGGACCCAGCACCCTCGATCTTGTATTTCCTGTCTAAGGATTCCCATAACTCTTTGGCCGATGGAGCCTCGCCATACACAGAATACAGCGAATCATCTAGAGCATTCAAGATGTAATTCTTGCACATGTAGTCATGCTCTTTCCACCTAGCCACATCAATCCGCTTCTGAGTGTCAGGATCGTCTTCAGCAATAACGGGTGCTTCCTCGACAAGCCACTTTGCCAAGTTCAAGGTGGTGAGATAGAACAACATCTTCTGTTGCCACCTTTTGAAATCGACCCCAACAAATTTGCCCGGTCTCTCCACGTGAGACATTGGAACGGAGGGAATCCCAGGAATAGGAGCATGAATTGGAATAGCCACACCGCCATTTCCATTGCCACTGACCCCACCAGTCTCTTTGTCTTTGCCAGTGACAGTTGTTTTCTCTTGCACAGTAGTCATGCTTTTCCTGAAATTAGGAACAACCACATATTAGAGAACAAATCTCAATATCAAAATGACAAGCTATATAGCATAGATTAACAATCTATCAGATAAGCTAAGTCTAACATCCCCCACAATACCATGTAACCTGGGGGTCCCAGGGGGCGCGCCCCCTGGCGGGGGTCTCAGGGGGCCGTGCCCCCTGACGGGGGTCCTGGGGGCAGCGCCCCCGGGCGGGAGTCTGAGGGCAGCGCCCTCAGCGGGGATCGACCTGCCCGGTCAGGTCGCGGGGGTCCAGGGGGCAGCGCCCCTTGGCGGGGGCTCGGGGGCAGCGCCCCCGAAAGGTAAACGGTATACACAAACTGCTACTAGCAAGATTGTGGCCATCTGACTTCCCCTTCTGCAAAGCAGCATAATTTGGGTACCGGCTAACACCACATATGCCGTGCACCAAGGCTGAGTGATTCACGCCTACCATTGGCTAATCACTTCAGGCAAGGCACACATAGGCCGTAAGCCACCTCTGGCTAATCACAAGCCTAGCACCCAAATTGCCTCTGCCAAGCAGATTATAACAGTGGGATCAAGGCCAGGCGATGTCAAGGCAGAAGCCAAGTAGATCACCCCAGAGGCCAACCAAAATTAATCTAAGGCCAAGCCGCGCACGACTGCCTTAGGCCGTAGCCTTTCTGTTAATTCCATCTTCGAGCAGTGGCCATGTCGCGCACGACAAGCCATGGCCGTAGCCATATGGGTCTGTTATCATGTTTCGATCCATTAATCAATCTGTGATAATCTCATATCAATTATCGGCAGATTGATCGAACTCCTTATACCACGAATCTGTCCAGTCATGAATCTGTTCTTGCAACTCAAATGTTAGTCCAAAACAGAAACTGTTTTCTGGAATTCATTGCCGATTGAATTGATCAGAATCTTTCTTAAGCTTGTTGGAAAAAATCCGGCAATAATAGAAATTCCAGAGAACAATTTCCATTGATACAATATGAATTACAGAATCAAGACATAATACAAACATTAAACAGAATGGAACAGTAGATATACGAAACGATTTTACAAGAAAAACAAACCGAGTCCTGTGTGAAACCACAGTCTCCTTAAGAAAGATTCGCCGCCTACCGTTGGTGTTGTAGGTTCGTGTTCGGCGTCTTCCTCCCAGGGTTGGCTCGGCTAAACCGCAAGCCGTCGGAACACCGCCGTCGACCGCCTTGGCGAACTGACTACCGTCTGCCTTTCTCTCTCAAAAAACGAAATTCAGAATATGCAAGTGATTTGTGGAATTGCTTGTATCTACTCCAAACCGGAAGCCTCCTTTATATAGAGCAGAGGAGGAAGGAGGGTTGAATGCAGCCATTAATCGCTGAAATGAATTCAGCCATTATGCTGCCATCAAATGCTGGAGGTTACAAGAATAAATCAGCCATCAAATGCTGAATAATTCATCATCATGGCCATCATGGGGAGGTTACGGGATTTACAAAATTCCTCACATCAATACGTCTATTGAATACGGGGCGTCCAGATACAACGAACCCGGGACTGGTTGCCTCGGAAGACCCTCCAAAATCCCGGTTTCATTCACCCGAAATTCGGTAAATTTCCAACAATAACTTAAGCACAAACAAAAATAACTCGCCGGAGGTTAAAATGGCTCAAACAGGGAGCAGCGTTTAAAGATTTATTAATTCCTGTCTTTGGGTGTTAAAACAGCGTACTTTTGAAGACTAATGTGGTGTACCATTTGCAGCCAAAACAACGTCGTTTTGGGCTTCTCTACGAGGCTGCCGTGTGTTGTGCACTACAGCATCCTTGTCTCCACAATCATACGCCACCCTAGACCCCAATACCGAGAAACCATATGACAAAAGTAACATGGAAGTGTTGCGGAAACTAAGGACCAAAAAAAAAATCAGAACACAAACACACACACAAACACAGAGACAAAGATTTACGTGGTTCCCCAAAATCGGGTACGTCCACGGGAGAGGGCCGACGAATTTCTATTATAGACGAAGAGGAGGATTACAAAATCACTCAAACTCACACTCACTCATAGACTGATACAAATGCATACATATGCTGCTCTCAAACTCTCTCTGATTTTCAGATGCTCTATCATTCTCTTTTTGACAGAGCCTCCTAGAATGAGCTCGGCTCCCTCCCGAAGGAGGAGCCCTCACGCTGCTCTACTCTCTCTACACTACCTCACTCTCCTCTCTGGTCTCTCACTCAAGAGAGATACAAAACCATGGAGCAAAGCTCCCAATTTATAGGCAAAACCCAAACCGTGGTTTAAATGCTACGCTTGTGGCATTGACTCCAGTATCCACGCCTAAGATTTTCCAAATCTTTGCCAATCTTCAACAACACATAGCTGATCTTTCCATTGTCAAGAAAGGCTGCCCATCTTTATCCAATCTTTGACCAATGAGAGAATTGGAGCCACACTTCAGCAGCCCATGTGCTGATTTCAACAATCTCCACCTTGACGACAATTCTCCAAAGGTCCGATGCTGCCCCCAAATACAATCCAAAATCAGAACAAACAGACTCTCTACAAACTCGAACAAACAAAGAGAGACAAGAGAGCAAACTATAGAAGCAAACAACAGTGCTCTCAAAACAGAACAAACAAACAGACTGACTGCAGATAACAGATGCTCTTAACAAATTCAGAATACCGGAACAAACCAACAGAAGAGCCAGATTTTCGAAGTCTTCGAGTAAACTTCAGAAAAGATTCAGACAAGTCGCGCGACAACTCAAAAAATCCCGGCAACAGATTCATATACAAATTCAGATGCTTGACCCACATCAAGCCAAATGCTCAACCTCGATTGAGCCAGGCGCCCCAGAGGCGCATGCACCCCGAAGGTGCTTAACATTGAATCAGGTGGACTGAGCTTGAACCACCATCAAACTCACTCCCAATAACTTCAGCGGACAGATCTGCAGTAGATTCAAAATCAAATTCCCCAATAACGGTGGCAGCTCCACCTTCAGCTTTACTCACACACACACAGTGCGCACACTGCACTTTTCATACAACAAGGGGAAGTGATCCCCTGTGGTCACACCCACCCACTAAGGGTGTACCCCAACAGGAAGCACCAAAAAACTTCCTGCATCTCACCTTCACAATAATTCACAGTGTCATCAGCAAACTGCAAATGAGTAACACAAAGCTTATCCACTCCAACCTGCATATCTTTTATTAAAGCTTGTTACTTTGCCTTTTGAGAGAGCCAGTTTAGACCTTCAACAGCAATAACAAACAAGAAGGGAGACGACGGGTCTCCTTGCCAACCTTTCTGCATCTTAAATTCTTCGGTAGGGGAACCATTCACAACTTTGTATAGAGAAGCCGTTTGAGACACACACTTTAATCCATGACATCAATTTCTTTGGGAAACCAATCATTTGCGTCATGCTGAGCATGAAGTTCCAATTAAGCTTTGTCATCGGCGTTTTCAAAGTCTAACTTCTTTATTAAACCTTTTTTCTACCCATTTTCCATCCATAGGCCACTTCTTTTGCAATCAATATAACATCTTGTATATTTCTCCAACCCACAAATGCAGACTGGACATCACCGGTAACCTTTGTAATGCAGTTCTTCAATCTGAATGGTAAGACCTTTGATGATATTTTATAACTTCTACCAATTAAGCTTATTTGCCTAAAGTCAGCTAGACTTAAGGGGTTTTCAACCTTTGGCACCAGCGATATAGAAGAGGAATTTATACCCTTAGTTAGCTTCCCATTCGTGTGGAACTCCGAAAAAATGTCATGATATCTGCTTTCATTAATGTCCTACCTTTTTTAATGCTCAACACGTTAAATCTGTCGGGTCTAGGGGCTTTATTCCCATCGCAGCTTTTTATAGCAGCCCATTCTTCTTGCTCTGTGAAATCCAGCACCAAGTTCTCATATTATCATATAAAGACATTACATTGCCCCTATCAAATGTAAGTCTATTCACCCACTCCCCCGAGAAGAGCGATTGAGAGAAGATGTACACTTCCTGCTTGACATCCTGATTTTTGAGGATCTTGAACCGCATGCCCATTGACGTTTACAGAATCAAGGCCATTCTCTCTTTGTCTGTTAGATGCGGTGAGATGAAAATACTTAGTATTCTTGTCCCCTTTTAATTACCAATTTTGCCTTGATTTCTGGACCCAAAACTGTTCAACCATTCGGTTGAGTTTCTGTAAATCAGACCTTAGCTCTTCCCTCTTGCTTCTATCTATATATATCTTGAAGTAAAGCACTCTCGGCTTGCATATCTAGACGGTATACTAATTCTTCCACTTTTATTTAACTTGTGTTGCACATCCCCAAATACTTCTCTGCTCCGTACTTTGAGAGTCTCTTTCATACCTTTCAGTTTGCTGATAAGCTTGATCCAGCCCAACCTCGAACAACTGTGTCATTCCAAGCCTTTTCCATAACTTCAACACACTTAGGATGCATACAACAAGAAGTAATGAGCCAGAAAGGCCTAGGACCCCAATCTTTCATCGTCGATAAGTAGAATAGGCAATGATCAGTAAGAGTTCTAGGCAGCTCCCACTGTTTAAGTTTGAACTAATCCAACCATTTTGGGTGGAGTAAAAAGCGATCTATCCTGCTCCACTTCTCCCCATCTTGAGAATTGGACGCAGTGAACTTTCGCCCTATATCTTCAATAAATTGATTAAGGTTTCTCATTCCTGTTTCCTGATGAAAACGCCCCTGCCCTTTCCCCTGTGTTTCTGATTTGACTAAGGTCCCCTCCCAAACCTCCATGGTTTCTGGTAATGTCCTTTGAGGCTTGATGGCACTCCCCACGTGATAAGTGCATAAATATGCCTATTTATGCCCCCTAACTTGTGTTTGTTATGTCCGTTTAGTGCGCTACTTGGAGTTTGATACTCGTTTTCTTTATTTCAGGACCTACGGAGCCGTTGGATAACATTTAAAGCTAAATCGATATAAAAATAATTAATGATGCAAAGCGAGCTCGAAGTCATGCTTGGAGAATGTAATACTTGCCGATCAAATTAATCAAGAGGTGAGGCCAAGCTTATAATGGATGGTTCAGCCAATAAACTTTTTGGCTTTGCACGTGCATATGATGAGGGTCCACTGAATTCCTTTTATTGGGCTAGAGGTTTACAACAGCAAGTATAAAAAGAAGCAAGGTTTTGTTTAAGGCATATTCTCCCACGGCAGAAAGAGAAAGGGGGCTGCCATCGGGACTCCTTTTCCACCCAAAAACGGAGAACGCATAACTGTGACAAGAGAACGAGACCACGGTGGCAGCAGAAGAAGCAACACGACAGAAGAAGGATTCAAGCTTTGCGGTTTAATCTTTTACGGTTATTTCAATGGAGTTTATTTGTTTCACGATTATTTATTCTAACTCTATGCGCGGCTAAATCCCTTGACTAGGGTGACGAGGAGGTCTCTCTAAGTAGCGTAGTTATTTGATTTTTAGGGTTTTATATTCGACTCATTGTATGACTTGGTCAATTCATAACTTTTTATGAGAGTTTATATTTTTCTGATATTCGAATGTGTTTGTATTCATAGTTTCAAGCACAGTCATGCAATGATTTTGAATGTTTCGAGATAGGCTTTGAGATAGATTATACGACGTGAGACGGATCGTGCCGTGGTTAAATCCAATGAGACGATCCGTGCCGTGTTGAGATAAGCTATACGGAGTACGAATCTTGATTATATTTTTGGGGATTATCAATAGGAATTGCTACCCTACGGTGATCTGGTTGAATGTTGAATGTGAACCCTAGGTTTCGAAATAAATGCGTTACAAGGGGAGACTGAATCGGAAACCCTAGTCATTTCTCTCATTTGTTTCAAAATCCTTTAATTGCTTTCTAGTTTTATTTTAGTTTAAGCAAATCCAAATCAAAATCCAACTTCCTTTTAGTTTTAGAATTAAATTAGAAATTAATTGAAAGTACCGTAACTTAGCTTTTTACTCTCCGTGGACGATCTCGGACTTAACTGCTATTCTTCGGAATAATTGTTAATTCCCTGTTTTATAAATTATATTTTTGGTGCGAAAACAACAGACCACCACGCATGACTTCTGCCTACAACATTTGTAGTATTGCACCAAGATAGAACTTCTATTACAGCAAGCGTCCATCATGGTGAGAACCTCCGGGCTCCATATACAAAGTAGTTCACCTGAGCTTCCATTAGCATCAACTTCAACAAATTTAAAATTTGAATCCCATAATATGGAGTTCACAAAAATCCATGATAAAGCTCCCTTTTTTGTTTCTTGGATCAAGAGGAAATCCACTGATTTTCGAGAAGTACCTTTTGCATTTCAGGACATGATTTTCATAGCATCTGGTGGCATGGTTTAAGAACCAACTATGTTTCCATTTATTTTTCTATTTGATACAAATTAATTCTTGCGACAACATTAATTACCATTTTTGTACTCAGGTTTGGTTGATTTCTCAGACGCAACAGCTCTCCCACAGGTACCCTTTTATTTAAGACAATCGGTGATGCCAAATCCTTAACAGTTCTTAAACTATGCGAGTGTGAACCCTACTTGGAAGAGGACGAGGAAGAGGACTTAGGCGATTACCCTTTCACTGATAGTGTAGTGTTTCATTCTCTACGCAAAGTTGGTCTCAAGGGCATCTCAGTGGATGAGGAGCTGATCATCCAGGGTTTGATCCGCAGTTGCCCTTTGCTTGAGAAATTCTCTCTCAAGGATGTTAGGACGCTGAGCAAAATTTTGTGGTGGCTAACCTTCATACACCAAAGGTAGTTGAAATCTCTCCATACGCGAAAAAGTTGTGATGATCGAGTCTCCAAATCTCCGGTGCTTCACTTACGAGGCAGAAAGAATATTGGACAAGGATTTTTTTTCAAGTTTAACAATGATTCAGCTCTCAATCTGAGAGATCTGTGTTTGATAGGCTGTTGCCTCACCGACGAGGAGTTCGACTTTGATAAATTCATTCCTTGAGTATTTGAGGTTTGACGGTTGTGATGAGATCGAAACGGTCAGTGTCAAAAGTCATCACCTTAAGCACCAAATATTGTATGACTGGAGATCAACCAGAGAATCTCCAGCTGAGACCACTAGCTCGCCTTGTTAATCCTACTGCTCCTAATTTACTCTCTCTTGAATATGACGGGTCTATTTTTTTTTTATAACCGGGGAACAGCCCTACAGATGAATATGAGGGGTCTACAACCAAAATCACCTTGTTATCCTTAACTAGCTCGCCGGGAAAACATTGGAAGGCTATTCTTTTTTATGATTTGGTTGACCCTATATGGTTCCTCGAGTTGAGGGAATTTCTCCAAGATCTGAATGGAAATGGAGGTCTGACCACGGAGTTATTCACCTCTGTGTATAACGGGGATAGCTTTAATATGGAGGACTCTGGAAAATTCCCGGTCCCTCCAGTCCAAGAAATCGAGTATCTGAAGCTCAAGCTAGTAGCATTGTCATCACTAAATTGTGAAGCTCTTGTGGATGACCTGGTTTGGAGTTGTCATTCAAAGAATGTTAAAATAGAATCTGGTAATTGCATTCTTGTAATGGAACTCTATGAGATGCAGGGAGGAGATGGTGATCTGATTATTTGGAAGATGAAGAGATTGGGAGCTATGAGGGTGGGGGTGGTGGTGATCATGAGTATGAGAGGATTCTTGACGAGGAAACTTTGTTGGATTCGTTGTCTCCTTTTGCATATGGACAGCTTGTTTGTTTTAGGTGACCTACAGAAAGAGAGAGAGATGGAAAGCTCAAACCGAACATGGACGGAACAAGGATTTTATTTGGGGGGTGCCGAGCTTGTGTCACCCTGTTCTCCATATCATCACAACACACATGGGGGTTAACAGAAAAATAGCAATAGAGAATTATTTCTTATCATACAATTAATTAGTCACTCTCAATTTTTGGACAAAGTTATCTAGAAAAAATGGTCATTGCCAATAACAGTTTCAGCATTGTTGCAACTAAATTGCTATATATAGTAGAAAAGATGGCATATTTAGCTACGTAATGATATAAAGTAGTGTTAAGATTCTAAACCGTCTATTTTTCAAATTGAGATTATCTCATATGATGATTTCTCATATGATGTAACGAAAAATGGGATCTAAAATGCTCACATCTGAAAGATTGGAGCTGTTTATTTTGAAGGTCTCAGTGTACTTGTCTCTCATACAAATGAAAGCGCTCTTCTCTCTCTCGAGCGCGCGCTCCATATGGAGGGGGGGAATGTCGCAAGAATCCTAGCGCTTTTGAAACTTGTGGAAAATGAAAGAAAAGAAGGAAACATAATTAATTAGGATCCTTTTAATTCGCTAGGAAATGGAAGAAAATAGTACAAGAAAGAAAATAAAATTGGACTATTTTTGTGTTCACTTAACAGGAAAGTGCTAGAAAGTTACGAGAAAATAATTTTTTCCGTACAACCTTCCTAGGTCCGTTTGAATAGAGTGAATGTCATAGAAAATGAAAGAAAGAGGGGAAAATGACACTTTTCCGGTGTTTAATTAACATGAAAATACAAGAAAATGGATTTTCTTGTATAACTTTGGATACATAGCTTCCACTTTTTTGCTAAAAACACAGAAATTTTATCTCCTTTTATTTTCTTGCAAAACTTTCGGAGAAAATCTTGTTTACAGAGCAGCTATAAACAAATGTTTACGGAGCTTAATCTTGGCCGGCCAAAAGTATTTTGGACGGTCCGGCTTTTGAAATAACTATTCGCGCGAATAATTTTTTTTAAATCCGGACCATTAATTGTCGAAACAAATGGTTGAGATTGCATGGCTCCACAAATAAGTTTCTCTCCTTTCCATTATGTCCGTAGCTTTTCCTTTTCTGCAATGATCCATGATGTATGTGACAGGGTAAGTTAGTAAATACATTTTGGGAAATGATATGGGCACTCCAAAAATTGATGCAGGCACTCCAAAATCAGTGTAATTCCAAATCCACTTTCATTTGTTTTTTGGAGTGCCTATATCAATTTCCCTACATTTTTTCTTGCAAGATTTCTTACAAACACTTGTAAGAAAATAATTTTTTTTTTCACTCTCTTTTCTTTTACTTTACTTTCTCTCATTTCTATTTTTCAGCATAGTTTTCTTTCTAATCAAATGGATCCTAAGCATTGTAACTCTGCTTTATGTTTCCCACAACATATGCATGGGAAGGAAGTACTATCGGCTTGCTTTCCTTCTTCACCCCATACTCCCATCCCTTCCTTGGTTCTGCCATTTTCGTTGCTCTTGTATTCTTTTTTTATTTTTATCACCTCTTGTATTCTTATTCAGTTCTAGCTGGAAAAGAAAGAAGGATTTGTAAATGAAAAATCTGAAACCCAAAAGTGGTGAATTAGCTGGCTGAAGACGACGACCGTTATGTCCGACAGTGGAAGCAGCGACAACTCCCTCTGGGGAAACCTTCCACCGGAGATCGTCGCCCACGTACTCTCTTTCCTACCCATAAAGTTTCTATGCAAATTCAAGTGTGTTTGTCCCACATGGAATTCCCTAATCTCCTCCCCGCATTTTGCCAAAACCAACAAACCTTAAAAAACCATTCTCATTTCCTGGTCTCACGGTCTCTACTCCGCTGATTTTGCTGCTGTGAATCTGACTGCTGAAAAGCTTGATCTTCCTTTAGCCGAAGGAAAGGTGTCGTATGGTTGTGGCTCTTGCAATGGCTTGGTTCTAGTTTCTGTTCAAGAGGTTGATTCCAACTTCTTCTTGCTGAATCCATTAACTAGAGAATGTAAGAAAGCCCCAACCCCCCTTTTATGACATCTCTTCGTCTGCCCGAATCAAACTTGTTACAAAGGGTACCCACGCTGTTCTACCGGGGTTGGGTTATGACTCATCTACAGATGATTACAAGGTTGTGATGCTCCTTTACAATTGTATTACTGAATTTGAATATGATTCTGATGGCCATGTTAATAGTATTATTATTGATGGTGATCATGCTGGTAATGTTTCTGAGGTGATTGTCTATTCACTAAAAACTGATTCTTGGAGGAGAATACAAGATTGCCATTATGATCCTGTGGAACCTCTTCCTGGGTTTCTCTTTAATGAGCGTCTCCATTGGCTAAGTGAGAAAACTGGTGATTTGGATGGTTCTATGGTTGTTGCCGCTTTCAATTTCCCAGATGAGAATTTCACGGAAGTGCACCTGCCTGATACATTTGATACTGTTTATGAAGTTGAGTATCACCACATGGTTGTTCTTGGGGGTTGTCTCTGTTTGGTTATTCGGCCGACATTTGGTGACGAAATTGTAGTTTGGATGATGAAGAAGTATGGGGTACAAGAATCGTGGATCAAATTTACAATTCTAAATCACAGCCGGATGTCTCTAGGGAACGTGTTGCATTTGTCAGCAGAAGGCGAATTTGTATTGAGCACATAAGGAGAAATTGATGGCACGAAACTAGTTGCGTACAATCCGAAAAAGGAAACACTGACAGACTTGGTGGTTAGTGGCATTCCAATTGAATTTACAGATGGGGACAACTACATTGAGACCCTCGTCTCTCCTAATCGTGGAGGACAGATTAGGAAGCAATGTGAAGCTTCTTCAGGTGATCATGTTCAAAGAGTTATCGTTGCTTGACTATTAAAAATGTAAAAATGAGTTTGGGACGTGTAAGGTGCCAATATAACCAAAACTAGCCACATTTAGTACGAGATAAACTATGTAAGAAGTAATATTAGCAACAACGACAAAAAAAGAGGGTGCCAGGCCCCATAGAGTGTGTACTACCTATGAAGCATGTATGAGTACTCATAGATGCATTCCATAACCGTGGCATGCCCATATATCGTACCGATACTCCTTGGATACTTATCTGAATGCTTCTTAAACATAGCCATAATTTGTCAAATAACTTTCTTTAATCTTGAAGTATCAGATAACTTTTGGATACTCTTACGTCGCGTATCCACACTTCATGAATAGGGAATATGGCATTTCATATGCAACATCAAAGTACAACCACCATTAGTAGTAGATAAACGACTAGTTTTACAATACTTTGCTTACTTCTTAGAGGAAGAGAAACCATCAGATTGTACTGGTTTCATCTTTTGTGGGGGATAGACATTTTAAGAATGTTTGGACATATGGTTCTTGTTATCATTGTTTGTTCACCTTTTTTTGGATCTTGGCAGTGACAGACCAAAGTCTCAACTCATTAACAGCATGCCCCTCTGAACTCAATTGGAAGGAACCCAATGTGACGTATCTCTTTTCTACTTTCATTGCCCCAAACTGAGGATTTTTATTTTTTTATTCAGCAATTATTTTTTGCATCCGTAGCCTCAATCCTCTCTATTGCATAACCAATCTGCTAAGCCTCCTAAAATCATTTGGGCTTTTAATAGTACTGGACTTAACTGATAAGTTTGGATACTGGTTCTTGCCTCGTAGTCCTTAGGTTGGCAACCCGTTTGGCATGAAATTGAGGGTCTTATTTATGGAATGCTACTTCTTGAGAAATTGAAGTCTTAAAGTTGAAGTATGTGAGTGGTATTAATTCTCCTTGTGAGATTTAAGTGTTTGCATGTCTAGAATGCTTTAGGAAAGGGGAATCGTTGTTCTTTGGCTTGCCAATGGAAGGGCCATTCATGCAAAATGGTTAATGAAGATTCCATTCATTATGTGGAATGCTCATTATCTTTTAACGAACGAAATGACTCAATGAAAATTCTATCCTAAATTGAACCAAACACACCCTTAAGTTCTTTATCTACCTCATTAAGCTCAATTTTTTACCTTTTACTAGCTGTGTCCTAGAAACGTGGAAAGTCTCAGCCACCTAAAACTGTGAATGATGATTCTATTTGTAATGTGCATGTTGTCATTTTCTTTTCACTAACCAAATGACGGTATGAACATTCCATTCAAGTGAACCAAACACAACCTTTTGTTCTTTATCTACTGGATTAACCTCAACTTCTTCCCTTTGCCCACCACGTTCTAGGAAAGAGGAAACCCTCAGCCACCTATTTGTTGATGTCATTCATCTCAACTTGTTTAGTGAGGATCTTCCTTCAACTTTTGATTTTTTTACGATAGCCTCATTTAGTTGAATGGTTTGTTGCTTCATTGCCCTCATCTGTTTCAAAACAATCGTAATTGGAAGGCTTGAATCAATGTCTGAGCTAAGAATCACTAATACTTGAAAGGAAGTGATGTGTCTCTGTCCGACAACGATACTCCCACACGTGTCTGAAACTCTTTTTTCCGTGTCCACTATTAAAGAATTGAAATCTTCCTTCAAACATGTATCTGACATCTTTGTGTAGTATGTCTGACACTTCTTTGGTATCTATGACCAAGAAATATATGTGTGATTCACACTTCTTACTTCTTAGACATCTAATGTGATTATCAAAGATATCGGAATTTGATATGCCATTTAGTAGAAAAAGTAATTCTTAAATCATATGTAAATCCGATTGGAAACTTTGAAGGATTTCTTGAGGATTCCTAACTGTGCCCATGTCTTATTGCTTAAGGATTTCTTGAGTGATAACTTATTCTATCTCATCTATTATATAATTTGGGGTGTACTCTATAGTACATCTACTCATAACATTTTACATAGTTGAACATATCCCCAATGTGTCCGTGTCCTGCATTTTAGATAAATAACTTATTCGCATGTCCGTGTTCTATTATATCTGTGCTTCTTAGTGTTTGAGTTTCAGCTTTTCTAGTTCTTGCTACTACTCTTCTCCATTGTGCAAGGGGCTTATAGCCATTTCTTTTGCCGTATAATGGGCTATTATTACTCATGTTTTTAGTGGTGTTAACGTACATACTCACTAACAGTTAAGAATCTATTTTGCAGTTGACAGGGAAGGAACATCCGAGCTCTAATCCAGCAAATTAAACTATGTGCATGCAGCAGTACTCAACTTTTTACAGGGGAACCATGTTCTTGCTACTCTTCAGCATTGCATCTCCTAGCCCTTTTGAAGGCGCTTCTAGTGCTTGATTCCAACTGAAGCCCTTTTTTATTTCAGTAACTTCAGTTTCATTTCTTGGCTAGGAGCTACTTCATTGTTGTTTGTTATTCCGTGACTGTTCTGTTAGTCTCTGCTAGTAGTTTTCTTTGTTGGGATGTACCTATTTTGTCCACAAGTTTGAAACCATGTGCAGAATTACCTATGTACCTTCAAGGACAGGTGGACACAACAAAAAAACTCGAACTTTGGCACTATGTATCCTTTCTATGTGATCATTGGACGTGGTGGCGGTCAGTCTACCCTTATTTCCCCATTTGATGTGGATGAGAGGCCGTTTAATAGATTTGGCGTATGTTCATATTTGTGGAACTTTACCTGAGCAACTTCTTCATTTTTCTCCTTAAGCACAGTTCGGGTTTCTAACTCCAACCCAGAGAAAAAAGAAGAAGAAAAGAAAAAGGGAGAAAAGGACAGATCAATGAAAGGGGAAATTCCGATTTCCCATGTTTAATATGTATGCACTCAAGCGATTAAATCAGCATAGAGATTGAAGTTGCGTAGCTTATGATCGTACTCAAGTGGGAATGGCTAGAGTCCAATCGGACAGCAGGATTGTAGAAACCCTTAATGCAGAAAGAAGTTTTGGTGATCTTTACCTAGCATGTTAGGTGTTTGATTGAGAATTAAACCTTAAAAAATATAATACCAAGAACTTATGGTATTATTAAATTGTCATTTTCAAGCCCCTTAGGGCTAGCTCAAGTGGTGAGAACTCAGACTTTTCTTAAGGAGGTCTTGTATTTGAACTCGAATTTGTCCATAGATGTAGGCAAGTGCAGGACGCAATGATTATAAATGTAATTAGTAAAAAAAACAGACACGAACATGCTCAAAGCCTCTTTATACGCCTTATTGAGGAAGTTTTGAATCAAGTAAAGCTTTCATGAATTTTTTTCAGAGCGGAGTACACGAACAACATTAAAAAAAAATTAAAAAAAAAAGGAGAATAGCAACCTATAAAAATGGAATTTTCAAATAGTCCTATAAACCTACTCTCGATATCTGTACCAAGTGTCACACGATCCTGATGTATCAGTTGGAGTGGAATGAAATTGGCGTTGTCTTCTTTTTCTGCACTTGTCTTCTTTTTCTGCACTCGAGTGGTGGAGTTTGGATGCAGATTCTGAAGAAATGCTGCTATTGGGTTTGATGGATGCTTTCGAAAAAGTTTTCCTCCAACGCCCCTGCAGTAAAATGGTTGAAGAACTCAACTGACAGAGAATGAAGTTGCAGAAGATCATAGACCTTGTAACTTTCTCATTGATACCCAGAACAGAATTCCCATTGCTTTGACACTGAAACCTGATAGAAGCTTGGCTGACAATATTTGTTCACATGGGTTTGTTTATAAGCAGTTTTTTTGAGCAGTAGCTGTCGCTTTTCATCCAGTTGGGTTCTCAGTTGGTTGCTATCTGTAATTGAGGCATCCCCTAATGTCGAATTCCGGTGGACCTTATGACCAACTCAGAATTGATGTGATTTCTGCGCTCACTCTTGCCTTTCTGAGTTCCATGTTCCCGTTGCCAGCCCATACCAGGCCACCTCCTCTCATTGTTGCAGCTTTTTTTGTACTCCTAAGTGCATATCAACAACTCATGTCCCAACTAAGATGAACAATAGAGAGACTGAAAGAGAAACTGCCTTTTTGTCCAGTTCCAATGTTCTCAATTCAGATTGTGGATATGTGCAAGGGCTAAAACTTAGTCATTGTGCTTGTATCACTTGAAATCAGCATTTTTTTTTCCTGCCAGATTTTTATTGAAGTGTTGTCAATTCGTAGTCAACTTCTCCAAATTAGAACTTTAGAGAATTTGCATATCAAATTTCCGAGTGGAGAAACAATGGTAAAGTACAACTATTGTTGCTAACCCTATGGTTGAACCAAGGATAATCTGTATCCTGTCTTCGACCAATAGCCAAGGGTTGCCAGTTTTCAGGACTGTAGTACATGACCTAAAAGCATCATTATGACATACTCTGCAGTTTCTTTTGAATAACAAACAGGCAATAAGGCAAGCTGAGTCCTTCAAGCAATATTTAGTCCAGAGGATACAATCCAATTCTAATGTTCGCATGTTTGCCTTGGCCCCTTGGCCTTAAGCACCGCCAAAGTTGTTCGTAAAATCAAACTCACCTGGAAGTTGAGATCTGTTTCTTGTGTGGTACTATAAATGTTTGCAGTACGCCTGCAGCATTGCATCAAAATATGTACTAGTAGCTCCCCAAAGAACTCAGTATCCAAATGCAAAGAGATCCAAGGCATTATCTTTGCCTTGTTTACACAATACCTGTAAATTAGAATCTCATTCTGAGATGATATAGAAGAGAATATGCTACTTTTATAGATAATTCAAGTACTTACAAAGGATCATGTTTTTCCAAAACAGACAGTAGAAAATCATCTCAGAAGAACTATCCACCCATTAGATAAACATTGCCAAAATACTTAGCTACAAGACAAATAAATGGACTACACTTTATAATCTTCATTGGTAATGGTTGTAGTGGCTTCATTTGCTTCATTGATATTTCCATCTCGTGTCAATCGCTTCCAAACTTCTAATACGATGGTTGACACTATTAGTGCCCCGGATATAACGCCATACACAATAATCCATGTTTTTGCACGCTTAAGAATGTAGAAGCCTACCCATATGTTGGCGAAGCTCAAGAGGAGGACAGTGTAACCGGTGAGATAATGAAGCCAATTCCAAATATATCTAGTGGTCCTTGACTGACTGCAAAAATAAAGCAGAGATCTGAAGTAGTCCAAGGCAAAAAAGAGTGATTCCAATGCCCATGTGGCAAGGGTGATGAGTTGCACCTCTTGCCATGCCGAGTAAATATCCAGGGAGCTGAAGAATGATGTGAACGTAGAACCAGAGAGGGTCTGCTATTGGACCACCAGCCTTCAAGTACCTTGCCGCCACAAATCCGAGTGGCATCATGATTCCCCAACTAACCGTGTTTAGTACTCCATCTCCATGTGTCTGTAAAGTTAATTAGAAGTCATATATATATATATATATACATCATTATAAATAGAAAACAAAGTTAACTTTGCTGGAAAGATTTGCTGGACCACCAGCCTTCAAGTACCTTCCCCGGAAAAGTTTCATTAACATCCGTACCGTCCAAAATATTTTGGGACGGTCGCAATCAGCTCCGTAAATAACTATTCACGGCTCCGCCGTTAAAAAAGATTTTCTCAACCTTTAAATAGAGTGCCCGCAAAGCCAATCCTCCAACCAGACAGCCAAACTAGATTTGACACCAAGAAGTGAACAACACATGGGGGAAAGAAAAAAAACATTTTGTTGTTTACCACAAAAAAAAATCCGTTGTTGTTCAGCTATGTAATAAAAGCTTTAATTGACGATGCTTTGGTATGAATTGAGAGGAAAATCGACCTGCCGGATTTGGAAATCGAGACTTTGTGTTGCGGCATGACACTCTGGAGATGGGAATCGACTTGCAACTGTAAGCGTAGGATTTTGGCATTGAATCTGAAAGGTTATGTATTTTCTAAGACACTTGAAATAATTGAAATCCAATACATGTCTATAGTAACACCAATTTTATTTTCGTCAAATACAAAACATATATAGCACCAGTTCGAGGCAAGTTATGCAACAGAAGATCATGTAATAAATATACTAAACACACAATCTCGAAAACAGTTGGACTCAGCCATTAATGCCCCAGGAACTGTGGTCCGGTTTTTCCTTTTTCTTCTTTTGCCAGCCTATGCAAGACAAGTTGAATGCTTTGCAGTCAAATGAAAGGACTGCATTTTCTTCTTCGGTAAATGCCTAATAATTACGTCCACATATGCATCAAACTCGAATATCAAACTATAGAAGCATAACATTTCCATCTCAAGAAAACTAACCTTGATGACAGAAGCAAGACAATTTAAATGAAGCCAAAAACTAGAGAGTAAGGCAGTCAGAATCCAATAACCTTGTGTCACAACATTCTCTAACTTCTCCTCTTCCTTGCTATCTACTGTCTAATCCTCTTCATACTCCGCTTCTTTCGAGTTTCTTCAGCTTCCTCTTCTTCAGGATCTTATCTTCTAACAAATGCCACTTACTATCACCTTTTCCCTTCGTCATTATCCTTGGAGAGGCCGAAAGAAAATGTTCCACATAAGTTGGTATCCCTCTTCGCTCCTCATTTTGCCATGTGTAGTCTGCAGGCTCAAATAAACTTTCCTCATACGCCATTGCCACCATACAGAATTTGCAATTGGACGGTCTGGGAACACCTCTATCCAAATTGCCATTAGAATTGTACACGTTAACACCCCCACTATCATACCCGATGTGTTGTCTCATTAGAACTTTACCATCTTTTGTACAACATAACCGCTCCAACACACTATAAACCATAAAGGTCGAACTCGAAATAACAAACCCAACATTCCACGATTCTTGCACACCGTATGCGTTCATCACCCATACTTCAGCATTGCCTGACGAATCATACAGAGGCAATTATCCAGAACCCCCAACCCAAGCAAAATATTTCTATCCCCATCTTTAAGCGGTTTTGGCATTGGTACCGTCTTGAAACCAATGAAGTTGTCAATTCAGAACTGGCCCTGAACGGATTGTGCTAGTGTCATAAGGGAAGCATACGTCTCTCCAATATTTTCTTCGAAAATTTCCAACCATTACGAATTTACCATCACGAGGATTAAAAGTCGTGACGGCCTTGTACCCGTTAGTAGAGGAATCATAACAAAGTCCAGAAGTAATTCCCAAAGGAGGAGGCATCAACCGATGATATGACAAGACTTTCGTGAAGTACGCATTTAGTGAATTCCATAAATACAAATCCACCTTAAGCCCCAAAAGGAACAACCCATTACACGAACCATAGATGTCAACTTCACTATAATGGAGATCCAAATTTTTTTCCATGGTGTATGAACCTTTTCCACAGAGCATTGTTGGTCTGTGGAGCGAAAGTAAAACGACCCATCATTCAACTGGGACATAACAATAACCTTTTGTCTTTTTGGTAGGGTTATTAGGTTTGAGTCAGATATCATTTTGATAGGGTTATTAGGTTTGAGTCAAATATCAAAGAAAACCACTGTTTGAAAATGCACCTGAATCGACAGAGAGAATCATGGAGTAATCTTGAGAGAATTTGCACAATGATATCTTCTGGGATATTTGGCAAATTGTTGGGATCTGATTTTAATTTGATTTTCGTGTTCGTTTCCCCAGGTCTGCTGCTGCTTCCTCATTCTCGCTCCATTCTTGTTGATAACTGGTTGTTTAGAAGACTAGCACAATGTTTAGGTCACACCTCAACTCATCTCATTTTTCTTTTTACACATTTTTAATATTTTTTTCTCTATCTCTTTATTCATTATCATTTATTACATCAAAAATAACTTTCAAAAATGCAAATCAAACAAGGTGGGGCTTTTCACAAAATTGCTTATCGTGCTAGTAAATTGGAAAAATTATTTATTCAAGCCCACACATCAGCTAAATTAGAAAAAGGCCCGGAAAAATTATTGGTGGCTTGGGTCCCCGTATCTCTCTAACACAACAGCCAACCATTCATCTCTATATCAAGGGCCGGACTCGGATTTAATTCGAACTTTTACAAATTCAAGTTGTTCATTGTTCAAATAAAAATTTGAGCTGTCCGTTGCCGAGATGAACAGCTAGATCATCCGCACCATACATGTAGTGCAAAAGGTATACTACAGCACCCCCGGATCCCTATTTTTGCTAAGGCAATGTTTCCACGGACAATTTTAGGCAACAATTTTATAGCATTTTAGCTTGTTTACACTAAGGCTCCGTTTGTTTGGACATAGAATGTTTTCCGGTAAAATATTTTACCTATTTTCCGGTGTTTGGTTGTGTAAAAAATAAGGAAAACATTTTACATGTAACATATTTTTCATTAATTGAATGAAAATGACTTACCTTTAAATCTTCCGTAAGTTATTTTTCGAAATAAGTCAGCTGCCTTCTACTGCAATTTTCGCTGCTCAGTCTCCTCAATTGTCGATCTTGACCCACATTCAATTTCAATATTCTCATATCTCTCTACCGATTAAGCCCCTCATCTCTCTCTCTACACTGTTTTGTCAATTTCTGAAAATATTTTTAAGTATCAACCAAACACTAAAAAAATAAAAGTTTGACTTTAGAAAAAACATTTTACATGGAAAATATTTCACATTTTAAAACATGTTACATCAAAACCTAAGCTACAACAAGTTTTGCTTCCCATTTACAATTTATTGACATTTATCAACAGTTCTCTCTCTCCCAACAAACTTAAAAAAAATTTTAACAACTTATTGGTTAGTGTGAACAATTTGACATTTTTCAATTAGTTATTGATTAGTATGAACAACTTGATATTTTTCAATAACAACAAATGATCCTTAAGTTATTACTTACCAAAAACATCCCCAAGAGTGTGAATTTCATACGAAATGTTTTTCTTTAATCCTACTTTTAACCATTAATTTTTCTTTAAAAAATTACTAGCAGATCACATCTTGAAACTTATTGATCTTATATACTATTGTAGATTAAAATTTCTTTAAATAAAACTTAAGACCAAGTAAAAAGGAGATATATTTAAGACGAGATAAAAGAAGAAATATTTCGAAACAACTAGAAAGTAAAAATATAAGTACTTTGATCGAAAAAAATTGATGTTGAAAAGTACTTATACCAAAAAAGATACTCCATAAATAATGATTAAGATTATAAAAAGGTTAGTACTAAAAATGACTAAAATTAAAATTATGTTATGCATTTATAATGTATTTCTAACAAAGTTTTAATTTGATATAAAATAACCACACAGCTATCTACTCTTTTTTTTTTACAACTTTTATTAGCAAATTATCACAGAAAAAGAAGTTCGTAGACTCCATACAGCTCTTGATTGATTTCTTCCTTTCACTACTGAAGACATTGTAACCATTGATGTACAAGACATTAAGAAAAATAAAATAGCCATACAAGTAACTATTTTTTTTTTGGTAAAACTTTTATTAGCAAATTGTCACAAAAAAAAATTAGTTCGCCAACTCAACACACCTCTTGATTGATCTCTTTTTTTTTACTACTGATGACATTGTACCCGTTGATGTACAAGACAAATGAAAAAAAAAGGATTTTTTTTTTTCGTTCTTGTGCATTGGACGGAGATTTTTATTTTAGGCCACGTTCGGCTAAATAAGCTAATTGGTTTATTTTTTTGTCTTTATTTAAATTTTTTTTGGTATTTGTTAGTTTTTCGTCAAATTTTTGGAGATTATTGCATCGTCATGGCGAGAAGAATCTAAAAAGTAAAAAATTATGATCGAAATCTAATTTTTTTAAATAAAGATAAAAAAATTGGATTATTGACTTATTTTTGTCTTTATTCAAAAAAATTAGGTTTCGATTGAAATTTTTTACTTTTTACGATATAATAATTTCTAAAAAATTGACGAAAAATTAATAAATATAATTTTTTAAAATAAAAATTTTAAAAAATAAATCAGTTGGCTTAGTACTCCGTACGTGTCATGCTTCTGAACTCTATGCACCAAGCCTAATTCCATTCGGGGAGTGCTAGGGACACATCGGTGTGGCTGAGTTCAGCCACACCCCTCTCACATGCAGGTGGGATCCACTGAAGCGGGTTCCACCTGCATGTGAGAGGGGTGTGGCTGAACTCAGCCACACCGATGTGCCTCTAGCATTTCCGAATTCGATTTTGCCTAAATACCAGGAGACTCACCAGTCACCCCGAACCTTCACTCTCACCACAGCTCAGACACCTTCTCCGCCGGACCACCACCGGAAACAACCCAAACAGAACAACTCCCATCCATCTCTCCAAAGGCGGCAACCATGTCCGATTGCGGAACCCTAATTCCCCAGGAAATCCTCACCGACATACTCTCTCGACTCCCCGTCAAATCACTTTGCCGATTCAAGTGTGTTTCACCCTCCTGGAATTCCCTTATCTCCAACCCCTACTTCGCCAAAACCCATCTCAATCGAACCAATACCCGAAACCCTCAATACCTAGATCAGAGAAACATTGTCATCTCCAGCTCTCTCAATCTCTACTCCATCGACTTCGGCGACGCCAATCCGACCGCCACAGAGCTTGATTTTCCTACGGTGGAACAACACGCTGCCGACAAGCAGTTCAAGGTATGGAGCTCTTGTGATGGCTTGCTTTTAGTTTCCTACAATGATAATTTCAACTTCTTCTTGTTAAATCCGTCCACTAGAAAATGTAAGAAACTTCCTGGACCGCCTTTTGTACTCAATCCGGTTTGTACCT
This sequence comes from Rhododendron vialii, assembly GCF_030253575.1. Classification (NCBI taxonomy): domain Eukaryota; kingdom Viridiplantae; phylum Streptophyta; class Magnoliopsida; order Ericales; family Ericaceae; genus Rhododendron; species Rhododendron vialii. The sequence goes on from NC_080558.1 coordinate 14,158,992, forward strand.
GGTGGTATGCATATGGGGTGGGTTACGATTCCTCTACGGATGACTACAATGTTGTGATGCTCTCTTGCAATGATATTGGATCTGCTCAGAGTAATATTTCGATTGTGGATGTCTATTCACTGAAAACTAACGCTTGGAGGAGAATTCAACATACCCACTATGTCGCCATCGGAACTGCATTTTCTTGTGGTGGGGTTTTCTTAAATGGGTGTCTCCATTGGCTTTGTTGGAGAAATGGAACCTATGTGATTGGTGCTTTCAATTTGTCAGATCAGATTTTCAGGGAAGTGCCGATGCCTGCTTCTCTTCGTGGAGGATGTGGGATATTGCGTTATTTTGTGGAGGTTGTTGGCGGTTGTCTTTGTTTGGTTGAAAGGCGGCCTTCTTACAAAAGTGACGTTTGGAAGATGGAGGAGTATGGGGTAGGAGAGTCTTGGACCAACCTTACGATTGATTTACCTACAGGAACGCCTAGTCTGTGTTTGCTGTGTCAGCTAGCAGAAGACAAACTTTTGTTTGCTAATAGTAGAAGGCATGGAAAGAAACTGGTTGTATATGATCTGAAAAAAGAAACACTAAGGGACGTGGTGGTTGCTGGAATTCCAAGTGAATTTACTTTTAGGCATGCGTATGTCGAGAGCCTCGTCTCTCCTATTCTCGGAGGAGGAATTGGGAGGCAATGATAAGCTTCTCCCGGTATGTTTGTGTGTAGAAATGTCCCTTATTTTGTTTATTTATACTTGTATGTTATTATTATGGGAGCTTCTGTATTTCAAGGTTTTTGGAGGTTGCACATCCATGTTATCCCTTATACTTACATAGCTTTGGTAGTTTCAGCTATATAGGGCATTGGTTTGTTATGTATGTTGAACTATCATGCCCAAGTGGCTAATGCCCACTTTAAATGGTTGCAGTCTAACCTGTGAAGCTTGAAACCTGAATAGGATGTCCTTTGAAACCTGAATAGGATGTCCTTTGTTAGTGTCCTTAACAAGCTGATACTGCCAAGGTGGCAAGGTCCAGTCGACTCTGTTATGCTGCACTCTTATATTTGATCATCAAGTTTTTCGGGGGAAAAAAAAAGACGATGAACATGATACGTATAGGTGGGGTTCATACTTCATATCTGCATCTTATCTGTGTAATCTAAAATCTTTAAGTGTCGAAAACTGTTCGGATATTCTCATTTTTTATGAGCCAAAATTGAAATTATTAATCTTTGAAAGACGAGTTACAAAGATTAAAGAGATCTAGAGCATGACAACATCACGAGGAGAAAGCATCCCAACGGGCGAATAAGTTCAAGCAACTGAACTAAATTATGTCAGTTGCTTTTCCTTTCTTTTTTTCCCGTTTTCCCGGAATTGTTAGTGACAATGTAACCACACCTGAAAAGTTTGTGTATTATATGACGCTTGGGAAGTCGAAGGTATCGGTCAACAATTACTATCTTCGTAACTCATCAATTGTGGTACATAGTGGATTTCAACATCTTAACACACAAAAATAATCACAATTAAATGCAACATACATAAAAATCATACCACGCTATAGCTTAAGCACAAATAAAAATTACTCACTGGGGGTTAAAACGACGCATGGGAAGCAAAGTTTATAGATTTATTTTTCCTGTATTTATTTATTTATTTATTTATTTTTTTTTTGGGGGGGGGGGGGGGGGGGGGGGGGTGTGTGTGTGTTGGGGTGGGGGTTGTTAGAACGACATATTTTGAGGACTTAGGTAGTGTTCCATTTGCGGCCAAAACGACGTTGCTTTGGGCAGCCCAATAGGGCTGTAGTGACAACGCACTACAGCATGGCATGTCCACAATCATATACCGCCCTGGACCCCAATAGAAAAATAACTTGGCCAACCAAAAAAACCAGAAATACATATGACAAAAGTTACATGGAAGCACCAAAAAAATTGTCCCTACCACCTATTTCAGATAAGAAAATGCCCCCGAGCAGATTTCCAAAAATGAGTCTGCAAGGGCCCTTCCAAAACCAAGAGTAGTAGCATTATAACAGCACAACGCAGCATCAGCCCATAGACCAGCACTAAGACTCCCAAGCCGAATCTCCTCCACAGATCATGCTCTTGTCGTAATTTTTTTGTCGGATGTCCTTGGAATGTGCCACTTGCCCCTATACTTGACTCCCAAGCACCAATACTTGCTTCAGATGTCCTTGGAATGTGCTGCTTGCAGTCATACTTCGGAACATTTGGATAAGTAGAAATAAAACATTTTTGAAAATAAGTGACAATGATGTTTTTCTCCAGAAAATCGATAATCTTGTGAAAGAGATTAGCATAGCAGCTTTCAAGCCCATCATTTGTGACAATGTTTCTCAATCTAGACTCAATAGTTGACATTTTCCAGGTTGCAGCAAGATGAAGTAAAATACCGATGGGAGCTCTAGGAAGAACCCCGGAAGGGCTGGATTTGGTGGAGTGTTTATAGAGGATCATGGCTTATGGATAATAGGCTTCTACAGGAATCTGAAGGAGAGTTCAAGCATTGAAGCCGAGCTTTGAGAAATCTTTAATGGCCATAAGTTGATAGCAGGTTCAAATAGATTGGCAACCATGGACAGGCTTAGAAGATGGGGCATGGAGGTTGACCCTACTTTTGTCCTTTGTTCCCAACATACTGAATCCTTGGCACACTTATTTTTTGATTGTGGTTATTCAAGAAGCATATGGGAAACAACCTTGCACAGATTCCAGATTCAAAGAAGGGCAGAGGCTTGGGATACGGAAATTAACTGGGCAGTTGGATTCTGCAAAGGTAAGAGCTTCAGATCAGTGCTGTTTAGATTAGCCTTGGCTGCAGGAGTTTATCATGTCTGGAGTGAGGAATTCCAGAGTATTTGGAGGAAGACATAGGAGCTCTGATGATGTTCTAGCTAGCATTACTGATAATATTATACATCGAGTCTGTACTTGGAAGCTTTTCCCCAAGTCTCTTGAGAACCAAAGGCTTTGCTGCCAATGGAATATCTCTAACAGACTTCTTGGAAATGCTATCCATTAGTTTCTCTTGTTCGGATAGTTGCTTGAGGCTTAGCTGTTTGTGTCTGTTTGAGCTGTTTGGGTCTGTTCCCAAATTCAGACTGGACATCACCGGTAACCTTTGTAACGCAGTTCTTCAATCTGAATGCTAAGACCTTTGATTAGATTTTATTTCTACCAAATAAGCTTATTGGCCTAGAGTCAGCTAGACTTAAGGGGTTTTCAACCTTTGGCACCAGCGATATAAAAGAGGAATTTATACCCTTAGTTAGCTTCCCATTCATGTGGAACTCCGAAAAAATGTCATGATATTTGCTTTTATAAATATCCAACCTTTTTTAATGCTCATCATGTTAAATCCGTCAGGTCTAGGAGCTTTACTCCCATCGCAGCTTTTTATATAGCAGCCCATACTTCTTGCTCTGTGAAATCCAGCACCAAGTTACTTCTTATATTATCATATGAAGATATTAGCCCCTATCAAACGTAAGTCTATTCACCCACTCCTCCGAGAAGAGCGACTGATAGAAGATGAACACTTCTTGCTTGACATCCTGATTTTTTAGGATCTTGAAACCGCATGCCCATTGACGTTAATAGAATCAAGGCCATTTTTTCTTTGTCTGTTAGACGCGGTGAGATGAAAATACTTAGTATTCTTGTCCCCTTTTAAGTACCAATTTTGCTTGATTTCTGGACCCATAACTATTCAACCATTCGGCTTGCATATCTAGACAGTATAATTCTTTTTTCCACTTTTATTTAACTTGCGTTGCACATCCCCAAATACTTCTCTCTTCCATACTTTTGAGAGTCTCTTTCATACCTTTCAGTTTGCCGATAAGCTTGATCGAGCCCAACCTTGAACAATTGTGTCATTCCAAGCCTTTTCCATAACTTCAACACGCTTAGGATGCATACAACAAGAAGTAATGAACCAGGAAGGCCTATGACCCCAATATCTCTCATCATCGATAAGGAGAATGGGCAATGATCAGGGAGAGTTCTAGGCAGCTCCCACTGTTTAAGTTTGAACTTATCCCCAACCATTTTGGGTGGAGTAAAAAGCGATCTATCCTGCTCCACTTCTCCCCATCTTGAGAATCGGACACAGTGAACTTTTCTCCCAAGCATTGGAAGATTAATCAGCTCTATATTGATTAAGATCTCTCATTCCTGTTTCCCTACGAAAGCACCCCTGCCCTTTCCCCTGTGTTTCTGATTTGACTAAGGTCCCCTCCCAAACCATTATGGTTTCGGGTAATGTCCTTTGAGGCTTGATGGCACTCCCCAGTCCCCACGCATGCCTTCGGCCTACTACATCACTGGGGCCCTAAACATTTGTAGGATTGCTCCAAGATAAAACTTCTAATACAGCAAGTGTCCATCATGGTGAAAACCTCCGGGCTCCATATACAAAGTAGTCCACCTGAACTTCCATTAGCATCAGCTTCAACAAATTTGAAATTTGAATCCCACCATATGGAGTTCACTAAAATCCACGATAAAGCTGCCTTTTTTGTTTCTTGGATCAAGAGGAAATCCACTGATTTTCGAGCAAGTACCTCTTGTATTTCAGGACATGACTTTCATGGTATCTGGTGGTTTGGTTTAAAGAAGCATGTACCAAGGTGGTCTTTTATGTTTCCATTTATTTCTCCTATTTGTTACAACTTAATTCTTGCGATGACATTAATTACCATTTTTGTACTCAGGTTTGGTTGATTTCTCAGACGCAACAGTTTGCATTGAGATATTTTTATCTAAATCTCCCACAGGTACCCTTTATTTAAGACAATCGCTGATGCCAAATCCTTAGTAGTTCTTAAACTATGCGGGTTTGAATTGTACTTGGAAGAGCTAGCACGAGGACGAGGAAGAGGACTTAGGTGAGTACCCTTTCACTGGTAGTGGTGTTTCATTCTCTACGCGAAGTTAGTCTCAAGGGCATCTCGGTGGATGAGGAGATGATCATCCAGGGTTTGATTGTGGTGGCTAACCTTCATACACCAAAGGTAGTTGAAATTTCTCCAATACACGAAAAAGTTGTGATTGAGGCTCCAAATCTCCAATGCTTCACGTAGTAGGCAGAAAGTTTGGACAAGGAATTTTTTATTTTTTATTTTAACCATGATTCAGCTCACAATCTTCGAGATCTGTGTTTGATAGGCTGTTTCATCACCAACTTGGAGTTCTTTGATAAATTCATTTCTAGACTCCCTCTCCTATTTGAGGTTTGACAGTTGTGATGAGATCGAAATGATCAACATAAAAAAAAGTCATCACCTTAAGCACCTAATATTGTATGACTTTGGATATCAACCGGAGAAGAGCTGAGACTGCCCGACCAATCTCATCCACTTGAAAATTTGTGTAAAAGTTGCGGTTAATCTTAATGCTCCTAATTTACTATCTCTTGAAATTTTTTGGTTGAATCATGCTTTTATGGACAAACTTAGATAGGCGGAACTCAAAGGGGCGGTTAGGATTCTAACCATATATTCTTCCAATTGAGATTATGCCATATGACGATTTCTCATCCGATCTCTCACATAACAAAAATGGAAAATTCTAAAATCAGCCCAATGGGCTGACGATAGTAGGTGTGTGAATGTGTATTAAAGGATGTAAAAAGTGCACAAAAATACATGTTTTTCTTTTCTTTTAGTGTGTTTATCGTCAGCCCAGTGGGCTGACAATAGCACGACCGAACAAAAAAATGGGATCTAAAATGCTCTTATCCGAAAGATTAGAGCTGTTTATTTTGTAGGTTTCAGTGTACTTCTCTCTCATACAAATGAAAGTCAACTCTCTCTCTCTCTCTCTCTCTCCACTTGTTTATGGGGTGGGGAATGCCGAATGTCTCAAGGATCCTTGCGCTTTTGGAACTTGTGGAAAATGAGAGAAAAGAAGGAAGCATAATTAGGATCCCTTTGATTAGCTAGGAAATAGAAGAAAATAGAGAGAGAGAGAGAGAGAGAGAGAGAGAGAGAGAGAATAAAATTGGACTATTTTTGTGTTCACTTAACACGAAAGAAGGGCTAGAAGGTTACAAGAAAGTAAATTTTCATGTAAAACCCTCCTAAGCATTGTAACTAATTTGCTTTATGTTTCCCACAACACATGCATGGGAAGGAAGTACTATCGGCTTGCTTTCCTTCTTCACCCCATACACCCTTCCCTTTCCCTTGGTTCTGCTATTTTTGTTGCTCTTGTATTCTTATTCAGTTCTGTAACAGAAAAAAGGATTTGTAAATCAAAAATCTGAAAACCCAAAAACTGTAAAGCTAGCTAGCTGAAGACGACCATTATGTCCGACGGTGGAACCATCAACAACTCCCTCTGGGGAAACCTTCCACTGGAGATGGTCGCCCATGTACTCTCTCTCCTACCCATAAAGTCTCAATGCAAATTCAAGTGCGTTTCTCCCTCATGGAATTCCCTAATATCCTCACCCAATTTCGCCAAAACCAACAAACCTTCAAAAACCATTCTCATTTCCAACTCTCAAGGTCTCTACTCCGTTGATTTTGCCGCCCCGAATCTGACCGCAGAAAAGTTAGATTTTCCTTCAGCTGAAGGAAAGTTGACGTATGGTTGTGGCTCTTGCAATGGCTTGGTTCTAGTTTGTGTTGAAGATGTTGATTCCAATTCCAACTTCTTGTTGCTGAATCCATTCACTAGAGAATGTAAGAAACTGCCCCAATCCCCCTTTTATGACACCTCTTCGTCTGCCCGAATCAAACTCATTACAACCAGAACCCACACTATTCTACCTGGGTTGGGTTATGACTCATCTACGGATGATTACAAGGTTGCGATGCTCCTTTACACTTGTATGCCTGAATCTGAATATGATCATGCTGGTAATGTTTCTGAGGTGATTGTCTATTCACTAAAAACTGATTCTTGGAGGAGAATACAAGATTGCCATTATGATCCCGTGGAACCTGTAGAAACTTTATATCCAACTCAAGACCAATTGGCAAAGAGTGGAAAGGTCCCAGATGTTATTAAGTGATCACTCATTCCACTCCCAAGCAATGTGGGATTCATTTTCTTAATATCCCCCTCACGTGCAGCCGCGTTTATGGTCTATTACGTGTGGCCACTTTTTGGGTCCTATCATCGTGCAGCCTTTTCGCTGGTCCGTCATCGCGGGGTGTGGGTTGTGAATTTTTAAAATGTGGGGTGGAATGGGCCCCGCTCTGATACCATGTGGAAACTTTATGTCCATCTCAAAACCAATTGGCAATGAGTGGAGGGGTCTCAAATGTTATTAAGTGATCATCCATTCCACTCACAAGCAATGTGGGACTCTATTTTTTTAACAGAACCTCTTCTTGGGTTTCTCTTTAATGAGCGTCTCCATTGGCTAAGTGAGAAAACTGGTGATTTGGATGGTTCTATGGTTGTTGCCGCTTTCAATTTCCCAAATGAGAATTTCACAGAAGTGCACCTGCCTGATACATTTGATACTATTTATGAAGTTGAGTATCACCACATGGTGATTCTTGGGGGTTGTCTCTGTTTGGTTACTTGGCCAAGATTTGGTGACGAAATGGAAGTTTGGATGATGACGAAGTATGCGGTACGAGAGTCGTGGATCAAATTTACAATTCTAAATCACAGCCGGATGTCTCTAGGGAACGTGTTGCATTTGTCAGCAGAAGGCGAATTTGTATTGAGAAGATATGGAGAAATTGACGGTACGAAACTAGTTGCGTACAATCTGAAAAAGGAAACACTGACAGACTTGGTGGTTGGTGGCATTCCAATTAGATTTAATCATGGGGACAACTACATTGAGACTCTTGTCTCTCCTAATCATGGAGGCCGGATTAGGAGGCAATGTGAAGCTTCTTCAGGTGATCATGTTCAAAGATTTATCTGTTACTTGAATATTAGAAATGTACAATGAGTTTGGGTCTTGTGAGGTGCCAATATAACCAAAACTTGTGACATTTAGTACAAGATAAACTATATAAGAAGTGATATTACCAAAAACATAGGATACCCTGGCATGCACCCCCACCCCATAGGGTATGTAAAACCTATGAAGCATGCATGAGTACTTACAGATGCGTTCCATAACCGCAACATGTCCATATAATGTACGGCTGCTCCTTGAATGTCTCCTAATTTGTCAAATAACTTTCTTCATTCTTGAAGTATCAGGTAACGTTCGGATACTGTTGCGTTGCGTATCCACACTTCCATGAACAGAGAATATGGCATTTCTTATGCAACTTCAAAGTACAACCATTAGCAGTACAATACTTTGCTTACTTCTTAGAGGAAGAGAAACCATCAGATTAAACTGGTATCATCTTTTGCGGGGATAGACATTATAAGTATGTTTGGAGATAAGGGTTCCTGTTATGATATGATTGTTCACCTTTTCTTGAATCTTGGGAGTGACAGATCAAAGTCTCAACTCATTAACAGCGTGACCCTCTGGACTCGATTAGAAGGAACCCAATGTGACGTATCTCTTTCCTACTTTCATTGCCCCAAACTGAGGTTTTTAATTTTTTTGTTCAGCGATTAATTTTGCAACCGTAGCTTCAATCCTCTATCGCATAACCAATCTACTAAGCCTCCCAAAATCATTTGGGCTTTTAATAGTACTGGACTGAACTGATAAGTTTGGATACTGGTACTTGCGTCAAGAGAACTCAATGCCTCGTAGTCCTTCGGTTGGCAACCCGTTTGGCATGAAATCGAGGGCCTTATTTATGGAATGCAACTTCTTGAGAAATGGAAGTCTTAATGTTGGAGTGTGTGAGTGGTATTAATTCTCCTCGTGAGAGTTAAGGTAGTGTTTGGGTGTCTAAATTGATTTAGGAAAGGGGATTTGGCTTGCCAATGGCAGGGCCATTCATGTAAAATGGTTAATGATGATTCCATTCGTTATGTGCATTCGGTCATTTTCTTTTAGCGAACGAAATGACTGAATGAAAATTCCATTCTAAATTGAACCAAACACAATCTTTATCTACCGCATTAACCTCAATTTTTTTACCTTTGCCAATTGTGTCCTAGAAACGTGGAAAGTCTCAGCCACCTAAAATTGTGAATGATGATTCTATTTGTAATGTGCATGTTGTCATTTTCTTTTCACTAACCAAATGACGGTATGAACATTCCATTCAAGTGAACCAAACACAACCTTTTGTTCTTTGTCTACCGGATTAACCTCAATTTCTTCCCTTCGCCCACCATGTTCAAGGAATGAGGAAACCCTCAGCCACCTATTTGTTGATGTCATTAATTCATCTCAACTTGTTTAGTGAGGATCTTCCTTCATCTTTTGATTTTTTTACTGACAGCCTTGTTTTAGTTGAATGGTTTGTTGCTTCATTGCCCTCATCTGTTAAACAACAATCGTAATTGGAAGGCTTGAATCAATGTTTGAGCTAAGAAGCACTACTACTTAAAAGAGTGACGTGTCTCTGTATGACACCAATACTCCCACACGTGTCCAAAACTCTTTTTTCCGTGTCCACTATTGAAGAATAGCAATCTTAATTCAAACACGTATCTAACACTCATTGTGTAGTATATCTGACTCATCGTTGGTGTCTATGACTAAGAAATATACGTGTGATCCACAGTTCTTACTTCTTAGACATCTAATGTGGTTATCAAAGATATTGGAATTCGATATGCCATGTAGTAAAAAAAGTAATATTTACGGCTAGTCATATCTAAATTCAATTGGAAACTTTGAAGGATTTCTTACACGTGCCCAGGTCTTAATGCTTATGGATTTCTTGAGTGATAACTTATTCTATCTCATCTGTTATATACTATATAATATATACTATATAATTTGGGACGTATTCTATTGTACATCTACTCATAACACTATATGTTTTATTTGTATAGTTGATCGTATCCCCAATGTGTCCGTTTCCTACATTTTAGAGAAATAACTTATTCGCATGTCCGTGTCATGTTATATCCGTGCTTCTTAGTGTTTGAGTTTCAGCTTTTCTAGTTCTTGCTACTACTCTTCTCTTCTAGTCATTTATTTTGCCGTCTGATGGGCTATTATTACTCATGTTTTTAGTGGTGTTAACGTACATACTCACTGACAGTTAAGAATCTATTTTGCAGTTGACAGGGAAGGAACATCCAAGCTCTAATCCAACGAATTAAACTATGTGCAGCAGTACTCAACTTTTTACAGGGGAACCATGTTCTAGCTACTCTTCAGCGTAGCAGCTCCTTGCCCTTTGAAGGCGGCACTTCTAGTGCTTGATTCCAACTGAAGGCGGCACTTCAGTTTCATTGTTGTTTGTTATTCCGTAACTGTTCTGTTAGTCTCTCCTAGTAGTTTTCTTTGTTGGGATGTACCTATTTTGTCCACAAGTTTGAAACCATGTGCAGAATTACCTACGTACCCTCAAGGATAGGTGGACACGACAAAAATACTCGAACTTCGGCACTATGTATCTTTTCTATGTGATCATTGAACATGGTGACACACGGTCTACCCTTATTTCCCCATTTGATGTGGATGAATGGCCGTTTAATAGATTTGGATCTTTACCTGAGCAACTTCTTCATTTTTCTCCTTAAGCACAGTACGGGTTTTTAACTCCAACCCAGAGAAAAAAGAAGAAGAAAAGAAATAGGGAGAAAAGGCGGATCAATGAAAGGGAAAATTCCGATTTCCCATGTTAAATATGTTTGCACTCAAGCGATCAAATCAGCATAGAGACTAAAGTTTTGTGCATCTTACGATCGTACTCAAGTGGGAATGGTTAAGAGTCCAATGCAGGATTGTAGGAACCCTTAATGCAGAAAGAAGTTTTGGTGATCTTTACCTAGCATATTAGGTATTTGATTGAGAATTAAACGTTAAAAAGTATAATACCAAGAAGGTATGCTATTATTAAATTGTCATTCGCAAGCCCCTTAGGGCTAGCTCAGGAGGTGAGAACTCAGAATTTTCTTAAGGTGGTCTTGTATTTGAACTCGGATTTGTCCATAGACATAGGCAAGTGTAGGACGCGATGATTATAAAGTAAATAGTGAAAAAACAGAGATGAACATTCTCAAAGCCTCTTCATATGCCTTATTGAGGAAGTTTTGAATCAAGCAAAACTTGCATGAATTTTTTCATGGCGGATTACACGAACAACCTATAAAAATGGGAGAATAATAACCTATAAAAATGGAATTTTCAAATAGTCCTATAAACCTACACGATCCTGAATTCCTGATGTACTGGTTAGACTGGAATGAGATTGGTGTCGTCTTCTTTTTCTGCACTCGTGTGGTGGAGTTTGGATGCAGATTCTGATGAAAGATGCTTCTACTGGGTTCGATGGATACCTTTGAAAACGTTTCCCTCCAACAACCTGCAGTGAAATGGTTAAAGAACTCAACTGACAGAGAATGAAGTTGCAGAGGATGATAGACCTTGTAACTTTCTCACAGATGCCCGGAACAGATATCCCATTGCTTTGAAGAATAAGAGACACTGAAACCTTATACAAGGATGAGATCAGGGGGGTCTAGTAACGGCGACCGCCACGACAAGAATTTTAAAAAATGCAATTATTATATGTAAAAAAAAATTTATGTCCAACTTATATAGTTTCGCCACCACTAAATTTTTTTAGTATACCTTCGCCACTGCTAGGGTAAAATCCTAGTTCCGTTCTTGATCTTATAGATGCTTGGTTGACAATATTTGTTCACTCGGGCTTGTTTATAAGCTGTTTGTTTTTAGCAGTAGCTGTCACTTTTCATCCCGTTGGCTTCTCAGTTGGTTGCTATAATGCTCTATAATTGAGGCATCCCCTAATATCGATTTCCGGTGGACTTTATGACCAACTCAGAATTGATGCGATATAAGCACTCACTCTGGCCTTTCTGAGCTCCACGTTCCCGTTGCCAGCCCATACCATGCCACCTCCTCTCATTGCTCCTAAGTGCGTATCAACAACTCATGTCCTCAGAGTTAGACAACTAAGATGAACAATAGAGTGACTGAAAGAGGAAATGCCTTTTTGTCCAGCTCCAAAGTTCTAAATTCAGATTGTGGATATGTGCGAGGGCTAAAATTTAGTCATTGTGCTTGTAATTGTTAGAGATTTTCAAAATAAAGGAGTCGTCGATTTGGTTTTGCAAAATTTTCTGGTTTCCTTAGAATGCTTGTTTTCCTCTTTCTGGACATTGTCCCACATTGGTAAGTTGAGAGATGTTGGAGTGGTATATATTAGGAAACATTCCTAATATGAATAAACAATGATCCAGTGTGATGCAGCCCTATGGTGCTTCACACCATACCGGTAGAGCTGGTGCACACGCATGCGCGCGCGCGACGTGGTCAGTGTGGCGTGGGCTGTGGCGCTTTAGCGGCGCACTTTGCACGTCAGCGCTAGGCGCCATTTCTTATTGCGAGTTGGCGGTAAGGTGGCGCTGACGTGGATGTCGCGTGTCACACATGTGGCAGGTGAGTCACACGGAGCGGTTCCGATCGGGTGCAACTTGAGCCTACGGGCACGTTGGTTCGTAGAGTTGCGATCTCAACCGTTGATCGCGAACGGGCACGATCCAACGGATTGGATCAAATCCGATTGGGTGTGAGTGAAACAGTACACCACTTCGGTTTGACTGATCGATCCAGACCGTAGGATCTAATCCAACGGTCAGATTAGATCGGGTGCGTACCCATTCTCAATGGGTGCGTAGTGGCCTATAAATAGACCACTACTTGTCAGAATCCACACACACATATAATCCGAATTTCTCCCACATCTCTCTCTATATTTTCCTAGCATTCATTCTGCATTCTGTTTTGCTGCAGAAAATAGAACACAGTGATTCTCGGTTCTTATATTCGTTCGAGCAGGTATTCTGTCCGTTTTGTTAGTGCAAACGAAAATGGAAAGAACTTCGAGTTCGGGCTTCGATTTATCTTGAAGCAGATTTGTTGTAACCCTTTGCATACCAATTGGTGGGGGCAAATACTGTCTTTAGGAAAACGCCATAGTCGTGACTCGAAGCGTATTACAGGTTTGGTGGAGATTTCGTCAACAGGACAGATTGCAGCGGCCATTTTTCCAACAATCTAAAGACAGTATTTAGACGATGTCTCTACAGAAGATGACATAGGACTTTCTGAAATTGGAGAGGTTTGAAGGCGGGAATTTCAGGCGTTGGCAGAAAAAGATGCACTTCTTGTTAACCACTTTGAAGGTGGTTTATGTTCTGACTACTCCGAGTCCGATGATATCGGAGGATCCAGATGATGAAACTATGGAGCAGGCCCGTGAAAGGGGCAAATGGGAGAATGATGACTACATCTGTAGAGGACACATTCTCAATGTGCTGTCGAATGCACTATTCGATGTCTATCAGAATACACTGACGACAAAGGAACTTTGGAATGTACTCAATGATAAGTATCTTTCTGATAACGCTACAAGTAAGAAGTTTCTTGTTAGTCAGTTTATGAGTTATCGCATGGTTGATACAAAGCCGGTTATTGATCAGTTGCATGAGATTCAGTATATCCTCAGTCAGTTTAAGGTTAAGAATATGCATATGGATGAATCTATTGTTGTCTCCTCTGTTATTGACAAACTGCCTGCATCTTGGAAAGATTACAAAAAGAAACTCAAACACAAGACCGAGGAAACTTACCCTTGATTAGTTGGCCCAACATCTTCGGGTGAAGGAAGAGACAAGGCGTCAAGAGGGTAAGGATAATTCTACTTCCAAAGTTCATGTGGTGGAAGAAAGTTTCAACAAGAAACGCAAGAACAAAGGCGGTGAAAAGTCTTCTGGTAAATGGAAGAAGCAGAAATTGGATCCCACCGACACTGGCTACTAGCATTGCGGCAAACCTGGGCATCTTAAGAAAGATTGCAGATCCCTGAAAAGGAAGAATTCTGGTGGAAATCCAAGAGCATCTGGGGCAAAGAATTCTAAATTCATTGCTGTTGTTTTCGAGGCGAATATCCTCGAAGATGCTAGAGATTGGTGGCTTAATTCTGGTGCGACAAAACATGTCTGCAATGACAAGAGGTTCTTTACCGACTATAATCCAGTTGCAGATGGCACCGTTCTGTTCATGGGAAATGTGTCAACTGCACCAGTTAAGGGTAAAGGCAAAGTGGATTTGGAGTTCACTTCTGGCAAGACGCTGACTCTTATTGATGTGAATCATGTACCGGAAGTTAGGAAGAATCTCGTGTCTGCAAGTCTACTTAATAAGTATGGCTTTAAAGTAGTGTTTGAGTCGGGCAAAATTGTTGTGTCCAAGGGTGGTGTGTTTGTTGGCAAAAGCTATGTAACCGAGGGGATGTTTAAGTTTAATATCAATAACACAGTTGTTTCTGTTTATATGCTTGATTCCTTTTCATTATGGCATACTCGTTTAGGACATATCAGTACAAGGAAAATGGATTGCATGATTAAATCTGGACTAATTCCTAATTCTGATAATGATATGGTTGATAAATGCAAGATTTGTTTGGAATCAAAGATAACCAGATTGTCATTTCCTAAAATCGAGCGGACTTCTTCATTACTTGAATTGATTCATAGTGACGTATGTGATTTTCATAGCACTCCAACTAGAGGCAAGAAGCTTTATACGGCAACATTCATAAATGATTATTCGAAATTTTGCTATGTCTATTTGCTTCATTCCAAAGATGAAGTGCTTGATAAGTTTGCTGCATATAAGATTGAAGTTGAAAATCAATGTGGTTTAAAGATAAAACGTCTTAGGTCTGACAGGGGTGGTGAATATCACTTCCCTGATTATTGTGAATCAGTGGGGATAATTCATGAAATAACTGCACCTTATACACCACAACAGAATGGAGTGGCCGAAAGGAAGAATAGAACTTTATTTGAGATGGTGGTTGCTATGCTAAGCACTGCAGGATTAAGTAAAGGTTTGTGGGGCGAAGCCATACTTACCGCTGCTTATATCCTAAATAGAGTACCTCTCAAAAAGTCTATCATTACTCCATATGAGCTCTGGTCAAAAAGGAAACCAAACCTGAGTTATTTTAAGTCTTGGGGGTGTAGGGCGATTGTGAGATTGCCTGGACCTAAAAGGAAGAAACTAGGTCCAAAAGGAATCGAGTGTGTATTCCTTGGATATGCTTTGCATAGTAAAGCATATAGGTTTCTAGTGGCTGAGCATAATGATGTTGTGTCCATTAACACCATCATTGAATCTCGAGATGCAGTGTTTTATGAAAACAGATTTGACAGAATTCCAAGGTTAAAATCTAGTAAGGATTTGGAATCTGATAAAGATTCGGAAGAGTTTCCTTTGATGTCCGAAGAGGACAATGAGCCTTTAGAGGTTCTAGTTGAAGGAAATGAACCTGAGGAACAAGTTGAATTGAGAAGGAGCAAACGAGTTCGGACAGAGAAAACGTTTGGTCTTGATTTCATAGTTTTTTTAGTTGAAGGCACTAGAGAGACTTCATGTGCTCACAATGTATTTTCACTTCATGTGGAAAATGATCCTTTGACATTTGAGGAAGCAATGAAATCGCAAGACGTAGTTTTCTGGAAAGAGGCTATTCAAGATGAGATGGACTCTATTATGGGTAATAATACATGAGTTTTGGCGGATTTACCACCTGGTTCTAAGCCAATTGCTTGTAAATAGATTTTCAAGAAGAAAATGAAAATTGATGGAACTATTGATAAGTTCAAGGTCAGACTCGTAGCCAAAGGTTTTACCCAGAAAGAGGGTATTGATTACTTTGATACCTATGCCCCGGTTGCTAGAATCTCAACAATTAGAGTTTTAATTGCTCTTACTTCTATATACAAGTTTGAGATACACCAAATGGATGTCAAGACTGCATTCCTAAATGGTGAGTTAGATGAGAAAATCTATATGAAGCAATCAGAGGGGTTCGTTGTGCAAGGTTATGAGCACAAAGTTTGCAGGCTTATAAAGTCTCTTTACGGACTTAAGCAAGCGCCTAAGCAATGGCACGAGAAGTTTGACAAAGTGATTGTGTCAAATGGTTTTACAATACACCAATCTGATAAATGCGTGTAAAGTAAATTTAATGGCAAACGATGAGTCATTATTTGTTTGTACGTAGACGATATGCTCATTTTTGGTACAGACCAAGAAAGCATTCAGAGTACAAAAGATTTTCTTTCTGCTAACTTTAGTATGAAAGATATGGGTGTTACTGATGTAATATTAAGTATAAGAATTAAAAGGAATGGTGGTCATTTAATTCAATCCCAGGAACACTACATTGAGAAAATTTTAAAGAAATTTAATCACTTTGAAAGCAAACCGGCATCTACTCCGTATGACTCTCAATCGCCATTGGATCATAATGAGGGGAGAGCGATATCACAACTAGAGTATACTAGAGTGATTGGTAGTTTAATGTACGCCATGACAAGCACAAGACCGAATATTGCATATACGGTGGGGAGGCTTAGTAGGTATACTAATAATCCAGGACATGTGCATTGGCATGCAGTACATAGAGTACTGCGATACCTCAAAGGAACTATAGATTATGGAATAGTCTATAGTGGTTATCCTTCGGTTCTAGAAGGATACACTGACGCTAGTTGGATTACTGAGCGGAATGATCACTCGTCAACGAGTGGTTGGTTGTTTACACTTAGTGGAGGGTCAATCTCCTAGGGATCTAAGAAGCAAACGTTAATAACAGACTCGACCATGGCAGCCGAGTTTGTAGCTTTAGCTTCTGGTAGTAAGGAGGCAGAATGGCTAAGAAATCTTTTGCTGAAAATTCCAGTGTGGCCTAAGCCTATGCCACCTGTATCGCTGCATTGTGATAGTCAAGCTACATTGTCACGAGCGTATAACCAAGTGTATAATGGAAAGTTCAGACATAGCTATGTGAAACAATTGATTATTGATGGGGTGATAACCATTGATTTTGTTAAGTCAAGTCAAAACTTGGCAGATCCTTTTACGAAAGGCCTTGCAAGGGATTTGGTGTTGAAAACATCAAGGGGAATTGGACTTTTGCCCAATTAAGTTAATCACTCCGGGTGGAAACTCAACTCAACCGGTTGATACTCTCAATCTCTTGAGTTCAATGAGAAATTACACCATATGTCGTGATTGGAAACACTTTAAAGTTATTTTACACATTCCAAGGTAAAGTGTTTTGTACCTATAATGTAAATACAAAGGAGGTTGAACTACTTAGTTCTTAATAGATTATTTTGTGTTGATGTTATAGGAGCACGGATAGCGATCTACCTATGTGAATGTGGAGATGGTGCTGCTTCCTATAGGTCACAGGGGCTAGACCTTAGAGCGTTCATGAAATCAAAATAAAAGACACAAGGCCAGTTCACGGGTCAACCGATTGGGGTATCTGCATTATTTGGAGGATTATGTGTGAGACACGTCCGGTTGGTCGACAGAGGACAACTAGTTCAAAGACGCGTCTACTATGCTGCCCTGACCAGCTTTGATATGTTTTCACTAAGTGGATAGTTGAAGTCGCAAGATACTATTTATGTATGCATAAACCTTGTAATAAGAATTGAGAATATTTCATCTGTATTTCGAAAATAGTGGGGGATTGTTAGAGATTTTCAAAATAAAGAAGTTGTCGATTTGGTTTTGCAAAATTTCCTTGTTTCCTTAGAATGCTTGTTTTCCTCTTTCTGGGCATTGTCCCACATTGGTAAGTTGAGAGATGTTGGAGTGGTATATATTAGGAAACATTCCTAATATGAATAAACAATGATCTAGTGTGGTGCAGCCCTATGGTGCTTCACACCATACCGGCAGAGCCGGTACACACGCACACTCACGCACGTGCGCGCGCTTGCGACGTGGGCAGTGTGGCGTGGGTTGTGGTGCATTGTGGCGCACTTTGCACTTTGCACGTCAGCGCTAGGCACCAGTTCTTATTGCGAGTTGGCGGTAAGGTGGCGCTGACGTGGATGTCGCGTGTCACACACGTGGCAGGTGAGTCACACGGAGTGGTTCCGATCGGGTGCAACTCGAGCCTACAGGTGCGTTGGTTCGTAGAGTTACGATCTCAGCTGTCGATTGCAAATGGGCACGATCCAACGGATTGGATCAAATCCGATTGGGTGTGAGTGAAACAGTACACCACTTCGGTGTGACTGGATGTGACTGATCGATCCAGACCGTAGGATCTAATCCAATGGTCAAATTAGATCGGGTGCGTACCCATTCTCAATGGGTGCGTAGTGGCCTATAAATAGACTACTACTTGTCAGAATCCACACACACATATAATCCGAATTTCTCCCACATCTCTCTCTATATTTTCCTAGCATTCATTCTGCGTTTTGTTTTGCTGTAGAAAATAGAACACTGTAGTTCTCGGTTCTTATATTCGTTCAAGCAGGTATTCTATCCGTTTCGTTGGTGCAAATGAAAACGGAAAGAACTTCGAGTTCGGGCTTCGATTTATCTTGAAGGCAGATTTGCTGTAACCCTTTGCACACCAATTGGTGGGGGCAAATACTGTCTTTAGGAAAACGACATAGTCGTGACTCGAAGCGTATTACAAGTTTAGTGGAGATTTCGTCAACAGGACAGATTGCAGCGGCCATTTTTCCAACACTTGTATCACTTGAAATCTGTTTTTTTTTTTCTTTTTTTCTTTTTCTGCCAGATCTTTAATATGAGTGTTGTCGATTCGTATTCAACTTCTCCAAATTACAACTTCAGAGAATTTGTATATCAAATTTCGGAGTGGAGAAACAAATGGTCAAGTACAAATATTGTTTCTAACCCTATGGTTGAGCCAAGGATAATCCGTATCCTGTTTTCGACCAATAGCCATAGGTTGCCAGTTTTCAAGGTACAGACAGTAGTATAGGACCTAAAAGCATCATTTTGACAAATTCTGCAGTTTCTTTTGAATAACAAACAGCTAGTACGGCAAGCTGATTCCTTCAAGCAATATTTAGTTTAGAGGATATATACAATCCAATTCTAATGTTTATGCCTGCCTTGGCCCCTTGGCCTTAAGCACCGCCAAAGTTGTTTGTAAAATCAAAATCACCTGCAAGTTGATATCTGTTACTTGTGTGGAACTGTAAAAGTTTGTATGTAAGCCCGCAGCATTGCATCGAAGTATGTACCAGTAGCTCCCCAAAGAACTCAATATCAAAATTCAAAGATATCCCAGGCATTATCTTTGCCTTGTTTACTCAATGCCAGTAAATTAGAATCTCATTCTGAAATGATGAAGAAAATGCTACTTTTATAGATAATTCAATTACTTACAAAGGACCATGTTTTTTCAAAACAGACAGTAGAAAGTCATCTCAAAAGGACTAACTATCCATTACATAAAACACTGCCAAAATACCTACAAGACAAATAAATGGTCTACACTTTATTATCTGCATTGGTGCTGGTTGTAGTGGCTTCATTTGCTTCATTGGTATTTCCATCTCGTGCCAATCTCTTCCAAACTTCTAATGTGATGGTTGACACTATCATTGCCCCGGAGATGACGCCATAAACAATAATCCATGCTTTTGCAGGCTTTAGAATGTAGAACCCTACCCATATGTTGGTGAAGCTCAAGAGAAGGACAGTGTAACCTATGACATGGTGAAACAAATTCCAAAGATTTCTGTACTTGTGGCCCTTGGCTGGCCGCAGAAATAGAGCAGAGATTTGAAGTAGTCCAAGGCAAAAAAGAGTGATTCCAATGCCCATGTGGCAAGGGTGATGAACACCAGCGAACTTGACGCCAAGGTAGAGCCCAGTTGCACCTCCTGCCATGCCGAGTAAGTATCCAGGGAGCTGAAGAGTGATGTGAACGTAGAACCAAAGAGGGTTTGCTTTTGGACCAACAGCCTTCAAGTACCTTGCCGCCATAAATCCGAGTGGCATCATGATTCCCCAACTAATAGTGTTTAGCACTCCATGTGTAATCTTGAGTTGGTTTTTTGAACTCCCACTGTGAGATGCTGAGGCTTGTCCTGATGAAAGATTGAGAGTGCCCATCGACTGGAGATGATTCCCATAAACTTGATGCATTCCAAGTGTACTTCCGGAGACTGGTCCGTCTTGCCAAACATGACCAACACTGGTGGTGTTTTCTGGAAGCTCAATGAAAGCACATATAACAATCTGGCTGTCCAAAAATGAGGCTGACAGATCCGAGACAGGGAAACTTAGGTTCCCCTCTTGCAGCTGGGTCCCATAGCTGTTAACAGGTGTAGTGAAGACAGCCACGGTTCCGTCGGGCTTTGGGTAGGCAACGATGGCTTGAGTTCCAATCATGCCTTTCGAAGTGGGATTGATACCCCATGCAACCCACGTTGATGAACTGACTTGGCTGTGACGGTAAGCTATGTGGAGGGTGGATGAGGAAGGGTCGTGAGTCCAGTGTAGGAATGAATCCAGATAGGGAAGATCAGTGCACGAGGCAAAGACTTGGTTATTCGGGAACACGAAGAAGCATGAGGAGAGGTAGTCGAAAGAGCAAGAGACGTCGGGACCAAGAAACGAGTGATCATCAGAAGGCAAAAGAGAAAAGCCAGTTTCTGTCTTGCCATTGATGATTGCCTTACCAAGAATAATCTAAAGAGGTTGGGTGGTTGAATGGAAGGGCAGAAGCAATGGAAGAATGCTAGTACAACGCAAGTAGAAGGAAGACGGTGTGTTTTCTCATGGGGTTAAAAGTTAAAACGTAGGCATTGCCTCTTCTTATATAGGCATTGCCTCTTCTTATATAGGCATTGCCTCTTCTTATATAGGCATCGGAACTCTTCTTAGTTCAGAAAGTAAAGTCGGTGTCCAAATTCTAAAGGGATTAGGAGTTTCTCATTTAGAGAGATTTTTGGGTGCAAATTGGGTATAGTCCACATGGTACCTGAGCATATATCCAAACTGTCCCTACGTGTTTTGAGCGGCCAAAATTTTAAACAGAGAAATAGGAAAGAGAGTGGTCGGATCTGAACTGTTCGAAACGTTTTGGACGCGGCTCAAACGCGTGCATGTTGGGTATTGTACCGTCACGTGGTAACCGATTTGCATTCAAAAACTTCCCTCATTTACATGTAATTGTGTGTTCTAAGTTTTGATAGGATTTAGGATTTCTTGTGCCTAATACAATGAGGTCGGTGACTTCCATTTACTTTCCAATAAAACTTTAGAATTTTCATTTTTATTTCCAAAGTTACGGGGAGTATTTTGTTCTCGGATAAGTTAAGCCGTCAAGCGTGTATTAATAAAATAAAAAATAAAAACTAAAAAAAGCATAATGAGGGCTTGCTACACCGCGATGTCCTAAGGGTTTGTGAAGGTCTTCAAAAAGATTTTAACCAAAAATAAAATAAAATGGGAATCCGATGTAATAACTGGAGTATAATATATCGACCAAAATTTATTTTAACATAAATTAAAACGGGACAAAACTTACTTATTGTTCAAGTAAATGTGATCTAATATTCGTTTGGACACCGATATATAATCTTTTTTTGCTTTTATCGACGACTATCTCAAAAGTTATACAACGAGAACCAGAGCCGACTCTAGGCATAGGCCCATCAAAGTCTCAACATGTTATCTTAATTCCCCTCGAAATGAGAGATGCTGTTATGTGAGGTTGCTTAACAGACTTCTATATAATTTTTGGAATTGTTGAGAACCTTACACTTTCGAACCATTTTGAATTGTTGGTATTGCTGTTCCATTTTTCGCTTTATACAAAGATGCATTTGGTATCTAACTTTTGGTGACTGCATCGAGTAATTGTAACTTCTATATACTTGGATCAAGTAAATCAAACCTCTCAGGTGCTATTAAATTCTTGTGGACCAATTTATATGAAGCATTTGCTCCGGTTTCAAGTGGAATCTCGCTAGTAGATAGTGAATTTATGATGTCTCAAAAATTTCGAGGTGCGTGTAAATTGACCCGAGCACCTGATTATAAAAAAAAAAATGAAAGAGCAGCGTACACGTATCTTATGAGGTATAGTACTTTTTTTAAGATTCTTTTGATTTGATTTTAACCAAATCTCATTCTCTTGAAACACAGTTCAAATAATCAAATATTTAAGGAAAATGCTAACATGAGCCCAAAGAACGGATAATAATATGTAAAATGTGCATCAATATCTGATAAAAGACTATTGATATATGTAAAAGTGTATTAATATCCGTGAGATATTTATTTAGGTCTAATTAAAATATGTTGGGATTTGAATAATAGCACAAAGGTGTATCAATATGCGCAAAAAGTGCATAGATATTTGCCAAATTGCACTGATATTAGTGAAAGCTATATTGGAGTTCTAACTGTTTTGTTTTTTTTTTATGTATTATCCTGTTTCCAAAAGAAAAGGTTATGAACATAATGGAAAATGTCATAAAATGTGATAACTAAAGAAAATAAAATTTCCTTGCGTTTTTAGCAAGGAAGTAGAAGCTATATGTATTCATGCTTTAATGAGTTGTATAGGAAAATTTACTTTCTTACACTTTAGAATATTTTCATGCTAATCAAATGCTAGAAAAGTGTCATTATTTTCTTTTTCTTGCATTCTCTATCATTTTCATTTTATTCAAACAGACCCTTTGGTGTCAATGCATCTATCCTCGGCCGAAGTTTGGCCAGCATGCTTATTGGAGTTGTCCAGGGTGCTATCTTCCCTTTTCTGCTGGTGTTCAGGTCTGTTTCCATCGGTTTTGTCCTCATTGTCTTTGATTTGGAAGCTGCGCCACCCCGAGGTGGTTGGATGGTTAGATGGCTAGAGGCGGTGTGACGAGAGCTTTGGCTCATGCTTAGGATCTAGTCACTAATTTCGTTTTTTGTCCTTGCATTTCTTTTGTATTTTTCTGTGATGGGTTGACTGTAGCTTCCCTTTGTCACTGTATTCGGATGGAATGACACGGATCCGGGGGCCCTGTGATGACCCAAGTCACCACAGGGGTGTAGTCACCCAAACGACGCCGTTTGGGGGTTGTAAAGGGTTTTAAAAAAAGGGCCGAAAGACCCTCTTTGGTGGGAAGCTGTGCAAAAAATTAAGTGTTCTAATTTTCAATCTGTTTTAACAGGTGCGAAGATTTTATTTTTCTGATCATTTTATCCTAAAGGGTCATAATTAATTTTTGGCTCTAGGGCTCTCGTTGGTTAGCCATAAGAGATATTTAGTTCTACTACTTTCTTATGACTAATTAACAAAAGTTCTAGAGTCAAAAATTAATTATGACCTCTTAGAATAAAATGATCATAAAAATAATGTCTTCGCACCGGTTCAAACGGATTGAAAATTGGAGCACTTAATTTTTAAACCTTCTTCAGGCAATTTATATATTAAAAAATATGGTTGAAAAATTAAGTACTCTAATTTTCAATTCGTTTAAATCGGTGCGAAGATCTTATTTCTATGATCATTTTATCCTAAAGTGTCATAATTGATTTTTGACTCTAGAGCTATCGTTAATTAGTCCTAAGAAAGTAGTATAACTAAATATCTCTTGGGGCTAACCAACGAGAGCCCTAGAGTCAAAAATTAATTATGACCCTCTAGAATAAAATGATCAGAGAAATAAGATCTTCGCATCGGTTCAAACGGATTAAAAATTGGAGCACTTAATTTTTCAACCATATTTTTTAAAAATTAAGTACTCCAATTTTAATCCGTTTGAACTGGTGCGAAGATCTTTTTTTATGATCATTTTATCCTAAATGGTCATAATTGATTTTTGACTCTAGAGCTTTTGTTAATTAGTCCTAAGAGCATCCACAGTGGAATAACCAAAAGTCAATAATCAAAAGTTGCCACATCATCTTTTCGTTATGCATTTAAGGGGTTGCTAAAGTTAACAATGTAGAGGTCCACAATGGTACAATCAAATTTGAATAACCAAAACTTGCCACATTATATTTTCAATTTATAAAAATCTAAAAATTGTGAACATAGAAAATAATTTTTTAAAAATAGGTTTTAAACTAATAAAAACAGGTTATTAGAAAAAGAGAAAATAGTTTTTTTTTAACTTTGATTTTAAAAAAAAGTTTTCGGGAAAAAGTTAAAAAAAAAAAAGTTTTTGAAAAAAAAATTTAAAAAGAACAGTTTTTGAAAAAAAAATTTAATAAAAAAACTGTTTTTGCAAAAATAAAAAATAAAAAATAATAGTTTTGAAAAAAAAAACAGTTTTTGCAAAAAAATAAAAACTTTTGTGTAATGATGGTGTACTTGATTGAAGAAATATGGGAACAACTAAATTTGATTATTGCCAAAAAGTTGCTAGTTTTGATTATCCAAAGGCTAAAATTTGATGGGTTGCTAAAAAGGTTGCTAAATCTGATTATTCCACTGTGAGCTCTTTTTTGAGCTTATGTTGCTAATCTTAGCAACATTTTAGTTTTGATTATTCCACTGTGGATGCTCTAAGAAAGTAGTAAAACTAAATATCTTTTGGAGCTAACCAACGAGAGCCCTAAAGTAAAAAATTAATTATGACCCTATAGAATAAAATGATAAAAGAAATAAGAGTTTCGTACCGATTAAAACAAATTGAAAATTATAACACTTAAATTTTTAATTTTTTGCTCAGCTTTTCACTAATAGGGTCTTTCGACCACTTTTTTAAACCCTTTAAACGCAAAACAATCCCGTTTTGGGTGATGTTTTGGGTGACCACACACCTGTGGTGATCCAAGGTGACTTGGGTCACAACAGGCCCCCGGATTCGAATCACACAGTATTCCTTTTTACTGCTGACATTGTACTCGTTGATGTACAAGACCTTTAAAAAAAAAAAGGAAATTTTGTCCAATCTCCTGTATTGAACTTTTTTTGTTCCCGTGTAAGGGTGGACATCGTGTCGTGCCTACTCATATTCGTGTCATGTCATTTTGAGTTCGTGTCAAAATACTTGTTAACATACACGTATCAAATTCCTTGACACTATCCTGACCTACTTAAAATCATATCGTGTTCAGGTTAACACTATTAAGATCCTTTTATTTTTTTAATATTTATATAAAATTATATACTTTTCAATATCTTAAACAAACTATTATCTAAATAAATAACAAAAATTAGTGCGAGGAGGAGGGCGAGAGAGTTCTAGAGAGAGAGAGTTCCCTGGGGGAGGGTTCCCCCCACTCCCCCCTTTCCACCGCCCCTTCCTCTCTTTCCCCTCTTCTTCGGTCCCTTTTTTGCCTTTTCTTCCTCCATCTCTACCTCTCAGTCCCCCTCTCCTTCGAGCTCTCTCTTTTCTCTGGTCTCTCCCTTGTCTCTCCTCTCCGGTCAAGGTTGTGAAAGTGGTTGAGACTCTCTCCTTTGGGAATTGAGATTTTTCACTCTCCCCTCCATTTTTAGACTCAGGATCTAGATCTGGGGTTCTTGATCTGATTTTTCTTGGAATCAGCGAACCGACGACGAAGACGGCGTCTGCAGCAGCTTCTGCCTTCAGTTTGCGGCGGGACGAGTTCGAGTTGGAGCGGTGGGTCATCCAGGAGGGTTTGCTCCGTGTTCATACCTGGCCTCTCAACTTCGGCCTCTCCAACCCCTCCTCACGAGTGTGTTTGATGGCTCCGGCTCCGGCATCGTGGTTCCATGCGGGTTTTTTTCCTGTTTTTTCTTTCGGTTTTTTTTTGTTTTGTTTTTGTTTTTTCTTGCATTTCCGGACCGGTAGTGTCCGTTTTATTGTACTGTTTTAATATATAATATCTACATTTTCTGGTTGGTCAAATAACAAAAATTGAAGATATTTTCAATGCCATTATAATTATGGAAACGATAAAATCGGCCTAAACATGACATTAAAAAATGCAAGTAACAACTAAACATAGGTCTCATTGACAACTATAAAATAAGTCCATACAAATTTTAAACTAATAGACTATACCTAGATAATAATAAAAAATTCAATAAGCCTAAATAAGTTTAATTAATTTGACCCATTTAATTATTGTGTCGATGAATCATGTCATATTTGTATTTGTGTCCAAAAAAAATGGTCAGATGTCGTTTTTTATCGTGTTAACGGATCGTGTCTGAAATTTCCACCCCGGTTCGCGTGCATTGAACGGAGATTTTTGTTTATAT
Organism: Rhododendron vialii; assembly: GCF_030253575.1. NCBI lineage: Eukaryota > Viridiplantae > Streptophyta > Magnoliopsida > Ericales > Ericaceae > Rhododendron > Rhododendron vialii. The sequence continues at coordinate 14,185,080 of NC_080558.1, forward strand.
GGATGCTTGTGAACTCTATACCAGGAGACTCACCCCGAACCTTCGCTCTCACCACAGCTCAGACACTATCTCCTCCTGTTCAAAAAAAATAAAAAGACACCATCTCCGCCGCCGCCGCCAACAGAAGAAGCACCCAAACAGAACAACTACCATCCATCTCTCCATTTCCCCCCGTTTGTTTTCCCATCTTGTTTGACCTCGATCCAAAGGCGGCAGCCATGTCCTTTTGCGGAACCCTAATTCCCCAGGAAATCCTCACCGACATACTCTCTCGACTACCCGTCAAATCACTTTGCCGATTCAAGTGTGTTTCAACCTCTTGGAATTCCCTTATCTCCAACCCCTACTTCGCCAAAACTCATCTCAATCGAACCAATACCCAAAATCCTAAATACCTAGATGATCAGAGAAACATTGTCATATCCAGCTCTCTCAATCTCTACTCCATCGACGTCGGCAACGCCAATCCGACCGCCACAAAGCTTGATTTTCCTATGCTTCAAAACCACGCCGCCGACAGTCGGGTCAAGGTATGGAGCTCTTGTGATGGCTTGCTTTTAGTTTCCTACGATGATAATTCCAACTTATTGTTGTTAAATCCATCAACTAGAGAATGTAAGAAACTTCCCGCACCGTCTGTTGTACCCAATCCGGTTGGCACCTTCGGGTATGGATATGGGGTGGGTTACAATTCCTCTACGGATGATTACAATATTGTGGGGCTCTCTTTTCAGAGTAATATCTCGATTGTGGATGTCTATTCACTGAAAATAATGCTTGGAGGAGAATTCAACATATCGACTATGTCGTTGTTGGAACCTCATCGTTTCGCGGTGGGATTTTCTTAAATGGGTGTCTCCATTGGCTTTGTTTAAGCCTTAGGGATCGGTCCTCTGTGATTGGTGCTTTCAATTTGTCGGATCAGATTTTCAGGGAAGTGCCGACGCCGTCTGCTTTACGTCGATGGGTGACATTATTTTATTTTTGTGTGGAGGTTGTTGGGGGTTGTCTCCGTTTGGTTAAAAGGCGGGCTTCTTACCCAACAAGTCAGGTTTGGAAGATGGAGGAGTACGGGGTAGGAGAGTCTTGGACCAAACTTACGATTGATTTACCTACTGAAACGCCTAGTCTGTGTTTTATGTGCCTGCTAGCGGAAGACAAACTTTTGTTTGATGACAATAGAAGAGGGCAGGGAAAGAAACTGTTTGTGTATGGTTCGAAAAAAGAAACACTGAGGGACATGGTGGTTGCTGGAATTCCAAGTGACTTTACTTCTGGGTGTGTGTATGTCGAGAGCCTCGTCTCTCCTATTCTCGGACGAGGAATTGGGAGGCAATGATAAGCTTCTCCCGGTATGTTTGTGTATAAAAATGTTCCTTCTTTCGTTTACTTATATGTGTATGTTCTTATTATGGGAGCTTCTGTAGTTCCAAGGTTTTTGGAGGTTGCACATCCATGTTATCCTTTATTGATATAGCTTTGGTAGTTTGAGTTATATAGGGCATTGGTTGGTGATCGATGTATGTTGAACTATCATGCCCACTTTAAATGGTTGCAGTCTAACCTGTGAAGCTTGAAAACTGAATAGGATGTCCTTAGTTAGTGTCCTTTACAAGCTGATGCTGCCAAGGTGGCAAGGTCCAGCCGACTCTGTTACGCTGCACTCTTATATTTGATCAACAACTTTTTCAGGAAAAGAAAAATAGACTATGAACATGATACTTTAGGTGGGGCTCATACTTCATATCTGCATCTTATCCTTGTAATTTAAAACCGTTAAGTGTTGAAAACTGTTCGAATATTCTCTTTTTTTATGAGCCGAAAAAGAAATTATTAATCTTTGAAAGACAAGTTATGAAGATTATAGAGATCTTGAGCATGACGACATCACGAGGAGAAAGCATCCCAACGGGCAAACAAGTTCAAGCAACTGAACTAAAAATTATGTTAGTTTCTTTTCTTTTCTTTTTTTCCCGGAATTGTTAGTGACAATGTAACCACACCTGAAAAGTTTGTGTATTATATGACTCTTGGGAAGTCGAAGGTATCGGTCAACAATTATCTTCGTAACTCGTCAAATGTGGTACATAGTTGATTACTTGATTTCAACATCTTAACACAAAAATGTTCACAAGTAAATGGAACATAAGATTCATACCACGCCATAGCTTAAGCACAAATAGAAATTACTCATCGGGGGTTAAAACAACGCATAGGAAGCAACGTTAAAAGATTTATTTTTCCTGTTTTGAGGGGTTAAAACGACGTATTTTGAGGACTAATGTGGTGTTCCATTTGCGGCCAAAACGACGTTGCTTTGGGCAGCCCGATAGGACTGTAGTGCGCAATGCACTACAGCATGCCATGTCCACAACCATATGCCGCCCTAGACCCCAATAGGAAAAATAATGGTGGGCCAAGAGCCAACCAAAAAACCAGAAATACATATGACAAAAGTTACATGGAAGCACCAAAAAAATTATCCCTACCACCTAAATTTTCAGTTAAGAAAATGACTCCAAGCTGATTTCCAAAAATGAGTCTTCAAGGACCCTTCCAATAGCAGCAATAGCATTTCAGCAGCAAAACCAAAACCAGGAGTAGCAGCATTATAACAGCACAAAGCAGCATCAGCCCATAGACCAAGACTCCCAAGGTGAATCTCCTCCACATCTACTCCACAGATCACGCTTTTGTCATAATTTATTTGTAGGATGTCCTTGGAATGTGCTGCTTGCACCAATACTTGACTCCCAAGCGCCAATACTTGCTTCGGATGTCCTTGGAATGTGCTGCTTGCAGTCATACTTTGGAACATTTGGAAAAGTAGAAATAAAAACGTTTTTGAAAATAAGTGACAATGATATTTTTCTCCAGAGAATCGGTAATCTTGTGAAAGAGATTTGCATAGCTTTCAAGCCCATCATTTGTGACAATGTTTCACAAACAAAACTCAATAGTTGGCATTTTCTAGGTTGCAGCAAGGTAAAGTCAACTACCGATGGGAGCTCTAGCAAGTCATGATCTCAAGAATGTGGACATATGATCGGACTCTTGACTTTATTTTTTGATTAAAGACTCTAAAGTGACTGTTCAAATGATTATGAGGTCCTCCTATGCCTTGCCTTAACGGAAAGAATGTAGAGCTATATATATTTTGGCAGCTCCATCAATGCTCAAATGTGCATACACTCCAGGAAGTCAATTGAGTGGTGGATAAGCTAGCAAACATGGTACCGGAGCAAGAAAACGAGCTGGTCCTGCTAGTAACCACCCTGGAGACGTCAAGGACATGCTTGTAGCTGATCTAGCAGGCATTGCGTTTGAGACGCTCAACCTTTTCTTATTGTTTTCTTATGTACCAAAAGAGAAATCTGGTTGTAATCTACTTCATGCGAATTCTTGCGTCTTCTAAACCGAACTTGTATATACTATTCCTCAACGCAGAAAGAAGTTTTGGTGATCTTTACCTAGCATATTACGTGTTTGATTGAGAATCAAACCTTGAAATATATAATACCGCAAAGGTATGGTATTCTTAATTGTCATTCTCAAGCCCCTTAGGGCTAGCTCAGGTGGTGAGAATTCAGACTTTTCTTAAGGATGTCTTGTATTTGAACTCAGATTTGTCCCTAGATTTAGGCAAGTGTAGGACACAATGATTGTAAAGTAATAAATAAAATAAAAAAACAGCGACGAACATGCTCTTCCTCTTCATACGCCTTATTGAGGAAATTTTGAATCAAGTAAAACTTGCATGAAATTTTTCATAGCAGATTACACGAACAACCTATAAAAATGGGAAAAGAACAACCTCTAAAAATGGAATTTTCAAATAGTCCTATAAACCTACTCTTGATATCCGTACCAAGTGTCACTCGATCCTGATGTACAGGTTAGACTGGAATGAAATTTTTTCTTTTTCTGCACTCACGCGGTGGAGTTTGGATGCCGATTTTGATGAAATGCTGCTACTGGTTTGATGGATGCCTTTGAAAATGTTCTCCTCCAACGCCCCTGCAGTGAAATGATTGAAGAACTCAACTGACAGAGAATGAACTTGCAGAAGATTATAGACCTTGTAATTTTTTTCAAGGATGCCCAGAACAGAATTGCAATTGCATACCAAATTTCCAAGTGGAGAAACAAATGGTCAAGTACAACTATTGTCGCTAACCCTATATATATGGTTGAGCCAAGGATAATCTGTATCCTGTCTTTCACCAATAGCCAAGGGTTGCCAGTTTTCAAGGTACAAACCGTAGTACATGACCTAAAAGCATCATTTTGACAATTTCTGCAGTTTCTTTTGAATAACAAACAGCCAGTAAGGCAGGCTGAGTCCTTCAAGCAATATTTAGTCCAGAGGATATATACAATCCAATTCTAATGTTTATGTTTGCCTTGGCCCCTTGGCCTTGAGTTGTTCGTAAAATCAAAATCACCTGCAAGTTGATATCTGTTACTTGTGTGGTACTGTAAAAGTTTGCAGTAAGACTGCAGCATTGCATCGAAGTATGTACTAGTAGCTCCCCAAAGAACTCAATATCCAAAATACAAAGAGATCCAAGGCAATATCTTTGCCTTGTTTACTCAATACCCCTAAATTAAAATCTCATTTTGAAATGATATAGAAGAGAAAATGCGACTTTTATAGATAATTCAATACTTACAAAGGACTATGTTCTTCCAAAACAGACAGTAGAAAATCATCTCAGAAGAACTAACTATCCATTACATATAACATTGCCAAAATACCTGGAGGACAAATAAATGATCTACACTTTGTTATCTGCATTGGTGCTGGTTGTAGCGGCTTCATTTGCTGCATTGATATTTCCATCTCGTGCCAATCTCTTCCAAACTTCTAATGCGATAGTTGACACAATTATTGCCTCGGATATCATGCCATACACGATAATCCATGTTTTTGCAGGCTTAAGAATGTAGAAGCCGACCCATATGTTGGCGAAGCTCAAGAGAAGAACAGTGCACCCGGTGAGATGACGAAACCAATTCCACACATATCTATACTTGTGGTCCTTGACTGACCGCAAAAATAGAGTAGAGATTTGAAGTAGTCCAAGGCAAAAAAGAGTGATTCCAATGCCCATGTGGCAAGGGTGACGAACACCAGAGGATTTGATGCTAAGGTAGAGCCCCGTTGCACCGCCCACCATGCCAAGTAAATATCCAGAGAGCTGAAAAACAATGTGAACGTAGAACCAAAGAGGGTCTGCTTTTGGACCAACAGCCTCCAAGTACCTTGCCGCCATAAATTAGAGTGGCATCATGATTTCCCAACAGTGTTTAGTACTCCATGTGTTATCTTGAGTCTGTTTTTTAACCTCCCACTGTGAGATGCTGAGGCTTGTCCTGATGAAAGATTGAGAGTGCCCAGTGACTGGAGATGATTCCCAAGATGCATTCCAAGTGTACCTCCGGAGACTGGTCCGTCTTGCCAAACATGACTGACACTGGTAGTGTTCTCTGGAAGCTCAATGATGGCATATATAACCATCTGGTTGTCGGAAAACGAGGCCGACAGATCCGAGACATGGAAACTTAGGTTCCCCACTTGAAGTTGGGTGCCGTAGCTGGTAACAGGTGAAGTGAAAACAGCCATGGTTCCGTCGGGCTTTGGGTAGGCAACAATGGCTTGAGTTCCGTGTTAGAAATTCCACAACTACAAGCCCTAATTTCTTGCTCCAATCCATGGCATGTGAAATAAAATTGAGATTCAAGTTCATACCTGTAATTGATGAGGATGCCATGATCCTCAAGTGCAACAGCCAGCCTTTCTTTGCGGCAAGATCAGTCGGACCAAAGGCACATGAATTGTGCAACGTCGTTCCCTTACGAAGAGAGAGAGAGAGAGCCACTACCCCCTTTTCCTTGTTCTGTAGAATATGTTTTTAGCGGGCCAAAACACATATATATAGGATGAGGGCAGGATACTCCTCTTGTGCTTAATAAAATGGCCCAGCCCATTATGGGTCCAAATTAACCATATAGCACCAAGCTCACACTTAACAAAATACATACTAATAAATTAGGTGCACCAAAATAACCCATTACAAATGGTGATCACTAACCAAATGGGTCTAAACAAATACTCCGATAAATTTGATAGTCAAACTAATCCGGAACCTTTTAACATAAATGAAATATGCTAGTCCACAAAATTGGAATAAATCTAACATTCTCCCACTTGGACAACATATATCATTATGTACAACACAAAAGTGCTTTATGACAATATAAGCAATCATATATCCGGATTAGCCAATAAGTGGCCACAATGTAGACTATCAAATATGAGTCAGCACCCAAAATCATTCCTGTGTCCATAAGGGGTACATAAGTATTCAATCATGTAAGTCGATGCATCGACAGGATACAAAGCACACAACCAAACACTTACTACCCGTGACACAAATGGTAGTATGAAAGTGTGGTGTGGAAAATATACAAAAGGTGATCATCACATCAATTTCCACAAGATCCATGTGTCCGCCCAAGACACTGTGCCTACTGAGATTGGGTCAAAATATCTCAGATTCTAGCACCAATAATGCCATAATTAACAAAATTGCATGCCCAACAAAATATGGCAATAAACTCAAGAATTGATCATCACATCAATTTCCACAAGATCCATGTGTCCGCCCAAGACACTGTGCCTACTGAGATTGGGTCAAAATATCTCAGATTCTAGCACTAATAACGCCATAATTAACAAAATTGCGCGCCCAACAAAATATGGCAATAAACTCAAGAATGCCATGGCTAACAAAATGCGTGCACAACAAAATATGGCAATAAACATTGACCATAGCATGCATACAAAATTCTCGAGAGTATGATCAACCAAAAATAACACCATTAACACAGTAGCAGCTGATTACAATATACAAATCTCCCACTAAGCAAAATCAACAGAAGACTCAACCAATCCCATATGAGTCGCATGCTCTTGAAACACTTTAGGAGATAAACCTTTAGTTAGTGGGTCAGCCAACATTTGCTCTGTGAAAATGTGTTCGACATTTATAAAGCTACAACAGAGTTACCACAAAATATCTTTAGTGGTTTCGAAATGGGATCAACAATTCCAAACCCAAGAAACAAAATTGCACAGCGGAAATGCATGACAAGTAGCTTTATAACAAGCTATGTACTCTGCCTCCATAGATGAGGTAGCTGTAAGTGTCTATTGGGCACTTTTCAAGATACAGCTCCGTCTGCCATCATAAACACATAACCAGAGTGGATTTTATGTCGTCTATACGACCAACATAATCAGCATTAGTGTATCCAACTACATTCAGAATATTGGCACATCGGTAAGTAAGCACAAAAACCTTGGTACCCTTTCACAATAGGTGCTTTTCCGAGAGAATAGAACTGCATGATAAACCTTCTCAAAATTCTTTCAATGTAGGTTTTCTGAGACAAGACAAGAATACCATTTGTTCTGTCACGAAGGATTCGGATACCCAAAACATAAGATACCTCACCAAGATCCTTCACATCAAAGGCATAAAGAGTAATTGCTTCGTCTCAGTCAAAAGTGCAGTATCATTAGCACCGAAGTAGAATATCATCGACATACAAGACAAAAAATATAAATAAACTCCCACTGACCTTCAGGTATATACATTGATCTGCAATATTCTCCTTAAAACCACAAGAGGTGACAATCTCATCAAAACTTCAAGAAAAACTGCACGAACCAAAATCTGAAGATGAATTTCCGTTCAATAAGGTTGTTTTCACATTCATCTGATGTAGCTCTAAATCGAAATGAGCTACTAAAGCCATGACTATCCGGAAAAAGTCTATGGAGAAAAACTGGTGTCTTAAAGACCCATTTACAACAAATTGGTTTCCAACCATTAGACAACTCAACTAAAAACCCATAATTCATTTTGGTCATTGACGCCAACTCATCATGCATAGCATCTATCCAATATTGAGAATTAAAGCTGCCAATGGCATCATCAAAAGTGACTAGGTCGGAAGGCATACTAACATTATATTCATGCTCTTGCAAGTAAAAGATGTAGTTATTCGAGATTCTGGACCTGCGTGCCCTTTCTGATCTTCTCAACAGAATGTTTGAAGTACCCTCATCAACAATAGGTTCCATGGGAAAATTAGGATCCTAATGAGGAACACCCTCTTGCTCAATTGGTGAAGGGACAATTACAAGTGATGGAACAAGAGCTACTGGAAATATCACACGCTCCTCCTTAAAACACAATCTTGCATGGTGTAGAACCATCAACCTTATCCTTAAGAAAAACAGCACAATCCGACTCAACAATTCTGATAGTGTGAGAAGGGAATAAAATCTAGAGCCTTTCAAGCCAATGCAATAGCTAACAAAATATCCGCTAATAGTATTAGCATCAACCTTTTCAACTGCGGACCCCACACACGAAAATGGCGCAAGCCAAGTTTCTCGCCAGCCCAAAACTGATATGAAGTTTTAAGAACAGATTTGCTACGCACTTGATCCAAAATATATGCAGCAGTTTTCAGTACTTCACCCCATAAGAATTCTAGAAAAGAAGAATTGTGAAGCATACAACACACCATATCCATTAGAGGCCACAAATACGACAAAAGAGGCATTTTCCTTTAAAACCTTCAGCCTTAGCATTTACATTATCAGGATCACATTGCTTAATAGACTTGTCCATAGTGTATTCCATAATCATGAGACAAGTACGATTAGAATGCTCCCACCTTTCATAATAACCTTTTATGGCAGCGGAACTTCCAGTGTAGGCTTAAGTGGTGCTTTCTCCCTTAAAGCCAAAACCAAATTCATAATGGCCAAGTTCACCGTAAACGACTCATTCCAATCCTCACAATTGGTCTCATTTGGTGTTTTGATGGCAGACATGCAGAGATAAACTAGGATTGAAAGATGAAGAAATAATAACCACGTTTACTAAGCATGTAAAAACGAAAGCATGCTTATCAAAAAATTTCTTCACTTCACCAGCTACAAAAGTTCTACTAGAGTCTTAAATCACAAGACTAGTAAGACTCTTACGTAGGACAAAGCAAAACAATTAAATATAACAACTTAAAATGACCCACTACCGACAGGGTAAAATTGAGTCACCAAATGCAATATAGTTAATTGTTCTCTTTATCGTTCAAAGCATCCTTCCAAACAATGATTTACCTATAGGGTAAAGTCATAGCCAGACTATATGGACCTTTGTTAATCACAACAATATCGCCATAATCAACATAAATGGCGTTCAAAGAACAATTTTCGATAACCAGTAAGGATGAAAAATATTACCCACTTTAGCACTTAAAAACTGGTTATAAAACCAATTTAAAATGGTACTTTGATTTGTTTATCCAAGCAACAGCTTTTAAAAAATTGAAACAGATAAGACGGAAGTGTCGAGAGGTGCAACAGTCAACAGGTTTCACCACTTCCCTTATTTTCGTCAAAGATTAGATCAATCAAGTCCTCCAAAATTTGGTAAAGCCATTATTATTATTATCACCACAAAAAAAAAAAAAAAAAATTTGTTCTCCTTTAACAATAGACAAAGAACACCAAAATTCATTCGTCAACAAGTTAGTAAATGACAAAAGAAGGAAAGCCCATCTTTCTCATGGTTACGCCAAACACACCATGAATGCCAAGAGGTGGTAAGCTTTCTCCATACTTCAGCAAGTATTAAACAAATCGAGTAAAAAGGTATAGCTTAAGCCCCTTTCAAAAAGAGCAATATAAAACAGTAGTGTTAAAAGGAGAAGACGAACACGGAAAGTCTGTGAGATGCAACAATCAGCAACATGGTTAATCAGTTCTCCTTTTGTCAAAGATTAAACAAATTGAGTATTTAACCAAAGGCTACAATCTGAGACAAAACCCTTGAAGAAAAGAACAAAAGTTGTCGGCAAGTAAGGAGGAAAAGAAAAATGGGTCTCCTCCCCTAAAAACTTTGATCGGCAGTCAGAAAAATGGGGAAAAAGGAATCGGCAGTTAAATCCCCAACAATCAACATAAATACGAATTGAAAAGCAATCACAGCACATGAATTGAAAAGCAAGCAACTCTGATACCAATTGTTAGAAATTCCACAACTACAAGCCCTAATTTCTTGCTCCAATCCATGGCATGTGAAATAAAATTGAGATTCAAGTTCATACCTGTAATTGATGAGGATGCCATGATCCTGAAGTGCAACAGCCAACCTTTCCTTGCGGCAAGATCGGTCGGACCAAAGGCACATGAATTGTGCAACGTCGTTCCCTTACGAAGAGAGAGAGAGAGCCACTACCCCCTCTTCCTTGTTACGTAGAATATGTTTTTAGTGGGCCAAAACATATATATAGAGAGAGAGAGAGAGGGGGAGAGAGTTAGGTTCCGGAGAGAGATTCCTCATTTTATTAAAATGCGGGATTTTCCTTCCTGATTGAATTTCGATTATCCGAGCCGCTCAAAGTGATCAGAACGTGATTTTAAGGGTCCCTGTGAGAAATCAGCAAAAAAAATGACCTGGAAGGGCTTCATCCGAGCAGTTTTCATTGAACGGTTCAAAAAAAACTGCTCAGATGACGCCCTTCCCGGTTATTTTTTTTTCTGATTTCTCACAAGGACCCTTAAAATTACGTTTTGCACACATTGAACGGTTCGGATTTTCAAAATTTGATCGGAAAATGAAAGTCCCTCATTTTAACAAAATGAGGAATCCCTCACTTGAAAATTCCTCTTTATATATATATATAGTACCCTTCTCCTAAGGACCACCTTAACTTAATAAAATAAGGATCTCCATTTTCCGATCAAATTTTGATGATCCAAGCCGCTCAATGTGTTCAGAACGTGATTTTAAGGGTACCCTCAAGAAATCAGCAAAAAAAAAGACCAAAAAAGGCTTCATCCGAGCAGTTTTTGTTTGTTTTTTATCTAACGGTTCAAATAAAAATTGTTCAAATCAAGCCCTTTCCGGTCATTTTTTTTGTCAATTTTACGCGGGTACCATTAAAATCACATTCTAAACACATTGAGCGGCTCGGATCATCAAAATTCAATCGGAAAATGGGAGAAATGGGAAGGTCCTTATTTTAAAGTAAAATAAGGACCTCCTCATTTGAAAATGACTATATATATATATATATATATATATATAGAGAGAGAGAGAGAGAGAGAGAGAGAGAGAGAATGAGGGCAGGATACTTCTCTTGTGCTTAATAAAAATGGCCCAGCCCATTATGAGTTCAAATTAACCCTATAGCACCAAGCTCACACTTAACAAAATACTCCAAAGAGATTTGATAGTCGAACTAATAAATTAGGTGCACCAAAATAACCCATTACAAATGGTGATCACTAACCAAATGGATCTAAACAAATACTCCGATAAATTTGATAGTCGAACTAATCCGAAATCTTTTAACATAAATGAAATATGCTAGTCCACAAAATTGGAATAAATCAAACATTCCGATCATGCCTTTCGAAGTGGGATTGATACCCCATGCAACCCACGTTGATGAACCGACTTGGCTGTGCCGGTAAGCTACATGGATAGTGGTCGAAGAAGAGTCGTGCGTCCGGTGGGGGAACGAATTGAGATTGGGAAGATCGGTGCATGAAGCAAAGACTTTGTTGTTTGGGAACATGAAGTCGGAACACGACAAACGAACCGCATCCGGAAGAGCGAGAGACGGAACCAAAGCGCGAGTGATCAGAAGACAAAACAGAAGCAGGACGTTATTTCTTGCCATGCAAAGATGTTATCGGAGAGGTTTGGGTATAGGGTGGAGTGGAAGTGCAGAAGCAATAAAAGAATGCTGCTGTAAGGGAAGTAGAGGGCAGAGCGTGAGTTTATTTTTCGTGGGTTAGAATGTTGGCATGGGCTCTCCTTATATAGGCATCGTAACTCTTGGTCGGCGACCAATTCTAAGGGAATAATCATGCCCCTTTTTTTGTGTTGATGACCATCTAATGACTCACATCAAGAAGTTGAGCATAGTGAGAGACTTAGATAAAACCCAAATAAAACTAACTTTGATGAGATGTGACTCTTAGCCCATCTGATTGTACCTCTTAGCTTTCAAGAGGTCAGTATATATGGGGCTTGGAGTCTATGAAGAAACGTCAATGTTGGGAAAAATTTGGCAACAACGGAATTCCAAAGAGCAATTTCTTTGATAACAATCACGTGATCAAAACAAATTACAAATACCGAGCAGGTTTAACCAAACGAGATACAAACAGAACTTTTCTGAATCGGAACCGAGTCCTGTGTGATACCAAGTCACCTTAAGAAAGATTCGCCACCTACCGAGGGTGTTATAGGTTGCACCAGCGTCTTCCTCCCAGGGTTGGCTCGGCTAAACCGCAAGCCGTTGGAACACCACCGTCGACCGCCTTGGCAAACTGAACAACCGCCTGTCTCTCTCTCACAAGAACGATATAGCAGAGTTTCTTGGAGTTGGTGAATTTCTCTTGTGTTGTACAAAAACGTGATACAACATATAAAGGAAGAGAAACCTCCCATAATGAATTTGAGAATTCAAATTTGCCATTAACCTCATAATGGGGAGGAGTAAATCAGATTATAACTCCTGGTCCTTAGAACACATCCAGATTCGTTGAACCAAATAGAGGCCTATCAGTTGCCTCGAGAGACCCTCTGTATGCCTCGATTTTATTCATCCGATTTTTCTGGAAAATATCCAATAATCCCCCTCATGAATGAAATTGGCAGACATACTGACACAGAGTACAAAGCTGATTCGAGAGAGAGACAACGGATAATCCCTGCATAGGATAGGTGGCTTTTGGCCTGGAATCTTCCCTTATGATAGCCTATCGGGTTTACTAGCAGACCAATGTGTGGTCACACTTTGAACTGTTCCGCCGCTGATATAAACCAAGACAATAGACGTCACACAGGACTTCTCATGATGTAGTTCAGTTCTCACTGTTGGGTTCATTTTGGCCATGACACCCTTTCCTGGTTCTGCGAGTATTTTCTCAAGAATTTCGCCACGATTCTCAAAGAAGCGGCCCCACTTCATACTAACATAGGTGACCTTCCTATAAAGGGTATCCTGCTATACCCCGCCTGGCAACCCAGCGCATAAGAGTCATTAAAAGCAATGCTTAACCTTTTCACATTTTGCAGGTATCATTGTTCTACACCATAGGAATGGGCAGGAGACTGAGTTTCCTCAGTGATCATTCTCGGCTACTCGCGAAAGGTAGTCTTATTGAACCTAGATCTTGGGATCTCCAGTCAACTAGGTTGGCTACCCCCACGGTAACTATGAGTGTAGTGGCTTTAACCCCATCCCTTTCGATGCTTGCTCAACTAACTCTCGGTTTAACCCTTTGGTTAGCAGATCCGCAATATCGTCCTTTGACCTCACATAGTCAATAGCGACAACCCCACTTGAGAGTAGTTACCTAATGGTATTATGTCTACGTCGAATATATCTAGACTTACCGTTATACATATTACTCTGTGCCCTACCAATTGCAGATTGACTGTCACAATGGATACTAATCGCTGGCACGGGTTTCAACCATCTTGGAATATCCTCCAAAACTGACGGAGTCACTCGGCCTCCTCAGACGTTTTATCTAGAGAGATAAACTCTGATTCCATCGTTGAACGTGCTATACACGTCTGTTTGGAGGATTTCCAAGAAACGACTGCACCACTAAGTATAAAGACATATCCACTTGTGGATTTTGAGTCTTTCATATCTGATATCCAGTTCGCATCACAATACCCTTCTAGTACTGCTGGATATATGGTGTAGTGCAACCCCAGATCACGAGTATACCTCAAATAGTGCAGAATCCTAACTATTGCCTTCCAGTGAACACGACCTGGATTACTCGTGTATCTGCTCAGTCTACTAACTGAGTAAGCTATATCGGGCCTTATACAACTCATCAAGCACATTAGGCTCCCAATTATCCGAGAATACTCTAATTGAGATACGCCCCCCCCCCCCCCCCCCCCCATTGGATAAATGGAGATTTAAATCCACAGGGGTTCTTGCGACACTTGAATCAGACGGGTTGAACTTCTTAAGAATCTCATCAACATAGTGAGTCTGAGACAACACAAGTCCGACAGATGTTCTGGTGATCTTGACACCCAGAATCACATCTGCAAGGCCCATATCCTTCATGTCAAACTTTGAGTTTAACATATCATTGGTAGACTGAATGACCCTTTCATTGCTACCAACAAATGAGCATGTCATCAACGTAAAGACACAAAATGACGTACCCCGACGTACCCTTCGTCTGTGTGCTTTGACATAAATACATTTGTCACATTCGTTGATCTTGAAACCACTTGACAACATAACATTGTCAAATTTCTCATGTCATTGTTTTGGTGCTAGCTTTAGACCATATAGAGATCTAACAGGCCTACATACTTTCCTTTCTTGACTTGGCGCTGAAAAACCCTCAGGTTGCTCAATGTAGATTCCTTCATCTAAATCGCCATTTAGGAAAGCTACCTTGACATCCATCTGACTCATACGTAGCTCATTCGCATTCTACAGAATGGAGTCAATTTCACTCTTGATAGCCTCCTTTCACAAAGGACTCTCAGAAGAGCTCGCTGCTTTCTTGAATGTCCGAGGCTCACTTTCTAACATAAAAGTTAGGAAGTCTAGACCAAAGAATGTTATGTTCTAGCCAATTTGCTACGCCTAGGCTCAACATCAACTTCTTCCTCTTGGTCTTGACTGCTTTCACCTGCAGTCTTCAAAGTTTGCTTAACCGAACTTGACTCCTCTATGGATCTATGTGAAAATATGTGTTCAAGGAACAACACATTCCTAGATTCCATATTCTTATTCTTGTGAATATCTGATATCTCATATTCCTGCACAAGACATAACACAAGTTGCTATTGTGTGCATACAATCAACAATCGTGAGGCCTATTCTCACCTTCTTAGGTATAGGAACAACTACTTTTGCAAGAAACCCTCACATTCCTTAGAATTTATCGCAAGGCTTTCACCCCAACATTTTTAGGGTTTTATCAACTTTCTTGCATGGTATCTTGTTTAGGCCACCATATGCGGAGCAAAATGCTTTACTCCATAAAATCTATGGATAACAGAGTTAGTCAACCATAGCCTCTTAGGCAAGATATGGCCTTTAAACAAATCCATATTCTTGAAGCAAATAAGGTATAGTGGTTTGGTGAAATAGCTAGACACAAGTTCCACCACCGGTAATTTGAATTTACCACCTCGGTCACTATCCACCACCTTATTCTTAGCTAAGTTGATGTCCAACTCCATTCTTAACAAGAACGAGCTTTATCCACTATTGTGTTCTTGCTCTCGAGCAAGTACACGTAGCAATATTTTATACTTATTGCCACCTCGTATTTGGACATAACTTTGAAATTCCACACCTCAATGTGAATTAAGTTAAATGGTTTAGTGCTTCTTTCAACTAATTGAAAAGAAGTTTTTATCACTTGAACTTTCACAACAACAACCACTTGCCCATCCTACTCATTTTTCACATGAGAGGAACATATTCCCGTAGGAACCACTGTTGGCGCACCAGACAGTTGTACAAACCACTCAAGATGTTTAGATAGAACAACATCTCATGTTGACACCTCTTCTAAGCATGGATCATAAGAACCTCTGTTGGCGCACCAACAAATGTGATCAAATCAGTTGGGGCACTGCCTCCATTTTCCATTCCAACTGATATTTATGCATGTAAAGAGATTTCATAGAAAACATAATTATGCACGACCGCATATTATTATCTCTTAAGTACTAGTCAGAACCTGTACATGATCTCACATGCAATGCCCAAATAAATCCGGTGCCCTCCAATGCATAAAAATAAAATAAAACAGTGGAACCCCAATCACAAAAACACTTCGAGAATCATAGTATAAAACCAATTAGCAAAAATAAAAAAAAATTTGCTAATAGTGATCCTTTCAAAATAGCAAACAATTTGAGACATTAGTCTGTTTCTAAAACTTTGATCTCTTTATAAAATCATGAGTAATCAAAGACATCTACTGCCTTTGAATTTTATCAAAGCAGCAACTTTCAAAGTTGGGAAAACGAACGTTCTGTTTTCCTTCTTCTTCTTTTTTTTCCGGATCAACACGGATCATATCCAATATGATCTTAAAAATTCACAAAACGAAACCGTTTCTATTTGCCCCATCTGCTCTTGTACCTTGTTCCCAAAACAAAGCCGAAATGACCGAGGCCATAGCCTATTTGTTACCAACGTCCGTGATCAAGTTGCGCATAACTGATCGAGGCCAAAGCCAAACAGTTTTACAACAAAACTGACCCGAGGTCGAGTTGCGCACAACTGACCGAGGCCGTAGCCCAACAGCTATCTCAAAACCCATACGAGGCCTAGTCGCGCACGACTATCCATGGTCGAAGCCCAGCAGGTTTTTTTTTTTTTTTTTTCCCCTTTTGCGAACCTTAGACTGGTTCATCCTCCAAAGCCGACACGGAAAACAGGTTTCCCATTTCGAATGCTCTCAACAAGAAAACTCGTTAGCCCGAATATTCATCACGCTTCCGGTGATATCAAACTGTAATTCCACTGTCCCAACTTGTGAAACCAATCACCAAACACTTCCATTGGATCTCTCTGAAATGACAAATCAGCAAATATTAGCAATATCTACTGCAATGAACAGAAGAGCCAAAACGTTCTCTCATTGGTACTGATAATGACGAAGCTAGCCTTAATTAGCCACAGGTCCTTAGCAACTGAACAATTGTGCCTTATCAGATACGTTCAGTGGAAAGTCCTAGAGTTTAATATCAAAAACCCAACTAGCAAAACGAATATGCTATTGATTATCGACATGCATCACCTTCAACACGGGATCAAGAAACGTCAGAGTTGCTGAAACGGGAATGTTGGGACGGTTCTATTTTTTTTTTCCCCTTAGCACAAACTTTCCGTTTTTAAGGGATAATCAAAGCTAATTATTAGCATCAATAAGCATAAGGCATTCAACTAGCATATGAAACATGGAGTATGCAGAATACTAGCCACAGAAACTTAAACGGAAAACTTTCTTTACACCCATGAGCCGCAAAAATAACCACCCTTCGGACCACCATGTCCCGTTGATTTTGCATGATGGTTTCGAACACCATCGTGCAGCAACAATTAAAGAAACTTCCTCCAACCAAAATTGGTCCGAATCTGCTCGATAACGAAACCAAACCAGAGTTTGTTTTGAAACTATTTTGCAACGGTGCACACCAGTGATACTCCACCGCACCATGCCCAGATCGCCATTTGCAACTAATTGCTAGTGCAACCAAATGGTTAGATCAAAACCGGAAATTGTTTTCTGGAACTCGCTTGCCGATCCGAGACCAAAAAATCTTTCTTAAGCTTGTTGGGAAAAATTCGGCAACAACGGAATTCCAAAGAGCAATTTCATTGATAACAATCACATGATCGAAACAAATTACAAATACCGAGCAGGTTTAACTAAACGAGATACAAACAGAACTTTTCTGAATCGGAACCGAGTCCTGTGTCACCTTAAGAAAGATTCGCCGCTTACCGAGGGTGTTGTAGGTTGCACCAGCGTCTTCCTCCCAGGGTTGGCTCGGCTAAACCGCAAGCCGTCGGAACACTACCGTCGACCGCCTTGACGAACTGAACAACCGCTTGTCTCTCTCTCACAAGAACGATATAGCAGAGTTTCTTGGAGTTGGTGAATTTCTCTTGTGTTGTACAAAAACGTGATACAACATATAAAGGAAGAGAAACCTCCCACAATGAATTCAGGAATTGAATTCCATGTAACTCCCACAATGAATTTGAGAATTCAAATCTGCCATTAACCTCATAATGGGGAGGAGTAAACCAGGTTATAACTCCTGCCTCCTAGTCCTTCGAACACGTCCAGATTCATTGAACCAAGTAGAGGCCTATCAGTTGCCTCGAGAGACCCTCCGTATGCCTCGATTTTATTCATCCGATTTTTCTGGAAAATATCCAACAGTCAAACCCCCTTAAATTGTTAACTTACAAAAATTTCCCACTAAACCTTCACTGATTTATACAATATTGCCCAAAAAAAGAAGGGGTAACTTTGATTAGTAGCACTTTCACCATTATTTGCGCAGCCCAATGGCACCAAATCATTCACCAAAATCGTCCAAAAAAATCCATATGGACGGTCATCTATATTGGTTTGCATGTACAATACATTCTGGAGATTGATAGATTCATGAGAGTGCCGAAGTCACAACTGATAATGAACCCATTAACAAACTCTAGCGTGCAAACTGCAAAATACTTAGATAAATTTTCGACGGTACAAATCTTCTTTATTTTCTTTCTTATAACTCTACACTCACCCCCGACTAATAGCATCTGGCAGGGTTTCAACATGAGGCCATAGTCTTTTTTAATAGGGTTATTAGGTTTGAGTCAGATATCAAAGAAGACCACCGTTTGGAAACACACCTTAGTCGACAGAAAAAATCACGGGGTAATCTTACGACCCTGAGAGAATTTCGAGGATGATTTCTTCTGGGATGTTTGGGGAATTGTTGGGATCAGATTTTAATTTGATTTTCTTGCTCGTTTCCCCAGGTTTGCTGCTTCTTCCTGGTCCTCGCTCCATTCTTTTTGAAAACTGTTTTTAGGAGACTTGGGTTTTCATAAAACCATTTTTTTATGGAAACCCCAATGATGCTTATCGTGCTAGCAAATTGGAAAAATTATTTATTCAACCCCACACATCAGCTAAATTGGAAAAAGGCCCGAAAAAATTATTGGTGGTTTGGGTCCCAATACCCAATATCTCTCTAACAGCACATATTTCTCGAAAGTCCATCACTAAGTGCGTGAATTCCGTATGAAGTGTTTTTCTTTAATCCTACTTCAAACCATTAAATATTTTTTGAAAAATTACTAGTCGATCACATCTTGAAACTTATTGATCTTATAATATTCTAGATTAAGAATTCTTTAGAGAAACTTAAGACCAAATAAAAAGGAGATATACTTAAAACCTGATAAAAAAGAAGAAATATCTCGAAACAACTAAAAAGCAAAAATTAAGTACTTTGATCGAAAAAAATTGATGTTAAAACGTACTTATATCTAAAAAGTATCCAAAATTATAAAAAATTATAAAAAGGTTAGTACTAAATATTAAAATTAAAATTATGTATTGGATTTTTTCAATTATCTGAGCTTTTAGGCGCATTGGATCTTATTTGTTTGAACTTGTCCCATTTAACCTGGGTTTGTAGGTCTTTTAAGAGTTCAGTAATTTACGGGGCGGACCGGGTGGTCCATGTTTTGGACTCAAATTCCCACCTGACTCCAGTCAAATTTCCAAATGTACATCTAAGGATCTCACATACTTCTCTACCTAAAATACCCCTCAGCCTACGTGCACCACTCCAGCGCCAAAACCATCTACCTCTCCGCGCACACCACTCCCACTCCCACGACTTCCCCCCTTCTTCTGAGTCCACAAAGACAGCACCATCGAATGCTTCCCCCAACCCGAATTCGCCCTGCCCTCAGACCACCCTGAATCACGTGTGCAGTCCAAAGACGTCCTCAGATCAGGAAGAAGCAAATGTGGCCGAAGAAGTGTTTCGACCACTGGACATGTACACCACCATTTCTGATTCGTGGACCGACATCGAGACCAAGAAGTTCTTCCCAAGAACTTATGATCCATAACCAGAGCATATCTGCCAGATTTCAAGACCCACTCCTAGCCGATCGAGTCTGTTCGAGAGTTTTACACAAATTTGCATATAAATCCGTCTCTTGGTATGAAAAATCTTTGTGAATTTTAAGGTGAATCTGTATATAATTTTAAGGTGAAAAGTCTCTTCAAATAATTTGTGGATGATGTGCGTTTTGGTTTTGGTTTTGGTTTTGACCTTTCAATTTACGAGAGATAAAAAGGAGATGGGAAAAAAGAAGATGAATGAATTGGTGAGGTTTGGGATGGATATGAACAAACAGTGAGTCACTGATTTCTCTTTGGTTTGTTGGCAAGAAAGAATTGGGTTACTTTTATATATATGTGAACTGTGTATGTGAAAAATTTAGTTAAATTAGTGAAATTTGAGAAATAGTGAATTTCACTAGTTTTTTGAAGTGAAATTTCGCTGGAAAAATTCATCGACCGGAGATGGTTGCCAGCCGGAAGTGTTTGTGGGGGTGGAGGTTAGTGAAATTTGAAAAATAGTGAATTTCACTAATTTTTTGAAGTAGTGAAATTTCACCAAAAAATTCATCCGCTGGAAGTTGTTGTGGGGTGGATGTTAGTGAAATTTCGCCGGAAAAATTCATCTAGCGGAGGTGGTCGCCGGCCGGAAGTGGTTGTGGGGTGGAGGTGGCAAAGGGTGATGAAAACTTTAAAAATGTAATAAAGTGTGAAATTATATTTAGTTAAGGGTAAAAGAGTAATCTTCATATGATATTGTCTTTAGAGGTAAATAAAAATTGAGTTCATCATTAATAGGAATTAAGTACTAATTTTCTAGACCCAAAAGTAATTTTCTGCTTGTCCCATTGGATTTTTTTTTGTTGTTGACATTTTGTCAATCAAGAGATTGGGTCTCAGACTCGGCTTATGTACCATTCTCCTTATCCTCTTAGTCTTTGTACCTTGTTCAAAAATTAATAAAAAAAAATTCTCCGTTTATGAAAAAAGTTAAAATTATGTTATTCATTTATAATGTATCATTTCTAACAAAGTTCCAATTTGAAATAAAATAGCAATAGCTACTCTTTTTTTAAACTTTTACTAGCAAATTATCATGGAAAAATAGTTCGTAGACTCCGCACACCTCTTGATTAATCTCTTCCTTATTACTACTAACATTATACTTGTTGATGCAAAAGAGATTAAAAAAAAAAAGAAATTTTTTCCGTTCTCCATGCATTGAATGAAGATTTTTGTTTTTAGGTGGCATTCCGTTAAGCACTTTTTGCAATCTGAAACTTTTTTTTGTTTTGTCCTTGTACAATTTTTCTCCTCTTTTGTTGGTTTTCTATCTCATTTTTTTGGTTTATCAATTCGTCGTGTTATGCAAATATTTTTTGAAAATATCCAAGATAAAAACCTAAAATTCCAAAAAGCCAATTTTATCTTCAATATATTTCAAAAAGATCAAAAAAGTGACGGGCAAAACTTGGAAACGCTAAAAAATTAAATAAAAACAAAACTAGAAAAGGTCTGAAAATAAACTTACGGAACTAAACCTTAGCATGACATGTATGGATGGAACTGTATACACCAAGCCTAATTCCATTTTGCCTAATACCAGGAGACTCACCCGAACCTTCGCTCTCACCACAGCTCAGACACCATCTCCGCCTGGACCGGCCACCACCACCGCCACCGCCACCGCCAACAGAAGAAGCACCCAAACAGAACAACTCCCATCCATCTCTCCGTTTCCTCCCGTTTGTTTTCCCATCTTGTTTGACCTCGATCCGAAGGCGGCAAGGCAACCATGTCCAATTGCGGGACCCTAATTCCCCAGGAAATCCTCACCGACATACTCTCTCGACTACCCGTCAAATCACTTTGCCGATTCAAGTGTGTTTCTCCCTCCTGGAATTCCCTTATCTCCGACCCCTACTTCGCCAAAACCCACCTCAATCGAACCAAGACCCAGAACATTGTCATCTCCAGCTCTCTCAATCTTTACTCCATCGACGTCCACAACGCCAATCCAACCGCCACGAATCTTGATTTCCCTACGCTGGAACAACACGTTGCCAACAAGAGGGTCAAGGGGTGGAGCTCTTGTGATGGCTTGCTTTTAGTTCCCTACATTGATAACTCCAACTTTCTCTTGTTAAATCCATCCACTAGCGAACGTAAGGAACTTCCCGCACTGCCGTTTGCGCTCGATCCGGTTGGTACCTCCTCGTATGCATATGGGGTGGGTTACAATTCCTCTACGGATGATTACAATGTTGTGATGCTCTCTTGCAATCATACTGGATCTGTTCAGAGTAAGATTTCGATTGTAGATGTCTATTCACTGAAAACTAATGCTTGGAGAAGAATTCAACACACCCCCTATGTGGTCGGAACCTCATGTTTTTGTGGTGGGGTTTTCTTAAATGGGTGTCTCCATTGGCTCTGTTGGAGGACTGGATCCTATGCGATTTGTGCTTTCAATTTGTTGGATCAGATTTTCAGGGAAGTGCCGATGCCCGCTTCTCTTTGTGGAGGATGTCGGATATTGCGTTTTTTTGTGGAGGTTGTTGGGGGTTTTCTCTATTTGGTTAAAAGGCGGGCTTCTTGCAAAAGTGAGGTTTGGAAGATGGAGGAGTACGGGGTAGGAGAGTCTTGGACCAAACTTACTATTGATTTACCTACTGGAACGCCTAGTTTGTGTTTACTGTGTCACCTAGCGGAAGACAAACTTTTGTTTGATAATAGTAGATGGCATGGAGAGAAACTGGTTGTGTATGATCCGAAAAAAGAAACACTGAGGGACGTGGTGGTTGCTGGAATTCCAAGTGAATTTACTGTTGGGCGTGCGTATGTCGAGAGCCTCGTCTCTCCTATTCTCAGACGAGGAATTGGGAGGCAATGATAAGCTTCTCCCGGTATGTTTGTGTATAGATAGAAATGTCCCTTCTTTCATTTTTTATATTTGTATGTTCTTATTATCCCTTATTGATACTTATACAGCTTTGGTAGTTTCAGTTATATAGGGCATTGGTTAGTGATGTATGTCCACTTTGTTAGTGTCCTTTACAATCTGATGCTGCCAAGGTGGCAAGGTCCAGCCGACTCTGTTATGCTGCACTCTTATATTTGATCATCAACTTTTTCAGGAAAAGAAAAAAAAAAGACTTTGAACATGATACTTATAGGTGGGGTTCATACTTCATATCTGCATCTTTTTAAAATCTTGAAGTGTCGAAAACTGTTCGGATATTCTCCTTTTTTATGAGCCAAAAAAGAAATTATTAATCTTTGAAAGACGAGTTACATAGATTAAAGAGATCTAGAGTATGACGACATCACGAGGAGAAAGCATACCAACGGGCGAATAAGTTCAAGCAACTGAACTAAATTATGTCAGTTTATTTTCTTTTATTTATTTATTTTCTCCGAATTGTTAGTGACAATGTAACCGCGACTGGAAAGTTTGTGTATTATACGATGCTTGCTAAGTCGAAGGTATTGGTCAACAATTACTATCTTCGTAACTCATCAATTGTGGTACATAGTGGATTTCAGCATCTTAACACACAAAAATATTCACAATTAAATGCAACATAAGAATCATACCACGCTATAGCTTAACCACACAAAAAAATTACTCACCGGTGGTTAAAACGATGCATGGGAAGCAAAGTTTAAAGATTTATGTTTCCTGTTTTGGGGGGTTAGAACAACGTATTTTGATCTTTGAGGACTTAGGTGGTGGTCCATTTGCGGCCAAAACGACGTTGCTTTGGGCAGCTCAATAGGGCTGTAGTGCGTTGTGCACAACGCACTACAACATGTCATGTCCACAATCATATACCACCCTAGACCCCAATAGGAAAAATAACTTGGCACCGAAAAACCAGAAATACATATGACAAAAGTTACATGGAAGCACCAAAAAAATTGTCCCTACCACCTAAATTTTCAGATAAGAAAATGGCCCCGAGCAGATTTCAACAAATGAGTCTGCAAGGGCCCTTCCAATAGCATCAATAGCATTTCAGCAGCAAAACCAAAGCCAGGAGTAGTCGCATTATAACAGCACAACGCAGCATCAGCCCATAGACCAGCACCAAGACTCCCAAGCTGCATTTCCTCCACTTCTACTCCACAGATCACGCTCTTGTCATAATTTTTTTTGTAGCATGTCCTTGGAATGTGCTGCTTGTACCTATACTTGACTCCCAAGCACCAATACTTGCTTCGGATGTCCTTGGAATGTGCTGCTTGCAGTCATACTTTGGAACATTTGGATGAGTAGAAATAAAAACGTTTTTGAAAATAAGTGACAATGATGTTTTTCTCCAGGAAATCGATAATCTTGTGCAAGAGACTAGCATAGCTTTCAAACCCATCATTTGTGACAATGTTTCACAAACTAGACTCAATAGTTGGCATTTTCAGGTTGCAGCAAGATGAAGTTAAATACTGATAGGAGCTCTAGGAAGAACCCCTGAAGGGCTGGATTTGGTGGAGTGTTTATAGAGGATCGTGGCTTATGGATAATGGGCTTCTACAGGAATCTGAAGGAGTGTTCAAGCATTGAAGCCGAGCTTTGAGAAATCTTTAATGGCCATGAGTTGATAGCAAGTTTAAATAGATTGGCAACCAAGGACAGCCAAAGAAGATGGGGCATGGAGGTTGACCCTACTTGTGTCCTTTGTTCCCAACATGCTGAATCCTTGGCACACTTATTTTTTGAATGTGGTTATTCAAGATGCATATGGGAAACAACCTTGCACAGATTCCAGATTCAAAGAAGGGCAGATGCTTGGGATACGGAAATTAACTGGGCAGTTGGATTCTGAAAGGCAAGAGCTTCAGATCAGTGCTGTTTAAATTAGCCCTAGCTGCAGGATTTTATCATTTCTGGAGAGAGAGGAATTCCAGAGTATTTGGAGGAAGACATAGAAGCTCTGATGATCTTCTAGCTAGTATTACTGATAATATTAGACTTCGAGTCTGTACTTGGAAGCTTTTCCCCAAGTCTCTTGAGAACCAAAGGCTTTGCTGCCAATGGAATATCTCGAACAGAGTTCTTGGAAATGCTATCCATTAGTTTTTTCTTGTTCGGATAGTTGTGTGAGGCTTTAGCTTCTTTGTATAGGTTTTTAGCTGTTTGGGTCTGTTCCCTTTGTTTTTGTGTCGGTTGGTTATAAAATGGATCAAAGTTGATAGTGAGTCAAGATCTCAAGAATGTGGATATATGATCAGACTCGACTTCCTTTATTGAAATTTTTTTTTTTATTAACTCTAAAGTGACTGTTCAAATGATTAACGAGGGCCTCCTATACCATGCCTTAATGGAAAGAATGTAGAGCTATGTTGCAGCTAGGGCTGTAAATGAACTAAGCCATTCGCGAACTGTTCGAGGCTCGGTTCGGTAAGAGCTCGTTCGAGTTCGATTCGTCTGCTAAACGAACTGAACTTGAACCTCAATTCTAGGCTCGTTCCGTAAATGAGCCGAACCTGAGCCTAACGGTATTCGGCTCGGTTAGGTTCGCGAACCTATACTTAAATTTAATTAATAATTCAATAGGGGTCTATTTGTAAATGTAAAAAATTTTAAGGTTGTATATATAATTCAATACTTATATTTCTTCCAAATTCTATGCGATCAATGAGAGAGTTTGGGTTCGCTTGAGTTTAATGAGCTGAGCCAAATCAAACCTGAGTCTTGATGAGCTCAATTCGAGCTTAGATTCTGCTCGGCTAGATTCATTTGAGTTTAACGAGCCAAACTCGAGCCAAGATGTTCAAGTTCGAATCAAACCCGAGCCGAATCCGAGCCGAACTCAAGCCAGACTAGTATCTTAACGAACCCAACCGAGCCGAACCCGAGCCTTGAAAATTTTTAACGAGCCGAACTCGAGCCAGGTTGTTCAGGCTCGAATCGAACTCGAGCCGAACCCGAGCCGAACTCATACCTTAACGAACCCGAGCCGAACTTAACAGGGTTCGGCTCGATTCGGTTCGTTTACAGCCCTAGTTGCAGCTCCATCGATGCTCAATTGTGAATACATTCCAGGAAGGCAATTGAGTGGCGAATAAGCAAGCAAACATGGTACCGGAGCAAGAAAACGAGCTGGTCATGCTGGTAACCACACTGGAGACTTCGAGGACATGCTTGTAGCTGATCTAGCAGGCGGTATTGTGTTACTGACTCCTTAAAACCAACCACTTGTTTCTAGGTATATGGAATCAGTGAGAGAAACTCCCATGTGTACTAATCCTCGGTGCCAAATTTTGAAGGGAAAATTGACTTTGCCAAACGTAACCTTTAAAGAGAGTTCGCGCAAAACCAATTCTCCAATCCGACAGCGAAACTAGATTTGACGCCAAGAAGTGAACAGACACATGGGAAAAAAGAAAATACATTTTCTTGTTTACCACACAAAAAAACCGTTGTTATTTAGTGATGTGATGAACCTTTAATTGATGATGCTTTGGTATGAATGGATTTTGGCATTCAATCTAAATTATTTTCTATTTTCTAAGAAACTTGAAATGGTTAAAAATTACACTGAAATTCAATACATGTCCACGGCAACACCATTTTTTCTTTTCTATGTACTAGTAAAATATAAACATTTAGGCTCTGTTTGTTTCAAAGTAAAACAATTTACGATGTAAGACATTTTCCTTGAAAATGATTTTGTAAGATATAATTTTTTCCGTTTTTGTTTTCCGGTGTTTGGTTGTACATGAAAAATATTTTCCAGAAACAAATGTTTCCATCACGTCCACCCATTTTTTTCCTTAACGTCACTCGCTTTAAGTATTTCAAATGAACTGGGAATGTAAACAACAGAGGCCTCCCGATTGTAGAGAGTGAACATAGATGTTTAGAATTGGGGGTTTTGTTTGGGTGCGTAGGAATTTCTATTTTTCTTCTAAACCCCCCTCTCTCCCTCTCTCTCTCTCTCTCTCTAAAGGGAGCAAACTCTCAGAGGGGAGTTAAGAACAAAGTCAAGTCTTTTCGTACGAAGTTGCCTCTGTTTCGAATTCATGTATATGCATAGTGCTCATCGGGAGCCATTAGCCAAAAACGACTTACGGGAATCTTGACGGTAAATTATTTTACATCCAAACAAATGGAGCCTAAATAGCACCAAATGAAAGGACTACATTCTTTCTTGGTAAATGCAGCAATTAATTACGTAACATATGTATCAAACTCAAATATAAGTATATCTCTGTTGTACAATTAGCAAGAGTTAGGTTTCTGAAAAGATCAAGTAATTTATTAATGGATATAACCATATCTATTCGCCACACAAATAGAAGCATACCAGTTCCATCGCAAGAAAACTAATCTTAGATGTCTAAAGACAACGTAAATGAAGCGAAACACTAGAGAGCAAGGCAGGCAGAATATGATAACCTCGTGTCACAACATTCTTCAGCTTCTCCTCTTCCTTGCTATCTACTGTCAAATCCTCTTCATACTCCGCTTCTTTCGAGTTTCTTCAGCTTCTCCTCTTCCTTGCTATCTACTGTCTAATCCTCCTCATACTCCGCTTCTTTCGAGTTTCTTCAGCTTCCTCTTCTTTAGGATCTTCTAACACATGCCACTTACTATCCCCATTTCCCTTTGTCATTATCCTTGGAGAGGCCAAAAGAAAATGTTCCACATATGTTGCTATCCCTCTTCGCTCCTCGTTTTCCCACTCGTAGCCGGTAGGCTTAACCAAACTTTCCTTATAGGCAACTGCCACCAAAGAGGTTTCGTGATTGGATGGCTTAGGAACATCCCTATCCAAATCGCCATTAGAATTGTACACGTTAACATGCCCACTATCACACCCAATGTGTTCTCTCGTTAGAATTTTACCATCTTTTGTACAACATAACGGTTGGAACATACTACAAACCCTGAAGGTCTTATTAATGACGAACCTAACGTTCCACGATTTTTGCACACCGTATGCCTCCATCACCCATACTTCGGCATTGCGTTTGCGATGACGAATCATACAGAGGCATCCATCCAAAACCCCCAACCCAAGCAAAAAAAATTCATCCTCATCCTTAGGCGGCTTTGGCATTGGTACTTTTTTGAATTTATCCACCCGCGGATCAAAGGAAAAGATACATTGGGGCGTAATAAAGTTAGTACTATTACAGGCAAACCAATGAAGTTGTCCGTTCACAACTGGCCCTGAACGGATTGTGTGTTTTTTATAAGGGAAGCGAACCTCTTTCCAATACTTTCTTTGCAAATTCCCAACCATTACGAATTTTTCAAAAGCCATGACGGCCTTGTACCCATTAGTAGAGGAATCATAACAAAGCCCACAAGTAATTACACGACGAAGCGTCAACTGATGGTATGACAAGACTTCCTTGAAATATCCATTTAGTGGATTCCATAAATACAAATCCGCCTTAAGCCCCAAAAGAAACAATCCATTACACGAACCATAGATTTTAACTTCACTATGATGGAGATGCTTATTTTGTTCCCATGGTGTTTGAACCTTTTCCACATAGCATTGTTGGTCTATGGAGCGAAAGGAAAAGGACCAATCATCCAACCTGGACAGAACAATAACCTTTTGTCTTTTTGATGATAGGGTTATTAGGTTTGAGTCAGATATCAAAGAAGACCACTGTTTGGAAACGCACCTGAATCGGCAGAGAGAATCATGGGGTAATCTTGAGAGAATTTCGAGGATGGTTTCTTCTGGGATGTTTGGTAAATTGTTGGGATCCGATTTTAATTTGATTTTCTATTTTTCTTGGTCGTTTCCCCAGGTCTGCTGCTTCTTCCTCGTCGTAGCTCCATTCTTGTTGAAAACTGTTTAGGAGACTAGGGCCTCTTTCATAAAACTGCTTTTTATAAGGACCGAAGATGCTTATCGTGCTAGTAAAATTGGAAAATTTATTGGGCTAAGTACGGGCCGGTACAGTTAACTGGACCTATTTCCCATTAGCTCTAGTCCGATATAATATTATTTTAAAATCTGAATAAAAAGTTAGACAATTGGATTGAGTATTTATAGGTATCGGATTGAGGCTTTTTTGAAGGAACCTTTGAAAAAATATTTTACATTTAATCAACGGCTCGGATAATTTGTATGGGACCTGTGGTGGAGTCCCACAACACAATCTGTGCACACAGATTGTCTGTGTGTGTCAAGGCCTGCTTATAAGTTTTGGAAGTCAGAAGCAAATCTCTTGAATGAAGCTTGACTATATTTTTCATACAAAAGTTGGTCTACAAACGGTGTCATAAAAAAACCATTACAAAATATAAGCATATAGTTATCCCAAAAAATACAACCATTGCAATATCTCAAAATCTATCATTTGAAAATTAATCTTCTCGATTCCATTTCATTCCATTGTCTATTCCATTCTATCGAACCAAGCGTACCCTAATGGGTTATGGCCTATAGAAGTTGATAATCAGTGTATTTCACCATTAGATCTATTTTGTGGCTCCTAAATTTCAATTTCAATTGGACCTATTTTGTGTAAATGAGACCTAGAGCAATTTTTTTTGGGGGGCAATATATACATACATATATATAGGGAAAATGACAACCAATGACGTATTTTGATAATTAATATTTGCCAATGACATTTTCAGCATTAACAAATATTCTTACCATGTCCTTGATGGGTATTAATTATCAAAATACGTCCTGAGCTGTCATTACCACCCCCCCCCCCCCCCCCCACACACACACACACAGACACACACACACACACTCGAGATCCAATGAGGGATCCCGCACGGCCTTACCGTGTGGGACTCCCCTTTCCCGATCGAATTGCGACGATCCGAGCCTTGAAAAAAACTGCTCGGATCAAGCCCTTTCCGATCATTTTTTTGCTGATTTCTCCCGGGGTACCCTTAAAATCACGTTCTGATCACTTTGAGCGGCTCGGATCGTCGCAATTCGATCAGGAAAGGAAAGGGGAGTCCCGCACGGTAAGGCCGTGCAGAATTCCTTAGGAGATCCGAACTGTGTGTGTCCCGCACGGTCACTTTGAGTGCCAATGATGGAGCTTCCAAAACCTGATCGAGCCATAAATTTACGTGAATGACTTTATTCAACAAACATAACGAAATCAACGGTTTTGATCGTTACTATTGTGTCACGGTGGCAAGGCTACATCCAACTATAGAAGAGGACTAGATTTCATATTAATATAAATTGAATGTACATTCTAAATGTTGTTAGCGAGTATATTTCTAAAATGATTGATCAAAACTGTTAGAATATCAAATTATATGATATTCAGTATTGTCACCAAAATCAGAGATCATCAGATATCTACAACTGCATAATCGAAAAATATTTAAGGTATTCAGATACATTAAAGTCTAATAATGCACCACTCAAGCCCCATCTAAGGCATTTTTTTTTCGATCGGAACCGTCTCTCTTTTACATAATATGAATAAATCATATGTACCAAGAATGAAGTTGATCACTTATCGTTAGACCCTTAATCAAACGAAAATATCATTTTATGATTGAATTTGGGTGCCGATGAAAGGACTTTGTAAACCCGATCGAGCAAAAATTTACGTGAATTATTTAATCAACAAGCATAACGAAATCAATGATTTTGATCGTTATTATTGTGTCGCGGTCACAAGTCTACCGTGTATTTAGCTACAATAGAGAAATTAGTTTCATATAAAGTATATTGAATGTACAAATTCTAAATATTATTTTTTTAAGGAAAAATTCTAAATATTGTTATCGATTATATTTATAAAATGATCGATCAGAACCATTAGAATGTGAAGTCCTACAATATTCAACATTGTCACCAAAATTAGAAATCATGGGACATCAAAAAATATGTAACCAAACGACATTTAACATGTCCAAATGCATTAAAGTCTATCGTTATTTGTATTACAACATATTTTAGTCTTGCTACAGAATATTTGGATTAATTTCTTTTGGTACGATACATTGTGGTAAGCAAATGCCAATTTTTGGTATCGTCATAAAAGTTATGGTTATGTTATATAATTTGTGGTCATTTTTTGGAGAGGGAGAGGGAGAGTGAGGGAGGGAGGAGAGAACAACTGGTTACCTGCTCAGCACTTTTTTCATTTTATTAATTGATTTAATAAATGGGTGGTTCAGATCATTCACTTTTAAATCCAATGATTTAAAATTAAGGTGTGTACGGCACACCCCTTAATGAGAGGTGTGTACCATAGGACTTCTTGCTTGGATTGTTAAAGTTGCGAACCATTTGCATTGGTGGTATTCACTGTTCGTTGTGTTTCTACAAAGATGTGTTTGGTATCTGAATCTGAATTTAGGTGGCTGCTGCATCAAGTGCATCAAGTGAATATTCAACTTCGAATTTCCGTTTGACCCAAAAAAAAAAAAAGAATATTCAACTTCCACCCGCGCGCTATCAATACTTGTGTTGGGCTAGACCACAATGGATTCTGCCCAGCTTTAATTGAACTCATGTGGACGATATGATTGTTCTTCCGGATTAATTGATTCATTGGGCTGGAGGCTGAGTTAGCAAAAAAATGAATAGTGTCAAGAGTGAGTGTGCTTAATTCTTCACTTTGGTTCTCTTTTTCAACAGAAAAGGATTGTAGGCTCCTTTTGTTTGGGCGTAAAATGTTTCCCTGAAAATGTTTTACCTATTTTTCAGTATTTGGTTGTGTAAGAAATGAGAAAAATATTTTACATGTAAAACATTTTTCATTAATTGGATGAAAATGACTTACCCTTAAATTTTCCGAAAGGAACCCGTTGCTCTCTACTGCAATTTTCACTACTCAATTTTCTCGATTATTAGTCTTGACAACCACCACACCCCCCCCCCCCCCCCCCCCCCCCCCCCCCCCGGGTCTCTCACTCTACACCATTTTGTCAATTTCTAAAAATATTTTCAAGTACCAATCAAACATCAGAAAATAAAAAGTTTGAAGTTTGTTTTCAGAAAAAATATTTTGCGCATTTTACATTGAAACAAAACAGACAGAAAAAACATTTTGCATGGAAAACATTTTACATCGAAACAAAACGGAGCCGTAATGTCGTTGATCCCTATTGTTAAAATTCAATAAACTTTTCAGCCTTCATTTGGGTCTCTTCTGATAATGCATGCACTCGTTATGATAAGTGAAGTTCTGTTACTGTGCCAAGAAAAAGTGTCCTATGTTTAATTCGTTTTGGCTTTGTATTTTTATATACTGAATGGGCGGGCGATCACGTTGCTTGAGTACTGTTGCTTGTCTGGATAATGGATGAATTTTGAATGAGCAGCTTTGATTCATTTTACGGTCTTATAATTAGACTCGTATTTTGCTCGACCATTTGAAAAATTGTGAACATTATAATATACAGAAGCTCACTGCAAGGATTAAAGTCTTTTAACAGGGTTGCCCGCACCTAGACTAAGGATATTTTTTATATAAAATTCTTAAATGATACAAGCCTTTTTGTGAATTATAATTTTGACACTAACAAAAATAATTTCATAAAGAAATTTTATACTATTCAGATAATAGTAAATTACGATTTAAGAGGGGTTCAATACTACATGTTCACTCCAATTATAAATCTATATAACTCTTTTTTACATCCTGATCATTCCAAATTTTCTCACTTATACTCCAATAAATAAATCAAACCGAGCATTATGTCCTAATCAATTGGGGTTAGCTACAAAAATTCTTTTTCTCTATTGAGATCTATCAAGAGTCATTTGTACACCCAAACCCATTAGACTCATATCTTTGCGCACAATAGTATCTAATGTCAATTTAGGTCTTTCCATTCCCGTAGGTTTGCTATCATATTTGCTCTCTTAACTATTGTATCTTCAGGTCTACGATAGACATGCCCAAACCACCTTAGCCTTTTTTCTCTCAACTTTTCCTCTATAGGTACTACACCTACAATCTCACGAACTGTTTCATTTCTAATCCTGTCTCGTTTAATTTTACCACACATCCACCTTAACATTCTCATTTTTGCTACACTCATTTTGCTAATCTGTTGTTTCTTAATAGACCAACATTCTGTCCCGTAAAGTATCGCTAGTCTTATGGCAGTTCTATAGAATTTTTCCTTCAATTTTGTAGGTATCCTCTTGTCACATAATACAATAGTAGCGCTCCTCCACTTAAACCACCCCACTTAGATTCTATGAGTCACATCATCGGCAATCTCTCCATCTTTACTGATAATTGAGCCTAAATACCTAAAATGGTCACTCTTTGGTATCTCCTAGTCTTGGATCACCACTCTTTCTTCATGCATACTGCTGGTACCACTAAACATGCACACCATATACTCAGTTTGCTCCTACTTATCCAAAAATCCTTTGACTCTAATGCTTCCTTCCAAATTTTTAATTTTGTATTAACACCTCTAGCGGTTTCATCCACGAGGACAATATCATCTGCAAACATCATACACTATGGGATATCCTCCTGAAATTGTTTAGCCAACTCATCCATAACAAAGGCTGACCCTTGATGCAATTATGGGAAAATTTTGTTTCAACCCCTGAACTTTAAGCCAAATGTCTAATAAGCACCTATACTTCACTTTTTTCAATTAAACACATGAAGTTTACAAACCCCTTAAATTTGGCACCAACCGCTAGATTTCGTCCAATTTCTATCGGAAATGGATGAAATGGCACTATTTTCACATGAATTGGCATTTTTTACCCGTACATTACTTCATCTTCAGGAAACACCTCTCTCTCTCTCTCTCTCTCTCTCTCTCTCTCTCTCTCACACACACACACACACATGCACGCACGCATGCTCGTCACTTGAGAAATCGCAACATAGTCCAGAACATAATGGTTGTCCTGGTTGCGAAAGGGTCGAAAATACGATAACACTTTCTTTAAGTGTACATCTAGTGACTGGATTCTAGAGGAACAAGTTCTCCCTGTCAATTCCCGAAAGCAGCAAACCACTACACGAATAGTTTATGTGCCGATAAGACGAACTCTGTGTCCATGGTTTACAAACCATTTTTTTTCCATAACCTTCTTCCTCAATGGAGGAAAATATGGGGGAACCTAATAAACGAAGTCGGACATGATGAAAACTCTCTATCTTCTGGTTTTTTTTCCTTGACTATCAGCGTTAAGTTGTTTAATTTGCATACCATTACGTACCTAATCGAATTACACTGTCATACAAAATTCCTGTTTTGAAACAGGGGTTGGCACCTACCGCACCTTTTCTCCATGTGGCTCTGCCTCTAATTTAGCCCACTGCCCACCTAGTGGCTAAGATGACTTGAACTAAATTAAGTGAGAGAAACTCCCCCAGGCTACTAATCCTTTAGTTTTGCCAAAATTTCTGTCAAATTTTGATATAACTATTTCCACCGGGAAGTCAATTTTTGACAAAGTCATTCTTGGTGTCAAATTTTGACAAAAAAAATTTAAGTTTGCCAAACTTGCTAGGTAACTTTTAAATAGAGTTCCCGCAAAACCAATCCAAGGCAACAGATCGAAGATCATGTAATAAAATATACTGTACTACTAAACACACAATCCTATGGTCCAGTTTTTCCTTTTTCTTCTTTTGCCTGTCTATGCAAGACAAGTTGAATGCTTTGCAACCAATTGAAAGGACTGCATTTTTATTCTTTTGTAAATGCCTACTAAATACGTCGACATATGCATCAAACTCGGATATCAAACTATATCTCTGTTGTACAAACAGCAATTGTTAGATTCTGAAAAGATCTAAGTAATTTATTGATGGATATATATAACCATATGTATTCGCCACATAAATATAGAAGCATAGCAGTTCCATCTCAAGACAACGTAAATGAAGCTTAAAAACTAGAGAGCACGGCGGGCAGAATCCGATAACCTCGTGTTACAGCGTTCTCTAGCTTCTCCTCTTCCTTGCTATCTAATACGCCGCTTCTCTGGAGTTTCTTCAGCTTCCTCTTGTTCAGGATCTTCTAACAAATGCCACTTACTATCCTTTCCCTTTGTCATTGTCCTTGAAGAGGCTGAAAGAAAATGTTCCACATATGTTGCTATCCCTCTTCGCTCCTCGTTTTCCCACGTGTAGTCTATAGGCTCAACTAAACTTTCCTCATACGCCATGGCCACCATAGAGTAATTGCAATTGGACGGTCTTGGAACATCTCTATCCAAATCGCCATTAGAATTGTATACGTTAACATGCCCACTATCATACCCAATGTGTTCTCTCAATAGAACCTTACCATCTTTTGTACAACATAACGGCTCGAACATACTACAAACCCTAAAGGTCTCATTAATGACGAATCTAACATTCCACGAGTTTTGCACACCATATGCCTCCATCACCCATACTTCGACATTGCATTGGCGATGACGAATCATACAGATGCATCCATCCAAAACCCCCAACCCAAGCAAAATAAATTCATCCCCATCCTTAGACGGCTTTGGCATTGGTACCTTTTTGAATTCATCAACCAGTGGATCAAAGGAAAAGATACTATGGGTCGAAAGAAAGTTAGTATTACAGGCGAACCAATGAAGTTGTCCATTCAGAACTGGCCCTGAACGGATTGAGCTAATATTAAAAGGGAAGCATACCTCTTTCCAATATTTTCTTCGAAAATTACCAACCATTACGCATTTACTGCATTTACTGTCACAAGGATCAAGAGGAGTCAAAGCCATGACGGCCTTGTACCCATTAGTAGAGGAATCATAACAAAGCCCAGAAGTAATTACAGAACTACTCAAATATCGATGTGTCAACCGATGGTATGACAAGACTTTCTTGAAATACCCATTTAGTGGATTCCATAAATACAAATCCACCTTAATCCCCAAAAGAAACAACCCATTACACGAACCATAGATGTGAACTTCAGTATAACAGAGATCCAGATTTTTTTCCCATGGTGTTTGAACATTTTCCACAGAGCATTGTTGGTCGATGGAGTGAAAGGAAAAGGAACCATCATACAACTGGGACACAACAATAACCTTCTGTCTTTTTGATAGGGATATTAGGTTTGAGTCGGATATCAAAGAAGACCAGTGTTTGGAAACGCACCTTAATCGACAGAGAGACTGATGGGGTAATCTTGAGAGAATATCGATGATGATTTCTTCTGGGATGTTTGGGAAATTGTTGGGATCTTCCGATTTTAATGCGATAGTCTTGTTGGTTTCCCTAGGTCTGCTGCTGCTGCTGCTTCCTCTTCCTCGCTCCATTCTTGTTACACTGTTTAGGAGGCTAGGGTTTTCATAAAACTGCATTTTATACAAACAAAAATGCTATTAGCAAGGAAGGCTACAAGAAAGACAGCAAGGAAGTACGTGGAAAGAACAGTGGGGTCCCACTCTTTCCCCTTCACAACTCGCAGACCCCGCAAGGAAGGCTACAAGGAAGACAGCAAGGAAGTACGTGGAAAGAACAGTGGGGTCCCACTCTTTCCCCTTCGCAACTCGCAGACCCTACACTCCCGCCCCACTTCTCCTTTAAATTGGATTGAAAATTCAAAAATTTTTCGTTTCAAAATTTTGAGAATAATGGGACCCACACACCCGTCCCTTTAACTTCCTTTAACTCAGATTCATAACAAAAATTTTGGTAAAGGGGTCCCCTCTCGCTCTCTCTCATCGCCGATTCACCACCACCACACCGCCCCTCTCTTCAACCAATCGACCACCACCGACGCAGAAAATGCCACCCACAACAGATTAGGCTTTTCGGCTTCCCTCCCCGCCCACCACCAGCACCTTCCCGTCACGATTTCAGCCCATCAACCGATTTGTTTTTCCATTTCTGGTTCGCCATCTTGTATCGCTGTTTAGTTTGACCTGTTCTCGCAACACCACCGTCGATCAGATCCTCAATCACCACCGTCATTCTGAGCCCCGCGACCTCCATCGATCTGTGCCTCGCCTCACCGCCGTCGTGTTTGCCCTTTGCCAAACGGAGCACCGCAAACCGACATGCAAATAGGAAAAGGGAATTTCCGCTTGACCGGAAAAAAAAAAAGGAAAGGAAAAGGGGACCCAACCCCTGTATGGGTTTTGGGGGTTTTTCCTGGCAAACTTGGTAAGGGTTTTGGGAGTTGATCTTAGTTATTTTTATCGACTGTCTTTGTTCATTTGTTGCATGTGTGAGGTTGGTTTTGCCCGTGGGAGTGATAACTAGGCCAGTGTAAGAGAGAGATACGGTGTCGATGAGGGCGTTGGTGGATGGGGTTTTGTTATGAAGGCAGAAAATCAAAAAATAATACAGCTGTTCAGCATCCCCATATCAACATCGAGAGAAATGGGAGCCGTGGAGTTTAGTGGTGGTATCGGTGATTGCATCGATGGTCAGGGATATCTAACTCCGTTTCCCCTATTCGGTTTGCCTAATTATGTGGAGAATTGATGGTGAACATGCAATGACGCAAAGAGTAGCTAGAAAAGCATCGTGGAAATGTATTCTGGAGATTAGGGCATGTTTTGACAATATATTGCGGAAATTTCAAATTTAATTTTGCCCCTGGAGTTCAACTTCATATGCTGTGGTGATTAAGTACTTGACAAAACCACTCTTGGTATTGAAAGTTGGTTGTTTCTGTTGATCATTTGAGTTGATGAAATTATACCTGCTTTGCAAAGTGCAGATAAGGGTAATGAAAAAAGTCCCAAATATTCTAGAATTGCTTCTTATTACATGCACACACAAAAATTGCAATTACGTGTACAAAAAACTGCAAGCATGACGATGTAACCAGTTAGGAGCTACCTCAAGTAAACCTAAACCCATTACTCCATAGTTCAGAAACGAGTGGAAATAATGAGTTTCACATAGGCATTTTTACAAACACATGGTGAGCAGATTGTGGCTAATGGCATGAGCAGATTGTGGCTAATGGCGTGAAGTTAGGAAAAACTCCAATTTTGTCCCACCAAATTCAAAAGCCAATAACTCAAATATCTTCCATAAAAGCACATCATTTTCATCCAATTTGGACAACTCAAGCTATGTAACAGGAACTTAGCGAATACAAATCAAAATAATTGAAAGTATTTCAAGCCTCATACAATTGTTGCTGCAAATCATAAAAAATTAAATAAAAATTCAACGTGACTGCCCAATGCCTGTGCCTTGTACAGTTACACATCCAAATATTCTGTTGAGTACCACTCCCATGATCGAATCAACATACAGTTCTTGAAAAGCTGTTGAGAAGTACTCCTATTTGCATGTCGGTTTTCGGTGCTCCGATCGACAAAGGGCAAACACGAACGACGACAGAGGCGAGGCGAGGCACAGATCGACGGCGGTGGCGGGGGTCAGAACGACGGCGGTTATGGAGGCTTTGATCGGCGGCAGTGTAGCGAGAACAGATCGAACTGAACTGCGACACCAGATGGCGAACCAGAAACATGAAAAATAGATCGGCTGTTGGCAATCACGAAGGGGGGTCGACGGCGACGGTTGATGGGCTGAGAATCCGAACGAAAGCCTAATCTGTTGTGGGTGGCTGTTTCTGCGTTGGTGGGGGCTCCGGTGCTGGGACGGCACTGTAGATGTTGGCGACGACGGGAACGGGATGAAACGAGGATGTCTGGTGGGCAGCGTGGTGGTGGGGAATCGGTGATGAGAGAGAGAGCGAGAGGGGGTGCCCTTTTGCCAAGAGAGATGGTACGTGCACTACACCAAACCACTACACCATTCACTACATTTTTTGTGAAGTCCATCAAAATTTCAAAAAAATACAAAAAAATATCCAAAAATTTTAAAATAATGTTTTATGAAACCATGTAAAAAATTAGCTCTAAAGGATATCGGTAAATATTATTTCTGGGTGCGTATGTCCGAAACTGCGCAGTTGAGTATTTTCGCTCGTACAAACCTAAAAATAATACTTACATATATCCGTTAGAGCTGAATTTTTACAGGGCCCTCTAAAATATTATTTTAAAAATTTATGAATATTTTTCTGTATTTTTTGTGAGATCCGAAATGAGCTCCATAAAAAATATAATGGATGATATAGTGTTCTAGTGTAGTGTACCTAGACTTATTGTTACCAAAATTTTTGTTTTGAATCTGAGTTAGGCCCCGTTCCGGAAAGGAAAATAAGTCCTTATTTTTTAAGAAGGCAATTTCAAGCTCAAAAATCATGTATTTATACAAATTATTTTCCTATCAATATGGATCTTGTTTGATAGATCTCATTAAGATCTTTAATACGGTGCAAAAAAATTTGAAAAATTATTTTTCATTTACATTATTTTTGAGTTTAAAAATATAAAATAAGTACTTATTTTTTAAGAAGGTGTTCTGGAACGGGGCCTTAAAGGGACGGATGTGTGGGTCCATCATCCTCAAAATTTTGAAACCAAAATTTTTGAATTTTCAAGCCAATTTAAAGGAGAAGTGGGGCGGGACTGCGGGGTCTGCGCGTTGTGAAGGGGGAAGAGTGGGACCCCACTCTTCTTTCCACGTACTTTCTTGCTGTCTTCCTTGCTAATAGTAGCATTTCTGATAAGGACCAATGGGACGCGGGGGTAGACCTGGGTAACGGGTCGTGTCGTGTCGGGTTCGTGTCGTGTCAGCCGGGTTCGTGTCACAAACAACCCAACACGAACACGACCTGTTTATTAATCGTGTCAAATTTCCAGACACGAACACGACCTGTTAACAAACAGGTCAACCCGAACACGACCTGTGTAACCCGTTTATTAGATAATCGTGTCAACCCGTGTCAACCCGTAACACGACACGGTTTGAACACATTTAAACAGATTCTGCATACAAAATACTTCCTGCATTCACATTCTTAAAAATTAAAACTTAAGTTCCAACATTCCAACCTAGAAAAATCAAATGAACCAAACAGATTATGCATACAAAATACTTCCTGCATTCACATTCTTAAAAATTAAAACTTAAGTTCCAACATTCCAACCTAGAAAAATCAAATGAACCACCAGGTCCACCACCATTTAGAGTCTTGCAAACATAAGTTCCAATCACCAGGTCCACCACCACTTAGAGTCTTACAAAGATAAGTTTCAATACTAAATAAGTCTAACTTAAACAATTAAACATTCAAATACAAAACGAGTTCTCACTGGAACCATTCATTATTTGGTTCCATTTCCAGATCAGGCTTCTTCACAAAACCACTCCCCATTTGTCCTTGCCTCAACCACAGAGCCCTACCATATCCCTGCAAGGCTGTAATTGAAGCAGAGCCGTGAGACAAAAGACAAACAAAGAATACAGCAATGGATTGATACTCTTATTCTCAGAATAGCCAAATAGGCATCGCTCCATGCCAAATTCCAACTAATTAACCAAGTGCAATGGATTGATACTCTTTTTCTTTACTACTTTATATACACTATATCTGTAACAGCAAAAAAGATCTACTGTTTATAACAAACATTCATTTGATTTACAACAATATTTGACTTGTTAAATAGGCATTGAGAAGTAAGAATTAAGTTGCGTTGATATAAGCAGGAGTATAGTTGGGTCAACAACAATTTAAAGCAATTAGAAGAGATCAAGTCAGGTGGGGACAGCTAAAACAAATCCCTAGATTTATATCAATGCAAGTACCCTTATTAAATTCTTAAAACTTCATGAAGGGGTTTATAACATGAAAAATTTGACAGATTCTTAAAGAAAAGAGCTGAAATCAACAGGGCTACATACTGACTTCACAAGACTAGTTAACACTACACTAGACTAGTCATTGCTGCACAATTTAGGAGCCCATAAAAAGTTAAAAACAGTCACCATCAAAATAGCAGATAATACTTACTTTTAATCAAGGTTCAACATTGATCACGGAACTAGAACATCCCACTGATTCGGACTGATCATTGTCTAGATTCAAGTTCATTATGTCTTCAATGACATCATCCAACTTCACGTTGTCGATTTCTAAATGACAACAATAAGTCATGTTAGTCTCAAGTTTATTCTCTAAAAAAGGCATAACAAAAGATGACAATATATTTACCTTCCCCTCCAAACAACCAATCCCTAGAGCATATCAAAGCCTCGACAATTTTAGGCTTTAAAGAACTCCGATATTTGTCAAGAACTCGACCACCAACACTAAATGCAGATTCGGAAGCAACTGTAGAAATAGGAATACTCAACACATCGCGAGCCATCGATGCAAGTTCCGGATACCTATAATTGTGGGCTCTCCAATATTCAAGTACATCAATATTTTCATTTCTTGGAAGCCTAGGCTCATCCAAATACAATTCTAGCTGATTTTTGTGTGCACTAGAAACAAATGAATGGCTCTCAAATGCATCAAAATCCTATAAACAATAATATAGAAAAAAATTAGAAGATAACGCAAAATTGAAAATACCAAGTTAATTTACATGAACACCATGTCAAAAAGAATGTCGTTACCTCAATGAATTCGCCCTGGTTTTCTTGAACAACGTTTCCTTGAACAACTTCAGGTTTGTAAGCTTTAGATTGGTACTCGTTAAAGAGACCAAAAAGCTTTTCCCGGATTCGTGTACACTGTGTGAATACCTCACTGGATGACTCACCATAAAGCTTTCCATAAGAATACTCCACCAACTGAAACTTAAAACGAGGATCAAATATAACCGCAATTGCCAAGATCACAGAATGCTCCGACCAATACTTGTCAAACTTCACCATCATTTGACAGGCCATCCTTCTCATGAAAGGATCAGTACTGTTCATCTCCTTATTTAAGAGAAATTGAATTGCACAAACCTTTGGAAAATACAAATTTGATGTAGGATATTTCGAACCCGAGAAAATGCAAGTAGCATCATAGAAAACTTTCAAGAATTGGCAAATCTTTTCCGCTCTACCCCATTCCTCTTGAGAAGGACAATGCTTAAAATTCGAGTCACTAAGTTGCAACTGGCAAAACGCACGCCGATAGTAAATGGCACTTGCGAGCATGAGATATGTTGAGTTCCATCTAGTTGGAACATCCTGCCTCAAACCTCTTTTGGAATCTAGAGAATATTGTGCAACACATTCCAATAATTTTTGTTTTCTTGCTTGAGATCCTTTCATGTATTTGACACACTCCCTAATCTTGTCAACAACAACATCTATTTCTTTCAGCCCCATTTGAACTACCAAGTTAAGAATGTGAGCACAACAACGGATATGAAAACAGCTACCCTCGTCCACAAGTGCACTATTCAAATTAAGATGATTCTTAAGCAAGTCAACAAGCACATCATTTGCAGAAGCATTATCCAAAGTAAAAGAGAACAACTTGTTCACGATGCCCCATTTAACCAACAAATCATACACTTTCTCTTTCAATGCAACGCCACTATGTGGTGGAGGCGTGTACGAGAAATTCAGAAGTCTCTTGTGTAACACCCAATTCGCATCAATAAAGTGGGCAGTAAGACTCATATAACCATCCGTGGCAATAGATGTCCATAAATCAGACGTCAAACAAACTCTACCAGGCAAAGTACGCAAATTGCGACCTAGAGTTCGATACTCTTTCTCATGCAGAGAAAGGATGGCAGTCCTAACAGTCCTCCTTGAAATTGAGTGGGCTTCTGGGTTTAAGTAGGTAAAAATATTCCTAACACCCTCATACTCGACAAAGCTAAGTGGCAAGTCATGTCTAACTACTGCATGCACCAACAGTTCACGAAACCTATCAGGGTTAAATTTCGCTAGTTGCAATGCTCCATTTTTAGATACAAGCATTTGTCCAATATCCATTGTTTGATTCTTTAAACAAACAAGTAAATGACGCTTCATATTTCCAGTTCCATATTTACTATCAGAAAGATACACCTGACCACATTTCTTACACTTGCATTTTTCAGGCTCATCGTCTACAATCACATCATCAGGATTCTCAGGATCATTCTCATCATCATCAGGGTTCTCAGGGTCATTCTCATTATCAGGGAGATTCTCTTTCTTAGGCTTGTCAAGAATGTCAAAATACTTCCATACCTCAGACGTAAGCCTACGCTTTCTCTTCAGAATAGGCTTCTTAGCCTTCTTTAGAGGAGACTTTTTGCTCTTGGCTTTGGCTACACCTTTTTCAGGTGGTGAATGTGCTGATTGAGAATGAATCGATTCCATTGTAGGATTTGTATCCATCTGTTCAAAGATTAACTGTCAGAACCAGTGTAATCAAAATGATTGCATAAGTGAAACAAATAGATCGCAACAGACCAGTGTAAATGACTATATAGAACCAGTAATCAAGACTAAGTAAAAATAGAAATAGATCCGAAACAGAAACAGATCAGAAACAGAAACAGAAACAGAAACAGAAACAGATCACAAGCTTGAGACGAGAGTGAGAGTTGGACCAAGTAAAAATACACCAAATAACGGTACGAACGTGTGAACTATTTGCAGTTTCGTCATAAGCCACCGGATTTGCCGTTTTCGTTTTCCTTTTCTTTTTCTTTTTTTCCCTTTGGTGCGAACTGATATGCAATGGGGAAAATAATCTTGTGACTTCACCAAGGAAAACCAAGAAGATCGAGAACCCGAAAAGGTAGTGTCTCTTTTGGTTTCTTTCGGATCTATTTTGGTGAACGGTAACAAAATCTTCAAACACAGTACCAAAATCTGGTGTACAATGCACATGGTCTTAGGGTTTGTAGTTACAAAATTTAGATCGGAAGAGAGAGAGAGAGAGAGAGAGAGAGAGAGAGAGAGAGAGAGAGAGAGAGAGACGTACCAACGAGAGATGTCCGTGCTAGGGCGTGAGACGGTGAACGGTGTTTGAACAGTGACCTCAGGCGTCGAGATTCAGTCTTTCAGGCATGAGACGAGAGTGAGAGTGAGAGTGAGACTGTGAGATTGAGAGTGAGAGTGAGAGAGATCAAAAGATTCGGAACATTGAATCGTTGAGAGAGATAGGGAGAGAGAGAGAGAGAGATCAGAATTGAGAGATGTCTGCGCAGCTGCGCTAGGGCAACGTCTGAAGTTCTGAACTTCTCATTGCCTTTTATATGAACCATGTAATCTTGTGCTACATGTGCATATGATGATACGAGACATCGATAATGAAAAAATCTCGTAAAGTCCTACAATACATCCCTCGAGGGCCGCCCGAGCTATTTTTGAAAAATCGGAACCGTCTAGATTTTACGTTGGAGGGATTATATCATTCATGCCAAGAATGAATTAAATTTCTTATTGTTATGTACTTGATCATACATAACAAAAGTTTTCATAATAATTAATCTACAACCCGATGAAGGAGCTTTTAAAATCCGATAGACCCAAAAATTGGTGAGAGTCATTAAAACACCAAGAATAACAAAATGAATGGTATGGATCATCATAATTATTTTGTGATCGTGTGGCTCACGTACATTAGACTATCGAAGAATACCTTGGTTTAAAACCAAGTGAGTTCAATGTATAGATTTCAAAGGTAGCTGCAGACTCATTTTTTTAAATGTTCGATCTAAACCGTTACGATTTAACGTCTTATCAAATTTATCACTTTTCACCTGAATAAAGTGATAATTGGATATCAGAAACTACATGATTGGAACACATTCGGTGGTTCCAAATGCATTAAAGTCCTATAATGCACCACTTGATGGCCGCCTAAACTATTTTTTAAAAATCAGAACTACCTAATAGAGCTATATACTTTATACTAATTTTATATACTTGAGGGCCCCGTTTTTATATAATAGAGCTATATACTATTATACTTTATACTAATTTTTCAAATTCATAGAACAAGTCAATTTGTAGCTTAGTGGTTTGTTTTTGTAGGAAATACAAAAATATGAGCAAGGGACTTGGGTTTAATTCCTGGCACAGCCTGGCCGGCCGGCCCCTTTTTTTCGTGTTCGGGTCGGGTCGGGTCGGGTCAATGAGTGACAATTTTTCCGTGTTCGGGTCGGGTCGTGTTCGGGTCGTGTTGTTGGGTGACACGGATAAGTAATCGTGTTAGTCGTGTCAGTTTCGGGTCTCGCGTGTTCAACCCAAACCCGACCCATTTACAACTCGTGTTCTCGAGTCGTGTCAATTTCGTGTTTCGTGTCAGAAATGGTCAACCCTAACCCGCTAACTTCGTGTCCGGTTCGTGTCGTGTTATCGTGTTTCGTGTACTTTGCCCAGCTCTACGCGGGGGCTCTGCTGCCCAGGGGTGGGCAGCAGCCCCTACCCACACTCACACACACTCACACACACGGCGCCGTTTCATCAAAGAAA
This sequence comes from Rhododendron vialii, assembly GCF_030253575.1. NCBI lineage: Eukaryota > Viridiplantae > Streptophyta > Magnoliopsida > Ericales > Ericaceae > Rhododendron > Rhododendron vialii. The sequence continues at coordinate 14,230,048 of NC_080558.1, forward strand.
AAAAAAAAACTCTTCCGCTTGCAATCTTATAGAGCAGAAACGTGATTATGAGAGCCTTAGAGTTAAAATTTAATTATGTCTCTTTAAAATAATATGATCAAAATAATAAGATCTTCACGTCAATTCAAACGGATTGAAAATTGGAGCACTTAATTTTTTAATCATATTTTTTAATATATAAACGGTCTAAAAAATTAAGTGTGCCACTTTTTAATTCGTTTAAACAAGTACGAATATCTTATTATTCTAATCATATTATTTTAAAGAGATATAATTAACTTTTGTCTATAGAACTCTCATAATCACGTTTCTGATCTACAGGATCCTAAATAAAGAACAGATACTTAATTATGAGAGTCCTAGAGACAAAAATTAATTATATCTCTTTAAAATAATATGATTAGAATAATAAGATATTCGTACTTGTTCAAACGAATTAAAAAGTGGTACACTTAATTTTTCAGACCGTTTATATATTAAAAAATATGATTAAAAAATTAAGTGCTCCAATTTTTAATCCGTTTGAATTGACGTGAAGATCTTATTATTCTGATCATATTATTCTAAAGAGACATAATTAAATTTTAACTCTAAGGCTCTCGTAATCACGTTTCTGCTCCATAGGATTGCAAGCGAAAGAAAATTTTTTTTTTCTTTGATGAAACAGCGCCGTGTGTGAGTGTGTGTAAGTGTGGGTAGGGGCTGCTGCCCACCCCTGGGCAGCAGAGCCCCCGTGTCCGGACCAATGATGCTTATCGTGCTATAAATAAATTGGTAAAAACTATTTATTCAAGCCCACGGGCCCCACACATCAGCTAAATTGGAAAAAAATTATCAGTGGTGCTACAGTCCCGACCAAAAGGGATTCCAATCGATCCCGACATCCTGTCGGGCACATTCCGGCTATCGGATGGTCGATCCGAGCCGTCCAAAAATTTCTATAAAAAAAAACCGAGTGAGCCTAAACAAGAATCAACGGCATCCGATGCTTGTAGGTGCTCGATCCAAACACTCCATATTTTTGTATATAACATGGAGTGTTTGGATCGAGCACCTACATATATTGGATGCCGTTGATTTCCGCATGAGCCCACTTGATTGTTTTTTAAAATTTTTGTACGGCTCGAATTGGCTGTCCGGTGGCCGGAGTGTGTCAGGCGGGACGTTAGGATCCGATCAGAATTTTGGGTTGGAAACCGTAGACTTTTCGAAAAATTATCGGTGGTTTGGACTCTGGAGCACTCACATGTGGTGGTCTTCTAATATTTTTGGGAAGTACACCATTAAGTATATCAATTTTATTCACGAAAATGCAATGATCCATGAAATATGTCCATAAAAGCGTTCATAAAAAAAAAATTGGATGGTTAAAAGAATCTGAACCGTCCAATTCTTTTTCATGTTCATGTTTCATGAACCCTATCAATCATGGTTTTATAAAAGAGTATAAATTATATACACCGTCTGTGTTAACATTTGTTTCTTCAAAATCAATTATACTGTGCCACATCGTCAAAACAGTGATCCCAATTAATAGAATATAATGATGTGGCGTAATATAATTAATTTGAAGGAAACAAATATTTACACCGACGGTATAAATAATTTAATCTCTTTATAAAAATGTTTGTTGTTGAGAGATGGGAAATCACCACGTGACAGTAGTCAAAAACCATTAAATAATTAGGATGGGTTTGGATTAAAAGTCAAGTCCGTGAAAAAAAGAAAGATTAAAAGTCAATTGATTTATTTTTTTTGTATTTATTTTTTTGTGTCAAATTTTTGTGACTTATTGATTTCTCTTGAAGAGAGGAATTGAAAAAGTAAAAAATTTTGAATGAAAATTATAACTTTTTGAATAAAGACAAAAATAAGTGTTCCGTCCCTTTTTAAATAACTTTTTAAATAAATTTTACTTATTTTAATCTTTTTGAAAAAAATTACTCCTTCCGTCCCTTTTTAAGTGTTCTGTTTCGTAACTCCAACTTATTAATATCATCATTATACCATTCACATCAACTTTTTCCTCCACTTCCCCTACTTACCCATCATCATTACATTTTTACTTACTTACTTTTCAAAATGGAATATACTTTTACGGACAAAATAGACAATGCATCAACTTTTACCTACTAACTTTTCAAAATGAACACTTATTAAGGGACATCCCAAAATGGAATACTGGACTCTAAATAAGGGATGGATGGAGTATGAGTTTCGATAATAATTTTATATTTTTTGATTAGTCTCGTCGAGACGAATAAATAAGTTGCAAAAGTTTGATGTAAAATTATTAAATGTGAAAAAAAAACTTGAGTAAAGATAAAAAAAAAAGAAAAAGAAAGAAGTCACACTGACTTTCTAATCTAAATCTAGCTATATGTGCGTGCGTGGGTGTGCTTTTTTGCTGGAAAATCAGAATGGTACTAAAGGGGTCTATTAGTCTTTTTTGTGGCCCTTTTCTTGTATTACGAATTAGTTTTCTCCAATTTATATATGGAGGAATTCCATAAAAACTAGGGGAAATTACCGAACAGTGGTCCATGGGGCAAACAATGCCCAAGTGATGGAGTAGTTTTTAGGAAATTCATGTAAATATGGGAAGGAGAAAAGTATTTTCCAATACATGGAAAGGTCACATGAAAATACTATGAAGCCCCTCATCAAAAAAACCCTACACCTCAAATCCACCCATCCATCGTTCTCATTCATTTGCCCCCAATTCCCACACGTCTCTGAACAGGACGATCGACTGGAAGTGAATAACAAGAGGTAGGGTTTCTTGGGTTTCTTCTGCTTCTTTCCTCCTCTCGACCTCTTCTCCTTCACCTCTTCTTCCTCTCTGACTTCATCTCTCTATGATACAGTACTCTTTCCATTCCACGGAAGAAGAAGCAAGATCTTGTCCTCCAAACGGAAAACGTACGCATCTGGTAAGGAATGTTTTGGGTTAGGTGTTTCAATTTTTTTTGCAGTTTTCTCTATTGTCTCTTCTCTCATTTCGTCTATGTGTCTTTGTTTGTTCGCAAATTATTTTTTTTCATTGTATGAGTGAGGAATAGAAGGGGCAATATTGAGACTTGCCCATTAGTTCCCCCTAGGAGAAAAAGGTACTATATTGATACCAACATTTGATCCACCATTCTGTACCCCCATTGCAATGGAAGTTTGTTTTTCGAGAAAATATAATAGTTGCTCTTTAAGTCACCTAATGTTTTTCCTTGTAAGAACTGTTGTTGCTCTCTATGTAAGAAAGTACGCCCTAGAGTGTTAAGGGCAGTGACCCATGTTTTTAACTCACTGAATGGCTGTGCCTTTACCCTTGTGTGTTGGTCAGTATGAAATGTGGTTCCTTTTTAAGTTATGTAACACTAGCGAATGCCCGTGCCTGAAGGCACGGGTCAACGTGACGTAATATTGCTTCAATTGACAAAGCCAACTAATAATATCAATTACTAAATTATGATCAATGAATCAAATATAAATAATAAATTCAACAAATCAAATTCTCCATTAAATTTAACATGGAAAATGAAAATGAACCACAAAACATGGGTTAGATCTTTTAAAGATTTAGCCGCAAAAAGTATTCCCAAAAAGAGAGAGACTAAATGCACATCACTTATGAATTCCTAAAAAGTATTAGGAATTGTTTTCCTCCTTCCCATCACTTATAAATTCCTAAAAAGTTGTCCATGACCTAGGAAATCTTTTCCCCTCTTTCCACTGATCAGCAATTTTCCCTTTTACTTACTACCAAAAAAATCAAGGTCTTGGTATACTTACAGGCATGCTATCGCGAAGTTAAGTTGTAAGCCGTTAAGTAATGGTTAAGCAAAAACACAATCCCAGATACAAGCTTTAGTTATGAAAGCTAGAACAGTTTCTAAATTCGATCATTCACCCAACGACAATGTATGCTACTTGCAAACACAAAATTGAAGCGTTTGCTAGGCCAGAGTAGAAATGGATTCACAGATCCTATGGAAGGCCGACTAGGGCATTCGTATCAACAAATACCAGAGTCATTACAAATCTCTTCGACAACAATCCTACAAAACATTGAGACAACTACATGGGCATGCGATATGCCGTACGAGGCAGGAGCATCATCGTCGTTCTTTACAACTATAGTTATATTCATTATAACACCATTATCCTAAAGTGCAAATGGAGAAAAACAAAAGCAAAAGCATGAAAGGTACATTTAGATGCATAAAAGTACATTTATATTCATTATAACACCATTATCCTATCTTTTTTTTGATCGGCCAGGAACTATCTATCTTCAGAGCCCATACTTTTCTTTTATCAAATGCCCCCCCGATTGCTCCTCTTTCTATACCATCCAAAAAGTATACCAAGCAGAAACTCCAATCTGATGCCGAAAACACTACTTTAACACTTCAAATTCTAGGACCAAAGCCAACTTCCCAACGAAACTAGGTGGCTAAGGCCAATATTGCTGAATTTTTTAAGCCACCACTGTAAGTCCCAACTGCCAAGCTTATGCAAAATACTTGAAAAAGTCTGCACCTTTTCGGATTGCACTTGGCCATGTGAACTCAACCGACCAAAAACCGTTGTGAGTAGTTATTCAGTCAAAACAGGTACTACAATTGCTTCCACCAACATCTTATGAATCCCACAACATGCACCATAATTTTATGTTTTCATCAAGGAATTTTCTAATGGAGAGAAAAACCATAAGACGCAGACAGAAAATCCAACGTGATAAACTCTGAGCCACCAATCCAAAAATCCTCCAAGTTCATAGCTGATCTTTGAAACTGATTTGTGTATCTCTGATTTATCTTATTCCACTGAAGGAGAGCCAAATAGCCAATCTCCAACAGTCCATTGGTGAAAATAATCAACTATTTTGGTGACTGAGATTTGCCATGTTTTCTGATTCTCTGGGGAAAACAGCGGCAGTTTCTTTCTTAGCGGTAACTATTTTTTGTGTTGTGCTTGCAATATTATGCCATACAGCTTGAGATTGTACCTTTCTAACGAGAACAATGAGGGAGAAAGCCATTTTGCCTTCAAATTCAGGATATGCTATATGCAAAATTTTCTCTGTGGTGATTAACTAGAGGCTTGTGTCCTCTCTCTCTCTCTCTCTCTCCACATCGAAAAGGATGATTGTGCTACAGTCTGAAAGCCAATATATGTGGAGGGCATATTTTGTCGAACATGTGGCGGGCGAAAGATTTCAATCAAGATGGGGAGGGGAGAGCGTTTTACACAGAAGTACATAGCAAATATAGGAGTAGTAGACTATTTATTACCTGTTCTGAGATTAGGATTGTTGGAGGCGGCTACTGGTCTAGTGACGCGTATTGATTCCTGTATTTGAATTTCTAGAGCAAGCAGAGGTGGCCGGAGATGGGGAACGCACCCTCACCACTCCAGTCGGCGAGTAAGTCGTGATGATTGATGGTCATCGGTTGGCAAGAGAGAGAAAGGAGGAGAGAGGAGCAACGAGATGGGTTTCAGAGAGCAACAGAGAGAGAAATAGGGGGGTTTCAGTTAGCTAGGGTTTCACAGAGTGATTTGGGTTGCGACGGAGGGAATAGAGTGAACGACGTCGTGTAAGAGAAAGGGTATTTTTGTCCAGGTCTGTTTTGAATTCCATGTCTTTGGAATTAATATTCTCCCTCCCATGATTTATGAATTTCGAAAAAGTAGTCCATGTGTTGGGCATTTTTTGCCCCTCTTCCCACTGTCCGGCAATTCTCCCTAAAAAGTAGTCAGACTTATTTGCCCCAACGGCACTGAACCGTAATTCCCCCAAAATTGCGAGTAAAGATGAAGAAGGCGGCCATTATCTCCGACAGTGGGACCATCGACGATCACCTTGGGAGTAACCTTCCACTGGAGATCGTAACCGACGTACTCTATCGATTACCGGTAAAGTCTCTCTGCCGATTCAAATGTGTTTCTCCCTCATGGAAAACCCTAATCTCTTCCCCCCATTTCGCTCAAACACACCTCCATCGAAGCAAAGCCAACCACCACCCACTTAAAGCCATTCTCTTCTACTGCCCTTTCGATCTCTACTCCGTAGATTTCGCCGATGTGAACCCGACTCCAAAAAAGCTTGATCATCCTTCGTTCAAACACATGAGCGTGTCCAGGTCATTGAGCTCTTGTAATGGCCTCGTTCTAGTTTCCGATAAAGGTTATGTCAATTTCTTGTTCAATCCATCCACTAATGAATACAAGGAACTGCCTGCCCCTTTTCCTGAATATTCTTCGGATGATGTCTTTTATCCACCCGGGTTGGGTTATGACTCTTACACTGATGATTACAAAGTTGTGATGCCCTTTTCTATTGAAGGGCGAGTACCCAATGATGCCGCTGTTATGGTTGTAGCTGTTTATTCCCTAAAAACTAATGCTTGGAGGACGATTCAGGATTTCCCTTATAGTCCAGTGGGATGTCGTAGGGTTTGCTTTAACGAGCGTCTCCATTGGCTATGTCGGAGGACTGGTGGTTCGGATTATTCTAAAGTTGTTGTTGCCTTCGATTTGGCAGATGAGATTTTCAGGGAAGTGCAGATGCCAGCCTCGTATGATCATGAGGAGTTTACGCATCATGACATGGTGGTTCTTGAGGGTTGTCTCTCTTTGCTTGTCTGGTCGCAAGCTGGCCGAATTGATGTTTGGATGATGATGGAGTATGGTTTGAGAGAGTCATGGACAAAATTTTTGAATGTTAATCTTGGGAGTGGGAGGTCTATATTGAATGTGTTGTGTTTGTCGGTGCAAGACGAACTTGTGTTCAGGTTGTGGGAAGAGAGATTCAGAGTTATCGGAGGAAGGGTAGAAGATGACGGGGAGAAACTAATTCTGTCCAATCTGAAAAAAGGAACACAGAGGGAAGTGGTGGTTCCTGGCATTCTAACTAAAAATGTAGTTGGGGACCACTACATCGAGACCCTCGTCTCTCCTAATCATGGAGGACGGATTTCGGAGACGATGTGAAGCTTCTTCAAGTAGAAGTTCAAAGAGTTATCAGGTATGTTTCCACTTTCCAACATAGAAATGACTCAAGTCACTTCTTTTGTGGATTAAGTATTGTATATATCATGTATTACGTGATCTTCTATGCTTGAAAGGTTTTTGGAGGTTGCAAATCAACATATTCTTTCTTGATACTTACAGAGATGAGTCTCAATTATACAAGGCGTTGGTTAGTGATACAAGTATTTTGATTAATGCTTGATCATACACAAGTTGCTAGGGAGCTCTAAAAAACCTAAATCGATGGAGTCTAATGTAGGAAGCATGGCTGAATGAGCACTCATAAAGGGGCGTCATGTCCGTATATGATGCAGATACTCCTTGGATACTCACTGGCATGTATTTGATACTCCGTACACGTATCCATAAATTGTAAATAAATTTTCTTTATTCTTAAAGAATTGAATACTCTTACGTCACGTTTCCGCCCTTCCATGATATAGAGCTATGCCATTTCTTACGCAATATTTTGTTTACTCTGTAGAGAAAGAGTAGTTTTTCACTAATTTATCATCCATTTGGGGATTATACAGACTGTTTGAGAATGTTTGGACACATGGGTTGCTGATATGATTGTTTGCCTTCTATTGGCACTTGGCACATCAAAATCTGAACTCGTTAACAGTCTTCCCCTCTGGACTCAATTGTGTTACCCAAATTATGCAACCTAGAGGGGGGGTGAATAGGATTGCTAGTAATAATTACCAATAAAAATTTATCTCTAACAATATATGCAAACAATAAGTATGCAATCAAAATAGAGAGAGAGAGAGATAGAACCCGTTTATAGTGGTTCGGTCCGGATTTGTCCACGGTCCGGCCCTACTCCACTTCTCCTCAAGCAATTACTTGAAGGTTAGACTAATCTTTAAAAGATTACAACTTGTAAGTCTTGCGGGTGCTTACAAGAACCGAATGCCTCTAGCTTTCCCGAGGAGCTAGCACAACCGCAAGAATTTTCTCCGAAAACTTCTCAAAAACAATAACACCCAAATTCCAACCCGAATTTGGTCTTCTAAGCTTTCAAGTGTTTGACTCAAACACTCACTTAGGAAATACAAGTATGTGAAGAAGGTATGAAAATTATCGCTCACGACTTGTACAAATTTTCTCTCAAGAATAATATGAAAGTGGAAGAACAATGAGAATTTTTGGCTTTGATCTTTTGAGAATTTGCTCTTGCAATAATATGGAATGTTGTAGCTTGTGTATCTTCTCATTAATGAGTTCTTGATGCCTTATATAGCCATCCATATGCTTCCTAGCCGTTGGAAACTAGCCGTTGGAACTAGCCGTTGGAAACTAGCCGTTTGAAACTAGCCGTTGGAAACTAGCCGTTGGAAACTAGCCGTTTGAAACTAGCCGTTGGAAACTAGCCGTTGGAAACTAGCCGTTTGAAACTAGCCGTTGGAAACTAGCCGTTTGAAACTAGCCGTTTGATAGAGTGGTCATCCGGGTGGTCGTCCGGTTGTCACAGCTTTCTGTTCAGACAGCCGGCTTGTCAGCCGGTTCGTCAACCTGTGGCTCACAATTTCATCTAAATAAACCGTTAAAGCATGTATTGAGCTCAATAAAGTCTTTGTAAATATAAATCATGAATCCAAGAGACTTTATGCTATATTTCAAGGTCACGAAAATATTTAATTCGGGAATCGACTTTTCGATAATTTTGTATTTGCCGAATAAAAATATCATTGAATTAATCATCAAAATAATTAATAGAGATGCATATAAATTTTCACAAATTATAATGCATACATTTTTCAACAATCTCCCCCTTTTTGATGATGACACAAAATGATAGTTTTTATTCAAGTAGGAGTTATGCCAATCTCCCCCTTAATACATGCACCAAAGCAGTTATCTATGATCAACGAGTAATAGCAATAATCATCAGATCATAGCAAGCAATTTTTTAAATTTGCCCAAAATGGCAAGATAGATCAATTAAAACTTAGCTTTTTCTCCCCCTGTGACATCATAAAAAAAAAACTAAAAATAGAAAAACAATAGGGCCATGGTTCCAGCACCATGCCGCTCTTGCCCTGTAGCACTCTATCTTCGTTCATTGAGAGCTTGGCGTCCTTGATTTTCGTATTCTCGAATAATGGCTGCTACAACGGCAGCTATAATGCCAATCCAATACCACAGAGTATCCACATTTACATTCCATCCGAACCATGGTGGTATTCTCATGGTAAGTAACGCACACAGCAGAATGAAGATAAAGAGTTGCATCCAAATGGTTTGGATAAACAACCTGAACTCTGCTCGTTCGGCATCTCTTTCGTAAAACTCAAACGGTAACGCTTGCGGTATGTTTGCCATTGCTTGATTTGGAAGGATAGAGATTTGGAGAGATTGATAGATGAGGAGATAGAGATTGTGTTGTTGAATTTATAGAGTATGAGATTGCCGAAATGTTTGAAATGCTGCGCCGAATTGTTTGAAATTTGAGATTGAGGATATCCGAATTGTTTGAAATTTGAGATTGAGGATAGGGGATGCGGTAGGCGCCGAAAGAGATAGGATAGGGGCGGTGGAGATGCGGCGCCGAAAGAGATAGGATAGGGGATGTGGCGCCGATTAGGACAAGAATAGGAGAAGAAAATTGTGTTCGGGTGTTTATTGTTGTGTCCCCTTAATACATGCTCCCCCTAAAAGAGAGTTTTTTAAAGAATGCGAGGGGTATTACCGAGAATGATTATCCCTGCAAGCTTAGAGACAAGAAATTCATATCGGCGAAGTATATAAGAGACAATTTAAGCACTAAGCCATGAAGTTCATACAAACTAAGTGTAACAGACTTAATAAATCAGAGTTAGCAACGCAAAAGCTTGAATAAGTCTCAACCTCACGGTTGTCCGGTTGGACATCCGCTTGGACATCCGACTGACAAATGCAGGTTAAGTCCAGAAATCGTTTAAGAGGAGTAACATTAAAGACCATAAAACTGATTTTCTTCATACCAAACACAGGAAAATGAAACATATGATAAAATGTTTGGAGGGTGATTTCTTTATCAAGATCATTTGTACTCTCCATCAAGTATGATATTTACGAATTCAATCAACTCAACATTGAATCCAAAAAAAAAACTTTTGACATCAAGAACACAACTTTTTCATAAATGATTAGACATGCCGAGTTCTCGTCGAATGAAACAAAATTGTTCTTCACCAAGGGGTTTTGTGAAAATGTCCGCCAATTGCTTGTCGGTACTAATAAAGTTAAGTTCAATATCCCCTTTTTGAACATGATCTCTTATAAAATGATGTCTAATCTCAATATGTTTTGTTCGAGAATGTTGAATCGGATTCTTGGTTAAGCTAATTGCACTGGTATTATCACATTTAATAGGAATATGATCATATTGCAAATTGAAATCCTCCATTTGTTGTTTGATCCACAATATTTGGGCACAACAACTTCCGGCCGCTACATATTCCGCCTCGGCGGTAGATAGAGCTACGGAATTTTGTTTCTTGCTATGCCAAGACACTAGAGAGTGCCCTAGAAATTGGCAAGTCCCACTTGTACTTTTACGATCAACTTTGAAACCTCCAAAATCCGCATCCGAATAACCAATTAAATCAAATGCAACTCCACGTGGATAAAACAATCCTAAGTCATGAGAACCGCCAACATATTTAAAGATACGTTTAATAGCTTTTAAATGCGATTCTTTAGGACATGATTGAAATCTAGCACACATGCAAACACTAAACATTATATCCGGTCTACTTGCAGTGAGATAAAGTAATGAGCCGATCATACCTCGATACATCTTTTCATTGACGGCCTTACCATTCTCATCTTTGTCTAGCTTAGTTGATGTGCTCATTGGTGTGCTCGTTGGCTTTGATCCTTCCATGCCAAACTTCTTAATAAGTTCTTTCGCATACTTGGCTTGGTTGATTAGGATCCCCTCATTAGTTTGCTTGATTTGAAGTCCGAGGAAGAAGTTAAGCTCCCCCATCATACTCATTTCAAATTCACCTTGCATACACTTAGCAAACTCTTTGCACATATTATCATTAGTGGCACCAAAGACAATATCATCAACATATATTTGAATAATGAGCATATCTTTACCTTTGGCTTTAATGAAAAGAGTAGTATCAATTTTTCCACGAGTAAAGCCATTGTCAAGCAAGAATGAACTAAGTCTATCATACCATGCACGTGGTGCTTGCTTCAAACCATATAAAGCTTTTGAGAGTTTAAAAACATAATCGGGGTATACATGATCTTCAAAGCCGGGAGGTTGTTTGACATAAACTTCTTCATTTATGAACCCATTCAAAAATGCACTTTTCACATCCATTTGATAAAGCTTGAAATTTTTGAAAGATGCAAAGGCAAGTAATATGCGAATAGCCTCTAATCTAGCTACCGGTGCAAAAGTTTCTTCAAAATCAATACCTTCTTCTTGATTATAACCTTGAGCAACAAGTCTAGCTTTATTCCTAACAATATTTCCGGATTCATCTAGCTTGTTACGAAAAACCCATTTAGTACCTATAATAGTGTGATCAAGAGGCTTAGGTACTAATGCCCAAACTTTATTCCTTTCAAATTGATTTAACTCATCTTGCATGGCCAAAATCCAATTTTCATCATCTTGAGCTTCCGGAAAGTTTTTAGGCTCAATTTGAGAAACAAAAGCTTGATTTTCACAAAAATTTCTATGAGACGAGCGAGTGGTTACCCCTTTCGAAACTTCTCCAAGAATCAAGTCCTTTGGATGGTTTTGCACGAATCTCCAATCCTTGGAAAGATCTTGGTTGTCTCCCATGGCATCTTGAGGTTGATTAATAACTTCATCTTCTTTGATTTGAAAGCTTTCTACTTGAGTATCACCATCAACTTTTTCTTGAATTGTCAAGTCATGAATCTCATGTGTAATTTCTAAGTCATCATTATCAACAACATCCTTAGTAGCACAAGGATTAGATTCATCAAAGGAAACGTGAATAGATTCTTCAACAAGATTAGTGCGCTTATTATAAATTCTATATGCTTTGCTAGTAAGAGAGTAACCGATAAAGATGCCTTCATCCGATTTTGAATCAAATTTACCCAAGTTATCTTTTCCATTGTTTAATACATAACATTTACAACCGAAGGCATGAAAGTAATTAATGTTGGGTATTCTACCATTCCAAAGCTCATAAGGAGTTTTCTTGAGGATAGGCCTAATTAAAACTCGATTCAAAATATAGCATGAGGTATTAACGGCTTCCGCCCAAAAATATTTTGGCAAAGAGTTTTCACAAAGCATAGTGCGGGCCATTTCTTCCAGAGTACGATTTTTTCTCTCTACTACTCCATTTTGTTGAGGAGTACGAGGTACGGAAAAGTTATGACCAATACCATGTTCATCACAAAACTTTTCATATAAAGAATTGTCAAGTTCTTTTCCATGATCCGTACGAATGTTAGAAATAACAAATCCTTTTTCATTTTGAACTCTTCTACAAAGTTTAGTGAAATTAGGATAAGCTTCATTCTTATGAGCTAGGAACATCACCCATGTATATCTAGAGAAATCATCAACAACAACAAGACAATAATAGTTTCCACAAAGACTTGGAGAGCGAGTTGGTCCAAACAAATCCATATGAAGTAATTGCAAAGGTCTAGTAGTTGAGACAACATTTTTGGACTTAAAAGAAACCTTGGTTTGTTTTCCTTGTTGGCAAGGACCACAAAGTCTATCTTTTTCAAATTTGATTTTAGGAAGACCTTTTACCAAATTTTTTCTAGAGAGTTTTGAAATAGCATCCATACTTGCATGTCCTAGGCGCCTATGCCAAAGCCAACTATTTTCACTCAAAGCGGAAAAACATTTTATATCACAATTACTTAAATCATTGAGATTAAAAACATATACATTTTCAAATCTTTGTCCAACGAAGAGTGTCTTGTTGCTTTTGTCATTTTCAATGATACATTTGGATTTTTCAAAGATAACACGATTTCCTCTATCACATAATTGACTTATGCTAAGAAGATTGTGTTTTAAACCATTAACAAGTAAAACATCTTCAATAATAGGAGAATTACCTATATTGCCGATTCCTATGATTTTACCTTTGTTGTTGTCTCCAAATGTGACATGTCCACCATCTTTAGGCGAAAGAGAATTGAAAGCCCTCTTGTCACCGGTCATGTGTCTTGAACATCCACTATCAAGGTACCAACTTCCTTCCTTGAGAGAACTTTTGAAGCATACCTACAATAGCACATCAATTCTTGACTTTTGGTACCCAAATCATCTTGGGTCCTTGAAGGTTAGCATTGATACGGTTCTTAGGAACCCAAACCTTTTTTGCATTAGAAGATGAGTATCCTTTCATAGGACATGTAGGAGAAATATGACCAATTTTACCACAATAATGACATGTCAATTTAGAATGGCTAGAAGGAGGAACATCTTTTCCAAAAAGATTTTTGTGTTGAGTGGGATTATAACCAATTCCGGCCTTGTGAAAAGAAACCATTTGTTTTCCAAGAAGAATGTCTAAACTTTCTTTTCCATTAGTGAGTTTTGAAAGAGAATTAGTTAAATCATCAATTTGTTTTTCTAAAGATTCGTTTTTGGAAGTATCCTTCAAATACTCTTTTTCTTTTTCCAAAGAGGTTCTTAAACTTTCATTTTCTTCCTCCAAAATATCTTTCTCTTCAATTAAATCATCTATTTCTAGTGAAAGATCTTTAGCAACCTTTTTAAGAAATTTGTTTTTAGAAACAACCTTTTCAAATTCTACTTTCAACTCTTTATAGGCAATAAGTAATTCATTAAAGGAATAGGATGAGTCGAGATCTACCTCGTTTTCTTCGATGGCCATGAAACACAAGTTAGCGACCTCTTGTTGCTCATCGTCCTCATCGGAGCTACTATCGTCACTATTGTCCCATGTGGCCATCATAGCTCTCCTTTTGTCCTTCTTTGAATATTTTTTGGCATATGGACATTCACTTTTGATGTGGCCGGGCTTCTTGCACTCGTAGCAAATGATTGGATCCTTTTTACTACTTTCTTCTTTGCCTCCATCTTTTCTTGAAAATCCTCTGCCTTTGTGAGATGCTCTATTTTTGAGGAGTTTCTTGAACGTTTTTGTGATGAGCGCCATTTCATCATCCTCACTTTCGTTGCTTGAATCCTCCTTGCTTTTTGATTTGCTTGTTGTACTTTTGAAGGCAAGATCCTTAACTTTCTTCTCTTTTTCACCCTTGAGGTTGTGATGCATTTCCTCCGTCATGAGAGATCCCATGAGCTTGTCCATCGTGTATGTTGAGAAATCTTTGGATTGTAGGATGATGGAGGTGGTAGTGTCCCAATTGGTTGGCATGGAACGGAGCACCTTCCTTGTCATTTCGGATTGACTGTAAATCTTTCCAAGAGCTTTTAAACCGTTAGTAATACTAGCAAATCTAGCAAACATTTGAGATATAGATTCATCCGGTTTCATTTTGAAGAGCTCATAGCTATGCACAAGAATATCAATTTTGGACTCCTTAACTTGACTATCTCCTTCATGTGACATTTCTAACTTATCCCATATTTCTTTAGCCGATTCACATGCGGAAACACAATCATATTCATTGGGAGTAATAGCACAAAAAAGAAGGTTCATAGCTCTATAGTTCTTTTCTATTGAAGCCTTTTCCAAATGACTCCACTCATAATCTGGTTTAGGCATAGTCTCTTCTCCAACTTTCTTAGTAGGAATAATGGGACCATTTTTGATAATTTTCCATAGATCATAATCCGTGGATTGAATAAAGATCATCATTCTATTTTTCCAATGAGAGTAATTTTCTCCGGTGAACAAGGGAGGTCTATTGGACGATTGACCTTCGATACAAGAAACATTACTAGTGGTTGCCATGGATCTTAACTCTTAGATGGTTAAATCTACAAACAAGAGCCGAGGCTCTGATACCAATTGTTACCCAAATTATGCAACCTAGAGGGGGGGTGAATAGGATTGCTAGTAATAATTACCAATAAAAATTTATCTCTAACAATATATGCAAACAATAAGTATGCAATCAAAATAGAGAGAGAGAGAGATAGAACCCGTTTATAGTGGTTCGGTCCGGATTTGTCCACGGTCCGGCCCTACTCCACTTCTCCTCAAGCAATTACTTGAAGGTTAGACTAATCTTTAAAAGATTACAACTTGTAAGTCTTGCGGGTGCTTACAAGAACCGAATGCCTCTAGCTTTCCCGAGGAGCTAGCACAACCGCAAGAATTTTCTCCGAAAACTTCTCAAAAACAATAACACCCAAATTCCAACCCGAATTTGGTCTTCTAAGCTTTCAAGTGTTTGACTCAAACACTCACTTAGGAAATACAAGTATGTGAAGAAGGTATGAAAATTATCGCTCACGACTTGTACAAATTTTCTCTCAAGAATAATATGAAAGTGGAAGAACAATGAGAATTTTTGGCTTTGATCTTTTGAGAATTTGCTCTTGCAATAATATGGAATGTTGTAGCTTGTGTATCTTCTCATTAATGAGTTCTTGATGCCTTATATAGCCATCCATATGCTTCCTAGCCGTTGGAAACTAGCCGTTGGAACTAGCCGTTGGAAACTAGCCGTTTGAAACTAGCCGTTGGAAACTAGCCGTTGGAAACTAGCCGTTTGAAACTAGCCGTTGGAAACTAGCCGTTGGAAACTAGCCGTTTGAAACTAGCCGTTGGAAACTAGCCGTTTGAAACTAGCCGTTTGATAGAGTGGTCATCCGGGTGGTCGTCCGGTTGTCACAGCTTTCTGTTCAGACAGCCGGCTTGTCAGCCGGTTCGTCAACCTGTGGCTCACAATTTCATCTAAATAAACCGTTAAAGCATGTATTGAGCTCAATAAAGTCTTTGTAAATATAAATCATGAATCCAAGAGACTTTATGCTATATTTCAAGGTCACGAAAATATTTAATTCGGGAATCGACTTTTCGATAATTTTGTATTTGCCGAATAAAAATATCATTGAATTAATCATCAAAATAATTAATAGAGATGCATATAAATTTTCACAAATTATAATGCATACATTTTTCAACAAATTGGAAGGAACCCAATTCGACCTATCTCTTTCCTACTTTCATTGCCTCGAGTTGAGGTGTTTTTTACTTGGCAATTATCTTTGCATCCCTAACCTCAATCCTCTGTCTTTTATTGCCAATCCTGCAAAGCTTGGTAAATCATTTTGGCTTTCATGAGTACTGGACTGAACTAGTACATCAAGAAAACCCGCTACCTCTTAGTCTTTAGGTTTAGCAACCCGGTTATGCATAATATCTAGGGCTCTATTTATGCAGTGCAACTTCTTGAGAAATTGAAGTCCTGTTGTGGAAGTGTGGAAGTTGTATTTGATTCTTCATGTGAGAATTAAGTCGGGGTGTGGAATGATTTAGGATAGGAATGGAATCTTCATTCCTTGGCTGAGCAAAGTAATGACCATTCCTTATAATTGTGCATGATAGTTCCATTCATATTGTCTGCCATTTTCTTTTAATGAACCCAATCACGGAATGGACATTATACTATAGTGAACCAAGCACAACCTTAAGTTCTTTATCTACTAGACTAGATTAACCTTGACAGGGAACGGGAAGGAGAATTCCATGGGCCCCACAAGTTGTTTGTATATGATTAGAGGATCTTAATTTTGTTATAGTTATTTATTTAGATTTTAGGATTTTCATGTGCAGTTTAAGTTGTTATTTATCCTATTTTGAGTCTAGGTTAGGTTTCTCATGCTTATCCTTTTGTTATCTTGGAAGAGCCTATTTAAGGACTCTACATATGATGTTTAAGTTAGTTTTATGAAATATATGAGTTTGATTATGATTTCAATACAGAGATATTATTACTTCCTTGGACACAGGGATGTCTAGGGGTCCTGAGGCAGAGGGATGCATAGTGTTTTATCTTTGTTTATTTATTTTCATTAATCGTCCTGCATCAAACCTTAATTTCTTACCTTTGCCCATTGTGTCCTAGAAAGGTGGAAAGGTTTTCCACTTGAAAAAGTGAATGATGATTCCATTCGTAATGTGTATTTTTTATCGTTTTCTTTGAATTAACCAAATGACGGAATCAACATTCCGTTCAAGTGAACCAAACACAACTTTATGTTATTTATCTACCCGATTAATCTCAATTTCTTACCTTCACCTTTTGTGTTCTAGTAAGGAGGAAAGGTTCAGCTACCTATCTTGTCATTTGTCAATGCCATTTATCTCAGCTTATTCAGTGTGACGCTTCCTTCGACTTCAGATTTGATGATACAGCCCTATTGAATGCCAGTGATTTATTGCTGCATTGGCTAATCTATTTAAACAATAATGGCAACTGGAAGTATTGAGTTAATGTTCAAGTTTCAGCTTTCTACTACTCACAGAGCTTCTAGCCATCTTTTTGCCATTTACCTGGCTATTACTCATTGCTTTTACAGCCCCTTTTGATGATGAGAAAGGATGAGAAAAGAAAACAGAAGAGAATCTTGCAACTTATTTGGATGGTTAAAAGAGATGAGAAATGGCGAAAAGGATGATAAGTAGGGGAAAAAAATGAAAAAAGACAAAGACAAAGAAAGATGAATCGTTATTGGTCCCATCTCACAATTCACCAAATTGCATCACTTTTGTTCAAGTTTCAGAAATTCTGCATTTTTATGATATAACTGTGATTTCCTTTGGTATTTTGTGTACACCTTGACTAAACCTTTGTAGTTGATAATGGAAATGTTAGACTGTAGGTCCTAGAATCCTTGACATCTTTATTTCAGTCACTTTAGAATTTTAGTTTTAACGTTCAAATGAATGTACGCTAGTAGCCTCAAGTCTGTCTGAGTATTTTTCGCTTTTGGGCCAACATGTTCGATTTAAGCCATGTTTCAGTTTATTCGCCAGAGTTTCGAATGAGTATTTTCGGGCATGTTCAGCTCTGTTATGAAATTGTTATGTAATGTACTTGCATTCAACCAGGATGGTGAGGGACGAACATGCAAAGTTGAACACATACCAGACGTCACCAATTCTCTCGAGCAGATTGAAGAGCTAGTGGAAGACTTTCCGGCTTGACATTTGAGACTCCTTTTTGGTTCTGGGACCACATTTGGGCTTGTCATTTCAGACTTGGATGAATGGATTGACTTAGCATGATTTGTGGTGATGTTGCTTTTGATTCTACACCAACTTTCTAAGCTAGTTCTATCATTATGCTTTTCTTTTTTAAATGTATCTGTTTCTTTCGTTAGTGAAATCTGTTAGAAAAGACTTGTCCCTGGACATTGAATAAGGCCGTCCTTGTCTGTTTGTGCAGAGGAAGTCTTTGTTTCCAGGTGAAATCAACAAGCGAAGCAATCTGTCCTTCCTGTTTACTAAGATCATATTTTGTAATGCACTTTGATTCTCTATGAACCAAAAGGAAGAGTGAAGAAGGAGAGTTTGCTATCTGGCGTAGGCATAACTTTCACTTGACATTCAGTCTTCTTTCTTTGGAATGCTGGAGCAGTCCAAGCTAGTCGAGATCTTCATAGCAGTTCTTTCAGTTCTGGGATATACTAGTTTCGGGGAAAGATTTAGATGAAATTAAAGGATTAAGTACAAGAAAATAAGGGCCAAGTACTAATATAGCAAGCAAGGTCATCTTTAGATAGAATAATACCCAGTCCCCCTGGTGGCTGACTTGTTCACAGAAAGTCATCCACAGGACACTCTCGATTGATCCGATCGAACCTACTTACGGCTTCTAACCCAATCAGAAACACAGTAGTTCTCCAGTGACCGATCTATCAAAGTTTCATTTCCCGGGAATTCGAATTGAACTTCTATTCATTCGTTCCAAGAAAGCGGCCGTTCATGTCAGGTTGTTGATGAAGTTCCTTGTACTTTTCTTTGTTGAGATTGGGTTGGTCTTCCATGTACCTGAGTACAAGATCGAAAATAGATAACCTTGCCTTCGAGGATTTTCAAAGGTATTCTCGCTCGAATCAAGTCAGTTGCGGAATCAGAACATATTAGCAGCCCTTCACATGTAAACTACGTTAGAAAAAAAAAAAAAAAAAAGGTGATGTAAACAAAAAGTTAAGCTGTTGTGCGCTGTTGGACGATTCTGCCAGTGCATTCTTGATTGTCGGGACTCGTTTTGGGGCTGCTGTCAGGTGGTTCATGCTCCCAGAATGGTTTGTATAAAAATTTCTACTTGGTGATAGTTATTAGAATGTCTTCTGTGGTCTTTACCTCTCTGTTTTTATTGTTCTCTGTTTTAGAAACCTTTGTATACATTAACAACGCATTATGTACCTAGTTGTGGGGTTCTCTTAAGTGTGTGTCTGCATTGCTGTTGTTGGAGGCCTGGTTTCTTCGCGGTTGTTGCTTTCGATTTGGTTCATTTGAGGGATCCCATGTCTGAGAGGTTCGTCTCTCCTAATCATGAAGGGATTGGGATTTGGGAGGCAATGTATGAGAAGCTTCGATAGGTATTTTAGGAAATATAAATGCAGTTTATATCCATGCAGTATACCTATACTCCCTGGGTACTCACAGGTGCACATGTGGTAGTTTCTAAATGTTCCCATAGACTAAAGAATCACATTTCTGGTTCTTGAAGAATCGAATCAAACACCCTTTATCGGGACACAGTTTCGGGACTAAAATGGTTCATGTCCCCGTTACCTCTTCTTCCCCATTTGGCCATCCGTTTTGTTGCCCAAGGATACAGATCCTCGCGGAAACAGATTGACCCCCGGTTCTAGGCAAAATGAAAAACAACTACTGGTTGAAACCTAAGAAGTACTCAATTCATGTTCGTCTACTAAGATTGAAACTTGTTCGTCCACCTATCTCAAAAGAAATCTGTTCCCAGTTCAATTTGCTCATCACTGAATTCCTAGTATGAAGCAAGCACTGTCCACATTCATAACAATAGAAGGCAAGCATTGCTGATAAAAAAATAAAAAAATAAAAAAAAATAGAAGGCAAGCATTTAATTTGTTAATTAAAAATGGAATCGAGTTTTCAAATCAATGGTTTCGATAATGAAGCTGAATGCGGGTCTTTGGTGAACAAAGGTATATTAGCCCATCTTTCGGCTCATCGTAGGCGACTGATGCTGGCAGCAAAGGAAGCTGCAATGAGGGAGGTGCATAAATGGCAGCCGGGGCTTTTGGGGAGAAAAGAATACGCACCTTTGACACTTGCTTTAGGTTGGAGATTTTGTTGTTTTCTCTTCAATCAAGACAGAACGCACCTTTTAATTTTATTGGCCAAAAGATTTTACTTAAAAGAACTCGACAAGGGTACACCGAGAAGAAAGGCAAAACACCTGTTTCATGATATTGATACATGAAGCAAAATGTTAAACAAAAAAAAAAAGCGCAAATAGTTGAATGAAGAGTTACAGAAATTAAAAAGGCCATGAAGCAGGGCTGAGATTTTGATGAAGACTTGGACCCCAAAACCGAAATCAAACAAGGCCCAAGACCTTGATGTATTGGTTCATCTCGAAAACCTCACTAAAAAGAACAAACATGCAAAAAGAAAATTAGCTTGATTGGCATCAACAGATATACTAACTAATCTTGTCTTGTCTTGTTTTATAAAATGGACGGGGGATATAATATAAAAGTAAGCATTAACTTAGTACCATAAGACTTGCATGATTAGTTGATATGCCTTTCGATGTTCCGGTCAATCTACCATAAAATATTTAATTTTTTTTGTCCTTTTATTCGAAAGATAGAAACTTATTCACTGTCCAACCGTGAATAAGCTATTTACAGCAGTAGTGAATTACGACCCTAGTTTGTGTCCCGCTAGCTGCTATGAGATACTCTCTGTCCTACAAATAAGTTCCGCTAGAGTGCTGGTCTATGGGCTGATGCTGTGCTGTGCTGTTGTAATGCTGCTACTCCTGGTTTTGGTTTTTCTGCTGATATACGTACTATGCCACTTTAGAACGATCCTTTGTGAAATAGAAACAGCTTATTATTTAAGAAATAGATATCTAGTTTTATTATTTTGGTAATAAATTATTTTTGAATATTTGGTAATTATTGGGTTAATTAGCGATTTACCAAGATTCAGCTTCCTGTTTTACTGATTCATTTTCAGTCTTAGTTTTCTCGTTCCAATCCTAACTATGGCCGGAGGATGTGCTGGAGGTCGAGGTGGAAGAGGAGGTCATACAGCTTATGTTGATGAAGTCTATGAGCGAGATGAAGTTGCTCGAGATGCTCGAATGGAGGAAGGGTTTCAATGGCTAAGAGTGAAACTTGAGACGGTTGTGCAATGTCTTGAGGCTCTAGAAGTTGCAAACTGGCTTCGCCGTCGTCCGGTTCAATCTCGGTTTTCGAAAGAGGAGGAGGTGTCGGATGATGTTTTTATCACCAAACCTTTGGCTGGTAATCATCAGACGATGAGGAGGACAATGGTAAATGAAATTACCATTGGCCATTCACATCAAATATTATTCAGGATCCAATTGTGGATTGGAGTAAACCACTAGTTTTTGACGAAGAACCGGTGGAGAAAATTACAAAAGGAGAAAATTAGAAAATATTGGGAAAAAAAATTGTTACCATGCTTGAAGGTGGTAAGATTGGTTTGGGTAATCAATTTGAGGATTCTTTTTGGGAATATGCTGAAGATGTTGTGAAGAAGAATATTTGGATTGCGTACTTAGTGCAAGTTGTGGCAAACAATATTGCTTTTATTTTTCCTGACTCATCTTTACAGTTTGGCGTCCGAAAAATTAATTTGAGGTATAAGATTGATGTGGACAAGTTACGCCAAATTCAACTTTATAAACTCGAGGATGAGTTTCTTCAAGACGGGGAGAATGATGCAAAATGGAAACAACTTATTATTTAAGAAATAGATATCTATTTTTATTATTTTGGTAATAAATTATTTTTGAATATTTGGTAATTATTGAGTCAATTAGCGATTTACCAAGATTCAGCTTCCTGTTTTGCTGATTCCTTTTCGGTCTTAGTTTTCTCGCATAAAATAAGTTGTAGGGTGACATTAAAAGTTGGTTGTTATTGAATTAATGAAAAATTGAGAGTTTTCTCATTATCATGTGTTCGAAGAGAGAGTACCTCTGGTTCATACCTATTTGTGTTTATGTTTCAAAGAAAGAATCTTTAACATAAGCAAGTTCGTGATCTCTTCTTGCAAAATAGTTTCGTAAAAGGAGGCTGCGTTGCATTACACACACACTCCCCCGCCCCCCCTTATACGCTTGTTGCTTGAGGAGGATGCGTTGCATCACACACACACTCCCCCGCCCCCCTTATAAACTTGTTGCTTGAGGAATCGTAACATAGTCCAGAAACTAATAGTTGTCCTGGTCACGAAAGGGTCGAAAATACGATAACACTTTCTTGAAGTGTATTATATCTAGTGAGTGGATTCTAGAGGAACAAGTCCTCCTCGTCAATTACCAAAAGCAACAAACCACTACATGAACAATTTATGTGCCGGTAAGACGAACTCTCTGTCCATGGTTTACGAGCCATTTTTTCATCCAGGAAAATGTGGGGAAACCTAATAAACGAAGTTGGACATGGTGAAAACTCTCAATCTTCTAGTTTTTTTTTTTTTTTTTAAATTACTCCTAATATTAAGTTGTTTTGGGTACCATTGCGTACCCAATGGAATTACACATAGCATAAAAAATTCCTGTTTTGAAACAACGGATGACTTGAACTAAAATATTAAGCAAGGTACTTCAAGTACTGACTCCTTAAAACCAACCACTTGTTTCTAGGTATATGGAATCAGTGAGAGAAACTCCCATGTGCTACTAATCCTTTAGTTTTGCAAAAATATTCTGTCAAATTTTGATAAAACTATCTCCAACGGGAAGTCAAATTTTGGCAAAGTCATTCTCCGTGCCAAATTTTGACGGGAAAATTGACTTCGCCAAACTTGCCATGTAACCTTTAAAAAGAGTTCCCGCAAAACCAATCCTCCAATTAATCCGACAGCCAAACTAGATTTGACGCCAAGAAGTGAACAACACAAGGGAAAAAAAAAAAAAACACATTTTCTTGTTTACCACACAAAAAAACCGTTGTTTAGCGATGTGAAGAAGCTTTGGTATGAATGGATTTTGGCATTGAATCTAAATTATTTTTCTATCTATTTTCTAAGAAACTTGAAATGGTTAAATCACTGAAATTCAATACATGTCCACGGCAACACCAGTTTATCTTTTCTATGTAAAATATAAACATTCAGGCTCCATTTGTTTCGAAGTAAAATAATTTACGATGTAAGACATTTTCCTTGAAAATGATTCCGTAGGCAATAATTTTTCCCATTTTTGTTTTGCGGCGTTTAGGTGTACATGAGAAATATTTTCTAGAAACAAATATTTCTATCACGTCCCCCGTTTTTTTCCTTAACGTGACTCGCTTTCAAATGAACTGGAATGTAAACAATAGAGGCCTCCCTATTGTAGAGAGTGAACATAAATGTTGAGAATTTGGGGTTTTGTTTGGGTGCGTAGGAATTTCTATTTTTCTTCTAAACCCCTCTCTCTCTCTCTCTCTCTCTCTCTAAAGGGAGCAAACTCTTAGAGGGGCGTTAAGAACAAAGTCAAAGTCTTTTGGTACGAAGTTGCCTCTGTTTCGAATTCATGTATATGCATAGTGCTCACCGGGAGCCATTAACCAAAAACGACTACAGAAATCTTGAAAATAAATCATTTTACATCCAAACAAACGTAGCCTAAATAGCACCGGTTCAAAGCAACAGAAGATCAGGTAAATATACTACACACCCGATCTCGAAAACAGTAGATGGACTCAGCCATTAATGCCCCAAGTATCCTGTGGTCCTGTTTTTCCTTCTTCTTCTTCTTCTTCTTTTTTTTTTTTCCTTCTTTTGCCTGCTTATACTTGACAATTGACTTCATTCTTTGAATGCTCTGCACCAAATGAAAGGACTGCATTTTTTCTCTGTTGTACAATTAGCAAGAGTTAGGTTTCTGAAAAGATTAATTGATGGATATAACCAATTGTTTTCGCCACACAAATAGAAGCATAGCAGTTCCATCTCAAGAAAACTAACCTTAGACGTCTGAAGACAATGTAAATGAAGCTAAAAACTAGAGAGCAAGGCAGGCAGAATACGACAAACACGTTTCACAACATTCTTCAGCTCCTCTTCCTTGTTATCGATTGTCTAATCCTCTTCATACTCCGAGTTTCTTCGGCTTCCTCTCCTTTAGGATCTTCTAACAAATGCCACTTACTATCCCCTTTTCCCTTGGTCATTATCGTTGGAGAGGCCGAAAGAAAATGTTCCTCATATGTTGCTATCCCTCTTCGCTCCTCGTTTTCCCACTTGTAGCCAGTAGGCTTAACCAAACTTTCCTCATAAGCAGCTGCCTTCCAAGAGCTTGCGTAATTGGACAGCTTAGGAACATTCCCATCCAAATCGCCATTAGAATTGTACACATTAACATGCCCACTATCACACCCAATGTGTTCTCTCATTAGAATTTTACCATCTTTTGTACAACATAGCGGCTCGAACGTACTACAAACCCTGAAGGTCTTATTAATGACGACTTAATGTTCCACGATTTTTGCACACCGTATGCCTCCCTCACCCATACTTCGGCATTGTTTTGGCGATGACGAATCATACAAAGGCATCCATCCAAAACCCCCAACCCAAGCAAAATAAATTCATCCCCATCATTAGGCGGGTTCGGCATTGGTGGAAATTTTGAACGAGGAAGATGTGGAAATGATAGAGGAAGAGGAAGAGAAAGGAACAATTTTCAAAAGTGGAAACAATTTTCAAAGGGGAAACAACTTTCAAGCAAGAGGGAATGATGAGACCACTCAACCAAGGTGTGGAATTTGTAAAAGGGGTAGTCATGTTGATAAAGATTGTTGGTTTCGAGGGAAGCCACAATGTTACAACTGCAACAAATTTGGGCATGTCAAAAAGGATTGCCGAGTTACAAACAATCAACAAGCTAATTACTCCGAAGAGCAAGAAGGTGGAGGGTGCATGTTTTATGCTTGTCAAGCGGCTTCCGAGCAAAAGAATGATGTGTGGTTCCTTGATAGTGGTTGTAGTAACCACATGATCGGAGATGAGAGTATCTTTGTGAAGATTGATACTTCCTCTAATTCTCAAGTAAAGATGGGGAATGGTGCCTTAGTCCAAGCAAAGGGAAAGGGTACTATTGCCGTGGAGACAAAGAATGGTACAAGGAATATATCGGATGTGCTACTTGTTCCGGACTTGGAGCAAAACTTGTTGAGTGTTGGGCAATTTATAGAGCATGGGTACACCGTTCAATTTGAAGGAGACTCTTGCAAGATTTATGACAAAGGGGGGAGAAATCAAGTTGTAGCAAAAGTCAAGATGGAGAAGAATATAAACTTCCCTCTCACTTTTCGCTACTCCAAAAATGTGGCCTTGAAGGTGGATGTGCTAGATGACTCATGACTTTGGCATAGAAGATTTGGCCATTTGAATTTCCAAAGCTTGAAGAACTTACAACAAAGGAACATGGTGTATGGCTTGCCAACTATTCATGAAGTCAAGCAAGTTTGTGAAGGTTGTGCACTTGGAAAGCATCACCATGAGTCATTTCCAAAAGACAAGGCGTGGAGGGCTCAAGCACTATTGGAGCTTGTTCGTACCGATGTGTGCGGGCCTATGGATACGCAAACTCATGGAGGTAACAAGTACTTTATCATTTTTATTGATGATTTTTCTAGAATGACATGGGTTTATTTCATGAGCCAAAAATCGGATGTTTTCTCAATTTTCAAAAAGTTTCAAAGCCTTATGGAAAGACAAAGTGGCCATCTAATGAAAGTTTTGAGAAGTGATAGGGGTGGTGAGTACACTTCAAATGAATTCCATAAATTTTGTGTAGACATTGGCATGGAAAGACAACTAACGGTTGGATACACTCCACAACAAAATGGAGTGGCCGAGAGGAAGAATAGAACCATAGAGGAGATGTCAAAATCCATGCTACATGAGAAGGGATTGCCCAAGACTTTTTGGGGTGAAGCTATCTATACGGCGGTCTATTTGATGAATCGATGCTCAACAAAGGCCATTGAAAACATTACTCTATTTCAAGCTTGGAGTGGGAGAAAGCCATCCGTGAATCACTTGAAGATTTTTGGGTCCATTTGATATGCTCATGTTCCAAAAGTAAAAAGGAGCAAGCTTGATGAAACTAGTCAAAAGTGTATCTTTGTGGGTTATAGCTCCCAATCAAAGGGCTATAGACTCTACAATTTGAACACAAACAATGTGATTATTTCTAGAGATGTTCTCTTTGATGAGAAGGCATATTGGGATTGGAAGGGGAATGTAGTGCAAAACCAAGTCCCTTTCAATTATGAAGAACCGGAGAGTCAAGAAGATGAAGAATGTGATGATCTTGAAGCTCCAAATCGAACTCCAACTTCTCCATCAAGCTTAAGTTCCTCATCTCCAAGTTCAACACCAAGAAGAATGAAAAGCCTTAGTGATGTGTATGCGAGTTGTAATTTTTGTGTTGTTGAACTGGAGACCTTTGAAGAAGCAATTAAGGAGGAAGCTTGGAAGAAAGCTATGGAAGAGGAAATTCATGTTATCGAGAAGAACAAAACTTGGGAGTTGGTGGAAAGGCCAAAAGACAAAGAAGTTATTGGTGTGAAGTGGATTTTCAAAACATAGCTCAACCCCGATGATTCCATTCAAAAGCACAAAGCAAGACTTGTTGCAAAAATGTATTCTCAACAACCCGAAATCGATTTTCAAGAGACATTTGCACTGGTGGCTCGACATGACACAATTAGATCTCTTGTTGCCATAGCGGCATCAAATGGATGGTTCTTGTATCAACTTGATGTGAAATCGGCCTTCTTGAATGGTGTCTTGGAGGAAGAAGTGTTTGTTAATCAACCTCAAGGCTTCATTGTCAAAGGCAATGAAGTGTACAAGTTGAAGAAGGCTTTATATGGGCTAAAACAAGCACCCCGGGCATGATATAGTGAGATTGACTCTTATTTCAATGAAAGAGGATTTCAAAAAAGCAAAAGCGAGCCAACCTTGTACATCAAGAGACAAGGTAACACCGGTATTCTCATTGTTTTTATCTATGTTGATGATTTGGTTTTTACCGGTAGCAATGTGAAAATGATTGAAGATTTTAAAAAAGACATGATGAAGAAGTATGAAATGAGTGATTTGGGTCTCTTGCATTATTTCTTGGGCATTGAAATTTATCAAAGCAAAGAGGATATTTTCATTTGTTAAAAAAAGTATGCAAGAACTCTTCTTGAGAAGTTCAAGATGAGAGAATGCAAGCCGGTTGCAACTCCTTTAATTGTGAATGAGAAATTGTCAAAAGAAGGAAGCAAAAAAGTGGATGAATCCCTTTGTAGAAGCTTGGTTGGAAGCTTGTTGTATTTGACTATCACAAGGCCGGATATTATGTATGCTACAAGCATGTTATCCCGATTCAAGCACAATGCAAGCCAAACTCATTTTGGAGTGGCTAAGAGGGTCTTGAGATACTTACAAGGTACAATTGATTATGGCATTTTATATGAGAAGAATGTTGATTTTGTGATAGTGATTGGGCCGGATGTGTCGATGATATGAAGAGCACTTCCGGATATGCTTTTTCTCTTGGCTCGGGTGTCTTCTCGAGGGCATCTAATAAGCAATAAACCGTGGCACAATCTACTGCTGAGGTTGAGTATTTGTCAGCATCATTGGCAACCTCTCAAGCAATATGGCTAAGGAGGATTTTGGAAGATGTTGGTGAAAAGCAAGGAGAGGCTACTCCAATTTTGTGTGACAACAAATTCGCAATTGTAATGACAAAGAATCCCATCTACCATAGCCGCACCAAACACATTGCCATCAAGCATCACTTCATTCGAGAGGCCGTGGAAGATGAAGAGATTCAACTCAAGTATTGTGCAACCGAAAGACCAAGTGGCGGATATTTTCACCAAAGCTCTTTCGAAGGAAAAGTTTCAATATTTTAGAGAAATGTTGGGTGTTATGTCAAAACATTAAGGGGGAGTGTTAAAATTAATGCGTTTGTCTTTTATTACAATGTTATATAATGCTTATGTTAGTTTTGTAATTGGTTAAAGTGTGGTGTCCATTTTAGTCTTTTACCTCTCCTCATGTAAAGGGCTTTGCCCTAGTATTTAAGTAATGAAAAAGGTGAGAAGCAACAAGAGAGAAAGCTGCCCCCATTTCGTGAGATACAGTGCCGTACATCTCTCCTCCCCTGTTCTTCTTTCCTACTGCTGCTGCTACTGTTTTTGGGCCAGCCATTATTTGTTCCCATTTTTGCTATTCTCTTCACTAAAATTCTAAGACTAGGCTAGGAAAATGCCGACAATAACGAGCCATGCGTGGCACCCTTTACATAATCTAAGAATTAAGGAACTAAAACCAGCGGGTCTAAAAAAAACTTTTGAATCATGTAAAATATGTAAATCGGTACTTATTTTTTACATGTAAATCGGTACTTATTTAAATCACGCAATGAAAAATACTAACGGGAACGGAAAGTACTATTTTGAGAACCAGAGTAACCTATAAAGATAGTCTTACTGTGAATCTTATTTTCTATATCCGGATCAACTATCAAGTGTCACTGGACCATGAAGTACCACTTAGACTTAATAGAGATTGGTTTCTTCTTCTTGTTTCCCTTAACTCACATTGTATAATTAGATGCAGATTCGGAGGCAATGCTGGGTGATACTGATATGTGTCACGGGGGAGTACATCTAGACACGCTTTTCTGATGAAATCTAAACTGAAATCTGAATTGGTTTTTTCCACCCTATAAAGGAATCTTTTGGGATGAGTACTTCCCCGAAAAATCAACGACAAATCAAATCAGTAAACAGGCAGGCCACGGCTACCTTCAAGTTCAACTTTGCAGTGCCGACCCACAAAATTGAACTAACCCGTGCTGACCGGCGCCAAAAATCATGGGTTAAAATTATGAGCGGGTTGGGTTGAACGGGTGAAACACAAATTATCAATGGGTCGGTTTGGGTGTGGGTAAAATTTCTCTATCCCACTTTCAACCTGACACAACCCTCCATATTTATTAGGTATATGAAAAAAAATACTCCCTCCGTCTGTTCTCCGGCGCGCAAACCTATGTCTTAAAAAAGATGCATGTTTTTCATTAAAAATCTAATAAAACTCCGTGCCATCTATTGATTTGTGAAGAAAGTTGGATTTTTTAAACGAAACAAATGCATCAATTTAAAGGCTTAGATTTATGCGTTGGACACTTATTTAAAGGCGGATGGAGTAACCAATAGGATACTATCATGTCAATGTTAAGGGTACACCCATTCAATTTATCCAACCGAATTATATGAAAATTTGATCCAGACCTACGGCCCCACATCTTTTTATTTTTCCACCTTTGCCAATATATAATGTTGGTGCCTAAGAAATGTCCAAGAGGTAGTTTCCCAAAAATGCTAAAAGTTTTGTAGATATTTTCTGAAGAAAAAAAGCTCCACTAGTGATGAAAAAAGCACTTTTAGTTAATTTGGAAAACTACCCCTAGCTAGTATTCTACGGAATTTCTAGTCACCGCCGCCCCAAAATACTCTCTCCGTCCCATTTTGTTAGCCTTTTTTTTGCACCAAAGTAAAAATCTTGATTAGTTCTTTAATTTGTTGCGAAGAAAATAACAAAATTGTGACCTAAAGTACTTTATGGTTTATCCAAAAATTTTACATATTTTTGTACAGGACTATCAAAATAGGCCTGAGGGAATGTAGAATGAACAAGTTATCTAACTATTTGATATATCTAAAAACTGAAATTAAATTAAGTACTAAAAACTGAATGTTGAATTTTTAAAGTTGAGAAGCTATTTGATATGGGCTGAATTTTAAGCACTGAATTACAGTAAATAAGCTGATCTATACAAGGAGCTAAAATCTTAAATTTACTAATCTTCCTACTTTGCCCTTTTTATATTTATGCTGAAATGCTAAAACGTAATCAATTAAAGAGAAAAACTTACATTTACCAAAATCACAACAAACATACACGAAAATATTGGCAAGATAATAAACAATTATTCAAAATATTGTTTGTTCATCGAGAGTTCGTCAACTATCAAAATAACAAAATTGCATTGGACACTCGATAGTGAAGTAGTTTATAGCTAGGGTTCAATTGCATTGCAAGTTGCTTTGTAGGTCAGCTTGGGTCGATCTTGGCCTCCTCCTGCTTCTAAATTATTCGCATGTCGTGGATCAACATTGCTATAAAAAGCATTTCGATCGTTGAATTCGTCAAAAAATGTATCTGAAATGCAAGTTCTTCGAATACGATTGGGCACGGTTATGCAAGCAATTACTACTATATTTCTTTGTACAACGAATTAGGGATATGATGACATCTTTTTTAGTATTAGAGATCAGAAAACAAGCCTTCTGAAATCCGAAAGCACGTTCAATCGAGTTTCGTAACCTACATATTCATGTGCTAAATCCATGAGTATGAGTAGGAACGGAGCCAGAATTTTACCCAAGCGGTGGCGAAACACATATTAAAAAAATAAAAAGATGAATTGCAATATGAATAAATTCTTGCATTGGCAAGTCTATTTATAAGTTGGGGATAATTTTTCTTCTACATATAATAATTGCATTTGCTAAAATTCTTGCAGCGATGGTCGCCTCTACTTGACCCTTTGGCTCCATCCTTGAAATGAGTATATGCCGCACCACATAAAAAATATTTTCATGCAAAAGAGAAGAAAATTTATGCTTCAAAGGAGAACCCTCAAAATTTGGGCCGTGTGGGCTACCCGGCTGGCGCGCCCGAAGAGTCTCCACCCGGATTTTTGAGATGGATGATCTGAGTAACTAATGGATTTTCATTTGAAAAAGAAGGCTTTTGGTCTAGCGAAAACATTGAAATTTTGGGTTCGGAAGTCACGTTACGAACAAAGAAGGTTTTGTTTAAAAGCACTCCATTCGTCTGGTAAGAACCTGTCTCTACTAGACATTTTTAAAGGGGAAACTTAAAACATCTTTCTAAAGATTAAACTCTTTAATAAGCAAATAAGGGAAAGGGACATGGATTGAATATATCACATTGGCGTGCTCGTGGTGCTCACTGTACAGGGAATGATAAATGAATGATGTGCAAAAACAGAATGACATATTAACAACAAACTGCCTTGATCACAAACAACACCGTGCAACTTACCAGGATACCACGCGCGATTTCTCTGATAAACCATACGGTATTCTAACTCACCATCAGTCTACTATTATTACTCAGAACCTCACACGGTATGCTGGCTGCATCGTACGATGTTCCTCAAAATATCGTACATTATAGCTCCTGACTCGTTTCAGAATGGTGCCATATCTTTAAACCATCAATCCAAAGCAGCTTTCTTATTGTTTTCATTGTTTATAAAACAGTTTGTAAGTTCTTCAAGAAAGCTTCTTTCGGAAAGTAAAAATATGTTTTTAAGATAAAACCTCTTTCTGAAATGCACCTGCAACGATATCTAAGCGAAATTAACAGACCTAACAATGAGTGGATGTGATCGAGACAGTCGGAATAGATAAACAATGAACATTAAAATAACGTACGCGTGGTGGGGTACACTACATCGTGCGGTGTATTATAACACCGCATTGTGTAGTGTCTCCAGTACAGTCACTGTTTTTGTTTTTGAAAATGATTTTTAAGTCAACACTTAACCAAAAGGATCAAGTGTGACTGCAGAAAGTCCCCTCAGGGCCAGAACAGAGCCTAGCCCAAGGAAACTTGCTTTATACCTTTGGCTTTGTGCTTGGATGAGGATGGATGAGCTTAGGTGAGTGTTGATGAGCGTGGGTGAGTATGGATGAGTGTGGGTTTAGAGTTTTGTATAGTGAGGTTCCAAAGCTAGTAGAGTATAAGCCTTGGAAGAGGAGAAGGATGAAATGTTTGTAGAGAGAGAAAGAATGTCAAGAGAATGTCAGAGTAACTTTCTCAAGACTTGGAGTAGAAAAAATGAGTGTAAGGGCCTTTTCACTTAAGATGAGGAGTGTATTTATAGGTAAAAGCCAAGGAGTATCAATGCAAATGGGGGAGGTATCTTCTAGGCCGGCTAGCAGTTTATCTCATGCTAAGCCGTGTTTGATCGTCTTTTTGAGTAGTTTCGAAAAATGCAATTTTCAGATAGAGAACAAAAATGGCGGTGGTGCTGTGTTTTGATAACCCTGAAGCTCTGATAACAATTGTTGCGGAAAAACGATCGAACCAAAATACACACGCACACCAAACAAACACAAATACAGAATATACGTGGTTCTTCAAAATCGGGTACATTCACGGACAGAAAAACACATTCATATTCTAATATGGAGACAAACTTTGCAAGGGAGTTCACTGAACTCACTACACTCTCTCTATTCATATCTAACCATTCTTATTCTTACTGATTCATATTCTCTCTCACAGCATACTCACTAGGGCTGCACAAGGTCCGGATCGGATTGGATTCCTATGAATTCAATCCTAATCTGAGAGTCACGGTTTTTTGAAAATGAAATCCGTGTCTGGACCAAAAGTCTCACAGTTCGGTCCCGATTTTTGTCTACGTACTGCATCAACCAACAATCAAAAACTGTTCAATAGTTCAATAAAAAAAAAAATTCCAGTAAGCTAAGACACGATTTCAAGTTCTAGCAAAGTCGCCAAAGTATATGATTCCAGGTTTTAGCAAACTAGCATAGTACTTGAATAACAAAACAGTTCCAGCAAACAACTTCAACAAAAAAAACAACAACCAAGTACTTCATTAAAAAAAATACAATTCCAGCAAAGTGCTTTAATAAAAAAAACATCAACGTATGTCTTCCATGCTCTAGCGTGGCGTGGTAACCGGCAAGATATGAAACTCATTCTAGAATTGGATTAAGAGAAACCTTTTCTAAAACTGCAATGATTGATACAAATGCGCTAAATTAGATCATAGTAAAATAAAATTCAAAGCTTTTAGAAGTTATAGACCTGAAATACAAAAAACAGAATGAAGTTCAAGTTACCACCTAATTCAAGCTCTTGCATTTCCTCCATATTCTCTTCCACTTCAAATGGCAATGGAATAACACGGAACCAATCTTGCATGCAAATTAAATAGTTAAAATTAATTTATAAAAATAGGTGTAACATTATAATTATTTACTTATATGTTACATATATATTATATTTTTTTATTTTTTTAAAATACCTCACAGTCTGGTTTGGATAATCCGCGATTTTTAAATAAAAATCCAATCCTAATTCGTATCTCACGGTTTTTTAATTTTTGAATTCATGTTCGGACCATTAATCCACGGACAAAATCCAAAAAACACGAATCAACTCGATCTGAACCAATTTCATAGTTCACCGAATTTTTTGTGCAGCCCTAATACTCACTAATGGGGAAAAACCCCAAAGGGGTTCGCACGTTTTTCTCTCTTCTCTCTGCTTTCTTTTCTTTCTTTTTCACACTTCAATCACAAAAACATACACATACATTTGCAGACAAGTTGGTGTGGCCCTCTCTCTCTTTTTCCATTTCACATGGCAAGCATCCCCACATGGGCAACCTAACACATGCAGTCAAGCTTTCCACATAATCCCATCTACGGCTGTCATATTCTTCTTCAAAGTCATGCAAAAATTCCAAAGGATATGATCCGATCAGATTTGGAAGACAAATCCTCCACATAGTCCAAAGCTTCATTTAAGAGGATGGGAGCCACCATGGCCCCAATAGTGAACATTGCATTATTGCGGGAGAGGGGAGGCCCATCTGGTGCAAATTTGTCAATTGGGCATTGATCTAGGGGATCTACATCTTCTGTCTCTAGCTACTTCCTCAAACTGGTGCCCATTTTCTCATCACTGTCTAATCTCTCGTAGTCTCTCTCTCTCCTTGCTGCTGAACTTGTTGTGCTCATTTTCCTTGCTTCGGTTTATCCCTGTGGTGATCCTTCTCTCTGTGTGTGTGTGTGTGTGTGTTCCTGCGTTAAATTGTTACTAGGCGTGCATTTGTTCTGTCTTTTTTGGCTATGAATCTTGCTTTCTTCTTTACTTTACAAACTCCTGTTCCATTCCGGTACCCTTCGCTTTGATTTTCAGCTTGCACTGTTATTTGGTTTCCTTCTTTGCTGTCTTTTGGCTTTCCATCTTTCGTTTATTTTCTTTGATTTCTTCCTATTACAAAAGGATAAAAAGCAAAACAAACAAATCAACAAAACCCAAAAAAAGAAGGCTAGAAAAATATCAAACTTAGTGAGAGATGTCTGCAGCACTAATTGCTATTACCGGTTTGGGGAAAATTGCGGGTAGTGTTTTGGTAAAAATCGGAGATTACGTTGGTGCTCCGATAGGCCGACAATTCACGTACATGTTTTGCTTCAATAGCAACATTACAGAAGTTGAAGCTCAATTGAAAGAGCTTGAAGTGACACGAGAAGGGGTACAAATGGGGGTGGATGATAACCGCAGAAAAGGGAGAGTTAATGGACCAAATGTTGAGGCTTGGCTGAAAAGTGCAAATGAGGTCACAATTGAGGTTGGGGGAATTATCAAAGAGAAGCCCAAAGTCAAGGAAGGGTGTTTGAATGGGTTGTGCCCCAATATCAAACTGCGTTACTCATTGAGCAGGAAAGCTGTGAAGACGACTGAGGTTGTCATTGACCTCCAGGCTCATGGTGTCCAGTATACACAGACATCCTACAGCCCGCCTCCTCCATGCTTGGAGACCATACTCAATAGAGATTTCACTGGGTTTGAGTCTCGAAGCATTACTATGGAAGAGATTATTAAGGCTCTAAAGCATGATCACTTCAACTTGATTGGGGTTTGCGGAATGGGAGGTGTGGGCAAGACAACAATGGTGAATGAAGTTGCAAAAAGAGCAAAAGAAGAGAATCACTTTGACGAAGTTGCAATGGCCGTTGTCAGCAAAGACCCAAACCTAACCAATGTTCAAGCTTGCGTTGCAGACATGCTTGGTTTGAAACTTGTTGACAGGGATAGCCCGATGGTACGAGCTGATCTCCTACGTAAGAGACTTCTACAGGATAACAAGAAAGTCCTTGTTATACTGGATGACATTTGGGAAGACTTTGATCTACAAGCCATGGGAATTCCTTTGGATTGTGCTAATAAGAATTTTAAACTGCTTTATACGTCGCGAACTCAAGATCTATGGCATGATGTACGAACTAAAAAGGAGATCACTCTTCAACTCTTGTCAGAAGACGAAGCATGGCAACTCTTTAGGGAGAAAGCGGGTGATTCAGCTGATGCTCGAGATTTGCATCCAATCGCTAAACAGATTGTGAATGAATGTGGAGGTTTACCGCTTGCTCTATTACTTATTGGTGGTGTACTTTCGAAAAAAAGTGGGAGACACCCCATTAAGGAGATATGGGAAGGTATGCTTGATCGGCTAATTTGTGCAAGCCGCACTCCTGCGAATGAGCATTTGTTTTCACGTCTAGAGCTGAGTTACAAATATTTGGAAGATGAGGAAGCCAAGCGCCTGTTTTTGCTTTGTTGTTTATTTAAAGAGGATGAAGATATCCGTATTAACAATTTGGCCATGTACGGATTGGGGCTATCACTTTTTGACAGAATAAATGAAATGGGAAATGCAAGGCGTCGAGTTTTTCTTATCGTTGATGATCTAAAGAGCCGTTATTTACTACTAGACAGTAAAAAAGAAGAATGTGTAAGAGTGCATGATGTAGTGCGCGATATGGGCGTATCTATTGCATCCAAAGATAAAGTTGCTCTAGTAAGCCATGGTGCATTGTCTGGGTGGCCAAAGACGGTCACATATGAGCCTTATACTGCCATCTCAGTGATATCGGACAAAATTACAAAGCTTCCTGAAGGATTGACATACCCAAACCTTGAGTTTCTAATTTTACGATGTAGGAAACTTAAGAAACTACCGCCCAATTTTTTCGACGGGATGGGGAAACTAAAAGTTTTGGAAATTGGTCATTTTGATGGCATCCTGACGCTTCAATCCTTGAGGAACCTTACTATGTTGTCACTTGAAGGATCTCATGGCATGTTGGATAATTTATCTATAATTGGAGATCTACTTAATCTAGAAACCCTCAACTTTCGTGATTCGCGGATCAGGGAACTACCAGAAGAAATAGGGAAACTAGTTAACTTGAGGTTTTTAGATCTGAGGGGCACTACTTGGCTGCGTAGAATACCGCCAGGTGTCATTTCATGCCTGGTTCGTTTAGAAGAACTATACATGAACTGGTTTGAGGGTTGGGAAGGAGAGGACAATGAAGCAGAAGGGAGAAATGCAAACCTAATAGAGTTTGAGTCCTTGTCCAATTTAAATACTTTAGAGATTGAGATAAGAAGAAGATCAGAATTTGCACGTGTTGCATGTATCCCAACAGTTCCAATATTTAGCAAACTGGAAATATACAAGGTATTCATAAATAATTGCCCTCCTGGTTATGACTATAAGGCTGACCGTGGTATCTATTATGGTCCATGCACAGACCACGTACCCAACTATTCCGAAAACTCCTCTCCTGAAAACTGCAAAAGGATGTTGGGGGTCAATGCGTACGATCTGATCCTTTCATATCGTGGAGGGATTGATTCACTCTTAAGGCGTAGTGATCTTCTATCGCTTCGAGGGAGTGGATGTGATGATCTGGTGCGGGAGTTACTATGCCAGGTTCTTGTTGATGGACTCCAACAATTGAAGTACCTGTATATCTCTTATTGTCACGTCAAACAAGAATGTCTTGTCAACGCAATGAATCCGGTCCAACTATCTCGCGCTCCTGCTGTTTTCCCTATCCTGAAGGTATTGTGGATCGATCGGCTTGCTAATGTAAGCGAGATATATCGTAGCCCAATCCCAGCGGGTTCCTTTGGGGAACTGACTTCCATCCAAGTCACAGAATGTAGACAATTGAGACATCTCTTCCCGCTACCAATTGTAGGATGTCTCCCTCAACTCACAGATCTTAAGATCCAATCCTGTGATATGATGGAAGAAGTTATTTGGAGGGAGCAACGAGAAGATGTGCATGTTGCAACCAACAGAATCGAGTTTCCGAAATTGGAATCCTTGTTTCTTTCGAGTCTACCAAGTCTCAAGGGTTTCTGCAGAGGGATTGATCATATTGATTTCCCTCAATTGAAACGTCTGGATCTCTATGAACTGGAACGGTTCAACTGCCTCTTCCACAACAGCAGTACTTCCCATTCAGAGGAAAACGACGATGCCGGCTTCCTTTCTCTTTTTCCCCAATTGGTATGGCTGCTTATCTTTTCTCTTTTTCAGATGTTAAAAATAGGAGAATGATTTTCACACTCCCATTTTAATCATCTACACTTCCTTTTTTGTTTTTATCCGTATAAATTTATAATATTGTCCTTGAATGTGTAAAAAAGTATACTGAATGGAGGGCAATATAGTAAATTCAAGTGGATAAAGACAAAAAAAGTGTGTGAATTGTAAAATGGGGAGTGCAAAAATCAATTAAAAAAAAAATACTAGAACAGTTAACCAAGAGCTTCATAGGAGTATCTTTTTTTTTCTACTTTTCCTATTGCGCAATTGGGATGTTAAAAGCTACACTTGAAATCCATTACTTTCAAGTTTTAGCCATGATTTCTGAGTTCGGAATCATGGTACAATTATTTGATTTTCAAACATGGGCGTTAAATTTCAGGGCAATTCATGAATCGGAAAAAAGAAGAGGCATTGATGATGATTTCATATTTCCATATGCTTTCTTGTTTGGATAGTCTTTGGCTTCAACAGAAGCAGAAAAGAAAAACAAAACTATTGATATAAATTGGAAGCATTATAATTGTAGTGACTAAATTGAGTTGTTCGCAGGTCTCATTACCGAACTTGGAGGTCCTAGGTTCACTTTCAACCAACCGAATCGAGTTTCAGAAATTGGAATCCTTGTATCTTTTGAGACTACCAAGTCTCAAGGGTTTCTGCAGAGGTATTGATCATATTGATTGCCCTCAATTGAAACATCTGGAACTCTATGGACTGGGACGGTTTAAATGCCTCTTCCACAACAACAGTACTTCCCATTCAGAGGAAAACAACGATGCCTTTTTTCCCCAAATGGTATGGCTGCTTATCTTTTCTCTTTTGTAGATGTAAAACAAAAGGAAAATAATTTTCACACTCTCCATTTAGTCATCCACACCTCCTTTTTATTTTTATCCAAATAAATTTACAATACTATCCTTGAATATGTGAAAAAGTATATTGAATAAAGGGCAAGATAGTAAATTCAAGTGGATAAAGATAAAAAAAAAATGTGAACTGTAAATTGGGAAGGGTGAAAATCAATTCAAAAAAATAAATAAATACCAGAACAGTTAACCAAGAGCTTCATAGGAGTATCTTTTTTTCTACTTTTCCTTTTGCGCAATTGTACATGTGGGATGTTAAAAGCTACACTTGAAATCCATTACTTTTGAGTTTTAGCCAAGATTTTTGAGTTTGGAATCATGGCACGCTTATTTGATTTTCAAACATATATAGGTGTTAAATTTCAAGGCCACAATCCATGAATTGGAAAAAAGAAGAGGCATTAAGATGATTTCATATTTCCATAAGCTTTCTTGTTTGGATAACTGTTCCCAACCCAATTGTACTCGATAAA
Organism: Rhododendron vialii; assembly: GCF_030253575.1. NCBI lineage: Eukaryota > Viridiplantae > Streptophyta > Magnoliopsida > Ericales > Ericaceae > Rhododendron > Rhododendron vialii. The sequence goes on from NC_080558.1 coordinate 14,268,830, forward strand.
CTTGTATTTTATAATTCAACGACTGATATAGTCTTCGGCTTCAACAGAAACAGAAAAGAAAAACATAATTATTGATGAAATTCCAGGCATTATAATTGCAGTGACCAAATGAGTTGTTCGCAGGGCTCATTACCTAACCTGGAGGTCGTAAGAGTCGAACGTTTAAAGAATCTGGAAAGAATAGGACATGGTCCACTTTCAATGGGGTCATTGTCCAAACTGTTTCGATTGACCATGATAGACTGCAACAACCTACTTTGTGTATTTCCATCAGAATTGCTTCTGCTACTGCGAGATCTTGAGATGCTGGAAGTAGGAGAATGCAAGTTGCTGGAGGTAGTTTTTGAATTGGAAGCAGGGGTGCATTCTAATGAACCAAACCCAGAGATTCTGTCTCCACTCAAATTTGTCGAATTACATGATCTACCCAAATTGAGTTATATTTCAAAGAGAGATCCCATGGGCTTCCAGTACATTCAGACTTTAGAAATTTACAGTTGTGACTGGTTGAGATATGTATTCGCACCTACCATGACGAAGAGCATCCCACAACTCCGTACCCTTGAAATATCATCCTGTTGGATGCTATCAAGAATTGTTGCAGAGGAGAATGGACTGGGTGAAAGTTCAGTGGATGAAGTTGAGTTCCCCCGGTTGGAAAAATTAGTGCTTGGTGATCTACCAAACCTTGTGAATTTCTTCCCTAATGTGAATACTACTCTACCAAAATCAACAGACCACCCCCATACCCAAATGCAATCTGAACCTCTCTTCAACGAAAAGGTAAGTTGAAGAAGGCAGTCAATGCTGAGGACACTTTTTAGCTACTAAGTCTCCTAGATTTATACTATGTACTATGATTTTTTTTGAAACGCAGTGATTGTTAACAAAATCATACTACTTTGCAGGTTACATTTCCTAGCTTGAAGGTTTTGGTACTAGAAGAGTTGCCGTATGCAAGAGAGATATTTCGTAGCCCAATCCCAGAGGGTTCCTTTGGGGAACTGACTTCTATCGAAGTCACAAGATGTATACAATTGAGACATCTCTTCCCGCTACCAATTGTAGGATGTCTCCCTCAGCTCACAGATCTTAAGATCCAATCCTGTGATATGATGGAAAAAGTTATTTGGACGGAGCAACGAGAAGATGTGCATGTTGCAACCAACAGAATCGAGTTTCCGAAATTGGAATCCTTGTCTCTTTCGAGTCTACCAAGTCTCAGGTTTCTGTAGAGGGATCGATCATACTGATTTCCCTCAATTGAAACATCTGAATCTCTGTAAACTGGAACGGTTAAACTACCTCTTCCACAACAATAGTACTTTCCATTCGGAGGAAAACGACAATGCCGGTTTCCTTTCTCTTTTTCCCCACATGGTATGGCTGCTTATCTTTTGTCTCACTCTTTTAGATGTAAAAAAAAAAAAACCAAAACAGTTAACCAAAAGCTTCATAGGAGTATCTTTTTTTTTTTTCTACTTTTCCTTTTGCACGCGCATGTGGGATGTTAAAAGCTACACTTGAAATCCATTACTTTCGAGTTTTAGCCATGATTTTTGAGTTCGGAATCATGGTACAATTATTTGATTTTGAAACATGGGTGTTAATTTTCAAGGCCACAATCCATTAATTGGAAAAAAGAAGAGGCATTAAGATGATTTCATATTTCCATATGCTTTCTTGTTTGGATAACTGTTCCCGGCCAACCCAATTGTACTCGATAAACTTGTATTTACATAATTATTGATGTAAATTGGAGCATTATAATTGCAGTGACTAAATGAGTTGTTTCGCAGGTCTCATTACCGAACCTAGAGGTCCTATATGTCAGCCGTTTAAAGAATCTTGAAAGAATAGTACATGGTTCACTTTCAATGGGGCCATTGTCCAAACGAACAAAATTTACCGTTCATGACTGTAACAAACTGAGATGGGTTGGAAATGGAAGAGGCCGCGAGTTAGCAGAAAGGATCAATGCTCTTGATGATTCGGAGGAGGATGTCGACTTGGAGGAAGACGATGACTTTGAGGAAGGTGCTTCTCTTTCTATGAATTTTTAAATTCGAGGCTTGGTTTCTTTGGTTTCTCGATTCTCTTGGTTTTCCACTTATTCTTTTGAGGTTTAGGTTTCAGTTTATTTTTCTGGATTTAGGGTTTTTTGGGAGTAGGTTGTGCGGGTGTGAGGTTTTTGTTTAGTGGTGTTTTGGTTGGCTTATTGCCTTCCTTTGGATTTGGTCCTCGGATGGCGTAATGTCGGTGTTCCCGTGGTCCATTGAATCTTTGTAATCTTTTTTGAAGATTTATAAAATCTTTTTTGCCGATAAAAAAACAACCTGCTTTGTGTGTTTCCATCCGAATTGCTTCCAATACTGCGAGATCTCGATTCTTGAGACACTGAATGTAAGTTGTTGCGAGTTGCAGGAGGTAGTTTTTGAATTGGAAGGGGTGCATTCTAATGAACCAAACCCAGAGATTTTTCTCCACTCAAGCTTGTCGAATTACATGATCTAGCCAAATTGAGTTATGTTTCAAAGAGACATCCCACGGGCTTTCAGTACATTTAGACTTTAGATATTAACAGATGTCACTGGTTGAGATATGTATTCACACCTACTGTGACGAAGAGCATCCCACAACTCCGTACCCTTGAGATAATGCTATCAAGAATTGTTGCAGAGGAGAATGGACTAGGTGAGAGTTCAACGGATGAAGTTGAGTTCCCCTGGTTGGAAAAAAATTAGTGCTTTGTGGTCTACCAAATTAGCCTTGTGAATTCTTCCCAAATGTGAATACTACTCTACCAAAATCAACTGACCACCTCCACACCCCAATGCAATCTCAGCCTCTCTTGAACGAAAAAGTAAATTGAAGAAGGCAGTCAATGCTGAGGACACTTTCGAGCTACTAAGTCTCCAAAATTTATACTACTATGATTTTTTTTTTTGAAACACAGTGATTGTTAACAAAATCATACTACTTTGCAGGTTACATTTCCTAGCTTGGAGGTTTTGATACTAGAACAGTTGCCGAATGTGAGTGACATATGGAGTAGTGAACTTCCGGACTTCTTGTTCTTTAAGCTGAAAATACTCCTAATGAATGATATTAGGAGTTTGAGAAATATGTCCCATCCTTCTCTGGCTAGAGTTCTTTTGAATTAATCTCCAAACACTAAAGATTGACAATTGTTGGAAGATGGAAGCAGTAGTTGACCGGGAAGAAGAAATAGAAGATGGACAGAGTGGACAGTTTTGCAACTTTCTCAACTACCAAATCTGGGGAGGGTTTTGCAACTTCACTCATCCTATAGAATGTCACTGCCATGGTTCAATATGTCAGGATCGGCTAGTGTAATGGTTGCGGTCACAAGTAATGAAAATCAGGATCTGAATATCGGTCAATGTGTAATGGAATTTGGAAACCGCACTCGTGAATTTTTTTGAAGCACTAGCAAATGTTGAAAAAATCATTGATGTACTTTCTCTAACCTTATTCATGACACAATTGAATGTTTTTAAGCAATATTTGGTGTTTTGAATTTCTCCTAACAGTTATAATCTGTTTTCCTTTGTTTTTGACAGACGCAACGTTTCATTTTTTTTCCCCCCTATTCATTAATCCTAATCTATACTATCTTAGAGGACTTGGGGGAGGAGGGGGCTTACGGGGATGGAACCACAAACAGGCAGGCCACAGCTTCAAGTTAAACTTTGCAGTGCTGTCTAATGCAATGATCTAGATTCAAGTAGAAAGATATATACATAATCACTTCAGATTGTTGATTCGTGCGAGGTAAATAAGTCATCGTGCTTGTTTCACATGAAATCTGGTTCTGTCTTGTTCATTCTTACCTTGAAGTATAGAGTGTGATTGACTACTGCTGCAAGCGAATTTGCCATGTTAATTGTTGTCTATGGAAGTTGCAGGGTTCAAAGAACATCTATTGACCTGATGCGTATTGAATTCTTTGTGAAAATCGATATTTTTCGGGACAAAATTCCAGAGACTATTTAGGCAGCCTTTTGGCCGGATCTTTTTTTTGGGTTTTGTCCATATGTAGTCAAATTTTCAAGTTTTAACACTTTGGGGGGGGGGGGGGGGGGGGGGGGGGGGGGGGGGGTGGGGGGTGGGGCGGGTGTTGGGTGGGTTTGGTATGTGGTGGTTTGTACAAATGGTCAAGTTGAACTATTGTTGCTAATTCTACGCTTGCTAGAGCTCGTTGAGACCAAGTCGAAAATCATGTTGATTAGATACTGTTTTATATGATTTCAAAATGCTTATCCCCCAAATCCTTCGGATTCAAAATTAATTCAACTATTCACTACTATGGGTTTCCTCCATCCTAAGGTCTTAGAAACCTCTCAATCCCTATCAACTCTTTTGGGGCTAGTTGATACAAACTATTGCTCTATTTTTCCTAGCACTAGCGCGCTAGCGGATGGTGTGATCAATCCTCGAAAATCAGTCGAGGTGCGCCGAAGCTGATCCTGAGACTTGAGTTATCATAAAATTGTTGACACTACCAAAGCAAACTAGCATGTGTGCTAATCTCAACACTATTTCTAGCATTTTTGTTAAACAGAACAAGTTTTCTGAGTAAATGTTGCTCCTGTTTTTCATGTGCATTAGAGACAACCAAAACACAACCAACGAAAATTGGATGTGAAAATGTGACATTCCTCAATCTTCTTCTTTTTTTTTTTGGAACTGGAAATTCCTCAATCATTTTGAAGAAAATTAGCTGGCCAGAGAGAGAGAGTGAGAGAAAGATTAACAACACGAGCTTTCTCCCCTAACCCGCAATTATATATATCCCTCTTTATGCTGAATCTTCTATGTATTCCGTGGTCCAGTAACCATCCTTGCCCTTTTTCAATCTCCGCGAGTAATTACAGTGAAACACATATGACGCTTCCCCTTTCTGCTCTTCCTCTTCCCAATCATAGTCAGTAGGGATAATCAAACTTTCCTTATGCATAGTTAATGCATAACAATTGGGAACCTCTGGAATTGAAATTCTCCTATGGGAATTGTCATTCGGATTGAATGCCCATATTTGCCAACCGCATTCCATCCATGTCCAAACTCGAGTTAGGATTTCGCCATTCTTTGTATAACCTAATGGCTCCAACGACTCATTATAAGAACTAGAGGTCAAACAATCTGAAACCACGACCATAATAGTCCAAGATTCCTGCACACCATAATCTTTCATAACTAATAGCTCGACATTTTTTTCACTATTGCCTGAACGAAACATAAAAAGGCATCCATCCAAAGTTCCCAATCCGCAAATGATATCTCCGTCCTCACCTCCAGGATCTGGCATCGGTACCTCCTTGAATTCATCCATTCTTGCATCGAAGTAAATAATTTGGTGGGGCGAAAGGAAATAATTACCTGAATCATTGATCTTACAGTCATACCAATGAAGATTTTCATTGACTATAGGCCCCGATTCCACTGTAGGTACCCTATACGGGAAGTGAATTACTGCCCAACTTTTACTTTTGAGACTACCAACCACTACAAATTCGCCTCCGTAACTTGGAGTCTGGTGAGCAAAGGCAATAACAGGCTTGTACTCATCACTGGTGGAGTCATAGCAAAGCCCAGAACGAACTCGGTAGCTGACGTCACGCAATCGGTCAAATGCTAGCACTTTCTTGAAGAACCTAGTCAGTGGATTCCACAAGAACAAATCCTCGTCGGTATGCATTAGCAACAACCCGTTGCACGATCCCATGACGTACCCATGCATGTTGTCAGGAACACGAAAGCTTTTCATGTGTATGTGAAGTACTTCCTGTTGATGTTGGTCAATGGAGTGAGGTGAAAAGGAATATGCTCCCGAGTCGGACAGGACGAGACCCGCCAGTGAGCCGGTTTTTGCGACGGATATGTCGGATATCAAAGAACACCATTGCTTGGAAACGCTTGTGAATCGAGTAAGAGAATCGAGGGGTAACCTTGATAGTATTTCGACAATGATTTCTTCTGGAACAATAATATTAGGAAAACTTGATTCTGCTTTTGATGTACAGTTGTTCTTTTCCTTCCTTCTTCTCCTTCGTCGTGACCTTTTTTTCTTCCTTCCCATTCTCCCTTGGAATTATGGGGCTGGCTAGGGTTTTTTCTTTTCTGTTATTTAAGGAGGAGGAAGGTGGGCTTTCGTGCCTTGCTAACTTTTGGGCTAGAAGGTTATATATACCCTAACTATTGCTAGGGCTTTTTTTTTAACAGCGAAGCAAAAATTTTATTGATAAGAAAAAAAATTACAAAGCAAAATTCAAGTTGGCAGGAAACTATTGCTAGGGTTACCTTTACCATTTCTTTTCTCTTTTTTTTTTTGACCGGGAAAAAAATACAACTTATATTGATAATATCGTATACAAACCACGAGACCGAAAAACAACAGATACAACAAAACAATAATAGATACAATAAAACAAATAACAAATAACAAGAAACCACAAGAACAGAAGCCACTCAGCTCCGATGTCGGACCCCACTCTCCGCTCGTGGAGGTGGGTGGAGGATCGCACTTGATTACTTATTGAACTAATGTTTAAAGGTAAAATTATCAGGTGTTCCTAGACATGACCACGTGGTGTACTCAAGGGCTCCTAAGTTGGTGAAGCCAAAATTTTGGCCCGAGGGGGCCGACATAAAAGAAGTATTTTCATGCAAAAATATACTCAATATATGATATAGCTTTGTGGTACATTAATATATCATATATAATATCTTTTACATTATTGTCGACAATTGCAATGCACATGAGCTATTATTTTCCGTCTATGAAAGAATTTGAGAAAGTTTTACCTAACAATGTAAAATACCTTTAATTTTTGGCTCGATCAAATCCAAATAATCCATAATTTTAGCGATTGCTATACTAATTACGTCAATAATAACCAAATTACATGTAATATTAGTAAAATATTTTAAATGTTGGGAGGGGCCGGGGCCACCCGGACCCCTATATACCTCCGCTAGAGGGTCCAATAACCACCTGCAAATCGCAATCAAATAATTGTGTGGTGGTTAGGAATCCTTGAGTGCCACTTGAAGACCTCAATAATATAATTACTCAAAGCTTCATATATTAACCTTGGAGTATCTATCTGGTGGGTCAAGTTTGATTAGGGCCGGCCTTGGGCTTCAGCCCAAGGTGCCATGGCTTTAGGCCTTCAAAAAACACAAATTTTTAGGGCCTCAAAATATCTAGTGGTCCTATATAGTATTATACCCAAAAAATGACCCATTCCAAGTTAAAAAAAGCTCACACGGATACAATTCAGAGTTTGGCCCAAAAAAAAATCTCGGTGGCAGTTTTGTAAATAAGAAAACTAGATAGTCCATTTTCAAAGAAACAAAACCCAACTCTTTCACCTTTTTTTCCAAAAACAAATTGAAGCCAGAGGCCTCTAAAATTGAAAGAACTAACAAACAAGGGTTTTCATTTTTCCCTAAATTAATCGGCTCCCATCAATTGATCTCAAACGAAGAAATCTTTTTTTTTTTTTCCCTTTCTTTCTTACTCCACTTTATAACTGTTCTGTAGGAAAACTTAGGAATATAGAAGTCAGAATGATTTTTACGAATTCTTGGCTATAAAATAGAACGAAAAAGATTGATAAAAATAACAGGAGAAGACACCATATTTATAACAGGCCAAGAACAAAATCTCAGTCTGTGAAAGTTGTAAGTAACTGATATGGCTGCTTGATTTTACGCCGAAGACGAGAACTATTGACTATTGAGAATTTTATTTGTTTATATTGATGAGTTGTCAAGTCAAAGAGTGAGAATTAAAGCTGCACCGAAATAGTATATTACACTTTTGCTTCTTCTCTTGGAGAGTCGTTTGATAACATGGCTCTCGATAAACATTGATTTAGCCTCTTGGGCACCCATTATGGACTTCATCCGGCCAGAGTGCAGAAACAATATTCAAAATGGTTTTGTTTCTAAGATTCGCGAAGTATGAATTTTTCTTTGATGCTGCGTAAGAAATGCCATATTCTTTATATCATGGAAGGGCAGAAACGTGATGTAAGAGAATTCGATTCTTCATTAATAAAGAAAATTTAAGCGCAGTGAGTATCCAAGGAGCATGCGCATCATATATGGACATTACACGGTTTACACCCCTTTATGAGTGCTCATCCAATCATGCTTCATAGGATAGACTCCAACGATTTAGGTTTTTGAGCGCGCCCTAGCAACTTGTGTATGATCAAGCATTAATCAAATTTCAACTTATATAAGTAGCAAGAAAGAATATGTTAATTTGCAACCCCCAAAAACCTTTTTAAGTATAGAAGCTCGCGCAACACAGGATATATACAATACTTAATCAACAAAAGAAGTGATCGTTTCATTTCTATTTTGAAAGTGGAAGTATACTTGATCACGCTTTGAACTTTCACCTGAAGAAGCTTCATATTGTCTCCGGAGTCCGTCCTCCATGATTAGGAGAGCGAAGGGTCTCGATGTAGTGGTCCCCAAGTAGAGATGTAGTTGAAATGCCAGGAACCACCACTTCCCTTCGTGTTCCTTGCATTGGATTGCAAAGAATTAGTTTCTCCCCATCAAATTCATCTTCTACCCTTCCACTGATACTTGTAAATCTCTCTCTCCTCAACACAAGTTCCTCTTGAGTTGACAAACTCAACATAGTCCATCATCATCCAAACATCAATTCGGTCACTCTTCGACCAGACAAGCACACAGAGACAACCCTCAAGAACCACCATGTCATGACCCCTAAACTCGGTATCATCATACGAGGCAGGCAACTCCACTTCCCTGAAAATCTCATCCGCCAAATCGAAGGCAACAACAACTTCAGAATAATCCAAACCACCAGTCCTCCCACATAGGAAATGGAGATGCTCGTTAAAGCAAACCCCACGACCACGTCCCACAGGATCATAAGGGAAATCTTGAATCGTCCTCCAAGCATTATTTTTCAGTGAATAGACAGCCACAATCGTAACATCGTCATCATTAGCGTTTCGCTGTTGCTTAAAAAAGGGCATCACAACCTTGTAATCAAACGGGTACGAGACATAACCCAACCCAGGTGGATAAAAGACATCCACCGAAGAGTATTGTCTGTATTGAGGAAAAGGGGAAGGCAGTTCCTTCCATTCACTAGTGGATGGATTAAATAAGAAGTTGACAAAACCTTCATCAGAAACTAGAACGAGGCCATTACAAGAGCTCACTGACCTGGAGTCGACGCTCATGTGGTTGATGGGAGGATGATCGAGCATTTCAGGGGTCGGGTTCGCGTCGGAGAAATCTACCGAGTAGAGATCGAAAGAACTGGTAAAGAGAATGGCTTTACGTGGGTGGTGGGTGGCTTTGGTTCGATTGAGACGGGTTTGAGTAAAATCTTTGATTATACTCACTGCTGTTTTATATTGTTTGATCCTTGGTCCTTCTCATGAGTTGGTGCCATTAGGATACTCAAAGAATGGTGAAATCATAACTCGGGTTTGGGAACGCGGTTGGCATATAAGGGCATTCAATCGAACTGCCAATTCCCGTAGGAGAATTTCAAATCCAAAGGATTGCTATTTTACATAACTGCGCATGAGGAAAGTTTGATTAGACCTACCGATCGACTATGATTGAGAAGAGGAAGAGCTGAAAGGGGAAGCGACATACGTGGTACATAGTTATCACTCGCGGAAAATGAGAAAGGGCAAGGATGGTCACTGGACCATCGAATACATGGAGAGCCAAATTTGAAAGAATTGGAATCGATTCGGAATAAAGAGAGTGAATAATTGTTGGGTAGGGGAGGAGAAGCTAGTGATGGTAATCTCATTTTCTGTTCTTTAATCTTCACCATAATTTACAATGTTTTAGACAGAAAAAATGGGTTTTCCTTTCCTTTTTCTTTTATTTGAAGTCATGCTTATTTGATGGTTAATAACTTTTAATGAATTGAGCATTCTAGTTTAATTCCCTATGTATATGCTAGTGATTTTAAATGGCACAACACAGTGAGCATGCCATGCTTATCACTCGTATGTTTTTTCAAGTTAAATAAAAGTCAGAGTTGTTTCCAAGAATTTTACTGACAAAATTCGTCAGATCGAATAGTTCACGATCCGATTAACTTAAAGTGATCTTTTTGAAGACCCTTCAAGAACCGCCCACACAACTTCATCAAGGTGAGAGTCGTAGGACTTGAGCGAGCCCACAGACTGCCAAATTTGCTGCCTCGCCATCGTAAGCCAACACATGGGGTGATTAATTAACCTGATAGGGTCGGTTTTTTGGTAGTCGTTTGTCTTTGAATGTGACATTATCTCTTTCCTACTTTCACTGCCTCAAATTGAGGTGTTTAAGTTTCGGCGGTTATTTCTGCATGACACTGCATCCGTAGCCCTCTCTATGTCATAGCCAATCATGCAAAGGTTGCTAACATCATTTCGGCTGTTATTAGTACTGGAGTGAACTAATAAGTCTGGATATAGGTATTTGCATCAAGAGAACTCGCTGCCTCATAGTCCTCATGTTTGGCAACTGGTTGGGCATAACATCTAGGGTTTTGATTTATGGAATGCCAATTACTGAGGGGGCATTTGGTAACGTTTTTATTTTCAGTTTTCGGTTTTTACTTTTTTAAAAAACTGATAAAGAAAACTTGTTTGGTAGTACGTTTATATATACTAGAGGTCGGGGCGCACGCGATGCGTGTGCAAGTCGGATTTTCACAACATTTGTGAAAATTTGATCAAACAATAAGTGGGAAGTATTTTTACAAAATTATTGTGAAAATCCGATTTGCACATGCATCGAGTGTGCCCGACCTCCAGTCTGAATTAAAGGGGCCCAATCAAAAAGTAGGGAGTAGTATACTGCACAAAAATTTACCCGAAGTTAAGAACACTAAACATTGGCACCAGCGTCAAACTCAAATCCAATAACCTCTCTCTCTTCTCGCTGCCAACCGAATGCACCAAACTGGGCCGGTCCTCTGCCTTTCCGTCGGTGGTGGGACGGTGCCCAAGCGCCTGCCCTATCGCGAATTCCAGCCCGCAAATAGAGCACTCGTGCGTCTTTGGCTTTTCCGGCGCCTGAACATGGAGGAAGTCTCCGCCCATTGTCGAGCGCTTGGAAGGACGGGAACTTCCGGTTGCACATCTTGCAAGCGAACACGCCCGACTCGAGAGAGGAGCATGAGGCTGTTGGCCATGGCAAGGAATTGAATGACTTGCTGAGTGTGGGTCTGGGTGTGAAGGGCCGGAGCAGTTGAAGGGAAAAGGGATGTATCCAAACTTGGGCAGTCAGTGACGTGGGTATGGAAGATTGTTTAGAAAATTAGAGGCCGATCCTTTTTTTTAGGTTCGTTTTGATCCCAACCCTATATATTATTTTCGAACCAGATAGGCTCGGATATGTTGAGTACTGACTTTTTTACCCCGTTCCAACGGAAAGCGATCTCCAGAAATCGAAAACTCCCTCTACTTCCCCCCCCCCCTCTCTCTCTGTGTCTACTTCCCCCCCCCCCTCTCTCTCTCTCTCTCTGTGTCTCTCACACCACCACCAATGGCCGTTCCCCCGTTTTGGTTTTCGGTTGCGTTTTTCGAGTAAAGCATAATTTATTGGACAACTCCAACTCCAATTGGTTATCGATTGGTCTCTCTCCCATCGGTTCTATTCTGCGTAGTGAAGGAGATGGCTCGAGCGAGCTACGGCCTCAGGTACTCGGAGAATTTCGCCGCCGAAGCCGACGTATAGTGAAGGAGATGGCTCGAGCGAGCTCCGGCCTTCGGTGCTCGGAGAGGTTCGCCGCCTCCTACGTCGGCTTCCGCGAATCTCCAAATCTGCAATGACATCACTTTGCTCCTCTATGCCTTCTACCAGTAGGTCACAGCTTTCTAAGTAATTCTCAGAGTTTGATGTTTGAATTCAATTCATGGAAGAACGTATGTAAGATCTGAAGTCGGACCGTCGGTAAATGGCTAGAATTTTCGGTTCACTTGTATGTGGTGCTGTTTGACTATGTGTAACTTTGATCTCCTTGGGAAATCATAAAATAGTTGACCAAAAAATGGAAATACTCCAAAAAATAGGATTACTGTGCGGATTGATGATGGGCTCCGACCGATCAACGGCGGTGGTGATCAACTGACGCAGCGGTGGTGATCTATGTCGCTTAGAGAGAGGTTGTTGGCTGAACACAAAACTATTCTCATTTGCACTTCACAATTTGTTGGTAGATATTGAACATTCAGATATGTAAGTTGTAAATTAGAGAGGAGAAACAATTAGTTGTCGAATTAGAGGAGGCGAAACCTCATAAGCAAGACAAAAATAACTCAAATTTGAATATTTATAATTATATTTGATTTTGATTACTTTTTTTTTGTTCAAATTTTATTCGTGTGTGTATTCTCTATTAGAACTGTATATTTTTTATGAGAACTGTCTATGAGAATTGTGTTTTTTCTATGAGAACCGTGTATTTTTTATGAGAACTGTGTATTTTTTTATGAGAACTGTGTATTTTAATGTGTGGTAAAACTATGTGAACTGTGTATTTTCTATGAGAATTGTGCCCAGTTCTCATAGACACAATTTTCATAGACAATTCTCATAGCTAGTCTTATAGACAGTTCTCATAAAGACAATTTTCATAGACAGTTCTCATAAAAATAGTTCCCATGAAGGCATTTCTCATGGTGACAATTCTCATAAATACAGTTCTCATAGGGTCAATTCTCATAGAGTCAATTTTCAAAGAAACAATTTTCATAGAAACGGTTCTCATAGAAACAGTTCTCATAGCAAATGGTATTTTTTTAATCTTACATAATTTCATATACAATATAGATCTTGTTTAGTAAATATCGTCGAATAGGTTCTAAAAATGTAATTTTTTAAAAAATGAATACCTACAACAAAAATATAACTTCTTGAAATTTGAACAATGTTTTAATGGTGTACCAATGCATGGAATGGACACAAGTTATAAATTTGCATGGAATTATAAATTTTCATGGAATGGACACATATTAATCTTTCATTTTGGTTATAGCCATACATGGATTTGCATTAGTGTGTGGGCTAAATGTCAAAGAGTGTAAAACAAAAACCACAAAGAAAAGAAAAGAAAAGAAAGAGCAAAACAAAAACACATGCAAATAGGACAAAGTGTATAAAAAGACTAGGTGTCCTCACCACTGGAATGCATGAACAAGCGTATATAAGAGAGGTGAACATATGTGAAAGAGGGGCTAGGAAAGGAATAGGAAATTTTTTGAAAGAGGATAGGGGTGCTCGGTAAGAGTGGGAGTGGCCGAGTATTGGGCTATTAATTCGAGCTAGCTAGTTTGATGAGAGTGTGGTAACACCTTAATATCCTTGAGATTATATGGAATTCGATTTTGGGGTGTTACAAGTGAGGTTATGAGAAGTGCGTATTATTCAATTCACATAACTTAGTTCTCATAGAGACAGTTTTTATAGACAATTTTCTATGAGAATTGTGTATTTTCTATGAGAACTGTCTATGAGAACTATGTATTTTCTATGAGAACTGTGTATTTTTCTATGAGAACTGTGTATTAGCCAATTTTCATAGATAGTTCTCATAGTAGTTCTCATAGACAGTTCTCATAGAGATAGTTTTCATAGACAAGACAGTTCTCATAGCCAATTCTCATAGTCAATTTTCTATGAGAACTGTCTATGAGAACTGATTATTTTCTATGCGAGTTGTGTATTTTTTATAAAAACTGTGTATTTTTCTATGAGAACTGTGTATTGTCTATGAGAACTGTGTATTTTCTATGGGAACTGTGTATTAGCTAGTTCTCATAGATAAGATAATTTTCATAGACAATTCTCATAGATACAGTTCTCATGATAAACAGTTCTCATAGACACTTCTCATAGAGACAGTTCTCATAATTAAATGATATTATCTACTTTAAATAAATTTTTTTTATCTTCACATAACTTCATATTCAATATGGATCTTGTTAGATAGATCTCGACAAGTAGATTCTAAAAATGTAGTTTTTAAAAAAATTGAATATCTACAATAAAAGATATTATAATTTGAAATTTGAAGAATGTATTACTTACATAGATAGATATGTATACACGTGTCTCTTTATTTGTAAGACGTAAAAGTCAGGAGGGAAAAAAAAAGTAATCCTAAATGAATACAAGAAATTATTCAATGGTCTTGAGATATCTTGAAGTATTGTTCCAACTATTCGTCACATGCCACATATTAACTTGTTGCTCAAATAAATAAATAAAAGTAAAAGTTTCTAACATCAACCAATCCTACATTAATGGTGCACCATATGACAATGCTCTATGAGCATTGGATAACTTTCTAATATTTAGATGCGCCGTGCGCATGCGCGTGAGGAAGTTTATTGGGGCATATTTGGAATAATGATCATTTCAGGACTATTTCGAGGACGCAAATAATTGTGCGGTGTTGATTTCAGTCCGAGCCTAATTTTTGGGGCCGGCCTCTAAATCCCCCCAAGATTGTTTTTAGGTGGTTTTTTTGTGTTAAAATGTCTAATATATCCTCATAATTGTATTACGTTTTTTCTCTTAGGAGGGTATTTATGAAAAAGGAAAATACATGACACAAAAGGAGAGACACCAAAAGGGTGCTCTCCCTTTATATATTAAAATAGATAGATAGATATTTTTATTTTTTCATAAACGTTTTTAGAGTTTCTATAAATTATGGAAACTAAAAATAGGTGTTTTACCCCTGTTTTAGAAACAAGAGATCTCACTGTTTTCATTTCATCCCGCTCGTTTCCTTCCCTCGCGATGGCGTCCATACTTGAGAGATGGCCAACCAATCTCTGCAAAGTGCTTCATCCTCCACGGCCCTAAAGCATTTACCACGAAAGCGAGAATTTGGGGTTTCCATAGACGTCGTGGAAGATGGGGTTTCAATTTGAAACTCCATAAGTTTGCTCTAAGTTGAAAGAGTTCTCAAAAACTTCGTACTCATCCATCTGGTTTTTATCCCCTTTGATTGACGGAAGAAAGTTTAGAATGAAAAAAGACGGAGTGGAGTGGTTAAAGTGGTGACGGACGGACTGGGGGGCTCTGCTGTCACATGCTGTCCAGGACAACCAAGCCCGCTCCGGTCTCGCTCCGATGATTGAAAACGTTCACTTCGTAAAGCTTGTCGAGTAAAACAACTCTGCAAAAAATCAGCTCGATCGGATATCATTAAGTGTCTAATCGAAACATTTTTATCTTGAAAACAATGAATTCGATACACTAAAAATCAAATCCATTGGAACCCATTATTGGCAAGTTATAAGTGTTCCGATCAGGCACTTAATAATATCCGATCGAGCTAATTTTTTGCAAAGTTGTTCTACTCGACGAGCTCTACGAAATGAACGTTTCCGATCATCGGAGAGAGACTGGAGCGGCCCCCGCTCATCCAGGGCAGCACGTCCCTTAAGAGTAAGGGACAGCAGAGCCCCCCTTTCCGTGACGTACACGTGTTTATATATTAGTACACTAGGTGAAATTCAACTCAGGGGTCGGTGGAGGGAAGGAATTGAAGACAGAGTAGTTGGAATAGCAGGGGTGCATTCACTTGGAACGAATTGAAGAGAAGCTGGGGCGGTTGGGCTGGGGTCGTTGGAATTGCAAGGAAATTCAATACGTAGCTGATCAAGTACCTTGGCAGCGAGCAAAATGTTCAGGTGAACAGACCAGGTTTTCTTCCTGCGCTGCCAAATAGTTTTAGGAGATGGCCAAAGAGTATTCAAGCCTTCCAAATAGTTCTAGAGTTTGAAGGAAGAGCCATGAACAAGTTGAGATAAATGAAATTGAAAAAATAGGTGGCTAAAAAGCTCTTCTTTTAGGAAGAGCACAGTGGTCCAACCACTAACCTGTTCGTAATTTACATTTGTGCTCCATAAGAGATGCCACGATCTCAAGAACAGAGAAAACAAGTTTATCCAAAAAGCAATGTTCTTAAGTCACTAGGCGTTAGTCGGGCGGTCGACTATATTCGAGCGATTAATTGGTGCATATTAATAAGGGAAATAACTCCGGTACACACCCGGCATAACTAAATATGTTATGCTGGTTTTGGGTTATGACTCTCAATGATTCAAGTTATGCCATTGTCAAGTTATGCCTCTCAATGGTAAGGGTGCATATGGTATGCAAGGTTACGCCTAGGTTGTCTCTCAATGGTTTTGGTTACGCCCGTATGTTATGCTTGTTATTCCTATGTTACGCGTCTCAATGGTTTGTTTAGACGGGTGCATACCGTACGGGGGTGTGTACCAGAGACGTTCTCATTAATTAGTAATCTTTGTTTTAGAACACTGCCAAAAAATATCTGAAAAGTATCAGCGAGATTCAAATACGTTACATAACAGTATCCAAGAAGTATATGATACTTCAAGAAAGAGAATTAATTTTCAAACCACAGGTGCATTTAGGAAGTACCAAATAACACTTACCCGCAAGTATCCAAAGATTATCCGTATCGTTAGATAATTAACGAGCAAAAAAATGTCATTTTCTCTTTCTCTAACATACCTGAAGAAGCTTATCAAGTATCCAAAGATCATCCCTATGAGATACATGCATATGTATGGACATATGACAATTATTAACGAGCAAAACAAACAATATCATCTCTATTTCTCTAGCATACCTGAAGAAGATTGTCCTTGCTTCCCAATCCCTCCTCCATGATTACATAGATGAGGAGAGACAAGGCTCTCGACATAGGTGCCCCCAAATCTAAATATAGTTGGAATGCCACGAACCGGAATGCCCCTCAGCGTTCGTTGTGTGGGATTGTACACAACTAATTTATCTTGTATCATCTTTCCCGTTATGTTCAACACAAATTCCTCTTCCGCAAACAAACCCAACACATCCAGTAGACGCATATTATGTCTACAAATCAAAATTTTGGTCCACGACGCTCTAACCCCGTACTCCTTCATCATCCAAATGACACTTCTTGTTTTATCAACCAAACATAGACAATCCCCGACAATCACCACATCATAATACGCAAAGTCGTCATGAACAAATGAAGCAGGCAATGGCACTTCCCTAAAAATCTCATCCTCCCAATCGAAAGCAACCATCACATACGAATTACCCCTAAAAGAAAGCCAATGGAGACGCCCATTACAGTTAACACCAAACGAAGTCAAGCCAAGGATACAATGGATAACTTTTATTCTCCTCCAAGCATTAGTTTTGTGTGAGTAGACAGCCACAATCGTTGTACCACTCAGAGTAGAAGATTCAGATTGAGACTCAGACTTAGATCCAGATTCAGTATGACAAGACGAGAGCAACACGACCTTGTAATCATCCTTAGATGAATCATAACCCAAACCATATCCATACATGTAAAGATCGATGACAAAAGGCAACGGAGGCAGTTTCTTACATTCTCTAGTAGACGGATTCAACAAGAGGAAGTTGGAATTATTACCTTTATCGGAAGCAAGAAGCAAGCCGTTGCAAGAGCCCAATACATTGGCCCACTTGTTCTCGGGTGGTTGTTGGAGCGATTTAGAAAAATCAATCTTCGTGGCAAACGGAATATCAGCGGTGAGATTGACGGAGTAGAGATCGTGAGACCGGCAAAAGAAAATGATGTTGCGGACGAGGTGTTTAGGGTTACTGGCGTTGGTTCGATTGAGGTGGGTTTGGGCGAAATAGGGGGATGAGATTAGGAAATTCCACGAGGGAGAGACGCACTTGAATCGGCAAAGAGACTTCACCGGCAGTCGAGAGAGTATGTCGGCGATGATCTCCGGCGGAAAGATTGCCCAGTGGGAGAAGTCGTTGGTCTCTCCTTTGGACATACTACTATTTCTTCTTTAGAACTTGGGGTATTTCAGATTTGTGGATGCTTTCTTTACGGTTCTTCTGATTATTCCTCCGCCGGCGCCGGGGTGGAAGAAGTCGTTGGTCTCAACCCGCCGTGGTGGAACTCTTGTTTTGTCCAAGGTTTGTGTTAGGAAGTTCTGGATGAAATTAGAGAGAATATAAGAAAAGCCCTAGGTCCACCCATGCATAAAAGCCCTTTGGGTTAGGCTGGTGGGAGAAAAATAACATAGATGCAATGCCAATTCAGTGAACACACGTCATTGATGCAAGCTCACACACACTTTTGTAAAAGTATGCAATGAATTTCGAACCCATGAGATTAAAAGTCTCCCCAAGGTCGCCAGGTATTCTAACCTAATGCTCTGATACCAAGTTTTTACGCCCTCGATTTTCAACATAAATAACAATACCATTTTTAAATACAAACCCTCGCAATAGTACATACGATAGCCCCCAAATACATTACAGTTTCCGAATCCACAGGTTTGTCCAACCGATACAATATTCCAAAAATAAAGAAAACAATACAATGCAATTTGTTTTACGAAGATATGCAAGTACTTCCAAAAAATATATATATAACTTTAGCTTGTGATGTTTGCATGCACTTCACACCCTCCAAGACTGTGTCCCTGAAGTGTACTTGAAAATGGTAGGGTGAGCTACACTAACCCAGCAGGAAAATCTATACACAAGCTATATGAAAATGCGATGAATCATGCACCTAGAGTGAGTGAATACGATGAGATCTACAAAGAAACATGGGTCTTCCACCACAAACGAGCATACTACAACCAGGGAATCATGATTTCATAAAGATAACCCTAATAGCTCACACGTCAAACTAGAAGCAAAAATCGACTCGAATTATTCCAATTAGACCACAACTTGTCATCAATCGTCATTTGTCCATCACTACGCAATTACTCCATTCTGCCTTGATCTATACGAATATGTGATGATCATGCACCAACAGTGGTACGTGAGCAACATTATATATGTACAACAAACCCCAGGATGCTAATGACAATGAGTATATCTATCAGCAGAACAACTCGAACATATCATTGGATTTCCTTTTTGTACATAATTGATTTGTGTTTTATTTCTCAAGTATTAGCCATTCCATGCAACAAGAACTAGTTTTCTTGATTTGTTCCGAACAAGAGGCTCAATGAGGAAGGATAGTAATCCAAGATACAGTTCAAAGTCGAATGACAAGCCAAACATTAGATTAACAACTTTATCTCTCTTTTCATTTCTCAAGCAACACAGGTCATAGGTCTAGCTCAACCAATCAACAATGCGTGATATGTGATGCAAAGTAATGCACCGGGCAATGTTGGGCCCCGTAACCCTCACCAAGGTCCCACCAAGAAAGTGAACCGGGCTCCGTCCATATTGACCTGAATTCCGGGCGGTGTTGGGTCCCGTAACCCTCGCCATGGTCCCACCAAGAAGGTGAACCGGGCTCCGTCCATATTGACGTGAATTCCGGGCGGTGTTGGGTCCCGTAACCCTCGCCAAGGTCCCACCAAGAAGGTGAACCTGGTTCCGTCCATATTAACGTAAATTCCGAGCGATGTTGGGCCCCGTAACCCTCGTCGACATCCGAAGTTGGATACGACTTCATCCATTGTCCATATGCTATGACATGCCACTCCACGATACATACAAAGTTCGATATCACACATAGCCATAACACTGGAATCATAGGTCCATAAACATACTTCATTATGCACAATCAATCCATAATCAATCTCACACCCATTATCGAGTTAAAACGATTATACAATATCACTAAAAATTGAATACTCAATATTTTTCAATGATTCCAACGCCAAAATATCACCAACTTACCAATCTTTAAAACCCATAAGGACCCATAACCAATAGCATCATTTAACCATAACAAACGATGAAAAATGCAGCCCTGTACGCCGCTCAAATTTCCAGATTTCAGTTCAATTTTCTAAAAATCACTATAAATCGAGTTCTTAATACTTTTAAACGATTCCAGTCCCAAAAGTTGCGCGAGTGAACGAAGCTTAAAAGGTATGAAGGAACCCTAGTCAAATCTGAACTCCAAGTATGGTTAAACAGGCATTTATCGAACCAACACGAATCTGTCACGCATCAACGTGACAGATTGACACATCTCCACTCAAACGATCATAACTTTTGGCGTACTAAGAGTTTTAAGGCAATTCCGGTGGCAATACAAAGCTGACTTCAAGACCTCGAAATCGATATAAAGTTTACATGAATCGGACATCAGACGAGAAAGTTACAGCCATTTGAAGTTTGGCGCAAACCGAAAACGAGCAGAAACCGAGACAGATTCGTGACCAAACTTCTAAAATCCACCATTAATTCAATTCTGAACGGTTTCAAGTGATTCCAGCGGCATTAGAACGGGCTTTAAGTCTACTCTATTCCATACGAAGGAACCAAAATTAAATTCTAAGCTTAAGAAGGCGTAAAACCCCGAAAACAAAGACCCTGTTCTGCAGATTCTCAGAAATGGAAGAAACAACCTCAAACAACGAAACAAAGCACGATCTAAGTACATAAACATCGTATAAATGCATAACGAGGGTAAGAAATCTCTACCTCATGGGTTTTGAGCAAAACCCGACCCTTTGACCAAGTCAACCGAGCTCCCACGCGGTCCGATCAAGATTTTTCTTGGATATTCGGAAAGCCCATGCTCCGTATAGCAATTTTAATTCTTGGACTTCGTCCGGAATCACGCTCTAAGGTGTTGAGATTGAAGAGAGAAGGGAGGAGAGAGTTTCGGAGGAGAGGAGAGAGTTTGGCCGAGAGAGTGAGAAATGGGAGAAAGTAGTCTCCTGGGAAAATTATTGGCATGGAGAGTAATCCCATGCTCCCACCCCACACACACACATGCGCACCTCTCGCATAATTACCCTTATATCCTCCCACAAAGACATCACACCGAATATCTGAACCGTTTATCTCAACAGGCCGTACATTAACAAAGAAAAAAAAAATACAGCCTAAAAAAAAAAATTCACGGGTCTCTACACATGGAGTGTAGTTTTGTTTTAGGAGGTCTTAAATGTATTTATTTAAAGACAAATAGTATGTCATAATGTAATATATATGTAAGGGGAAAACTATGGTACACAAGGTATACCGTATATTTAAATTACGACAATTTGTGATTTTCATTATGCCGATTTTTGGTTTTTTAATGCATATTTATGGTGCTAGTTACGACTTGTACTTTAAAATTTACTTGTTGAACAAGTCATTAGCAAGTTATCCATAATTAAAAAATATTGTTATTATGTAACCATAATTATTCGTACCAAAATCTATAATATTTGTATCCCAACCAAATATATGCGTACAATATCAAAAATTAAATAATGATACCTATAAATGTTAAACACCACCATAAATTGGCATTATCTTACAACAATGAGTCGTACCAAAAATTATTTGACTTGTATGATATTCCGTAACAAAATCAAAAATTGTCGTACCAGAATCAACAATTGTTATACCCAAGCCAAAAATATTTGTAAAATACCATAAATTTTATAAAATAACCACAATTGTTATGACAATATCTAAAATTGTCATTTTCTTACCACAACATGTTGTATCAAAAGAAAATATATGTAAATACCACAAATTATGTAACAAACCACAATTATTATGACAATACCATAAATTGATGTTTTCTTACCACAATGTGTCGTACCAAAGGAAATTGATTAAAATATTTCTTAATAAGACATGTCTAAAATACCACAAATTCAGTAATATAACCAAATTTGTTATAACAACACCATAAATTGACGTTTTCATACCCACAACGTGTTATATAAAAAAATTTCAATTAGCTTGTTCAGTTAACGATAGTTATAATCGGCAAAATATCATTGAAAATAAACACAATTGTGGAGTAATTTTCTGATAATTCCATTCATCGTAGTTGTACAATATATATAGTACAAACATTAACAAGGAAAGAATACAAGATTACATGGAAATATTCTACACTTATGGCATAAAATAAGATTACACAATTAAGGATATTGACCAAATCAAATATTGACTAAATCATATCCTTAATTCTAGCACTCCCCCTCAAGTTGGAGCATGTATATCGCACATGCCTAACTTGTCTAAAGAGTGACTAAAAACACTGCTGGCAACAGCTTTGGTAAGGACATCGGCTAGTTGGTCTGCAGACTTCACAAACGGGAAAGCAATGATTCCGGCTTCAAGTTTTTCTTTAATGAAGTGCCTATCAATTTCCACATGCTTCGTCCGATCGTGTTGGACTGGATTACGAGCAATCTCTATAGCAGAAGTGTTGTCACAATACAGCTTCATTGTCTCCTGAGAGTGAATACCCAAATCCTTAAGCAAGTTCCTCAACCATAGTAACTCACATACTCCAAAAGCCATGCCTCTATATTCAGCTTCTGCACTTGACCTTGCTACCACCTGTTGTTTTTTACTTCTCCAAGTCACAAGGTTGCCCCCTACAAAAGTAAAGTATCCTGATGTAGATTTTCTGTCGTCAGATGAACCAGCCCAATCTGCATCAGTGTAACCTTCTACCTTCAAGTGATTATTCTTGCTGAACAATAACCCTTTACCCGGAGCAGACTTTAAATATCGCAATATGCGTTCCACAGCATCCATGTGAGGTTTACGAGGATCATGCATAGACTGGCTTACTACGCATACTGAATAAGCAATATCTGGCCTAGTATGGGACAAGTAAATTAATTTTCCCACAAGTCTCTGGTATCTTGCTTTATCAGTAGAAGTTGCATGTAAACAATTAAACAACTTGTGATTTTGTTCAATAGGGGTATTTGCATGCTTACATCCAAGCATACCTGTTTCAGTTAACAAGTCAAGAACGTATTTTCGTTGAGACAAGAAAATACCATTCTTTGAGCGGGCTACCTCGATTCCGAGAAAGTATTTTAAATCTCCAAGTTGTTTCATTTCAAACTCTAAGGCCAAGTGTCGTTGTAAGCTCTCAATTTCTTCTTGATCATCTCCTGTCACCACCATGTCATCAACATATATAATCAAAGCAGTAATTTTACCCATTCGATGCTTTAAAAACAACGTATGGTCTGAGTTGCTTTGTTTATATCCGAAGCTCTTCATAGACTTGGTAAATCTACCGAACCAAGCTCTTGGAGACTGTTTTAACCAATACAACGCCTTTTTAAGTTTGCATACCATTGTAATATCTGAGTATTTTTCCACACCTGGAGGGGGATCCATATACACTTCCTCTGTAAGATCTCCATGTAAAAAAGCATTTTTTACATCAAACTGAAGAAGTGGCCAATCTCGGTTCACCGCCAAAGACAGGAGCACTCTAACTGTATTAAGTTTGGCAACAGGTGCAAAAGTTTCCTGATAGTCAACCCCATAAGATTGCGTATATCCTTTCGCAACCAATCGAGCTTTATACCTCTCAATTGTCCCATCTGCTTTATGCTTGACCGCAAAGACCCATCTACATCCCACGGTCTTTTTTCCTTTCGGTAGAGTCACAAGCTCCCAAGTATCATTTTTCTCAAGCGCTGCCATTTCTTCTGCCATGGCTTGAGTCCATCTATCATCTGCTAGAGCCTCCTGCATTTTACTAGGAATAGGAACAGATGATAACTGTAGCACATAAGACGCATATGACTTGGACAGTTTTTGACAAGACACATAATTACTAATGGGGTATCTAACGTTGGATTTAGGATCAGGCTCATATTTAACAGGTGGTACACCACGATTAGAACGAGACGGAAGACGATTTTGAGACACTTGAGATTCAGAAAAAAGATCATCACTACCAGTGGAGTTAGGGTTAGTGGATACCTCTGGAGGAATCTCAGAAGAAGACTGGCTCAGTGGTTGTGTTGAATTGTTGGGAGGCATTGTACTATCATGAAGAGCATTATCTTCAGTATGAGACGTCTCTGGTTCAACAACCGATAACTCTTCCCTTTCATCTGAAAATTCACCCTGTCCTGAAGAATCTCCGGACGAAGAAATATTTTCTGAGGTAAAAAATGCTTCCAGTTCTGCATAATTTATCACTTCGTCTGAATTCTCCCCTGGAAATGATAAATTAGGAATTGGCGCCCTGTAAAAAAGTTCGGTCTCGTGGAAGGTAATATCCATGGAAACATAAAGCCTTCGAGTTTTTGGATCAAAACACTTGTAGCCTTTTTTATTGTTCCCATATCCCACAAAAACACACTTCAAAGCACGAGATTCAAGCTTAGTCCGTTGGCGCGGATGCAAATGAACATAAACCACACACCCAAAAATTCGTGGAGCCAGAAGTACTACCGGTGGGAGAGTGCAATGGTCAGAAAGGGCATCCAATGGTCTTCGAAAATTAAGAACACTGGATGGCGTACGGTTCATTAAATAGACCGCCGAATTCAAAGCTTCACCCCACAAGTAAATAGGAACATGACCCCCAATTAAAAGAGACCGAGTAATTTCCAATAAATGTCGATTTTTTCGCTCTGCGACACCATTTTGTTGAGGAGAATCTGTGCAAGATGTTTGGTGAATAATCCCTTCAGAGTGCATAAATTCCATCAATTCTTTCTTTTCGTACTCACCACCATTATCAGAACGAAAGACTTTTATTGGAACACCAAACTGAGTAGTTATCATTTGATGGAACATGCGAAAAATTGAACAAACATCACTCTTGTGTTTTATTTGATAAACCCAAGTCATGCGAGTGCAATCATCAACAAAAGTTATAAACCACCTCATCCCATTAAGAGTAGAAATTGGGGCCGGTCCCCAAACATCTGAATGAACTAATGAAAAAGGTAAATCTGTTTTATGATCACTCAAATGAAATTTAGTACGATGGCTTTTTGCTTTCACACAAGTTTCGCAAACAAAATCTGAAAGATTACATTCATGAAACAAGGATGGAAATAATTTCCTAAGATAGCCAAAGGAAGGATGTCCCAATCTCCTATGCCATAACCAAATTTCCTCCTTTTTTTTATTCATTGAATCTCCATTTACCACAAGAGCGTGCCCTTTTTTATCGGATTGTTGGAATCCATCTTCAAGATAGTACAATCCGCCCATTTGTCTACCACTGCCAATCTTCTCCCGAGTATGGATGTTCTGAAAGACACAGTGAGTAGGAAAAAATAAAGCAACACAATCATGAGATTTGGCTAATTGATTCACAGAGAGAATATTACAATTTAACGACGGCACAAATAAGACATCATGGATTTTTAACGTGGAAGATAATAGAACTGTACCAACTCCAATAACCGGAGATGATACATCATTAGCAGTGGTGATAGTGGCTTTGGAACATTTAGGAGATAAATGACTAAACTTATAACGATCACAAGTCATATGATCTGTTGCGCCAGAGTCAATTATCCAATTACTATTTCCAGTAAAAGACATACCAGACTTAGCAGTGAATGCAAGGGTTGTGGCTAGATTTGCTTTTGGAGTAAAGCCCCGAATATCCTTTGTCATCGCATCAAGAAGCCAAGATTTGACCAAACAGTTTTCATCCTCCCATTCTTCACACTCTTCAGACTTTTTATTTGATGGAGCAGCCTTGGTACCCGAAATATAACCCCAACGTTTTCTCCCACGGATTTTATTTCGGGCATTCAAAGACCACTCCACATAATTGGTACCGTCCAGCCGTTCCGGAGTGATGAGAGAGGATGTTTCCTGCATATGGAGACCAGACACAATAGTCGAAGATTCGTTCTTCTTTGGTGATTTAGCACCACTTACTTCAGCCATGACGGCACTAGAAGAAAATTTTGCAGCGGAATGATATGAACAGAAACACCAACAATTGTGAATACAGGACCTACTTCAATTCCTAGAGTTTAAGAAAAGGAGATTGAAGGTGGCTCTGATACCATGAAAATAAACACAATTGTGGAGTAATTTTCTGATAATTCCATTCATCGTAGTTGTACAATATATATAGTACAAACATTAACAAGGAAAGAATACAAGATTACATGGAAATATTCTACACTTATGGCATAAAATAAGATTACACAATTAAGAATATTGACCAAATCAAATATTGACTAAATCATATCCTTAATTCTAGCAATCATATCATAATTAAATAACATAACCACAACTGTTATAATAAAATCATAAAGTGGCGTTACCTTACCACAACTTGTCGTACATTTTTTTTTTGTGATGATATATTCCATAACAAAATAAAAATATGTCGTAAAAAATCCACAATAGTTATACTGAAGCAAAATATATACATAAATTAAATACCAAATATTGAAAAAAATAATCACAAATATTATAACAATACCATTGATTGTCGTTACCTTAGCACAATGTGTTGTACGAAGCTTAACCTAATTTTTTTCAATTCCCACCACATTGTTTTTTCAAAATTTGAAACATTTCACCATATTATCTTAATTTTCAATTCCCTCCACACTATTTTTTCAAATTTTAATTTTTCCTACACAATACCTCAATAATTTAAACTAAAAATGAAGTTCTCACACAAAATTTTTATCCAAAAAATGCACCAAAAAATAAGTACGATATTCAAATTTTCGAATACAACTACAAGTTCCTCTCAAAATATTAGTCTAAGTCAGATTCTTTCTCTACAAATAAGTACTATATCCAAATTTTCTAATAATGAATCATTTGAGCTCCACATAAGGTGTTTTTTTTATCGAAATCGTCTATCTTTTACAATTTACATAATATAAATTAGGTCATTCGTACCAAGAATGAAGTTGATGGCTTATAGCTAGACACTTAATTGAATGGAAAATATCATTCTATTATTCATTCTGCATGCCGATGATGGAGCTTCCAAAACCTGATCGAGGCAAAAATTTACGTAGGTGACTTAATCAACAAACATAAAAAATTCAACTGATTTAATTGTCATTATTGTGTCACGATTGCATGACTACCTTACATTCAACTACAACAGAGGACTAGGTTTCATATCAAATATAAATTGAATGTACAATCTAAAAGTCGTTAGTGAGTGTATTTTTAGAATGATCGATCAGGGCTGTTAGGATGTCAAGTTATACGATATTTTATTTGTAGTATTTTAGACATGTATCTTGCTTAAGTATAATAATTATTGATTGTGCTACGACATTTTGGTCTTGTATCTAGCATCTTTTGATCGATTTATTTTGGTACGACACATTGTGGAAAGAAAGTGCCAATTTTTTGTGTTGTCATAACAATTGTGGTTATGTTATATAATTTGTAGTATTTTACATATGAGGGAGAGGGAGAAAAAAATCAAAAGGAGAGAACAACCTGTTACCTGCTAGGTCTTTTTTTTATTTTATTAATTGATTTAATAAATGGGTGGTCCGAATTATTCCTTTTGAAATTCAAGAATTTAAAATCATGGTGAGTACGGTACACCCTCTGGTGATCCTCTCTCTCTCTCTCTCTCTCTCTCTATGTGCGCGTGAGTGTGTTCCTGCGTTAAATTGTAACTAGGCGTGCATTTGTTCTGTGTTTTTGGTTATGAATCTTGCTTTCTTCTTTACTTTACAAACTCCTGTTCCATTCTGGTACCCTTCGCTTTGATTTTCAGCTTGCACTGTTATTTGGTTTCCTTCTTTGCTGTCTTTTGGCTTTCCATCTTTCGTTTATTTTCTTTGATTTCTTCCTATTACAAAAGGATAAAAAGCAAAACAAACAAGTCAAGAAACCCCAAAAAAAGAAGTCTTGGAAAATATCAAACTTAGTGAGAGATGTCTGCAGCACAGATTGCTTTTACCTGTTTTGGTAAAATTGCCGGTAGTCTTCTGGTAAAAATCGGAGATTACGTTGTTGCTCCTATTGGCCGACAATTCACGTACATTTTTGCTTCAATAGCAACATTACAGAAGTTGAAGCTCAATTGAAAGAGCTTGAAGTGACACGAGAAGGGGTACAAATGGGGGTGGATGATAACCGCAGAAAAGTGAGAGTTATTGGACCAAATGTTGAGGCTTGGGTGAAAAGCGCAAATGAGGTCACAATTGAGGTTGGGGGAATTATCCAAGGGAAAAATTTCAAAAAAACCCCTGAACTTTCTGACAACTCGCAAAAAAACACCTGAACTTTCACTATTAACAAAAAAACACCTGAACTTTCTGACAACTCGCAAAAAAACACCTGAACTTTCACTATTAACAAAAAAACACCTAAACTTAGCATTCCGTTAACAATTAGACCCCTGCCGTCCAATTCCGTTAGTTTGTAACGGATGGAGATAACGGAAGGCGTTAACTTTTTTTTTTTACTTTTTACATTAAAAAATTACTTTTAACTCTTTTTTTTTATTGGTATATAAATATGCAATAAAGTTCTTTTTTTTTATTATTTATCGAAAATTACTTTAACCCTATTTTTTATTTTCAAATTTTACCTTTCCCCCCTCTCTCTCTCCCCCTTTTTTTCTTATTAGAATTGACTCCACACCACCAATTAACCCCACAACCATCCGCCTAAGCCTTAGCCACAATTTCAGAAATTCAAAAGTTTTTTTAACCTCCTCTTTGTAACCTTTTCGTTTTTTTACTACTTTTACTTCCAAAAATTACTTTTAACTCATTCATTTTTTAGTCATAAATAAATATGCAATAAAGTTCTTTTTTCCTTTCTCTTTTTCAAAAATTATTCACCCCCATTTTTTAACTATTACGAAAATTATTTTAACACCCCCTGCTTCCCTGCACCCCGCCCCATTTTTTTTTTTTTTACTTTCAAATTTAACCCCACAACCAACTGATAGATGAATTTTGGGTTTCTCCAAACTGATCGGTGGAGACAAGAGGAGGGAGGATTTTCATCAGTGGAGAGAGAGAGTATTTGAAAGTAAAAATGGGTCTTAAAGTTAAAGTTATTATTATTAATAGTAAAGATTACAGTTAAAGTAATTCTTGATAAATAATAAGAAAAAAAACTTTATTTCATATTTATTTACTACTAAAAATAAAGAGTTAAAAGTAATTTTGGAAGTAAAAAATATAAAAAACAAGAATGCTGAAAAAAAGGAGGTTAAAAGCAATTTTGAATTTCTAAAATTAGAGCTAGAGTTTTGGCAGTTGATTGGTGGAGTGGGGTTAAAGTTTTAAAAAAAAAAAGAGGGAGAGAGAGAGAGAGAGAGAGAGAGAGAGAAGGGGAAAGGTAAAATTTGAAAGTAACAAAAAAGATGATGGTTAAGGTTATTTTTGTAAATAGTAAAAAATAGAGTTAAAGTAATTTTTGATAAATAGTAAGAAAAAAAAAGGAACTTTATTGCATATTTATTTACCAATAAAAAAAGAAAGAGTTAAAAGTAATTTTTTAATGTAAAAAGTAAAAAAAAAAAAATTAACGCCTTCCGTTAGCCCCATCCATTACAAACTAACGGAATTGGACAGCGGGGGTCTAATTGTTTACGGAATGCTAAGTTCAGGTGTTTTTTTGTTAATAGTGAAAGTTCAGGTGTTTTTTTGCGAGTTGTCAGAAAGTTCAGGTGTTTTTTTGTTAATAGTGAAAGTTCAGGTGTTTTTTTGCAAATTGTCAGAAAGTTCAGGGGTTTTTTTGAAATTTTCCCTTATCCAAGAGAAGGCCAAAGTCAAGGAAGGGTGTTTGAATGGGTGGTGCCCCAATATCAAACTACGTTACTCACTTAGCAGGAAAGCCGTGAAGACGACTAAGGTTGTCATTGACCTCTAGGCTCGTGGTGTCCAGTATACACAGCCATCCTACAGCCCACCTCCTCCATGCTTGAAGACCATACTCAATCGAGATTTCACTGGGTTTGAGTCTCGAAGTGTTACTATGGAAGAGATTATTAAGGCTCTAAAGCATGATCACTTCAACTTGATTGGGGTTTGCGGAATGGGAGGTGTGGGCAAGACAACAATGGTGAATGAAGTTGCAAAAAGAGCAAAAGAAGAGAATCACTTTGACGAAGTTGCAATGGCCGTTGTCAGCAAAGACCCAAACCTAACCAATGTTCAAGCTTGCATTGCAGAAATGCTTGGTTTGAAACTTGTTGACAGGGTTAGCCCGATGGTCCGAGCTGATCTCCTACGTAAGAGACTTCTACAGGATAACAAGAAAGTCCTTGTTATACTGGATGACATTTGGGAAGACTTTGATCTACATGACATGGGAATTCCTTTGGAATGTGCTAATAAGAATTTCAAACTGCTTTATACGTCGCAAACTCGAGATCTATGGCCTGATGTACTAACTAAAAAGGAGATCCCTCTTCAACTCTTGTCAGAAGATGAAGCATGGCAACTATTCAGGGAGAAAGCAGGTGATTCAGTTGATACTCGAGATTTGCATCCGATTGCCAAACAGATTGTGAATGAATGTGGAGGTTTACCACTTGCTCTAGTACTTATTGGTGGTGTACTTTCGACCAAAAGTGGGAGAGAGATATGGGAAGGTATGCTTGATATGCTAATTTGTGCAAGCCGCACTCCTGCGAATGACCGTTTGTTTTCACGTCTAGAGCTGAGTTACAAATATTTGGAAGGTGAGGAAGCCAAGCGCCTATTATTGCTTTGTTGTTTATTTAAAGAAGATGAAGATATCCGTATTAACAATTTGGCCATGTACGGATTGGGGCTATCACTTTTTGACGGAATAAATGAAATGGGAAAAGCAAGGCGTCGAGCTTTTCTTATCGTTGATGATCTAAAGAGCCGTTCTTTACTGCTAGACAGTAAAAAAGAAGGGTGTGTAAGAGTGCATGATGTAGTGCGTGATATGGGCATATCTATTGCATCCAAAGATAAAGTTGCTCTAGTAAGCCATGGTACATTGTCTGAGTGGCCAAAGACGGTCACATATGAGCCTTATGCCATCTCGGTGATATCAGACAAAATTACAAAGCTTCCTGAAGGATTGACATACCCAAACCTTGAGTTTCTAATTTTACGATGCAGGAAACTTAAGAAACTATCGCCCAATTTTTTCGAGGGGATGGGGAAACTAAAAGTTTTAGAAATTGGTCATTTTGATGGCATCCTGACGCTTCAATCCTTGAGGAACCTTACTACGTTGTCACTTGAAGGATTTCGTGGCATGTTGGATAATTTATCTATAATTGGAGATCTACTGAATCTAGAAACCCTCAACTTTCGCGATTCGAGGATCGAGGAGCTACCAGAAGAAATAGGGAAACTAGTTAACTTGAGGTTGTTAGATCTGAGGGGCACTACTTGGCTGCGTAGAATACCGCCAGGTGTCATTTCACGCCTGGTTCGTTTAGAAGAACTATACATGGACTGGTTTGAGCATGGGGGAGGAGAGGACAATGAAGCAGAAGGGAGAAATGCAAACCTAATAGAGTTTGAGTCCTTGTCCAATTTAAATACTTTAGAGATTGAGATAAGAAGAAGATCAAAGTTTGCACGTGTTGCATGTATCCCAACAGTTCCAATACTTAGCAAACTGGAAATATACAAGGTATTTATAAATAATCGCTTTGATTTGGGGAATGATTGCCCTCCTGGTTATGACTATAAAGCTGAACATGGTAGCTATTATGGTAAATACAGATTTCCCAAAAACTGCAAAAGGATGTTGGGGGTCAATGCTTACGATCTGATCCTTTCATATCATGGAGGGATTGATTCACTCTTAAGGCGTAGTGATCTTCTATCGCTTCAAGGGAGTGGATGTGATGATCTGGTGCGGGAGTTACTATGCCAGCTTCTTGTTGATGGACTCCAACAATTGAAGTACCTGTATATCTCTGATTGTCACTTCACACAAGAATGTCTTGTCAAAGCAATGAATCCAGTCCAACTATCTCGCGCTCCTGCTGTTTTCCCTATCCTGGAGGTATTGTGGATCGATCAGCTTGCTAATGTAAGAGAGATATCTCATAGCCCAATCCCAGCGCGTTCCTTTGGGGAACTGACTTCCATCAAAGTCGCAGAATGTAAACAATTGAGACATCTCTTCCCGCTACCAATTGTAGGATGTCTCCCTCAACTCACAGGTCTTATGATCAAATCCTGTGGTATGATGGAAGAAGTTATTTGGAGGGAGCAACGAGGAGATGTGCATGTTGCAACCAACAGAATCGAGTTTCCGAAATTGGAATCCTTGTCACTTTCGAGTTTACCAAGTCTCAAGGGTTTCTGCAGAGG
The DNA here is from genome assembly GCF_030253575.1 of Rhododendron vialii. Lineage (NCBI taxonomy): Eukaryota > Viridiplantae > Streptophyta > Magnoliopsida > Ericales > Ericaceae > Rhododendron > Rhododendron vialii. The sequence continues at coordinate 14,300,929 of NC_080558.1, forward strand.
GATTGATCATATTGATTTCCCTCAATTGAAACGTCTGGATCTCTATAGACTGGAACGGTTAAACTGCCTCTTCCACAACAACAGTACTTCCCATTCCGAGGAAAACGACGATGCCGGCTTCCTTTCTCTTTTTCCCCAAATGGTATGGCTGCTTATCTTTTCTCTCACTCTTTTAGATGTAAAAAAGAAAAGAAAAAAAAGAATGATTTTCACACTCCCCTTAAAAACAATCCTCACTTCCTTTTTTGTTTTTATCCTCATAAATTTACAATATTGTCCTTGAATGTGTGAAAAAATGTATTGGATAAAAGGCAAGATAATAAATTCAAGTGGATAAAAACAAAAAAGGGAGTGTGAATTGTAGAACGGGAAGTTTGAAAATAATTCCCCCAAAAAATACCAGAACAATTAACCAAGAGCTTCATAGGAGTATCTTTTTTTCTACTTTTCCTTTTGCGCAATTGCGCATGTGGGATGTTAAAAGCTACATTTGAAATCCATTACTTTTGAGTTTTAGCCATGATTTTGAGTTCGGAATCATGGTACAATTATTTGATTTTCAAATATGGGTGTTAATTTTCAAGGCCACAATCCATGAATTGGAAAAAAGAAGAGGCATTAAGATGATTTCATATTTCCATATGCTTTCTTGTTTGGATAACTGTTCCCGGCCAACCCAATTGTACTCGATAAACTTGTATTTTATAATTCAAGGACTGTTATAGTCTTTGGCTTCAACAGAAACAGAAAAGAAAAACATAATTATTGATGAAATTGCAGGCTTTATAATTGCAGTGACCAAATGAGTTGTTCGCAGGTCTCATTACCTAACCTGGAGGTCCTAGAAGTCGGCAAGTTAAAGAATCTGGAAAGAATAGGATATGGTCCACTTTCAATGGGTTCATTGTCCAAACTGATAAAATTTACCATGAGTGACTGCAACAACCTGCTTTGTGTATTTCCATCAGAATTGCTTCATATACTGGGAGATCTTGAGACACTGGATGTAAGTTGGTGCGAGTTGCTGGAGGTTTTTTTTGAATTGGAAGCAGGGGTGCATTCTAATGAACCAATCCCAGAGATTTTATCTTCACTCAAAATCGTCAAATTATATCGTCTACCCAAATTGAGTTATATTTCAAAGAGAGATCCCACGGGCTTCCAGTACATTCAGACTTTACAGATTCACACATGTGACTGGTTGAGATATGTATTCGCACCTACCGTGACGAAAGCATTCCACAACTCCGTACCCTTGAGATATCGTTCTGTACGATGCTATCAAGAATAGTTGCATAGGAGAATGGACTGGGTGAAAGTTTAGTGGATGAAGTTGAGTTCCTGCGGTTGGAAAAACTAGTGCTTCGTGGTCTACCAAACCTTGTGAATTTCTTCTCGAATGTGAATGCTACTCTACCAAAATCAACAGACCACCTCCATACCCCAATGCAATCTCAACCTCTCTTCAACGAAAAGGTAAATTGAAGAAGGCAGTCAATGCTGATGACACTTTTTAGCTACTTAGTCTCCCAGATTTATCCGACGTGCTATGATATTTTTTGAAACACAGTGATTGTTAACAAAATCATACTACTTTGCAGGTTACATTTCCTAGCTTGGAGGTTTTGATACTAGACGAGTTGCCGAATGTGAGTGACATATGGAGTAGTGAACTTCCGGACTTCTCGTTCTTTAAGCTGAAAAGACTCGAAATGAATGATATTAGGAGTTTGAGAAATATGTCCCATCCTTCTCTTGCTAGAGTTCTTTTGAATCTCCGAAAACTAGAGATTGACAATTGTTGGAAGATGGAAGCAGTAGTTGACCGGGAAGAAGAAATAGAAGATGGACAGAGAATAAAAATAGAGAAAACTCTATTCCCTGAGTTGACACAATTGGAACTTTCTAAACTACCAAATCTGAGGTTTTGCAACTTCACTCATCCTATAGAATGTCACTGCCATGGTTCAATATGTCAGTATCGGACAGTGTAATGGTCGCAGTCACGAGTAACGGAAATCAAGATCCGAGTATCGGTCAATGTGTTATGGAATTTGGAAACCGCACTCGTGAATACTTCCCAGACTAATCAACAACAAATGAAATCAGAAAACAGGCAGGCCACAGCTTCAAGCTTCAAGTTCAACTTTGAAGTGCTGTCTAGCAATGCAATGATCAGACTTAAGGAGAAGATATATAGACACACATTTAAACAGGCAGGCCACATACTCACTTCGGATTGTTGATTCATGCGAGGTAAATAAGTCATTGTGCTTGTATCACATGAAAAATGGTTCTGTCTTGTTCATTCTTACCTTGTAGTATAGACTCTAGAGTTTGATTTGACTACTGCTACGAGCGAATTTGCCATGTTATTTGTTGTGTGTGGAAGCTGCAGGGTTCAAAGAACATCTATTGACCTGATGCGTATTGAATTCTTTGCGAAAAGCAATATTTTTCAGGACAAAATTCCAGATAGTATTAAGTGCTGGCTTTTGGCCGGATCTTTTTTTTGGGTTTTGCCTATATGCAATTCAAATTTCCAAGTTTTAACACTTTCTGGGGGGTACAAATGGTCAAGTGCAACTTTTTTTTTCTAGAGCTCGCGGAGAACATCAACCAGGTCGAAAAATCACGTTCATCAAATACCGTTTGATATGAGTTTATGCCCAAAATCCTTCGGATTCAAAATTCAGCTAATCATTGCTATGCGTTTCCTCCCTCCTAAGGTCTTAGAAACTTGTCAAGCCCTATCAACTCTTTTGGGCCAGTTGATACAAACTATTGCTCTATTTTTCCCAGCATTAGCACGCTAGCAGATTGTGTGTCAGTCCTCTAAAATTAGTCAAGGTGCGCCTAAGATGATCCCGAGACCTGAGTTATCAAAAAATTGTTCACACTACCATAGCACACTAGCATGAGTGCTAATTGCAACACTATTTGGAGGGTCTAGCATTTTTGCTAAACAAAACATGTTTTCTGAGTAAATGTTGCTCCGGTTTTTCATGCGCATTAGAGACAAAACCAAAACACAAACAACGAAAATTGGATGTGAAAATGTGACATTCCTCAATCAATTTTCTTGGAACTGCAAATTCCTCAATCATTTTGAAGAAAATTAGCCTGCCAGAGCACGGCACTTGCCGCAACTCTAATATTGACTTCAAATTTGAAGATCTCACATTTATATGACAGCTTATGTGGTAATTTGACATCTCTAAAGTCGGCATCACACAGTTTTTTTATTGAATTCAACACTGCAATGGTTGTTTTTGACAGTATCAATCAAATTTGAAAGCCATTTCCTCCCGTCAAATTGTTTGAAAGTCAAGATTGGAGATATCTGCGGCGCCAATTCTCTTACCTTTGGAAGCTCTTCAGAAGATTCGACTCCACATTGATTATGCTCTAGTACTAAAACAAGAAAAGAATTCCAGAAGAAAAAAGGATTTATACTTGAACTCTTCTACTGTAACTAAAACCTCAATTATGTCTCCATGTATGGAGTTTCTCTTTGTACGGTTCACATGCCTTCAATCTGTTGTGTGTGCCCCTCTAAATTCAACAACATATACATAGAGAAACTTGGATTGCTCAATTCATTCAAACTTATTAACCAACAAATAAACATATCTCAGAAGAAACGAAAATGGAATGGAAAAAAAACCAATTTAGCTGTCTAAAACAATCCAAGTTATGGCGAAGATTAAAGAAGAGAGAGAGAGAGAGAGAGAGAGAGAGAGAGAGAGAGAGAGAGAGAGAGAGAGAGAGAGAGAGACAACACCAGCTTTCTCCCCTAACCAGCAATTATCCCTCTTTATTCTGAATCTTTTATGTATTCCGTGGTCCAGTTACCATCCTTGCCCTTTTTCAATCTCCGCGAGTAATCACAGCGAAACACATATGACGCTTCCCCTTTCTGCTCTTCTTCTTCCCAATCATATTCGGTAGGGATAATCAAACTTTCCTTATGCATAATTAATGCATAACAATTGGGATCCTCTGGAATTGAAATCCTCCTATGGGAATTGTCATTCGGATTGAATGCCCATATTTGCCAACCTTGTTCCTTCCATGCCCAAACTCGAGTCAGGATTTCGCCATTCTTTGTATAACCTAATAGCTCGAACGACTCATTATAAGGACCAGTGGTCAAAGAATTTGAAACCACAACCATAATAGTCCAAGATTCTTGCACACCGTAATCTTTCATTACTAATAGCTCAACATTGTTTTCACTATTGCCTGAACGAAACATACAAAGGCATCCATCCAAAGTTCCTAATCCGCAAATGATATCTCCGTCTTCACCTCTAGGATATGGCATCGGTACCTCCTCGAATTCATCCATTCGTGCATCGAAGTAAATAATTTGGTAAGGCGAAAGGAAATAATTACCTGAATCATTGATCTTACAGGCATACCAATGAAGATTTTCATTGACTATAGGCCCCGATTCCACTGTAGGTACCCTATACGGGAAGTGAATTACTGCCCAACTTTTACTTTTGAGACTACCAACCACTACAAATTCACCCCCGTAACTTGGAGTCTGGTGAGCAAAGGCAATAACAGGCTTGTACTCACCACTGGTGGAGTCATAGCAAAGCCCAGAACGAACTCGGTAGCCCGCGTCACACAATCGGTCAAATGCTAGCACTTTCTTGAAGAACTTAGTCAGTGGATTCCACAAGTACAAATCCTCGTCGGTATGCATAAGCAACAACCCGTTGCACGATCCCATGACGTACCCATGCATGTTGTCAGGAACACGAACGCTTTTCATGTGAATGTGAAGTACTTCCTGTTGGTGTTGGTCAATGGAGTGAGGTGAAAAGGAATATGCTCCCGAGTCGGACAGGATGAGAACCGTTGGTGAGCCGGTTTTTGCGACGGATATGTCGGATATCAAAGAATGCCATTGCTTGGAAACGCTTGTGAATCGAGTAAGAGAATCGAGGGGTAACCTTGATAGTATTTCGACAATGATTTCTTCTGGAACAATAATATTAGGAAAACTTGATTCTGCTTTTGATGTACAGTTGTTCTTTTCCTTCCTTCTTCTCCTTCGTCGTGACCTTTTTTTCTTCCTTCCCATTCTCCCTTGGAAGTTGTTTATGGGGGCTGGCTAGGGTTTTTTCTTCTCTGTTATTTAACGAGGAGGAAGGTGGGCTTTCGTGCCTTGCTAACTTTTGGGCTAGAAGGTTATATATACCCTAACTATTGCTAGGGTTTTTTTTTTTTGGAAAATGACTTTCAATGACGTGTTTTTTTTTCTTTTAAATGGCTTTCAATGACGTGTTTGATAATTAATATTCGCCAATGACATTTTTAGCATTAAAAAATGTTCTCAGTATGTTCTTGGCAGGTATTAATTATCAAAATACGTCCTATGTCGTCATTTTCCCTCTTTTTTTTTGAAACAGTGAAGCAAAAATTTTATTGATGACAAAAAAGATTACAAAGCAAAGTTCAAGTTGGCAAGAAACTATTGCCAGGTTTACCTTTACCATTAGTTTTTTTTTTTTGGACCGGGAAAAAAATGCAAACATATATTGATAATATCATATACAAATTGCGCGGCTGAAAAACAACAAATACAAAATATCATATACAATAAAACAAAAAACAAAAAACAAGAAACCACAAGAGCAAAAAACGAAAGGAGAAGCCACTCAGCTCCGATGTCGGACCCAACGGATCCAACTCTCCGCTCGTGGAGGTGGGTGGAGGATCGCACTTGATTAATTGTTGAACTAATGTTTTAAGGTAAAATTATTAGGTGTTCCTAGACATGACCACGTGGTGTACTCAAGGGCTCCTGAGTTGGTGGAGCCAGAATTTTGGCCCGAGGGGGCTGACATAAAAGAAGTATTTTCATGCAACAATGTACTCAATATATGATATAGCTTTGTGGTACATTAATATATCAAATATAATATCTTTTGCATTATTGTCTGACAATTGCAATGCACATGAGCTATTATTTTCCGTCTATGAAAGAATTTGAAAAAGTTTTACCTAACAATGTAAAATACCTTTAATTTTTGGCTAGATCAAATCAAAATAATTCATAATTTTAGCGATTGCTATACTAATTACATCAATAATAGCCATATTACATGTAATATTAGTAAAATATTTTAAATGTTGGAAAGGGCCGGGGCCACCCTGGGCCCCTACATACCTCCGTCAAGAGGGTTCAGTAACCACCTGCAAATCGAAATCAAATAATTGTGTAGTGGTTAGGAATCCTTGAGTGCCACTAGAAGACCTCAATAACATAATTACTCAAAGCTTCATATATTAACCTTGGGTGCTTGACCTCTGGTGCAGGTCCCTTGGGCCCTCTGTCGTGGTGCCACTCTTTAGTGGCGAGGCTCTTGGGCCGCGTCAGCTGGGCTGGCTCCCACATCGGGAGTTTGGATATTGTGTGTGTGTGTGTGTTTAAAGGGTCCATTATGCCTCTCCCTAGTCAGCAATTGCCTAGATGAGTTGGTATGTTGAATTACCCTCTTGCCCTCCTTCAAAGAAACCTTGGAGTATCTATTTGGTGGGTCAAGTTTAATCTCAAACGAAGGAAAAAAAACTTTCTTACTCCACTTTATAACTGTTCTGTAGGAAACCTTAGGAATATAGAAGTCAGAATGATTTTTGCGAATTCTTGGCTATAAAATAGAACGAAAGAGATTGATAAAAATAATAGGAGAAGACACCATATTTACAGGCCAAGAACAAAATCTCAGTCTGTGAAAGTTGTAAGTAACCGATGGATATGGCCGCTTGATTTTACGCCGATGACAAGAACTATTGACCATTGAGAATTTTATTTGTTTATATTGATGAGTTGTCAAGTCGAAGAGTTTCTTGATTTTAAGCCGAAGACGAGAACTATTGACCATTGAGAATTTTATTTGTTTATATTGATGAGTTGTCAAATAGAAAAGTGAGAAAGCTGCACCGAAATAGTATAACACTTTTGCTTCTTCTCTCAGAGAGTCATTTGATAACATGGCTCTCGATAAACAGTGATTTAGCCAATACGGACTTTATCCAGAGTGCAGAAACAATAGTCAACATGGTTTTGTTTCTAAGATTCGCGAAGTATGAAACTTCTTTTGAAAGTGTATTCCCAAAATGTAATGTATTTTGGTCGCCGATCATAAAAAGTATTTTGGTCACTAGGATATTTGTGTCGTACTACCTTGAAACTGCACAAATAGTTTACTCGTCAAGATTTACAAAATACACGATGCGAATCATCGTAAAGGTCGCATTCCGCATACATTGTTTTGCCTCTCAACGCTTCCTCATCATAGTTGTAGCCTAGGCATAACCAAACTTTGTTCATACATGATTGCATACGTACCAAAGCAAAATCAGGGTCGTTTATTATCATTAGGTTCATTGTCATCAGGATCATATTTTTTCATCAAATCACAACGACCACTTAAAAGACAACTTTGACTATTAGCGCTTCACCATATTATTTGTGCAGCCCAATGGCACCAAAATCCTTCGCTAAGTCCTCTGGAAAATCCGTATAATTACTTGGTCTCAAATCCGTACCATACTGTTTCATTGACTAAGACATCAATATTAATTGCTTCTTCTTTGGGTTCCTGAATTGATCCAACGAGACATGCAAAGACATCCACCTAAAACTCCTAATCCGAGTATGATTCCGTGGCATTGGGACTTTCTTAGAATTTACTAACCCACAGGTTGAAGTAAATAATTTGGTGGGAAGAGATGAACTCGTCCTCGATCTCCGAAATTTTGAATACAAGCAAACCAATGCAAATGATCAGTCACCATAGGCCTCGGATTCACCGCACCAACATCGTATGGAAAACGAACAGTACTTGTCCAAGTGTTGCTTCTAAGACCTACCAACAACGGCCGATTCACCGGCCCAATCTGGGGGCTATGAGAAAGTGCCATAACAACCTGTTGAAGAGTCGAAGGTACGATAACACTTTCTTGATCTACATAGTGACTGGATTTCATACATAGGAACAAGTCATTCTCGTCAATTCCCAAAAGCAACAACCCGTTACACGAACCAAATAACTCTTTTTCCATGGTTTGTGGTGTGCTGAAATTGACACGTGAATTGGGCTGACCCGTATTGGGCAGAGACAAGCGAGTGGGTAGATCGAACCCACCAGAGACGAGATGGGCCGAGCGGTGGTGAGCCGTGCCTAATGGACCACCTATGGGCGGCCTAGGTTAAAGCCCATGATCCGCTTCACGGCGGGCCGGTCGGTGCCAACAGTCGACCGGATTTGGAGTGCCGATGTTCGTGGTGACCATTCCAGATGGCTCTGGATGATTCTAGAAGCCTCACGAATGGGTGCACATGGAGGCCATGCGATGGCTGGCCGTCGTACAACTAAGGCAGTAATGAGTGACGTCATGGACATGTGCCGTGCACACTTAACTTGGGGAGCACCGTTCCTAGCTATAGTACTTTTCCCTTTTTCTCCACTCACTAACTTAAGTGTCGGAGGGTTGTTTGGCTGGTCATAACCCTACGACTTGTTTTGCACGTCATTTGGTTGGGGAGGAAGATGAACGGAGTTAGCCCGAGAAGAGAATTGAGAACCACCACGCACGAACCATTTTATCATAACCTTCTTCATCCATGGAAACAAATTTGGGGAGACCTGATCCACGGCGAAAATTTTGTCTTCGGTTTTTTTTTTTTTTCCGGTGGTAACGTCCGAGATCAAAGAATACCAATTGTGATATTCATTTGAGATGATATGTTCTGGAATGTGGTGTTCTGCTTTTTTTTTTTTGGCAGTAATGTCGGAGATCAAAGAATACCAGAAATCATGTGATTAATTAGGTTAACGAAAAAAATGAAATGGAACAATGGGTGGGTAAGGTATATATAGGATTAAGTTTTTCTTTAGTTCCAGAAATGCAAATGTAAATATACTACCCCATATGCTTCGCGAAGGAGCATCGTCGGCTTCAACAACAAACAACCATCTGCAGAAGGCTCACCGCATCTAATTTGTGGTCAATGCTTACACCTTGCCGTGTAGTCAGTGCGACAAAAAGTAGATTTAGCCCAATGATGTATCAATTTGGATTTCATGAATGTCATTCATACAATTACACTCTCGTCATGGGTTTTGTTTCACGTTAAAAAGAATAAAAATTTGGTCCAAAGTATAAGATAGTAAACTGGTCAGATATCAAGAAGTATGTCTACATTTGGCTTCACCACTGATTGAAAAACGAAGATTTGAACTCAAAACGGTGAGCAATAAAAGTCAAATAGTTACTCTTTAAACTAACCAATTGTTGCCAATGGACCATAACTCAGTTGGCATCTTTTGGTTCTTCCCTTGTGTGAGACCATAATTCGAGTCCCGTTGTGGACGTTTGTTGTTTCAGGGGGACAATATCTGAATTTCTTGTAGACTAACTTACTAAACTCCTCCTAACGTATAACGTGTGACCACAAAAAAACAAACCAATTGTCAACTGTAGCGTGGGATAACTGGAAACACAAGTGAGAGAAACTCCATGGGGCTGCTAAATCCTTTATTTTCGGCAAATTTGCTGCCATATTTTGACAAAGCCATGCCTGTGGCCCAGTTTTTCATTTTTCTTCTATTGTCTGGTTATACAAGACAATTGACTTCATTCTTGCATGGTTTGCCACCAAATGAAAGGAGCGCATTTTTCGGCTTTGGGTAACTGAACCCAGTTCTGTCTGCATACGCATCGAACACAAATATCAAACTGAGTCTGCAGGCAAATTCCAGCTCCTTGAAAAGGCCTCAAACTCTTTAAGTGGCTCTTGCTCTAGCCTTTATGTTGTAAATTTAGCAACAGTGAGATTCTTGAAAAGAACAACTAATTTATTGATGGATATAATGATATATATTAGCCACAAAATAATTAGCATAGCATTCCCATCTCAAAAAGGACTAAACTTAGATGTCTGAAGACAATGTAAATAAAGCTAAAAACTAGATAGGAAGACGGACTGAATCCGATAACCTCGCATCACAATATTCTCCCGCTTCTCCTCTTCCTTGCTATCTATTGTCTAATCCTCTTCTTTAGGATCTAAGTAATCCCACTTACTTCCGTGTTTTGACTCTTTTCCCTTTATTATTTTTCGTGGAGATGCCGAAAGAAAGTGTTCCACATATGTTGGTATCCCTCTTCGCTCCTCGTTTTCCCACATTTAATCTGTAGGCTCAACTGAACTTTCCTCATACGCCATTGCCATCTTAGGGAATTGGCAAATGGATGGACGTTGAACTACCCTACAGAAATCACCATTAGAATTATACAAGCTAAAAAAGCCCACCATCAGAGCCAATGGGTTCTCTCATTAGAACTTCACCATCTTTTGTACAACATAACGGCTGCAATATACTACAATCCATGAAGGTCGAACTAATGAAAAACCTAATATTCCACGATTTTTGCAGACCGTATGCCTCCATCACCCATACTTGGGTACTGCGCTGGCGATCACGAATCATACAGAGGCATCCATCTAAAACCCCCAACCCAAGCAAAATAAATTTATTCCGATCCTTAGGCAACTTTGGCATTGGTATCTTTTTGAATTCATCCACCCGGGGATCAAAGGAAAAGATACAATGGTTCAAAACAGAGTGAGCATTATAGGCAAATCAATGAACTTGTCCATTCACAACAGGCCCTGAATGGATTGCGCGAGTATTAGAAAGGAAGCATATCTCTTTCCAGCATTTTCTTTGAAAATTCCCAACCATTACGAATTTACCATCACAAGGATTGGAAGGAGTAAAAGCCATGACGGCCTTGTACCCATTAGTAGAGGAATCATAACAAAGCCCAGAAGTAATTGAATAAGGAAGCGTCAACGATGGTACGACAAGACTTTCTTGAAATACCCATTTAGTGGATTCCATAAATACAAATCCACCTTAACCCCCAAAAGAAGCAACCCATTACACGAACCGTAGAGGTGAACTTCTTTATAATGGAGATCCAGATTTTATTCCCATGGTGTTTGAACCTTTTCCACATAGCATTGTTGGTCTATGGATTGAAAGGTAAAGGACCTAGACTCATACATCTGGTACATAACAATTATCTTTTGTCTTTTTGACAGGTTTATTAGGTTTGAGTCAGATATCAAAGAAGACCACTATTTGGAAATGCACCTTAATCGACAGAAAAAATCATGGGGTAATCTTATTCTTGAGAGAATATCAATGATGATTTCTTCTGGGATGTTCGGGAAATTGTTGGGATCTGATTTTGATCTGATCTCCAAGTGCCTTTTCTTACTTCTTCTTCCTCTTCCTACGTGCTCCATTCTGGTTGGGAACTGTCAAGGGAGACTTGGGTTTTCAAATGTCTTCACTTCTCTCTATATATAGGTAGCCGGATTCGTAATCTAAACTCTTCACAAATGAAAAATTATTCCATGTGGTGCCCCAATAATGCACTAAGCGGTAAAGTAGAAAAATTATTCCAGAATTTATGTTGAATGTTCACACTAGACATAGCATATATATTTTTCAAAAGCACACAAATCATAAAGTGCATCTATCAAAAAGTGAAGTATCAAAATCATTTTTCCGGTAAAGTATTGTGATGTTAATAGGAGATCTTAGGGAGAATTTCAAAAAAAATATCCCCTCCATCCATCTACTACGCGAAAGCGAAATCAACAAACCCCTTTCTTTTTTTTGAAGTTTCAATGTCCATCCCCATTTTATAGATAAGGTTGCTTTTTTCACGTACCCTCCTTAAAAGAGGTTTCTGTGCCGCCCCATTTCACCGTTCGTCTCGGTAATCGACGGTCCGGATTTTAAATAAACTATTTGTGCGAATAGTTTAAATATATATATAGTTCAACTATCCGCGCAAATAGTTCATTTAAAATCTAGACCGCCCAAAATACTTTTGGACGGGTGAGATTGTTCACACTTTATTTTGGTTTGATTGTTTGTTATTCTATGACTTTTCTATTCGTTTATTGAGGATCCTTTTTTGGGATGTAAGTAAACGGCTAGATTTACTCTTCACTATTAAGTGATGTACCTAAATTGAGCCCAATTCTGTTACATTTCTCAAAGATGATTTCTGAAGAAATTGAGCCCAATTCTGTTACGTTTATAGTGGTGTTGAGTCTGGTTCAAAAATAAAAATAAAAAATTAATTACTTCAAGTCCATGAATGATGTTCATGGCATTAGTGCTAAACTTCAACATTAAGGATGCATGGTAGATATTTTGGGAAGAGCAGGGCAACTTCAAGAGGTCAGAAAACTTATTAGAAGTATGCCATTTGCACCAGATGCCTATACGTTAGCTATTAAGCTTTTATGAACTATCGCAGTGTGTGAACATATTCGCTTTTGTGAACTATGGGGACGCTCGTTAAAGCAAACCCCATGATCACGTCCCACTGGACGATAATGGAAATCTTGAATCGTCCTCCAAGCATTATTTTTCAGTGAATAGACTGCCACGATCGTAACAGCGGCATCATTTCCCCACCCTTCCTTAAAAAAGGGCATCACAGCCTTGTAATCATCCGAGGACGCGACATAACCCAACCCAGGTGGATAAAAGATATCCATCGAAGAGTACGTATCAAAAGGCTCTTGCAGTTCCTTCCATTCACTAGTGGATGGATTCAAGAAGAAGTTGACATAACCTTGATCAGAAACTAGAACCAGGCCATTACAAGAGCTCACTGACCTGGAGTCGCTCATGTGGTTGAACGGAGGATGATCAAGCTTTTTGGGGATCGGGTTCGCGTCGGCGAAATCGACGGAGTAGAGGTCGAAAGATCTGGTAAAGAGAATGGCTTTAAGCGGGCGGTAGTAGAGGCAGGTTTGGACGAAATGGGGAAAGAGATTAGGGTTTTCCAAGAGGGAGAAACACATTTTAATCGGGAAAGAGATTTGTAGGTTAGTCGAGAGAGTATGGCGGTGATGATTTCCTGAGGAAGGTCTCCGCCGTCGGACATGGCTGCCGGATGTGAGGTTTTTGGGTGGTTGCGTAAAGCTATGGCAGAAGAGAAGGGAAGGATGTGTGGCTTGTGAGGTTCTTGGGTACTGGATATTAGTACAGTAATTTTTTTGTTCGTTTGTTTGATCATGCAAGTGGAAAGTAGTGAAGTTTAGTAGTGTAATTATTACTCCGTAGACCCAACGGAGGGAACGCAAGTGGATACGGAGTCAGTTTGATGCTCGTTAGGGTTGTAAACGAGCCAAAAACTTAACGACTCGAGTTCTTAATGAATTAAACTTAGTAATTTATCAAAGTTTCTTTAATCGAGTTGAGCCTCTTTTAACGAGCTAAGCTTTTGTCAAACGAGTCGAGTTGACTCGTTTACTTTAATATCCCGGATTTTTCTTTCTAGATAAAAAAAAAAGATAGGTGCTAGGGACACATCAGGTGTGGCATACCTCAGCCACACTCCTCTCACATACAGGTGGGCCCCGTTCCAATGGATCCAATCTGTATATGAGAGGGATGTGACTGAGGTGTGTTACACTGATGTGCCTCTAGCATTTTTATTTTAGTATATAAATTGTAACTTTGGAGTGGTGTACACGTACAGTGGTTGTGGGGTGGTGGTGGATTTATGAATTTGGTTGTTGGTAGTAAAGGAGGAGGCAATTACTTATCTCTGGAGATGCATGGGGCAAGTTTGACCAGAAAGAGATTATCATGGAAAAATTCACTTTAATTGGATATCGTCAGGTATCAAACAACAGTGCTATGTTTGGTTGGATGACAACTATGAAAAATTTGAAAAGAATTTTTGGAGTAATGATGAAGAGAGAAAGTAGAGTAATAATTAAAAATATGAGTAATGAGTAGAGAGATAAATAAGTGTAATGATAAGAAGTAAAGGAAAATGATTATTTTTTAGTTAAGAAAATTTTACAGAGTATCAAGTTATGATCCAAACAGAGTATCAAGTTATGATCCAAACAGGACAAAAAATTTAAATATTTTTTTGTTACATTTTTATAGATGTTTAAAGATGATAATCTTTTTTCGTGAATAAACTCCTAAACAAGCCCTATAAAATGACCCATTTAGATTACTCCATTATGAGATTGGTGCATGCTTTGAGGTTTTTTTTAAAATGCTTGAAACTTTTTTTACCATTTTGATTCATTTTTATACGTTTTTCGAATTCTTCTCACCGAAATGAACTAAAAAGATTAAAAAAAAAAAAAAAAGTTCGATAGCACATTGGTGGTAACTAAAGAAATAAAATTCTGAACATCTATTTTACCTCTTCATAATTCCGTTAAACTTTGGGTAAATAACCTTTTAATTATTTTGTTCTTGCTATTATTGAAAGTAAATTAACAACGTATTGCCAATCAAAAAAAATTAACGACGAATTTTTCAAGAACCATGTTGTTTCCTTTCTAGTGCACTTGTGAGAATAATAGGGAGCATGAGAAATGGAAGTTGAAAAGATTGAGAGAAAAGTCAAAGGGTATGTTGGTCTCACAGTTCACTTTAGTTGTTTTACCGGGCGGATATTTGTCTGCCGCAACTAGTTTCACTTTTTTCCATAGGAATGGCGTTAGGCCGTCCACAGTGGTATAATCAAATGTTAATTGTTTTTAAAGTTAACAATATTTGTGCAAAAGATTACTCACAATGTTATAATCAAACTTATTAACATCTTTAGAAATAATCAAATTTTGGGCTTTGGATAACCAAAATTAACAACTTTTTCCAATAATCAAAATTTATGGATCCTACATCACATAAGTTAACTACTTCCAAAATTTGTATGCATACGTGTTTCAATTAGTATTTTCTTCTTCCCTTCTTCGCCCACTTTTTTTTTTTGGTTAAAAAAATAAAATTGAAGAATAAAAATTTTATGTAGCCAAGCTTTTTCGCTACTCTATATCTTTTTCACTTCACCAACAAATTATTTCTCTTTCTTTTCCTCCAAAAGTGAAACTCATATCTCTCGATCATCTACAATTCAATCCATCGTCACCGAATTAAGGTGTTTCACTCTTCTTTCCTGTTTCTACTACCCACCCCCGAAAAAAAGAGAGGAAAAAAGCATAATAGGAGGGAAGGAAGTCACCGATTTTTTTTTTCAAAATTAAGATAGGGAATCGATATATTTTAACTCATAAAAAACGTAAATGGAGGGAAGTGAATGACGGAAAACAGGGGGGAGAGAGAATGAAATAATAGTGGACTCCATATTTTGATTATGGACTAGAAGTGACCATAGTGAAGCTTAACATTGTTAAGCTTAGCAACCTCTGAAGTGAATAATCAAAAGTTGATGTGTCAACTTTTGACTATCCTTTTTTGATTATACTGCTGTGAATGGCCTTATGTGGTCTCTTAATTCCCCGTTCGGTTAAATAAGCCAAGTAGTTTATTTTTGTGTCCTTATTTAAATTTTTTTCGTATTTATTAATTTTTTTTTAATTTTTGGGAGATTATTGCATCGTCATAACGAGAGGAATCTAAAAAGTAAAAAATTATGATCGAAATCAATTTTTTTTTGAATAAAGACGAAAATAAGCCAATAAGCCAATTTTTTCAGTTTTATTCAAAATTTTTTTGATTTCGATCATAATTTTTTACTTTTTAGATTTCTCTCGTCATGACGATGCAATAATTCTCAAAAAATTGACGAAAAACTAACAAATACTCCGTACGAAAAAAATTTGAATAAAGACAAAAAAATAAATCATTTGGCTTATTTAGCCAAACAGGGACATTATCTTTGGGCACATATATTAACAAAAAACATGATTTCCCATGCATTAATTTTGAACACTTTTCAAGGCACTTCAACACCAGAAAGTCTACTGCCACCGTACCAAAATATGATTGTCGACCACCGCACAACATATGGGGCCCACTCTGGACCCCACACGAATAATCCGAGCCGTTCAATAATTTGGAAAATGATTTTGCCACACTATTTTTTGATAATGCCACACCTTGCAAGTGTATTTTTGCACCAAAAAAATACACTTGCAGGGTGTGGCATTATCAAAAAAAGGTGTGGCAAAATCACTACCCAATAATTTTTTTTTTAAAAACCGAGGGGGCATCGCAGAACATTAGCTCAATCCGATATGTGTAGGTGCTCGGATCAAGCTTCTCATCTTTTTGTACACCAGAAAACCAATCTTTCCATTTTTTTTGATTTTCCAAAGATGAGAAGCTTGATCCAAGCATCTACGCATATCGGATCAAGCTAATGTTACACAATGCCCACTCAATATTTTTTTTAAATTATTGAACGACCTGGATCATCCGTGCGGGGCCCGTAGTGGGCCCCACACGGTGTGCGGTGGCTGTAGCACTGCTCCTTCAACACCTAGAAAGCAAAATCAAAGTTCATCCAGAGCCCAATCATCAAATGGCACTCCATGAGAAGCAGCCAACAAAAAAAAGTACTTCAAGTGAAAAGCGTTTATGTTCCTTGGAACATGAATGCATCCATTAATACGTACGATCAAGATTCGAATTTTGGGACCTTGTAACAGGCTGTTGCTTATGTATGCCTATGAGGATTTGTTCTTGTGGAATCCAATTACTAGATTCTTCAAGAAAGTACTAGCATTTGACCGATTACATGACGGGTACTATCGAGTTCGTTCTAGACTTTGCTATGACTCCACCAGTGATGAGTACAAGGCCATTCTTGCGCTTACTCATTAGACTCCTGGTTACGGAGGTAAATTTGTTGTGGTTGCACTACAAGAAAAATTAAAATTGGTGACGAAAAAGTGACGACGGAATTTAATTTCGTCACTAAATGAGTATATTTGGCAACGAAAAAATAAATTCGTCACTATTTTGATAACTTCCGTGGCGAAATAATTTCGTCACCAATTATATTTGTTTAGCGACGAAAAAAATATTTTCGTCACAAAAGGTACCCATTTGGTGACGAAATACATTTTTTGTTGCCGAAAGCTTAAAAAAGGTGACAAAATTATTTTTTGTCGCCAAAGATAATCATTTGGTGACAAAAAATATATTTCGTCGCCAAATGAGAGCAATTTAGTAACGAAACATTTATTTCGTCATCATTTTATCGCTTTCAGCGACGAAAAATATATTTCGTCGTCAAATGGGCACCTTTCATGACGAAATTTATAAATTGCGCTTTGTCACTAAATGTATTTCAGACGTAACTCTTTCCTAAAAACTCCGATTGAGATAATTCAAATTGGGTTTGAACAATAATTCAATTGCCTACAACTTTTATGTTTATCAAATTTGCTAATTTTAATGTTTAAAGGTTCAAAATTACATTCGAAATATATTTTCATGTCAAACATATGTATTATATATTAGATATTTCAAATGTTTACTGAAAAGTGTGTGTAGTGTAGTAGGTTGGAACTTGCGCGAAAAACTCAATGGACTCGTGTTCGAAACCTAGCAGGAGCAAGAAAGAATGATTTTTTTTTCCATATGAAAACATTTTTTGCAACGAAAAATTTCGTCACCGATGTGACACATCGGTGATGAATTTTTTTGTTGCTAAAAGGAATAATTGATGACAAAAAATTTCGTAATCAAAAAGTACAATAAGCGAGGAAAAAGATTTTGTCACCAATTATTCACTTTTTGATGACAAAATATTTCGTCATCAAAAGGCGCTATAGGTGACGAAAAATATATTTCGTCACTAGGTAGGAATCCTCGACAACCTTTAGTCGACAAATTTTTTTTCGTCACCTATATTATTTGTGACGAAAAACATGCAATTTGTGATGATTTTCATTCGTCACCCAATTAAATTTTTCTGGTAGTGTTGGTAGTCTCAAGAGGAAAAGTTGGACAGAGATTCACTTCCCGTATAGGGTACATACACTGAATTCGGGGCCCATAGTCAATGAAAATCTTCACGAGTATACCTCTAAGAATGATTCAGGTAATTATTTCCTTTCACCCCACAAAATTATTTACTTCGATGCACAAAGGGATATATTTGAGGCGGTACCGACGCTAGATCTTAGAGGTGAGGAAGGAGATATCATTTGTGGATTGAAAGCTTAGGATGGATGCCTTTGTATGTTTCGCTGGGGCCGTTCACACAGTAGTGAAAACTATTTGGAGCTATTAGTAATGAAAGAATATGGTGTGCAAAAATCTTGGACTATACTGACCATTGTTTTAGATTGTTTGATCCTTGGTCCTTCTCATGAGTTGGTGCCATTAGGATACACAAAGAATGGTGAAATCCTGACCCGGGTTTGGGAACGCGGTTGGCATAAAAGGGCATTAAATCAATTTCAATTCCATGGCACCCCTATTTTTATGTAACTGCGCATGATCAGGAAAGTTTGATTACACCTACCGACTAGGATTGGGAAGAGGAAGAGCTGAAAGGGGAAGCGACATATGTGGTACATAATTATCACTCGCATAAAATGAAAAAGGGCAAGGGTGGTTACTGGACCACGGAGTACATGAAATCTTAAAGGGAAACGCATGCTCAACAGCTTTTCCATACCATAAAAGAAATTTAGACTATTCCAAAGCATACAACCTTCTTCTGAAATTGAAATCCCAAATTCATCTTACATGCGTATCTCCATGTCAAAAACATGAAAAAGACTCTTCCCCCCTTAGTCGAAGACAACAAGTATAATCTGGCAACAACGACTGTATAGAATCTCTTATAACATGAATCTACAATTCGTCATTGACAAAAGAAGGCATATAGTCATTTACAGTTCACATAACACTTTAAGAAACTACTTGTTCAATACCTCCCAATCCCACCTTGATGATTAGGAGAGACGAGGCTCTCGACATATGTGCCCCCAAATCTAAATTCAGTCGGAATGCCATGAACTACCATGTCCCTCGGTGTTTATCTTTTCGGATTGTACACAACCAAGTTCTCTACATGCAATATACCAGGTTTGTTTCCCCTGATGTGCAACAAAAATTCATCATCTGCTAACAAACACGAAACTGCTGATATAGACTTCTCAGGCACCTCAATTCTAAATGTGGTCCAAGATTCTCTTATCCCGTACTCCTCCATCATCCAAACCTCAACTTGGTCACATCTTTGGTTTTTCCGCATACCGACCACACACAGACGACCCCCAAGAACTGCCATGTGAAGATGCGAATACTTGCATTCATGAAACAAAGCAGGAAGCGGCACTTCCCTGAAAATCTCGTCCGCCAAATCGAAAGCAACAATCACATAGGAACCAGTCCCACGACAAACGCAATGGAGACACCCATTAAGAACCCCACAACTAGTCGACTCAAGCGTACAAGGGAAATCTTGAATTCTCCTCCAAGCATCAATTTTCAGTGAATAGACGGCTACAATCATCTCATCACGATCAGATTCAGATTTAGAATAAATATGATAGTAACATTAGGTTCATTCGAATGGTATGTTCCTTCCGTCATTAGTTCATTCAACGAAAATGATAAAAAGACGTGGGAAATCCTCCAAAATTGTTTCAGAGGAGTTGATAAAGTGAAGAAAATACGACTTCAAACTCTTAGAGGAGAGTTTGAAGCCCTTCACATGAAGGAATCTGAGTCTATTTCAGATTATTTCACAAGAATGTTGGTCATTGTGAATCAGATGAAGCGATATGGTGAAAGCTTGCCAGATGTTTGCGTGGTGGAGAAAATTTTTCGCTTATTGCAACCAAAGTTTCTGCCTATTGTGGTGGTTGAAGAGTCAAAAGACTTAGACTCTATGACTATTGACCAACTCTTGGGATCTTTGCAAGCTCATGAGGAAAGACTCAAGACAAATGGAAATGAAGCAGTGGAACAAGTTTTGCAAGCAAAACTCTCCTTACGAGGTAATGGAGGGAGAAATGATAGAGGTGGAAGCACCCAAAGAGGCCGAGGATGAGGACGAGGACATGGACGTGGTCGTGGACAAGGAGAAGGAGAAAGAGATAACAATGGCTCTTTCAATAATGACTTTGTACAAAGTAGTCAATTTTCAACATCAAGGTCGCGTGGAAGAGGAAGAAGCCGCGGTCGTGGAAGAGATAATCATTCAAACCCAAGAAGGTATGACAAGTCTCGAATAGAATGTTACAGCTGCCACAAATATGGACATTTTTCTTGGAAATGTGAAGATGCCAATAACCAAGTTGAAGAGCAAGCTCATTTTGTTGAAGAAAAAGAGATTGAAGTAGGACCCACTTTGTTGCTTGCGGTCAAGCAAAATGAAGAGCTGGGAGAAACTTTCTGGTATCTTGACAATGGTGCTAGTAATCATATGTGCGGCGACAAAAGGAAATTTGTAGAGCTTGATGAGACATGGAAAGGATATGTCACTTTTGGCGACTCCTCAAACGTTCCAATCATGGGAAAAGGTACAATTCTAATTCATTTGAAGAATGGTGATCATCGAATCATATCAGACGTATATTTTGTGCCAAAAATGAAGAGCAATATTTTGAGCTTGGGTCAATTTTTGGAAAGAGGTTATGAAATTCTCATAAAAGATCGTTGTCTTTCTTTAAAGGATGAAAGAAATAATTTGGTTGCAAAAGTTTCAATGACAAAGAATCGAATGTTTCTGTTAAATATTCAAACTAATGTGGCCAAGTGCTTGAAAGCAAGTGTGAAAGATATGTCATGGTGATGGCACATGAGGCTTGGACACTTGAACTTTGGAGGATTAAAAATGATGGCTCAAAAGAATATGGTACATGGCTTGCCTTCTATCAACCATCCAGATCAATTGTACGAAGAATGTTAATACGGCAAGTAGTCTCGGAAGCCCTTTCCAAAAGAATCCATTTCGAGAGCTATGGAGCCGCTTCAACTTGTTCATACCGACATTTGTGGTCCAATTAAACCAGCATCATTTGGTAAGAACAAATATTTTTTGCTTTTCATTGATGACTTTAGCAGAAAAAGTTGGGTCTATTCTTTTAAAGAAAATTCAAAAGCTTTAGGAACTTTTAAGAAATTTAAAGCTTTGGTTGAGAAGCAAAGTGGCTATGAAGTTAAAGCTTTGAGATCCGATAGAGGAGGCAAATTCACATCTAATGAATTTAAGAATTTTTGTGAAGTAATTGGAATTCGTCGTCCTTTAACGGTACCTAGATTGCCATAGCAAAATGGTGTTGCCGAGAGAAAAAGTAGATCAATTTTAAATATGGCGCGGAGGATGCTGAGGAGTAAAAGAATGCCTAAGGAATTTTGGGTAGAAGCTGTTATTATGCTGTGTATTTGTCAAATCGATGTCCTACAAGAAGTGTGAAGAACATGACACCGCAAGAAGCTTGGAGTGGAATAAAGCCCAATACATCACATATGCGAGTTTTTGGAAGTATTGCATATGTTCATGTTCCAGATCAAAAAAGGTCCAAGCTGGATTCAAAGAGAGAGAAATTCATTTTTATCGGCTATGATTCAAGCTCCAAAGGTTACAAGCTCTACCACCCAATCACTCAGAATATTGTGATTATAGAGACGTGGAATTTGACGAAGAAAGCACTTGGGAGTGAGAAAATTATGATTTTTTCCCCTATTTTGAGGAGGAGCAATCAGTTTGTGAAGCACCACAAAAGCCAATTACACCTCCAATTTCTCCTCGCATTGAACCACCATCACTTGGAGAAAGCTCAAATGAGAGAACGCCACACATGCAGAATCTCGGTGATCATTATGAAGCAACTGAACCACTGGATCTGTTTTGTATTTTTGCAGAAAGTGAGCCTTTGAACTTTGAAGAGGCTATGGAAGATGAGAAGCGGAGAAGTGCTATGCATGAAGAGATCAATGCCATAAAAAAGAATGACACGTGGGAGTTTGCTACTCTTTCAAAAGGGCAAAAAGCTATTGGGGTGAAATGGGTATACAAAGAAAAGAAGAACGAAAAAGGAGAGGTCGAAAGGTATAAAGCAAGATTGGTGGCTAAGGGATATAGTCAACGTGCTGGAATTGAATACGAAGAGGTATTTGCTCCTGTTGCCCGTTTACTATAAGGTTGTTGATTTCTCGAGCTGCTTACAATAAATGGAAGATTTATCAAATGGATGTCAACTATGCGTTCTTAAATGGGTTGCTTGAGGAAGAGGTGTACGTTGAACAACCTTTGGGGCATGTGGTCAAAGGCCATGAGGATAAAGTTCTGAGGCTTAAGAAGGCATTGTATGGATTGAAACAAGCGCCGAGAGCATGGAATACTAGAATTGATAAGTATTTCATTGTTAATGGTTTCACCAAATGTCCACACGAGCATGCTCTTTATGCTAAGGCGATGGTTCGAGAATTCGAGATGACTGATATAGGAATTATGGCCTACTACCTTGGGACTGAAGTGAAACAACAGGAGGATGGCATTTTTATTTCTCAAGAAGGATATGCAAGAAACCTACTCCATAAATTTGAGATGGCTAATTGCAATCCAGTAAACACCCCCATGGAGTGTGGAATGAAGTTGTCAAAGCATGACGATGGAGAAAAGGTAAATACAACAGCTTTCTCGAAAGTTTGGTTGGTAGTTTGCGGTATTTGACATGTACAAGGCCTGATATTTTGTTTGGAGTTGGGCTCATTAGTCGTTTTACGGGAACACCCACCACTGTTCAGCTGAAAGCTGCAAAAAGAATTCTTCGTTATGTTAAAGGCACGCTGGATTTTGGGTTGCTTTATTCATCTTCTAAGGAATTGAAGCTCGTGGGATATTGCGACAGTGATTGGGCTGGAAATCTAGATGACAGTAAAAGCACTACAGGTTTGGTATTTTTCTTGGGAGATGCTGCTTTCACATGGAGATCAAAGAAACAAACCATTGTAGCACTTTCTACTTGTGAGGCAGAGTATGTTGCTACTTCATCATGCACATGTCATGCAGTTTGGCTTCGGAACTTATTAAAGGATTTGTTTTTCGTGCAAGAGGAAGCTACAGAAATTTTTGTTGATAACAA
The DNA here is from genome assembly GCF_030253575.1 of Rhododendron vialii. NCBI lineage: Eukaryota > Viridiplantae > Streptophyta > Magnoliopsida > Ericales > Ericaceae > Rhododendron > Rhododendron vialii. The sequence goes on from NC_080558.1 coordinate 14,323,874, forward strand.
GTCTGCAATTGCTTTGTCGAGGAATCCCGTTTTTCATGATCGGAGTAAACATATTGATACAAGGTATCATTACCATAGAGAATGCATTACAAATAAGGAGGTGGAGCTCAAGTACGTAAAGTCTCATGATCAGCTTGCAGACATTTTTACAAAGCCGCTGAAGTACGAGGACATTGGAAGGCTTCGGGCACTACTTGGAGTTACTAAGAAAGTCAAGTTTAAAGGGGAGTGTTGAAAAGATAAACTTGACTTAACTTAAAAAAAAAAAAAAAAGAAGATAAACTTGACTTGTGACTGTTGGAATTTTCTACACAGTTTCTAGAATGGTTCATGTATTTGGAAGTTCATGTATTCCTAGGATCATGAATCTAGGAAGGTTCATGTATGATGCTTGGGAAGTAGAAGCCTATTAATTTTAGTCTTATCTATTAGAGCCTATAAATACCTGATGTACCACCTGGTTTTATGCAAGTGGAATACAAGAATTGAGTTCCGAGTATATTCCTCTTCCCTTCTCTCGAACATCTTGTAGACCATTTTGGATAATTTTCCAACAGGGCAAAGGTAAGCAATTGAGGTCAATAAGGTAGATAAAGAACTTAACGTTGTGCTTGGTTCACAATAGTATAGCGTTCATTCCGTCAATTGGTTCGTTAAAAGATAACGGTAGACATTATCCATGGAACCATCATCCACAAGAGTGAAATGGTCCTTCCATTGCCAAACCAAGGAATGAAGATTCCAGCCTTTGCTAAATCATTCAACACCCCGACTTTATTCTCACAGAAAGAACTAAATACCACTAACACATTTCAACTAGAAGACTTCAATTTCTCAAGAAGCTGCATTCCATAACTAAAACCCAGATATTATGCACAACGGGTTGCTAAACTAAAGAGTAAAGACTACGAGCGAGTTCTCATGATGTATTAGTTCAGTCCAGTACTAATGAAAGCCCAAATGATTTAGTAAGCTTTGCAGGATTGGCAATAAAAGAGAGGATTGAGGCTTGGGAAGCAACACAAATAATCGACAAGCTAAAAAGACCTCAACTCGTGGCAATGAAAGTAATGAATTGAGATAGGTCGCATTGGATTCCTTCCAACTAAGTCCAGAGGGGAAGACTAGTAATGAATTGAGATTTTTATGTTGTCACTGCCAAGTGCCAATAAAAGGCAAACAATCATACCAGGTACCCCTTTGTCCAAACATTCTCAAACTGTCTATGTACGCTCCCAAAATGAATGATACTAGTTTAGGGAAAAAAAAACTACTCTTTCTCTACGGAATAAACAAAATATTGGAAAACTATTCATGTACTTATTGCTAATAATTTTTCTTTGATGTTGCGTAAGAAATGCCATATTCTTTATATCATGGAAGGGCAGAAACGTGACGTAAGAGTATTCAATTCTTCATTAATAAAAAAAATTTACGTGCAGTGAGTATCCAAGGAGCATGCGCATCATATATGGACATTACACCCCTTTATGAGTGCTCATCCGGTCATACTTCATAGGTTAGACTCCAACGATTTAGGTTTTTGAGTGCGCCCTAGCAACTTGTGTATGATCAACATTCATCAAATTTCAACTTATATAAGCAGCAAGAAAGAATATGTTAATTTGCAACCTCCAAAAACCTTTTTAAGTATAGAAGCTCGCGCAACACACGATATATACAATACTTAATCAACAAAAGAAGTGATCGATTCATTTCTATTTTGGAAAGTGGAAACATACTTGATCACGCTTTGAACTTTCACCTGAAGAACCTTCATATTGTCTCCGGAATCCGTCCTCCATGATTAGGAGAGCGGAGGGTCTCGATGTAGTGGTTCCCAACCAGAGATGTAGTTGGAATGCCAGGAACCACCACTTCCCTTCGTGTTCCTTGCGTTTGATTGCAAAGAATTAGTTTCTCCCCGTCAAATTCATCTTCCACCCTTCCACTGATACTTGTAAATCTCTCTCTCCTCAACACAAGTTCCTCTTGCGTTGACAAACACAACACTGCCACTATAGAACTCCCAGGATTAGCGATCGAAAAAAAATCCATCCATGACTCTTTTACACCATAATCCATCATCATCCAAACATCAATTCAGTCACTCTTCGACCAAACAAGCAAACAGAGACAACCCTCAAGAACCACCATGTCATGCCCCCGATACTCGGTATCATCATACGAGGCAGGCAACTCCACTTCCCTGAAAATCTCATCCGCCAAATCGAAGGCAACAACTTCAGAATAATCCAAACCACCAGTCCTCCCACATAGCAAATGGAGATGCTCGTTAAAGCAAACCCCACGACCACGTCCCACAGGATCATAAGGGAAATCTTGAATTGTCCTCCAAGCATTATTTTTCAGTGAATAGACAGCCACAATCGTAGTGTCGGCATCATTAGCGTTTCGCCGTTGCTTAAAAAAGGGCATCACAACCTTGTAATCAACCGGATACGAGACATAACCCAACCCAGGTGGATAAAAGACATCCACCGAAGAGTATTGAGGAAAAGGGGAAGGAAAAGCGGAAGGCAGTTCTTTCCATTCACTAGTAGATGGATTAAATAAGAAGTTGACAAAACCTTCATCGGAAACTAGAACCAGACCATTACAAGAGCTCACTGACCTAGAGTCGACGCTCATGTGGTTGAAGGGAGGATGATCAAGCCTTTCAGGGGTCAGGTTCGCGTCGGAGAAATCTAGGGAGTAGAGATCGAAAGAGCTGGTAAAGAGAATGGCTTTACGTGGGCGGTGGGTGGCTTTGGTTCGATTGAGACGGGTTTGAGCGAAATGAGGGGAAGAAATTAGGGTTTTCCATGAGGGAGAAACGCATTTGAATCGGGAGAGAGATTTGAAGGGTAGTCGAGAGAGTATGACGGTGATGATTTCCTGGGGAAGGGCTCCGCCGTCGGACATGGTCTCCGGACGTGAGGTTTTTGGGTGATTGCGTAAAGCTATGGCAGAAGAGAAGGGAAGGATGTGTGGCTAGTGACGTTTTTGGGTAATGGAGACTTTTTGTTTTTTTGTTTTTTGTTTGATCATGCAAAGAAGTGGAGTTTGCTAGTGTAATTATTATCAAAAATATACTCATACAACAATTCAAAAACAATACTAAACATAACCTCTCACATACATGTGGGCTCCACATACTATTATGTGTGGGCTCCACATGTATGTGAGAGGTTGTGTGAGTTGTTGCGTTTGGATCGTTGTGTGAGTAACATTGTTGAATTATTGTTCCGTAGACCCATCGCATCGTGAAATTAATGATCGTGCACGTTAGGGCTGTAAACCGGCCAAAAATTTGAGTTTGAGCCCGGCTCGAATTTTAACGAGCTGAGCTTAGTCATTTACTAAATGAGTTTTTTTAATCGAGCCGAATTTTTGTCAAACGAGTCAAGTTGACTCGTTTACTAGATGAGCCAAAAATTGAAGCTCGAGCTCGACTCGTTTACTTAATGAGTCAAGCTGAGCCAAGAGTTAACCATCCGACTGAGCTTGCGAACTGTTCATGTGGACTCAAGTGCAATCTGAACGAAATTGTGTCTGGAATTATGTTTAACGATTGTGTTGATAGCATTGCTATTTTTTTTTTTTTTGGTTACTTGCCAAGTAGTGCTCCAAGACTCTACTACGGGCGCTATGTAAATACAGAGTATGTGGTTTTGGGGAGCTATGAGATACCAATGCCAAAGAGTATTGGATAATTTTTCTTTATGAGATTCAAAGTGATCATGTCCGACGACAATTAAACAATAACCCCTTCTTCCTTGTTGGAAAAAAAAAAAAGGGAGATTTTCATTTTAAATAAAATCAAATTGGAGACTCGCCTTACATCCATTAGCACCAACAATTTGGAAACTCCTTTTGACTTTACCGAAAACTAGGAAAGATAAATAAAAAAATTCATTGTCGAACTACTATCATCGATTACCCCTCGATTCACATTCGTTTACAAGCAATGGCGATCTTTGATCTCAAACATATCTGCCACAAAAACCGGCTCACTGGACAGTTCTTGTCCTATCCGACTCAGGAGCATATTCTTTTTCTCCTCACTCCATTGACCAACACCAACAAGAAGAACTTCAAGTGAAAAGTGTTTATATTCCTTGGAACATGAATGCATCCGTTAATCCTTACAAGATTTGATTCTTGAGATCTTGTAACAGGTTGTTACTTATGCATGCCTATGAGGATTTGTTCTTGTCAAATGATGAATTTTGTTGGGTGTCTTTCTCCTTGATTGCCTCTTCCATTTATAGACGATGGGTCTATCTTCAACTTGTATTCTCCACGTTTTCTTTTAGCGCCCAAGTCTTCATTCAAATTTGATTTAAAATGCTCTCCATTCCCTCTAAAAACGGTTGCAAAGGTCTTCAAACTGCCACTTGACTTGGTCTTCTCGGAAAACTTTTCTCCTTCCACGTTTGACGTTTGTTGATGTAGATTGTGGCTAACTTCTGGATAATGGGCTCCTGCTTTTGTGCAACATGAATTAGTGCTTCGGAATAATTTACTCAGATGATTCATTGAAAACATAACCAATTTCTCTCATGAAACGGGACTCTAATGACACCATTCGATGGTTTTAAGAGTTAATTAGCTGTTGTGCTTAATTATCATCTTAATACCTATCATTTGATGACCAAACATGGTTGTTTCCAATCTAAACGATGCCGTATAGTACTGAAATAACATCGTAATTAAACCCTTCGATTCTCTGTTTCTTAAGCTTAATTACGACGTGTTTTGATTGGATCATGCACTATTTATTGTCAAGTGTAATTTTCTTATTGGGTGGTATATTTTAGGATGTAAACAAGTGTGAATTTAGAATTGGTTAATAATTCATCAATCTCAATATTAAGGTTTATTTAGATTTATGCATTTTTATAGGGCAATGCCCATGGCCGCAACTGATAGTTTCAACCATCATTAGAAGTTTGGAAGAGATTGACACGAGATGGAAATATCAATGGAGCAATCGAAGGCAGTGCAGATTGTCCTATATGTAGTTTGGCAACGTTTATGTAATTGATAGTTTAGTTATTGTAAGATGATTTTCTACTTCTTGTTTTGGAAAACATGGTCTTTTTGTTGAATTCTCTATGCAAGAAGGTATTTTCTCTTCAGTTTCTGTAGGTTGAGCACTATTTTCAAGAAAATATAGAATAACAGGAACATTTAACAATTTTGAAAACAAACCAAGAAAGAGAATATCGAGAACTCTCTAAGAGCAAGCAGGAAAAAAAGATACTTTTGTCGTGTTGGTACTTAACTGTAAAAATGGTTCCTCCATCGCTCTTGCAGCATGCCCCCGTTCGGGCTATACGGCTTTCGTAATACATGAAGCAGCTGAGCGATAGATCTTCGATCGCTATATTCTTGCGATAGCGAGACCTTTTAGTCTTATTCTTTTGTTTTCAAACAGTGATCATTCATTAGGCCGGCCCGACCAAACATGGAAAGGCCGGTCCAGGCAAGCTAGATTATGGAACTATTCTGACCGAATTGGGTCTAATGGAACAAGATCTTGATCTCAATAAGGAATTGGAATCTGGAATGTGGTGACGACGGAGATCAAAGAATACCAATCGTAATATTGATTTGAGATGGTATCTTCTGGAATGTGGTGTTGTGCTATTGCTATTGTGATGGTGATTATCTTCCGTCTCCCTCCCCTGTTTTTTTTCTTTCCTATCTTAAGCAATTTATGAAGTATTAAAGATTTAATTCTAATTGGACACGAATTCCAATTACCAAAAAAGAGTTGGGCTCTGCTTATGAGTAGCTGGAAAAGACGATTTTCTATATTTTGAGATTTATCATATCATAATTAAGTATAGAAATCATGCGATCGTTAAAATGAAACTAAAGATAATTATATGCAACAATGGGTGGGTAAGGTATAGGATAAATTTTTCTTTAGTTCCTGAAATGCAAATGTAAATAATACTACTCCATATGCTTTGCCAAGGAGCATCGGCTTCAGCAACAAACAACCATCTATAGAAGGCTCACTGTATCTAATTTGTGGTCAATGCTTAGATCTTGCCGTGTGCTCGGTGAGACAAAAAGTAGATTTAGCCCAATGGTAGAGTGATTTGGATCTCGTAGTTGCGTTATTTGATGGGAGTCTACTTATCTTTTAAAGTATCTATTTTGCGTGAAAATATGAAGAGGAAGGTTAAATGTCATTCATACAATTACACTTTTGTCATGGGTCTTGTTTTCTCCCGTTAAAAAGAATAAAAATTTGGCCCAACTCTCATGTGGTATTCAAATGAAAGGCTATGAGATAATAAACTGTTCCGATACCAATAAGTATCTATCGGCCGGATTACATTAGCCCTCCACCACTGATTTAACTACCAAGATTTGAACCCAAACATTGAGCAATAAAAGTCTAATAGTTACTCTCTAAACTAACCAATTGTCAATTTGTCATCGGTATGTGGGATTAATGGAAACATAAGTGAGAGAAACTCCACTGGGCTGGTAGCTAAATCCTCTAATTTCGCCAAAGTTTGATGTCAAATTTTGACAAAGCCATTCCTGTGGTCCAGTTTTTCATTTTTTTTCTTCTTTTGTCTAGTTTACAAGACAATTGACTTCATTCTTTGAATGGTTTGCCACCAAATCAAAGGAATATATGCATCAAACTAATTCTGCAGTCAAATTCAAGCTCCTTGAAAAGGCCTCAAAGTGGCTCTTGCTCTGGCCTTTATGTTGTAAATTTAGCAACAATAAGATAAGATTCTTGAAAAGAACAACCAATTTATTGATGGATATAATTTTGTGGCTAATATATATCATTATAGGAAATTGATATTCGCGGTTCACTTTTTACCGATGGCGCTTCAATTTAACGTGAAGTTAGTAGTAACTTCATAAACAAAGTATAACACCATCAGTAAAAAATGAGCGCGAATATCAATTTCCTATAATGATATATATTAGCCACAAAATTAGAAGCATAGGATTCCAATCTCAAGAAAACTAAACTTAGATGTCTAAAGACAATGTAATAAATGAAGCTAAAAACTAGATAGAAAGATGGACTAAATCATCACAACATTCTCCAGCTTCTTCTCTCTTCCTTGCTATCTACTGCCTATTCCTCTTCAAACTTCGCTTCTTTTGTGTTCCTTGAGCTCCCTTTGCTTCAGGATCTAAGTAATCCCATGTACTATCCTCTTTTCCCTTTATCATTTTCCGTGGAGAGGCTGAAAGAAAGTGTTCCACATATGTTGCTATCCCACTTCGCTCCTCGTTTTCCCACGTGTAGTCTTTAGGCTCAACTAAACTTTCCTCATACGCCATTGCTGCCATTGTGCAACTGGATGGATCTCTTGGAACAGCCCTGCAGAAATCACCATTAGAATTGTACGCGTTAACACGTCCCCCACCATACCCAGTGTGTTCGCTCATTAGAACTTCACCATCTTTTGTACAACATAACAGCTGGATTATACTACTAACCCTGAAGGTCGAACTAATGACAAACCTAACATTCCATGATTTTTGCACACCGTATGCCTCCATCACCCATACTTGGGTTTTGCGTTGGCGATGACGAATCATACAGAGGCATCCATCCAAAACTCCCAACCCAAGCAAAATAAATTTATTCCGATCCTCAGGCAGCTTTGGCATTGGTACCTTCTTGAATTCATCCACCCGGGGATCAAAGGAAATGATACAATGGGTCAAAACATAGTCAGTGTTACGGGCAAACCAATGAAGTTGTCCATTCAAAATTGGGCCTGAATGGACTGCGCCAGTATTAGAAGGGAAGCATACCTCTTTCCAATATTTTCGTCGAAAATTCCCTACCATTGTGAATTTACCGTCACTGGGATCAAAAGGACATAAAGCCATGATGGCCTTGTACCCATTAGTAGAGGAATCATAACAAAGCCCAGAAGTAATTGGAGAACGAACCGTCAACTGATGGTACGACAAGACCTTCTTGAAATACCCATTTAGTGGATTCCATAAATACAAATCCACCTTAATCCCCAAAAGAAACAACCCATTACACGAACCATAGATGTGAACTAAACCATGACGGACATCCAGATTTTCCCATGGTGTTTGAACCTTTTCCACCGAGCATTGTTGGGCTATGGATTGAAAGGACAAGGATCTATCATACAAGTGGGACATAACAAGAACCTTTTGCCTTTTTGATAGGGTTATTAAGTTTGAGTCGGAGATCAAAGAAGACCACTCTTTGGAAACGCACCTTAATCGACAGAGAGAATCATGGGTTAGTCTTGATAGAATTTCGAGGATGATTTCTTGTGGGATGTTTGGAAAATTGTTTGGTTCTGATTTTGATCTGATCTCCAAGTGCCTTTTCTTACGTCTTCTTCCTCTTCCTCCGCGCTCCATTCTCGTCGGGAACTGTTAAGGGAGACTAGGATTTTCAATGCTTGTGTTCGCTTCAATTATAGGTTTCCGGATCCGTCGTCTAAATTCCTCACAAATGAAAAATTATTCCATGTGGTGTGCCAATACACTAAGCGGTAAAATCATTTTGCGGTAAAGCATTGTGATGCTTGTTCTCTTATATCGTGATTATTCAAATAAGTTAATAGGAGGTCTTAGGGAAAATTTCAAAAAAAAAACTCCTACATCTACCTCGCGAAATCTACAAACCCCCTCCATCTTTTTTGAAGTTTTGATGTCTCCCATTTTTAAGATTAACGGAAAAACTCCTACAAAAAATTGATCTGTCATTGGGTGGGAACAACTCCTCCATATCCGCCCATTGGATGGGTTGTATCAAATGGAGCTTTTTACTCAAACGACTAAAATTATGAGGGCGGGCTAGGGCTCTATGGCCTTGGGATTGGGGTTCGATCTCTTCTGTCTCAAAATTTTTTTGTGCTTCTGTGCTGCGGGATTTTTCGATCGTTTGATTGAGTTATTATTATTATTTTTTATATTTTGAAACTAACGGCCTAAAAATTCCTTGGCATAGAGGATCAAATGGCCAGAAAATCCCTAGACACATGAATTTTCGGCACGGATGATTGTGGCTTGGGGCTGGAGAGTGGAGATGATGTTACCTTCTTTTTAAATAGAACGCCAACCCAATACGAGGCATGAGGTGATGAGGGGCCATGGCCAAAGCACCACCACTGAAACATCCAAGCTCCCATCAACCACTTAAAACATCATCACCACCGTGGCGGCAGCCATGTCCAACGACAGAACCCTTCCCCAGGAGATCCTCACCGATGTGCTCTCTCAGCTACCCGCCAAATCCCTTTGCCGATTCAACTCTGTTTCTCCCTCCTGGAATTTCCTAATCTTTGCCACACAACCCACCTCAATTGAACCAACATCGAAAACACTCAATATCTCTATCCGAATAAGATCATTATGTCCACCTATCACGATCGCCGACATAAATCAAACAGCTACAAAGCTTGATTTTTCTACGGCGAAACAACATGACACCGTTGAGTGGGTCAGGGTATGGGGCTCCTGTGATGATTTGCTTCTCGTTTCCGATGAAGGTAACTCCAACTTCATCTTGTTGAATCCATCCACCAGAGAATGCAAGAAACTGCTGACATGTCCTTTCTTCCACGCTCTGGTTGGTGTTGGTGAGTTCGTCGCTTACACTTATGGCGTTGGTTACTATTCCTTTATCGATGGTTACGATTCCTGTACGGATGGTTACGAGGTTGTGATGCTTTCTTACTCTAGTCTGAGTGACATAACGATTGTTGCTGTTTATTCACTGAGAAATGATGCTTGGAGGAGACTTCGAGATTTCCCTTCTATGCTCATGCGGTATACTTGTGGGGTTCTATTTAATGGGTGTCTCCATTGGCTTGGTTGGAGGGCTGGTTCCTTTGCGATTGTAGCTATCGATTTGTCCGATGAGTTTTTCAGGAAAGTGCCGCTGCATGTTGCGTTGGATGCTTGCAAGATCGGTTTATTCTATGAGTTGGTTGTTCTCGGGGATTGTCTCTGTTTGGTTTATAGGCAGCTTAGTTACTAAGTTGAAGTTCAGATGATGAAGGAATACGGGCTAAGAGAATCTTGGAAAAAAATTACGATTGAGATGCCTGAGAGGCCTACATTGATATTGTTGGGGTTGTTAGCCGAAGACAAATTGTTGTTCAAACCCAATGAAGTGATGCTAGATGGAGATAAAACAGAGAAACTGGTTGTGTACAATCCGAAAACCGAATAATAAAGGACGTTGTGATTTGTGGCATTCCGTTTGAATTTACATTTGGGGGCACCTACATTGAGAGCCTCGTCTCTTCTCATCATGGAGGAGGGATTGGGAGGCAATGAATGAGAAGCTTCTTCTGGTACTTTTTTTCATGTAGAAATGATTAATCTATGCTATCTTTTGTTGATGAATACTTCTAGAGGCATAATCTCAAGGCATTTCGAAGTCATAAACGCACTTTCAAACGTCAAACATCAGTTGCGGTCACGCATTGCCCTATAAAAATGAAGAGATCTAAATTAAATTTGCCATAAAACCTTCATAAAGAGATTGGTGAAGTATTAGTCAATTCTTAATTCGAGCCATGAAGTCCACCACCAGGTATAAGACCCTTGCACGAGTTACAGATCAATGGCTGAGCTTCCGCGTCATTCTCCGCCTTAGCTTCCCTAAGCTTCACCATTTTCTTCTGATTTCAAATCTTACTCAAATTCTGGTTAAAATTTTCAAAAATTGATTTCATTTAAATTGAATTTTTCTCAGATTTACAAGGTCATTTTTTTCTTCTCATACTTGTAACAATGTCATTAATGAACTATTTACACAAATTTATGCTTAGATTTGAATTTACCAACTCCAATGTGGCCTGTTTCCAATCCGAACACTGCCATTGTTAACTTAATTGGTCAGTGTTTGCAATATTTATCCAACCCAGTGCAAACTGCGCAAGGCTTTTGCTCTGTTAACAACGGTAAACGATGCCGTGTCAAGTCGTCAGCTTGCAGCATCTACTGCTGTGAACCCCTCCTACTTTTACATATGCTCAAACTATTACTCGAGGATGAGCTAATTAATAAATCTATGAGAAGGCCCTTTTGTTTCTTTGTTTCATTTCTACTCCCAAGTTAGACAAAGAAATAAAGCATCCACAATGCCCCAAAACTCCCCAAACCACACACTAAAACTATGCTAAATGGAATATTAATTAGAGACTGCACAATCTTGTGCATTCAGGTGCCCCCTATGAAAAGAACTGTTGCAACTCCACCTGCAAACACAATGTTGCACAAGTCATGTTGTACGCTATAGAAAACTACCCCATGCACTCCAAGTAGTTGAGTTCACCCACATAAATGAAACAACTTGAAAACATTCAGTATTTTCATCCACAAAACTCGAGATCCTGGTGGACAAATTTAAGATTGAAACACGTGAGGTTTGCTTTTAGAGGTTTTCTGCTAGTCCGGCCAAATTCACACCCCTTTACAAAGTCACTTGTGAGAGCATCACTCTGAGTAAAAATATGAGTAAAAACTCCATTTAATATCATTGGAGTAGGTAGAATCTAAGCATAAATTTTAGGAAATAGTTCATTGACACTGTTGTAAATACAAGAAGAAAAATATGACCTAGTAAATAAAAGAATAAAATTCACTTTATTTGAAATGGATTTTAGAAAATTCTAACCAGAATATATTATGAGTTAGATCTGAATCGGAAGAAATGGCGAAGTATAAGCTTTCTAAGGACGCTAAAGGCGAAGAATGACGCAGGAGCTCAGCCCTTGATGTGTAACTTGTGCAAGGGGCTCTTCTACCTGCTGGTGAACTTCATGGCTCAGAAAAACCACATGGACATTGCAATGGGAAGCCGGCCTCATGTGTTAATTTAGAATTGATTAATACTTGATCAATCTCAATATTAAGGTTTATTTAGATTTCTGCATTGTTATAGGGCAATGCCCATGGCCGCAATTGATAGTTTCAACCATCGTTAGAAGTTTGGAAGAGATTGACACGAGATGGTAATATCAATGGAGCAATTGAAGCTAGTGCAGATTGTCCTATATGTAGTTTGGCAAAGTTTATGTAATTGATAGGTAAGTTATTCTAAGATGATTTTCTACTGCCTGTTCTGGAAAACATGGCCTTCTGCAAGTGGTTGAATTCTCTATGCAAGAAGGCATTTTCTCTTCAGTTTCTGTAGATTGAGCACCCTTTTCAAGGAAATATAGAATAGCAAGAACAGTTAACAAGTCAAGAAAGAGAACATCGAGAACTCTCTAAGAGCGAGCAGGAAAAAAGACACTTTTGCCACGTTGGTACTAAACCGTAAAAGTGGTTCCTCCATCGCTCTTGCAGCATGCCCCGTTTGGGCAATATAGCTTTCGTAATATGCGAAGCAGCTGAGTGGTAGCTCTTCGATCGCTATATTCTTGCGATAGCGAAACCCTTTAGTCTTATTCTTTTGATCCCGAACAATGATCATTCATTAGGCTGGCCCGACCAAACACAGAAAATCTGGTCCGGGCAAGCTAGATTATGGAACTAATCTGACCGAATTGGGTCTAGTGGAACAAGATCTTGATCTCGCTAAGGAATTTGAATCTGGAAGGGCCGGATAAGGCTTACATCCAGGCTCTATCTGCCACGGATACCTTTGTCTTCTCTTTTATCTATGGCTGTTGTATTCTAAGTAGACTCCGCATTCATTCTGGCTATCACGGGGCCTTTCGCCATCAAAGATTCGAGAAGGTTTTCGGCTGCTCAAGCCGGTACAGTTACAGAAGTGGCTACAATAGAGCAGCTTGCACCGAGCCTCTCTCCGAGACAGTGCCCAGATTGTTACGCCTTTCGTGCAGGTCGGAACTTACCCGACACTATATCATTTCAAAATGAGAGATCTAATTTACAGGTATTGGGTACACAAGGCAAAGATAATGCCTTGGATCTCTTTGTATTTGGAATTTTGGATATTGAGTTCTTCAGGAAGCTACTATTACACACTTTGATCGGCAAGCTGCCTAGGTACTGCAAATTTTGAACGACTTTGGTGGTGCTTAAGGACTCATGTGAGTTTTGTTTATTAAGGTCAGCCCTGAACATAATGCTCCGAATGAAAGTTTCTGGGCATTGAATTGCAGCAAAGACAAACCGGGGATAGGATAAATCATTGGAGGAAGAATAGGAAAAAAATCGACCCAAGAATATTAAGAGGACGGAATTGTTTTGGCAGAGTGAGGTTTCGATGATGAGCAAATGTACCTGGAGGCGGAGATCAATGTTTTCCGCTCTAATTTCTCCACCAATTATTTAAATTGCTGCAATTAAATTCAAAAAATGAAACACAATAACAGGAAACACAATAACTGAATATGAAAAATTATGGAAGGAATGGAGTTTTTTTTTTTCCTTCTTGACGAAGTTAGGCACATCATTGATAGAAGAGTAAATCTAGCAGTTTAGTTACATGCCAAAAAAGAAAACAATCCACGGCAAACTACTAGAACAGTCATGGAATAACAAACAACCAAACCACAACAAAGGGCGCCGCAGCTCCAAGCCAAGAAATGAAACTAAAGTTACAAAAATACAAAAAAAGCTTCAGTTGGAGTCAAGCGGCATAAGTGTCTTCAAAAGGGCTAAAGAGATGAAGGGCTGAAGAGCACATCTAGCTAGATCATATTCACTGCAAAAAGTTGAGAGGGCTGCTGCACATAGTTAATTTGCTGGACTAGAGCTTGGATGTTCCTTCCCTATCAGTTGCAAAATAAATTGGGCAAAGTATAGATTACCACCCTGTGGTTTAGGGTTTTGGCACATTACCTCCCTCACATTTGGAAATGACCATTTCACCTCATGGTTTTGGTCTAAAGTGTTGGAAATTTTATGGAATTTCAGATGAATGAAATCGAGGCTACCGGAGGGTCTCTCGAGGCAACCGAGCATGTACCGGGTTCGTTGTATCTGGACGCCTCATAATCAATAGAAGTATTGATATGTGGGATTTCGTAACTCCCGTAACCCCTGCCCATGATGGTGTATTCATTCCCGTAACCTCCCTCCTTGATGGCAGAAATCAATTTCTGAATTCATTGTGCAGAATTCATTACAGGAGTTATTACCAATGGTCTTTTGCTATATATATGGTGTATCCCATTTTGTTCAAAGCACAAGTAAATTCACAATCTTCCAGCATATTCTGATATACGTTTTGAGAGAGAGAGACAGGCGTAGTCAGTTCGCCAAGGCGGTCGATGGCGGTGTTCCGACGGCTTGCGGTTTAGCCGAGCCAACCCTGGGAGGAAGACGCCGAACAAGAACCTAGAACACCGACGGTAGGCGGCGAATCTTTCTTAAGGAGACTGTGGTATCACACAGGACTCGGTTTGATTTTTCCTGGAAATTCAATTTGTATCTCGACTTTTTATTCTGCTCTGCATTTGTATTTTTGTTTCGATTATGTAATTGTTACAATATTAATGAAATTGTTCTCTGGAATTATATGTTATGCCGAAATTTTCCCAACATAAAGTGCTACCATTATCTTTTCCTTCCAAATTGATGGAAGGTGTAGTACACATGCCTATTATGAGAGTTGGTTTGAGAAAAGCAAATAAATAAAGTTGAACTTTATGAGTGCTCATCCAGCCATGCTTCATAGGTTAGACTCCAACGATTTAGGTTTTTGAGTGCGCCCTAGCAACTCGTGTATACCTAGGACTACCAATGTCAACTTATATCACTAACCAATGCCGTGTATACCTAGGACTACCAAATCTATTTAAGTAGCAAGAAAGAATATGTTGATTTGCTACCTCGAAAAACCTTTTAAGTATAGAAGCTTACTTAATCAGCAAAAGAAGTGATCGATTCATTTCTATGTTGGAAAGTGGAAACATACCTGACCACGCTTTGAACTTTCACCTGAAGAAGCTTCACATTGTCTCCGAAATCCGTCCTCCATGATTAGGAGAGCCGAGTGTCTCAGTGTAGTGGTTCCCAACTAGAGATGTAGTTGGAATGCCAGGAACCACCACTTCCTTATGTGTTCCTTGCTTTGGATTGCAAATAATTAGTTTCTCCCCATCAAATTCATCTTCTACCCTTCCACCGATATCTATAAATCTCTCTCTCCTCAACACAAGTTCGTCTTGCGCTGACAAACACTACAGATCCACTATAGATCCCCCGGGATTAGCAATCGAATTTTTTTTTGTCCACGACTCTCTCACACCATACTCCATCATCATCCAAACATCAATTCGGTCACCCTGCGACTTGACAAGCAAACGAGACAACCCTCTTCGTGACCCCTAAACTCATTATCATCATACGAGGCAGGCAACTCCACTTCCCTGAAAATCTCATCCGCCAAATCGAAGGCAACAACAACCTTAGAATTGTTAGATCCAAAAAGCGGTACTATTTTTTAGTTGGCAATTCCATTGACAAAACGCATTCTTCTTTGTATCCCATTCTTAATTTATCGAGTTGTATTTTCTTTTTATTTTTCTAAGCGTAACGAGTCTGCATAGGACTAGAGTGGAAGGAATCATTGTTTGCAATTAAAACAAATGGATCGAGCACCGGCTGACTAAATGAGCCACAAGTGGGAATTGGACAAGATAGATCGAGCCATTGATCGGGTATTAACTAATATATAAAAAGGGGACTTTTCTTCACTGCTAGGGTATGGAGAATACACGCAGCAGCAGCAAATAGAAAAGGAAGGAGGGTTTTGGTTAAAGAAAAGCAGAGGAGATTTCTCCCTTGGATGATTGGAGTTCTCACCCAGTTTCCGAAGTTACAGTCGAACTCCAATAGGTGTTCTCAACTTTCTTTCAACAAACATAGAGTTGCTCTTCGGTGCATTTCCGAAGTATTGTGGAAGGCTTGAGGAGTCAAGGCAGCGACAATCAAATACTGGGTGTGGTGAACGAGGATTCGGCAATAGATCTTGTGTCAATTGGTGAGGATTCACAATTGTGTAGTAAGGTCTTTTTTAACCGCACAACGGTTTTTATAGTGTTTGATTCCTTCCCGTGGTTTTTTGCCCATTTAGGATTTTTCCATGTATATCCGGTGTTCATCGTTTATTTTCAAATTCCTATTGCTTACTTGGTGATTGGTTGGATAACGAAATAGGAATTTCAAGAATAATCCAAACCACCAGTCCTCCGACATAGCCAATGGCGATGCTCGTTAAAGCAAACCCCACGACAACGTCCCACAGGACGATAATGGAAATCTTGAATCGTCCTCCAAGCATCATTTTTCAGTGAATAGACAGCCACAATCGTAACAGCAACATGATTAGGTTCTCGTCCTTCCTTAAAAAAGGGCATCGCAACCTTGTAATCATCCGTGGATGAGACATAACCCAACCCAGGTGGATAAAAACCATCCATTGAAGAGTATTGACGAAAAGGGGAAGGCAGGTGCTTCCATTCACCTGTGGATGGATTCAACAAGAAGTTAACATACCCTTTATCGGAAACTAGAATGAGGCCATTACAAGAGCTCACTGACCCGGAGCCACTCATGTGGTTGAACGGAGGATGATCAAGCTTTTCAGGGGTCGGGCTCTCGTCGGAGAAATCTACGGAGTAGAGATCGAAAGAGCTGGTAAAGAGAATGGCTTTGGTTCGATTGAGACGGATTTGAGCGAAATGGGAGGAAGAGATTAGGGTTTTCCATGAGGGAGAAACACATTTGAATTGGGAAAGAGATTTGAAGGGTAGTCGAGAGAGTATGACGGTGATGATTTCCATGGGAAGAGTTCCGCCGTCGGACATGATCGCCGGATGTGAGGTTTTTGGGGGGTTGCGTAAAGCTATGGCAGAAGAGGAGGGAAGGATGTGTGGCTTGTGAGGTTTTTGGGTACTGGGGTAATTTTTTTTGGTTTGATCATGCGAGTAGAAAGTACTTTAGGCTCCGTTCCGATTTACCTTCTTTTTCTAAAAGTTCATGTTTTTTTAATTTTCAAATTTAAATATAATTA
Organism: Rhododendron vialii; assembly: GCF_030253575.1. Classification (NCBI taxonomy): domain Eukaryota; kingdom Viridiplantae; phylum Streptophyta; class Magnoliopsida; order Ericales; family Ericaceae; genus Rhododendron; species Rhododendron vialii. The sequence goes on from NC_080558.1 coordinate 14,340,870, forward strand.
ATAAAAATTTATTTATTTATTTATTTTCACCATATAAAAGATCTCAACGAGATTTATCAAACAAGATCCATATTGATAGAAAAATTATTTACGTAAACACATAATTTTTGAGCTTAAAATTGCCTTCTTTTTCAAAAAGTTCTTTTTCCAAGAACGTGGAACACCCCCTAACTATTACTCCGTAGAACCAACGGAGTGAAATTATGATCGTGCAAGTGGATTCGGAGTGTTTGATGCACGTTAGGGTTATAAACGAGCCAAAAATTTAACAAATTGATCCCTCAATGAGCCGAGTTTATTCATTTACTAAAAGAGCTTCTTTAATTGAGCTGAGTCGCCTTTTGGGTATTTTTGCATATCAAAACAAAAAATCGAGCAAAGCCTCTTTAACGAGCTGAGCTTTTATCGAACGAGTCGAGTGGAATAGTTTACATTAATATCCCGGATTTTTCTCTTTATATATATATATATATATATTAAAAAAAGGGAATCCGAGATTTATACGGAGTATTAATTTCTTTATTTTTTATATAAATTGTAACTTTGAAGTGGTGTACGTCGAGAGAGATAGTGTACACAGGGCTTGTGGGGTGGTGGTGGATTTATGGATTTGGTTGTTGGTAGTCAAGGAGGATGCAGTTACTTCTCTCCGTAGATGCATGGGAGCAAGTTTGACCCCACAGAGAGGAATTTTTCTTTGGGAGTTAAAGTCACTTGGCCAAGTATATAACAATGCGCTTGGCCATGGGGGCATAGATAGTGCACAGATCTCGATGTGGGGCTCATTACGGGTCCCACACAAATGATCCGAGTCGTTCATTAAATTTCAAACATTTTTTCAAGGGCCCCTACAAAAAATCAGTTCAATCCAATACGTAGAAATATTCGATCTAATCATCTACCTTTTCATTCAACTTTGAACCTGAATGAAAACTTATATGATTAGATTGAGTACTTATAGCAATTTCCTAGGTGAGTTTGGTAGGTGAAATTACCCTATTGTCCTCCCTCAAAAAAAGATTGAGTACTTATAGGTATCGGATTGAACTGATTTTTTACGGGAGCCTTTGAAAAAATGTTTTAAATCTAATGAACGGCTCGAATTTTTTGTGTGAGACCCGTAGTGGGCCCCACATTGAAATCTGTGCACTATCTGTGCACACTTTGTCTGTGTCAACAGACTTACACGCCTGAAAATTACACAATTCCAAGAAAAGCTCTAAAAATTCTGGCATCTTGTGCAAACGGCGTACTTCTAATAAGTTCTGTGGCGGTCTAGCTGTTAGATAAGCTTGATATACATTATTGAGACCCTTTCCTAACAGCTTAAGCTTTTGGGAGAGTTGGTAACTTAATATGGTATCAGAGCTCAGGTTACATGAGGTCTTGAGTTCAAGTCTCTCTGTCTATATTTGTTCCCCGGTTGCATTATGCTTCTCCCCTTCGTATTCTATTTCCTTTGGTCTATGAAAATTTGCATCTCCATGTGCAAAACGGGATTGCATGTGAGGGTGGGTGTTAGATAAGCTTGATATATATTGTTGGACTATTTCCTAACAGCTTAAGCTTTTGGGAAAGTTGGTATCTTAACACTAGCCTCTTGAAGTCGCCCTGCCCTTCCCAAAATATCAACCATTCACCGGTAATACCCAAGTCTAGGAATAATGCCATGAACATCAGTCGTGGACTCGAAGTTTTTCAGCCCCTTAAACAACCAAACCAATTGGGCTTTATTTTTTTAGAAATCATCCTGGAGAAATGATCAAGAGCTAACTCACCAAATCCATGGTTGGCAAGGCCCACGTCCTTTATATCCATTGCAATGAAAATTTTGTAATGGAGTTGCATAAATGTTAACAAGAGCAGCTTTGGAATTAATTAATTGGTTTCACCGTCTCATAGGTTACATTGTCCTCCTCTTGAGCTTTGCCAACATATGGATAGGCTTCTACCTTCTAAAGCTTGCAAAAACATGGAGTATAGTTTCAACCATCGTATTAGAAGTTTGGAAGAGATTGACAATACATGGAAATATCAATTTGGAAATATCAATGAAGCAATCGAAGCCAGTGCAGCCAATGCTAGAGAAGATAATAAAGTGTAGGTCATATTAATGGTCCTATATGTAGTTTGGCAAGGTTTATTAAGAAAGTCTATGCCGACCACCACCGCGTCAGGTCTTCTTCTTCCTTGGAACTGGCACGTGACAATCACTGTCGAGAGTAGATCTCACTTTCGGAAACTCCCCAAAAATGGGTGGCGCATGAGGCCTTGACGACCTCCATTGGCGATGGGTCGTTGTACCATTCAAATCGTCTTGACACGACGAACAATACTCTGGTATCATAAAAATTTACTGATCAATTTTCGAGATCTGCAATACTCGGACAGAACACAGAACAGAGAACAAAAATGGCGTTTTTGTGTTTTGAGTTTTCGAATCACAACCGAGAGGAAAAACAAATGATATCAGAGAACAAAAATGGCCATTTGTAAATTGTAATGCCCAGGTATCAAACCGAACAAACACACAACCCAATGAGAGGAAGTTTCAGATTATTATTCTACAAGTTAGAGGTAAAAATCTCTAAAATCAATCATACAAAACCACTCTGAATCCTCACCACTCTCTGTATCTCTCTCTGTTATTGTTTAGGATAACATGGTCTATACAAGAAGGCATTTTTTCTTCTATATCATTTCAAAATGAGATATCTAATTTTACAGGTATCGGGTAAACAAGGTAAAATAATGCCTTGGATCTCTTTGTATTTGGAATTTTGGATAGGAAATTGATATTCGCGCAAAATTAGAGCGTCGTCAATAAAAAGTGAAGTGCGAAAATCAATTTCCTTTTGGATACTGATTTCTTCGGGGAGCTACTATTACACACTTTGATCAGCAAGCTGCCTGGGTACTGCAAATTTTTTAACATACCACGCAAGCACCAGATATATGCAGATGAGTATGATCTAACAAACGACTTTGGTGGTACTTAAGGACTCATGTGGGTTTTGTTTATTAAGGTAAGCCCAATCATAATGCTCCGAATGAAAGTTTCTGGGCATTGAATTGCAGCAAAGACAGACCGGGGATAGGATAAATCATTGGAGGAAGAACAGGAAAAAAAATCGGCCCAAGAATATTAAAAGGACGGAATTGTTTCGATGGAGTGGTTTTTTTTTTTCCCTTCTTGCGAAGCTGGGTACATCATTAATTGAAGAGTAAATCTAGCAGTTTAGTTACATGCCAAAAAAGAAAAAAAAACCCGCAGCAAACTACTAAAACAGTCATGGAATAACAAACAACCAAACCACAACAAAGGGCGCCGCAGCTCCAAGCCAAGAAATGAAACTGAAGTTACAAAAATACAAAAGAAGAAGAAGCTTGAGTTGGAGTCAAGCCGCGTAAGTGTCTTCAAAAGGGCTAAAGAGATGAAGTGCTGAAGAGCACATCTAGCTAGATCACGTTCACTGCAAAAAGTTGAGAGGCTGCTGCACAGTGTTAATTTGCTGGACTAGAGCTTGGATGTTCCTTCCCTATCAGCTGCAAAATAAATTAAACTATCAGTGAGTAAGTATGCATATACAACACACTAATGGCCTTTGTATGGTGAGAAATGAAGAGAGAAACCGAAAATCCTATATGTACCGGCCATTTTTGTAGGGAAACCGTACCGACGGCCGCGCGCGGCCGTCGGTATGCTCCGGTCGGTGTAAATAGCAGTACTCGAGAGAAACATAAAATAGATAAGAGATTTTTTTCACCAAAATTGATGCAATTTGGTGAATTATGAGATGGGAACAATAAAGACTCATTGTTTTTTTTCTCTATGTCATCCTTTTCACCATTTCTCATCTCCTTTAACAATCCAAATAAGTAACAAGATTCTCTCCCGTCCATACCCCAATGATTAGATCATTGGGGCTAGATGGGGTCTGTTGTTGTTGTTGTATTCTCCTTTGTTTTCTTTTCTTATCCTTCTCATCATCCAAAGGGCTGTAAAAGCAATGAGTACTAGCCAAGTAAATGGCAAAAGAGATAGCTAAAAGCTCTGTGCGTATACTCCGTAGATAAGAGTTGTTGCAAGAACCCGACTTCCAGTTGCAATTATTGTTTAAATGGATTTCTAGTCGCCATTATTGTTTAAATGGATCAGCCAATGCAGCAATAAATCACTGGTATTCAATAGGGCCGTATCACCAAATCTGGAGTCGAAGGAAGCGTCACACAAAATAAGTTGAGATAAATGGCATTGACAAAATAGGTGGCTGAACATTTCCTCCTAACTAGAACACAGAAGGTGGGTTAATCAGGTAGATAAAGAACATAAGTTTGTGTTTGGTTCATTCGAATGGTATGTTCATTCCGTCATTAGTTCATTCAACGAAAATGATAAAATGCACATTACGAATAGAATCATCATCCACTATTTCAAGTGGCAAAGCGTTTCCACTTTTCTAGGCCGGACACAATGGGCAAAGGTAAGCAATTGAGGTCAATCTGGTAGATAAAGAACTTAACGCTGTGCTTGGTTCACAATAGTATAGTGTTCATTCCGTCAATTGGTTCGATAAAAGAAAATGGTAGACATTATCAATGGAACCGTCATCCACAAGAGTGAAATGGTCCTTCCATTGCCAAACCAAGGAATGAAGATTCCATCCTTACCTAAATCATTCCACACCCCGACTTAATTCTCACCGGAAGAATCAAATACCACTCACACATTTCCATTGTAAGACTTCAATTTCTCAAGAAGTTGCATTCCATAACTAAAACCATAAGATATTATGCACAACGGGTTGCTAAACCTAAAGAGTAAAGACTACGAGCGAGTTCTCTTGATGTATAAGTTCAGTCCAGTACTAATGAAAGCCCAAATGATTTAGCAAGCTTTGCAGGATTGACAATAAAAGAGAGGATTGAGGCTTGGGAAGCAACAAAAATAATCGACAAGCTAAAAAGATCTCAACTTGTGGCAATGAAGGTAGGAAAGATATAGGTCGCATTGGGTTCCTTCCAATTAAGTCCGGAGTGGAAGACTAGTAATGAATTGAGATTTTTATGTTGTCACTGCCAAGTGCCAATAAAAGGCGAACAATCATACCAGGAACCCATTTGTCCAAAAATTCTCAAACTGTCTATGTATGCTCCTGTCTATGTACGCTCCCAAAATGGATGATACTAGTTTAGGGGAAAAAACTACTCTTTCTTTACGGAATAAACAAAATATTGGAAACCTATTCATGTACTTATTGCTAATAATTTTTCTTTGATGTTGCGTAAGAAATGCCATATTCTTTATATCATGGAAGGGCAGAAATGTGACGTAAGAGTATTCGATTCTTCATGAATAAAGAAAATTTATGTGCAGTGAGTATGCAAGGAGCATGCACATCATATATGGACATTACACCTCTTTATGAGTGCTCATCCAGTCATGCTTCATAGGTTAGACTCCAACGATTTAGGTTTTTGAGTCCGCCCATGATCAAGCATTAATCAAATTTCAACTTATATAAGTAGCAAGAAAGAATATTAATTTGCAACCTCCAAAAACCTTTTTAAGTATAGAAGCTCGCGCAACACACGATATATACAATACTTAATCAACAAAAGAAGTGATCGATTCATTTCTATTTCGGAAAGTGGAAACATACGTGATCACGTTTTGAACTTTCACCTGAAGAAGCTTCACATTGTCTCTGGAATCCGTCCTCCATGATTAGGACAGCGGAGGGTCTCAATGTAGTGGTCCCCCCCAACTAGAGATGTAGTTGGAATGCCAGGAACCACCACTTCCCTTCGTGTTCCTTGCATTGGATTGCAAAGAATTAGTTTATCCCCGTCAAATTCATCTTCTACCGAATCTACCCTTCCTCTGATACCTGTAAATCTCTCTCTCCTCAGCACAAGTTCGTCTTGCACTGACAAACACAACACATCCACTATAGACCTCCCAGGATTAGCAATCGAAAAAAAATTCATCCACGGCTCTTTCACACCATAATCCATCATCATCCAAACATCAATTCGGTCACTCATCGACCAGACAAGCAAACAGAGACAACCCTCAAGAACCACCATCTCAACCACCATCTCATGATCCCTAGACACGTTATAATCGTACGAGGCAGGCAACTGCACTTCCCTGAAAATCTCATCCACCAAATCGAAGGCAACAACAACGTCAGAATAATCCAAATCATCAGTCCTCCAACATAGCCAATGGAGACGCCCGTTAAAGCAAACCCCACGGCGATGTTCCGCAAGATGATAATGGAAATCTTGAATCATCCTCCAAGCATTAGTTGTCAGTGAATAGACAGCCACAATCCTAACAGCCGCATGATCAGGTTGTCGAAATGCCTTAAAAAGGGGCATCACAACCTTGTAATCATCAGCGGACGCGACATAACCCAACCAAGGTGGATAAAAGACATCCATCGAAATGTATCGAGGAAAAGGGAAAGGCAGTTCCTTCCATTCACTAGTGGATGGATTCCCCAAGAAGTTGTCATAACCATCAAACGAAACTAAAACTAGGCCATCACAAGAGCTCACTGACATGGAGTCGCTAATGACGTGGTCGAACGAAGGAGGATCAAGCTTTTTAGGAGTCGGGTTCGCGTCGGCGAAATCAACGGAGTAGAGATCGAAAGATCTGGTGAAGAGAATGGCTTTAAGTGGGTGGTAGTTGGCTTTGGTTCGATTAAGACGGGTTTCGGCGAAATGGGGGGAAGAGATTAGGGCTTTCCATGAGGGAGAAACGCATTTGAATCGGGAGAGAGATTTGAAGGGTAGTCGAGAGAGTATGACGGTGATGATTTCCTGGGGAAGGGCTCCGGCGTCGGACATGGTCGCCGGATGTGAGGTTTTTGGGTGGTTGCGTCAAGCTATCAGCTATGGCAAAAGATGCGGGAGTTGCGGCCTGCAAGTGGAAAGTAGCGAAGTTTGGTGGTGTAATTATTAGTCCCTTGGCCCAACGGAGTTAAATTATGACCATGCAAATGAATTCAGAGTAGTTTGATGCACGTAACGGCCGTAAACAAGCCGAATCCAGTTTTGTTGAGTTCGAGTTCTGCTCGTCTATTAAAATAGCCAAAAAACTTAACGAGTTGAGCCCTTAATAAGTCGAACTTAGTCATTTACTAAAGAAGTCTCTTTAATCGAACTGAGCCTCCTTTAACAAAACGAGCTTTTGTCGAGCGAGTTGAGTGGACTCATTTACTTTAATATCCCAAATTTTTCTTTATTGTAGAAAAAAAGGGAATTCGAGATTTATATTAGTTTCTTTATTTTTGGATAGTGATAATGTCAAATTGTTTTTGTTGGTGTCAAAATTTCAGTGCATAAAAATATTGTACACTGCACATGATACGAACTTTACCTCCTGATATTGTTTTTTACGGGGATCCTCATAAATGGCACGTGTGAAGCTAGGAAACTTGAAGATGCTCGAAAAGTTTTTAGTTCCATTTATGCTAAAGGTTTGAAACCCAATGTTAGATCATGTACACCAATACTAGCTGTAATACCTATTCAAAAAGGTACAATTTTTATTTTACCTACGCATTTTTTACTTCCACACTGCACTTCCTCTCTATCCATTTAAATATTAGAAAATAATACAAATTGCAGTATATATATATATATATATATATATATATATATGTATATATTTTACGGTTGTAGTAGATATATAGATCGAGTTCGCCGAACCCAAGCCTTTCTCCGTTGAAGACCTCCGTCGAGATTGATTCCGACGAACAATATAGAGAAAAATTGAACCACTGTTTGCATAGATTGAGGTCGCCGGACCCAAGCTTTCTTCTTTTGAAGACTTTCGTCAAAGATCGATTCCGGCGAATAGTAGAGAGAGAAATCTAACCACTATTTCGTGAATCGTTCTTTCGTCGCAAATCGTTCGAAAACCATGTTTCGAAATCAAAATCGATCTTTGCAGGCGTATTTCTCTGAAACAACTGGGTGTTGTAGTTGTGTGTTTGTGCACCACTCGGTCGCTGAGGAAATCATAGGCCTCTGTGATTTTCTTGAACCAGGCGTGAAGGGTTTCGACGAATTCTGTCGACGACGGACGAGCTGAAGGGTTTCGACTTTCGACGATGATGGGTTTCACCGGATAAAAAAAAGAGAGGAGAAAGGAGGGAGGTGAGAGAGAGAGAAACAATAAAAAAAAAAGAAAGGTATGTGAACAGTGCGTAGGTAAAAGTGGCGAAGCACTGTTCAAAAACGTATTTTGCCTCCCCTTTTACTTCAGCTGCTGCAGGCTAATTTTTTGTGTTTTCTACTCCAAAATAGCTAAAAATGCATTTTACATCAACTGATGTACATGCTCTTAAGTTTTACACCGCAATGATTGGTGGACTTTGTAAGGAGGCCTTGCTTAATGATGCTGAGGAGTTACTCTTGCAAGTGGAGAGACATGGGTGCCCACCTAATTATGTGACTTATAATATTGTGGTTCGGGCATTCCTGGAGAGAGATGACAAAAACAAGGTTAAGATGCTTCTACAAGAAACGATCGCCAAGAATTTCTCACCAGATGCATTGATCTACCATGTTCACGTACGTTTCTCTCAGTTGGTGGTGGGGATTGCGATTATCTCAAAATGATCCACAGAATCTTGTGCCGAGGGATAGAAAATCTATGTCCTAGATTGTAAGGGAATTACTTGATCTCATCGAAGTATGGATGCTTACGTGTGTGTCATTCTAGGAATGCTAAGGTTCTATGTTCTATTTTAACTTTTTGATAATTCTCCTTCTAAATTGTGTTTTTACCTCTGAGATATTCTAAACTGCTATCAAATGATCAAAAGATTGTAGAAAGAGAAGCATGGTAATCACTTTTGACAGGTGATCTTTGAACTGTGAGAGTTATATTACCACAAGAAGCAGACGATCGAATAATGTCTTTTTCTGCATAGAAGACCTGCCTTTCTAAACTTTTTTTTAGACTTCCTAAAGTCAATTTCTAGGGTTTGCCAGTGCCTGAAGGCACGGTGCAATGCGTTTTGAACGCAACTAAAATTAATTATGAAACTATTAATCACCCCGCCTAAGAAGCTGATTTATGCACTTTCTCATAATTAGTGCATTTCTTAGGTAACAGAATTTCTTTGATATGTTTAGTCTTCTCTCATATCAGGAAAACGTGTAAAACTTAAAAGGAATGTAGAATGAATGGTGAAGATTTATCTAGATGGGATAAAGCTAGACTGTTGGATTTATGTAGGATATAAGATGTGAAAACTGAGCTCTCTTATTATATAGATGATGACATGTATATGATTGGGTGCTGCTGTGAAATTCAATCTGCTGGCTTTATAACCAAGAATTTGTAGCCAAAGGATAAGTTATTTCAACTTGTCAAAATAATATACCAAATAGTTTACATGCTTGATGGATGGACAAGGAAAAGAACGCAAAACAAAACAAAAGGGATTGAAAGAACACGGTGTAGTGTATCTTTTGCAAGTTTACTATGGCAATGCAGAGAGTTATCTGCCTTTTCTTTGTAGAAGTTCATGGATTCAATAGTCGTAGGTTTTTCTTCCATGCCTTCGCTATTTAATCAGAAGCGAAAAAGGTACTGCTATTGCAGAAATTGACATATTACTGTAGATGAAGTTTATCTTAGTAAGATTCAAAACTTTCCCTTTTTCCTGATAGATCATATGGTATACGTAGCACAATCAATTACACTTGTGGAGTTTAGTCATTGCATGGGATATTGGTAGTTTGTTTCTCCTGAAACAAGGAATTATGGTATCATTATAAAACCAAAGTTTAAATTAGTACCATTCTAGTGTTTTGTTCAATATATATGGTGTTTGTCATCACTAGGATGCATAGCTGCGGTTACAAGTTTTGTTGTCTATCTAAAAGGAGGCAGGGGGCATCCGTGGGGGACCGGGGGTCATGCATTTGTCTCAGATGGTGCAGAATCAGGTTCTTTTTTCTATGATGCTTCGAGTCATTAAAAGCGAACGGTGGCAGAGCAAACTTTTTAAGTTTCGTTTCCTAGTAACTGAAACAACAGACCAAAACAAAGTTTTGATCATTGATTATGGGCATTATTTACTTCTGCGTCAATTTTTTTTTTCATTCTCGTTTGGGGGCATCTTAATTTGGCCTTTTATGTTAGTTAGCATACTTTGCTTTTTGGTGTGATAGGAAGAAGGCGGCGTAAGTCTGCAAAGAGGACTGACTGACTAAGCGTTAAAGATCAAGCTGATACAGATAGACCTCCCAAACAAAAATCAACAGGAATGCCTTCTTCCTCTTCTATCAGCCCTGCCAAATTCCCCCTTCTCCTATTCAGATGAAGTCAGAATCAAGGATTGCCGGTTGGCATCGATCCCGTTTTGGTTAAAAACCCATCTCCAGATAACTACAAACCTATTAATTTAGCTGATGCGCATGACCCTGGTCCTCTTATGCCAACTGAAAAGCCCTCTGTTCAACAAGTGTCTGCCACATCTAGCCCCTTAAGTGCTCCAGTTGTTCATGGACCTAAACTAACTCCCCCTGTTGTTTCCACGGTTCAAACCCCCAGTGCTATTGTGTTCAGTAAGTGCAGCTGGGTCTTGAACCTTCAACTTCCTCAACCTGCAGTAGTTATGTTGTTCCTCAACCCTGTGAATAAGAGATCTCAAGATCACTTCGTTTCTGAATTTCCAGCCTCTAAGTCAGGGTGTCAGAACCACAGTGCAGTGACCGATGACTTTCCTCACCTTGATATTATCACTGACCTCTTTGACGATGAAATGCCAAGGCAACTAGGGCAAACAAAAGCTTCCACCAAAGTTTTAGCAATCCTCACCATCTGTACCGTCAGTTCTCTTTTATCTACGATATGCCTCCACCATGCGACTACAAAGTTCTCATGGGCAAGGGTTTCGCAGAATGTGTTGGAATTGGGATTGGACTTGTTGAGGATCATGGTACCACTCCACCTAACAAGTAAAAACCAGAGCCAGCCATTTGAAACTGCAACTGCAAAGTTCGCAAGGGCAAGGGTTCCGCAGAATGTGTTGGAATTGGGATTGGACTTGTTGAGGGTCATGGTGGTCGAGACAAGGGAGCAACAAAAGGTCGAGATGGTGACTGCAGTTTCGCATTGGAAGAAGAGATGAAAAGGGAGGTGTAGCAGGATTTTTCACGGAATTCAAAGGCCCTGCTCCCGACCTGTGATATTGTGAGGAGTCGCCAAGCTCATTAAAGCCTTATTTATTGTGTAGAGAGTGGGCATGGCTGAGCATGACATTAGGTATCATCAGTGTTCTAAAAAACGGGATTAATCTCTGGCAGGACCTATCGGATTAGATTCGAATAATTGCTATGCGCCGATTAACCGCCGATTACTAATTGATATGGGCCGATTACTACGCCTCGAAGCTTGAAGGGGGCTAACCGCTCTACTAGAGCCTAGCGACTTTTAGAACATTGGGCATCGTAGTGCTATGTTTTGGAGCTTCTCGTGGAGGAGGTCCATGAAGCCTAGAGTGCTTGCATGGTATGCGGAGTCATGAAACCAGAGGAGCTCGCTTGCCTTACCCCGAGGTATTGGGCCCGCCAGTAAGTGCCACGTGGCGATGCTCTTCCAGTACCCACACTCCCATCCTCAATTTTCTGTGAAAAAGAAATTCATTGAAGCTGTAGGTTATCAAGGACTTGTGGAGGTTCTCGTATCGTGTTATACATGAAACGTGCATATTGTGCATTCTTTCGCTCCAGTGTTCATGAGTTATTTACACATTCAGTTTACTGAGTTATTTGAGTCATCTATAGATGCAAGCACCATGTCAATCAAAAAAAGAAAAAGATGCAAGCACTTTCTAGGAGTGTCTCAACTTTTAAGGAGATAAAAATAATGCAGCAAGGAGTTCAAAAGAATCAAAACTACTCTTGTGTCTTACCATTGTGTGTTTCGACATTGTGGGAGTTTAACTAATACATCAAGGAGTTCAATTTCCTCCCTTTATGTGTTTCGACATTGTGGGAGCTGGGGCCTAAGGTAAATTTTGTTTTTGTACGGCATCAGTTGAAGAAGTGATGTTTACACAGCTACGAGACGATGTGCTATGTATAACAGTCATACCCAAGAAATGAAACCCGGAGGATGTAATATTGAAGTCACCCTAATCTTCAACCGTTTCCAACACACTCCGCACTTCAATAAAGCATGTCCTTTGGGTTAGCAAGACCTTCTGCACCCAAACACATTTTCATACTATTCAAGTGATCAAACCAAATTTGAAACCCCCATTGCTCGAATCAACTAGTCTCATTACAGCATATTTGAATCTAATGTTAAAAGTGAAAGCATATATAAAGACTAGAAGGGACACAACTAAAGAAAGCCAGGCTAGAAAAAGTGAGTGAAACACTCAGATAAGCAAAGAATGTCTAACCTGAAATCAAGACTAACAAGTTTTCATGAGCTCTCAACACTACACATGAGGGATATAGAAGGTACGTTTACTTGATTCAGTCACCAAAAGGGCATACAAAACACATGTTTGTGGAAAGAGAGATTGAATAGCAATGTCAATGGTACAAATGGTTCGAAAGTGTAAGATTCATAGCAGTTCTACAAATGATATAGTGGTTTGCAACAATCACAAGTTTTACAAATCCGATCTGTGGTCAACCAGGAGAGGGGTGAAGAGGTCTTTAAGAACATCAGTCCGGAGAGGGACACTATTAAGGAGATGAGTATTTGATAGTGTCATTGCCAAAAAAGGCGAACAATCATACCCAGAACCCATATGACCAACTATCCTCAGATTTTTTGTCCCCGACAAAAGGATGATACTAGCATAACCTCACTATTTCCTATTCTTTGAGAAGAAAGCAAACGTAAGAAATGGCAATTAATATGAATTGCACGCAAGATCAGATACAAGAGTAGGTATAGGACACTTCCGAAAAAGTAAAAGTTAACTTTCAAATTATCAGATCATTTAGCAAGTATGAGATACGTGCTCATCATATCCAGTGTCCAAAAAATATCCAAGTTTTATCAATATCCCATCAATACGGATATGAACCCAATCTAAAAGTAGTACTCATGCTTCATAGGTTAAGACTCCAACCATTTTAAGTGGGCACTAGCCGCTTGTAAACCATGTCTTCAATTGAAGTTCACTATTCATCACTTACCAATGCCCTTTGTACTCAAACTAGTAAATCTACTTAAATATCGATAAGGGATATGCATGTTCAACATCAAAAAACCTTGAAATATAGAAGTTCTTATTGTTGTAGAAGTTAATCTTAATTTTACAGGTCAAAGTGGTTGGGAAGGTGAGGTATTCACCAAACTAGAAGTCTTTATGATGTATAAGAGAGAAATTCACACACTCAAAACACAGACTACGTTTTATTGATCACAACACAAAACTCTCTCTCAACATACACGTCCCTACTCTATCTCCCTCTCTTCACTCTAACCTCCTCTATGTCACTCAACAAACACACACATGCATGGTCCACCCACATGCAAGATTACACTCCAGTTTAATGGGGCTGTGAATTGCAGGTATGAGAGGTTTTACATATGAACGTGTCATGTTTATTGCAACTGTGTGGAAGAGATGTGAAAGAGAGACAAAGGAATCCCACACGGGGATAGGGATAGCCCATCCTGTGATCTTCTGCAGTTTCATTCTCTGTCAGTTTGAGTTCTTCAACCATTTCAATGCTCGGGAGCTGGAGGAAAACTTTTTCAGCATGCATCACAATCAGTGCGCCGGGGTCTGCTCATTATGGTGCAAGTCGCCTATGTCTTGATTGAGCCTGATCTAGTCAGCAGTGCAAATTTGAACTGGAAGCTGTGGGTTACCTCTTTTCTGGGACTGGGAACTATGACTCCGATTTTGTCAGAGAAGACTTGTTTACAGGGTAGAAACCAATCCAGATTTCAGCAGAAAAGGTTGGACAATCAGTTCAATATTTCATCAAGAATGGTTGGCTTGCTCCCATGCCGACACACCGAACCAGGGAGCATTCCCTCAGAATCTGCATGAAATCTTCACCGTGTGAGTTCTTGAAAAAAAAATGAAGAGACTAACCTCTTTCAACTGCAATACTTCAGGATCTAGTGATACTTAAGACGGATAAAAAGATATATTTACAACAAGAGTTCAGATTTCCATCTTTATAGCTTGTTGTGGTTCTCCAAATGAAAATTTCAGTTAGTACTTACAAGTACTTTATTCGACAAATTTACAAGTTTACTTGATTCAAAAGCTTCTATGAACCCTGTGAGTTGGGTTTCTTTTCTTTTCATACAAAATGTTGACAAAATGTAGTCAATGTAAGGCGTAAATGGCTCAAATTACAAAAACGTTGCCTTTCATACACTTGGAAATGGACAGCGTAATTAGGCAATCAGACCATAGAAGCATATTTTCTTGTGATAAGGCATATTATATAATCGTATACAATTCAAAGGTTCAGCCAAGCACTCAGTTTTGATCAAAAAATGTCCTAGATGGCACTACCTTGGACTGCTGTTCCATTACAAGAGTCTGAAGGATGGCTTCTGAGGTTGCCATTGAGGAAAAGAGGAGATTGACAGGCAAACACAAGGACAAGTCAAGGACCTAACTGTAAAACCATGAAAATCGAGTCATGTCCCTCACAATGATCTCACATCCGACAATCCTTGATTCATGATCAATGGTTGCGACAATCATCACACACTTAAATTCGTTTAGAGTATACTGGAGCTGAGCTAAGAAGGCCAAATTTGAATGTCAAGGTCTCGTTAACATGAACTCACGCGGTGTTTTTCTTTTGCCCATCAAAACTATGCAACATGGAGGATGTCTGTGGTAGATGTCCAGCATGTCTCAATCTCACACTCATCTCAGCTAAAACTCTCTAAATTTCCTCTAATTGTGAAAGTGATCTATCACCAGCCACAAATTGCTGAAGCGCATATGAACCTAAGTTGAGCTGCTTCCGGGGCCATTTCGAATAGTCGTACTTTTCATCATTCTCCTAAATAAATAACTTCCATACTGTGGGAACATTGAGAAAGTATAACATATGTACTCGTGAGAATCCAAGGAGAAATGGTATTCTATTGAGACGGGTGTGAACCCCATCCATAAGTACTCATGTTTCATAGATTAGACTCCAACCATTTTTAGTGGGCCTGAGCTACCTGTATTTGAATATTTTCTAAGTTCAGCATTCATCACTAACACATATAAGTATCAACAAGGGATATATGAATGTGCAACCTCAAAAAAATTTGAAATAAAGAAGCTCTCGTAATATGCATCTACAATTAAACATCAACAAAAGAAGCAGAGTCGTTTACATTTCACAAAATACCTGAAGAAGCTTCTCATTCATTGCCTCCCAATCTCTCCTCTATGATAAGCAGAGACTAGGCTCTCGACATAGGTGCTTCCAAACGTAAATCCAGTGGGAGAGCCATGAACCACCATGTCGCTCAATGTTTCATTTTTAAAATTGTACACAACCAGTTTATCTCCATACGATCTATCATGTATCTTTTCCCTTGTTTTCAACAAATATTCATCTTCCCTTAGCAAACACAACAATTCCACTACATACCTCTTAGGCACATCAATCGGAAATTTGGTCCAAGACTCTCTTACCCCATACTCCTTCATCATCCAACCACCACCAGTAGTCTCAATTACATAACTCATCCCCAGATTAGCCAAACAGAGACAACCCCCGACAACTGCCACACGATAATCCAATATCTCAACTTCGCAAAACGAAGCAGGCAGCAGCACTTCCCTGAAAATCTCATCCGACAAATTGAAAGCAACAATCACAAAGGAACCAGTCCTTTTCCAACAAAGGAAATGAAGACACCCACTAAAGAAAACCCCACAAGAGGTTGTCCAAAGAGGGACATAATCGATAGTATCGTGAATTTTCCTCCAAGCATTAGTTTTCAGTGAATAAATAGCCCCAATGGTAATACCACGCTCGGTAGGAGAATCAGTTTCAGTTTCATTATAAACAATTTTCAAAACCTTGTAATCATCAGTAGAAGAATCGTAACCAACGCCATAAACATCATGGAAGACACCACGAACTGGACCGAGTGCAGAAGGACATGTGGCCAGTACCTTATACTCTCTAGTGGATGGATTCCACAAGAAGTTGGAATTATCCACTAGGGAAACTAGAAGCAAACCATCGCAGGAACTCAGAACCCTAATTCTGACTGAAGAAAAATCAGCCAGTGTTTTGATCGTCGGGTTTACGTCCGCGAAATCTACCGAATAGAGATTGTGATGGGTGGAAATGATAATGATTTTCTGATCAAGATTTTTGGGGTTTTGGGTCTTGGCTCGATTGAGGTGGGCTTTTGCGAAATAGGGGTCGGAGATTAGGGAATTCCATGAGGGAGAAACAGACTTGAATCGGCAAAGGGATTTGACGGATAGTCGAGAGAGTATGTCGATGACGATATCCGGGGGAAGGGTTCCGTCATTGGACATGGCTGCCGCCTTCGGAGCCGTTTGGGTGGTTGCTGAGGATGGTGGTAAGTGGTGGAGATGGTGTGCTGACAAAAGACCAAAGCGGTGGAGATGGACTTTTAGTAATCCCTCCGACCCTTTTATTAGAGTCAGTATTCCATTTTGAATTGTCACTTCATAGGTGTTCATTTTGTAAACTTAGTATATAAAAATTGATGCATTTTTTATTTTGTGCTTAAAAGTATATTATATTTTGAAAAGTTAGTAAATACAAGTGTAATGATGATATATTCATAGAGAATAAGTAAGGATAATGGAAATAAAAATTGATATAAAATGTGTAATGATAATGTTTCTTTAATAAGTTGAAGTTATGAATTAAAACGCTTAAAAAAGAGCGGAGGGAGTATCTCCGACCAATAAGCCAAATCTGACTAGGCATGACGAGCATTTTTATTGACAGATGCCAAATTTGGGCCGGAGATTGTAACGGTTAATTTGATACCCGTTTGGAATCCAATCCAGATGAATCACGTGGCTTTGAAGGGACATGAAAACATGTTAATTTTCAATCCTCTGTACGCATGCCAAATTAAAATAATGTGCCTGTTTGATTTTTTTTTTTTTCCTTTAAAAGTTTGACATTAGAGTTGGCATAAGGGTTAGAGAATGATAACTTGACATCAAATATATAGAATTTTATTTAATTGGCATAAGGGTTAGAGAGGAGGCTTGATGTCAAATTGGAGGTGCCAAAATGCAGTATAAGTTTTCAAAACAAATTTGGCATCTTCAATTTGAAATCAAGTGTGGGGATGCTCTAAAAACGCTTCCAATAAACATGTCAAATCTGACGTGTCAAGTGAAAGAACTGGCATGTGAAGTAATTCCAACTCAAATATCAAATTCTTAGGGTGAAGTTACCTTCTTGAGCTCCAAAAAAAAAAAAAAAAAAAACGTGTCATTTGTCAATTGTCACATGTAACATTTTCTTATTACCACTCTTAAGATTTATCCATATATAGGTTTTATTCATACATGAGATAGTTTTTTTCACGGAAGCTCAGTGAACAGGTTGTTCACAGAGCAACGCAATCTCAACTGTCTATTCGCGTAATTAATGGTTGAAATTCAATTTTAATTATGACCGGTTACAATTAACTCTTTCCCGAAAAAATTTCATTAACATTCAAATCGTCCAAAAACACTTTGGACGATCGCGATTGGATTCCGTAACTTCTTCTTTACAGAACAACAGTAAAGAAGATTTTCTCTTCACATTCATATATATGTCCTTCCAATTTCCATACATAAATAATCCTAGTATTTGAATTAAGGATTGTGACAACCATAATTGGATTCCCCGACTTCATGAAGTCACGTCTACATATTGACATATTGTAAAACCCACTGGATTTATCAGTAAACCGAACTGACTTCATTAGGTTTTTTTTTATTTATTTTTGCTTCATACCAAATTTGTGTTTCAATCATAATTTTTTATTTTTTAAATTTCTCTTATCAAGATGAACGAATAATCTTGCGAACCCACAAATTTATGTGTTCAGGAAATAATTTGTGGTTGCCCAAGCCCAAGGGCTTGCTGGGCTGCCGCATACCATGTTGTTCAATTTTCCACCGTTGAATGAGGAGTTTGATTACTATCTGATTTTCATAGTTGAATGGGGAGCTTTGATTTTTTTTTTTTGAACCAGAAAGAAAGAAACGTATGATATATAAATGGGGCGGTTCCAGAAACACCTAAAAAAACACTTTAAATCTCAATCTCATAGTTTCCGATCAAATTTTGATGATCTGAGCCGCTCAATATGTTCAGCATGTGATTTTAAGAGTTCTGGTAAGAAATTGAAAAAAAAAATTGACCGGAAATGACTTGATTTGAGCATTTTTTTTATTGAACCGTTCAATAAAAAACTATTTGGATGAAGTTTTTCCCGGTTATTTTTTTTTTTTTGCTAATTTCTCACAAGGTACCCTTAAAATCATGTTCTGATTACATTAACTGGCTTGGATCATTGAAATTCGATCGAAAACTTTGGGGTGTTTTTTTAGGTGTTTCCGGAACTATCCCGATATGTAAATATAAAAAAGGACACTACCAATCCAAAATAAAACAAACCCCAAAAAAAAAAAAAAAAAAAGACTCTGACAAGTTCAAGTGGGTGCCAAATAAATTTGAAGCAATTGAAGTCGTACTACGACAAGTTAAAGTTTAGAGGGTGAACGAGAACAGCACATCTAGCAGTTTAGGACAAATAACTAAAATTTCCCAGATTTCTGGTTCAATATGCTGGATAACTATAGGAGACGTAACTTTCCCCTACCCGGCAGTATCTATCTGGATACTTTAGGTCTTTAGGTGTGTATTGAGCTTTTCTCCTATCCGGCTGTATCTATCTGGATACTTTAGGCATTCAGGTGTGTATTGAGCTTTATTCTTTTAGCTGCTGTATTTTTCAACTTTTGGTTGTATTCCTTTTCTCTATTCCTAATAAATTATTAAATTTGCCGATTAAAAAAAAACTAAACATAAGCCCAACCATAAAACTTATGTAACAAGTGCAAGTATACAATTCCTTCCAACCATAAACCTTCTGTTGCACAAACAAAAGAGAAGAGGAAGAATATTTCAAGAAAAAAGGGCATAGGGTCACTCATATTTCACAAAAACAATAACTGAACAAGCTTCTCATTTACTGCCTCTCAATCCCTCCTCCATGATTAGGAGAGACGAGGCTTTCGACGTAGGTGCTTCCGAACCTAAATTTAGTGGGAAACCCACGAACAACCATGTCCCTCAGTGTTTCTTTTTTCAAGCTGTACACAACCAATTTTTCCGTACAAAACCAGTTTTTCAACAAAAATTCGTCTTCCGCTAACATACACAACAAGTCCACTGTAGACATCTCGGGCATACCAATTGTAAATTTCAACCAAGACTCTCTCACTCCGTAATCCTTCATCATCCAAAACTCGGTTTTACGGCTCCGTTCATCAACCAAACAGAGACAACCCCCAAGGACTGCAAGGCGATAATATAAACTATCGTTTGCACCAAACAAAACAGGCAGCTGCAACTCCCTGAAACTCTCTTCCGACAAATCGAAGGCAACAATCACACAGGATTCATTCCTCCGGCAAACGAAATGGAGACGCCCATTAACGAAAACCCCACAAGAGGTTTTCTGAAGGACATAATCATGGGAATCTTGAATTCTCCTCCAAGCATTAGTTTTCAGTGAATAGACAGCTACAATGATAGTATCACGCTCAGCTGAAGATAGAGTACGAAAGTAAGAGAATATCACGACCTTGTAATCATCCGTAAAGGAATCGTAACCAACCCCATAAACGTTAGCCGAGTACAAACGAACCCGCGGGAGCGCAAAAGGAAATGGGGGCAGTTCTTTACATTCTCTAGTGGATGGATTCAACAAGAAGTTGGAATCGTCGTAACGGTTGACTAGAAGCAGACCCTCGCAGGAGCTCAAGACCTTGATTTCGGAACTATTTTCAGGTAAATCAACAATCACAATCGTCGGATTTACGCCAGCGAAATCGATAGAGTGGAGGTTGTAAGCGGTTTAACTGGAAGTGATGATAATTATTTTCTGCTCGTCATAGTTGGTTTTCTTGGTTCGATTGAGGTGGGCTTTGACAAATTCGGAGCCGGAGATTAGGGAATTCCAGGAGGGAGAAACAGACTTGAATCGGCAAAGGGATTGCACAGGTAGTCGAGAGAGTATGTAGTCGAGAGAGTATGTCAGTGAGGATCTCTTGGGGAAGGATTTCATAGTTGGACATGGCCGCCGCTTTCGGAACGAGTTCCTATAGATGGAAAAGAAAGGAGAATATATTGATCGGAGTTGTTTGGGTAGTGGTAAGTGGTGAACTGTAAGGGTGGTTGCCGGAGGGTTGTGGTAAGTCGTGGTGATTGGTGGTTGTGGAGAGGTCTTTATAGGCAATGGTCGACTGGAGATGCTTACACTCAAACAAAACATAGAGAGAGAGAGAGAGAGAGAGAGAGACGGGTCAGCTCAACTGGTCGATCAGAAGTTCCATTTCCTACGATCCGTCGTGGTTCGGACTCTGGCCAATTTTATGAAATCAAAACAGGGGATTTTTAGAAAGCGACCAATCATTACAAAAAAAAAAAACATTTTGGTGTTATTATTTTTTGTTGCAGGAAGTCTACTTTTATGTTAAAGTCTTTCCCGTTGGAACTCCGGGGCATCTATCCACGATTATGCTATTTACTGAAAACTTTTTACTCAAATAATATCGGATGAATACTCGGAATGGTTAGAAATAGAAAGAGGAAGGAACGCACCTTTCCTATAGAGAGAAAGATGCTTTCATATTTTCTTAAACCTAAATTGAAATGACTCAGGGGAGGAAAGGTCCACTTTATCTTTTCTTTTTTAATGACGTTTGATTTCCCATCTTACCACAGAAATGGATAAGAAAAAAGAGGGGGACTTCAGCAACCCATCTTACTTCAGAAATGGATTAAAAAAAAAGGGGGACTTCTGACTTCTCCAATGGGAGATCAGTTTATAGATTTTTATCTTCGAAACTCATTCATTCCAAGGGACAATGCGTGAGAAATCAGCCATCTCAAGATTGTTTTGTCTCTGGCCAGATTTTACAGCTAATTTTTAGAAATTTATTTAGATATTTGTCCGACATAGCCGCTACTGTATATGAACTGAGCCGTTTGTGAACTGTTCAAGATTCGACTCGGTAAAGGCTCGTTCGAGGTCGATTCGTCTACTAAATGAACTGAACTTAAACCTCAATTTTAGGCTCGTTTCATAAATGAACCGAACATGAACGTAACAGTATTCGGCTCAATTAGGCTCGCGAGCCTAGAGTATATGTATATCATGGAGATTTTGTATAGTGAAATAGTGAAAATTTTAAAACTTGTACAAGTCTGAACGTTTCCAATTACTAAAAACTTACTTATGTATATGTTTTTATCATTTTACTTGTATATGAACATATTAAAAATTTTATTTGCAGTTTCAGATCTATATAAGAGCATAAATATATGATATTATTGGGTCGTTAATGCTTGTGAACAAACTCAAATTCGACTCAAACCCAGGCAAGTTCAGTTCGAGTTCGGCTTGTCAAAATTTTTATTGAGTTCGGCTTGAGCTCGAGTTCATTAAAAAACTTAATGAACTATGACGACCCGAATTTTTATATTACCTCAAAATTAATACATCTCCAATAATTACAAGTCCTCAAGATAAATATACATGGTGGGCCCTAAAAACCTCCAAAATGATACGGATTTTCTAAACAATCTCTAAAAGTAAGTCTTTCAATACTTCAACTCGGGTTCCCACTAACTTACTTTGCACCTGAAAAATATAAAATGCCCTGGTAGTATATGCAATACGAGGACAATAAACATGACTATCGTTAAGAATATGCTCAATAAACGAGGATAACAAATCAAGTAAAATCATTCTGAACGTTTTCATTTGTAGCCTCATACCCGGCTCATCTTGATAACATAGCAAGCACAGCCCAGGTCAAACTCTGTATTGGGCACATGGGCCCCATAAACATTCTGGACTCCCCATTGGGCAGTTCATCATACATCTTTCATAACTCTGTAACCCGGTGGGCTTAAACATGTACCAATCTGTTTCATGGCTTTCAGCCAAATACTTTATGTGTCACAATACAAGAAGTGATAATAACTGAATCAATAAGCTTAGACAAATGATTACAAATATGAGAGAATCAAAGAACACTATTTGCAAAAAAATTTAGCTAAGAATTAATGTATTTCACACTATCCGGTACCTCAAAATTATCATATGAGATGTGAACACCGCCTCAAGAATCGGCACTCTAATTTGTACTTCAACCAGACCCCAAACCACCCATGATTTTCTTGCTCCAAAAGATGGATAACTCAACGGCTTGCATGTATTTGAAAAACTCAGAGTAAAATGGAGAAGTATCAATTACTTATACATATGAAGAGGACAAGTTTCTTCACCATTCTTAATTATGCACATAAAGCACGCTCCTGTTTGGATGTAGCAATGTGAAGGGGATTATGATATCCCCCTCCTAATACGTGGACCTATGCATAGGGCGTGGTTTGGAAAGTCCAAAACTAGGGTGGATATCTTAATACCCTTGCTCCATAACTCCTCCTAATACCCCCTGAGGGGGGACTTACACATGGCTAGGGTGAGAGCCGGCTACGTGGAATCCCCCCTTATAATATCCCCTCTTTTCCATTCAACTACAAAACAATCTTATCCTCCCATTTTATACCTCTTCCAAACCATGTATTATTTAATCCCCCCGTCACATCAATGTAGACCCACCCTTCTTACATAATACCCCCTACTATCCAATCACCCCTTCTTACATAATACCTCCAAACCTAATACATCATCCAAACGAGCCCTTATAGCCAGAAAGGTGTGCCACCTGCCCATTAATTCTATACATTTACCATGTGTTCACACACTCACACAAAACTCCTCTCACCACCACCGAATGCCTCTATCATTTTTTTTAGTCCTATATTGTCTAAATTTAAAACTCAAGCAAAAAAACCATTTAGGAAAAATACGGGATTTTACATGAACGAATCTGAACATTTTAATATTCGGTTCGATTCGGTTCATTTACAGCCCTAGCCGCTAGACTAGAATCTATGGAAAATCGATTATTCTATTAAATTGCTTTCGTCCTTTCTCGACGGGTGGGTCTTGCAGTAAAGCTCCCTCCTGCCTTCACACTTGCAGGCCGATCTCCTTCCGGACTGGGAAAGTTTAAAAATCATCAAAATTAGTAAAGCTGAAGTCAACGAGGGTACTACTGTAAAGAAATGAAAACCTCGAGCTAAGTCTTCTATTGTTTCTCAACGGTGAAGTAAGACCAAGTCATGAGCTTATCATCTTATGTTGGAACAAGTTGACAGGATCCCTTTATCATTAATTTATGATGACCTCTCCAAACAAGCACAAGATTATCGCTAAATGTCCCTGGAGACTCTCATGAGGCTATATTTATATTGCAGCCCTTCTCTCCCTAGAATCTTTTCTTGCATCTAGGATTCAGGGATTTACAATCCTTCTAGTTCCTTCGTTCTCTAGTTGTATTTGAAAGAATTTGAAGGAAAAGAACTTTGTTTCCACCGAGCTATTTATATAAATGCTATTTATTCAACAACTTTGATTGGTTAATACGAGTTAATTTTCTGTTACAACAATATAGAGATCAAGTATATCTTAACAACGAATGAGTGAAAGTGGATTCTTTTCTAACGGACAAATCACTCCCGGAAAGAATCCCATCTTTCGTATTCTTTCCATTTTTTTATCGCAATTAAATAGAATAATCCATTAATAGAATAATGGATTTTCATAAATTCTAGATATTAAATTTGTATATTAATATTTCTATATGGCGATTAGATTCCTTAGTCCCTTAGTTCCTTATCCCTTTAGAAAGAAGCTTCGGAAAGACCTGTCGCTCTTGAGATCAGTTCCATTCTTATTTGACACACCAATCTATCGAAGTTACAATATAATAAGGCCGTTAAAATCCACGAATTATTAACAAATTCGTTCATTTTTCGAACAATTTCCTCTTTATCTTTCTTCTCTAACCGGTGTAGGATTAAAGATCATGTCCAGGATTCGAGTCAAATCAACCTTCCCTCTCATCTCGGGGTGAGGTAAGGACTACAATTAGATGTTCGTTGTTCAATATCTCATTCGTTTTTCGAACAACTTCCTCTTTATCTTTCTTCTCTAATTAACTAGTGTAGGATTAAAGATCATGTCCAGGATTCGAGTCAAATCAACCTTCCCTCTCATCTCAGGATGAGGTAAGGACTACAATTAGATGTTCGTTGTTCAATATCTTGACTGCTCAAAAAGTTGGACTAGCTGCTCCTCCAACCCAGAGTGGATTCTAGGGCAACGGCCGACCTCACTTTTCACTTTTCAGCCTTGGCATTAGCATAAAGAAACTAATGAGAAATTTAATACTATTATATCCTCTATGGGGTAAAAAACACATCAAAATAACACAGTACCCAACTGCTTGGACACTTTTCAAAGCTAGTAGTAATAAGGGAGTTATAATCCAATCCATTATAGTAACATAATACAGTAACAATTTAGGTATGTCCCAAATGAAGATAACTACCACAGAACGATCTAAACAGTCAAGGAAAAACTCATTAACAGCAATAATGCAATTAAACTCCAAGTCAAGCAATGAAACTAAAGCTAAACAAAATACAAAAAAGCTACAGAAATTTTTGTTGATAACAAGTCTGCAATTGCTTTGTTCGAGGAATCCCGTTTTTCATGATCGGAGTAAACATATTGATACAAGGTGTCATTACCATAGAGAATGCATTACAAATAAGGAGGTGGAGCTCAAGTACGTAAAGTCTCATGATCAGATTGCAGACATTTTTACAAAGCAACTCAAGTACGAGGACTTTGGAAGGCTTCGGGCACTACTTGGAGTTACTAAGAAAGTCAAGTTTAAAGGGGAGTGTTGAAAAGATAAACTTGACTTGTGTCTTTTGGAATTTTCTACAGTTTCTAGAATGTTTTTTATGTGCTAGGTTCATTCATGTATTTGGAAGTTCATGTATTCCTAGGATCATGAATCTAGGAAGGTTCATGTATGATGCTTGGGAAGTAGAAGCCTATTAATTTTAGTCTTATCTATTAGAGCCTATAAATACCTCTTCCCATCTCTCGAACATCTTATAGACCGTTTTGGATTTTTTTTCCAACAGGGCAAAGGTAAGCAATTGAGGTCAATATGGTAGATAAAGAACTTAACATTGTGCTTGGTTCACAACAGTATAGTGTTCATTCCGTCAACTGGTTTGTACGTTAAAAGAAAATGGTAGACATTATCAATGGAACCATCATCCACAAGAATGAGATTGAGATGGTCCTTCCATTGCCAAACCAAGGAATGAAGATTCCATCCTGTCCTAAATCATTCCACACCCCGACTTAATTCTCACAGGAAGAATCAAATACCACTAACACATTTCCACTATAAGACTTCAATTTCTCAAGAAGTTGCATTCCATAACTAAACCCTAGATATTATGCACAACGGGTTGCTAAACTAAAGAGTAAAGACTGCGAGCGAGTTCTATTGATGTATTAGTTCAGTCCAGTACAAATGAAAGCCCAAATGATTTAGTAAACTTTGCAGGATTGACAATAAAAGAGAGGATTGAGGCTTGGGAAGCAACAAAAATAATTGAGAAGCTAAAAAGACCTCAACTCGTGGCAATGAAAGTAATGAATTGAGATAGGTCGCATTGGGTTCCTTCCAGCTAAGTCCAGAGGGGAAGACTAGTAATGAATAGAGATTTTTATGTTGTCACTACCAAGTGCCAATAAAAGGCAAACTATCATACCAGGAATCCCTTTGTCCAAACATTCTCAAACTGTCTATGTACGCTCCCAAAATGGATGATACTAGTTTAGGGAAAAAAAAGCTACTCTTTCTCTACGGAATAAACAAAATATTGGAAAACTATTCATGTACTTATTGCTAATAATTTTTCTTTGATGCTGCATAAGAAATGCCATTTTCTTTATATCATGGAAGGGCAGAAACGCGACGTAAGAGTATTCGATTCTTAATTAATAAAGAAAATTTATGTGCAGTGAGTATCCAAGGAGCATGCGCATCATATATGGACATTACACCCCTTTATGAGTGCTCATCCAGTCATGCTTCATGGGTTGGACTCCGACGATTTAGGTTTTTTAGTGCGCCCTAGCAACTTGTGTATGATCAAGCATTAATTAAATTTCAACTTAAATAAGTAGCAAGAAAGAATATGTTAATTTGCAACCTCCAAAAACCTTTTTAAGTATAGAAGCTCGTGCAACGCACGATAAATACAATACTTAATCAACAAAAGAAGTGATCGATTCATTTCTATTTTGGAAAGTGGAAACATACTTTATCACGCTTTGAACTTTCACCTGAAGAAGCTTCATATTGTCTCCGGAATCCGTCCTCCATGATTAGGAGAGAGGAGGGTCTCCATGCAGTGGTCCCCAACTAGAGATGTAGTTGGAATGCCAGGAACCACCACTTCCCTTCGTATGCCTTGCATTGGATTGCAAAGAATTAGTTTTTTCCCGTCAAATTCATCTTCTACCCTTCCACTGATACTTGTAAATCTCTCTCTCCTCAACACAAGTTCCTCTTGTGTTGACAAACACAACACAGCCACTATAGACCTCCCAGGATTAGCGATCGAAAAAAAAATCCATCCACGACTCTTTCACACCATAATCCATTATCAACCAAACATCAATTCGATCACTCTTCGACCAGACAAGCAAACAAAGACAACCCTCAAGAACCGCCATGTCATGACCCCTAAACTCGGTAACATCATACGAGGCAGGCCACTCCACTTCCCTGAAAATCTCATCCACCAAATCGAAGGCAACAACAACTTCAGAATAATCCAAACCACCAGTCCTCCCACATAGGAAATGGAGATGCTCGTTAAAGCAAACCCCACGACCACGTCCCACAGGATCATAAGGGAAATCTTGAATCGTCCTCCAAGCATTATTTTTCAGTGAATAGACAGCCACAATCGTAACATCGGCATCATTAGCGTTTCGCCGTTGCTTAAAAACGGGCATCACGACCTTGTAATCAACCGGGTACGAGACATAACCCAACCCAGGTGGATAAAAGACATCCACCGAAGAGTATTGTCTGTATTGAGGAAAAGGGGAAGGCAGTTCCTTCCATTCACTAGTGGATGGATTAAATAAGAAGTTGACAAAATCTTCATTGGAAACTAGAACCAGGCCATTACAAGAGCTCACTGACCTGGAGTCGACGCTCATGAGGTTGAAGGGCGGATGATCAAGCATTTCAGGGGTCGGGTTCGCGTTGGAGATATCTACGGAGTAGAGGTCGAAAGAACTGGTAAAGAGTATGGCTTTACTTGGGTGGTGGGTGGCTTTGGTTCGATTGATGATAAGCACCCGAGAATGTAATGTAGGGTGCGCTAGTATCTAGTTTTAGTCTAATTTAATTACTTATCAGTTATTATTAACGTGTTTGCTCGTATAGTGCTTTGGTTATGTTTTGTAGATAAATCGCCAAATAAAGGAGTCTTTGAGGCCTAAGGCATGTCAAGGTGGAAACAGCCCGAGCAGAAGTTGTTTTGCCCGAGCAGAAGTTGTTTCGCCCGAGCAGAACCAGAAATGGCCAAGGCAGAAGAAGTTTCGCCCGAGCAAAACAAGACTTGCCCGAGCAAGAGGCAGAGAGAGGCAGCCAAGCGTCGAGTTAACGACCTCGGCATCGATGCCAAGCGATAAGTCCCATCGATGCCGAGCCCCTTAGTGATCAAGACTCTTATCCACTTCGGCATCGATGGGATGAAATGCTTTACATCGATGCCGAGCCCCATAGCAGAGCTTCCTAAGGCCGTTGCCATCGATGCCGAGGGGCTTAGGAGGGGATTTTCGGAGCATCTAGGGAATATTCCAGGCACGGAGCTTAGAAGTATAAAAGCTTATTTCATTATTTTGTACCAGTGTGTAGACTTAGATTTGCTTACCTAATTTTAGATCTAGATCTAGATTCAAATTGTTCTTGAGTGTTCTTGTTGTTCTTCATTTTTCCAGCTCTTAACTTTTAATTTTTTGCCATTAGTTGTTACTTTTTATTATTGTCTCCTTTATTAAAGTTGTTTATCTTCTCCCGATCTATCTTAATCTCTAATTTTCTTCTAGTGTTGCTTTTCAATTATGCTAAGTAGTTTTTCACTTGCTTTTATCTCCCTAGATATGAGTGAGTAGTTTTAAGGGTTAGGTCATGGGGTGATTAGCATCTCATGACTCGGGCGAAAATTGCATTTTGCACCCAATAAAGCTTTAAACTTTGATTTGAAAATTGATGTGGGGTTCGGGTTTGTTTGTCAAATCACCGAGGTGTTAACCTCTTTGATCATGTGTAGGTGGGAGCTTCGCCTATCCACCACACATGATGCTTAGAGCTCTTTCGCACGAGGTATTTGCCAAATGAACTCTAGAGCTAGCTTGGTTCTCAAATCATTTTATTTTCCGATTTGAGAACTTTAACCGAGTATCTTAAATTGTGTAGTTGGGTGAAAAGTGTGATCTAGCTCGAGTCTTGGGTGTTAATAATTCCTAGACCTAGCCTATCTTTTCTCTAGTTAATTCCGTTTTAATTTAGCCCTTTTATTACCACCATAAAAGTAAAACAAAGTTGGCTGTCTTAAAGCCGAAAGCCCGTACTTCCATCTACAAATCCGAGCAAGCCATATAATTATTCCCTTGGGTACGATCCCGGATTTCAGGTTTATTATGCTTCAAACGACGTGTTAAACCCTACGCTTGGGGTATTATTCCGCATTATTATTATCATCGGAGCGAACGAAGCAATTGAGAAGGGTTTGAGCAGGGAAGGATATGTGGCAAGTGAGATTTTTGGGTAATGGAGACTTTTTGTTTTTTGTTTTTTTTTTGTGTTTGATCATGCAAGTGCAGTTGCAAAGAAGTGGAGTTTGCTAGTGTAATCATTTTTCCGTAGACCCAACGGATCGTGAAATTAATGATCGTGCTAGTGCATTCGGAGTCATGTGATGCACATTAAGATTGTAAACGAGTCAAAAATTTGAGTTTGAACTCTGCTCGAACCTTAACGAGTCGAGTTTAGTCATTTACTGAATGAGCTTTTTTAATCGAGCTGAGTTTTTGTCAAACGAATCGAGTTGACTCGTTTACTAAATGAGCCAAAAATCAAAGGTCGAGCTCGACTCGTTTACTTAACGAGACAATCTGAGCCAAGCGTTAGCCAGCCAACTGAGCTCACAAATTGCTCAAGTGGACTCAAGTGCAATCCGAACGAAATTGTGTCCGGAATTGTGTTTAACGATTGTGTTGATAGCATTGCTATGTAAATACGGAGTAGAGTCTACTGTTGATAGCATTGTGTTGATAGCATGTATGATTATTCATTTTTTTTGGTTACTTGCCAAGTAGTGCTCCAAGACTCTACTACCCCACACATCTACATGGGAAATATTTTAGTCACGGGCGCTATGTAAATACGGAGTATGTGGTCGATTACCCCTCAATTCACATGCGTTTACAAGCAATGGCGATCTTTGATCTTTAAAATATCCGTCACAAAAATCGGCTCATTGACAGTTCTTGTCCTATCCGACTCAAGAGCATAGTCTTTTTCTCCTCACTCCATTGACCAACACCAACAAGAAGTACTTCAAGTGAAAAGCGTTTATATTCCTTGGAACATGAATGCATCCGTTAATACTTACAAGATTCGATTCTTGAGATCTTGTAACAGGTTGTTGCTTATGCATGCCTATGAGGATTTGTTCCTGTGGAATTCAATTACTAGATTCTTCAAGAAAGTACTAGCATTTGACCGATTGCGTGATAGGGACTACCGAGCTCGTTCTGGACTTTGCTATGACTCCACCATTGACAAGTACAAGGCCATTCTTGTGCTTGCTCATCAGACTCCAGGTCACGGAGGTAAATTTGCTATGGTTGGTAGTCATAGGAGGAAAAGTTGGATAGGGATTCACTTCCTGTATAGAGTACGTAAACTGATTTTAGGGCTCATAGTCAATGAAAATCTTCACTGGTTTGCCTCGAAGAACGATTCAGGTAATTATTTACTTTCACCCCACAAAATTATTTACTTTGATGCACAAAGGGATAAATTTGAGGAGGTACTGATGCTAGATCTTAGAGGTGAGCACGGAGATCGATATCATTTGTGGATTGAAAGTTTTGGATGGATGCCTTTGTATGTTTCGCTGGGGCCGTTCACGCAGTCAGGGACGGATTCAGAAATATCATTTAGTAGGGGTACCTTGTTAATCATAGTGACGAAAATTTAATTTTTTTAGTTAACCACAATAAGATCGTTACATAATTAAGGTATGCAATACAAACTACAAAAATATATAACACATATTTTCACTTAAATTATGTAAAA
Source organism: Rhododendron vialii (assembly GCF_030253575.1). Classification (NCBI taxonomy): domain Eukaryota; kingdom Viridiplantae; phylum Streptophyta; class Magnoliopsida; order Ericales; family Ericaceae; genus Rhododendron; species Rhododendron vialii. The sequence goes on from NC_080558.1 coordinate 14,371,460, forward strand.
ATAAGCACAAAATCTCTGACAAAATTTGAGAGTATGGTTTACATGAACACCGACAAGTTTTAGAATGATCGATATAGTTTTATTAATGATATTATTTTAAAATATTGCTCTTAGACAGTTAAAAATAAGTACAATTAAAAAAGAATCGATCAAAGTAGACAAATAGTTCAAAAATCAACAAGTATAAATGAACCATATGACGAAATTGAAACATAAAACTAATTTTATATGTATATTTTCAAGATATATGCACTTGTTTATGTGTAGTAGAACACTTAATTTCATAATTATACAAAATATAAAAAAATATAACAAAATTATTTTAATTTTGAGCGGGGGCACGTACCCCCACGTGCCCCCCTTTCCCTCCGTCCCTGCACGCAGTAGTGAAAACTATTTGGAGCTATTAGTAACTAAAGAATCTGGTGTGCAAAAATCTTGGTCCTTCTCATGAGTTGGTGCCATTAGGATACACATAGAATGGTGAAATCCTGACCCGGGTTTGGGAACGTGGTTGGCATAAAAGGGCATTCAATCCCTATTCCTATAGGAGAATTTCAATTCAATGGGACCCTTATTTTTATGTAACTGCGCATGATCAGGAAAGTTTGATTACGGAGGAAGAGCTGAAAGGGGAAGCGACATATGTGGTGGTATATAATTATCACTCGCGGAAAATGAAAAGGGCAAGGATGGTTACTGGACCAAGGAGTACATGAAATCTTGAAGGGGAACGATATGCACGGAGAGCCAAATTTGAAAGAATTGGAATCGATTCGGAATAAGGAGAGTGAATAATTGTTGGGTAGGTGAGAAGCTAGTGATGTTAACCTCATTTTCTATTCTTTAATTGTTAAATGAATGATTTCCAGGCTTGATCTCAGCCTTTGACTCTTTTGATTTCTTTCCTTATTTACCTCATTTATTCTCTAGATGTTGTTACTGTAAATTAGGGACTGACTGTAGGGATTTCTTTTGACCTTTCCATTCAGGTTTTCCATAGTTGTCTTATAAATAGATGTACACAATGTATATACATTATCTGTCAATATACAAAGCTTTTCTCTTCATGGTATCAAAGCTCTAAAAGAACAAACGTTCACTTGTTTTCTTCATCTTGACTTCTCCTATGGCTTCTTCTGCTGGATCTTCCTCTTCTATGTTAAATTCTACTCCTATGTCTCTCTCTTTGGGCACTATTATCAACTATGTGTCCATAAGATTAGACGAAACTAATTATCTCCTATGGAGAAGTCAATTTGTTCCTATTCTCATAGCCAATGATCTGTATGGCTATGTTGATGGATCTATCTCGCCACCTTCGCGTACCATCCAATCCTCAGAAGGGAAAAATATTCCTAATGCTGAATTCCTCTCATGGCGCAAGACTGATCAATTTGTCTTGAGCTGCATCAATGCAACTCTCACACAAGGCCTTCTCGCGCAAGTTCTAGGTGGCTCCACTGCGCATGAGGTTTGGGAAAGCCTTCACTCCATGTTTTTGGAACAAAGCCAGGCCCGCTTTGATCTTCTTAAAGGGGACATTCAATCAATTCAGAAGGGCACATCATCTATATCAGATTACCTTAATCGGCTCAAGCATCTCGCCGATTCACTGGCTGCACTCCAACATCCAGTCCCTGACTACGAACTGGTTGGGCATGCTCTCAATGGTCTTGGAACAGATTATACAAATTTTGTGGTGATGATGGAAAATCGAGAACCCCCACCAACTTTTGCCGAACTCCGATCTCGGCTATTCAATCATGAACAACGCTTGAAACGTTCCGTTCAGCATGCTGCATCCAGCGAAAACACAGCTCTAATGTCCACACATGGATCTAACGCACACCAAATTCCATACGGACATTCCAACGGTCACTCGAACGAGCTACATCACAATTCTAGTTTTCGTTCCCATCAAACTAGATTTAATCAACCCCGCCAAAATCAGGGAAATAACAGATATCCCCAATCTCAATCTCAATCTCAGAATCGTGGTCGTGGACAAGGTTTCAGAGGAAAACCTTACTTGGGTAAATGTCAGATTTGTCGGGAACAAGGCCATAGCGCTTTCAAGTGCCCACATCGTTTCAAGCAAGGCTATAATCCACAGCAAGTTCAACAATCCTTTGCAGCCATGAACATCTATGAAACTCCCTCAGTAGCTCAACCTCAAAATTCTGATCCATGTTGGTATCCAGATACCGGTGCCACTAGTCATATGACAGCAGAGATGCCACTCCTTCAAAATCCACAAGAATATTCAGGTTCTGATTCGGTCATGGTTGGAAACGGAGCTGGTCTTCGTATCTCTCACACTGGTAATATCTATTTTCACGAATTCGGTTCTAGATTTCAACTTGAAGATGTTCTTTGTGTTCCAGCAATAAAGAAAAACCTTTTATCAGTGGGTCGGTTTACTATCGATAATAATTGCTCATTTCATTTTTTTCCATGGGGTTATTGTGTCAAGGATTTGGCTACGGGGAAAATTCTTCTCAAGGGACCAATTAAAGACAACCTCTATCCACTCCATCTTTTTAGTGGAAAACCAAGGAATGCAGATGGTGCAATGGCAAAGGAAACGGCCTTTCTCAGCTCCAAAGCCACTCCTGAAGTGTGGCATAATCGTTTGGGCCATCCCAACTTTCAAGTTGTTTCTTCTTTATCTTCAAATAAATGTCTAGAGGTCTCTGGAACTCTGAATAAAATTTTCATTTGTGCTGCTTGTCAATTGGGAAAAAGTAAGAAATTACCATTTAGTTCATCCTCAAGATGTTCTCCTCATCCTCTTTTTCTCGTTCATTGTGATATTTGGGGTGCTGCTCCAGTTTCATCCATTTCAGGGTACAACTATTACATTGTCTTCATAGATGATTACAGTCGCTTTGCATGGCTTTATCCTATGAAATTCAAAAGTGATAGTGTTACATGCTTTCTTCACTTCAAAAAGACGATGGAAAATCTCTTTTCTACAAAGATCAAGTATTTTCAAAGTGATGGAGCCTTGGAGTTAACTAGAGGTAAATTTAAATCTGTATTGGATGATTGTGGTATTAGTCCTCGCATCTCATGCCCTCACACCCAACAACAAAATGGCATTGCTGAAAGGAAACATCGTCATATCACTGAATTAGGACTTTCCTTGATGTTTCACTGCTCTATGCCTAAAAGGTACTGGTTAGAAGCATTTTGTACTGCTGCACATCTTATTAACCGGCTGCCTACACCACTTTTGAAGTCCAAGTCTCCATATGAAGTTCTTTTCAAGAAGCCTCCTGATTACCACAGTCTTCGCACTTTTGGATGCTTGTGCTACCCTTATTTGGGACCATATAGACAAGACAAGTTAAGGCCCAAATCAATGAAATGTGTGTTCTTGGGATACGACAATCAATACAAGGGCTATCGCTGCTTGGATCCAAATACAGGTCGTGTTTACACTTCCAGGCATGTTGTTTTTGATGAGTCTAACTTTCCATTCGCAGCCATGAAAGTTGATTCACCTACCTTGGAAACTCATCAACAATGGGTTAACCTACCCATTCCATTTCCAACATCAGGTCAAGATTTGTCCCTTCCTATTTCCGTGCCGACTCCACCATCACCTCCCTCAATACCTCCGATATTGATGGACCTGATCCTACATCATCATACCAAGCTCTTGATATTTCTACATGTGATCCTCCCATTACCTCTAGTCCAGCGCTAGAACCTCCTTCCACTCAAGATCCCTTACCAGCCAACAATGCAACATCTGCACCATTGCCTCTCCAACCGGTTCCTACACATCCCATGGTGACACGACTTAAGGATGGTATTGTGAAACCAAAGCATCACTCCTACTTGACCACAAAATATCCCATTCCCGAAGCCTTTGTTGCCCTTTTACCCTCTCATGAAATAGTGGAGCCTTCAACCTTTAATCAAGCCTCCAAACATCCAAATTGGTGTGCTGCTATGCAAGATGAGTTCAATGCACTTATGTCCAATGGGACTTGGTCTCTTGTCCCTCGTGATCCCTCCATGAATGTCATAGGCTCAAAATGGGTTTACAAGATAAAGGAGAAACCAGATGGTTCAATTGAAAGGTATAAAGCTCGTCTCGTTGCCAAAGGTTACAATCAACAAGAGGGTGTAGACTTCACCGAGACATTCAGCCCTGTTGTGAAACCTGCCACTATTCGCACGGTTCTATCACTTGCTCTTGCTAATCATTGGACCATTCGACAACTTGATGTGAAAAATGCCTTCCTTCATGGAGTTCTTTCCGAAGAGGTTTATATGGAGCAACCTCCGGGGTTTCATGACCCATCTTTTCCCACACATGTTTGTCGTCTTCACAAGGCTATTTACGGTCTTAAGCAAGCACCACGTGCTTGGTTTCAACGGTTTAGTGGATTTCTCCTTCAGTATGGATTTCTATGCAGTAGGGCTGTATGTTTGTTTTTCGGTCCTCGGCTGGTATCATGGTTCTTCTTCTCTATGTTGATGATATTATCTTAACAGGCACTTGTTCTTCTCTTCTTCACTCGTTGATTAATATCCTCAACACCGAGTTTGCCATGAAAGACTTGGGTGATTTGCATTATTTCTTGGGAATTGAAGCGAAGCGTACTCCTCAAGGACTTCATCTCTCTCAGTCCAAGTATGCACTTTCCCTTCTCTCCCGTACAACCATGTTAGAAGCCAAACCTTGCTCCACACCTGTCCCGGCTGGCTCTAAGCTTTCTCTCCATGATGGTGAACCATTATCTGATCCTTCATATTATAGACAAATTGTGGGCGCACTCCAATACCTTACAATGACACGACCTGATCTTACTTATGTCGTGAATCAAGCATGCCAATTCATGCATTCCCCCACTACAGTCCATCTACAAGCTGTGAAGCGCATCCTTCGGTATATCAAAGGCACTATTGATCTTGGCATCCACCTAACGACAGATTCTTCTCTTACATTGCATGCGTTTTCGGATGCGGACTGGGCTGGTTGTCCAGATAATAGACGATCCACAACTGGTTATTGTATCTTTCTTGGCCCTAATCTTGTGTCATGGTCTTGCAAGAAACAACCCACGGTTGCCCGGTCTAGTGCAGAGGCCGAATATCGTGCTTTGGCATGCACTGCTGCGGAACTCACATGGCTTCGTTCCCTCCTTTCTGAACTCCACATCCCACTCCAAGCACCTTGCTTTCTTTACTGTGATAATGTCAGTGCTACTTGTATTGCTGCAAATCCTGTCTTTCATGCCCGAACGAAACATATTGAGATAGATTATCATTTTGTTCGTGATCTTATTACCAAGGGTGCTCTCAAGATTCAATTTGTTCGTACGGACAACCAAACAGCAGATATCTTTACGAAAGGCTTGGCGTCCTCGAGGTTTCTTTTGCTTCGTGACAAACTCATGATCCGTTCACTCCTCATCAGTTTGCGAGGGGCTGTTAAATGAATGATTTCCAGGCTTGATCTCAGCCTTTGACTCTTTTGATTTCTTTCCTTATTTACCTCATTTATTCTCTAGATGTTGTTACTGTAAATTAGGGACTGACTGTAGGGATTTCTTTTGACCTTTCCATTCAGGTTTTCCATAGTTGTCTTATAAATAGATGTACACAATGTATATACATTATCTGTCAATATACAAAGCTTTTCTCTTCATTAATCTTCACCGTAATTTTCAATGTTTTAGACAGCAAAAATGAGTTGCTCCCTTTCCTTTTATTTGAAGTCATGCTTATTTGATGATTAATAACTTTTCTTTTAAGTTAAATGAGTGGAGAGAAACTTATTCACAGCTCCGTCGTGAACAAGTTTCTTACGGCATATTGCGACCTTCCAAAAGTGTTCTGAACGGTCCGGATTTTAATGAAACTTTTTCGGAGATTCAACTTTTTCCCGGAAAAGTTTTATTACCATCGATCTGGACCGTCCAAAATACTTTTGGACGGCCGCAATTAGCGCCGTAAACAACTAGCCGTGAAAAAGATTTTCTCAAATAAGTTAAAATCCTAGTTTCTTTCCTCCTCGCGCAATGCTCGATCGACAGCTTTTTCATACCATAAAAGAAATTCAGACTCTTCCAAATTAAGCATACACTTTCTTCTGAAATTGAAATCCCAAATTCATCTTACATATCTCCATGTCAAGAACATGAAAAAGACTCTCCCCCTTAGTCAAAGACAAAGAGCATAATCTGGCAACAACTGTATGGAAGCTCTTATAACATGAATCTACAATTCATCATCAACAAAAGAAGGCATATAGTCATTTACAGTTCACATAACACCTTAAGAAACTACTTGTTCATTACCTCCCAATCCCTCCTTCATGATTAGGAGAGACAAGGCTCTCAACAGAGCTGTGCTATCCACACAGATTTCTGTGCACAGATTGTGCACAGATTTCAATGTGGGACCCACTACGGGTCCCACATAAACAATCCGAGCCGTTCATTAAATGTAAAATATTTTTTCGAGTGTCCACACAAAAAATCAACTCAATCCGATACATATAGAAGCTCGATCCAATCATCTAACTTTTCATTCAGATTTCAGAATAATGAAAAGTTAAATGATTGGATCGAGAGCCTATAGGTATCGGATTGAGTTAATTTTTTGAGGAGACCTTTGAAAAAATATTTTACATTTAATGAGCGGTTCGGATCATTTGTGTGGGACCCATAATGGACCCCACATAATGATTTGTGCATGATATGTGTATGAAAAGTCTGTGTCAATAGACTTTCTGCTCTCAACATAGGTGACCTCAAATCTAAATTGATTCAGAATGCCATGAATTACCATGTCCCTCAGTGTTTCTCTTTTTGGATTGTACACAACCAATTTCTCTCAGTGCAATTTATCAGGTTTGACTTTCAACAAGAATTCATCTTTCGCTAACGAACACCACACTTCAAATGCAGACACATCAGGCACCTCAATTCTTAATGTGGTCCAAGATTCTCTTACCCCGTACTCCATCATCCATACCTCAAGTTGGTCACATCCATGGTTGTTCCACTTACCTACCTCAATTGCCACGTAAGGATGTGAAAAGTACTTGCGTTCATGGAACAAAGCAGGAAGCTGCACTTCCCTGAAAATTTCATTTGCCAAATCGAAAGCAACAATCACATAGGAACCAGTCCCACGACAAACGCAATGGAGACACCCATTAAGAACCCCACAGCTAGGCGACACAAGCGTATAAGGGAAATCTTGAATTCTCCTCCAAGAATCAGTTTTCAGTGAATAGACGGCTACAAATCATCTCTTCAAGATCAGTTTCAGATTTAGAATTAGAATAAATATGATAGTAACAGATAATCAGAAGCTTGTAATCATTCGTAGAGGAGTCATAACCAACGCCATAAAAATGCACGATCAAGCTACCTACTAACCCGATGTCTTTCGAAAAGGGGAAGCCTACTACCAACTTGATCGAGGAATAAAGGAAGTGTGGGAAGTTTCTTACATTCACTAGTGGATGGATTCAACAAGGAGTTGGAACTAATTCGATGGGAAACTAGAAGCAAACCATCGCAAGAGCTCCATACTGTGAACCGCTCGTCGGCGGCGGAGTTTCGTTCTGCCGTAGGAAAATCAAGCTTTGTAGCGGTCGTATTTACATTGGTGAAATTGACGGAGAAGAGATTGTAAGATCTTGAAATGATAATGGCTTTCTAGTCGAGACATTTAGGGTTTCGGGTGTTGGTTTGGTTGAGGTGTTTGGCGAAATAGGGGTTGGAGATTAGGGTTTTCCACGAGGGAGAAACACTCGAAAAAGGGAGTTGACAGGTAGTCGAGAAAGTATGTCGATGGTGATTTCTTGGGGAAGGGTTTCGTCGTAGGACATGGCCGCGGCCTTCGGATCCAGTTGAAACAATTGTTTGGTTGGTTTTGGGGGGGGGGGGGGGGGTGGGTGGTGATGCTTCGGAGGTGGAGATATGTTTACAAGCTTTTTAATGGTTGGTTTGCTTCGGAGGTGGAGATATGTTTACAAGCTTTTTAATGGTTGGTTAGAAATTAATGGTCAACTCCATGCTAGCCCCGCGCAAACGCGATGTTGTGCAAATCAAATTCAAAAGTTAAATTAATTAGTTGAAAACATCAATTCAACAATTGTTCGGAGGGGGGCGGTTAGTGGTGATGCTTCGGAGGTGGAGATATGTTTACAAGCTTTTTAATGGTGGGTTAGAAATTAATGGTCAACTCCATGCTAGCCCCGGTGCAAACGCAATGTTTGTGCAAATCAAATTCAAAAGTTAAATTAATTAGTTGAAAACATCAATTCAACAATTGTTCTGAGGGAGGCGGTTAGTGGTGATGCTTCGGAGGTGGAGATATGTTTACAAGCTTTTTAATGGTGAGTTAGAAATTAATGGTCAACTCCATGCTAGCCCCGGCGCAAACGCGATGTTTGTGCAAATCAAATTCAAAAGTTAAATTAATTAGTTTTTTTTTTGAAAAGTTAAATTAATTAGTTGAAAACGTCAATTCAACAATTGTTCTACTACGGTAGAGTATCTGATATACGTACATCTTTGAATTATTATCTTTGATCATGATTCATGACATCATGTGGAGATCTTTAGTAATACTATAGTGACTTATCCGTTTTTGCTCCGGTCGTTTATTGTGCTTGAGTGTACGTTGATAACCGACCTTATCTAGTTTTTGTGTGTGTGTGTATGTATATATATATATATATATATATATATATATATATATATATATATATATATATATATATATATATATATATATTGTAAATCTTTTTTAGATTAATCTTTCTTCTTGTCGTCGAGAGGAGAAGCTGAAAAACATAAATATACGGACTGAAATTTTAAAAAGTTTAGATAAGATGGCACTAAGCATAAATGTTTCAAACATATATATTTCATTTTTGGTGAACTTTTTTTTTCTTTTAAGCGCTGAATTATTAATGCAAAAAAATTAGATAAATGATTTTCGCTCTCCCTTTATTTCATATTATGGCACTCCTTTTTTGGAGTAGTAAAAAAAATGCATACAAAAATTTCACTTAAAGATAAGAAAAGAAGTGCTATAATCAAAAAATGGAATGTGAAAATCAATTTCTAATAATTAATGCAAAATAAGATAAAAATATAGCGAGGACGAACAAAAATACCGAAAAAGTACATAATTGAGGCGGGCGAAGTGGACCATACTTCCAATGAACGAGTGAAAAGCAGAGAGGATGGTGTGCCAATTGTAGAGGGAGTCCTTAAATCTATAATTATTAGATCGCATCTGGCTCTTTATATTTTGGATCAATTTACACCTTAAAAAATTATTTTATTACTTAAGCTATTCACTTTTAAAATCTCTACCATATCAGACTCTCTATATTAAAACTATTCTATTAAAAATATTATTTTTTTATTCCAAAAAATGCACCAAACATTCTCATTCCGAGCAATTGTTCACTTGTTATTTATTATTTTTATATAAATATATAATTAGTCTAAAAAATTAATTACTTCAATTTTTAATACATTTGAACCAGTGCGAATATCTTATTTTTTGTTCACTCAGGAAAAAAAATAGAATGTATGGTTTTGTCCGTGTGAGGTCCTATATGGAATTCACTCAGAAATTAATACTGTAATAAAGAGACGAATTTTGTATGGAAAAAAAGAAGAAGAAGAAGAATGTATAGAATGTATGGAAACAAAAAAGAAGAAGAATGTATTACATTGGAATCCACTCAGAAATACTGTAATAAAGAGATGAGTTTTGTCCGTGTGAGGTCTTGAATGTTCGTTTGCGAGTTTATGCCTTCTTTGTGGTTGCTTTCCCCCTCCTTGGGGGTACGTGGCTTACCTTTCTTGATCTATGGTTTTTTGTATCAACGAAAGCACCTCTAAACTTTGACATTCTTTTTTTTTTTTTTTCCCACTTCATTTTTTTGTTCTCTCGGAAGATTTAGAATCATTCGTGACAATTAATATTGCCAGTATTTAAGTGCAATAATACAATACAGATGACGTATGAAAGAATATATCTAAGATGAGAGGGTATATCGTATCATTCCAGATTTCTCAAGAGAGAATTCTATGAACTATGATAAAAGAAACACCACTCTAATTTACGTCTCAAACAAGTCAAATCATTTGATTTGATCCCTACGGTTTAGTTTATTCGCCAAAAGCCTAATGGGACTAGCTAGTAGTTGGTTTGAGCTTATAGTGATTATAGAATTACTAGGGTTTGTTTATATTCTTAGTGTAGCTCGTAGCAGGGTTTGGGTTATAATGATTGTGAGATTGTTTCAAGTTTGATGTAATCCTCGTACTTGTAAACTTCTCATACTAGTCAAGTATCTTGATTTTGATCCAGAAGCTACGCCACATGGCTCAAAATGCCTTTTCTTTTTTGGGTAAGTAATGGCTCAAAATGCTTAAGCTCAGCTCAGTTTGGATGACATGAATCTTGAGGAGGAATGAAAATGTGACATCATACTTCCATGATTCCAACGTTTGGAAGGAACATGAATAGGAATGTGATTCCACATTCTCAGAATTCCCATATTTGGAAGAGACAGGAATAGAATTGTGATTCTTGACGATACATCCGATCAGGAATCGCATTACCAGGTTGAGTAAGAATCTGATCCCTCTCTTACCCCATGAGAATCTTAGATTCCTAGCTTAATCGATAAAAAAAGGAAATATTGACTTTGATAAATTTTCAAAATAATTGATTCATGCATGAGATTACTGAATTAATCCAAACACTAGAATGAAATTACTCCAGGTATTGTATTCCTAGGAATTATATTCCTAGTAATCGTATTCCTATTCTCACTCAATAAAATTTGATTCATAGTAATCACATTGTTATTTCTACCGAAGACTTCGATCATCCGAACTGAGCCTTAAGGTACTAATAGTATATTGTACAAAGTTTCTTATATATGTCCAAGATCACCCTTGTAGACTTTCGCCGTGGGATGCTGTATCAAATTTGTCATGACTAAATACCCCAAACATGGAGTATTACAATAAAAAGGTCGGGTCACACGCTATGCGCGTTTGCAAGTCGAATTTCAACAAAATTTTCCAGATTTCTGGTTCATTACAGCATAACTCTGGGAGATGCAACATAAGCCCAACCATAAAACTTCTGTAACAAGTGCAAGTATACAATTACTTCCGACCATAAACCTTCTGTCGCACAAACAAACGAGAAGAAGAAGAATATTTTCAAGAAAAAAGGGCATAGGGTCACTCATATTTCACAAAAAAAAAAATAATACAGTAATAATAACTGAACAAGCTTCTCATTCATTGCCTCCCAATCCCTCCTCCATGATTAGGAGAGACGAGGCTCTCGACATAGGTGCTTCCGAATCTAAATGTAGCGGGAAACCCACGAACAACCATGTCCCTCAGTGTTTCTTTTTTCAAATTGTACACAACCAGTTTTTGTATAGGAAACGAGTTTTTCAACAAAAATTCGTCTTCCGCTAACATACACAACAAGTCCACCGTATACAACTCGGGCATACCAATTGTAAATTTCAACCAAGACTCTCTCACTCCGTACTCCTTCATCATCCAAAACTCGGTTTTACGATAGCTTTCATCAACCAAACAGAGACAACCCCCAAGGACTGCTGCGCGATAACATAAACTACCGTTTGTAGTTGTACCAAACAAAGCAGGCAGCTGCAACTCCCTGAAACTCTCTTTCGACAAATCGAAGGCGACAATCACACAGGATTCATTCCTCCGACAAAGGAAATGGAGACGCCCATTAACGAAAACCCCACAAGAGTTTCCCTGAAGGACATAATTATGGGAATCTTGAATTCTCCTCCAAGCATTAGTTTTGAGTGAATACACAGCCACAATGATAGTATCACGCTCAGCTGAGGATCGAGTACGATAGTAAGAGAATATCACGACCTTGTAATCATCCGTAAGAGAATCGTAACCAACCCCAGAAACGTTAGCCCGAGGGAGTGCAAAAGGAAATGGGGGCAGCTCTCTACATTCCCTTGTGGATGGATTCAACAAGAAGTTGGAATTGTCGTATCGGTTGACTAGAAGCAGACCCTCGCAGGAGCTCAAGACCTTGATTTCAGAACTATTATCAGGTAAATCAACAGTCATGATCGTCGGATTTACGCCAGCGAAATCGATAGAGTGGAGGTTGTAAGAGGTGGAACTGGAAGTGATGATAATTATTTTCTGCTCGGCATAGTTGGTTTTCTTGGTTCGATTGAGGTGGGTTTTGCCAAATTCAGAGCCGGAGATTAGGGAATTCCAGGAGGGAGAAACAGACTTGAATCGGCGAAGGGATTTGACAGGTAGTCGAGAGAGTATGTCGGTGAGGATTTCTTGGGGAAGGATCTTGTCGTTGGACATGGCTGCCGCCTTCGGAACGAGTTCCTACAGATAGAAAAGAAAGGAGGATATATGAATCGGAGTTGTTTGGGTGGTGGTAAGTAGTGGATTGTTTGGGTGGTTGCCGGAGGGTTGTGGTAAGTCGTGGTGATTGGTGATTGTGGAGATGTCTTTATAGGCAGTGGTCGACTGGAGAGTGGAGATGCTAACGATCAAAAGAAAAATATAAATAAAATAAAATAAAATAAAATAAAATAAAATTGGAGACGGGTCAACTCAACTGGTCGATCAGAAGTTTCATTTCCTAAGATCGGTCGATTTATCCGTCGTGGTTCGGAGTCTCGCCAATTTTATGAAATCAAAACAGGGGATTTTTGGAATGCGACCAATCATTAAAAAAAGCATCTTGGTGTTAAGCTTTTGTGGCAGGACATATACTTTTATGTTGAAGTCATTCCCGTTGGAATACTAGAGGGCACCTATCCCTGATTCTGCTATTTACTGAAAACATTTCTGAAATAATATAGGGTAAATCATCGAAATGGCTAGAAATTGAAAGAGTAAGGAACGCACCGATCTTATAGAGAGAAAAGACACTTTCACATCTTCTTAACGAAAATAAAATGGCTCAAAAAAAGGGGCTAAAATAAAATGGCTCAAAAAAGGGGGACTTCTGCAATGGGATATCAGGTTATAGATTTTTATCTTCGAAACTCATTCATTCTAAGGTGCAGTGCGCGAGAAATCAGCCATCTCAAGGTTGTTTCGTCTCCAGCCAGATTTTACAACTAATTAAGAAATTTATTCAGATATTGGTCCGACATAGCGCTAGACTAGAATCTATGGAAATCGATTATTCTATTAAATTGCTTTCGTCCTTGCTCGATGTGGTGGGTCTTGTAGTCTAGCTCCTTTGAAAACCTCAAGCTAAGTCTTCTTTCGTTTGTCGACGGTGAAGTAAGACCAAGGCCATGAGATTATTATCCTATGTCAGAACAAGTCGACAGGATCCCTTTAATTATTTATGATGACCTCTCCAAACAAGCACAAATTTATTGCTAAAGGGCCCTAGAGACTCTCGTGAGGCTATATATAAATTGTAGCTCTTCTCTCCCTAGAATCTTTTCTTGCATCTAGGATTCAGGAATTTACAATCCTTTTAAACAATCTTTCTAGTTCTTTCGTTCTCTAGTTCTGTTAGAAAGAATTCAAAGGAAAATGACTTTGTTTGCACCGAGCTATTTATATAAATGCTATTTTTTCAATAAATTTGATTGGTTAATACGAGTTGATTTTCTACTATGACCACATAGAGATTAGATATATCTTAACAATGAGTGAAAGTGGACAAAATGGAATTGGAAAGAATCCCAGAAAGAACCCTATCTTCCTGACAGACAAATCACTCCCAGAAATTAAAGGATCCTATCTTCATTATTCTTTCTATTTTTTTATTGCAATTTAATAGAATAATTCATTAATAGAATAGTCAATTTTCATAGATTCTAAATATTAAATCTGTATATTAATATTTCTATATGGCGATTAGATTTCTTTTAGTTCCTTATCCCTAAAGAAAGAAGCTCCAAAAAGACCAGCCGCTCGAGACAGTTCAATTCTTGTTTTGGATAAGTAATGAGGGTCGACACACCAGTCTCTCAAGGTTACAATATAATAAGGCCATTAAAATCCACGAATTAATAACAAATTCGACAGTTTTACTAATAATTTCGTCTTTATCTTTCTCCTCTAACCGGTGTAGATTAAAGATCATGTCTAGGATTCGAGTCAAATCAACCTTCCCTCCCATCTCAGGGTGAGGCAAGGAATACAATCAAATGTTCGTTGTTCAATATCTCGACTGCTAAAGAAGTTGGACTAGCTGCTCCTCCGACCCAGAGTGGATTCTTGGGGAAGGGCGGAGCCTCACTTTTCACTTTTCAGCCTTGGCATTATCATACAAAAGCTAAAGTGATTGCCTTATTCACGGAGGCTACAAAGCCTCCACACTGCCCATCTCACCGTTCGTCTCGTCAATGGATGGTCCAGATTTTAAAGAAATTATTCTCGCGAATAGTTGCGAGAATAGTTTCTTTAAAATTCGGACCGTCTAACACACATTTGAACGGTTGAGATTGATCCGCTCAACAAACACCCAAATCACGGAGCCTCCGTGAATTGGATTTTCTCAAAGCTAAATAGTTTCGGGAAGATAGAGTTGACCACTTTCGCATAGATTTTGGCAAAGCTAATCCGCTTTTTAGTCTAATCCGCTTATTGTCTTTTGGGCAGTTTTTTTTTTCTCCAATATTGTATACATCAGCGTGGATTAGTGAGGTGTTAGAATGTTAGTCAACAAGAGGTCCAGAGGTTGTCCACAACACTGAACCCCAAATTCGCCTACCGTTGGGCTCGAACCTCTGCCTACGCTGTGGAAGGAGGGTGAGACAACCAACTTCACTAGGAAGGATTTCTCGTCTTTTAGGCAGTTGCAAATGAGAAAGTTTATACTTTTATATCCTCTATGGTGTAAAAAACACATCAAAATAGCACAGTACCCAACTGCTTACACTTTTCAAAGCTACTAGTACTAAGGGAGTTACAATCCAATCCAATCCAATCCAATGGAATATATAATACAGTAACAATTTAGGTATGTCCCAAATGAAGATAACTACCACAGATCGAACGAACTAAACAGTCATGGAAAAACTCATTAACAGCAATAATGCAATTAAGCTCCAAGTCAAGCAATGAAACTAAAGCTAACAAACTACAAAAAAGCTTCAGTTGAAATCAAGAGCCAAGAGAGCCTTCAAAAGGCCCAGGAGATGAAGTGCCAAGAAGCATATCTAGCTAGATCACGACTGCTGGACCACCTCTACTTCTCCAGGAACCATGGTTTCCCCTGCAAATATTCAATACAGGGGATTAGAGCTAAGCTAGCTCTGTAAAGCATTAGTAGTAGCCCATTAAACGGCAAAAGTAGCGGACAAAGTCAAACGCATAGGTCGCCTTTGAAGTTGTTGCACCCCATTGAAGACGGTGTCAGGAATTGAATGAGCCGTGGCCTTTAAAAGGGGGAGCGATGGCGCCGAGTTATGTTTCCACCCGGTAAAGAAATAGACTTTGTATTGGGTCGAGCGAACGATAACATCAATATAGTCTAGTGCAAGAGAGCAATGTTAGAGAAAAGATATCAAGCGGGTATGACTAGAAGCTCCATGTGCAATGGAAAAGAGGAATACCAAAAACTGAAGAGTGTGCACACTCTTTAGCCTAGAGGCAGTTCCAGGATTTTTACTTCAGCGCGGACAGGACACAAGACTAGGCCTGTCAATGGACCGGATTCGATCCGGATCCGATCCGAAAAATCCGATCCGGATCCGGATCCGGATCCGATAACATCGATCCGATAATCCGATAATCCGGATCCGGTAATTCAATACGGATCCGGGTCGGATCCGGATCGGATCGGATTAAATCCGTTATCAATCCGAATCCGAACTTTATTTTTTTTTTAAATTTTAATTTTTTTTAAAAAAATAGTAAAATTTTTATTTTGAAAAAAAAAATGTTTAAGAAGTTGTATTTTTATTTTTATTTTTTATTTTTATTTTTTTAATTTTTTTTTCTGAAAATAAATTTTTTTTGAAAAAAAAAATTGTATTTTTTTGAAAAAAATATTTTTTTTTGGCTAAAATTTTGAAGTAAAAAAAGTTTCCGGATCGGATTCGGATTTTCGGATCGGATCCGGATTTTTCGGATTCGGATCCGGATTCTCACTATCGGATTTGAGTCTTATCGGATCCGGATCGGATTGTGTCTTATCGGATCCGGATCCGGATCTGTCGGATCCGGATCGAATCCGGCCCATTGACAGGCCTACACAAGACCTTACACATTCTAGTACCAATCACGGCTATCACCAAAACAAATCAACCATAAACCATTTTTGAAGCATGAACCACCTGACAGCAGTCGCACAACACATTTATTGAGATGACAATAGGGGCTCGTTTGGATGCGGGATTAGATTTGTAGGTATTATGTAAGAAGGGGGATTAGATAGTAGGGGATATTGGTTAATAAGGGATGACCTACATTGATGTGATGTTTAGAAGGGAGTATTAAATAGCACTTGGTTTGGATGAGGTATTAGAGAGGGGGATAAAATAGTACTTGGGTTGGATGGAGCATAAATAGGGGGTATAAGGAAGTGTGGATGATGTAAAAAGTTGTTAAATGACTCTTTTGCCTTTGTGCAGTCCCAAACTTAATTATGTATTACGTTATATATATAGTTACAAATATAATTAATCTTTCACACTTTAAGCCTTAATATTTAATTTTACTAATAAATGTACTAATTTAATAATATTACAAAATAAAAAGTCAGTTTTATTTTGATAAAATTCATTTTTTTTTAATATATAAACTCTAGGTTGAAAAACTCAATTTTACTAACAACTGTAGATTAAATCCGTTTTTAATCTTTCACACTTCGTTTTTTTTAACCATATTTTTTAATATATAACTGTAGGTTGAAAAATTAAGTGTTCCAAATTTCAATCCGTTTGAATGGGTGGGAAGATTTTATTTTTCTGATCATTTAATTCTAAAGGGTCACAATTAATTTTTGGCTTAGGGCTCTCGTTGGTTAGCCTTAAGATATTTGATTGTATGACTTTCTTAGGGCTAACCAATGAAAGTCCTAGAGTCAAAATTTAATTATGTCGATGATGATTTCCTGGGGATGGGTTCCGTCATTGGACATGGCTGCCGCCGCCATCGGATCAAGGCCGAATGCGATGGATTGGAGGAGCTTGAGGAGGGCCGTTGGGACAGTACGACTGCGGTGTAAAATTATTACACCTACCTTTCCATTCCTAAATAATATCCGGTCTTGATTTAAAAAACATAGGAGTATTTTTTTCTTTAAAAACTTCGATTTTTTTTTTACAACTTGAAAGAACTATTGATTTGTGAAATTTATTTTAAATATTTGGATTTGCAGTCCGAACATTATTTAAAAACGGAAGAAGTACGTGTTTAGACCTACAATTAGGGATGGAATTAATATCCATAACCATGAATACCCACTCCGACAGTAATTTTGTTAATCCACCTTTAACGAGATTGAACATTATCCTCCCTGTGATTGGTTGAAATTGGGTGGGTCCACAAATTCACTACCCATCCCACACAATTTCAACTAATTACAGAGAGGGTAATGTTTACCTTCTTTAAAAGAGAGTGAACAAAATTATTTATATGTAGGGTCGATAAATAAAGAAATGTGATTTTGGCACTCTACTTTTAGCCGGCGGCACTCCACTTTTTATTTTGTAATCTTATATGATCAAGATACAAAGTGAAGTGCCAGTGACTAAAACTGAAGTACCAAAATCAATTTCCTAAATAATCTAAGGTTCACATGCATATATTGAACTTATGGCCAAAATGTGTTCTAGATTTGTGTTCCAAGATTTTTTTTGATAAATGAACAAGCAAATGGTGAGGTCAATAATTTTTTTTTATTAGCAAAAGTAATATTTTATTTGAAAAAAAGGAAGGGATTCTAACTAAAAGTTGAAAAATACAGCTCGAGGAACAAAGCCCAAAGTGTCCAGATTAAAATAATAAACAGCTCAAATAACCCAAAAGGTCTAAAAAAATCCAGATCAAATATTAAAGTCCAGCCTAAAGAAAACCCAAAACCTAGCTTTAAGATTTAAGGAGTAGTTTACTCCTATGATATTTTTTTTTTTTTTGAAAAAGATACAAAATAATTAACACATCACAGCTGTGAGTTCGAATCCTCTTGCAGGCAATAGTCTTTGTGAACCAAATGCTATGTTTTGATCACCATCTATCAAGCTTGCACCTTAATGGGGCTATGATAACAGATTACCCTCCCATAGGTAGGAGTTATTCCGAAAAGACGCCCCAAGAAGCTTGGCTTTTTCAATAAGTTGTACTAACTTACTAGCTAAACATATTATTGCGCTTGGGAGCCCCTCTTCCTTGGAGGGGTTGCAACTCTTGTCTCCTCCATCCAACATTTTTACTCAGAAAAAAGAGAAGAATCTTTACTATTGTGGGGCGTGTGTTTGCTGGTGAATCAATTAATTTTTATTCTATACTCCATACAAATATGTTGAGTCTCATGAGCTTCCGAACTCCCAATCCCAATTTTTGATTTGATTTTTTTACTTAAGAGAGAGAGAGAGAGACGTGGGGTAAGTTGCCTATTTTTTTCTCCCCAATTCCTTCTCTCTCTCTTTTTTTAACATTTTCCTTTAAATAAATCCATGCTTTTTATTTCTCCATCACTTTTAGCATTGTACTCTCTTAATAATGAGAGCATTGATTTTTGCTCAGCCCAAAAAAAAGTGCATTAATTTTGTGGTTTTCTTTTTCCACTTTTGGCAAATTGGATTTGTGTGATTTAATTTTCTTTACTTTTTCATTTCTTCATATATATTTTTGGGTCGACACTACACTTTTTTTTTTTTAATCAAACCACAAACATAAGATATAAGTATATTACTAAACTTGAAAATTTCCAGATTTGGCTAGACCATGAGCTGCTCTAACCTGAGTCCTTGCAACCTTAGAAATTACAACATGATTAAAATTACAAGCCGAATACTTAATATGAGCCAAAACACTTTCAAAACCAAAGCATGCACACCATTAATTTGTTGAAAGCCATGCACCAGAACCAAGCAGTCCGAGCAGACTTCAACCGACGACCACCCGCTATCAAAAGCCCAATATAAAGCAAACCAAACAGCTAAGTAGAGATGGCATTCGGACCTGCCCCGCCCCAAACGGGGCGGATTTTTCACCACCTTTTCGGGTATGGATTGGGGTAAAAAATACTAAAACCTGGCTGGGTTCGGGGTGATAGTGCCCGCCCCAATATTATACGCCCCGTGATGTATTTATTTATAAAATTATACTTTTATCCTAATCTAATTTTCATTAATACTTCAAATTTTATATTTTTACCCTAATACTATTATCATTATACTAAAAGACCCTTATATTATTACCTTTATATCTTCACCATTATCGTAAACTAACACTTTATTTATACTTATTTTGCTTTTAGATTAGCAATTTTTTTTAATTTTTTACGGAGTGGGGCAGGGCAGGTAAAACCCGTTTCCTGATCGGGACAGAAAAGGAGGTACCCAAAAAATACGCGATCATGGTCGGGTCAAAACCGAGATCGGGTAATAATTTTCGGGTTGAATTATGCAAAAACAAACCGCCCGGTTGCCATTCCTACAGCTAAGGCCTCTGCTCACAAAAACTTATTTTCTCCCCTTATTCGGGACCTCTCTCTTATCATTAACCGAATTATGCAAAAAGGTACATCGCTGATAAAATAAAATAAAAACACCACCCGTAATCCTCCCAAGCAAGGTCAGAGTACGGTAACCTTCCCCCAAGCTTGGCTGCAACGATACCTGAGTACGACCAAAAGCAACCCATTATTTAACTCTTGGCTCTGTACCAGAACATTTTCTCAAAAATACGTATTTATTCCATATTTTTAAACACAAAAATAGTGTGAATAAAAAATAATTTTTTATTTTTTTTTTGCACCGTATAAAAAATCTCATCGAGATCTTTCAAACAAGATTCATATTGCATTTTTTTAAATTTCAATAAACCTATTATTTTTGAATTTGAAATTGCCTTCTTAAAAAATAAAGACTTATTTTACGTTTCGAAACGGGGCTAAAACTTTCAAATTGTTAAGCCCCAAGGCCCCCAACTGACTCCTCCCACAAAAAGGATTGCTACACCCAGGAATCCACTGATGGCCGAAGACCGTAATACTCTCCCCATCTCCCAAATCCCTGATAAGGTCAAGACCCCACATTTGTTGTTAGGGTGGTTGTAAATATTATTATGCCACTGTTTATTTCTTTCCTAATATTATTGCTAGCGTTGTATTCGATTGAAGCATGGGATTAACGAACGGACCGTTGGAAAGCATGGGATCAACAAACGGACCCCGAGGTACTGTAGTGTGCTACTTGTAGTGTACCTTGGATCGTCCATTTTTCGCAATCGATAGTTTAGATTCGCGAAAGTACTCTTACTGGTCAAAGTTGTCTATTACCGGTAAGAATTAACAAACATATCTAAACTATTGAATGCGGAAATGGACGGTCTAAGTGAGCACTACAGAGTGCACTTAAGGACCCCATGTGATTTTCTTTTACGCTGCCCAGTGCATCGAACGAACACAACGCTAGTATACGTACGTGCAGTTACCCAATTTCTGTATCACCTGCTTGTACAAAACCATACAAATTGCGCAACAGTTGACACCTCAAACTAGAACAGCACATCTAGCGGCTTAGGACAGATAACTAAAATTTCCCAGATTTCTGATTCAATACAGCGTAACTCTAGGAGACGTAACTTTCCCCTACCCGGCTGTATCTATCTGGACACTTTAGGCTTTCAGGTGTGTATTGAGCTTTGTCTCTCTGGCTGTTGTATTTTTCAACTTTTGGTTGGATTCATTTCCCCTTTTCCAAATAAATTAGTATTTTTTCAGATTAAAAAAAAAAAAAACTCAACATGAGCCCAACCATAAAACTTATGTAACAAGTGCAAGTATACAATTCCTTCCAACCATAAACCTTCTGTTGCACAAACAAAAGAGAAGAGGAAGAATATTTCAAGAAAAAAGGGCATAGGGTCACTCATATTTCACAAAACAATAACTGAACAAGATTCTCACTTATTGCCTTTCAATCCCTCCTCCATGATTAGGAGAGACGAGGCTCTCGACATAGGTACTTCCGAATCTAAATTGAGCGGGAAACCCACAAACAACCATGTCCCTCAGTGTTTCTTTTTTCAAACTGTATACAACAAGTTTTTCTATATAAAACCAGTTTTTCAACAAAAATTCGTCTTCCGCTAACATACACAACAAGTCCACTGTAGACATCTCGGGCATACCAATTGTAAATTTCAACCAGGACTCTCTCACTCCGTACTCCTTCATCATCCAAAACTCGGTTTTACGGTTCCGTTGATCAACCAAACAGAGACAACCCCCAAGAACTGCAAGGTGATAATATAAACTATCGTTTGCACCAAACAAAACAGGCAGCTACAACTCCCTGAAACTCTCTTCCGACAAATTGAAGGCAACAATCACACAGGATTCATTCCTCCAGCAAACGAAATGGAGACGCCCATTAACGAAAACCCCACCAGAGGTTTTCTGAAGGACATAATCATGGGAATCTTGAATTCTCCTCCAAGCATTAGTTTTCAGTGAATAGACAGCTACAATGATAGTATCACGCTCAGCTGAAGATAGAGTACGAAAGTAAGAGAATATCACGACCTTGTAATCATCCGTAAAGGAATCGTAACCAACCCCATAAACGTTAGCCGAGTACAAACGAACCCGCGGGAGCGCAAAAGGAAATGGGGGCAGTTCTTTACATTCTCTAGTGGATGGATTCAACAAGAAGTTGGAATCGTCGTAACGGTTGACTAGAAGCAGACCCTCGCAGGAGCTCAAGACCTTGATTTCGGAACTACTTTCAGGTAAATCAACAGTCACGATCGTCAGATTTACGCCAGCGAAATCGATAGAGTGGAGGTTGTAAGCGGTGGAACTGGAAGTGATGATAATTATTTTCTGCTCGTCATAGTTGGTTTTCTTGGGTCGATTGAGGTGGGCTTTGACAAATTCGGAGCCGGAGATTAGGGAATTCCAGGAGGGAGAAACAGACTTGAATCGGCAAAGGGATTTGACAGGTAGTCGAGAGAGTATGTCAGTGAGGATCTCTTGGGGAAGGATTTCGTAGCTGGACATGCCTGCCGCTTTCGGAATGAGTTCCTATAGATGGAAAAGAAAGGAGAATATATGAATTGGAGTTGTTTGGGTGGTGGTAAGTGGTGAATTGTTAGGGTGGTTGCCGGAGGGTTGTGGTAAGTCGTGGTGATTGGTGGTTGTGGAGAGGTCTTTATAGGCAATGGTCGACTGGAGATGCTTACACTCAAACAAAACATAGAGAGAGAGAGAGAGAGAGAGAGAGAGAGAGAGAGAGAGAGAGAGGAGACGGGTCAGCTCAACTGGTCGATCAGAACTTCCATTTCCTAAGATCCGTCGTGGTTCGGACTCTGGCCAATTTTATGAAATCAAAACAGGGGATTTTTAGAATGCGACCAATCATTACAAAAAAAAAAAAAACATTTTGGTGTTATTATTTTTTGTTGCAGGAAATCTACTTTTATGTTAAAGTCTTTCCCGTTGGAACTCCGGGGCATCTATCCACGATTATGCTATTTACTGAAAACTTTTTACTCAAATAATATCGGATGAATACTCGGAATGGTTAGAAATAGAAAGAGGAAGGAACGCACCTTTCCTATAGGGAGAATGATGTTTTCATATTTTCTTAACCTAAAATGAAATGACTCAGGGGAGGAAAAGGACAACTTTATCTTTTCTTTTTTAATGACGTCTGATTTCCCATCTTACTACAGAAATGGATAAGAAAAAAGAGGGGGACTTTAGCAACCCATCTTAATTCAGAAATGGATTAAAAAAAAAGGGGGACTTCTGACTTCTCCAATGGGAATGGGAGATCAGGTTATAGATTTTTATCTTCGAAACTCATTCATTCCTAGGGACAAGGCGCGAGAAATCAGCCATCTCAAGATTGTTTTGTCTCTGGCCAGATTTTATAGCTAATTTTTAGAAATTTATTTAGATATTTGTCCGACATAGCCGCTACTGTATATGAACTGAGCCGTTTGTGAACTGTTCCAGATTCGACTCGGTAAAGGCTCGTTCGAGGTCGATTCGTCTACTAAATGAACCGAACTTAAACCTCAATTTTAGGCTCGTTTCATAAATGAACCGAACATGAACGTAGCAGTATTCGGCTCAATTAGGCTTGCGAACCTAGAGTATATGTATATCATGGAGATTTTATATAGTTAAATAGTGAAAATTTTAAAACTTGTACAAGTCTGAACGTTTCCAATTACTAAAAACTTATGTATATGTTTTTATCATTTTACTTGTATATGAACATATTAAAATTTTTTTTTGCAGTTTTAGATATGTATAAGAGCATAAATATATAATATTATTGGGTCGTTAAGGCTTGTGAACAAGCTCGAATTCGACTCAAACCTAGGCAAGTTCAGTTCGAGTTCGGCTTGTCATAATTTTTATTGAGTTCAGCTTGAGCTCGAGTTCATTAAAAAACTTAATGAACTATGACGACCCGAATTTTTATATTACCTCAAAATTAATACATCTCCAATAATTACAAGTCCTCAAGATAAATATGCATGGTGGGCCCTAAAAGCCTCCAAAATGATACGGATTTTCTAAACAATCTCTAAAAGTAAGTCTTTCAATACTTCAACTCGGGTTCCCACTAACTTACTTTGCACCTGAAAAATATAAAACGCCCGGGTAGTATATGCAATACAAGGACAATAAACATGACTATCGTTAAGAATATGCTCAATAAACGAGGATAACAAATCAAGTAAGATCATTCTGAACGTTTTCATTTGTAGCCTCATACCCAGCTCATCTTGATAACATACCAAGCACCGCCCAGGTCAAACTCTGTATTGGGCACATGGGCCCCATAAACATTCTGGACTCCCCATTGGGCAGTTCATCGTACATCTTTCATAACTCTGTAACCCAGTGGGTTTAAACATGTACCAATCTGTTTCATGGCTTTCAGCCAAATACTTTATGTGTCACAATACAAGAAGTGACAATAACTGAATCAATAAGCTTAGACAAATGATTACAAATATGAGAGAATCAAAGAACACTATTTGCAAAAAGATTTAGCTAAGAATTAATGTATTGCACACTACCCGATACCTCAAAATTATCGTATGAGATGTGAACACCGCCTCAAGAATCGGCAGCCTAATTTGTACTTCAACCAGACCCCAAACCACCCATGATTTTCTTGCTCCAAAAGATGGATAACTCAACGGCTTGCATGTATTCGAAAAACTCAGAGTAAAATGGAGAAGTATCAATTACTTATACATATGAAGAGGACAAGTTTCTTCACCATTCTTAATTATGCACATAAAGCACGCTCCTGTTGGATGCAGCAATGTGAAGGGGGATTATGATATCCCCCTCCTAATACGTGGACCCGTGCATAGGGCGTGGTTTGGGAAGTCCAAAACTAGGGTGGATATCTTAATACCCTTGCTCCATAACCCCTCCTAATACCCACTGAGGGGGGCTTACACATGGCTAGGGTGAGAGCCGGCTACGTGGAATCCCCCCTTATAATATCCCCTCTTTTCCATTCAACTACAAAACAATCTTATCCTCCCATTTTATACCTCATCCAAATCATGTATTATTTAATCCCCCCGTCACATCAATGTAGACCCACCCTTCTTACATAATACCCCCTACTATCCAATCACCCCTTCTTACATAATACCTCCAAACCTAATACCTCATCCAAACGAGCCCTTATAGCCAAAAAGGTGTGCCACCTGCCCATTAATTCTATACACTTACCACGTGTTCACACACTCACACAAAACTCCTCTCACCACCACCGAATGCCTCTTTCATTTTTTTTAGTCCTATATCGTCTAAATTTAAAACTCAAGCAAAAAAACCATTTAGAAAAATACGGGATCTTACATGAACGAATCTGAATATTTTAATATTTAGTTCGATTCGGTTCGTTTACAGCCCTAGCCGCTAGACTAGAATCTATGGAAAATCGATTATTCTATTAAATTGCTTTCGTCCTTGCTCGACGGGTGGGTCTTGCAGTAAAGCTCTCTCCTGCCTTCACACTTGCGGGCCGATCTCCTTCCGAACTGGGAAAGTTTAAAAATCATCAAAATTAGTAAAGCTGAAGTCAACGAGGGTACTACTGTAAAGAAATGAAAACCTCGAGCTAAGTCTTCTATTGTTTCTCAACGGTGAAGTAAGACCAAGTCATGAGCTTATCATCTTATGTTGGAACAAGTTGACAGGATCCCTTTAATCATTAATTTATGATGACCTCTCCAAACGAGTACAAGATTATCGCTAAATGTCCCTGGAGACTCTCATGAGGCTATATTTATATTGCAGCCCTTCTCTCCCTAGAATCTTTCCTTGCATCTAGGATTCAGGGATTTACAATCCTTCTAGTTCCTTCGTTCTCTAGTTGTATTTGAAAGAATTTGAAGGAAAAGAACTTTGTTTCCACCGAGCTATTTATATAAATGCTATTTATTCAACAACTTTGATTGGTTAATACAAGTTGATTTTCTATTACAACAATATAGCGATCAAGTATATCTTAACAACGAATGAGTGAAAGTGGATTCTTTTCTAACGGACAAATCACTCCCGGAAAGAATCCCATCTATCGTATTCTTTCCATTTTTTATCGCAATTAAATAGAATAATCCATTAATAGAATAATGGATTTTCATAAATTCTAGATATTAAATCTGTATATTAATATTTCTATATGGCGATTAGATTCCTTAGTCCCTTAGTTCCTTATCCCTTTAGAAAGAAGCTTCGGAAAGACCTGTCGATCTTGAGATCAGTTCCATTCTTATTTGACACACCAATCTATCGAAGTCACAATATAATAAGGCCGTTAAAATCCACAAATTATTAACAAATTCGTCCATTTTTCGAACAATTTCCTCTTTATCTTTCTTCTCTAACCGGTGCAGGATTAAAGATCATGTTTAGGATTCGAGTCAAATCAACCTTCCCTCTCATCTCAGGGTGAGGTAAGGACTGCAATTAGATGTTCGTTGTTCAATATCTCGTTCGTTTTTCGAACAATTTCCTCTTTATCTTTCTTCTCTAATTAACTAGTGTAGGATTAAAGATCATGTCCAGAATTCGAGTCAAATCAACCTTCCCTCTCATCTCAGGATGAGGTAAGGACTACAATTAGATGTTCGTTGTTCAATATCTTGACTGCTCAAGAAGTTGGACTAGCTGCTTCTCCAACCCGGAGTGGATTCTAGGGCAACGGCGGAGCCTCACTTTTCACTTTTACGCCTCGGCATTAGCATAAAGAAACTAATGAGAAATTTAATACTATTATATCCTCTATGGGGTAAAAAACACATCAAAATAACACATGCAGTACCCAACTGCTTGGACACTTTTCAAAGCTAGCAGTAATAAGGGAGTTACAATCCAATCCATTATAGTAACATAATACAGTAACAATTTAGGTATGTCCCAAATGAAGATAACTACCACAGAACGATCTAAATAGTCATGGAAAAACTCATTAACAGCAATAATGCAATTAAACTCCAAGTCAAGCAATGAAACTAAAGCTAAACAAAATACAAAAAAGCTACAGAAATTTTTGTTGATAACAAGTCTGCAATTGCTTTGTTCGAGGAATTCCGTTTTTCATGATCGGAGTAAACATATTGATACAAGGTATCATTACCAAAGAGAATGCATTACAAATAAGGAGGTGGAGCTCAAGTACGTAAAGTCTCATGATCAGATTGCAGACATTTTTACAAAGCAACTCAAGTACGAGGACTTTGGAAGGCTTCGGGCACTACTTGGAGTTACTAAGAAAGTCAAGTTTAAAGGGGAGTATTGAAAAGATAAACTTGACTTGTGTCTTTTGGAATTTTCTACACAGTGTCTAGAATGTTTTTTATGTGCATGCTAGGTTCATTCATGTATTTGGAAGTTCATGTATTCCTAGGATCATGAATCTAGGAAGGTTCATGTATGATGCTTGGGAAGTAGAAGCCTATTAATTTTAGTCTTATCTATTAGAGCCTATAAATACCTGATGTACCACCTGGTTTTATGCAAGTGGAACACAAGAATTGAGTTCCCATTATATTCCTCTTCCCATCTCTCGAACATCTTGTAGACCGTTTTGGATTTTTTTCCAACAGGGCAAAGGTAAGCAATTGAGGTCAATATGGTAGATAAAGAACTTAACATTGTGCTTGGTTCACAACAGTATAGTGTTCATTCCGTCAAATGGTTTGTAAAAAGAAAATGGTAGACATTATCAATGGACCATCATCCACAAGAATGAGATGGTCCTTCCATTGCCAAACCAAGGAATGAAGATTCCATCCTTTCCTAAATCATTCCACACCCCGACTTAATTCTCACAGGAAGAATCAAATACCACTAACACATTTCCACTATAAGACTTCAATTTCTCAAGAAGTTGCATTCCATAACTAAAACCCTAGATATTATGCACAACGGGTGCTAAACTAAAGAGTAAAGACTACGAGCGAGTTCTCTTGATGTATTAGTTCAGTCCAGTACAAATGAAAGCCCAAATGATTTAGTAAGCTTTGCAGGATTGACAATAAAAGAGAGGATTGAGGCTTGGGAAGCAACAAAAATAATTGAGAAGCTAAAAAGACCTCAACTCGTGGCAATGAAAGTAATGAATTGAGATAGGTCGCATTGGATTCCTTCCAACTAAGTCCAGAGGGGAAGACTAGTAATGAATCGAGATTTTTAAGTTGTCACTGCCAAGTGCCAATAAAAGGCAAACTATCATACCAGGAATCCCTTTGTCCAAACATTCTCAAACTGTCTATGTACGCTCCCAAAATGGATGATACTACTTTAGGGGAAAAAAAAACTACTCTTTCTCTACGGAATAAACAAAATATTGGAAAACCATTAATTCATGTACTTATTGCTAATAATTTTTCTTTGATGCTGCGTAAGAAATGCCATATTCTTTATATCATGGAAGGGCAGAAACGCGACGTAAGAGTATTCGATTCTTAATTAATAAAGAAAATTTATGTGCAGTGAATATCCAAGGAGCATGCGCATCATAAAGGGACATTACACCCTTTTATGAGTGCTCATCCAATCATGCTTCATGGGTTGGACTCCAACGATTTATGCTGTGTTTGGATTGTGTTTTGAAAAGTTTTTTGAAAAATGGAAGGGGTAATCAGTGGAGAGAGATAGAGAGAAAAATAGTGGAAGTAGGGAGAATTTACACTACAACAAAATACACAATTCCCGACTAAACAATGTTTAGTCGGAAAATATAAGCAAATCACCGACTAAATAATTTTTAGTCGGTAAAATATAAAACAATTGCCGACTAAATTATTTTGGTCGGCCAAAACATATGTTTTGCCGACTAAATGTCCATTTAGTCATGAAATATCATTTTTTTGAATTTAATAAAATAGAAAATTAATTCCGACTAAACAAATTTAGTCGGTAATTTATATTTTTGTCGACTAAAAGCTCAACTTAGTTGTGAAATATCATTTTTTTGAATTAATAAAAATAAAAAATTATTTCCGACTAAACAAATTTAGTCGGTAATATACATTTTTGCCGACTAAAGCTCAATTTAGTCGTGAAATACCATTTTTTCGAATTTAATATAATAAAAAATTAATTCTGACTAAACAAATTTAGTCGGCGAAAATTAATTTTCAACCGATTTAAAAAATCAATAGATAAAATATATTTGCCCGACAAATTACTTTAGTCGGTATTTAATGATATTACATGGCTAATAATAATTTTAGTCGTTAAAATTAGTTTTTAACCAATTTAAAAATTACAAAAAATACAATACAATTTCCCGACTAAATTGAGCGCTTTTAGTCAGTATTTAGTTTTATTACACGACTAATATTAATTTTAGTCGGT
Organism: Rhododendron vialii; assembly: GCF_030253575.1. Classification (NCBI taxonomy): domain Eukaryota; kingdom Viridiplantae; phylum Streptophyta; class Magnoliopsida; order Ericales; family Ericaceae; genus Rhododendron; species Rhododendron vialii. The sequence goes on from NC_080558.1 coordinate 14,400,560, forward strand.
AAAATTAATTTTTAACCAATTTAAAAAATCATTAAAGAAAATACAGTTGCTCGACTAATTCTTTTAGTCGGTATTTAATGATATTAGACGACTAATAATAATTTTAGTCGGTAAAATTCATTTTTCTACGAATTTAAAAAATAAAAAATAAATATTTTGCCGAGTAAAATTTTTGGTGGGGAAATATTATATTTTTGAATTTAATAAATTAGAAATTTAATTCCGACTAACCAAAGGATTAAATGGTTTTCTAGAGTCTTGATTAAAGATGGATTTAGCTTCAAGAGAGAAAAAAAGAATGGTATATTTTCTAGGCGATTCTAATGAGTAAATAATCTCCATCTTTCAGACGGAAGTTCGATAACATCAAGGCGGCAGGGAGAGAGAGTGTATTAGCCTATGAGGGTTTCTGATGGCAGCATGAGGCTTATATACCCTTAAATAGCCGAGATTGTGGAGTGGAGCTTACGTTGCATTCTTGTAAAATAAAAAAATCTAAAACATCTTTCGGTAATTGTATTTTTTGTAAATTTTTATTTTGTATTTATCTTAATTTTTTATGGTTAATCGTTTGTCTCAACAAGAAGAATTTGTAAAGTATCAAAATGTGTTAATGAAAAGTTATATAAAACGACACCATAGACAACAAAAAAAAGAAGAAGAAGACAACTATTTCGTATTTTTTCCGTCTTTAGTGAACTTTTTACTTCTGATCATAATTTTTTACTTTTTAAACTTTTCTTGTCGAGATGGATGATTGGTCTAAAAATATACTATAAATCTAGCAAAAATTCAAAAAAATGAACAAAACACACAAAACAAAGGAAAAAAAAAGTTTAGCCAGTAAATTTTTTTTTGATGAATTTAAGAAATTAATAAATAAAATATATGTTTCTGACTAATTAGTCTGGTCATTTTGTTTTCCTTATTAATCATAAGATTCTTGTAAAATTTTGGCTCGATCGGGCCAAGAAAGTCCCTTTATTGGCACATAAATTCTTAAATGTAAAGAATTTTGTTATCCGATTAAGTGCCTACGCATATGCAGTTAACTTCATTTTTGGTACGAATGCTCAAATTCATATAACATCAAAGATAGATGATTTCGATCGTGAAAAAATACCTCAGGCGGGGCTCAGTTAGTTCAATATAACACTTAAACGTCTCCAAAAGCATTAAATGTCTTTCGATAATGTGGTCGCCAATACCAAATGATCTCCGATTTTAGCAACAATGCTATAATAAGTAAGACGTGAAATCCTAACGGTTCAGATCGATCATTATAAAAAATGACTCAATAGTTACCTTAATTATATATATGTTTGATGTATTTGATAGTTAACTAATTCTTATGTTGTACTTGTTATTATAGTAGCCACAAGATCGCGAGACAATCTTGACGATCAAGATCGTTGATTTTCTTGCACTTGTTGAATTATTCATTCCAGTAAATTTACAGCTCAATCAGGTTTAGAATATCCCTTTATCGAGACGTGAATTCATTAGAAAAATAGTATTTTTTGTTCGATCAATTGTCTAACGGAAAAAGATCAACTGTAATATTAGTAAGAATGATCTAACTGATAATATTAGAGAAGATAATTGTTCTGATCGAGCAAAAAAATCTCAAATGGGGTTCGGGTGGTGTGTTATAAGACTTTAATGTTTTTTAATGCAATAAAAGTCATTCTGACTCAAAAAATTAATCCCTACTAAATACTGTATTTAGTTGGCCAAGAACAAAAATCACCGACTAATTAATTTTTGGTCGGCAACGATACATTTTTTGCGCCAACCTGAAATTTTCGTGGAAAAAAATGGCGGGATTTAGATAATTTCTGACTAACTATTTAGTCGGCTAGTCTTTTATTCTTTTAGAAACGGCGCCGTTGCACCTTATCAAAACCATCCAGTTATACACTTTCCCATCTCCCTCATCACTTTGTTAATCAGTCCATCCCTTGCCAATCGACCCTGACTCTCTCTCTAGCCGTGAACCCCTCTCTCCAGCCGCGGTCTCCACCGTTCAGCACCACCGCCACTGCCACACCCCCGACGAAAATCCCGCACTCCTTCGATTGTGGTCTCAGATCCTCCTGCTCCTCTCAATCAAACCCCCCGACGAAAACCCCTCTCCTCCGACTTTGCATCTCCAGCGTCTCTCTCTCGCTCGCTCTTGCTAGGTACCCACTCTCTCTCCAAACGAAAAAATCAATTTGGGTTTACTCGGTTTTCCAATTTGGCGGCTAGGACTCAACCGTAGCTTTCATATAGTTGTTGGCGTGAATGAATATTGCAGGAGAATGGGCGCATAATCTGGAGTTCTCTCTCTCTCTCTCTCCAACGCCCAACACAGCTCTCTATCTCTGTCTCCCCAACGCCGTCCTTGTTGTAGCCGTGTTCTCTCCTCAAACTACAACAGAAATCGGAGCCCAGTCTTCGTTATTCAAGGCTGAGGTCGCTCTGCTTCTCCTCAACAGGTACAATCCAAGCTCAGTCTTTGTTTTGCATGTGTTGAATATATTGATTATCTACTGATTTGGTTGATTTCTCTCATAATCTGGGTTTTGTATGTGACTGTTATATGGTGAAAAATATACCACATTGAACCCCAAAATTTACTTTCACATTAATTACTGATTTAGTATATTGCTCTCTTAATCTGGGTTTTCTTCCATTTTCCTTATATACTAGTTGTCTCCGTCTTTATGGAATAGGAGTATAGGACTCCTGGAACTGCCTTCTTACCTCTCTCCCAGTGCATTCCATTACATAGATGAACTGATGAAGAATATTATGAACTTAGAGTGCATTTGGTACCTGATATGCTATCATGAACAAATTTCACCTTTTTGTTATTAGAACTCGGAGGATGACTTTTGAGACATATCTCTTCTTGAATTGAATTATGTGATAACAAGTTTTTTACCTTGCTGTCAGTACGTTCCATTTGTAGTTTATTGAAAAACTGGGCATAAGTTCTGTTATAGAATCAATGCATTGGCCTTTCTGCATTGCCGCATGGAGAAGCTTTTGGGACTTGGGGCGTTGAGATGATATTCCAATGCATCACAACCTAGGACGCAGGGGTACTTCTAAAACCATGCCATACTAGTACCCATAATGTACCAGGTGTTTACGTGAAATACTTACCGAAGTTTTTTTGTATTGTTTTTGCCGTACCTCAGACTTTTTCCAATAGATACCTAAGTCATACCACATCCCAAATAGTATTTTGTTTTACGTAAAAATGAAGCTAACTTCACAAGACTTTCTCCTATACATTGCATGCTCGTAGAATTAAGATTTTGGTCTATTATTTGGTTGGTATAATGACATTTGAATCTTATTTGTACCTTAAGTTTGGCATTGAAAAGAGGGATTATTTTTGGATTAAGTCTTACCTTTTTTCTTCTTAATTAAGTCATGTCACTATTACCTTAATTTTATGAATATTTACTATATGTAACACCTACCTCTAAATATAAAAACACTATTTTTCCGGCCGTATCCAGTCGTACATGTACTCTATCTTTTAGCTTTTACTGTATTGACCTACCCGTAGTCCCGTACAGTAGATCACAACACATTTCAGCATGCTAACAAATAGTTATGGGAAGATATGTAATGAGCGATACTTTATTTCCCCCTCACCTCAGGAAGCGAAAATAAAAAAATGAAATTATACTGAAGGTCATGTTGAGAAACATTCTGCCGCTGCGTGTTTCTGAACGTGCACATGGATCTCAACTTATAAGTGGATCTGCACTTGTGATCTTGTCAGGTTATCATTGTGGTTGAGTAATATTTTCGATTAGCCAGTAAAATATGTTAGCTTGTAAGTTTTTGTTCACTTTGTTGTGTTTGATTAATTTGTGTTCTTCACTTTCTGGTACTTCTGATGACATGGGCATAATTTTTCTTTAATCAAGGCACACCTTTATTGACCCCCAACCTTGTAAGGTCCTGGATATTGCTTTAGCCATTATGCCAGTTGATGGCATAATATTTTTTGAAACTTGAGTCCTGGTACACGGCTGTTTTTTTGGCATTTCAAGTGTTGTACCTTGCTATTTTTTTGTGTTCCTTAAGTTTTTTGTTTGGTCAGAGTCAAAATGTGCTGCCTGTTGAACATTTCTCATTGTCATGTTTCTTATTGTGTTCATTCGAGCTCTTTGTATCACATTTGCCATTAATGACCAGCCTGTATGGTAGGTGCTTTAATATATAGCAGTAGGAATATGATCCCACTTGTCCATGTCCTTCAATGGCGCACGTGTGCTAATTCACCAAGCCAAGTGGCAAACCTCGTGGCAATTACCCAACTAGAGCTCCTACCTCCCGAGAAACCTCTGCAACAAGTTTGGTGCCATCATTAGCAGCAATTAAGCGTTCAATTTTAATTCCACGGGTAGCACCCCGAACATGTAGAGTTTTTTGGTTAGCTCTCAAATAGGATTCTAGAAGATTGGTGGTTTAGTAGCAGCTGCAAGGATATCAGTAAATACGAAAAATTGAAGGAGCTCACAGTGCATTAAAAACTCCCTTATTTCTTGTGCCATATCAAGCCGTAGTTCCACCTGAGGCCCCTCTTCCATTTCTGGCTATAAAATCTGGTGTATGGCTTTTGTATTTGTGTGGTAGCAATCAGTGAGGTTGAGAAATGGAAAAGAGGAAGAATTGCTAATCAGTCATAGTGTTCAGGTGCTGTCCTCTATGTTCCTGTCATTTTTCTCAGCAACAAAAAGAGGAAGAATTGCTAAGAAATGGAAAAGAATAGGGAGAATCGATATTACCTGACGGCCTCCATCGACGTAGTCATGATCTTCTCTTTAAACCTGAACATCAATGGGATGGTCAATACTTGAACCCTCTGATCAAAAAAAATAAATGCACTCGAACCCTAGAACAAAATCGAGTTCGGCTCTGTTCTTGATGATAATGACAACAACGATTGTGGAGACGTAGACGATCGTGGAGAGAGAGAGAGAGAGAGAGAGAGAGAGAGAGAGAGAGAGAGAGAGAGAGAGAGAGAGAGAGAGAGAGAGAGGCGTCTGAGAGAAGTTGATGCTGAGAATATTAAAGGCAAGGAATTTTTAGTGACAAGCATAGAATTTTGTCCCTGAAAGATGTCACCATTGGTTTTTTTTCTTGTAGTGAATGGAACCCACAAGATGTTGCAAGTGTGTTGGGTCATGTCAAGATGCAATCGATATTTTTCATTATGACATCTCAAAGTGTTCGTGCCAGGTTACACGCATATCTACTTTTATCCCATTAAGGCTAGTTAGCAACAGTGGCAAGAAATGGCGTCATCTAAACAACAAATTTTCCTCTTTCTCCTCTCTCTCTCTGTGGACCCACAAGTGCTGTATTTATTTTCTGGTTTTGATTGTTGGCCTTACCATATCTTTGTGTGCTTAAATTTATGGAATAGTAGTGTTACTCTTTGATTTTTTTAGGTACAATTGACTGCATTTTTCGTGTTTGACGGAATGCTTCACTCATCCTTTATGTATGAATTCATTTGGTAGGTTTAAGGTCTTGACAATTGAAAGTATTCGGATCTCGCACAGCTCAGTTCTCACTAGGTATGATTTTCTCTTTGATTTATCTATGGTTTTTGTGATATGGTTTTTCAACCCCCTTAGAATTCATACACAAACTACAATCTCTGATATTGGTTTCTTTAATCCTTCTATAATCGATACATAAAGAAAAGGGAAAATGCATGATTTCAATTGGAGATTTGGGGGTTAATTCAAGTGGATTTGAATGCGTGCTTGAGGATCCATTTGTCATCTAACTAGCTGTAATTCAGTTGGGTGGTTCATGTGTTCATACAACAACATAATAGATTCTGACCTTGCGAACGGGTTTATTCGTGCATGTTAGTTTTGTTGTATGTTTATTTGTTCCACGTTTAAAGTTCAAAAAGGGCCGAAGAGCATGACAATTATTGTAACTTCAAAAACCAAAAAAAAACTGATATACCACTATTCTCTTAAATGGTTTACTACTCTGAGTGCATGGAAGGGAAAAAAAACATTTGTTTTGAACATGTGGATAGTAACAATTGTTATTGGAAGTGAATGAATAACAATTGTTCTTTTGACGGTGTTCTTATGCTTCGTTATTTATTCCTTTCTATTTTGTGCATATACTTAGGCCATATGTAGTGTTGTAAAAAAAACATAGCAATGTTGTGTAACCTTTAATTAATTTTGTAGGTTATAAGTAATGGACAAGAGTTGGATGATGATAAGAAGAAATAGGTTGGCAAGTAGAGAGTATAACCTAGGGGTGAAATCTTTCCTACAATTTGCGATGGCGAATTTAGGACCACAGCTTGAGATTCGGTGTCCATGTAGTGATTGTCTAAATGGCAGAAAACATAGCTTTGCAGTTGTTAAGATCCATTTGATACGGAAAGGATTTGACTCTTCTTACAAGACTTGGGTGCACCATGGGGAATCTAAGCTGTCGCTCTAGTTTCCTGTTCAATTTAACTTCTAAAACTTGTGATCTTACATGTAATGGGTTCCGTCATAATGGAGGAGTGGTGGTGGGAATGGTAGCGAGAGTAAAGGTAACAGTGGTGGAGTGCTCTATGGAGCCAGTAGTAGAGAAATTCCATTGGACCAACATGAATCAAAGCTGTGAGGACTACACCATCTGTTCTCCATATGGGTAGGTGAGAAGCTCCTGGCACTATAATGTACACTACGTAGAACAAAAGCCCATTGAACATAATCTGGTCATCCCTGTAGGAAAAAAAAAGTAACTAAACTTAGCAAAAAATGTATCTTACAAAGTTTGTACGAGGTACCTAGAGAGCTTCTAAATTCTTGTAATAATTACTGGATGTTTATATTTGTGTCTATTATATCGTGTTAAATTTTCAAAATTTTCTAAAAAGTGTGGAAAAAGATAAAAATTGTAAACCAAGTTATGGTCGGATTCCTGTTTTTGAGCAAACAGCTTACAGAGCTGCGTCTTTCATCAATTTTTTTTATAGTTAAGTGATCCTATTGATTATGGGTCCTTATGAGTCTGAAATATGGATAAGTTGGTGATGTTTTGGCGTTAGAATTATCAAAAAGTATTAACTATTCAATTTTTAATGAATTTTTGAACACAGACTGTTCTGCTGAAAATTATGCTTTGCTGCTCAGAATTTCTGAGTTTGGAGGTGATTTTAACTAGGTTCTCTTACTTTGTAAAATTTGGGAAAAATCAGGGATGAACTTTGGTGTGTGATAATGGTGTGTACCAAATTTGGGGTTTATTAGATGCATATTCTAAGTTTGGCAGATTTTACAAGTTGGTGTGTCCCTGTTGAGTTTTGTATTTGCTGCACGGACACATTTTGGGAAAATGGTCATATCTTTTAGCTCAAGTATCGGATTAACGCACGGGTTGTTTATTTTGAAACTAGACTCGTATACCTTTTGGAATATGTAGGGGTTGTGGCTTAGTGTATACTAGGTTAAATCAGTTTTTGATTTGAAGTTGATAAACATGCAGAATCTGCAATTTTGAGCAGTTGTGTGTGTAACTTTGGACAAGCATAACTTTGTCGTCTGGACTCCCTTTTAGGCAAATTTTATATCAAAATTCATATACCAGAGGTGTACTTTTTAATGGTGGTAGTCTCATGACCTAATTTTAAATCACTAGGAAGTTATGATCAGAATACGATAGGATGGTTATAGTTTTCAAACCGATTTTAAGAATTATGTCATACTTATACTCTTACGTTTGATTTGGGGCACTTCTAGGCCTTAAGATGGACATATTTGTATTTGTTGGGTATCGTCTAATACATTATTAGTTTTATAATTTGGTATCAATTGGTTGTTAAATAGCTAATGGTATGCATGGTTGTTGTATGTTGATTGTACCCGCGAAACGATTGTGGAGTGAGTCACGCCATGTCATATGCCATTCCGTCTAATTAACGGAGGTTGGGAGCATGGTTTACGGGACACAATACCTTGGGTACATGAGAATGTGGCAGACATGTCACTGCATGCTTGGGTGCTGTTTGCGGGGCGGGGCGTGACATTTTCAGTAGGGTTAAGGCGAGTTTCTCCTTATAAATTTTTATGTGGCTTACCCGTATTACTGCTACCTCTGCCAAATCATCTTGCTGAATGAATGTGTAGAAATGGTGTGGATAATTGCAAGTACTGGTATCAGAAACCAAGCTAAGCGTAATTTAACAATTCGATAGTCTTGGCATTGCATACTTTCCAATGTTTGCATTTAAATGATCACTTTTCTATTGCAATTCCACTAGTCAATTTTTCTAGTTTGCATGAATTCCTGTGGTCTCTGTTGTAATGTTTTCAGGATGAATTTTGCAACCAAGGCTCACTAGGTGATGTTAGTTTCGTGTAATTGTTTTGTTGCTTAAGCGTAAATGGTTTATATTACTTGCTGTTAATCTATCACAGATGTGTTGGGAAGGTGGAATTTCAGTTCTGCCCTTACATTGGTGGAGAGTGTAGTTTTTTGTTGGGTTTGCCGTCCAAAATATTGGATGGCGTTAGGTTATGGACCAAGTAGGATGGGATATGGATAGTTCGAGGACGAAATAGGTGATTTTGATAGTTCAAGAATGAAGTAGAAAAATGAGTGATAGTTTGAGAGATGTTTTCATAAAAAACTCTTAATACTAATGGTAGATTGTTCTTTTTTTTTGGTTTTTTACAGGGACGGCGTTTTAATGGAGTATCGTGCAGGATGTTGGTTATTGACTATGAAGATTTTGGTTGTGGACGTGCTTGGATTTTTTTTGGTTATCCGTTTGTTCAAGTACTTGTCCACGAGGTTTGGATAAATTGTCACTGAGCTTGGATATATATATATATATATATATATATATATATATATATATATATATATATATATATATATATTTCCCCTTGTGGTGGACGTGTTGTTATTTTGCACTCTAGGAATTTAGATACATGCAAGTTGTTTGTTAACTATTTGGTGGATACCTCTATTTATGAAAGTTTGTATTTATTTCTTGGAATTTTTATTTTGTATTAATTGCATTAGGTTGGCAATTTTGTGAATTTAATGATTGTTGGCTGAAATTTACAGGGAATAATAATGTGGAAAAAATTTGTAGAATATTATGGAATGATAAATTGGTATGAAATATTTTCCGATTACTGTTTAGTTGCCAACAGCCACAAATGATGATTTGTATATACTTTTGCCTACTAAATAATTTGTACAATATTTTGGAATGATAAATTGGTATGAAAATATCTCCCGACTAAACTTTGGTCGCCAAATAGGCTACAAATAACTAGATTCGAAAAGACATTTGCCGACTAAACAATTAGTCGGTGATAAATAAACACATTTCCCGACTAAACAATTAGTCGGCCATTAGAAAAATTATATCTCCCGACTAAACTTTGGTCGCCAAATAGGCTGCAAATAACTTGATTCGAAAGACATTTGCCGACTAAACAATTAGTCGGTGATAATTAAAACACATTTCCCGACTAAACAATTAGTCGGCCAATAGAAAAATTATATCTCCCGACTAAACTTTGGTCGCCAAATAGGCTGCCAAAAACTTGATTCGAAAGACATTTGCCGACTAAACAATTAGTCGGTAATAATTAAAACACATTTCCCGACTAAGTATTTAGTCGCCGAATAGATCAAAAGTTACCGACTAAACTATTAGTCGGCAAATATCTCCATTCTCCGACTAAAGAATTAGTCTCCAAATAGTATAATCTTTACCGACTAAATACAAATACCGACTAAGTAGTTGGTCGGGATGTGTTAGTCGGTAAAAGGTATATACTTTAGCCGACTAAACATTTTTTAGTCGGCAACGACCTTTGCCGACTCTCTTCCACCGACTGATGTGCCGACCAAAATTTTTAGTCGGGAATGACTTATGCCGACTAAAATGGCTACAATTGCCGACTAAATGTTTAGTCGGGAATGGTGTTTTTTCTTGTAGTGTTAGGAGGAATCTAGGGGGAATTTTATGAAAAATTCTTTTTGAGAAGAGAAGAGAAGAGAACAAGGCATTAGGTTTTCGAGCGCGCCCTAGCAACTTGTGTATGATCAAGCATTAATCAAATTTCAACTTATATAAGTAGCAAGAAAGAATATGTTAATTTGCAACCTCCAAAAACCTTTTTAAGTATAGAAGCTCGCGCAACACACGATATATACAATACTTAATCAACAAAAGAAGTGATCGATTCATTTCTATTTTGGAAAGTGGAAACATACTTGATCACACTTTGAACTTTCACCTGAAGAAGCTTCATATTGTCTCCGGAATCCGTCCTCCATGATTAGGAGAGCGGATGGTCTCCTGATACGCCCTCTATAATGTAAATAATAGGGCTTATCTCTCTTATTTTTGTCACACACAAGTGCATAACTTGCTTGATTTAAACGATATTGCACGAAAGGTGTGTTTTTGGCGTTTTCAGGTGAATCGCGTGAATAAGGCGTGTTTTGACGCTATGGATCAACTCTAAGGGTATCCGTACACCCGAGGCCATGTGGCACTCCATCATCGAATCCCAAGAATCACTACGCCAAAAATTGCCTTTGCCGGCGGTTTTTTTACCGGCGGTAATAAAACCGTCGGAAAAGAGTCTTATTACCGGCGGTAATGACAAACCGCCGCAAAAGGTAATTATAAACGCCCTTTATTAACGGCATTAGTAAAACCGCCGGTAAAAGTAACTATTAACGGCCGTAAGCAAAAACTGCCGGTAATAATACATTATAATATAAATATTATTATTTTTCTAATAAAACACATAATTTTATGTAGCTCAGTGGGTAAGTGCTCGGGTATTAATCAACGGGTCGCAGGTTCGAATCTCGGCAATGTCAATTTTTTTTCCGAAACTATTACCGGCGGTACAAAAACCGCCGTTAATAGTCCGAAACCATTACCGGCGGTAATTTACCGCCGTTTTTGTATTCCCGACAATTGTTTTGCCGACGAAACTTTTACCGGCGGTAATTTATTTTTACCGGCGGTAATGTACTTTTACCGGCGGTTTTGAGACTATTACCGGCAGTTTTTTAATGCCGCTAATGGAAAAAAATGGCGTAGTGAATGATGAAAAGTAACTTCGGAGGGTGTGCGGGACAACGGAAGCCCTAAGGGCATGGAAAGGCTAAAGAAACAAAGGTGAAAGAAATCTGTCCAGCCGCTACCCGTAGTCCTAAAATGGTACTACCCGTAGCCAGTAATCAGAAGCTGTGTCAAAATTGCAAAACAAGACTACTACCGGTAGCCCAAAAATGGTCCTACCCGTAGCACCTGGAAGTTTCTGCAGATTTTATGCCCGACTTTTGGACATTTCAGGGGTAGTTTAGACTTTAGTATCCCGAATGTTTGGGACTATAAATAGTTTTTAATCTCATTTTGAGAGGATATCTTTCATTTTCAGCCCTAGGAACTTCTCTCTCTACCTCCCTCTCCTCTCAAACTCTTCATCTCTCTTCAAAGGAGATTGAAGAGTTGGGTTTTGAGGAATTTCGTCTTCATTAATCTTGTAGGTACGGTTGAGATCTTTCATAATCTTAAGTTTATTTTCGTTTTTATCCATGAATCGTATTTATCTTTTTATGCTTGTTCTTCATTCTTGTTCTATGGTTGAGTAGTGATAAAGGCTTGGTCATGGGGTGATTTCTATCTCGTGACTTGGGTAGTTTAATGGCTTCTTTCATTTCTTGTACTTAATATGGTTTGTGAATGGATTAAGTTCATTTTTACGTAACAAAACCTAGGGTTGTTAACCTCTTTGATTATGTGTAGGTAAGGACTTAATCTCTTGCCACATATAATGCTTGGAGCTATGTCATTCTAAGTGTTTGCCAAAATGTCTCAAAGAACTTGTTGAACTCTAATCTTTGGTCTAAACTTAGGGTTGTTAACTTCTTTGATGCCGTGTCGACAAGTCTCCTTGGCACACGGCATGCTTGGAACTCTGTCACTCTAGGTGTTTGATAAAATGCCTAAATGAGTTCCTTTCCATCTCCAAACCTTGTTGTATGAGTTAAACTTGATTTTCATTGTTAAATCTTCCGAGTGAGATCAAATGACAATGACTCTCACTTGAGTTATCGAAGAGAAGCATTGAACGACCTAAGTTATGGGCGGAATAAACCCCTAGACCTTGCCGCTTTTAATTTCTAGTCAAACTTCATTTTCAATCAAGTTAGGAGGTAGAGAGAATTTCAATCACTCAAAAGTTGGCCATCTCAAAGCCGAACCTAAAGGTTGGTGGTCCTAACGCTAAAAACCCTTTGTAAATCAAACTTCCGGCCTAGCTCCATTGGCTCCCTGTGGATTCGACCTCGGACTTCTGAGTTTATTATGCTGCAACCGACCTAACCCTACACTTGGGGCACTTCTTATTGCAACACACATTAAGGTCGCAAGCATCTCCATGTAGTGGTCCCCAACTAGAGATGTAGTTGGAATGCCAGGAACCACCACTTCCCTTCGTGTGCCTTGCATTGGATTGCAAAGAATTAGTTTCTCCCTTTCATATTCATCTTCTACCCTTCCACTGATACTTGTAAATCTCTCTCTCCTCAACACAAGTTCCTCTTGCGCTGACAAACACAACACAGACACTATAGACCTCCCAGGATTAGCGATCGAAAAAAAAATCCATCCACGACTCTTTCACACCATAATCCATCATCATCCAAACATCAATTCGGTCACTCTTCGACCAGACAAGCAAACAGAGACAACCCTCAAGAACCACCATGTCATGACCCCTAAACTCGGTATCATCATACGAGGCAGGCAACTCCACTTCCCTGAAAATCTCATCCGCCAAATCGAAAGCAACAACAACTTCAGAATAATCCAAATCACCAGTCCTCCCACATAGCAAATGGAGATGCTCGTTAAAGCAAACCCCACGACCACGTCCCACAGGATCATAAGGGAAATCTTGAATCGTCCTCCAAGCATTATATTTCAGTGAATAGACAGCCACAATCGTAACATTGGCATCATTAGCGTTTCGCCGTTGCTTAAAAACGGGCATCACAACCTTGTAATCAACCGGGTACGAGACATAACCCAACCCAGGTGGATAAAAGACATCCACCGAAGAGTATTGTCTGTATTGAGGAAAAGGGGAAGGCAGTTCCTTCCATTCACTAGTGGATGGATTAAATAAGAAGTTGACAAAACCTTCATCGGAAACTAGAACCAGGCCATTACAAGAGCTCACTAACCTGGAGTCGACGCTCATGAGGTTGAAGGGCGGATGATCAAGCATTTCAGGGGTCGGGTTCGCGTTGGAGAAATCTACAGAGTAGAGATCGAAAGAACTGGTAAAGAGAATGGCTTTACGTGGTGGGTGGCTTTGGTTCGATTGAGGCGGGTTTGAGCGAAATGGGGGGAAGAAATTAGGGTTTTCAATGAGGGAAAAACGCATTTGAATCGGGAGAGAGATTTGAAGGGTAGTCGAGAGAGTATGACGGTGATGATTTCCTGGGGAAGGGCTCCGCCGTCGGACAAGGTCGCCGAAAGTGAGGTTTTTGGGTGGTTGTGTAAAGCTCTATGGCAGAAGAGGAGGGAAGGATATGTGGCTAGTGAGATTTTTGGGTAATGGAGACTTTTTGTTTTTGTTTTTTTGTTTTTTGTTTTTTTTTTTTGTGTTTGATCATGCAAGTGCAGTTGCAAAGAAGTGGAGTTTGCTAGTGTAATCATTTTTTCCGTAGACCCAACGGATCGTGAAATTAATGATCGTGCTAGTGCATTCGGAGTCGTTTGATGCACATTAGGGTTGTAAACGGGTCAAAAATTTGAGTTTGAATTTGGCTCGAACCTTAACGAGCCGAGTTTAGTCATTTACTGAAAGAGCTTTTTTAATCGAGCTGAGTTTTTGTCAAACGAATCGAGTTGACTCGTTTACTAAATGAGCCAAAAATTGAAGCTCGAGCTCGACTCGTTTACTTAACGAGACAAGCTGAGCCAAGCGTTAGCGAGCTGACTGAGCTCACAAATTGCTCACGTGGACTCAAGTGCAATCCGAAGGAAATTGTGTCCGGAATTGTGTTTAACGATTGTGTTGATAGCATTGCCGTTTTTTTTTTTGTTACTTGCCAAGTAGTGCTCCAAGACTCTACTACCCCACACATCTACATGGGAAATATTTTAGTCACGGGCGCAATGTAAATACGGAGTATGTGGTTGTGGAGAGCTATGAGATACCAGTGCCAAAGAGTATTGGATAATTTTTCTTTATGAGATTCAAAGGGATCATGTCCGACAACAATTAAATAATAACACCTTCTTCCTTGCTGGGAAAAAAAAAACAAATGGGAGATTTTCATTTAAAATAAAATCAAATTGGAGACTCGCCTTACATCCATTAGCACCAACAATTTGGAAACTCCTTCTGACTTTACCGAAAACTAGGAAAGATAAATAACAAAATTCATTGTCGAACTACCATCATCGATTACCCCTCAATTCACATGCGTTTACAAGCAATGGCGATCTTTGATCTCTAAAATATCCGTCACAAAAATCGGCTCATTGACAGTTCTTGTCCTATCCGACTCAAGAGCATATTCTTTTTCTCCTCACTCCATTGACCAACACCAACAAGAAGTACTTCAAGTGAAAAGCGTTTATATTCCTTGGAACATGAATGCATCCGTTAATACATACAAGATTGGATTCTTGAGATCTTGTAACAGGTTGTTGCTTATGCATGCCTATGAGGATTTGTTCTTGTGGAATCCAATTACTAGATTCTTCAAGAAAGTACTAGCATTTGACCAATTGCGTGATAGGGACTACCGAGCTCGTTCTGGACTTTGCTATGACTCCACCATTGACAAGTACAAGGCCATTCTTGTGCTTGCTCATCAGACTCCAGGTCACGGAGGTAAATTTGCTATGGTTGGTAGTCATAGGAGGAAAAGTTGGATAGGGATTCACTTCCTGTATAGAGTACGTATACTGATTTTAGGGCTCATAGTAAATGAAAATCTTCACTGGTTTGCCTCGAAGAACGATTCAGGTAATTATTTACTTTCACCCCCCAAAATTATTTACTTTGATGCACAAAGGGATAAATTTGAGGAGGTACTGATGCTAGATCTTAGAGGTGAGGACGGGGATATCATTTGTGGATTGAAAGTTTTGGATGGATGCCTTGTATGTTTCGGTGGGGCCGTTCACGCAGTCAGGGACGGATTCAGAAATATCGTTTAGTAGGGGCATCTTGTTAATCATAGTGGCGAAAATTTATTTATTTTAGTTAACCACAATAAGATCGTTACATAATTAAGGTATGCAATACAAACTACAAAAATATATAACACATATTTTCACTTAAATTATGTAAAAATAAGCACAAAATCTCTGACAAAATTTGAGAGTATGGTTTACATGAATACCGACAAGTTTTAGAATGATCGATATAGTTTTATTAATGATATTATTTTAAAATATTGCTCTAAGACAGTTAAAAGTAAGTACAATTAAAAAAGAATCGATCAAAGTAGACAAATAGTTCAAAAATCAACAAGTATAAAATTAACCATATGATGAAATTGAAACATAAAACTAGTTTTATATGTATATTTTCAAGATATATGCACTTGTTTATGTGTAGTAGAGCACTTAATTTCATAATTATACAAAAATATAACAAAATTATTTTAATTTTGAACGGGAGCACGTGCCCCCACGTGCCCCCCTTTCCCTCCGTCCCTGCACGCAGTAGTGAAAACTATTTGGAGCTATTAGTAACTAAAGAATCTGGTGTGCAAAAATCTTGGTCCTTCTCATGAGTTGGTGCCATTAGGATACACATAGAATGGTGAAATCCTGACCCGGGTTTGGGAACGTGGTTGGCATAAAAGGGCATTCAATCCCTATTCCTATAGGAGAATTTCAATTCAATGGGACCCTTATTTTTATGTAACTGCGCATGATCAGGAAAGTTTGATTACGGAAGAAGAGCTGAAAGGGGAAGCGACATATGTGGTGGTATATAATTATCACTCGCGGAAAATGAAAAGGGCAAGGATGGTTACTGGACCAAGGAGTACATGAAATCTTGAAGGGGAACGATATGCACGGAGAGCCAAATTTGAAAGAATTGGAATCGATTCGGAATAAGGAGAGTGAATAATTGTTGGGTAGGTGAGAAGCTAGTGATGTTAACCTCATTTTCTATTCTTTAATCTTCACCGTAATTTTCAATGTTTTAGACAGCAAAAATGAGTTGCTCCCTTTCCTTTTATTTGAAGTCATGCTTATTTGATGATTAATAACTTTTCTTTTCAGTTAAATGAGTGGAGAGAAACTTATTCACAGCTCCGCCGTGAACAAGTTTCTTACGGCATATTGCGACCTGTTAGAACTTTGGTTCACAAATATCATTTTATAACAAGAATCATTGGACCACATGAACGCAGAAACACAAATAAGAAAAACATGAGAGTACGGAAATAGTGAAAGTAGGAAAGATGTTGCCTGTGAAATTGAGAGTCGTGTAGTCACTGTCTTAAGGCTAATATTCCTCCCCTCGTGAAGGTTCCACCGGAGTGTACTAGCCCCAAGATTAAACCCAAGCGCTCACAAGCATTCCTCATCCGATGTTCACGACCACCGAGAGGTTTGAACGAGTCACGAACCGAGTTGCCCAATCAACATAGAAAATATAGAAAATAGAATGTGAACTTTCACACAAACATATTTGTATCTCTCTTTTTGTACATCTCTAAGAACATGAGTTTTTGTCTTTTCTATTTTTTCTCTCAATTCCCTTATATGAGATACACATATATATATAGGAGTAATAACCATTAATATAGAGATAATGATAGAGCATAAATACTCTTTATTTTGTAACCGATATTTCAATACTACATTAATATTATAACGGTAAAACACTAAAGGTGAGGAGTTAACACTAATATTTATTTTATTAAAAATATTCCAACAATCCCCCACTTTTAATAAAATAAATATTTTATAGTTTGACTTTTAAAATCACATGACTTTGAAAATACATACTAAACACAAAATTGGGCAACTATATACTGTGCAATAGGTGAAGGTGTCTTCCGGACTTGAACCTCACTTAGTGTTAATAGTTTACCTCTGAAGGATCATAGTGAACTATGTCTTGAACTAAACCCTTTGAGTCAGAGTTCAACATATCACACACACAGTACCGGTATTGGACTTTTGTTCGCGGGTTAGTGCTATTAATGGCCATGCACTCGATCTTGATTCTCATGGGAATTTCTATAGGCTAGCCCAAGCCTCATAGTCGCGGCCTCACGACAACTCCCACTTAGGTGAATCCTCCAAGGGTACAGTGACGGAATGTACCTTGCGAGAGAATCCTCGCCTTGGATTCATTAAGAGTTAAAACTCATCCTCAACCTCTCACTTCTTTAGCACTGTGCCTTAGGAATGAGCAGGAGAACAACTCTATATGGTGTCTCATACTTTTTTTTTAGTGCTGATATCAAGTCACGCAATATGGATTGTTTTTACCCATTGAATCTCCTTCATGGGATCTCCAGTCACAGAGATTGGGTTACCTCCCTAGGTGACTTCCTATAGGCTTTGCTCATTCCCCTCGACAATTTTTAGGATCTAGCCTCGTGCTAGTCCAGAGGCAACAACTCCTCTTGGGAGTTCAATAAATGCCTCAATTTTTATTTTACTTTGCATGCATGCTTTGGCTTCTCAAGCCTTTATTCTCCTTATAATGGTGCAAATTTCAAACTTCGTCTTGTTGGCTTACAAAACGCACCTGTATAAATTTCAAACACAACTCGCCAACACAAAAATTAGTATTATGAATTTCTCAGTAAGAAATATCCAACCAATATTCACAAAAATTAGAAACCCCACATGCATTATCTATTTTCCTTAAAAGGAATAAAGCAAGGGCAAGTTGATATGAGCAATCAAACTGGTTGCTAATCTTATAAACAAAATTCACAGTCTATCAAAATTAATATGCCCCCACAAAACACTAGCAAAATACTTATAATTTTAATACCCACGTAGCATGCATATTAAAGAGAGTATTGTGCACCTTTAAAGAATTTGGCCAATACACCTCCAATAAAACTCTCATAGGAGTTGAATCCTATGCAACTGGAAATTTCTTATTTCACAAATGAAATTGGATTAACTAACCACTTATTTTATTACAAAAATATGCATCATCAACAAAAGAATTTTGACGCACGTTACTCAGAGTACTCCTCCATAGATGGTGAGTAAAACTCAACTTAATCGAAAGAGATATGACTCTTGTTGATGTTATAAATCTTGAAAATGCATGTTCCCAAATCATTACATAAATATTGTCCAAGGAAAACCTTTTTTAAAGCCTCAAAACTAAAACATTTGAAACCTTTTAAGTGATAAAAAACCCTTGATCAATTCTCCACCTAGGACATTGAAAACATTTTCAAAGATAAAAATCCCTTTATTCCCTTTATTTCTTCCCTTTTTTATTATTTTTTTTAAACGTCCAAACATTGTTGAGAGCTTTATAAAATTACACAAATTCACCAAGAATATAGAACCCACTTTTATTTATAAATAACCCTCACATTCCCATCCATAGGTATATAACTAGCTTTTGTTAAAGGGAAACCTTGATCATATACAATAGTTTTAAGAATCAATAAATTCATATAATAAGTTTTGAAACTTACACAAAATAATTAAGTTTGACCATCCCCCACAAGTTTCAAAACTTCAATCAATCAATGAGACTCATACTAGTAATATGATAGAAAATACACTGCCTTATTAAAAAGTAATTCAAACATATGCTCACAAACGGTCACAAAATAATACGAGCATTTATAACCATGGTTTAAAATCTCATTAATGAGGTAGCAACCAAAATCAATCATCTATTAACAAAGCTTGACCCTGATAGCCATGGTTGTAACTTATTTTGCCTTTCTACAAAACAATATTTGAAAACTAGTCACCTATTCCAAAACAAAAACCTTTTGAAAAATCAAGTTTACAAATATCTACCCAAACAAAACACATTACTCATGGCAACAAAAGGGTCATGAAATATGATAATAGACTTGATAACGAAAAATTGAGCATGACATTTATTTTTTTTTCTCGTAAAGAGACCATCTATGGACATAAATTTTTTTTTTTCAACGAATTGGGAAACCAAGTCCGGCACAAGACTTGGAAAAATAACCGCATGCATGTGCTTTTTACAATGTGGATTTCAAACAACCATACACAAAGCAATAGTTTTAACCCATTGATGGTGATCGAACACAAAAACCTCGGCCATACTTCTACAAGTAACCACCATAATAATTTCCCCCCACTGGGTTCTAACCGATCAAAACCGTGAAGACTATTGTTAGAAACTGGGCACTAAAGTGATAAAATCCCAAAGAATGCCACATAAGTATTCACAACCCATATGCAAAATAGTTATGCTAACCTTTAACCGTGCAATTTACGTGATCTTTTAGAATAAAACCTTTTGTCTTCCTTTGAAGGAAAACCGAATGAAGGGTTTTTTTTTTTTTTTTTTTCCATGCAAGAAAAACCAATCACATAAATACAATCACGTAGCATTAATCATGCATTTTATGATCATCAATCTTATGTTTGTAACCGTCACAATATGCAATATTTATGCGCCAATTATCGCCTGCATTCATTTATAACATATAGAAGAGATCTTGTCAGTTACTCTTTTTTACGTTGATATTGAGGGAGTCAAAAATTTATTAACAAAACCACCACTTAGACATTTCATGTGAAACGTTTTCTTCTCGATGGTCAAACTGTTTGCATATTTTGGAACAAACTTGATTGCATGATACACATCCAAGTGGAGCAATTTCCAATGAGAGCCAAACAGCTCAAGCATTAGAACCAGAGGAATTCATAACCTCTATATCATAACTTCTCTTCCCCAAATGGCTAAGACACCTAATGATATACTCCGAGTATATTATATAATCAATTAACCACAATTTATTATATTTATGAAGAATAAAAATTGCACTATGTAGCACATCTACCCATTATGCTGTAATAATGTCCGAAGACACATTTATCCCGTTCCAAGGAAAACTTCACTATAAACGGAACTAAATTCTATCATGCCGATCAAAACCGCACACCAATCAAAATTGTACAGTAGTCTAATTGTAACAAATTGCAAATTACTGAATATGAGCATCTAGTGGCAATATGAGTGTAACCAACCAAGAAACTAGTTATTGCATATATATTGAGATAAATTAATAAACAGTTTAATTAGTCACAACCCTCAAAAAATAGAAAGCAAGTGCTTCCCAACAACTGATATTCTCTTTAACCATTACCCGCACAGTTAGGTATCTAATTGTGCAATACCCATTCTTTTCCTTATCCATCAAAATAGATTTTCCTTACAACGGGAGAAAAGGAATTTATTAATCATTGGTGGGATAACAACAATTAAAAGGGAACACAAGCATGAAATGGCATTACTACGGAGAACCAAGCATCCTTTCTGTTTGAGAGAATAAGAGTATACGCCAACATCTCAAGTAATGAAAGTAACTTAACCGAGATCTCAAGTAATGAGAGTAACTTAACTTGAATCGCTAGTAATGAAAGTAACTTAACCAAGATCGATAAACAAGCAATCGTGAAATTTAACTCAGTAGCGGTTACAAAATACATACTCTACTTCATGAGTTTAAAAAGAAACTCTATCATCAAAAATCTAAATGTTAAATTTCATAGTGATGTTATGCTGCGAAACAGCTAGAAGAAATGGACCATATTGCCTCTGTCTAAATGGAAAAATTCCAAGCAATAAAAGCGTCGAACTCTATATTTGATTAGAAGACAAATCTTGTATGGTCCTTCTGAGATGCATTCCTTAATGGACTTATCGTAAACTGAAAGGCTTCTCAAACTTATTTTACTTAAACTGCTTCTGGTCAATAGATTTTTCCATAGGAACACCTTTTATTTTTTTTAAGAAAACTAAAAAAGGAATTGGTTAACAACTCTATCCTGTTCGAAAGTAGAATATAACAAAGGCAATACTAAGTAGACATGTGCACTGAAAATATTTCTCCCCAAATCATATCTATCAGAAATCATTTTTACCACACATATGTATGCATAACTACATGTGAACTAGAACTCGAGGAATTTGCCTTGCATGCATATTCTAAAGGGATTGCATTTAAGTTACACATATTCATGATCATGACAATTTGCTACACATGCGAGGAATTCATATTAGCAGAAACCATGTATCACTGCATGACTACAAGACCATGTATCTCCAAAAGTTAAAGAAAGCAAGACAGGATGAATTAGAAACACGTACAACTTCATTTCGCCAATTTGTTGCGGGATATATATTAGCCTTAACTTGTTAGAACTTTGGTTCACAAATATCATTTTATAACAAGAATCATTGGACCACATGAACGCAGAAACACAAATAAGAAAAACATGAGAGTACGGAAATAGTGAAAGTAGGAAAGATGTTGCCTGTGAAATTGAGAGTCGTGTAGTCACTGTCTTAAGGCTAATATTCCTCCCCTCGTGAAGGTTCCACCGGAGTGTACTAGCCCCAAGATTAAACCCAAGCGCTCACAAGCATTCCTCATCCGATGTTCACGACCACCGAGAGGTTTGAACGAGTCACGAACCGAGTTGCCCAATCAACATAGAAAATATAGAAAATAGAATGTGAACTTTCACACAAACATATTTGTATCTCTCTTTTTGTACATCTCTAAGAACATGAGTTTTTGTCTTTTCTATTTTTTCTCTCAATTCCCTTATATGAGATACACATATATATATAGGAGTAATAACCATTAATATAGAGATAATGATAGAGCATAAATACTCTTTATTTTGTAACCGATATTTCAATACTACATTAATATTATAACGGTAAAACACTAAAGGTGAGGAGTTAACACTAATATTTATTTTATTAAAAATATTCCAACACGACCTTCCAAAAGTGTTCTGCACGGTCCGGATTTTAATGAAACTTTTTCGGAGATTCAACTTTTTCCCGGAAAAGTTTTATTACCATCGATCTGGACCGTCCAAAATACTTTTGGACGGCCGCAATTAGCGCCATAAACAACTAGCCGTGAAAAAGATTTTCTCAAATAAATTAAAATCCTAGTTTCTTTCCTCCTCGCGCAATGCTCGATCGACAGCTTTTTCATACCATAAAAGAAATTCAGACTCTTCCAAATTAAGCATACAACTTTCTTCTGAAATTGAAATCCCAAATTCATCTTACATATCTCCATGTCAAGAACATGAAAAAGACTCTCCCCCTTAGTCAAAGACAAAGAGCATAATCTGGCAACAACTGTATGGAAGCTCTTATAACATGAATCTACAATTCATCATCAACAAAAGAAGGCATATAGTCATTTACAGTTCACATAACACTTTAAGAAACTACTTGTTCATTACCTCCCAATCCCTCCTTCGTGATTAGGAGAGACAAGGCTCTCAACATAGGTGACCTTAAATCTAAATTGATTCAGAATGCCATGAATTACCATGTCCCTCAGTGTTTCTCTTTTTGGATTGTACACAACCAATTTCTCTCCGTGCAATTTATCAGGTTTGACTTTCAACAAGAATTCATCTTTCGCTAACGAACACCACATTTCGAATGCAGACACATCAGGCACCTCAATTCTTAATGTGGTCCAAGATTCTCTTACCCCGTACTCCATCATCCATACCTCAAGTTGGTCACATCCATGGTTGTTCCACTTACCTACCTCAATTGCCACGTAAGGATGTGAAAAGTACTTGCGTTCATGGAACATGGAACAAAGCAGGAAGCTGCACTTCCCTGAAAATTTCATTTGCCAAATCGAAAGCAACAATCACATAGGAACCAGTCCCACGACAAACGCAATGGAGACACCCATTAAGAACCCCACGGCTAGGCGACACAAGCGTATAAGGGAAATCTTGAATTCTCCTCCAAGAATCAGTTTTCAGTGAATAGACGGCTACAAATCATCTCTTCAAGATCAATTTCAGATTTAGAATTAGAATAAATATGATAGTAACAGATAATCAGAAGCTTGTAATCATAGTTTTAAATATCGGCCGATACGTACCGTATCGGCCGATACGTACCGGAATTTTCGGCTTCCGATACGGATATTGGCCGATATATCGGTGAGATTGAAATTCACAGGCGTATCGGCCGGTTCCCGATACGTATCGGTCCGTAACCGATATTTGGACCGATACGGCCGATACGGCCGATACGTATCGGTGCTGAAAAAAAAAAAGAAAAGCAAAAAACAAAAAACTCCTTCCACACAGCTTTTTTCACAGCTTTTTTCACAGCTTTTTTGCAAAAATTTTGGATCTTGTCTTGGAAAATAAGTAAATGTGATAATTAAGCCAATGTTTGGGGTAAAAGTATATTTTTCAAGTTTTATACATGTTGCTGATGATTTTTAAAAATTCACGACCGCGACACCCGATTCCCGCGACGTATCACCGATATGTCCCGATACCGATATACCGCGACCGATACCGCGACGGCGACCGATACCGCGATTTAAAACTATGCTTGTAATCATCCGTAGAGGAGTCATAACCAACGCCATAAAAATGCACGATCAAGCTACGTACTAACCCGATGTCTTTCAAAAAGGGAAAGCCTACTACCAACTTGATCGAGGAATAAAGGGAGTGTGGGAAGTTTCTTACATTCTCTAGTGGATGGATTCGACAAGGAGTTGGAACTAGTTCGATGGGAAACTAGAAGCAAACCATCGCAAGAGCTCCATACCGTGAACCGCTCGTCGGCGGCGGAGTTTCATTCCGCCGTAGGAAAATCAAGCTTTGTAGCGGTCGTATTTACATCGGTGAAATCGACGGAGAAGAGATTGTAAGATCTTGAAATGATAATGGCTTTCTAGTCGAGACATTTAGGGTTTCGGGTGTTGGTTTGGCTGAGGTGTTTGGCGAAATGGGCGTTGGAGATTAGGGTTTTCCACGAGGGAGAAACACTCGAAAAAGGGACTTGACAGGTAGTTGAGAGAGTATGTCGATGATAATTTCTTGGGGAAGGGTTTCGTCGTAGGACATGGCCGCGGCCTTCGGATCCAGTTGAAACAATTGTATGGTTGGTTGCGGAGGGGGGCGGTTAATGGTGATGCTTCAGAGGTGGAGATATGTTTACAAGCTTTTTAATGGTGGGTTAGAAATTAATGGTCAACTCCATGCTAGCCCCGTGCAACGCGATGCTGTGCAAATCAAATTCAAAAGTTAAATTAATTAGTTGAAAACATCAACTCAACAATTGTTCGGAGGGGGGCGGTTAGTGGTGATGCTTTGGAGGTGGAGATATGTTTACAAGCTTTTTAATGGTGGGTTAGAAATTAATGGTCAACTCCATGCTAGCCCCGGTGCAAACGCGATGTTTGTGCAAATCAAATTCAAAAATTAAATTAATTAGTTGAAAACGTCAATTCAACAATTGTTCGGAGGGGGGCGGTTAGTGGTGATGCTTCGGAGGTGGAGATATGTTTACAAGCTTTTTAATGGTGGGTTAGAAATTAATGGTCAACTCCATGCTAGCCCCGGTGCAAACGCGATGTTTGTGCAAATCAAATTCAAAAGTTAAATTAATTAGTTGGAAACATCAATTCAACAATTGTTCCGAGGGAGGCGGTTAGTGGTGATGCTTCGGAGGTGGAGATATGTTTACAAGCTTTTTATTAGTAATACTATAGTGACTTATCCGTTTTTGCTCCCGTCGTTTATTGTGCTTGAGTGTACGTTGATAACCGACCTTATCTAGTTTTTGTGTGTGTGTGTGTATGTGTATGTATGTATGTATATATATATATATATATATATATATATATATATATATATATATATATATATTGTAAATCTTTTTTAGATTAATCTTTCTTCTTGTCGTCGAGAGGAGAAGCTGAAAAACATAAATATACGGACTGAAATTTTAAAAAGTTTAGATAAGATGGCACTAAGCATAAATGTTTCAAACATATATATTTCATTTTTGGTGAACTTTTTTTTCGTTTAAGCGCTGAATTATTAATGCAAAAAAATTAGATAAATGATTTTCGCTCTCCCTTTATTTTATATTATGGCACTCCTTTTTTGGAGTAGTAAAAAAAATGCATACAAAAATTTCACTTAAAGATTAGAAAAGTAGTGCTATAATCAAAAAATGATATGTGAAAATCAATTTCTAATAATTAATGCAAAATAAGACAAAAATATAGCAAGGACGAACAAAAATACCGAAAAAGTACATAATTGAGGCGGGCGAAGTAGACCATACTTCCAATGAACGAGTGAAAAGCAGACAGGATGGTGTGCCAATTGTAGAAGGAGTCCTTAAATCTATAATTATTAGAGTGCATCTGGCTCTTTATATTTTGGATCAATTTACACCTTAAAAAATTATTTTATTATTTAAGCTATTCATTTTTAAAATCTCTACTATATCAGACTCTCTATATTAAAACTATTCTATTAAAAATATTATTTTTTTATTACAAAAAATGCACCAAACAATCTCATTCCAAGCAACTGTTCACTTGTTATTTATTATTTTTATATAAGTATATAATCAGTCTAAAAATTAATTACTTCAATTTTTAATCCGTTTGAACCAGTGCAAAGATCTTATTTTTTGTTCACTCAGGAAAAAAATAGAATGTATGGTTTTGTCCGTGTGAGGTCCTGAATGGAATTCACTCAGAAATACTGTAATAAAGAGACGAATTTTGTATGGAAAAAAGAAGAAGAAGAAGAATGTATAGAATGTATGGAAACAAAAAAAAAAGAATGTATTACATTGGAATTCACTCAGAAATACTGTAACAAAGAGATGAGTTTTGTCCGTGTGAGGTCTTGAATATTCGTTTGCGAGTTTATGCCTCTTTTGTGGTTGCTTTACCCCTCCTTGGGGGTGGCTTACCTTTCTCGATCTATGGTTTTTCGTATCAACGAAAGCACCTCTAAACTTTGACATTCTTTTTTTTTTTTTTTCCCACTTCATTTTTTGTTCTCTCGGAAGATTTAGAATCATTCGTGACAATTAATATTGCCAGTATTTAAGTGCAATAATACAATACAGATGACGTATGAAAGAATATATCTAAGATGAGAGGGTATATCGTATCATTCCAGATTTCTCAAGAGAGAATTCTATGAACTATGATAAAAGAAACACCACTCTAATTTACGTCTCAAACAAGTCAAATTATTTGATTTGATCCCTACGGTTTAGTTTATTCGCCAAAAGCCTAATGGGATTAGCTAGTAGTTGGTTTGAGCTTATAGTGATTATAGAATTACTAGGGTTTGTTTATATTCTTAGTGTAGCTCGTAGCAGGGTTTGGGTTATAATGATTGTGAGATTGTTTCAAGTTTGATGTAATCCTCATACTTGTAAACTTCTCATACTAGTCAAGTATCTTGATTTTGATCCAGAAGCTACGCCACATGGCTCAAAATGCCTTTTCTTTTTTGGGTAAGTAATGGCTCAAAATGTTTAAGCTCAGCTCAGTTTGGATGACATGAATCTTGAGAGAGAAATGAGAATGTGACATTATACTTCCATGATTCCGACGTTTGGAACGAACATGAATAGGAATGTGATTCCACACTCTCAGAATTCTCATATTTGGAAGAGACAGGAATATAATTGTGATTCCTGACGATACATCCGATCAGGAATCGCATTACCAGGTTGAGTAAGAATCTGATCCCTCCCTTACCCCATGAGAATCTTAGATTCCTAGCTTAATCAATAAAAAAAGGAAATATTGACTTTGATAAAATTTCAAAATAATTGATTCATGCATAAGATTATTGAATTAATCCAAACACTAGAATGAAATTACTCCAGGTATTGTATTCCTTGGAATTATATTTCTAGTAATCGTATTCCTATTCTCACTCAATAAAATTTGATTCCTAGCTAGTAATCACATTGTTATTTCTACTGAAGACTTTGATCATCCAGACTGAGCCTTAAGGTACTAATAGTATATTGTACAAAGTTTGTTATATGTCCAAGATCACCCTTGTAGACTTTCGCCGTGGGATGCTGTATCAAATTTGTCATGACTAATGATAGGCGCGTAAATGTTCACATTAGCGCCTCCTAATTTATCTTTGTTACGTCTCATTTATGTTATTATTTAAAGTTTAATGCTTAATTTGTGTATTGTAGGTATTTGGAGGATTTAGTGCAAGAAGTGCGAAATTAAAATATTATATGGTGATTGAAGGTGGTCCGTTTGAAGGTCAATACAGAGTCAAGAATTTTGCTATGAACTTAAGTAGTCCATGGGCATGACTACATAGGATAATAATGGCTTTTGGATCAATTGGGAATTAGGTCGGTCAGTGAAGTGTGGCCCCGACTTGGAATTAGAATTAAAAAAGGAGAGAAGGGTTGTTGGCTTAATATATATATATATATACACACATGCCCACATATGAAAGGAGAAGATTTGGGGGCTGCCGAAATCAAAGAACAAGGCGGCGGAAAAGAATGAAGAAAGGGACTGCCGAGTGCCATTTTCTTTGGTTAGGATTTTATTTCGGCAGCAGCTTTAGCTTTTGGAAAAAATCGGCAGCAGCAGCTTTTGAAAAAAAAGGGCGGCTGTCAGCGGAAAAAAATATAAAAGGGAGGAGGGAGGCGACTACGGATCTTGATTCCGACGCACGCATAACAGAGGGAGCAGAACGGTGGCTGCCGAGGCTTTCGTTTGTCTTTCGAGTTCTCTTTTCTTTCTTTCATGTTTTGAAGCTTTGTTCAATTACTCACATTCCGGTAACTAGTTTCAATTTCTGTTTTTAATATAAGTTTTTCGTTGGTTCTTGTTTAACTTAGATTTTCTGTTTATTTTTCATCTCGCACAATAGCAGCATGTTTCAAATTTAGGGTTTCTTTTGTTTATTGCATAATGATTAGTGAGTAGTTATATAGGTAGGGTCGCGAGGTGATTAGCACGCCGTGATCAGTTCGGGTACTGCTCTTTTTATCAAACAATGTAAAAATGATTTAAGATTGGAAAAATACTTCCCGCGGACGAATCTGGGCATTGTCGGAGCCCTTGTGAACGGGGGAATGGGGGTCCAAAACCCATTCTCCGCTGCGCATGGGTATACGGCGACCCTAAGGTTTCGCATCTTGCGGGGTATCTTTTCAATCCAAAATTGAACGTTTTTAAGAATACCAAATTGAGCAGGTTGATCTGGACTGGTTACGAGTGCTATGAACCCTACGACTGTACCTCTTTTTAATTATTTGAAAAGAAAAAAGTTATTTTTCTTAAGTTTTAGTTAATCTCAAACAAAACAATAAGGGGTGGCTACCTAAGAGCTAATTTTAATTCTACAACCCGAATTTTTAGTCAGCACACATCACCGTCTCTGTGGATTCGACTCCGGACTTACCGGATATTACGCTGCGTCGATCTCCGCCCTACGCTTGGGGCAACCCATTAATTTAGGACTAGGAAATCGGTCAAGCATTTTTGGCGCCGTTGCCGGGGACGGTAACGTGTGTTAAAGAATTCGGGTAGTTAGTTTTATTTTTTATTTTTATTTTTTCTTTTTAATTTTGTTTGAGCCATCATAGGTAGAGGTGCGCAATCCTCCATTGTAGGAACGCAATCACCACTAAAGCCTAAGTACTACCGAGACAATACCAGGCGTCTCGTAGCCATTGAGAGAGAGCCGAAAGTAATCGTGGAGGGAGAGTCTTTTAGTGGTGATTCTTTTGATGTCGGTGCTCTTTTTGTTGATTTAATAATTGAGCCACCAATAGCAGAGCCACCGATGTCGATGCGTGCACACATGCATCCTGAGAGGACCACTCCTCTCAGTCCAATAGTTTTACCAACCGAGACGGTGGAAGCACGTAATGCTTTCACCATTAAACCTGGTACACATAATGCCCTTCCCTTGTTTCATGGGAAGGAGAATGAGGATCCGTATGAGCACGTCCGTCATTTCGAGGGCTTGGTGCGCACCCTGGCCACCACTACTCAGTGGGAGAATGCTTGCCTTAAGCTTTTCCCAGCCTCGCTCAGGGACAATGCAGATAAGTGGCTGCGGATGCAGAAGCCACAATCTCTCACGACGTGGGCTGCTGTCCGAGATTTATTCTACAAGAAATATTTCTCGGAAAGTAAATCGAAGTACCTGACTCGCCAAATCCAATCGTATAAGCAGAAAGAGGGCGAGTCGTTTTTAAGGTGCTGGGAGCGGTTCAAGGACTTGTTGTTGTCCTTACCACATCATGGTTTCATGAAACACCAGTTGGTGTCATTTTTCTATTTGGGCTTGAATGTTGCTACGGTCCAACAAATGGAGTACCTCTGTAAAGAGGAGGATTTTCTAGATAAGTCCCCGGACGATGCGTGGGACTTTCTCGAAGAGTTGGCCGAGAAGCACCGAAGTTGGGAACCTTCCGACCTCGGTGATAGGGCCATGGCTGCACAGGGACCCAGTGGGTCTGGCATTTTTCCTTCTAGTGTGCGAGAGCACAATGTCCAGTCTCAGCTGGACAAGATGGCTAAACAATTAGAGGACTTGAAGCTTAAGCAAGTCCATCAGGCGAATGAGGTGAAAGTCGAAGAGGTGTGTGCGTTATGTGAGTGTCCGGGGCATCTTGTCACTGCTTGCCCCGCATTTCCCATTGTCAAAGACGCATACCATAGTAACCAGGCTGAGGTGAACGCACTTAACCAGCGTTGGGATCCTTATTCAAATACCTACAATCCAGGGTGGGCCCAAAACCCACTTTTGAGTTGAAGGGATCAAAAAGCCCCGGTGCAACCCCAAGCACCACCTCAGCCACAAGTTCAGCAATTCCAGCCTCCTCAAGGCCAAATGACCCAATTTCGTTACCCACCTCAGCAGCAGCAGGGGTTCGGTCCTTCATCTTTTGGACCACCCCCAGGCATAAACCATCCCCCGCGGGATAAACAGACTGATGAGATGATGAAGGCTCTCATGCAGTCTCAGTTAAGCTTCACTGAACAAACCAAACAGGCAATTGGTGACATTAGGACCCAATTGACCCAGTTGACGGCGGCAGTTGGACAAATCCAACAGGAGAAGGGAAAGTTTCCTTCTCAACCTTTAGTCAATGCCGCTGGTACCCATTATGTGGGCGATTCTTCTGGCCCAAGTAATCCGAATCTCAGTCTGGAAGATGCTAAAGCGATCACCACTCTCAGAAGTGGGAAGGTGATTGACAAAGATTTGCCCCCAAAGCAGAAATCGGTGCCACCCTCGGTGCCGGTAGCTATTCCAGCAATCATTCCAAACTTGGGAAGTGTTCTTGAAGTAGAGAAAGAGGCGGAATCTCCTGAAGTGGTGGTGCCTGCAACTGCGGCCCCCACGACTCCAACACCACCCGTCGCTCCATATCCAAATCGCTTGGTGGCGAAGCCTAAGGTCAATGTGAACTTTCAAATGCTTGAATTATTCAAGAAAGTTCAGTTTCCTATTTCTTTGATGGAAGCCATTGACGCAATTCCTCAGTTTGCTAAAGTCTTGAAGGATCTGTGCACGTCGAAGCGGAGAACCAAGAGTCAGGACAAAGTGCTTCTGACGGAGCAAGTGAGCTCCATTCTCCAAACTGAGATCCCCACCAAGTGTAAGGACCCTGGTTGTCCCACCATCCCTATAGCGATTGTAGGCCAAAAGTTCGATAAGGCTTTACTAGATTTAGGAGCGAGTGTCAACCTGCTCCCCTATTCAGTATACTTGAAACTTGGCTTAAGCGATTTGAAAGCCACTCCAGTCACGCTACAGTTGGCTGACCGGAGTGTGAGAATTCCAAAGGGGGTGGTGGAGGATGTTCTAATTCAAGTGGGCGAGTTTCTTTTTCCAGTCGACTTCATTGTCCTGGATACATGCCCAATACCAGAGGTCTTTGAAAAGACTCCTATCATCCTAGGCCGTCCATTTTTAGCCACCTCCAGTGCTGTCATGAATTGCAAAACTGGACAAGTCCAATTGTCGTTTGGGGACTTGAAAATGGAGGTGAATGTTTTCAACGTGGATAGCCGGGTTGAGGATGATGAGGAGATATATGAGGTGAGTTTGATCGACACGCTGGTACAAGAGCATGTCGATAGTGTGTTATACAAGGATCCTCTGGAGATAACCTTAACCGCCGAGGAGGCGTCATTTTTAGATTCTCCAGAGGTAGGAAGTTTAATGGAGATGCTTGCAGTGGAGGATGTGTGTGGCGCCGCTTGGAACCCAGTTCTTGAGCCGCTGGGAGCCCCATTTCCTACAGCTTTCCCATCGTCTGTCCAGCCACCTAAACCAGAGCTAAAGCCTCTGCCGGACACACTTAAGTATGCCTTCCTTAAAGGCGATGATACTTTTCCGGTTGTGATCTCTTCATCCCTTGAGGAAGATCAAGAGGCTAAGTTGCTTACCATGTTGAGAAAGCACGTGGGTGCGATAGGCTGGACAATAGCAGATTTGCAGGGTATTAGTCCAACGGTGTGTACACACCGCATTTTTCTAGATGAGGATGTGAAGCCTACTAGGCAACCTCAGCGTCGTCTGAACCCCAATATGAAGGAGGTGGTTCGGGCTGAGGTGCTGAAGCTTTTAGATGCGGGTATTATTTACCCGATAGCCCATAGTGAGTGGGTGAGCCCAGTGCAGGTGGTGCCTAAGAAAGCAGGAGTGACCGTCGTGAGAAACGGCGAGGGCGAACTAGTGCCGACCCGTGTTCAAACCGGGTGGCGAGTTTGTATCGATTACCGGAAGCTCAATGCGAGCACCCGGAAAGACCATTTCCCTCTCCCATTCATTGATCAAATTTTGGAGAGGGTGGCTGGCCGGGCATTCTATTGCTTCCTGGATGGGTACTCTGGCTACAATCAGATTGAGATAGCCATGGAGGATCAGGAGAAGACCACCTTCACGTGCCCTTATGGTACGTTTGCCTACCGTCGCATGCCCTTTGGCTTGTGCAATGCTCCCGGAACCTTTTCAAGGTGCATGATGGGAATTTTTAGCGACATGGTAGAGAAGATCGTGGAGGTGTTTATGGATGACTTTTCAGTTTTCGGGGACTCGTTTGACGAATGCCTCGAGAACTTAGGAAAGGTCTTGCAACGGTGCGAGGAAAAGCAACTTGTGCTTAATTGGGAGAAGTGCCACTTCATGGTGACCCAAGGGATTGTGTTAGGACACATTGTCTCATCCAAGGGTATTGAGGTGGATAAGGCGAAGATTGATTTGATCGCAAATCTTCCCACTCCAAAGTCTGTAAAAGACATTCGATCTTTCCTCGGTCACGCCGGTTTCTATAGGCGTTTCATTAAGGGATTCAGTGCTATCTCCCGGCCGTTGTGCCATTTACTGTCAAAAGACACGCCCTTTGTATGGTCCGAGGCGTGTAAGGAGGCTTTTCAGACATTGAAGCGGAGTCTCACTACTCCGCCGATTGTTCAGCCTCCAGATTGGAGTTTGCCATTTGAGTTGATGTGTGACGCCTCCGACTATGCAATCGGAGCGGTTTTAGGGCAGAGGCGAGGGAAAGAGCCATGCGTCGTTTATTACGCGAGCAAGACGCTAAATGAGGCACAGATGAACTACACCACTACCGAGAAGGAATTGCTCGCGGTGGTGTTTGCCTTAGACAAGTTTCGGTCCTACTTGGTGGGTTCGCAGATTGTGGTGTATACCGATCATGCGGCCTTGAAGTATTTGATGACCAAGCAGGATGCGAAGGCTCGCCTTATCCGGTGGATTCTTTTGCTGCAAGAATTCCACCTTGTGATTAAGGATAAGAAAGGGGTTGAGAATGTAGTAGCCGACCA
This sequence comes from Rhododendron vialii, assembly GCF_030253575.1. NCBI lineage: Eukaryota > Viridiplantae > Streptophyta > Magnoliopsida > Ericales > Ericaceae > Rhododendron > Rhododendron vialii. The sequence goes on from NC_080558.1 coordinate 14,433,512, forward strand.
CCTGTCTCGTCTGGAGTTTGAGGACCCCACCTCTCATCTCCCCATTGTGGATTCTTTCCCTGACGAGCAGTTGTTCGCTGCTAATGTGTGCCCATGGTTTGCAGATATCGCCAATTATTTGGTGACTGGGCAAATTCCACCCCATTGGTCCACAGCTGAGAAGCAGCGATTTTTGAGAGAGGTCAGGCAATATATTTATGATGATCCATATGTGTTCAAGTATTGCGCGGACCAGATAGTGCGCCGGTGTGTCCCCGAAACTGATAAAAGGGGAATTTTAGAGTTTTGTCACACCGAGGCGTGCGGAGGTCATTTCTCCGCAAAGAAGACCGCCGCCAAGGTCAGTGAGTGTGGTTTCTTTTGGCCGAGTCTTTTTAAGGATGCATACGTCTTTTGTAAGTCGTGTGACCGGTGTCAGAAATTAGGCAAGGTTGGCCCGCGGAATATGATGCCCCTACAAAACATTTTTGTGATAGAGGTCTTCGATTGTTGGGGTATTGATTTCATGGGCCCGTTTCCGGTGTCATACGGTTATGAGTACATCCTCCTGGCGGTGGATTACGTTTCCAAGTGGGTTGAGGCAATTCCCACTAAGACCAGCGATTCTAAGGTCGTGCTAGAGTTCTTGCGAACTAACATTTTGTCAAGGTTTGGCATGCCACGTGCCATTATCTCTGATCAGGGTACGCACTTTTGCAATAGGTCTTTTGGGGCGTTAATGAACAAGTATGGCATCTCTCACAAGGTGTCTACTGCCTATCACCCTCAAACCAACGGTCAAGCTGAGCTAGCAAATCGCGAGATTAAGGGGATTCTAGAGAAGACCGTGAACCCGAATAGGAAGGATTGGTCACTTCGGTTGACTGATACCTTGTGGGCCTACCGCACTGCTTACAAGACCGTGTTAGGTGCTTCACCCTACCGGCTTGTTTATGGTAAGGCCTGCCACTTGCCCGTTGAGATGGAGCATAAAGCCTATTGGGCCATTAAAACGCTAAATGCGCGTTTACCTGAGGCGGGTGCCCATAGGAAGCTCCAGTTGTGTGAGCTCGAGGAAATTAGGAATGATGCGTATGAAAGTGCGAGTATTTATAAGGCTAAGGTTAAAGCATATCATGATAGAAATATTCAGCGCAAAACCTTTAGTGTTGGTCAGAAAGTGTTACTGTATAACTCGCGCCTTCATTTATTTCCTGGTAAGTTGAGGTCCCGGTGGGACGGTCCCTACATTGTGCATAAGGTTTATCCGAATGGGTCGGTAGATGTTTGTGACCCTAAGAATGGTAATATTTTCAAGGTTAATGGACAGCGTCTAAAACCATTTTTGGAATATGTAGAAGTAGGTGAACCAGATGAATTGTTGGTCGATCCTGTTTATTCGGATGACCATGTTGTGTAGCCGTTGGGCTACGTTCTGATGGGTAGCTTTCGCGTACCACTGTCTTCACTAAGAAGTGGACCCGGCTCCTAGCGATAGGGGTACCCATCATTGACTTGGGTTTTGGGAATAATCTTTGTACACTCGTTCTTTTATTTCTTGTTAAAAAAAAAAAAAAAAAAAAAAAAAAAAAAAAACAAAAGGAAATTGGAAAAAGAAAAAAAAAATTAGAATAATGGTTTGGTATAACCACCTAGTCGAAGCTATGTATGTAGTACTTAGGAGGTTGGGTCTGACGGCAGACGCGTAGTTAGCAGCGAGAATTCTGTCTGAACCATCTGACTTCAATGTCCAAACTCTGTGGAGATTGCTTCACAAACGGAGTGGTGGGTAAGGAATCTGGCAGCCCCAGAGGGAGTGACAGCCTATTAGATGATGGTACCACTTCTCAAGATATCGTTGAATCCTATGCATCCTGTCCTTCCAACAAATAGGGAAACACAGTCTTTAGCCTGGGAGAAAAGTAGTACTCATGTCTTTCGCGTGAAGAAAGTGGATGAGTTTTTTGTCTTTTATTTTATTTCTCGCATTGTTTATTTTTTATTTTTAGTTATTTTTCTTGCTGTCTTGGAGGCTCACATTTTGCAGGTTGTTCGATCTAAGTTGGGGGGTCTCCCTCTTTCTATAATTTTCTCTGCTTAGCCTCTCATTTTCGAGGTGATATCTCTCCTCTCTTTTACGTTTCTGTCTTATCTTTATTTTTCATACCTTCAATGCGGACATTGAATAGTTCAAGTTGGGGGGAGGAATCACTTTGTTCTTTATCTTGTTAAAAAAAAAAAATAAATTTGAAAATTAAAAAAATACTTGTTGGATCCTGTTTGCTTGAGTCTCGGAGATTGCGATATCTACTTGTTGGTTGCTAGTGTTGAGAATTGTTGGGCATTAATTGAATATTGATATTGCATGGTAGTTCTTTTTGCTAACTTGGCGATAGGAATTTATCCTGGCATACACTCTTAGCATCTTTACATTGCACGTTTCTTGGACCTTGACTGCTTGTGAGTTGTGACTTGAGTGCTTTCAATGGCTAGATTGGTGGAGACTTATGCCCATGTGAGCTTTAGTGCCTTTCCTTTCTTTGGAGTGGTGTCACATAAATTCTTTGTTTGTCATAAAAAAAAATAAAAATAAAATAAAAAAAAAAGGGCTTAATCATTGTTGATCTCATTATCTTTTGTCGTCAAGTGTTGAGACTTAATACATGCCTGTTATCTTATTCTTTTGAATTGGATCGTTACTTGATTTTATTGCCCCTAGGAGAGGATAATAGGCCATCTTTGCTAATTGAGCCGGTTCGTTTCTTTTCCTTAAATATTTATCCTTGCAAGCCACATTGTGCCTTTTGCATGAGCCTTTTTCTTGTTAACCTTCACCAACCAAATTGTGTCTTGAGAATGGCGAGCTAATCATGTGAAAGTTAATTTTTTGAAGAGAATATGATAAGTGTTTCAAGAATGTTGTACTCGAGTTGCAGTATTCTTCCCCAAAAAAAAAAAAAAAAAAAAAAAAAAAAAAAAAAAAAAAAAGAAGAAGAAGAAGAAGATAGATTGAAACTTGAATAAAATAAATAAAAAATAAAAAATAAAGATAAGGGGAAGACACCAATATACTTGTTACAAGAATGAAATAAGTTGTTTCATCTTGGAATTGTGTGAAGGGTGAAGAATATGAGGGATATGGCGGAGTTGAAAAGGGTTGAAAGAGGACGAACATTCTTATACTTGCCTATGTTATCTTGGCCTAATTTCAGACACTTGCTTATAATTTATCCTAACATTTGAAGCACTTTTCCTTGCCTACCGATATAACCGAATAAAAGTCCTATTTGATCTTAGGGGCAATGAGTTGTGGTTCGATGGATAGGTAGTCTTTAATACTTGACATTCCTTTCATGAGATCATGTGTCTACCTTAAAAAGCTTTCTTTTCGTGTCTAAGTGTGCGGGGTATTTTGGTTTCATATTGCATAACTTCTGCCCGCACACATTGAAAGTTTCATTAAATGCACCATGTTTCGAGCGTTTTCTTTTGTTGAGTGCATAACACGGTGAGAATTGAAGTCGAGACTCGGTCCGGAGAGAGTACTTAGTTGTGATTCACTTGTGGTTAAGGTCCTTACTCACACACGCTAAGTTTGGATGCCATGATTTATTTCTATGTTTTGATAGCCTTCAGAACTAGTTTTGCATGTGCTATATTCTTGGCATTGGCATATCAATGAGTCGCATTGCAGGTTTTTGAGTTACAAGTAAAGGGATCCGCGGTGTTTTGTGGATGATCACTGCTGAAAATCCTCACGAGACTTCACTCGTCCTACCGGGGCCACCCGGGGGTTTAAAAGATCTATCTCTTAATCAGTTGTTTTATAAATTTTTTTTTATTTTCTTTGCTCGAGGCTAGCAAAGTGTAAGTTGGGGGGTGTGATAGGCGCGTAAATGTTCACATTAGCGCCTCCTAATTTATCTTTGTTACGTCTCATTTATGTTATTATTTAAAGTTTAATGCTTAATTTGTGTATTGTAGGTATTCGGAGGATTTAGTGCAAGAAGTGCGAAATTAAAATATTATATGGTGATTGAAGGTGGTCCGTTTGAAGGTCAATACAGAGTCAAGAATTTTGCTATGAACTTAAGTAGTCCATGGGCATGACTACATAGGATAATAATGGCTTTTGGATCAATTGGGAATTAGGTCGGTCAGTGAAGTGTGGCCCCGACTTGGAATTAGAATTAAAAAAGGAGAGAAGGGTTGTTGGCTTAATATATATATATATATATACACACATGCCCACATATGAAAGGAGAAGATTTGGGGGCTGCCGAAATCAAAGAACAAGGCGGCGGAAAAGAATGAAGAAAGGGACTGCCGAGTGCCATTTTCTTTGGTTAGGATTTTATTTCGGCAGCAGCTTTAGCTTTTGGAAAAAATTGGCAGCAGCAGCTTTTGAAAAAAAAGGGCGGCTGTCAGCGGAAAAAAATATAAAAGGGAGGAGGGAGGCGACTACGGATCTTGATTCCGACGCACGCATAACAGAGGGAGCAGAACGGTGGCTGCCGAGGCTTTCGTTTGTCTTTCGAGTTCTCTTTTCTTTCTTTCATGTTTTGAAGCTTTGTTCAATTACTCACATTCCGGTAACTAGTTTCAATTTCTGTTTTTAATATAAGTTTTTCGTTGGTTCTTGTTTAACTTAGATTTTCTGTTTATTTTTCATCTCGCACAATAGCAGCATGTTTCAAATTTAGGGTTTCTTTTGTTTATTGCATAATGATTAGTGAGTAGTTATATAGGTAGGGTCGCGGGGTGATTAGCACGCCGTGATCAGTTCGGGTACTGCTCTTTTTATCAAACAATGTAAAAATGATTTAAGATTGGAAAAATACTTCCCGCGGACGAATCTGGGCATTGTCGGAGCCCTTGTGAACGGGGGAATGGGGGTCCAAAACCCATTCTCCGCTGCGCATGGGTATACGGCGACCCTAAGGTTTCGCATCTTGCGGGGTATCTTTTCAATCCAAAATTGAACGTTTTTAAGAATACCAAATTGAGCAGGTTGATCTGGACTGGTTACGAGTGCTATGAACCCTACGACTGTACCTCTTTTTAATTATTTGAAAAGAAAAAAGTTATTTTTCTTAAGTTTTAGTTAATCTCAAACAAAACAATAAGGGGTGGCTACCTAAGAGCTAATTTTAATTCTACAACCCGAATTTTTAGTCAGCACACATCACCGTCTCTGTGGATTCGACTCCGGACTTACCGGATATTATGCTGCGTCGATCTCCGCCCTACGCTTGGGGCAACCCATTAATTTAGGACTAGGAAATCGGTCAAGCAACTAAATACCCCAAACATGGAGTATTACAATAAAAAGGTCGGGTCACACGCTATGCACGTTTGCAAGTCGAATTTCAACAAAATTTTCCAGATTTCTGATTCATTACAGCATAACTCTGGGAGATGCAACATAAGCCCAACCATAAAACTTCTGTAACAAGTGCAAGTATACAATTACTTCCGACCATAAACCTTCTGTCGCACAAACAAACGAGAAGAAGAAGAATATTTTCAAGAAAAAAGGGCATAGGGTCACTCATATTTCACAAAAAAAATAAAATAAAATAATAACTGAACAAGCTTCTCATTCATTGCCTCCCAATCCCTCCTCCATGATTAGGAGAGACGAGGCTCTCGACATAGGTGCTTCCGAATCTAAATTTAGCTGGAAACCCACGAACAACCATGTCCCTCAGTGTTTCTTTTTTCGAACTGTACACAACCAGTTTTTGTATACGAAACCAGTTTTTCAACAAAAATTCGTCTTCCGCTAACATACACAACAAATCCACCGTATACAACTCGGGCATACCAATTGTAAATTTCAACCAAGACTCTCTCACTTCGTACTCCTTCATCATCCAAAACTCGGTTTTACGATACCTTTGATCAACCAAACAGAGACAACCCCCAAGGACTGCTGCGCGATAGTAATATAAACTACCGTCTGTACCAAACAAAGCAGGCAGCTGCAACTCCTTGAAACTCTCTTCCGACAAATCAAAGGCGACAATCACATAGGATTCATTCCTCCGACAAAGGAAATGGAGACGCCCGTTAACGAAAACCCCACAAGAGGTTCCCTGAAGGACATAATTATGGGAACCTTGAATTCTCCTCCAAGCATTAGTTTTGAGTGAATAGACAGCCACAATGATAGTATCATGCTCAGCTGAGTATGGAGTACCAAAGTAAGAGAATATCACGACCTTGTAATCATCCGTAAGAGAATCGTAACCAACCCCATAAACGTTAGCCCGAGGGAGTGCAAAAGGAAATGGGGGCAGCTCTCTACATTCTCTAGTGGATGGATTCAACAAGAAGTTGGAATCGTCGTATCGGTTGACTAGAAGCAGACCCTCGCAGGAGCTCAAGACCTTGATTTCGGAACTACTATCAGGTAAATCAACAGTCACGATCGTCGGATTTACGCAAGCGAAATCGATAGAGTGGAGGTTGTAAGAGGTGGAACTGGAAGTGATGATAATTATTTTCTGCTCGGCATAGTTGGTCTTCTTGGTTCGATTGAGGTGGGTTTTGACAAATTCGGAGCCGGAGATTAGGGAATTCCAGGAGGGAGAAACAGACTTGAATCGGAAAAGGGATTTGACGGGTAGTCGAGAGAGTATGTCGGTGAGGATCTCTTGGGGAAGGATCTCGTCGTTGGACATGACTGCCGCCTTCGGAACGAGTTCCTACAGATAGAAAAGAAAGGAGGATATATGAATCGGAGTTGTTTGGGTGGTGGTAAATAGTGGATTGTTTGGGTGGTTGCCGGAGGGTTGTGGTAAGTTGTGGTGATTGGTGGTTTTGGAGATGTCTTTATAGGCAGTGGTCGACTGGAGAGTGGAGATGCTAACGATCTAAAGAAAAACATAAAAAAATAAAAAAATAAAAAAATAAAAAAATAAAAAAATAAAAAAAATTGGAAACGGGTCAACTCAACTGGTCGATCAGGAGTTTCATTTCCTAAGATTGATCGATTTATCCGTCGTGGTTCGGAGTCTCGCCAATTTTATGAAATCAAAATAGGGGATTTTTGGAATGCGACCAATCATTAAAAAAAACATCTTGGTGGTAAGCTTTTGTGGCAGGAAATATACTTTTATGTTGAAGTCATTCCCGTTGGAATACTAGAGGGCACCTATCCCTGATTCTGCTATTTACTGAAAAAAATTCTGAAATAATATAGGGTAAATCATCGGAATGGCTAGAAATTGAAAGAGTAAGGAACACACCGATCTTATAGAGAGAAAAGACACTTTCACATCTTCTTAACTAAAATAAAATGGCTCAAAAAAAGGGGGACTTCTGCAAAGGGAGATCAGGTTAAGATGCTTATGTGTGTGTCATTCTAGGAATGCTGAGGTTCTATGTTCTATTTTAACTTTTTGGTAATTCTCCTTCTAAATTGTGTTTTTACCTCTGAGATATTCTAAACTGCTATCAAATGATCAAAAGATTGTAGAAAGAGAAGCATGGTAATCACTTTTGACAGGTGATCTTTGAACTGTGAGTTATATTACCACAAGAAGCACACGATCGAATAAAGTCTTTTTCTGCATAGAAGACCTGCCTTCCTAAACTTCTTTTTAGACTTCCTATAGTCAATTACTAGGGTTTGCCCGCGCGCAATGCGTTTTGAACGCAACTAAAATTAATTACGAAACTATTAATCACCCCGCCTAAGAAGCTGATTTATACACTTTCTCATAATTAGTGCATTTCTTAGGTAACAGAATTTCTTTGATATGTTTAGTCTTCTCTCATATCAGGAAAACGTGTAAAACTTAAAAGGAATATAGAATGAAGGATGGAGATTTATATAGATGGGATAAAGCTAGACCGTTGGATTTATGTAGGACATAAGATTTGAAAACTAAGCTCTCTTAGAGCATCCACAGTGGAATAATCAAACGTGGATAATCAAAAGTTGCCACATCATCTTTTGGTTATCTATTTAAGAGGTTGCTAAGGTTAGCAATGTAGATGTTCATGATAGCATAATCAAAACTTGCCACGTCACCTTTTCAACCTATAAAAATCAAAAAATTGTAACCATATAAAACAAATTTTTTTAAAAATAGTTTTCAAACTAATAAAAAAAGGTTATTAGAATTTAAAAATAATTTTTTGAAAACTTTTATTTTGAAAAAAAAACACTTTTTGGAAAAAAAATTTAAAAAAGTTTCTAAAAAAAAGACAATTTTTTTTAAAATAACAATTTTTGAAAAAAAAATAGTTTTAAAAAATAGTTTTTGAAAAACAATTTTACTGTTTTGCAAAAAACACAAAAACTTTTTTTAAAATATTCTTCTTAAAAACATTGGAGAGAGAGAGAGAGAGAAGAGAAAAAGTTTTTGGTTATTGGCAAAAGGTTAATTGCTAGTTTTGATTATTCAATGGCCAAAATTTGATGATTTGCTGAGATGTTGTCAAATTTGATTATGCCACTGTGAGCACTTTTATGAAAAAACATTGTTAACTTTAGCAATCTTATAGTTTTGGTTATTCCACTGTGGATGCTCTTATTATATAGATGACATATATATGATTGGGTGCTGCTGTGAAATTCAATCTGCTGGCTTTATAACTAAGAATGTGTAGCCAAAGGACAAGTTATTTCGACTTGTCAAAATAATATACCAAATAGTTTACATGCTTGATGGATGGAACAAAAGGGATTGAAAGAACACGGTGTGGTGTATCTTTTGCAAGTTTACTATGACAATGCGGAGAGTTATCTGCCTTTTCTTTGTAGAAGTTCATGGATTCAATAGTCGTAGGTTTTTCTTCCATGCCTTCTCCGTTTAATCAGAAGCGAAAAAGGTATTGCTATTGCAGAAATTGACATATTACTGTAGATGAAGTTTATCTTAGTAAGATTCAAAACTTCCCCTTCTTCCCGATAGATCATGTGGTATACGTAGCACAATCAATTACACTTGTGGAGTTTAGTTGATTTTTTTGCATGGGATATTGGTAGTTTGTTTCTCCTGAAACAAGGAATTATGGTATCATTATAAAACCAAAGTTTAAATTAGTACCATTCTAGTGTTTTGTTCAATTTATATGGTGTTTGTCATCACTAGGATGCATAGCTGCGGTTACAAGTTTTGTTGTCCATCTAAAAGGAGGCAGGGGGCATCCGTGGGGGACCGGGGGTCATGCATTTGTCTCAAAAGGTGCTGAATCAGGTTCTTTTTTCTATGATGCTTCGAGTCATTAAAAGCGAACAATGGCAGAGCAAACTGTTTAAGTTTCGTTTCCTAGTAACTGAAACAACAGACCAAAACAAAGTTTTGATCATTGATTATGGGCATTATTTACTTCTGTGTCAAATTTTTTTTCATTCCCGTTTGGAGGCATCTTAATTTGGCCTTTTATGTTAGCTAGCATCCTTTGCTTTTTGGTGTGATAGGAAGAAGGCGGCGTAAGTCTGCAAAGGGGACTGACTGACTGAGCGTTAAAGATCAAGCTGATACAGATAGACCTCCCAAACAAAAATCAACAGGAATGCCTTCTTCCTCTTCTATCAGCCCTGCCAAATTCCCTCTTCTATTCAGATGAAGTCAGAAACAAGGATTGCCGGCTGGCACTGATCCTGTTTTGGTTAAAAACCCATCTTTTCAGATAACTACAAACCTATTAATTTAGCTGATGCGCATGAACCTGGTCCTCTTATACCAACTGAAAAGCCCTCTGTACAACAAGTGTCTGCCACATCTAGGCCCTTAAGTGCTCCAGTTGTTCATGGACCTAAACCAACTCCCCCTGTTGTTTCCACGGTTCAAACCACCACTGCTATTGCGTTCAGTAAGTGCACCTGGGTCTTGAACCTTCAACTTCCTCAACCTGCAGTAGTTATGTTGTTCCTCAACCCTGTGAATAAGAGATCTCAAGATCACTTCGTTTCTGAATTTCCAGCCTCTAAGTCAGGGTGTCAGAACAACAGTGCAGTGACCGATGACTTTCCTCACCTTGATATTATCACTGACCTCTTTGACGATGAATGCCAAGGAAACTAGGGCAAACAAAATATTCCACCAAAGTTTTAGCAATCCTCACCATCTGAACCGTCAGTTCTCTTATGAAACCTCAACCTCCAATGCCCCTCCCTTTTGCTCACAAACTGTCAGTCCACATTCCAAATAGTGGAAGTTTTATGTCCCAAGTGTAAGTGGATTATCTGCTGGGTGCAAGTAAAACAAATTGCATCCGACACACAATCCACTCCACCTAACAAGTAAAAACCAGAGCCAGCCATTTGAAACTGCGACTGCAAAGTTCGCAAGGGCAAGGGTTTCGCAGAATGTGTTGGAATTGGGATTGGACTTGTTGAGGGTCATGGTGGTCGAGACAAGGGAGCAACAAAAGGTCGAGATGGTGACTGCAGTTTCGCATTGGAAGAAGAGATGAATGGGAGGTGTAGCAGGATTTTTCACGGAACTCAAAGGCCCTGCTCCCGACCTGAGATATTGTGAGGAGTCGCCAAGTTCATTAAAGCCTTATTTATTGTGTAGAGAGTGGACATGGCTGAGCATGTCATTAGGTATCATTAGTGTTCTAAAAAACGGGATTAATCTCTGGCAGGACCTATCCGATTAGATCCGAATAATTGCTATGCACCGATTAACTGCCGATTACTAATTGATATGGGCCGATTACTACGCCTCGAAGCTTGAAGGTGGCTGACCGCTCTACAAGCACCTAACGACTTTTAGAACATTGGGCATCGTAGTGCTATGTTTTGGAGCTTCTCCTGGAGGAGGTCCATGAAGCCTAGAGTGCTTGCATGGTATGCGGAGTCATGAAACCAGAGGAGCTCGCTTGCCTTACCCCGAGGTATTGGGCCCGCCGGTAAGTGCCACGTGGCGATGCTCTTCCAGTACCCACACTCCCATCCTCAATTTTCTGTGAAAAAGAAATTCATTGAAGCTGTAGGTTATCAAGGACTTGTGGAGGTTCTCGTATCGTGTTATACATGAAACGGGCATATTGTGCATTCTTTCGCTCCAGTGTTCATGAGTTATTTACACATTCAGTTTACTGAGTTATTTGAGTCATCTATAGATGCAAGCACCATGTCAATCAAAAAAAGAAAAAGATGCAAGCACTTTCTAGGAGTGCCTCAACTTTTAAGGAGATAAAAATAATGCAGCAAGGAGTTCAAAAGAATCAAAACTACTCTTGTGTCTTACCATTGTGTGTTTCGACATTGTGGGAGTTTAACTAATGCATCAAGGAGTTCAATTTCCTCCCTTTATGTGTTTCGACATTGTGGGAGCTGGGGCCTAAGGTAAAGTTTGTTTTTGTACGGCATCAGTTGAAGAAGTGATGTTTACACAGCTACCATTTTCATTTTCTTTTTCTTTTTCTTGGTTTCATTTTAGCATCACATGAGGCTATAATTGTAGTTGTAAGTTCTTTGGAACTACTAACATTTTATAGTGTGACCGTGTTATTACGCAAATAGTAATTAACAATACGCACGAAAATTTCTAGTTGTAGAAACCAATTGTGCCACAACGAAAGAGAGCACAACACTAAGCAAATGGGCACGAGACGACGTGCTATGTATAACAGTCATACCCAAGAAATGAAACCCGGAGGATGTACTGTTGAAGTCACCCTAATCTTCAACCGTTTCCAATACACTCCGCACTCCAATAAAGCATGTCCTTTGGGTTAGCAAGACCTTCTGCACCCAAACACATTTTCATACTATTCAAGTGATCAAACCAAATTTGAAACCCCCATTGCTTGAATCAACTAGTCTCATTACAGCATATTTGAATCTAATGTTAAAAGTGAAAGCATATATAAAGACTAGAAGGGACACAACTAAAGAAAGCCAGGCTAGAAAAGTGAGTGAAACACTCAGATAAGCAAAGAATGTCTAACCTGAAATCAAGAATAACAAGTTTTCATGAGCTCTCAACTACACATGCGGGATATAGAAGGTACGTTTACTTGATTCAGTCACCAAAAGGGCATACAAAACACATGTTTGTGGAAAGAGAGATTGAATAGCAATGTCAATGGTACAAATGGTTCGAAAGTGTTAAGATTCATAGCAGTTCTACAAATGATATAGTGGTTTGCAACAATCACAAGTTTTACAAACCCGATCTGTGGTCAACCAGGAGAGGGGTGAAGAGGTCTTTAAGAACATCAGTCCAGAGAGGGACCCTATTAAGGAGATGAGTATTTGATAGTGTCATTGCCAAAAAAGGCGAACAATCATACCCAGAACCCATATGACCAACTATCCTTAGATTAATTGTCCCCAACAAAAGGATGATACTAGCATAATCTCACTATTTCCTTTTCTTTGAGAAGAAAGCAAACAAGAAATAGCAATTAATATCAATCGCACGCAAGAAATATCCAAGTTTTATCAGTATCCCATTGATACAGATATGAACCCAATCTAAAAGTAGTACTCATGCTTCATAGGTTAAGACTCCAACCATTTTAAGTGGGCACTAGCCGCTTGTAAATAACCATGGCTTCAATTGAAGTTCACTATTCATCACTTACCAATGCCCTTTGTACTCAAACTAGTAAATCTACTTAAATATCAATAAGGGATATGCATGTTCAACCTCAAAAAACCTTGAAATATAGAAGCTCTTGTTGCTGTAGAAGTTAATCTTAATTTTACATGTCAAAGTGGTTGGGAAGGTGAGGTATTCACCAAACTAAGAAGTCTTTATGATGTATAGAGACTAGAGAGAAATTCACACACTCAAAACACAGACAACGTTTTATTGATCACAACACAAAACTCTCTCTCTCAACATACACGTCCCTACTCTACCCCCTCGCTTCACTCTAACCTCCTCTATATCACTCAACAAACACACATATGCATGGTCCACCCACATGCAAGATTACACTCTTCAGTTTAATGGGGCTGTGAATTGCAGGTATGAGAGGTTTTACATATGAAGGTGTCATGTTTATTGCAACTCTGTGGAAGAGATGTGAAAGAGAGACAAAGGAATCCCAAACAGGGATAGGGATAGCCCATCCTGTGATCTTCTGCAGCTTCATTCTCTGTCAGTTTGAGTTCTTCAACCATTTCAATGCTAGGGAGCTGGAGGAAAACTTTTTCAGCATGCATCACAATCAGTGCGCCGGGGTCTGCTCATTATGGTGCAAGTAGCCTATGTCTTGATTGAGCCTGATCAAGTCAGCAGTGCAAATTTGAACTGGAAGCTGTGGGTTACCTCTTTTCTGGGACTGGGAACTATGACTCCGATTTTGTCAGAGAAGACTTGTTTACAGGGTAGAAACAAATCCAGATATCAGCAGAAAAGGTTGGACAATCAGTTCAATATTTCATCAAGAATGGATGGCTTGCTCCCACGCCGACACACCAAACCAGCGAGCATTCCCTCAGAATCTGCATGAAATCTTCACCATGTGAGTTCTTGAAAAAAAAATGGAGAAGAGACTAACCTCTTTCAACTGCAATACTTCAGGATCTAGTGATACTTAAGACGGATAAAAAGAAATATTTACAACAAGAGTTCAGATTTCCATCTTTATAGCTTGTTGTGGTTCTCCAAATGAAAATTTCAGTTAGTATTTACAAGTACTTTATTCGACAAATTTACAAGTTTACTTGATTCAAAAGGAACCCTGAGAGTTTGGTTTCTTTTCTTTTCATACGAAATGCAGTCAAAGTGAGGTGCAAATGGCTCAAATTACAAAAACTTTGCCTTTCATACACTTGGAAATGGACAGCGTAATTAGGCAATCAGACCATAGAAGCATATTTTCTTGTGCTAAGGCATATTATATAATCGTATATAATTCAAAGGTTCAGCCAAGCACTCAGTTTTGATCAAAAAACGTCCTAGATGGCACTCCCTTAGACTGCTGTTCCATTACAAGAGTCTGAAGGACGGCTTCTGAGGTTATCTTTGAGGAAAAGAGGAGATTGACAGGCAAACACAAGGACAAGTCAAGGACCCAACCGTAAAACCATGAAAATCGAGTCATGTCCCTCACAATGATCTCACATCCGACAATCCTTGATTCATGCTCAATGGTTGCGAAAATCATCACACACTTAAATTCGTTTAGAGTATACTGGAGCTGAGCTAAGAAGGCCAAATTTGAATGTCAAGGTCTCGTTAACATGAACTCACGCGGTGTTTTTCTTTTGCCCATCAAAACTGTGCAACATGGAGGATGTCTGTGGTTGATATCCAGCATGTCTCAATCTCACACTCACCTCAGCTAAAACTCTCTAAATTTCCTCTAATTGTGAAAGTGATCTATCACCAGCCACAAATTGCTGAAGTGCATATGAACCTAAGTTGAGCTGCTTCCGGGGCCCTTTTGAATAGCTGTACTTCTCATCATTCTCCTAAACAAATAACTTCCATACTGTGGGAACATTAAGAAAGTATGACATATGTACTCGTGAGAATGCAAGGTGAAATGCTATTCTATTGAGACGGGTGTGAACCCCATCTATAAGTACTCATGTTTCATAGATTAGATTCCAACCATTTTAAGTGGGCCTGAGCCACTTGTATATGAATATTTTCTAAGTTCAGCATTCATCACTAACACATATAAGTATCAACAAGGGATATATGAATGTGCAACCTCAAAAAAACTTGAAATAAAGAAGTTCTCGTAATATGCATCTACAATTAAACATCAACAAAAGAAGCAGAGTCATTTACATTTCACAAAATACCTGAAGAAGCTTCTCATTCATTGCCTCCCAATCTCTCCTCTATAATAAGGAGAGACTAGGCTCTCGACATAGGTGCTTCCAAACGTAAATCCAGTGGGAGAGCCATGAACCACCACGTCGCCCAATGTTCCATTTTTAAAATTGTACACAACCAGTTTATCTCCATACGATCTATCATGTATCTTTTTCCTTGTTTTCAACAAATATTCATCTTCCCTTGGCAAACACAACAATTCCACTGCATACCTCTTAGGCACATCAATCGGAAATTTGGTCCAAGACTCTCTTACCCCATACTCCTTCATCATCCAACCACCAGTAGTCTCAATTACATAACTCTCCCCCAGATCAGCCAAACAGAGACAACCCCCGACAACTGCCACACGATAATCCAATATCTCCAATCCGCAAAACGAAGCAGGCAGCAGCACTTCCCTGAAAATCTCATCCGACAAATTGAAAGCAACAATCACAAAGGAACCAGTCCTTTTCCAACAAAGGAAATGAAGACACCCACTAAAGAAAAACCCACAAGAGGTTGTCCAACAAGGGACATAATCGATGGTATCTTGAATTTTCCTCCAAGCATTAGTTTTCAGTGAATAAATAGCCCCAATGGTAATACCACGCTCGGTAGGAGAATAAGTTTCAGTTTCATTGTAAACAATTTTCAAAACCTTGTAATCATCAGTAGATGAATCGTAACCAACGCCATAAACATCACGGAAGACACCACGAACTGGACCGAGTGCAGAAGGACATGTGGCCAGTACCTTATACTCTCTAGTGGATGGATTCCACAAGAAGTTGGAATTATCCACAAGGGAAACTAGAAGCAAACCATCGCAGGAACTCAGAACCCTAATTCTGACCGAAGAAAAATCAGCCAGTGTTTTGATCGTCGGGTTTACGTCCGCGAAATCTACCGAATAGAGATTGTGATGGGTGGAAATGATAATGAGTTTCTGATCAAGATTTTTGGGGTTTTGGGTCTTGGCTCGATTGAGGTGGGCTTTTGCGAAATAGGGGTCGGAGATTAGGGAATTCCATGAGGGAGAAACAGACTTGAATCGGCAAAGGGATTTGACGGGTAGTCGAGAGAGTATGTCGATGACGATATCCAGGGCAAGGGTTCCGCCATTGGACATGGCTGCAGCCTTCGGAGCTGTTTGCGTGGTTGCGGAGGATGGTGGAGATGGTGTGCTGATAAAAAAAGAAGTGGTGGAGATGGTGATCTTTTATGGCCCGTTCCAAAAACATTCTTAAAAAAATAAATAACTTATTTTACATTTTTAAATTAAAAATTAATGTAAATAAAAAATAATTTTTTAATTTTTTTTACATTGTATTAAAGATCTCGATAAGATTTATCAAATAAGATTCATATCGTATATTTTTAAATTTCAATAAACCCATAATTTTTAAACTTCAAATTGCCTTCTTAAAAAATAAGGGGGTTTTTTCGTTCTAGAACGGACTCTTAGTCATCCCTCCGAACCTTTTTTCAGAGTCAGTATTTTATTTTGGATTATCGCTTAATAAATGTTTGTTTTGTAAATTTAGTGTGTAAATGCATTTTCTATTTTGCGCCTAAAAGTATATTACATTTTGAAAAGTTAGTGAGTATAAGTATAATGATGATATCTTCATAGAGGGTAAGTAGGAACAGTACAGATAAAAGTTAATGTGAAATGTGTAATGATGATGTCTCCTCAATAAGTTGAAGTTACGAAATACTAGGATGCTTAAAAAAGAACGGAGGAAGTATCTCCGACCAAAAAGTCAAATTTGACCAGGCATGACAAGAGCATTTTTAATGAGAGATGCCAAATTTGAGCCGGAGATCGTAAAGGTTAATTGACACCCGTTTGCAATCCAATCCATATGAATGATGTGGCTTTGAAGGGATATGAAAACATGTTAATCTTCAGTCCTCTACACGCATGCCAAATTTTAAAAATGTGCCTGTTTGAATTTTTTATTTGTTTTTCCTTTCAAAGTTTGACATAAGAGTTGGCATAAGGGTTAGAGAATGATAACTTGACCTCAAACATATAGAATTTTATTTATTTGGCATAAAGGTTAGAGAAGAGGCTTTGATGTCAAATTGGAGATGCCAAAATGCCATATAAGTTTTCAAAACAATTTTGGCATCTCCAATTTGAAGTCAAGTGTTGGAGATGCTCTAAAAACGCTTCCAATACACATGTCAAATCTGACATGGCATGTCAAGTGAAAGAACTGGCATGTGAAGTAATTCCAACTCAAATATCAAATTCTTACGTGTCATCAATTGCCTAAGTAAGTTGGTAGGTGAAGTCACCTTCTAGACCTTCATAAAAAAAAAACGTGTCATTTGTCAATTGTCACTTGTAACATTTTCTTATTGCCACTATTAAGATTATCCATATATAGGTTTTATTCATACATGAGATAGTCTTTTTCATGGAAGCTCAATAAACAAGTTATTCATAGAGCAGCGCAATCTCAACTGTCTATTCGAGCAATTAATGGCTGATATTCAATTTTAATTATGACCGGTTACAATTAATTCTTTTTCGAAAAAGTTTCATTAACATCCAAATCGTCTAAAAATACTTTGGACGGTCGCGATTGGACTCCGTAACTTCTTCTTTACAGAACGACCATAATTGGATTCCCCGACTTCATGAAGTCACGTCTACATATTGTAATACCCACTGGATTTATCAGTAAGCCGAATTTTTTTGGCTTCATTCTAAATTTGTGTTTTGATCATAATTTTTTATTTTTTCAATTTCTCTTATCGGGATGAAAGAATAATTTTGCGAACCCACAAATTTACGGGTTCACAAAATAACTTGTGGTTACCCAATCCCAAGGGCTTGCTGGGCTGCCGCGTACCATGTTGTTCAATTTTCCACCGTTGAATGTGGAGTTTGATTACCATCTGATTTTCATAGTTGAATGGGGAGCTTGATATTTTTTTTTAAGCAGAAATAAACATATGATATATAAATGGGGCGGTTTCAGGGACACCCAAAAAAACACCACAAATCTCAATCTCATAGTTCCCGATTAAATTTTGATGATCCGAGCCGCTCAATATGTTCAGAACGTGATTTTAATGGTATCCGTGAGAAATCAGCAAAAACAAATTGATCAGGAAGGGCTTCATTGAGCAGTTTTTTATTGAACTGTTTAATAAAAAACTGTTCGGATAAAGTCTTTTCCGGTCTTTTTTTTTTTTGCTGATTTCTTTTCAAATACCCTCAAAATCACGTTCTGATTATATTAAGCGGCTCGGATCATCGAAATTCGATCAGGAACTTTGGGGTGTTTTTTTAGTTGTTTTCGAAACCGCTCCGATATATAAATATAAAAAAGGACACTACCGATCCAAAATACGTAGTACCAAAAAAAAAAAACACAACAAACCCAAAAAAAAAAAAATACTGAAAATTAAAGTGAGTGCCAAATAGTAAATTTCAAGCAATTGAAGTCGTACTACGACAAGTTAAAGTTCAGAGGGTGAACGAGAACAGCACATCTAGCGGCTTGGGACAAATAACTAAATTTCCCAGATTTCTGATTCAATACAACTCTAGGAGACGTAACTTTCCCCTACCCAGCTGTATCTATCTGGACACTTTAGGCCTTTAGGTGTGTATTGAGTTTTGTCCATCTAGCTGCTGTATTTTTTTTAACTTTTGATTGAATTCCTTTCCCCCATCCCTAATAAATTATTATTTTTGCCCGTAAAAAAAAAAAAGAAAAAAAAAAAACTCAACATAACACCAACCATAAAACTTATGTAACAAGTGCAAGTATACAATTCCTTCCAACCATAAACCTTCAGTTGCACAAACAAAAGAGAAGAGGAAGAATATTTCAAGAAATTAAAAAGGGCATAGGGTCACTCATATTTCACAAAAACAATAACTGAACAAGCTTCTCATTCACTACCTCTCAATCCCTCCTCCATGATTAGGAGAGACGAGGCTCTCGACATAGGTGCTTCCGAATCTAAATTTCATGGGAAATCCACTAACAACCATGTCCCTCAATGTTTCTTTTTTCAAGCTGTACACAACCAGTTTTTCTGTACAAAACCAGTTTTTCAACAAAAATTCGTCTTCCGCTAACATACACAAGAAGTCCACTGTAGACATCTCGGGCATACCAATTGTAAATTTCAACCAAGACTCTCTTACTCCGTACTGCTTCATCATCCAAAACTCGGTTTTACGGCTCCGTTGATCAACCAAACAGAGACAACCCCCCAGGACTGCAAGGCGATAATATAAACTATCGTTTGCACCAAACAAAACAGGCAGCTGCACCTCCCTGAAACTCTCTTCCGACAAATCGAAGGCGACAATCACACAGGATTCATTCCTCCGGCAAAGGAAATGGAGACGCCCGTTAATGAAAACCCCACAAGAGGTTTTCTGAAGGACATAATCATGGGAACCTTGAATTTTCCTCCAAGCATTAGTTTTCAGTGAATAGACAGCCACGATGATAGTGTCACGCTCAGCTCGGATTAGAGTACGAAAGTAAGAGAGTATCACGACGTTGTAATCATCCGTAAAGGAATCGTAACCAACCCCGTAAACGTTAGCCGAGTACAAACGAACCCGCGGGAGGGCAAAAGGAAATGGGGGCAGTTCTTTACATTCTCTAGTGGATGGATTCAACAAGAAGTTGGAATCGTCGTAATGGTTGACTAGAAGCAGACCCTCGCAGGAGCTCAAGACCTTGATTTCGGAACTGTTATCAGGTAAATCAACAGTCACGATCGTCGGATTTACGCCAGTGAAATCGATAGAGTGGAGGTTGTAAGAGGTGGAACTGGAAGTGATGATAATTATTTTCTGCTCGGCATAGTTGGTCTTCTTGGTTCGATTGAGGTGGGCTTTGACAAATTGGGAGCCGGAGATTAGGGAATTCCAAGAGGGAGAAACAGACTTGAATCGGCAAAGGGATTTGACGGGTAGTCGAGAGAGTATGTCTGTGAGAATTTCTTGGGGAAGGATTTCGTCGTAGGACATTGCCTTCGGATCGAGTTCCTACGGATGAAAAAGAAAGGAGGATATATGGGTTGGAGTTGTTTGGGTGGTGGTAAGTGGTGGACTGTTTGGGTGGTTGCCGGAAGAGTTGTGGTAAGTCGTGGTGATCGGTGGTTGTGGAGATATCTTTATAGGCAGTGGTTGACTGGAGATGCTTACACTCAAACAAAAACATAAAAAAATACTGAGACGGGTCAACTCAACCGGTCGATCAGAAGTTCTATTTTCTAAAAGAGATTAAATTCTTTACACCGTCGATGTAAATATTTGTTTCCTCCAAATTAATTATATTACGCCACGTCGTGAGGGAATCTACAATAAACACTCCTTATTTGGGTGTGTATCATATACACCCTCATTGAAACACACCAAAATATTACGATCCCCAAAATGTTATGAATCTATTGCTAAAAAGTTACGAATTATATTGATGAAAGTTACGAATTTTTAGTATAAAAGTTACGATACGGAATACAATGTTATGAATGGCCGGTACTACAAGTAATTTTTTATGAGGTGGCATAATATACACCACACAATAGGTGCATATGGTACACACCTTAAAGGGGTGTGTATTGAAGACTTTCCCCGTCATGTTTTATTGATTGGAACTACTATTTTGCAACGTGACGCAATATAATTGATTTGAAGGAAACAAATGTTTACACCGGCGGTGCAAAGAATTTATTCTCTTCCTAAATCAATCGATTCATCCGTCGTGGTTCAGAGTCTCGCCAATTTGACGAAATCAAAACAGGGGATTTTTAGAATGTGACCAAAAAAAAAGAAAAGCATCTTGGTGTTATTAGCTTTTGTTGTAGGAAATGTGCTTTTATGTCGGAAGTCATTCCCGTTGGAATACTGGGGGGTGCCTATCTACGATTGTGCTATTTACTGGAAATTTTTTATTGGAATAATATAGGATGAATCTACGGAATGGCACCGTTCTTATAGAAAGAAAGGCGTTTTCACATCTTCTTAACTCGGAATGAAATGGCTCAGGGAGGGAAGGTTCCGTTTGCCTGTCACTTTATCTTTTCTTTTTTAATGCTGTTTGATTTCCCATCTTACTACAGAAGGGGGGGGGGGGGGGGGGGGGGGGGAACTTCTATAATGGGAGATTTGATTATTCATTCCAAGGGGTAGTGCGCGAGAAATCATTTCGCCTGTAGCCACATTTTACAGCTAATTTAGAAATTTATTTAGATATTGGTCCGACATAGCCGCTAGACTAGAATCTATGGAAATCAATTATTCTATTAAATTGTTTTCGTTCCTACTCGACGGGTGAGTCTTGCAGTCAATCTTCCTTCTGCCTTAACATTCGCGGGCCGATCTTTTTCCAGACCAAGGAAAGTTTAAAAATCATCAAAATTAGTAAGGCTAAAATCAACGAGGGTACTACTATGAAGAAATGAAAACCTCGAGCTAAGTCTTCTTTCGTTTCTTGACGGTGAAATAAAACCAAACTCATGAGCTTATTATCTTATGCTGGAACAAGTTGACAGGATCCTTATAATTATTTATGATGACCTCTCCAAACAAACACATGCTTATCGCTAAATGTCCCTAGAGACTCTTGTGAGATTGTATATAAATTGCACCCCTTCTCTCCCTTGAATATTTCCTTGCATCAAGGATTTAGGGATAAATAATCCTTCTAAACAATCTTTGTAGTTCCTTCGTTCTGTAGTTCTGTTTGAAAGAATTCGAAGGAAAAGGACTTTATTTCCACCGAGCTATTTATATAAATTCTATTTATTCAAAAAATTTGATTGGTTAATAAGAGTTGATTTTCTATTATGACAACATAGAGATTAGGTATTTCTTAACAACAAATGAGTAAAAATGAACAAAATGGAATTGAAAGCCCCTTCTTTTCCTTTTCTGACGGACAAATCACTCCCATCCTATCTTCCGTATTCTTTCCATTTTTTATTGCAATTTAATAGAATAATCCATTAATAGAATAATCAATCTCCGTAGATTTTAGATATTAAATTTGCAGAATAATATTTTTATATGGCGTTTAGATTCCTTAGTCTTAGTTCCTTATCCCTTAAGAAAGAAGCTCCAAAAAGACCTGCCACTCTTGAGATCAGTTCCATTCTTGTTTTGGATTAGTAATGAAGTTTAACACGTCAGTCTATCAAAGTTACAATATAATAAGGTCGTTAAAGCTCACAAATCATTAACAAATTCGTCCATTTTTTGATCAGTTTCATTCTTGTTTTGGATTAGTATTGAGGGTCAACACACCAGTCTATCAAAGTTACAATATAATAAGGTCGTTAAAGCCCGCGAATTATTAACAAATTCATCTGTTTTTCGGAGCAATTTGATTAAAGATCATGTCCCGGATTCGAATAAAATCAACCTTCCCTCTCATCTCAGGGTGAGGCGAGGAATATCTCGACTGCATGCTCAAGAAGTTGGACTAGCTGCTCCTCCAACTCGGAGTGGATTATTCTAAGGGAAGGGTGGAGCCTCACTTTTCAGTTTTCAGCCTTGGCATTAGGATAAAAAAATCAAATCCGACTATTAGTTTCATAGAGGATATAAAAGTATAAAATTTATCATTCGCAACTGAGTCAAGCAATGAATCTAAAGCCAACGAACTACAAAAAAGCTTCAGTACGTTGAAATCAAGCGGGCAAAAGAGCCTTCAAAAGGCCCAGGAGATGAAGTGCCAAGGAGCATATCTAGCTAGATCACGAGTGCTGGACCACCTCTACTTCTCCAGGAACCATGGTTTCCCCTGCAAATATTCAATACAGGGGATTAGAGCTAAGCTAGCTCTGTAAAGTGAGTCTATTCCATTCCTACAAGTTTCAAAATAGAGTTTTCACCATCAGTGAGTGAGGATGTACATATATAATAATGTTAAAAGCATTAGTAGTAGCCCATTAAACGGCAAAACTAGCGGACAAAGTCAAACGCATAGGTTGCCTTTCAAGTTTTTTTTTTATTATGAAGGTCAGGAGGGTAATTTTACCTATCAGCTCAAATAACCCAAAAGATCTTAAAAAATCCAAATCAAATATTGAAGTCCAGCCCGAAGAAAACCCAAAACCTAGCTTTAAGATTTAAGGAATAGTTTACTAGTATGAGTTATCCCCTTTTTGCTTTTTTAGAAAAGATACAAAATAATTAACACATCACCGCCGTGAGTTCGAATCCCTCTTGCGGACATTAGTCCTCGTGAACCAAATGCTATGTTTTGATCACCATCTGTCAAGCTTGCATCTTGATGGGACTATGGTGACAGATTACCCTCCAATTGGTAGGAGTTATTCCAAAAAGACGCCCCTGAAAGCTTGGTTTTTTCAATGGGTGATACTAGCTCACTAGCTAAACATGTTATTGCAGTTGAGAGCCCCTCTTCCTTGACGGAAGTTGCAACTCTAGTCTCCCCCATCCAACATTTTTACTCAGAGAAACAGGAGGGATATTTACTATTGTGGGGCGTGTCGTTGCTGGTGAATCAATTGATTTATATTCTATACTCCATACAAATATGTTGAGTCTCATAAGCTTCCAAACTCCCGATCCCAATTTTTGATTTGATTTATTTACTTATGAGAGAGAGAGAGAGAGAGAGACGTGGGGTTAGTTGCCTATTTTTCCCTCCCCAATTCCTTCTCTCTCTCTTTTTTAACATTTTCTTTTAAATAAATCCATGCTTTTTATTTCTCCATCACTGTTAGCATTGTACTGTCTTACTAATGACAGCATTAATTTTTGCTCAGCCCAAAAAAAAAGTGCATTAATTTTGTGGTTTTTATTTTCCACTTTTGGCAAATTGGATTTGTGTGATTTTCTTTATTTTTTCATTTCTTCATATATATTTTAGGGTCCATACTACACTTTTTTTTTTTAATCAAACCACAAACATAAGATATAAGTATATTACTAAACATGAAAACTTCCAAATTTGGTTAGACCATGAGCTGCTCTAACCTGAGTCCTTGCAATCTTAGAAATTATAACATGATTAAAATTACTAGCCAAATACTTAATATCAGCCAAAAAACTTTCAAAACCAAAGCATGCACACCATTAATTTGTTGAAAGCCATGAACCAGAACCAAGCAGTCCGAGCAGACTTCAACCGACGACCACTCACTATGAAAAGCCCAACATAAAGCAAACCAAACAGCTAAGTAGAGATGGCATTTGGACCTGCCCCACCCCGAACGGGATGGATTTTCTACCACCTTTTCGGATATCGGGATGGGGTAAAAATACTAAAATCCAGCTTGGTTCAAGTAGGGTTCGGGGTGATAGTACCTGCCCCGATATTATACACCCCGTGATGTATTTATTTATAAAATTATACTTTTATCCTAATCTAATTATCATTAATACTTCAAATTTTATATTTTTACCCCAATACTATTATCATTATACTAAAAAACCCTTATATTATTACCTTTATATTTTCACCATTATACTAAACTAACACTTTATTTATACTTATTTTGCTTTTAGATTAGCAATTTTATAAATTTTTTACGGAGTGGGGCAGGGCGGGAAAACCCGTTCCTTGGTCAGGACAGGAACGGAAATACCCAAAAAATACGCAGTCATGATCAGGTCGGGACCAGGGTCAAGTAATAATTTTCTGATCGAATTATCCAAAAAAAAATGCCCCGTTGCCATTCCTAGAGCTGAGGCCTCTGCTCACAAAAACTTCTTTTCTCTCCTTAATTATATTCCGGACCTTACTCTTATCATTAACCGAACACCATGCTACAACACCTTCCAAAGAATCTTTATTCCAAGCCCTCCAATACCATTCCTCGCTCCATCTAACACCAACCATAATCCTCCCAAGACCTCCTTAATTACGAAACAACACCTCAATTAATTGGCTTTCTCCAATTAATTAACTCTCTAACTTTGAAATTGTTAAGCCCCAACTGACTTGGCCACAAAAAGGATTGCTACACCCCGGAATCCACTGATGGCCGAAGACCGTAAATAGTCTCCCCATCTCCCAAACGCCAAGCAATTTTGTCCCTGATAAGGTCAAGACCCCACATTTGTTGTTAGGGTGATTGTAAATATTATCATGCCACTGTTTATTTCTTTCCTTATATTATTGCTAGTGTTGTATTCGATTGAAGCATGGGATTAACAAACGGACCGTTGGACAGCATGGGATCAACAAATGGACCCTGGGGTACTGTAGTGTGCTACTTGTAGTGTACCCTGGACCGTCCGTTTTTCGCAATCGATGGTTTAGATTCGCGAAAGTATTCTTACCGGTCAAAGTTGTCTATTACTGGTAAAAGTTAACAAACATATCTAAACTATCGATTGTGGAAATGAACGGTCTAAGTGGGTACTACAGGGTGCACTATAAGGTAGTGCACTTAAGGACCCCATGTGATTTTTTTTACGATGCCAGGTGCATCAAATGATCACAACGCTAGTGTACGTATGTGCGGTTACCCAATTTCTGTATCACCTGCTTGTACAAAACCATACGAATTGCACAACAGTTAACACCTCAAACTCGTCGATGACAAAATAAAATCAAATTTCTTGAGTTCAGCTTCTTTCTCCAACACAAGCGGTGCGTAAAAATTCCTCTCACCTCCACCGCAGAGGGAGCACGAAAAGATATAGTACTATATGAAAGAAAATCAATATTCGTAAGTTCAGTTTCTTTTTCCAACAAAAATAGCGCTGAAATTTCCTCTCTTCCATTGCAGAGAGAGCGCGAAAAAATATACTCCTTCCTACCCATTTTGTGTGTCCACTTTCGTTATTTGTGCCGTTCTTTAAACTCTTATATATCCATCTATGTTGGCGAAATTACAACAATTTACACCAAAGAATAAAATTATAATGGACAAATTAACAGGCTAAGTCGCGGAAATCTCGCTTTCTTTAAGGAGATTCAACCCCTCTACGGTAACAAACCGGTGCAGTAGAAAATCTCTGCCTTGTTCCCTCCAGGATATAACAGCCCGATAATTTATTGTATGGTTCGGACCTACTCTGCACAAGTAGGAGAACCCAAAGCTCCACAAATAAAACACCCTTACACATTGTCCAAGACTCTCATGTACATATTAAAAACTCGCCGACTAATTTTTTAGAGAACGAAGTTGGGAGGGAGAAGTGAGTATGAAAAGCAAAGACTTCAAGGAACTAAACAAAAATAAACATGGACCGGTGCATGGTATCTGTAGGGTGGATGGTATCAGCAGATATATAGAGACACAATCCCGACTACCCCATCATAACAACCCCATCCCCCCCTTTGGGTTTGCTTGCTAAACACACTCTCACTCTCTCCCTCTTTGTCCCTCCTCCCCCTCCCTCCCCCTCCTCCTTCTCTCTCATCCTCGTTTCCAATGCCTACCCTCTTCCTCTTCTGCCCTTCCACCACCACCACCCCCCCTCCTACAGCCACCACCGCCCCACTTCCATCTCCTCTTTCCAGGCCGTCACTGCAGCGGCAGCGATGACCACCCCCACCCTGACCACTTCCCGCCGGCATGATCGAAGGAATCGTCGTTGTTGTCGCATCTTCGGCGACGCTGGTTTTGGCAGTTGTTATAGTTACAGTACTCATTATGTACGTAATCAGACCTCTTGTTGAAGCCCGAAGGTGGCAGTTGTCGCCTCGCTAGGGATGATATCACGGTTGCTAGCCCCACACCCCTCCCCCCTCCTGACCGTCCTGTGCCGAGCCAAGGATTGCCAAGCTGAAGAGGCTTGATCAGGTAACTTTTCTATCTCTGTTTTTTTTTATCGGTTCACATTGGCACACCGTTGTAATTCTTTTAATTTTTTGCATTTGCATTTGCAGGGATATAGCAGTCAACGATTTAACTTGGAAGGATGCAAAATATATATATATATATATATAGACACACACACACACATGAGTTCGATGTGAAAAAAAGGGATAGGAGTTCAAAATATATAGGAATACTAGTTTGGCCTTTGTGAGAGGTGTGGATTTCGAATTCTGCTGATAGGTAGAAAAAACCCTTATAAGGGGGAATAGATCCTATAAATACCCATGCCTCCGTTCATATTTATTTTTGTTTAGTTCCTTGTAGTCTTTTTGGTGACGTAATTAGATAGAAAAGCTATTGTCTACTTCCAGGAAATGTCTGGAACTGAGAACAGAGAACATATAAAAATTACACGTATATTGCACAAATATTGCACGGATATTGCACGAGCATAGGGATTAGAATTCAAAGCTTGCTAACAACAACTAACGACACTGACTTTTCATATCCAAGTTCCTGAAACACCTTGCCTCACATGGCATAAAGAAAACCACCTGTCGCTACACCTAATCAGGATTTTATCTTGCCCCTTTCGCTGCACAAATGGGACAAAAAAAAAAAACAAGATACATAATTCAATGGAACACCACTTCTAAAAACTCTTAAATCCGAATAGCATGCAACAAAAGTAGTCATGCAAATTAGAAACAAGATACAGATGTATAGCGTTGAGAAAGAGCATATCTAAACATAGGTTTTATATCTAATTATGTCACCAAAAAGACTTCAAGGAACTAAACAAAAATAAACATGGGCGGGTGCATGGTATCTGTAGGGTGGATGGTATCAGCTGATATATAGAGATACAATCTCGACTATCCCATCATAACTACCCCATCCCCCCTTTGGGTTTGCTTGCTAAACACACTCTCACTCTCTCTCTCTTTGTCCCTCCTCCCTATCCCTCCCCTTTCTCCTTCTCTCTCCTCCTCGTTTCCAATGCCTACCCTCCTCCTCTTCTGCCCTTCCAACACCACCGCCCCATTTCCATCTCCTCTTTCTAGGCCGTCACTGCAACGGCAGCGGCGACCACCCCCACCCAGACCACTTCCCGCCGACATGATCGAAGGAATTGTCGTTGTTGTCGCATCTTCGGCGACGCTGGTTTTGGCAGTTGTTACAGTTACAGTACTCATTGTGTACGTCATCAGACCCCTTGCTGAAGCCCGAGGGTCGCAGTTGTCGCCTCGCTGGGGATGATATCACGGTTGCTGGCCCCACACCCCCCCCCCCTCCTGACCGTCCCGCGCCAAGCCAAGGATTGCCAAGCTGAGGAAGCTTGATTAGGTAACTTTTCTGTCTCTATTTTGTTTTTAATCGGTTCACATTGGCACACCGTTGTAATTTTTTAATTTTTTGCATTTGCATTTGCAGGGATATAGCAGTCAACGATTTAACTTGGAAGGATGCAATACATATATATATATATATATATATATGTATGTATATATAGACACACACACACACACACATGAGTTCGATTTTAAAAAAAGGGATAGGAGTTCAAAATATATAGGAATACTAGTTTGGCCTTGGTGAAAGGTGTAGATTTCGAATTCTGGTGATAGGCAGAAACACCCTTTATAACGGGGGAATTGATCATATAAATACCCATGCCTCCTTTCATATTTATTTTTGTTTAGTTCCTTGTAGTGTTTTTGCTGACGTAACTAGATAGAAAAGCTATTGTCTACTTTCAGGAAATGTTTGCAACAGAGAACAGAGAACATATAAAAATTACACGTATGTTGCACGGATATTGCACGAGCATAGTGATTAGAATTCAAAGCTTGCTAACAACAACTAACGACACTGACTTTTGATATCCAAGTTCCTGGAACACCATGCCTCACGTGGCATAAAGAAAACTACCTGTCGCTACACCTAATCAAGATTTTATCTTGCCCCTTTCGCTGCACAAATGGGACAAAAAAAAAAACAAGATACAGAATTCAATTGAACACCACTTCTAAAAACTCTTAAATCCGAATAACATGCAACAAAAGTAGTCAAGCAAATTAGAAACAAGATACAGATGTATAGCATTGAGAAAGAGCATATCTAATCATAGGTTTTATATCTAATTATGTCTCCAAAAAGACTTCAAGGAACTAAACAAAAATAAACATGGGCGGGTGCATGGTATCTGTAGGGTGGATGGTATCAGCAGATATATAGATACACAATCTCGACTATCCCATCATAACTACCCCATCCCCCCTTTGGGTTTGCTTGCTAAACACACTCTCACTCTCTCTCTCTTTGTCCCTCCTCCCCATCCCTCCCCATTCTCCTTCTCTCTCCTCCTCGTTTCCAATGCCTACCCTCCTCCTTTTCTGCCCTTCCACCACCACCGCCCCCCCTCCTACAGCCACCACCGCCCCACTTCCATCTCCTCTTTCCAGGCCGTCACTGCAGCGGCAGCGGCGACCACCCCCACCCTGACCACTTCCCGCTGACATGATCGAAAGAATTGTCGTTGTTGTCGCATCTTCGGCGACGCTGGTTTTGGCAGTTGTTACAGTTACAGTACTCATTGTGTACGTGATCAGACCCCTTGCCGAAGCCCGAGGGTGGCAGTTTTCGCCTCGCTGGGGATGATATCACGGTTGCTGGCCCCACACCCCTCCCCCCTCCTGACCGTCCCGGCCAAGCCAAGGATTGCCAAGCTGAGGAAACTTGATCAGGTAACTTTTCTGTCTCTATTTTGTTTTTAATAGGTTCACATTGGCACACCGTTGTAATTTTTTAATTTTTTGCATTTGCATTTGCAGGGACATAGCAGTCAACGATTTAACTTGGAAGGATGCAATATATAGACACACACACACACACATGAGCTCGATGTGAAAAAAAGGGATAGGAGTTCAAAATATATAGGAATACTAGTTTGGCCTTGGTGAAAGGTGTAGATTTCAAATTCTGGTGATAGGCAGAAACACCCCTTATAAGGGGGGAATTGATCCTATAAATACCCATGCCTCCTTTCATATTTATTTTTGATTAGTTCCTTTTAGTGTTTTTGCTGACGTAATTAGATAGAAAAGCTATTGTCTACGTTCAGGAAATGTTTGCAACTGAGAACAGAGAACATATAAAAATTACCCATATATTGCATAGATATTGCACGGATATTGCACGAGCATAGTGATTAGAATTCAAAGCTTGCTAACAACAACTAACGACACTGACTTTTCATATCCAAGTTCCTGGAACACCATGCCTCACGTGGCATAAAGAAAACCACCTGTCGCTACACCTAATCAAGATTTTATCTTGCCCCTTTCGCTGCACAAATGGGACAAAAAAAAAAAACAAGATACAGAATTCAATGGAACACCACTTCTAAAAACTCCTAAATCCGAATAACATGCAACAAAAGTAGTCATGCAGATTAGAAAAAAAGATACAGATGTATAGCATTGAGAAAGAGCATATCTAATCATAGGTTTTATATCTAATTATGTCACCAAAAAGACTTCAAGGAGCAAAACAAAAATAAATATGGACGGGTGCATGGTATCTGTAGGGTGGATGGTATCAGCTGATATATAGAGACACAATCCCGACTACCCCATCATAACTACCCCATCCCCCCTTTGGGTTTGCTTGCTAAACACACTCTCACTCTCTTTCTCTCTTTGTCCTTCCTCCCCATCCATCCCCCTCCTCCTTCTCTCTCATCCTCGTTTCCAATGCCTACCCTTTTCCTCTTCTGCCCTTCCACCACCACCGCCCCACTTCCATCTCCTCTTTCCAGGCCGTCACAGCAGCGGCAGCGATGACCCCCCCACCCTGACCACTTCCCGCCGTCATGATCAAAGGAATCGTCGTTGTTGTCGCATCTTCAGCGACGCTGGTTTTGGCAGTTGTTATAGTTACAGTACTCATTGTGTACATGATCAGACCTCTTTTTGAAGCCCGAGGGTGGCAGTTGTCGCCTCGTTGGGGATGATATCACGGTTGCTGGCCCCACACCCCTCCCCCCCTCCTGACCGTCCTGCGCCGAGCCAAGGATTGCCAAGCTGAGGAGGCTTGATCAGGTAACTTTTATGTCTCTGTTTTTTTTTTTTATCGGTTCACATTGGCACACTGTTTTAATTTTTTTAATTTTTTACATTTGCATTTGCAGGGATATAGCAGTCAACGATTTAACTTGGAAGGATGCAATATATATATATATATATATATATATATATATATATATATATATATATATATATATATATATATATATATATATATATATATATATAGACACACACACACACACACACACATGAGTTCGATGTGAAAAAAAGGGATAGGAGTTCAAAATATATAGGAATACTAGTTTGGCCTTTGTGAGAGGTGTGGATTTCGAATTCTGCTGATAGGCAGAAAAAACCTTTATAAGGGGGGAATGGATCCTATAAATACCCATGCCTCCGTTCATATTTATTTTTGTTTAGTTCCTTATAGTCTTTTTGGTGACGTAATTAGATAGAAAAGCTATTGTCTACTTTCAGGAAATGTTTGGAATTGAGAACAGAGAACATATAAAAATTACACGTAAATTGCACAAATATTGCACGGATATTGCACGAGCATAGTGATTAGAATTTAAAGCTTGCTAACAACAACTAACGACACTGACTTTTCATATCCAAGTTCCAGGAACACATTGCCTCACGTGGCATAAAGAAAACCACCTGTCGCTACACCTAATCAGGATTTTATCTTGCCCTTTTCACTACACAAATGGGACAAAAAAAAAAACAAAATACAGAATTCAATGGAACACCACTTCTAAAAACTCATAAATCCGAATAACATGCAATAAAAGTAGTCATGCAGATTAGAAAGAAGATACAGATGTATAGCATTGAAAAAGAGCATATCTAATCATAGGTTTTATACCTAATTATGTCACCAAAAAGACTTCAAGGAACTAAACAAAAATAAACATTGATGGGTGCATGGTATCTGTATGGTGGATGGTATCAGCTGATATATAGAGACACAATCCCGACTACCCCATCATAACTACCCCATCCCCCCTTTGGGTTTGCTTGCAAAACACACTCTCACTCTCTCTCTCTCTTTGCCCCTCCTCCCCCTCCCTCCCCATTCTCCTTCTCTCTCCTCCTCGTTTCCAATGCCTACCCTTCTCCTCTTCTGCCCTTCGACCACCACCGCCCCCCTCATACAGCCACCACCGCCCCACTTCCATCTCTTCTTGCAAGGCTGTCACTGCAGCAGCAGCGGTGACCACCCCCACCCTGACCACTTCCCGGCGGCACGATCGAAGGAATCGTCGTTGTTGTCGCATCTTCGGCGATGCTGGTTTTGGCAGTCGTTACAGTTACAGTACTCATTGTGTACATGATCAGACCCCTTGCTGAAGCCCGAGGGTGGCAGTTGTCGCCTCGCTGGGGATGATATCACGGTTGCTGGCCCCACACCCCTCCTGACAATCCCGCGCCGAGCCAAGGATTGCCAAGCAGAGAAGGCTTGATCAGGTAACTTTTCTGTCTCTGTTTTTTTTTTATCGGTTCACATTGGCAAACTGTTGTAATTTTTTAATTTTGTGCATTTGCATTTGCAGAGATATAGCAATCAACGATTTAACTTGGAAGGAGGCAATATACACACACACACACACACACACACACATATGAGTTCCATGTGGAAAAAGGGATAGGAGTTCAAATATATAGGAATACTAGTTTTGCCTTGGTGAGAGGTGTGGATTTCGAATTCTGCTAATAGGCAGAAACACCCCTTATAAGGGGGGAATGGATCCTATAAATACCCATGCCTCCGTTCATATTTATTTTTGTTTAGTTCCTTGTAGTCTTTTTGGTGACGTAATTAGATAGAAAAGCTATTGCCTACTTTCAGGAAATGTTTGGAACTGAGAACAGAGAACATATAAAAATTACCCGTATATTGCATAGATATTGCACGGATATTGCACGAGCATAGTGATTAGAATTCAAAGCTTGCTAACAACAACTAACGACACTGACTTTTCATATCCAAGTTCCTGGAACACATTGCCTCACAAGGCATAAAGAAAACCACCTGTCGCTACACCTAATCAGGATTTTATCTTGCCCTTTTCGCTGCACAAATGGGACCAAAAAAAAACAAAATACAGAATTCAATTGAACACCACTTCTAAAAACTCCTAAATCCGAATAACATGCAATAAAAGTAGTCATGCAGATGAGAAACAAGATACAGATGTATAGCATTGAGAAAGAGCATATCTAATCATAGGTTTTATATCTAATTATGTCACCAAAAAGACTTCAAGGAACTAAACAAAAATAAACATGGACGGGTGCATGGTATCTGTAGGGTGGATGGTATCAGCTGATATATAGAGACACAAACCCGACTACCCCATCATAACTACCCCATCCCCCCTTTGGGTTTGCTTGCAAAACACACTCTCACTCTCTCTCTCTTTGTCCCTCCTCCCCCTCCCTCCCCCTTCTCCTTCTCTCTCCTCCTCGTTTCCAATGCCTACCCTTCTCCTCTTCTGCCCTTCCACCACCACCGCCCCCCCACATACAGCCACCACCGCCCCACTTCCATCTCCTCTTGCAAGGCTGTCACTGCAGCAGCAGCGGTGACCACCCCCACCCTGACCATTTCCCGCCGACACGATCGAAGGAATTGTCGTTGTTGTCGCATCTTCGGCGACGCTGGTTTTGGCAGTCTTTACAGTTACAGTACTCATTGTGTACATGATCAGACCCCTTGCTGAAGCCCGAGGGTGGCAGTTGTCGCCTCACTGGGGATGATATCACAATTGCTGGCCCCACACCCCTCCCCCCTCCTGACCCTCCCGCGCCGAGCCAAGGATTGTCAAGCTTAGGAGGCTTGATCAGGTAACTTTTCTGTCTCTGTTTTTTTTTTATCGGTTCACATTGGCACACCGTTGTAATTTTTTAATTTTTTGCATTTGCATTTGCAGGGATATAGCAATCAATGATTTAACTTGGAAGGATGCAATATATATATATATATATATAGACACACACACACATGAGTTCCATGTGAAAAAAGGGATAGGAGTTCAAATATATAGGAATACTAGTTTGGCCTTGGTGAGAGGTGTGGATTTCGAATTCTGCTAATTGGCAGAAACACCCATTATAAGGGGGGAATGGATCCAATAAATACCCATGCCGCCGTTCATATTTATTTTTGTTTAGTTCCTTGTAGTCTTTTTGGTGACGGAATTAGATAGAAAAGCTATTGCCTACTTTGAGGAAATGTTTGGAACTGAGAACAGAGAACATATAAAAATTACCCGTATATTGCACGGATATTGCACGAGCATAGTGCTTAGAATTCAAAGCTTGCTAACAACAACTAACGACACTGACTTTTCATATCCAAGTTCCTAGAACACATTGCCTCACGTGGCATAAAGTAAACCACCTGTCGCTACACCTAATCAGGATTTTATCTTGCCCTTTTCGCTACAAAAATGGGACCAAAAAAAAACAAGATATAGAATGCAATGGAACACCACTTCTAAAAACTCCTAAATCCGAATAACATGCATAAAAAGTAGTCATGCATATTAGAAACAAGATACAGATGTATAGCATTGAGAAAGAGCATATCTAGTCATAGGTTTTATATCTAATTATGTCACCAAAAAGACTTCAATGAACTAAACAAAAATAAACATGGACGGGTGCATGGTATCTGTAGGGTGGATGGTATCAGCTGATATATAGAGACACAATCCCGACTACCCCATCATAACTACCCTATCCCCCCTTTGGGTTTGCTTGCAAAACACACTCTCACACTCTCTCTCTTTGTCCCTCCTCCCCCTCCCTCCCCCTTCTCCTTCTCTCTCCTCCTCGTTTCCAATGCCTACCCTTCTCCTCTTCTGCCCTTCCACCACCACCGCCCCCCCTCATACAGCCACCACCGCCCCACTTCCATCTCCTCTTGCAAAGCTGTCACTGCAGCAGCAGCGGTGACCACCCCCACCCTGACCACTTCCCGCCGGCACGATCGAAGGAATCGTCGTTGTTGTCGCATCTTCGGCGACGCTGGTTTTGGCAGTCGTTACAATTACAGTACTCATTGTGTACATGATCAGACCCCTTGCTGAAGCCCGAGGGTGGCAGTTGTCGCCTCGCTGGGGACGATTCACGGTTGCTGGCCCCACACCCCTCCCCCCTCCTGACCATCCCGCGCCTAGCCAAGGATTGTCAAGCTGAGGAGGCTTGGTCAGGTAACTTTTCTGTCTCTGTTTTTTTTTTATCGGTTCACATTGGCACACCGTTGTAATTTTTTAATTTTTTGCATTTGCATTTGCAGGGATATAGCAATCAACGATTTAACTTGGAAGGATGCAATATATATATATATATATATATATATATATATATATATATATATATATATACACACACACACACACACACACACATGAATTCCATGTGAAAAAAGGGATAGGAGTTCAAATATATAGGAATACTAGTTTGGCCTTGGTGAGAGGTGTGGATTTCGAATTCTGCTAATAGGCAGAAACACCCCTTATAAGGGGGGAATGGATCCTATAAATACCCATGCCTCCGTTCATATTTATTTTTGTTTAGTTCCTTGTAGTCTTTTTGGTGACGTAATTAGATAGAAAAGCTATTGCCTACTTTCCGGAAATGTTTGGAACTGAGAACAGAGAACATATAAAAATTACCCGTATATTGCACAGATATTGCACGGATATTGCACGAGCATAGTGATTAGAATTCAAAGCTTGCTAACAACAACTAACGACACTGACTTTTCATATCCAAGTTCCTGGAACACCTTGCCTCACGAGGCATGAAGAAAATCACATGTCGCTACACCTAATTGGGATTTTTATCTTGCCCCTTTCGCTGCACAAATGGGACAAAAAAAAAACAAGATACAGAATTCAATGGAACACCACTTCTAAAAACTCCTAAATTCGAATAACATGCGACAAAAGTAGTCATGCATATTAGAAACAAGATACAGATGTATAGCATTGAGAAAGAGCATATCTAATCATAAGTTTTATATCTAATTATGTCACCAAAAAGACTTCAAGGAACTAAACAAAAATAAACATGGACGGGTGCATGGTATCTGTAGGATGGATGGTATCTGCTGATATATAGAGACACAATCCCGACTACCCCATCATAACTACCCCATCCCCCCTTTGGGTTTACTTGCTAAACACCCACACACACACACACACACTCTCTCTCTCTCTCTCTCTCTCTCTCTCTCTCTCTCTCTCTTTGTCCCTCCTCCCCCTCCATCCCCCTCCTCCTTGTCTCTCCTCCTCCTCACCGCAGCCCTCCTCCTTCTCTGCCCTTCCAGCACCACCGCCCCCTCTCCCACAGCCACCACCGCCCCTCTTCAATCTCCTCTTTCCAGCCCGTCACTGCGGCGGCAGCGGCGAGCACCCCCTCCTCAACCACTTCCTGCCGGCAAGATCGAAGGAATCGTCATTGTTGTCGCATCTTCGGCGACGCTTGTTTTGGCAGTTGTTACAGTTACAGTACTCATTGTGCATGTGATCAGACACCTTGCTAAAGCCCGAGAGGTGGCAGTTGTCGCCTCGCTGGGGAGGATATCACGGTGGTCGGCCCCACAACCCCTCCCCCCCCCCCGCCTACCCGACCGTCCCGCGCCGAGCCAATGATCTCCAAGCCGAGGAGGCTTGATCAGGTAACTTTTCTATAGTAAGATAGGATATAATCACCTTGGATCTTCCTTTTAAGCATTAGGATTCTTCATAATCACTTAGTCTTACACCTAGGAAGGATTGGCAAGGCTTTGGCTTGCTAGAAAGGCTTGATTGGACAATACAATGGAGCAAATCCATGAGAGTGAGAGAGAGAGAGATAGAGAGAGAGAGAGAAAGAGATAGGGTCAGCCATGTAGAGAGAGTGGGAGCCAAGTTTTTACTGTAAATAGCACCCCTCTCATGCCATTCAACTCTCACCACCAAACCTTTCAACTTCTCTCTCTAGAATTCTTGTGTTGTTCTTTGTTCTTGGTGTTCTTCCTTTATTCTTTAATTCTTCTTGAGTTCTTCACAAAACTCATCTAAGACCGCCACTAAACCACCACTCGACCACCCTCTTGATCCAAAAAGTTTAGTAGTTTAGCCAAGAACTAGTTTTGAGAGAAACCTTTCTCTTTCAATACTACCAGAAGCTTACCATAGGAAGTCATTCCGTCCGATAGTCGACTTAGTTTTTCCGTAGCCGCCCTAACGCCAAGAAGAACGGTAGATTTTTCTTACTCACTACTCTAAGTATAAAAGTTAAAAAAAATGTTTATTGCTTCTATTGTTTGAATTGCATGAGGATTGAAAAGTGTTTTAATGGGTCGAAAGGAAATACGATTATGTTGAATAAATTGACTTTATTTTTTTCCAGAAAAACATGTGTTGTTTTGAACTTTCCAAAAAGGAAGAAAGAACATATTTCGAAACATAAGAAATAATAATTTGATTGATAGTATTCATATTTTGATCTTTAGGATGGTTATGAGCATGTATAAATAATTGTTTGAATTTCTTGTCTTGTTGTATATATGCTAAAGCATAAGCAGGGCCGGCTCTGAGATTTTGGAGGCCTAAGACGATTTTCGAAAGTGAGGCTTTTAATAATTGTAAACGAAAATCAAATAAAAAGTCGATAAATGAACTTTAATTTCAAAACCAAATACATGTATTCAAGGCATAAAACCCAACAAAAAATACAATATACCACACTATTTCAAAAGCATCATTATCTTTACTTAAACATCACTCTTCTTGCGGTTTTAGCAGCAAAAGTACTAATTATGCCCTCACAATCAATCTCCTCTGCCATTTCACTCTCGATGGATATGATGGCCAGTCCATTTAACCTTTCTTGTGACATAGTTGAGCGAAGATAAGACTTGATCAACTTCAACCTTGAAAAGCTTCTCTCTCCGGACGCAACGCCAACGGGTATAGTCAATAGGATTCTATAAGCAATCCATGCATTTGGAAAACAGCCCTCTATCTGTTTCAAAAAATTGAGCACTTCAACTGGTTTTGTTGTCTCTTGCGGTAAACAGTCTTTCAAGACTTTTAATTCTGAAAACAAATCTTTTCCATCGATATCGGAAGTCCCTTCGTGCTTCAGAACATCTTCTAGCTTCACACAATGTGCCATCAAACATTGACCAGTCATAGAATTTAACTTCTTCACATCAAACAAAAAACCCCAAGTTTTCTCATATCTTTGAAATTGCTTGAATCTGCTTTCAAGAGAAGAAAGGCCATGATCGAGAACAAACAAAAAATAATTGACTCTAAATGATTCTGCAGCTAATAAGCTCACCTCTTCACCCACATTCTCATTGAATTGTTTCTTTCTACGAATGACACGCTTCTCATAAAAAATAGGCTCGATTCCCATCGTTGATGCAATTTCCTTAGCTTCAATAATGGCCTCTACCTAACCATTTTCTCTGTACCTCTTAAAAAAGGGAACCAGTCTACTAGCACAGCAAATCTGTGCACAGACGGGTCCCACACAAGTGATCCGAGCCGTTCATTATGTTTAAAATATTTTTTCAAGGACCCCCGCAAAAAAAGATCAGCTCAATCCGATACCTATAAGTGCTTGATCTAATCATCTAACTTTTCATTCAGGTTTTTAGAGAATGAAAAGTTAGACAATTAGATCAAGTACTTATAGGTATCGGATTGAGCTGATTTTTTGCAATGGCTTTTGAAAAAATATTTTAAATATAATGAACGGCTCAGATCACTTGTGTGGGACCCGTGGTGGGCCCCACATAGAAATCTATGCACAATCTGTGCACAAATTTGCTGGTGCCAGTAGACTTTATGTAAAAAAGGTAATAAGCCCATTCAATTGCTCAATAGCTACATCTATATGCATATCTTCTTTTTGCAATGTCTTGCTTACAGAATTAACGGCAAACAACAGATTATGCCAAATAATCATGCTAACCAAGAATCCAAAATCTCCAATTTCATGTCTTGCCAACGAATCGGCTTCACTTTTTGCACCTGCTTCGTCAGGGGAATTTTCCAATTCAATTAAAGCATTTCGTTTTCCGGAGCTTGATATCTTATGGCTTTAACACTTTCAACGCGACTTTTCCAACGCGTTTGTGATAATGGCTTAGCGGTGAAACCTTCAACATTATCAGTAAAAATTTCCACCGCTTCGTAGAAGCTGCAAACAAGCAGTATATACCTTGTAGGACTCCAAAAAAAGATACTGCTTTATTGCAAGAGTTAGCCATATCACAAAGCAAAAGGTTAAGACTATGCATGGCAACCACATGGCATGTAAAACACTCTAGGATTTTTGTTGAGTAATCTATTTTGAACACCTTTGCGCTTTCCTTTCATATTAGAGCCGTTGTCATATCCTTGTCCTCTGCAATCACCAATGTCAAGTTGAAGAGTGACCAAGCCTTCTTCAAGTTCCTCAAAAAGTCTGGATCCCGTTGTATCTTCCACCTTAAGAAATTGTGAAAAGAACTCTTCCACTTGAATTGTAGTTGTTGAAACATCCACACAACGTATTACAAGAGACATTTGTTCCATGTGACTTATATCTGGAGTACAATCAAGTATCACGGCAAAATATTTTGCATCTTTGATCCTTCTAATCATTGCACTTTTGACCTCATTAGCTAGCATTTGTATCAATTCATTCTGAATATTGTGACCAAAATAATGGTAATGAATCTCACCATTCAGTATCCGTCGAAGGTGCTCTCGCATTGTTGGGTCATGTTTGGCCATCATTTCAATTATGCTCAGAAAAATCCCATTATTCTTTTGATAAATCTTCTCGTTGTCCCCGCGAAATGCCAAGTTATTTTTAGCAAGTTTTTCACAGCCTCAATTACCCTTTCTAGTACCCCTTTCCAATGTACTTTATCTTTCTTGATTTGATCTTCCACACTTTTGTCAATTGTTTCGTTCAATCGCAATCTTATCTCTGATTTGATCCATTTGCTCATGCCAAAAATATGCTCATTACTAGCTTCATGACTCTTGACCCTTTGGGCAAGATTATGCCAATCATTTAACCCACTAGTAGCCAACATAGTCTCGTTTTCATCTTGCTTAAACAACTTACAACAAAAGCAAAATACTTTGTCCGAAGCATTTGAATATACAAGCCATCTCCCATCTTGCTTTTCTCCATTTGACAAACGGTGAATATAATGAAAACACAAGAAACGCCTACCCGCATTATCCATAGGAAAATTAACTTTATCTCTCTTCAAAGGACCTCTTTCTACTATGAAGTCAATGAATTTTTGATCAATTTTGTCCCAAATACTTGGATCATCAATATTTCTCACCCCACGTTCAAAACTCATGTCTTCATTTTGACTATCATTATCCATACCTTCATGACCACTCTCGTCTATCTGCTCATTGAATTCCTTGTGTTCTTGATTCCCCAAATTTTCTTGTCCTTCATTCCCCAAGTTTTCTTTTCCTTCATTCCCCACAATTTCTTGTTCTTCATTCACCAATATTTCTTGTTCTTCATTCAAATTTGAACTCTCTTTTTGTTTATTACTACTTATAAACCTATCGAGAGCCCCCGCTTGAGATTGAATCAATTCATCTACTCTTTGCTTTCGTTTTCTTTTTTCGAATCCAAACATATACTTTCCAATTTTAGGCACGATTCCTTAAAATCTGCAAATCCCAAAAAATTTCAACCATCAATTTTGCCATGAATCATGATGCCATCAAGAAGAAATAAACATAAAGATATCAAACATGTATTCCACACTCATAGACATAAGACGTCCAGATTGAAGAACTAACAACTAATATTATGGTTTTAAACCATGTATACTCATTAAGGGCCTAAAACCCTAGATAGGATGTGGGAAAAGAGATCAAATAAAGAATCGATCATAAAATATCTGTTGAATCTCTAATTTCCTTCTTGTCTCTCTTACTCTTTGATCTTGTTCCTCTAGTTCTTCGTCTTCTTCTCGATTTTTTTCTGCCCTAGTTCTGTTCGTTGTTCCTCCTTTTTGTTTTTTTCTTGCGTTTCGATGGTTCCTTGTTCATTTTTCTGGGCCATTGGGCCTCAAGTGTAGAATGTATTGGGTTCAAAATTGGGCCCTAAATTAGAAAATATATACTAGGTTTCACAAATAAGTGGGGGCCCTGTTTTTTTGACAGTTTTGGGGGGCTTAAGGCCCACGCCTCTTGGGCTTTAGCCCAGAGCCGGGCCTGAGCATAGGTGGTTTCCACTCCAAAGGTGTCCGTCCATGTGACACTATGCTTTAAGTGTGTGGTGATTGTTTTGTCACGCCCACGATTTTCAACATAATTATAAAGGATTTTCCATAAATAAAACCTCGTTATAATCTATGCGATTTCCCAAAATAAAATAGCCTTCCCCCAATTCTGTAATCTCATTTCAACTTCCAAAAGTTCCCAAAATA
Organism: Rhododendron vialii; assembly: GCF_030253575.1. Lineage (NCBI taxonomy): Eukaryota > Viridiplantae > Streptophyta > Magnoliopsida > Ericales > Ericaceae > Rhododendron > Rhododendron vialii. Next base: position 14,474,596 of record NC_080558.1, read on the forward strand.
TTACATCGTTGGCTTCGAGGCTCCAAATTAACACAAGTACCGAGTATCGAAAGAGCTAAGGGCTACAATGTTCAATATTCAAAAGATTTGAAATTAAAGTTACAAATGATACAAAAGTTACCATAATCAATGAGAGAGGTACTTTTCGGAGCAACAGGAGCAGTCAATAATTTGGGCAAGATGGAAGGCAAGTTTGGTAACCGGCTGTACTTGTTGACCCCACTTAAAAAAACCAACGGTTCAGATTCTCCGTCTTAAATCCAATGGTGAGTAGTATGGTAGTACAAATTGGGAGTACGATGCTCCCAACCCACCAGGGAGCATCATAGCCGGAGCCGTTTGGAACATGTAGAAGGAAAAAAAAAAGGGGAGAGAAAATAATTAAGAAGGAAAATAGGAAAAAATGAGGGGAAATATTTTACTAGTCCAAGAACTCTATTTTTTCATTTTCTCTCTCATTTCCTGTCCAACCCAAAGAGAAAATCTTTAAACTCTCTTTCCCTTTCCCTTTCCCTTCTTTTCCACATTTTCCAAACAATGCCTAAAAGTTTTTAAAAAAGAGTTAGAACTCTAATATAGTTTTTTTTTTCCCACTCGATAGATGTCTAACTTACTCTTAAAAGATGAGAAAAGGGCTCCACATGTTATGTGAGGGAAGGGGGTATACACCGAGAGTACTAAATTATTACCCATTCGGGTGGGGCAAACCCAAAGGGTGTCAACCACCGCACCCAACATTTGAGCTTCTGGCGAAAATCGAACCCTCACCTTATGGCGAAAATCAATTTTGTTAAAGGTGATTTTAGAGCATCCGCAGTAGCATCTTTAGATTTTGAATCAATTTACATCTTAAAAATTCACCTTATTGTATCACACTCTTTACTCCCACTCTCTACTAAATTAAATATTCATACTTTTGTATTACCTTTATTTATTTCCACATTTCTCTCATAATTAAGTATTTACTCTTTATTTGGTTATATGACGATCTTAGGGCTCGTACATGAGAGCCCTATGGCCAAAAATTAATTATGACCTTTTAGAATAAAATAATTGAAAAAATAAAATTTTCATACTAGTTCAAATAAATTGAAAATTGGAACACTTAATTTTTAATCATATTTCTTAATATATAAATTGCCAAAAAAAATTAAATGCTCCAATTTTCAATCCACTTTGAGCCAGTACGAAGATTTTATTTTCTGATCATTTTATCCTAAAGGGTCATAATTATTTTTGGCTCTAGAGCTTTTATATGAGAGTAAGAAAGACAAATGTGAATGCAATCTTTCGAACTCTCATATGAGAACATTAGAACCAAAAGTTGATCATGACTCTTTAAGATAAAATGATTAAAACATAAAATCTTCGCACCGGTTCAAACAAATTCAAAATTGCAAAACTTAATTTTTTTTTTTTTAAGTATTGCGACTCAAACAGGGCCTTTGAAACAAAAACATTAAAATAATGGGTTAAACAGTGACTTTTGGTTTACAAGAGTCTCTGTAGCAAAGTTACCCATTTTGCAAAGTGAAAGAGGAAGGAAGAGAGGCTGGTGCAGGACACTTTTTGTCCATTTTTTTGTTTTTGCTCGTTACTTTAGTTTAGAGAGGGGTCTTAAAGAGCCACGTGCGGATGCTCTTAGACTTTGGCATCCAATCATGTTTTCCATGTCCGCACCAAGCATGTGGAGGTTGACTTTCATTTTATTCGGAAAAAAGTTCTAAACAAGCAATTGCTATCCTCCCTCTCAAGCCCAGCTAGCTAGCTGATATTCTAGCTCACCAAACCCTTACCATATTTTCAGAGCTTAAATCCAAACTCCAGCATTATTTTGCGGGGGAGTCTCGAGCGGAGAAACTAGAAAACAAAACAACAACAAATCAAAGGATGCAAAGACTACACAAGACACATCTAATACCAGTCACCAGAACAAAACTTTCATAACAAACCACTCCTGTAATACGAACCAGCTAATTAAGTCCCCACACTCTCCACGAGATGTCGCATAATCTCCAACCGTCTCCAATATCCGAACACAAAAACAAGAACCTTCGGGTGATCAAAAACCTTTTTATGGTTGAACACGTTTTGATACTGGTCAAGTTCTCAAATCACATTTCAACAAGCTATTAATCCACTCAAATTGTCTCATTTACGACACATTTCAATCTGACATTCAAGGTAAAGGGAGATATAACGATCAGAAAAAAAAACAAAAACAAAAACAATAAAAAAAAAAAAGAAAGCCAGGTCAGAAAAAGGTTTGTGAATTCACTACTTTTTGGTATGAATTTCAACCTGAAATCAACTATAACCAGTTGAACGCTCAACACTATACATGAGATGATGCATATAGAAGGTTTGTTTACTTAATGCAGCCACCAAAAGTCAGATGCCAAACACAACTTTGTCAAAAGAGAGAAATGAATAGAGATACCACCAATACAAAATCGATTGTAACCCTCAAAGCAACTCTGCAAATGATAAAGAGGTCGGCAAGAATCATAACCTTAAGAACCTGAGGTGTTGTCATATGCAAGAATCATAAGTTCAGAAGGCCCGGAACCACATTGGCAAATTATCCTCATATTGTCTATCCTAACTTCTGCCAAACTATATATACGGTATACACATCACTTCTGACTAAATGGTAACGATTCATTTTAATGAATTACGAGCTCGATCCAAAGCACGAATACTAGTCTTCAAATGGTCCTTTGTCTGAACCAAGATTCAAGTACAATTCCTTTGGCATTAGAGGATTACCATGGTGAAAAATTTGCAATTGGGTTTGTATAACTCAACTCAACTATTAGGGTCAGTGATCGTAAAATACACAACTTGAACGGTTGATATTGTTATTATCCTCACATAGTGAACTTCGGAACTCATAAAATTTAGGATCAAATAGGTGGTCGGACTGCATGGTTGTGCAATCTTACCACCAATTAACTGTGTTTGCCACCGGCCCACCGCTTGGTAAAATTTCTGACTTGTTGGTGTACTTAAGGCTGGCTATCATCTCACTTTCATGGAAATTCGGGTACATGACATAAGAGTATCCGACCAGTACCCCTGATACTTCATGCAAAAGCGAAGTATATAGTATATAAATTTTTAATCATATGGAAATGATACCGTTATGAACCCCGTCAATAAGATCTCATGCTTTTTAGGTTAGACTCCAACCATTTTGATGTGGGCATCAGCAACTTGTGTATGATAAAGGCAATAATCAAAGTTCAACTTACATAGTTACATCACTAACCACTGCTGCACCATATAACTCAAACTAGCAAAGCTGTATAAGTATCAACCAAGGGATATATGGATTTGAAACCACACACACACACATACAAAACCCTGAAATAAGAAGCTCACCAAATGAATTTACTCATATTTATCAACAAAAGAAGGCATAGATTTATTTCACTTGCATTCAGCAAAAACTACCTAAAGAAGCTTCTCATTCATTACCTCCCAATCCCTCCTCCATGATTAGGAGAGACAAGGCTCTTGACATAGGTGACCCCATGTTGATATTTAGGCAGAATGCCAGGTACCACCAGGTCCCTTAGTGTTTTCTTTTTTGGGTTGTACACTACCAATTAATTTATCTTGGTACACTACCGCTAGTACTTCTCCTCTGATTTTCAACAAATTCACTAAAACCATCCTAGGATTTATTGTAGATTTGGTCCATGATTCACTTACCCCATACTCTTTTATCATCCAAACTTCATTTCAGTAACTAAGCGGGCAAACAATCACACAATAGACAACCCCCAAGAACCGCCATGTGATGATATAAAATCTTGTAATCACTTAACGAAGTAGGCAGCTGCACTTCTTTGAAAATCTCATCTGACAAATCAAAAGCAACAATAGCTTAAGAACCATCCGAAACACCAGTCCTCCTACAAAGCCAATGGAGACACTCATTAAATTGAACCCCAGAAGGATATCCAAAAGGATGATAATGAGAATCTTTGTATTCTCTTCCAAGCATTGGTTTTCAACAAATAGACAGCCACATGCGTGACATTAGCATTACTATTGAAATAGTAGTATTTAGAATCAGACTTAATATACTGGTAAGAGAGCATCACAACCTTGTAATCATCCGTAAAAGAGTCATGACCAAAACCATGTAGATAAACGTAGGGCTCAAAAAACAAATCGAGAGGACAAGTGGGCAGCTTCTTAGGTTCTCTAGTGGATGGATTCAAAAGGAATGTGGAATAACCTTTCTCATAAACAAGAAGCAAGCCATTGCAAGAACCCAAAACCTTGGCCCACTTGTGGAAATCAACCTTTTCGGCGGTGGGATTTGCATCAGCGAAATCAACGGAGTAGAAATCTTGAGATTCAAAAACGAGAATGATTTTTTGACGTGGATTGCCATTGATGCTGGTTCATTAGAGGTGGGTTTTGGCAAAATCGGGGGGAGAGATTAGGGAATTCCATGAGGGAAAGACACACGTCACACACTTTAATTGGCAGAGAGATTTTACTGATAGTCGGGAGAGTATGTCGGCGAGAATCTCCAGTGGAACTCTATGTATTGGGTAGCCCTTGGTATCACCGTAGGACATAATCGTCTTCTCCTTCATCTTCTGTTTTTAGGGCTCTCCGTGTGATAATCCCTCCCTCTGTATAGGCAAATTATCCCCATATTGTCTATCCTAACTTCAATTCACACTATTTGAAACATGTATTTACCGCCAATAATTGCACTTAAATGCCACCTCAACGATTCAGAAAAAAATTCTTATTCTACTAGGATTTTTGTCAATTTGCTGCCAATTATTTTTTTTTTTTTTGGATAAGTAATTTGCTGCCAAACTATATAGACCCATCCCTTCTAATATGATAGTTCAAGAAAACTACATGGTAACTCTTCATTTTTTAATGAATAATGAGCTCCAAAGCAGGAATACTCTTCAAATGGTCCCTCGTCGGAACCAAGGTTCAAGTACAAGTCCTTTGAAAGCAGACGATTACCATGGTGAACAATTTACGATTGGTTATGCATAACTCAACTATTAGAGTTAATGATCATAAAATACACAACTTCAAAGGTTAATATCGTTACTAGTACTGAACTTTAGAACTCAAAAAATCTAGGATGGAATAGGAGGTCACAGTGCATGGTTGTGCAATACCTCTTATCGCCAACTAACTAGGTGTTTGCAGCCCCTAGATAAAACCTCTGACTTCATTGGTGTACTTAAAGAACGTACGGCTATAATCTCAGTTTCAAGAAAATTGATCAGGTACATGACATAAGAGTTTTCCAACAGTACGCATACGTCATGCATAAGCAAAGTTAATTATTAAATCATATGGATATGAACCCCATCAATAAGATCTCATACTTTTCGGGTTAGAATCCAACCATTTTGATTGGGCATTAGCAACTTGTGTATGATAAAGACGATAATCAAAGTTCAACTTACATCACTAACCAATGCACCATATAACTCAAACTAGCAAAGCTGTATAAGTATCTATAAGGGGGATATATGGATTTGCAAGCAAAAAAAAACTTGTAATAAGAAGGCATAGATTCATTCGCATTTCACAAAAACTACCTGAAGAAGCTTCTCACTCATTGCCTCCCAATCCCTCCTCCATGATTAGGAGAGACAAGGCTCCCAACATAGGTTCCCCCATGTTGACATTTAGGAGAAATGCCACGAACCACCATGTCCCTCAGTGTTTACTTTTTTGAATTGTACACAACCAATTTATCTTGGCACACTTCATCTACATTTCCTGTGGTTTTCAACCAAAATTTGTCCTTTGCCAACAAACACAACAAATCCTTTAAAACCATCTTAGGATTAGTCGTAAATTTGGTCCAGGATTCTCTTACCCCGTAGTCCTTCATCATCCAAACTTCATTTCGGAAACTAGAAGGCAAGACAACCACACAGAGATAACCCCCAAGAACTATCATCAATGATACAAAATCTCAGAATAACTAAACAAAGTAGACAGTTGTACTTCCCTGAAAATCTCATTTGACGAATCAAAAGCAACAATAACGAAATAACCATCCGAACCACCAGTCCTCCTACAAAGCCAATGGAGACGCTCATTAAAGTAAACCCCAGAAGGAAGCCGATGAACCCCAGAAAAATATCCCAAAGGATGATAATGGAAACCTTGAATTCTCCTCCAAGCATCAGTTTTCAGTGAATAGACAAACACATAGGTATTATTAGTATCACCATCGCAATAGGATTTAGAATCAGACTTAGTATACTTGTGCGGGAGCATCACAACCTTGTAATCATCCCTAGATGAGTCATAACCAAAACCATGTAGATAAACGTAGGGCTCACTAAACAAATGGGGAGTAGATAAAGGGCACGTGGGCAGCTTCTTACCTTCTCTAGTGGATGGATTCAAAACGAATTCGGAATGACCTTGATCACAAACAAGAAGCAAGCCATTGCAAGACCCATAACCTTGACCCACTTGTGGGAGTATTGGACCGAGGGGATTTCAAGCTTTTTTGCGGCGGCGAAATCAACGGAGTAGAGATCTTCAGAGTCGCAAAAGAGAACGATTTTTTTACTAGGGTTTCGTTTGAGATGGGTTTTGGCGAAAAAGGGAGAAGAACAGATAACCGTGCGAGTATGTCGGCGAGAATCTCCAGTGGAAGGTTATTACCGTTGGACACAATCGTCTTCTGCTTCATCATCTTGTGTGTTTAGGGTTCTCCGTGTGATAATCCCGAAGAGATCGATATATATAGGTTCCGGCGAACGCAAGTTCATTTATATATGTATTTATTTATTTAGGAAATTGATTTTCATACCCCAAATTAATACCAAAAAACCAATTTCATATAGGGATTGATTTTGACACTCTCCAAATTAATTTTGCACTCCCTATTAAGTGTACGATTATCAATTCAGAGAGTGTCAAAATCACTCGCCTTTATTTATTGTTAGTAATATTTATTTTTTGAAATTGATTTTTTCTTTTTGATTTATTTTTGTCTTTTTGGAAAAAATTATGATAATAATTTTGTACTTTTTTTATTCCTCTCGTCGAGATAAATCAATAAGGCTCCGTTTGTTTCGATGTAAAATATTTTTCCAAAAAATAAACTTTCAACTTTTATTTTCCGTTGTTTGGTTGACACATGAAAAATATTTTTCAAAACAATAATTTTCCGTAGTTTGGTTGTCAAAATGATTTTTCACTCAACTGGTTATGCAAATATTGCACCAATAATACCTATGTAAAAAATCTTTTGGACAGCCCGGATACGTCGAGCGGCACCACTTGGTACCCTTGCGGCATTGAAAAATTCCTCAAATGGTAGGGAAGAATAACTTTCCTTCTTGTTGGGATTGCACACGTACGGAAGTGCCCAAGCACCGAGATTGAAACACAACCATAATGTTAACAATGGAAATATGAAAAAAAAAATTTATATGAAGAGAGACTGGTCCTTGAGGAAATCTAATTTGCAGCGCTACTCATGGACTTTTTTGAACTAGTTATTTATTTATTTCTTTTTTTTGGTCAAGCAGAATTTCCGAACTAGTTATTTATTTCGATTGAATCACATATGGGAGAAGGGGATGGGTACACCTATTTTGAGAAGGGGGATGGGATACGGGGAGTAAGACCATCGGGCACCAAAAACAAAAACATCTTACCGAGAAAAAGAGAGTAAAACATTTTCACCCCTTTCATGCAAAATATTTTACCTAGAAAATATTTTCCTCATCTTTCTATCAGCCAAACAACGGAAAATCGGTAAAATATTCTATCCAAAAATATTTTACGTCCAAACAAACAGAGCCTAAGTCAGAAAAATTTGACGCAAAACTAATAAATGCAAATTTTTTTGAATAGAGACAAACAAAAAAGTCATGACTTCTTAAGACAAAACAAGCCTTAGCGTGAATCGTTGGGATAAGCATGGAGCACATTATCTTGATTCGAATGGATCATTTTGTAAAATTCATTGATTACTTAATACTATGTATCGAACATTTTTATTTGTTCAACTAGCCTTGTACCCATTTAATGTACAAGACAATTAAAAAAAAAGGGTCACATTGATTTTTTCAGTTTCCGTTCATCGAGTGAGAACAACGCTAGTTATATTTTTTCAAAAGAGATTAAATTCCGCCGGCGGTGGAAAGGGTGGGTTTTCCACCACTGCCCATTGTGAACCCTACAATTCGTTTATTGTTATAATTCGAATCGCTCATTTTGTAAGACCTATAATGTAGTATATTCGTGCAAACAATCAACTTGATTTGATATTCATAGATCAATCAAAAGTCAAATTTTAGTTTATGAATTAAACGGTCTGACCCTTTCAAGTTAAACTGACCATGACATCCGTTTTATAAATCAAAATTTAAATTTTGACACACCTATCGATATTCGGTGAAGCTAATTTTTGAAATGAGAATACTACTCTGCAGGCCCTGTAAGATGATCAGTTCAGAGTGCCAATTAACGCATCGTGAGGCCCAAAATGATGGCGGTGGAAAACCCAATAGTTTCTGCCACCGGCCAAAGGAATTTAATCTCTTTTCAAAATAGATTGGTCGAAATTCGAACTATCCAAGTTGAGACCAATGCCTTCTGCAATACGTAGACTGTGGGGTGTAGGTGCAGGGGAGTGAGATACGAAGGATACGATACCAGCCAAATATGTGTTTGCTAACCATATTTCTGTCGTCTTCTAGGATGAACGGTGTTTACGAGTTGCCTATCGGTACCGGTATATATTTCAGTACTGTTCCGGAATGACCGTAACGTATATTTTATATAATTTTAATATATGTACAAAAAACCAAAAAAAAAAAACACTCAAAAGTAGAGATATAAAATAAATTCTAACACTTTGATATACTACCTTAAAATTAGTCCTAATAACAAATTAAGATGATTAACATATTATATACTCCAAATTTTATTGAATTATCTTAAAATTCAAGCATTTTTTAAGCAAAAGAAAAAATACACAATTATTATTATTATTTTTTTGTTCTGGTCGAGATTCCGGTACAAACCTAGAATCATCCGGTATCGACCGATACAGGCTAGTATTTGGGTCAGTACGAACACCTACTTATGTTTACCGCTTATGTCCTGTACGGGTGTTACCGGCCGGTACGGTTCGGAATTGACAACATTGATACAGGCCCATGTTTGCAAACTTCGCGAGGCCTTGTATGGACTCAAACAAGCTCCTAGAGCTTGGTATGATCTATTTACCAACTGTTTGATTAAGCATGGTTTTGAGAACAGTTCAGCAGATTCCCTTTTCTTTGTTCCCAAACAAGGTGCAAATACCGTCTATATACTGGTCTTTGTAGATGACATTCTCATAACGGGCAACAATCCAAGTCTTATACACGCTCTTGTTCCAAAATTGGGGTCTATTTTGCTCTTAAAGATTTGGGAGATCGCAGTTACTTTCCGGGTATCGAAGTCGTTCAAGTGTCTCATGGTTTTGGTATTATCTCAAGCAGAATATGATAAGGATCCTAGCCGAGGCTGGCATGCCGCATGCCTGACTGCAGACCTTATGGTTATCCATCCTCTCCGAGAAGCCTGTGTTTGCTAATGCTGAATTCTAGAGAACCATAGTTGGCTCTTGCAATACCTGACTCTTACTATACCAGAGTTGGCCTCTTCTGTCAATGCTGTTTGTCAGCATATGAATAGCCCCATGATAGTCAGTTTAATGCTATGAAAGTTGAAACACAGTCTTAGAGGCAGCTTGAATTAAGGCCTTCAATTTGTTAAAGGTGAACTTAGCATTGTAGTGTGATAATATTTCTGCTACTTCTTTGGCATCTAATCATGTTTTCCATGTCCGCACCAAGCATGTGGAGGTTGGCTTTCATTTTATACAGGAAAAAGTTAGAAACAAGCAACTTGTTATTCGCTATCCTACCTCTCAAGCCCAGCTAGCTGATATTCTCACCAAAACCCTAATAATTACCTTATTTTCAGAGCTTAAATCCAAACGCATGAATTCTTACAGAACTTCCAGCATTCTTTCATAACAAATCAAAGGATGTAAAGTCTAGGTCAAGACAACACAAAACACATCTAATACCAGTCACCAGAACAAAACTTTTATAACAAACCACTCTTGTAATATGAACCAGCTAATTAAGCCCCCAAACAAGTCCCCACACTCTCCACGAGAAGTCACATAATCTCCAAGTGTCTCCAATATCCGAACACAAAAACAAAAACCTTCGGGTGATCAAAAACCTTTTTATGGTTAAACACGTTTTGATACTGGTCAAGTTCTCAAATCACATTTCAACAAGCCATTGATCACTCAAATTGTCTCATTTACGGTACATTCCGATCTGACATTCAAATTAAAGGGAGATATAATGATCAGAAGAAAATCAAATTAAGAAAGCCAGGTCAGAAAAAAGTCTGTGAATTCACTACTTTTTGGGATGAATTCCAACCTGAAATGAACTATAACCAGTTGAACACTCAACATTATAAATGAGATGATGCATATAGATGGTATGTTTACTTAATGCAGCCACCAAAAGTCAGATGCCAAACACAACTTTGTCAAAAGAGAGAATGAATAGAGATACCACCAATACAAAATCAATTGTAACACTCAAAGCAACTCCGCAAATGATAAAGAGGTCAGCAAGAATCATAACTTTAAGAACCTGATGTGTTGTCAATTTGTCATCTGCAAGAATCATAAGTTCAGAAGACCAGGAAATATGGTGGCAAATTATCCTCATATAGTCTATCCTAACTTCAATTTACTGCCAAACTATAAATACGGTATACCCATCACTTCTGACTAAATGGTAACGACTCATTTTAATGAATTACGAGCTCCAAAGCACGAATACTAGTCTTCAGATGGTCCTTTGTCTGAACCAAGTACAATTCCTTTGGCATCAGACGATTACCATGGTGAATAATTTGCAATTGGGTTCGTATAACTCAACTATTAGGGTCAGTGATCGCAAAATACACAACTTGAAAGGTTGATAATGTTATTATCCTCGCATGGTGAACTTCAGAACTCAAAAAATTAGTATCAAGTAGGAGGTCGGACTGCATGGTTCTCCAATAGCTCTTACCGCCAAATAACTATGTGTTTGCCACCGCTAGGTAAAAAATCTGACTTGTCGGTGTAGTTAAGAATAGCTATAATCTCACTTTCATGGAAATTCGGGTACACGACATAAGAGTATCTGACCAGTACCCCCGATACCTTCATGCGTAAGCAAAGTCAATTTTAAATCATATCGAAAAGGGATATGAACCCCATCAATAAGATCTCATGCCTTTTAGACTCAACCATTTTGATGTGGGCATTAGCAACTTGTGTACGATGGAGGCAATATCAAAGTTCAACTTACATCACTAACCACTGCACCATATAACTCAAACTAGCAAAGCTGTATAAGTATCAATATGGGATATATGGATTTGAAACCACCAAAAAAAAAAAAAAAACCCCTTGAAATAAGAAGCTCACCAAATGAATCTACACATATTGATCAACAAAAGAAGGCATAGAGTCATTTCATTTGCATTTAACAAAAGCTACCTGAAGAAGCTTTTCATTCTTCATTGCCTCCCAATCCCTCCTCAATGATTAGGAGAGACAAGGCTCTCGACATAGCCATAGGTGACCCCATTTTGACATTTAAGCTGAATGTCTGGAACCACCATGTCCCTTAGTGTTTTCTTTTTCAGATTGTACACAACCAATTTATCTTGAAACAGTACATCTGGTTCTTTTCCTCTTGTTTTCATCAAAAATTCGTCCTCTGCTAACAAACACAATAAATCCACTAAAACCATCCTAGGATTTATCATAAATTTGGTCCACGATTCTCTTACCCCGTACTCCTTCATCATCCAAACTTCATTTCGGTAACTAAGAGGGCAAACAATCACACAGAGACAACCCCCAAGAACCGCCATGTGATGATAAAAAATCTCGTAATCACTAAATGAAGTAGGCAGCTGCACTTCTTTGAAAATCTCATCTGACAAATCGAAAGCAACAATAACTTTGGAACCATCCGAACCACCAGTCCTCCTACAAAGCCAATGGAGACGCTCGTTAAAGTGAACCCCAGAAGGATTTCCCAAAGGATGATAATGAGAATCTTGTATTCTCCTCCAAGCATCGGTTTTCAATGAATAGACAGCCACATGCGTGATATTAGCATCACTGTCGAAATAGTATTTAGAATAAGACTTAATATACTGGTAAGAGAGCATCACAACCTTGTAATCATCCGTAAAAGAGTCATGACCAAAACCATGGAGATAAACGTAGGGCTCAAGAGAAAAACTGAGAGGGCAAGTGGGCAGCTTCTTGCGTTCTCTAGTGGTTGGATTCAAAAGGGATGTGGAATAACCTTTACCAGAAACAAGAAGCAAGCCATTGCAAGAACCCAAAACCTCGGTCCACCGGTGGTGGGAGCGTTGGACCGAGGGGAAATCAAGCTTTTTTGCGGCGGGATTCGCGTTGGCGAAATCAACGGAATAGAGATCTTCAGAGACGCAAACGAGGATGATTTTTTGACTTGGGGGGTTTCGTTTGAGATGGGTTTTGGCGAAACAGGGGGAAGAGATTAAGGAATTCCATGAGGGAGAGACACACTTTAATTGGCATAGAAATTTGACTGGTAACCGTGAGAGTATGTCGGCGAGAATCTCCGGTGGAACCCTATGTATTGAACAGTCGTTGGTATCACCGTTGGACATAATCGTCTTCTTCTTCTTCATTTTCTGTTTTAGGGCTCTCCCTGTTCGATTTGGGTTTTAATGCAGATTTTTAAGATTAAGAAATGAAGAGAAATAGATCAAGAATTTTTATTGTGCAGGGAATTTGAGAGCCCAGCCAAAGTAATTTCTTTCTTTTTCGTTTTTTTTTTCTAAGAGCCACAACAAGGATCGAACCAAACCAAATGTCCACAACAAGGATCGAACCCGGCCTCTCACATGGGATAGACCAGAAGATGTTAATTGGGTTAGAGCCCATTAGCTAACATAAGTTTATTGTACACACGGGAGTACAAACAAAAGAACAAAACGGTTAGAACTTCAATACAGTTTTAACATACTATATCAATCCACTTTGGCGGAGATTTTATACATTTTTTGCCGATGTCAATACAGCTTTTTTAAGTGATCCAAAAAACAAAAAATAGTTTCTTTCTATTATTCAAAGCCCAATGGACTTTTACTAGAATTTCAAAATACAAATTCTGACTTTTTGCGAAAATGTGGAGAATAATATCAAAACTTTTGATTAACCAATTGTCCTTTTCACACTCTAAATGGACTGTTAATAATCTACTATTACATATAATTCGAGAAAATCTTTTGTCTAAATTGTCTGTATTATATTCGACTTGGGTTGCCGGTTGAATTCAGAATTGCGTTTAGCGTGAATCGTTGGGATAAGCATGGAGCACATTATCTTGATTCGAATGGATCATTTTATAAAATTCGTTGAATACTTCATATTTAGGGAAAACTAAGTTTATTTGTTGCAAAAAAATAAGTAAAATTTAGTATGTATCGAACATTTTTATTTGTGCAACCAGCCTTGTACCCGTTTAATGCATAGGACAATAAGGGTGACATTGATTTTTCCCGTTTCCGTTCATCAAATGAGTACAACGCTAGTTATATTTTGCAAAATAGATTGGTCGAACCATCCAAGTTGGAACCAATGCCTTCTTCGTTACAACGCTAGTTATATTTTGCAAAATAGATTGGTCGAACCATCCAAGTTGGAACCAATGCCTTCTTCGTTACATAGACTCGGGTATGGGTGCCGGGGGTGAGATATGCATTTAAGTCTAGGATTCAACTAATGTCCATTTGAAGGATACGATACCAGCCAAATATGTGTTTGCCTAAGCATATTTCTGTTGTCTTCTAGGATGAACATTGTTTACGAGTTGCCTAAAGGAATTTCAGGCATATTAAGAGTATAAGCGTTTAGACTTCAGGAGGGAGCATATTCAAACTACCCAATTTTCCAACTGATTACGTCTGATGCGGAGCCCATACATCGATCCAAATGTCGAACGTAACGTACGTGTGTTACGCTTTGAAGAAGACATGAAATTAACCTAGGTGACATGCACTTGGTTGTGGTTTCCCTGAGATTAGCTCATACACGATGTACTAATTTCTCTCTCTTTATCCACCGAGTTGAACCGATCGAGTTACGAGTAATGTGAGAGTGACAGAATGAAAAACTTTTCGTAGTAGTAGATGGTATCGAATCCTCGGCCCAGAAAGGAGAGAGTGCCTTGAGTGGTCAAAAAGCGATATGACTTTAAATTCAAGGACGATCGCTTTACTGCCTTCGGTCACGAGCGGTCAAATAGGTTTTCCAAATCGATATTCTGCCATTATCCAGGATTTCCCCCGCGAGCTGGTTAAGGAAGAGGGGATTTTCGTTCCTTCGTATTCGAGCAAAAGTGAAACTTGGAGCATCAAGATTCACCACCTCCAATTGATCTCAACAGTCACACAAAATTAAATAAGGCGCTTAAGTTGTTGACTTTTTGATGCTGATAGTTTTGATCTTGTCACAATTCACAACCGTCTAAGCTCGAATACTCAAGGAGGAGGAATCTAGAAATAATGCCACCAAAGAGGAACTCGTCGGTGATGGAACTGCCTATCACAGAAAGATCTCACAGATTGTGAGGTGAATCAATGTTATAAACTTTGCAAAATCCTTGTCCAATCTTTCGCCAAGATTTGGCGCCTCGATCACAACTTTTTCACTTACTCCATTTATCTAAACTTCTTCAGTCCAGTTTCAGAACTGTTTAATCAGAGGGTTAGATATCATTATCATTAATCAAACTGTTGTGTGTGAAGTATCTAGTATCATAGTAGTTTAATGCAAACTGTTGTGTGTGAAAAAATCAATCAAACCTGAATACAAAAATTATAAAATCGATGTTGACGACAACAGTACTTGGTATCAAAACAAAGAAATAATGGAAACAGTAACTTAAACGACAAACATGAATGTGTGCCACACACGCTCTGAAAAAGAAAATGGAAAAAAAAAAAATGAAAACAAATTCAGTAAGTTGGATAAGTCCTTGGCCAAAAGCTATATTCGTCTCGTTTCGTGGGGGGTTCAGACAAATGAATGCAAACCATACATATCACAATGTCTTAATGTACGAAAATTAGTGGCCCTAAAATTGATATCCCTCAATCAGAATAGGGTTTGACATGTTTCCCTCTCTCTAATTTTGCTGCCCCAAAAGCCATAGAGAATAGAATAGAAAAACAATATTGCAGATTCGCAGTTACTTACAGAGCTGTAAGTTATCTTTTCAATGTGGACATACCTTTTAGTTTTACAACTAGAAGTATACACCGCTAGTTTGAGATTGAAATTTACAGCTAATCAGATAAACCTAATGAAAAACTGGAAAGACAAATCGAACGCTTGAATCTTAAACTTTGAAGAATACCTTGGACAGCTACAAGGTTTAATGTGGAGTTCTAGTTCTTTGGAATGGTTTTGAACAGCCATTTTGATCCACTTCCCATGAAGAGAATTAAACCAGGTTGCACAGGAGGTTATCTGGAGCCTTAACCTGTGTATGGGAATCCTCCCTTCTCAATACAAGAGGAAAGCTCTGTCCACAAATTTCATGAACTTCATTGTAGTTTCTTCTATGATCCACTCCGCCCTGCAGAAGTTGAACTCTTGTAAGGAGCAAGTACTTCTCAGAAGTCAGTAGCGCAAAAATCTAAGTGGAGGTTGGTACACTTATCGCAATCTCCTGGACATGACACTAGTTTGAGTAACGTCTTTTTTCTTTTTTCTTTTTGATCTGCTGAGTAACGTCCTTTAAGAGAGAAAAGATCGCATGTAGTGGATCCAGAACCTCAGATATCTAATCAACAAGCACTATCACCAGAAACCCGTATCATCCGCTCTTCTTCTTATTATTACTGTATTTGATTTCGTGCTTTCCGAATGGTTCTTATTCTGACCCCCATGAATGGATGCAAGCATGCAGCAGAGCATCAAATTCAAACAGTTAGAAAGATCCATGCTTAAATATGGATGCAGACGATTAAACATCACGAAAAAAGCTAAACCAAGAATAACACTTCTTTTGGTTTCTTAAACATCGTAGCAATGACTTTTATGATATTCGTAAAACTGATGAACATAGTATAGCAGCTATAGCCTTCCTCTTCTTGCCCTCTCACTCTCTATCGTATACCAGCAGAATAAAACAAAGCATTTGATACAAATTACCAAGTTTAGAGATTTTTTCTTCTGAAATCCCCCAGGGGTTGATGGGTTTAGCGAGTTACTAGAACCTGTAGGTGAGTCAGCTAAAATAAGGAGAAGTGCCCGAAACGGTAGGCCAGCGGTTGGGCACCCCTCCAACAAAACTACAGTTTTGGCTTCAAGTCTCACACATCCAATGTAGGCACTTGAGTCTGACGCACAAATCCTTATCGCGAGTGGCGACAAGCAAGCACATCATGTCATAATGAAGAAATTTACAAGTTTGGACGACAATGCCACTGAAACCAAAAGGTTTGAAACGAAATGAGGAAAAAAACAAAGAAGATTGCACTTCAAATCAAGAAATTGCTACATAGAAATTTAAGCGTCTGAATGAGGTACCCTACATGCAGTGTGAAAATTCCACAGGGAAACCAATTTTCCTTTTGGTTATCCTAAAAAAAAATGGAAGGACTGGGCAATGGTAAGGTAAAAAGTACTCGGTTGTATGGAATGGTGAACAACTTCCCGAATTTTCTCCTGGTAGAGGCATTAGACATGGGTTTCCTATCTCCCCTTATCTTTTTGTCTTGAGCGTGAAAAGACTATATATTCTCATTAGGAATGAAGTGCACCATAAACGATGGTGTGATTTTGAAAGCCAGACGCAAACATTGAGTACAATTCGTTTCACAGTAAGCTACTTTTGCTAGTGGACTTAACACAACTCATAAGTTCATAACAAGTTCATGAGCTCGAATCAATGTTCTAAATGGCGCTTGGCGCTAGTAGGGCGGAGACCCACCTCCAAGCGCCAAGCCGCCTAGGCGGCCGCCTAGGCGCCGCCAAGCAATTCGGCGTTTTTTTTTTTTTTTTTTAACAAACCATTATCCAATCAAACTATATTCTATGTATCCATAATACAAGTTCAAAGTTCTACATAACCATAATGCAAAGTTTAATGTACAAACCCAAATGAAATTAAGTAATAGCAACTAGCAAATAAGTTGAATAAGACAATAAGTAGAAATAAACAAGATCGGAGATCCCCAATGCCAAGTTAAAAGTTCATCTCTTTTCTTTAACTCTTCTCCTCCATACCCTTCCAAAACTTGATCTACATTAGTTTAATACTATACATTTTAAGCTGCCAAAGGCCTCCAAAGACGTCGATGATGCCTCCAAGGCCCGCCAAGACCTCCAAGGCCGCCTAGGCGGCCGTCAAACACCGCCAAACCTCCCTGGGTGCCAAATCGCCGAGACCGCCATGGCCGCCAAGGCCGCCTAGGCGGCCACCAAACACCGCCAAACCTCCCTGGGTGCCAAATCAAACGCCAAGGGGTATTGGCGTGGCGGCAGGGTACCTCCAAGCGCCTAGGCGGCGCCTAGGCGGCCTCGGCGGCCGCCATTTAGAACAGAGGCTCGAATTTCAAATCTTTCTTTCGAAATCAAAAGGTACTAACCGCTTGAGCCGACTTCAAAGGTCCTTCACATGCACCCTCTATATGAGCTAGTAAAATTGGAATTTCAACCCTTGTATGCATAGCCAGGATGCTGATGACTTGATGTAAACTTCAATCGTCTCCGCGCCCCTGAAATGGAACCCACATCTTTTGCCACACATTGATTGATGAGTTCAATCATGAATTACCCAAGTCTCATATTAATGTGTGGCGGGCAAAAAGATTGAACATTGCTGCATGAACACTGGATAATCTCTCCTTGAATTGAGAGAAAGGATGGGAAAAGAAGAATAAAGAAAAATTTGATCACTTGTTGAAGACTTAAAAAAGATGAGAAATTATCCTTTTATATTGTCTATGGTGTCAAAAAACACATCAAAAAAGAAAATTATCTAACTGCTTGATCACTCTTCTAAGTTACTACCATTACCGGGTATTATAACCCAATACATTAGGATATAATATCAGTTTAGGTATGTCCTAAACAAAGAAAACTACCACAGAAACGAGCAAAACAGTCATGGAATAAATAACAAATTAACAACCATACTGCAATAAATTAAGCTCATAACCAAGCAAATGAAACTGAAGCTACAAAGATACAAAAAAAGCTTCTGTGAAATCAAAAGGGCCAGGAGATACAGTGCCAATGAGCATATCTAGCTATATCCTTGCTTCCCAATCCCTCCTCCATGACTACATTGATTAGGAGAAACAAGGCTCTCAACATATGTCCCCCAAGTTAAAAATGCAGCAGGAATGCCATGAACCACAATGTCCCTCAGCGTTTCTTTTTTGGGATTGTACACAATTAATTTATCTTCGTATGTTTGTATGACATTTCCCATCAGCAAAAATTCATCTTCCGCTAACAAACCTTGTAGACACATATCATGTGTATCAATCAAAATTTTTGTCCACGACGCTTTAACCCCATACTCCTTCATCATCCAAACCTCAACTGGGTCACTACCCTGTTTATAAGCCAAACAGAGACAATCCTTAATAATGACCACGTCAAGGTACACAAGCTGGTCACAGTGCACAAACGAAGCAGGCAATGGCACTTCCCTAAAAATCTCATCCGCCCAATCGAAAGCAGCCATCAGATGGGACCCAGCCCTCCAGCAAAGCCAATGGAGACGCCCCTTACAGTTAGTGCCAGACGAAGTTCCGTCAAGGACATAATGGGTATCTTGAATTCTCCTCCAAGCATTAGTTTCCAGCGAATAGACACACACAAATATTATATTACTCGTCAGAGTAGAATATTCAAACTCAGACTCGGACTCAGACTCAGATTCAATATACGAGAGCTTCACAACCTTGTAATCATCCTTAGACGAATCGTAACCCACACCATATGCGTAGTTGTAATACCCACGAACGGGATCGGGGATAAGAGGGGGTGTGGGCAGTTTCTTACATTCTCTTGTGGCTGGATTCAAAAGGAATAAGTGGGAATTACCTCCGTCGGAAACCAGAACCAAACCGTTGCAAGAGTTCAATACCGTGATCCACTTGTACTCGGGTTCTCGGAGCAAAGGAAAATCAAGCTTGTCGGTGACCGGAACCAAGTCAGCAGCGGTGAGATAGACGGAGTAGAGATCCTGCAAGCTGCTGCGAAGAACGAGAAGGATGCTGTGAAGTAAGTGTTTAGGGTTATTGGTCTGGGTTCGATTGAGGTGGGTTTTGGAAAAATGGGGGGAAGAGATTAGGGAATTCCATGAGGGAGAGACGCACTTGAATCGGCACAGTGGCTTCACCGGCAGTCGAGAGAGTACGTCGGCGATGATCTCTGATGGAAGGATTCTACAGTCGTTTGTCTCACCTTTGCGAGATTTTTATCGAACTAATCCGTTTTTTAGAACTATTAGCCTGAATACTCTCGTTTTCAAACTATTTTTAAAACTGCTCGGTAGAGCCACTTCAACAAGCGCTACCTGAGTAGCGCTATTCCGATTGGCGCTATGGAATTACACCTGTGCCACGCGGCTGTATGACGTGGACAAACGCCATTTGAAATAGCTCTACTCAAATTAGTAGAGCCACTTGAACTGGCTCTAGCTCTTTCTTTCTTTTTTTTTTTGATCCGGCTCTAGGGCTTTTGTTTTGGTGACCTTTCCCCGTTCCACAGTGGGCTAGCCTCAATAGATATTCAATGGCGCTACTAACTAGAAGAAGTTCCTGGGCTAAGAAGAGGTTGCTTGAGAATCCGCAGAAGGGCTTAGACGAGACCTAGCATCTCTCAGCTCAGATTCGGCATATCCGGTTGTATCTAATTCCAACGGCGCTTCTTCTCCCTCTCTCCTCTCCTCTGCTCTGCTCTGCTCCCCTCCCTCTCTGCGATACCCACCCTCGTGCTAGCCGAGACCGCTCGACGGACGCCGTCAAAAACCGGCAACAATCGTCACTGACTCGCTGGCTGTTCACCGTATGTATCTCTCTCTCTTTAGCTTTCTCTATGCTTTCTTTGCATTCTCTACTCTCTACTATTCTGATTTCGAGCATTTATGGAGAGTAGTAAGGAAGAAAATCCATGGGCCCAGTCCACACGCGAGATGGATGGTCTTCTGTAGGTGTAAGAAAGCGACCAAATCGGTAGGAGAGAGGAAATTCGACACATCCGTGCCTAGGTTTACACCCACAAAGGGTTCATCCCTCTTCCGTTGCTGCTTAATCTCTGCAAATTTTACATTCAAACCCACAAAAGTTTAGCACTTCATACACCACTTTATAAGCACATCTCTAGATTTTAGGGAATTGTCTGAAATGGGTTTGGGGCTGTTTTTCTGGTATGAATCCTATCGTGAAATCGGAACCATAACTCTCCTCATGCACATTATGCACCCCAAGATTATGAATGTATGTGTATCTAGTGACTTTCTGAAGTGGGTTTGTGGTCGTTTACCTATTTTCACCCCTCGCATAGGGTTCATTTCTCTCATGTTGCTGGCTAAACTACCCAAATGTTGCAATGCAACTCACACCCACAACAATATGGCAAGTATTTGTTTGTCCAGAGCAATTTAGCACTTTATACACCCAAGTTGTTCACATAAAGGCTAGTAATCAATTTTCTGACTTTGAAGTGGGTTTATGGCTTTTTTACCTGGTAGGAGAGTGGAGTCTGTAGTGAGGAGGAGCATGAGAAAATGGCGGTGAGGCTTTGGGGAAAGGGAAAAATACGTAGAACTTAGGTCCAGTCAACAACAGTAGAACTCTACTTGGATATAAAATTCCTTTTCTGAATCGTGCTCCACCCTAAATCATTATCATCAAGTTCTTTGGGCTTAAAGTGGATTTGTTTTCAAACAGCTTTGTTTGTTACTGCGTGCTATTTACATATCTTTTTCTTATGTTCTAGCTTTGTCTTCGACATACCATGTGCCAATCAAAATAAAACTAATGCTTCAAAATCTTTTACAATCTTGAAAGTTCATAAAAGAATTTAAATTTTTTTGTCTTCAATCTTTTGTGATTGGAGGATAAGATAGTTTTTTGGCTTAGTTCAAGCAAAATGGAAAGCTAGCCACTTATGACTCATAAATCTGTTGTATTTTTTTTTAAAGAAAGTTCTTAGTGAAGTATTATTGTTTGATCTATGTAATGCAAATTTATGAATTGTTGGTCATTAGTTATATTATGGGCAATTGTTTTATTTTGTTCAATTTTAAGCAAAGTAGTTATTGTCAATCCATCTTTTCTTAAACATAATACAATAGGTATGGAATGGCAAGATATACACTTCCTATTCATTATACGCTTTATTTTACCTTGGCTAATGTACGTCAAGGAAAATTGGAAATCACCTTAAATTGTGTAGGTGCAAAACCCCATGTTCAAGTCTTTATAAATTTGCCTATATTTTGTTTAGCAATGTGGATAATATGTCGAAATTGACAATTAATCTAAAATATAGGTCATACTATGGACCTCAACCTTAATGCGCTTCGTAGGCCTGACCCGGGGCCCAGAGATGGGTCGATTCTATGTTTACAACATCAGCACCGCTCTCGAGAAGTCTGGGAAGCTGATGTAAGTGACATTTGGATAATGTACGTACTTCATAAACTTTAGTGTAAATTTATCAATCTAATCCATGAATTAACAATTTATTTTCACACGGCCTGTGGATTCAAAAAAAGTCAGAGTTCGTAGTGCGAAGAAAGGTATACGAGCATTGCCATGGCCATCACCCCCTGTTTTAGAGTTGATACGGCGTGCCCGTTTAGAGGGCCTTTGTTCATTGCCTTTTGTGTCCGTGGATTGGGGTCTCATTACAGCACTTTTAGAGCGATGGCGGCCTGAGACACACACGTTTCACTTGCGGCACACAGTACACTTCAATGAGCAGACATGTACTTGCAACAAGATGCAACAATGGAGGATGCCGTGCTCGCATGTGATTGCAGTGTGTAATAGAATGGCCATGGACCCTACACGATTCATAAGCAATGTTTGGAGGCTTGACTCAAACATAGCCATATATAGCTCTGAAACGTTCGTACCGCTGCATGACAAATCATATTGGCCTCCCTACAATGGGCCAATAATTCATCCTGATGAAGAACGTCTTAGGGGTCGAGGACGTCCACAAGTAAATCGATTTCGAAATGAGATGGATATGATGGACGACTGGCTTGAGGCACAACCATCACACAAACAGTCTTGTACCTTGTGTGGTGGACATGGGCATAACAAGCGAAAATGTTCAAAGAGGGGAGAAGCGTCATCTTCGGTACCAAATATGTAACTTGTAATGTTTAAAATTATGTATATGTTTGACTTTTCAATTGCTAAAATGGATCTGTAACTTGCAATGTTTAGTTTTTATTTTCTTTCATGGAAGTTGGAGAATAAGTATTGTTGTTAGAGCTATATAATGCGAAGTTATGATGGTTATTAGTTTTTGTAGTGCTTTAGTGTCAACTGTTAAATTGTCGTTTAAAATAACAAAGTCAATACCACATAATTAAAGACAGTTAACATTGTAATGAGGTTTTCAAAATAAATTAGAGAAAGTTAACTATATTTAGAATTCTTCAGTAGCAAAATAAATATACACGATATGTAGCAAAATAAAGCTGAAAATATAAATAAAATTTTTTCTAGTGAAGTTAATAAAAACCCTAAAGCGAATTAAAGTGCCATCAACATTGTTCTATATTAGTTATATTTTGGACAATCATTTGTTTTTCAATTTTAAGTAAAGTAGTTATTGTCAATCTATCTTTTCTTAAGCATAAAATACAATAGTTTTCGCTATTCATGTTGTAATGACCAAATATTCTACACTAAGTGGTTCGCAATTTTTATTTTAACGATTTTACTTTCGTTTTCACCATGACCAAGAAAAGTGATCAAATTAATGGGAAGATGTTTCAATAAGGTAGAGCCAGTTGAAAAGGCGCTACCTGATTTAGGTAGAGCCACTTGAAATGGCGCTACCTGATTAGGTAGAGCAACTTCAAGTGGCGCTACCTGATTAGGTAGAGCAGCTTCAAGTGGCGTTAGTCCACGTCATATAACCAACACAGCACATGACAGAGCGCCACATGGCAAATAGCGCCAATTGTAATGACGCTACTCAAGTAGCGCTTGTTGAAGTGGCTCTACCGAGCAGTTTTAAAAATAGTTTGAAAACGAGAGTATTCAGGCTAATAGTTCTAAAAAAAGGATTAGTTCGATAAAAATCTCCACCTTTGCGCATAGTGGTTTCTCCGGCTAAGGTAACAATTTTCTCTTCTCACGCTTTTCTTCACAGAATATATAAAAAGAACCACTCGGTGAAATTTGGCGCCTTGCCCCCTTTTTTTTTTTTTTTCCAGTAAGTATGTTCATACAGATTTTTCCCACAAAGATTGCACGTAGATTCTTGTGTGGAGTCCACTTCGGATCTCATACAAACGATCTGAATCATTCATTAAATGTAAAACATTTTTTCAAGGGCCCTCTAAAAAAATCAGCTCAATCTGATAACTATAGTTGCTTGATCCAATCATCTATCTTTTTATTATCCGAAAATCTTAATGAAAAGTTTTATTTTTGGATCGAAAACCTATAGGTCTTAGATTGAACTTATTTTTGAGAGAGCCCTTGCAAATATGTTTTACATTTAATGAACGGATCGGATCGTTTGTGTGGGGCCCACAATGATCTGTGCGTGATCTGTGTGGAATTCTCTGTGTGGGTAGCACGGTTTTTTTTGTTCCAATTAAGCCAATTTTACCCCTCAATTGGAGGGCATCTAACGTTGGCCAATTGGGTATTCTCGTCTTTTCAATTTTCCTATGCATTGGTGGTTGGCGTGTTTTTTAAGCATGATAGAGTTCTAATGCATAGCTTTTCTGTGCCCAAGTATTCCACTTCAGATGCGGCAGATTGAGCATTTTGTCTTTTCAATTTTTCTATGCATCAGTGGTTGGCGTTTTCTCGTCTTTTCAATTTTCCTATGCATTGGTGGTTAGCGTGTTTTTTAAGCACGGTAGAGTGCTGGCACACAGCTTTACTATGTCCAAGTATTCCACTTTAGATGAGGCCAATTGGGTATTCTCGTCTTTTCAATTTTCCTATGCATTGGTGGTTAGCGTGTTTTTTAAGCACGGTAGAGTGCTGGCACGCGGCTTTACTATGTCCAAGTATTCCACTTTAGATGCGGCCAATTGGGTATTCACGTCTTTTCAATTTCCCTATGTATTGGCGGTTCACATGTTTTTTAAGCATGGTAGAGTGCTAGTATGTGACTTTATTGTGTCCAAGTATTCCACTTTACTTTCCCCTCTCTCTCTCTCGGTGAATTTTACACACAACCACACCATTTCTTCTTTGATCGGAGAACTCTCTCTCTCTCTCTCTGTGGATATATATAGTTCGTTCCTTATCCCCCGATGTTTTGATCGGAAAAAGTTTTATTGGTTTGGCCAACACCACCACCACTAATGTTTGCTGCTATCACAAATTAGGAATTGATGAAAAGGAAAAAACTTATAAATATAGCATTTTGATTAATATTTTTCTTCCTATCCATGAATGATTTGGTTATTCAATGGAGGTATGATTCTATTGTTTG
This sequence comes from Rhododendron vialii, assembly GCF_030253575.1. Lineage (NCBI taxonomy): Eukaryota > Viridiplantae > Streptophyta > Magnoliopsida > Ericales > Ericaceae > Rhododendron > Rhododendron vialii. Next base: position 14,499,434 of record NC_080558.1, read on the forward strand.
GGCTTTCTATTTCCACAAGTAAATACCCACGTGCTTTGCACGTGAAAGTCTTCATATTAAGATCAAAAATGCATCAGTAAGTGTGCAACTAATGTTTGTGTGACTTTTGTTTGTGCGCTCGTGCAAATTATCTATGACCCAAATGAGGCACACACTTTGGAAATGATTGAATTAAGCAATGTTCTGTTTCTCTTATAGGAACTTGCATTTGTATCCATGAAGCTATAGCTACTTGCATACAAAGACTTGAGAGTTCTTAACTACTTTGATCATGTAAATCGTTTCCCGAACATTGAGATCACAACTAAATGGTAATGCCATGGTTTAATGAACACAGTATGGGGCAGAATCAACTTCGAAGAACAAATGAGTTGTTTGTCAACCTATATAAAAAGAACCACTCGGTGAAAATTTGGCGTCTTCCCATATTTTTCCCCCCAACTTAGCCAATTTTACCCCTCAATTGGATGGCATCTAATGTTGGCCAATTAGGTATTCTCGTCTTTTCAATTTTTCTATGCGTTGGCGGTTGGCATGTTTTTTAAGCATGGTAGAGTGCTAGCTAGGACATGGATTTACTGTGTCCAAGTATTCCACTTCATATGTGGTCAATTGGGTATTCTCGTCTTTTCAATTTTTCAATGCGTTGGCGGTTGGCATGTTTTTTAAGCATGGTAGAGTGCTGGTACGTGGCTTTATGTCCAAGTATTCCACTTCAGTGCGGCCAATTGGGTATTCTCATCTTTTCAATTTCCCTACGTGTTGGCGGTTGGCGTGTTTTTTAAGCATCGTAGTTCCAGAGACACTCAAATATGAAGTGTACTACTTTTTCTTAAAGTTTTTGGTTTTGACACTCCAGGGACAGCAGATCAAAAAATGAAAAAACGCTCTGGGGACATCCAAAAAATGCTTTGGACACGACACTCACAAGATATGTCGGGGTGTTACACGAAATGGTTAAGGCTCTTATCAAAGCTTAGAAAAGTCTTTCTTCTTTGTGTAACATATGATTGTTTATTGATGATAAAGACACAAATGATGAAACGTTTTTTGTTGGAATACTTTTGCGAATAATGTCATATGGGTAGTCCTATGGTACATCCCCCTTATTAGGGGGTGTACCGTACGCATCATGATTTTAAACCCTTGGATTTCAAAGTAAATAATCCGGACCACCCATTTGTTAAATCAATTTATAAAATAAAAAAGGGCTCAGCAGGTAACAGGTTATTCACTCCTCCTTGACTTTCTCTCCCTCTCCCTCATGTGTAAAAAATACTACAAATTATATAACATAACCACAATTGTTATGATAACACAAAAAATTAACATTTTCTTACCACAATGTGTCGTACCAAAAGAAATCGATCAAAAGATACTAGATACACGACCAAAATATATCGTAGCACAATCAATAATTATTATACCCAAGCAAGATACATGTCTAAAATATCACAAATTAAATATTGTATAACTTAACATCCTAACAGTCCTGATTGATCATTTTAAAAATACACTCACTAACGACATTTAGACTGTACAGTCAATTTATAGTATTTGGTATGAAACCTAGTCCTCTGTTATAGTTGAATGTAATGTAGCCATGCGACTGTGACACAATAATAACAATCAAATCCGTTGAAATTTTTTATGTTTGTTGATTAAGTCACCTACGTAAATTTTTGTCTCAATCAGGTTTAGAAAGCTCCATCATCGACACACAAATTGAATAATAGAATGATATTTTCCATCCAATTAAGTGTCTAGCTATAAGCCATCAACTTCATTCTTGGTACGAATGACCTAATTAATATTATGTAAAAGATAGACGATTTTGATAAAATAAAATAAAAACACCCTACGTGGGGCTCAGATTGTGCATTATTATATTTTAATGTTGTATTGAAATTGAACGACGAGATTTGTTGAAGTATGAAAATTTAAGGACTAACTATGTAATTTATCCTAAAAAATAACAACATTCTTTTAAAAAAAATAGAAACGAAGGGTGTAAGACATGAACCCCAGATCTTTTAGATAAATGTCCAAACTTCAACACTTTATCACTACGGTACACAATTTAGAATTTGTAATTCTAAAGGCAATTAGTTATATAATATTTTCTTGTATGTATGGGCTTTATTTTCAGGCTAAAAATTTGAGAAAACAGAGACCTCAAATGCCTCCGTCCTAGTGCTGGGCCTACACTTGTAGATCATATTATAGCCTATGTCATTGGTGTAAATCAATATGTCGACTATAATAATTTTTTTTGAAAGAAAGTACAATGACAATAAACTTACAAAATTATTTAGATTTTACTTCCACGACCTAGTTCCAAGGACCACCATTAAATTTTGATTGGTATGCATAGGGTGAAGGTTTGACACCGATCCATGTGTCAAATATATAGTGCCAATTGTTAAGTGCATCGCCCTGAATATTAATAAGATTGGGTATTAATGTAATTAATTTCACCAATTACAAAAAGGGGAGTAATTTTTACAATCTATTTTTTGATATTCACACTTATTTTTTTGTATTCCATTTTAGTGTCGAAAGTGTATGCATTTGAGACAGTAGGATAATTATTTTTTAAGTGACCTCTCATTTTTCCACGAAGGAATTTTGATTTTTTGAATTAAATTTTGTGGAGAAATAATTTGATTTAGACAATATTTTGAGAGGAAATTGTAGTTGTATTAAAAAATTTGGGAATAGTTCTTACTTTTTGGTGAATTTCTTGGATGAAAATTTTGTGCGAGAACTTCATTTTTAGTTTAAATTATTGAGGTATTGTGTAGGGACAAATAACAATTTGAAAAAATAGTATGGAGGGAATCGAAAATTAAGATAATATGGTGGAAATTTTAAAATTTTAAAAACTAATGTGGCGGGAATTGAAAATAATTAGGCTCCGTTCCAGAAACCTTCTTAAAAAATAAGCAGCTTATTTCACATTTTCAAACTCAAAAATAATGTAAATGAAAAATAATTTTTCAATTTTTTTTGCATCGTATAAAAGATCTCAATGAGATCTTTCAAACAAGATCCATAGTGCATATTTTTAAATTTCAATAAATCCCTCATTTTTAAGCTTGAAATTGCCTTCTTAAAAAATAAGGGCTTTTTTGGAGTTCCGGAACGGGGCCTTAGTGGTATTGTATTTTGCCAATTATAATTATCGTTTACTGAACATTCCGATTGAAATTTTTTTATACGACACGTTGTGGGTATGAAAACGCCAATTTATGGTGTTGTCATAACAAATTTGGTTATATTACTAAATTTGTGGTATGATATTTTATTAATTATAACTATCGTTAATTGAACATTCTGATTGAATTTTTTTATACGACACGTTGTGGGTATGAAAACGTCAATTTATGGTGTTGTCATAACAAATTTGGTTATATTATTGAATTTGCGGTATGGTATTTTGTTACTAATAACTATCGTTAACTGAGCATTTCAATTGAATTTTTTTTATACGACACGTTGTGGGTATGAAAACGCCAATTTATGGTGTTGTCATAACAACTTTGGTTATATTACTGAATTTATGGTATGATATTTTGTTGATTATAACTCGTTAATTGAATATTCTGATTGAATTTTTTTATACGACACGTTGTGGGTATAAAATCGTCAATTTATGGTGTTGTCATAACAAATTTGATTATATTACTAAATTTGTGGTATTTTAGACATGTGTTATTACGGAATATTTTAATTAGTATCATTTGGTACGACACATTGTGGTAAGAAAACGTCAATTTATGGTATTGTCATAATAATTATGGTTTGTTATATAATTTGTGGTATTTAAATATATTTTCTTTTGATACTACACCTTGTGTTAAGAAAATGACAATTTTAGGTGTTGTCATAATAATTGTGGATATTTTATAAAAAATTTGGCATTTTACAAATATTTTTGGCTTGAGTATAACAATTGTTGATTCTGGTACGACATATTTTGATTTTGTTACGGAATATCATACGAGTCAAAAAAAATTTGGTACGATTCATTGTGGTAAGATAATGCCAATTTATGGTATTGTTATAACATTTGTGGGTAACATTATTTAATTTTTGATATTGTACGCATATATTTGGTTAGGGTATAAATATTATGGATTTCGGTACGAATAATTATGGTTACATAATAACAATATTTTTTAATTATGGGTAACCTGCTAATGACCTGTTTAACAGGTAAATTTTAATGTACAAGTCGTAACTAGAATCATAAATATGCATTCAAAAACCAAAAATCGGCATAATGAAAATGACAAATTGTCATAATTTAGACATACGGTATACCCTGTGTACCATAGCTTCCTCCATGTCATATATAGGATTTAAGCTACATATGGTGTTACAAAAATGAATTTAGAGCCTTTATATACACATACATAATTTAAAACATGTTGTATCCTCCAATTTTTATAATTGGTGAGTCAGAGTCTCGGTGTCGTGTCTGTGTACTGGAGCTACATAGCTTACAAATAAGTTGAATCCACAAGGTTTCTTCTCATTATGTAATCTCCACCCAAGCTTACAAAGAAAGGCTAAATTGTTAATTTTCTCTGGATTTTCTAATGCCTAGGCTAGGCCCCGATTTCTTATACTTTTCTAAAATGATCCCAATTAAAGAGAATGCACTTTTTTCTTCGCCGGTGAAAAGTGCTATTGAGCCTATCTATGTTTTCACAAACGCTCATAGGTAAAGAAGAAGCTTGCATAGTATAGTAGGTAATAGTAAGTCACAGATTGGACAAGGTCATGGGTGAGAGAGATGTTGAGTGCAGACTCAAGTTAGTAGCCTCACCTCTTCTAATATTGGGGGACACATAAGTCTGACTTTTTGGCAACTTTTCAATTGGCCAGAAGCCTCCCAAAAGGACTGAAGAGTATCCATAATGGAATCACAATTATCACCATCAGCTTTAGCCATTAAGTAACTAGTACAATATATCATCAGCAAAATACCATTGGCTAAAGAAAGGGCTATAGCTAAAAGCCTTGGAACCACACCATCTCTTGTGGAGCACTTCATTTCTCATCAGAATAGATAATCTTTCAATGCACAAGACAAAAAGATAAGGGGAGATAGGATCCCCTTGTCTAATGCCTCTACGATGAGAAAATTTGGGATGTTGTTCTCCAAAAAACAGATAATCCAGTGGACTTCATGAATTCAAATTCCCACTCTTTCTTTCGAAATCACAAGGTACACGCCGCTTGAGCTGACTTCAAAGGTCCTTCTTATGCTCCCACTTGCCGCTTGCTCAGCTAGTAAAATTGGAATTTCACCCTTCGTTTTCCTAGCCAGTATGACTCATGATGACTTGATGCAAACTTCAATCATTTGTGTCTTTGAAATGGTGAACTTACTCCATGTTCAAGCTTGCATCTTTTTCCACAAATTGATGTGCATGGGTTATATCATGAAATACGCAAATTTTTATATCAATGTTTGGCAGGAAAAACGTTGATTCATGTTCCTAAGTTGCAGAGTATACACACAAACATACCGCAGAAGCTACTATTTTGCAACTTAAACGTCCTCTCTCTCTTCAAAAAAAATTAAATAAATAAGGTTCTCTAATAAGTCTTTGCTTGTATGCAGCTTGGAATAGACATTGAGACTTCCGAAACATTCCATTTGATACCATGCTTTATTCCATCTTTTGATGTCGATGATTAATGGAATTTTCTTTGCCCTTCAAAAAGAATATTATGCTTTATTCGGACTAATTAGAGTGACCGCGACGTAAGCATCTTAGCAACAACCCACCAATTAAGCAAAACAGTACATCTATTTCATAAGTAATAAAAAGCCAGATTATATATTCAACTAGCTGTTTAAAACAAAGCAAACGTATCTTGAAACAAACAGTTCAAAGCTATTAACGAACAACCAATCAAGCATTACTTACAAAAATTTGCATACCCTGTTCTTTTTTATTTATTTTATTTCCCACGAAACATGTACACAAATGTTGCTTCCCCTTTCAGCTCTCTTCCTCTTCCCAATCATAGCCAGTAGGTGTAATCAAATTTTCATCGTAAGCGATTGGATATTCAAAATTTAACTCCTTTGGAGTTGAAATTATCCTGTGGGAACTGTCAGTAGGATTGAACGCGCTTATATGCCAATCCAACGTCCAGCGACTCCTAACCATAGCTAAAACTTCACCATACTTTGTATAACCTAGTGGCACCAACCTATCCTCAAGATTAAATCTCAAACAATCTGAAACTGCGAACAGAATAGTCCAAGATTTTTTCACACCATAGTGTTTCATTACCAATACCTCAACATTGCTTCTTGGATAGTCCCAGCGAGACATACAAAGACATTCATCCAAAACTCCTAATCCAACAATAATATCACCGTCCCTTCTTTTGGGCTCTGGCATTGCTACCTCCCCAAACTTATCAACATGTGCATCAAAGTAAATAATTTGGTGGGGCGAAAGGGGTTGACTACCTGAATCATTCTTAGAGGCAAACCAATGAAGTTTTGCATTGACTATTGGCCCCGACTCCATTGTAGATATCATGAACGGGAAGTCGATAATGGACCAACTTTTATTTCTGAAACTAACCACCACAACAAATTCACCATCATTGCAATACGGACTAAGATAGCCAAGTGAAAGAATGGCCTTGTAATCATCACCAGTGGAGTCATAGCAAAGACCAGAACACACGCGGTAGTCCTCGCGGCCCCACAATGGCCCAAATGCCATCATTTTCTTGAAGAATCTAGTCAGTGGATTCCACAAGAACAAGTCCTTGTCGAAACCCATAAGCAACAGCCCGTTACACGATCCCAAGTATCGTGTAGGATAACGAAAACCCGCCCAAGGGACGTAAACGCTTTTCCCGCAAGCTTCTTGTTGGTGTTGGTTAATCGAGTGAGGTGAAAAGGAATGTGCTGCCCAGTAGGATGCTAGGAGAACCTTTGGTGATCCTTTTTTCGTGGCGGATATGGTAGAGATCAAACAACGCCATCGCTTCGAAACGCAGGTGAACCGGGGAAGAGACTCTAGGGGCAGTCTTGAGAGTATTTCGACAACGATGTCTTCCGGAATAATAATGTTTGGAGGACATGATTCTCCTTTCGATGTAGTATTGTTCTTTTTCTTCCTTTTCCTTCTTTTTCATGGCCTCCTTTTCCTCCTCCTTCCCATTCTCCCTTGAAAACTGTTTGTGGGGCTTAGGGTTTTCTTTTTTGTTTTTAGAACGTGGGGCTTTAGCTACGTTCCTAACTCTGGTGCTAGCAACATATATAGTCGGCATGTCTCCATATATAATCGTCTCCATATATAATCGTCCCCATAGCAAAAAAGATTGTACATAGTCGGCATGCTAGGGTTACCTTACCGGGATTGGGAGATCTTGATTTCCCGCTCCAACGTTCTCTACTCCGTTGGTCTCGCCGATGCAAATCCCACCGCGGAAAAGCTTGATTTCCCGTCGGCCGTCCAACACTCCCGCCGAGGTTTTGGGTTCTTGCAATGGCTTGCTTCTTGTTTCTGATAACGGTTTTTCCGAATTCTTCTTCTTGAATCCATACACTAGAGAATGTAAGAAGCTGCCCACTTTCCCTTCTTTTAACCTCGATTGGGTTAATGAGCCGGACATTTGTATTGGTTTTGGTTATGACTCGTCTACGGATGATTACATGATTGTGATGCTCTATTATGAGTATAGAGGCTAGGACATACGCGATGCGTGTGCAAGTCAGATTTTCACAACATTTGTGAAGATTTGATCAAACAACAAGTGGGGAGTATTTTTACAAAAACGTTGTGAAAATCCGACTTGCACACGTATCGTGTGTGCCCCAATCTCTAGTACTCACTGAAGCGTTTTATTGAATTTGACAAAACACGCATTCCTCTCCCCGCATATGCTTCTTTTACTCCCTCACTCATCCTACTTTCTCTCAGCTCAAATGCAGTAAATTACGACAGCTAGCAAAAAAAAAAGGAAGAGGCAAAAAAAAGAGCCGAGTGTGGTGAAGGGTAGACCCTCGCCTCCGTGTCTCCCAAACCAAGTCACTATTATGGCTTTGAATGTCCAAATCAACAAAAAAAAAAAGAACTGTGTTCGACTCCTCCTTTTTAAGCCATTCCAAATTCAAATAGTTTACTCTAGCAAAGCCATAAGTCTACTCTAGCACACAAATAAGGGAGAGAAGATTGAGGGTGGACAAACCTGAGATGGTGGAAAGGTGGGGGATTTGCCGAAAGAAGCAGCGAGGGAGAGGACGAAGAAGCAGGCAGGGACAAAACTTTTTGGCAGTTACAGCTTGAAACGTGAAGGAAATAGAACTGTGTGAAAAAAAGATACAAACACAATTAATTAGGAACGCTACTTAGCTGTGAAGAAAAGATACAAACACAATTAATTAGGAACGCTACAGCTAAGTAATCCAAATATGTGAAGGTAGTTTCATGAAATGGCAAACCAATTGTAGAGAGGATTACATTAAATGGGACCAATTGCAGTTGATAGGGTAACTGGGATCTCGAAATGGAGGTTGCACTTTCAGGAAGATGAAGAGTTCGTGAAATGAGAAAGAGAGTTAGTGGGAGTGGATTTTGGTAACTGCTTTGGGTAGTTACTTTCGTTAAAATGGCACTCTCTCTCTTTATCGTGTGTAATATTGAAATTTTTTTCAGGATAATTGTGAAAAACAAAAAGCATGACAAGGGGAGACTCCAAAGGGGTGCTCTCCCGTTATATATTAAAATAGATAGATAACTGTGATTCTAAACCATATTGCACTGGTGATGGTAAAATTACGTAAGCAGTTGTCTATTCACTGAAAGTGCGGGTGATGGTAAAATTGCGTATGCGATTGTCTATTTACTGAAAACTGATGCTTGGATTAAAATTCAATATTTCCATTATCATCCTTTGGATATCCTTCTGGGGTTTATTCCGAAATTGCAACCCCCCTCGTGCGCGCTCTCTCTCTCCCCACTAAAATTACCACCACCACAATCATCACCGGCACCAAATTGCAACCACCACCAACCACCATGGACGTCTAAGACCGCCGGCAACCACCACCATTGACTGGACCCAGCTATTTTCGAACCAACAACTGTACCTATCAAACTCGAAATCAACAAGAAACACACAAATCGAACTCGAAAACACCAAAATACTCTCAAATCAAATTTCAAAACCCTAATTTGAGCCATTTCGAAGGGCATTTGACTTGATTCGAACCTGTATGAGCCCTAATCAGACCTCAAAATCCCTAGATCAAGACCAACAAACACTTGGGACACCCTAATCGAGCTGTTCCAGAGTCTTTTGAACCCTATTCGTCATGTAACCTTCGATTCAGCCTTTCGCAAACCCTTATTGCACCTGTCCCACTCAATTAAGACCAGATTTAGAGAGATTCGAACCAGATGCTGCTATTATTGAAGGCTTTTGACAGGATTCACACCTGGGTCTATCGATTTGAGTGCCAAAAGACTATATTAGAACCCTAAATTATGTATCTCCATCAGCACTCCAATGATTTTCAAAGAGAGAAGTTTGTGTAATGAGTTGGTTTGCTGGGACTATATATGTATGGGCAAAATGGTCTATTTATTCTTTCCGTCCAACGGAGTTAGGCCCTCCTCCAAGTGAAAACATTAATGAAGTGGTCTAGCCGTAAGCGAAATTTTAAGAAGGGGTGAGTGAGACAAAGAGATAAACTTTGAGGGATGTTTAGATAATTAACCCATAAATTCTCAACTTTTTTTTCCCTCTTGAAGCCAAACAAGAGAAATTCATTTTTCCCCAAGTTTTCTTTGATTTTCTTTTAACAGCCAACCAAGAAAAAACAATTCACTTTTTCACATTTCTCTTTTCCTTTCTACAAGTTTCAAATAGAGCTTTAGAGCAAATTTACCGATTGAAATGTAAAAATGCTAGTAAATAGTACAATTTTTTTATTTTAATTACTTATATTTCTTTTAACACTATATTAATACTTTCTATTTTACCTATCATTTATTAAAATACTAATTCTTTTTTTTTGGAGAAAGAGAGAGATAGAGAGAAGGAGTGATAGGGAGGAGAGAGAAAAGAAATAATATTTTAATGAATGCATTGTTAATAATAATTCCGTACATTTACCTAACATTTTTTACGAAGGCAAATTAGCTTCTTCTTTGCCGAAACTGGTGTAGGCTAATTTTGGTGTCTTAATTAAGTAAAATGGTCTCAAAGGCTTGTTTTGTTACGACGATAAACTTGCTCTTAGAAATATGAAGTATTCAACGTACTCTATAAAATGAACCATTCGATCATGATACAGAGGGAGGGATTATCGCAAGGAGAGCCCTAAAAACGGATGAAGAAGGCGACGATTATGTCCAACGGTGATACGGAGGACTACTCCCTCTGGAGAAACCTTCCACCGGAAATTGTAGCCGACATACTCTCACGACTACCAGTCAAATCCCTCTGCCAATTAAAGTGTGTCTCTCCCTTTTGGAGTTCCTTAATCTCTTCCCCCTTTTTCGCCAAAACCCATCTCAAACGAAACCCCCCAAGTCAAAAAACCCTCGTCGTTTGCGACTCTGAAGATCTCTACTCCGTTGATTTCGCCGACAAAAATCCAGCCGCAAAAAAGCTTAGATTTCCCCTTGGTCCAATACTCCCACAAGTGGGTCAAGGTTTTGGTTCCTGCAATGGCTTGCTTCTTGTTTATGACCAAGGTTATTCCCCATTCCTTTTGAATCCATCCACTAGAGAACGTAAGATGCTGCCCCCCTTACCCTTCTTTTATTTTGAATTTGGTTCGTGAGCCGTTCATTTTTCTACATGGTTTTGGTTATGACTCGTCTACGAATGATTACAAGGTTGTGATGCTCTCTTGCACTTATATTAACTTTGATTCTAAATCCTATGGCAACGGTGATGCTAATATTACGTATGTGGTAGTCTATTCACTGAAAACTGATGCTTGGAGGAGAATTCAAGATTCCCATTATCATCCTTTGAGATGTCCTTCTGGGGTTTACTTTAATGAGCGTCTCCATTGGCTTTGTAAGAGGAGTGGTGGTTCGGAGGGTTCTTTAGTTATTGTTGCTTTCGATTTGTCAGATGAGATTTTCTGGAAAGTGCAGTTGCCTACTTTGTTTAGTTATTCCAAGATTTTGTATCATCACATGGCAGTTCTTGGGGGTTGTCTTTGTGTGATTGTCTGCCTGCCTAGTTTCTTTAATGAAGTTTGGATGATGAAGGAGTACGGGGTAAGAGAATCATGGACCAAATTTACGATTAATACTAAGATGTTGTTGGTAGATTTTTTGTGTTTTTTGGCAGAGGACGAAATTTTGTTGAAAACCGAAGGATATGTACGGGAGGAAGTGAACCAAGATAAATTGGTTGTGTACAATCTGAAAAAGAAAACACTGAGGGACATGGTGGTTCATGGCATTCCTCTTAATTGTGAATACGGGTGCACCTATGTCGAGAGCCTTGTCTCTCCTAATCATGGAGGAGGGATTGGGAGAAATGAATGAGAAACTTCTTCAGGTGGTTTTTGTGAAATGCAAATGAATCTATGCCTTCTTACTTCATGCAAATCCATATATCCCTTATTGATACTTATACAACTTTGCTAGTTTGAGTTATATGGTGGTGCATTGGTTGGTGATGTAAGTTGAATTTTGATTGTTGCCTTTTTATCATACAGAAGTTGCTAACACCCACGTCCAAATGGTTGGGGTCTAACGACTTTAACCTAAAAAGCATGAGATCTTATTGATTGGTTTCATATCCGTTTCATATCCTTATGATTTAAAAATTAGCTATGCTTATGCACGAAGTATGTGGGGTACTGTCCGGATACTTTTATGTCATGTACCCAAATTTCCATGAAAGTGAGATTATAGTCATTCCCAAGTACATCAACGAAGTCAGAATTTTTAACTAGGGGTGGCAAACACAGTTAGTTGGTGACAAGACCTATTGCACCGCCATGCAGTCCGACCTCCTATTTGATCCTAAATTTTTGAGTTCCGAAGGCTAATAATGATATTAACCTTTCAAGTTGAGTATTTATATGATGATTAACTGTAATAGTTGAGTTATACGAAACTAATTGTAAATTATCCACCATGGTAATCTTCTGATGCCAAAGGAATTGTACTTTTGAATCTCGGTTCCGACAAAGGACCGTTTGAAGAGTATTTGTGCTTTGGAGCTCGTAATTCATTAAAAATGAAGAGTTACTGTGTAGTTTTCTTGTATTCAATTAGAAGTAATGCGTTTATATAGTTTGGCGGTTAATTGTTAAAATACTTCGAGGACAAGAGAATTTTTCTCAATCGTTGAGGTGGCAACCTCTTCCGCTTGCCCCGTTGGCTTCATTATTGCTTTAGTAGCAGTCAAGTGCAATTACTGGCAGTAAATACATGTTTCAAATTTCCAAAACTTTCCTTGCATTGTAGAGATTAGAATTAAAGTTAGGATCGACAATATGAGGATAATTTGCAAATGTGGTTCCTGGCCTTCTGGGCTTATGATTCTTGCAAATCTCTTAACGCCTCCCTTGGTTGACAACATATCAGGTTCTTAAAGTTATGATTCTTGCCGACCTCTTTATCATTTGCAGAGTTGCTTTGAATGTTACAATCGATTTTTGTATTGGTGGTATCTCTATCCATTTCTCTCTTTTGACTCAGTTGTGTTTGGCATCTGACTTTTGGTGGCTGCAAGGTAAACATACCTTCCATATCTCGCATCACCTCACGTATAGTGTTGACTATGGAGCTGGCTTGTTCAAATGTGGTTTCAGAACTTAACAGGTATCAAAACGTGATATTGGAGACAGTTGGAAATTATTCAACTTCTCGTGGAGAGTGTGGGGACTTTTGTGGGCGCTTGGTTGGTTCATACTCCAAGAGTGGTTTGTCATGGAAGTTACGTTTTGGTGACTGGTATTAGATGTTGTGTCTTGTGTAGTCTTGACCTAATCTTTACATCCTTCTTGTTGTTTAGTTCTTTAGTTTCCTCCATTAGTTGTCAGTGTGTGTTCTTAAATATGACTTCTTTAAATGATAAATGAAGCTCTTTTGTCTCGTTGAAACTGTATTAAGTTTATTTTGTTCATGTTTTTTAGTTGATATCAGACAAGATTTCATGAAACCGACGACCATTCCAGTGAGTAACAAGCCTGATGTTAAGGTTTGGCTTCGTTAATGGTCAATCTCAATAGAATTGCTTGTTTACTCGTGAATTGATCTTGAATGGGTTTGAACGATCTAAATAATAGTTACTCCAACAATACTAGTGGAAGGAGAACTATTTCTTTTGTTTCCCATGAATCCCACAAGTGTTTTTTTATGTTCGTACTCCGATGGCAGTGACGGCCGAGGAAGGCAGAACCCGGAGAGAGGTTACTGAAATACTCTCTCGACCACCTGCCAAATCCATTTGTTGATTCAAGTCTGTTTCTCGCTCATGGAAAACCCTAATCTCCAAACCCCATTTTGCCTAAACGCACCTCAATCGAAGCATTACCAAGCCTGATAAAATCCTTTCATTCCGACTCTTGCCATCTCTACTCCGTGGAATACTCCCAATGTACCAATTGCGAAAAAAGCTTGATTCTCCGGCCGGTCATCGAACTTGTAGGCTGTGCATTGGTTTAGTTTTACGTTCCAATAGAAATCCCAAGTTTTTGTTGTATCCCTTGAGAATCGAAGAAACTACCTGACTTGCCATCGTCAGTGTCTGTTAACTGAAAACTAATTCTTAGAGGAGAAAACAAGATTCTCCTCTTGTCTATGACAGTGACCTCTTTCCAACTGTTTGGTTTTGTGATTCACGTGTGTCTTCGTTGGCTAGCTAATATATAAGGGTGGTTCTAATTGTCTTCGAATGATTGTTACTTTTGATTTAGGAAATGAGAATTTCGGGGAACTAACGCCACCCCTACTTCTTATGGTAATTCGTCGATTGGTTTGTATTATTATTCGTCTGTTCTCGGTGGTTGTTTCCGTTTGCTTTCTCCAAAAGGTCATGTTTGGATGATGGATGGATAACATCTACGGCACACAACTGCTGCGTTTATCGGGAAACTGGGAAGTTTTTTTCTCGGTGGTGGGCCAAGAGATAATGTGTTTATCAAATGCGACGAAGAAAAGATCAAGGTGGCGGTTTGCGGTGTTCTAACTCACTCTTATCCTATGCAACAGAGAAAAAGATGAAGGGATGTGGTGGTTTGTGGCGTTCGAACTAATAACAGCTTTTTTCTGAATATGATCAAAATCTGGAAATGATTTGCTACTTCTAACTATTGATTTGAAGAGAGTATTTTCCTTGCTTACATTCATTCACAAAGAACAACTACTCTATTTATTGACACAGTACTGTCCTGAAAATCTGATTCAACAGCATATCCTTCAACAGCAACAACCACCTCACCTCACAGTTTTGAAAGTTTCTTCATTCTTAAGCATCCCTTCAACAGCATCAAGCTTAGATATCCTTGATCACTTCATCCTCGTGATGTCATTTAGGGGTGCACAGAAAATCCTTTAACCCACCGGATGAACTCAACTTGAGCCGACGACCCGCACCAGTACCCGCGGATGGAGAGTGTGAACGGGTTTTGTTGGGTGGGTGATAATCTATGTGGTCGTGGGTTAGGTTGACCCTCCTATATAGTTGTATATTGAAATTAATAGTTCATAGAAGTTTGACGCAAAATTTATAAATATAATTTTTTTTGAATAAGGACAAAATGTGCACTTTTTTTGAAAGTGAAAAAAATGTTAGTGAACAAATGTCCCAATTTGTTGGTCTAATTTGTGGAATACAACTTTTTTAGGAAAACACAATCATTGCGCCTATAAAAGAGAATTTTTTAGTTTTTGGTTCCTTAATGTGTGTTTCACCAACTAAAATAAGTATATTATTTGAACTTATTTTTTGAATTAAAGGTAATTATTGTGAGAGAATGACCCGTTCCGCTTTCTCCCAAAACTTTCTTTTTCAAAAAGAAAGTAATTTCAAACTCAAATATAACGAAAATGAAAAATAATTTTTTAATTTTTTTTGCGTCGTTTAAAAGATTTCAGTGAGATTTATCAAACAAGATCCATATTGGTAGGAAAATTATTTGCGTAAACACATGATTTTTTGACCTTAAAATTACCTTTTTTTTCTTAAAGTTCTTTTTTTTTAGAAACCAGAACGGCACCTGACATCTCTCATAAAGCGAAAAATAAATATTTAAAAAATATAGTAATAACGTTAGCGAAACAGAGCCTTCGTCTTCAAAAGTGGACAAATAAATTGGGAGGGAATGAGTATTGGTCAATCTGAGAGTCGTTTTAATCATCAGGAGCTCTGGTAGGCCTATAAACACGTAGTCATGATTCTGTTAAAGTAGTTACGAATCCACAACTTTCCCATCATTCATTCATCACTGCATTCCTTGCGTTACCGAATAATTTTCCACCGCCATACACCTGAAAACACTTCTCCACCACCAAGCTCCACCGCATTGCAGTCATGTCCCACGGCGGAACCCTTCCCCAGGATATGATCACCGAGATACTCTCTCGACTGCCCGTCAAATCTCTTTGCCGTTTCAAATGCGTTTCTCCCTCATGGAAAATCCTGATCTCTTCCCCCTATTTCGCCAAAACCCACCTCAACCGAACCAAAACCCTTAAAAACCCTAGAAACCTCAATAAAAAAATCCTCCTCATGGCCTACAATCTCTACTCCGTTGACCTCGCCCACACGAATCCGACCGCCACAAAGCTTATTCTCCCCACGGCGGAACAACGACTACAGCATCAGGTACGCGTTGTGAACTCCTGCGATGGTTTGGTGCTACTTTCAATTCGACGCGGCTCCGAGTTGTTCTTGTTGAATCCATCCACCAGAGAATGCAAGAAACTCCCCATATTTCCTTTTGTCGTCGATTCTGCTGAATATCTGGACGCGAATCTTTACGGCGTGGGATACGATTCTTCCACGGATGATTACAAGGTCGTGATTGTCTCCCGGAAAATCGTGGCCGTCTATTCACTGAGAACTGATTCTTGGAGGAGAATTCAGGACGTTGATTTTTCCCTTAAGGAGAGCAGTGGTAGGGTTTTTGTTAATGGATGTCTCCATGGAATTTGTTGGAGGGATAGTTGTCATAGGATTGTTGCTTTCGATTTGTCGGATGAGGTTGTAAGGGAAGTTCCACAACCGCCTTGGTATTGTGGAATTGGATCCGAGATTGCGTCTTATTGGGTTGCAGTTCTTGGGGGTTGTCTCTGTTTGGTTGACAAGCGGGCGCCTGAGTTTTGGAAGATGAAGGAGTATGGGGTACGAGAGTCGTGGACGGAATTTAAGATCCGGTCCGGGTTGTTTAAAGCTCATTTGTTGTGTTTGTTAGCGGATGACGAATTCTTGTTGAGAACCACTCCGGGGAGAGGACTTAAGCAATGGGTTGTCTACAATCAGCAAAAGAACACGGTGAGGAACATGGTGGTCTGTGGCATTCCAGATCAGTTTTCGTTTCAGGACACCTATGTGGAGAGCCTCATCTCTCCTCATCATGGAGGACAGGAGGAGGGAATGGGAGGCAATGAATGAGAATTTTCTTTAGGTATTTCGGTGAAATACAAGTGGCTATTGACTTCTTTTGTTGATAAACAGTTGTGCGAGCTTCTATATTTCAACCTTTTTGGAAGTTGTACATCATTTTCATAGATGTGTTATGGGGATGTTGTCAGGTGTTCATGCTCCAAGAATGGTTTATGGATGTTTTGTTTTGGTGATAGGTATTAGAATGTGTAAGGTCTTGTTTCTTGTGTTGTCTTTACCTATCTTTACATCCTTTGCTTTATTCTTGTTTTAGCTAGGTTTCTCCATTAGTTGTCATAGTTCGTTCCATAAATGACTTCTTTTAATGATAGATGTTGTCCATTTGTTGTGTTGAAATGTATTCAAATAGAATTTGTTAATCTCCGTTAGTTGATTTCAAACAAGTTTTTATCAAACCAATAAGGATTCGAGTCACTTGTTTTGTTTTGTTTTTTCATGTTTGAGCAAACTCAATAAGTAACAAGCTTCATGTATAGGTATGGCTTTGCTTGTTAATGGCCAATTTTGGTCGGCCTGCTTGTCCACTTGTTGAATTGATCTTGATTGGGCTTTAAATGATCTAAATATGTTGATTTGTATTTGGTCATACTTTAAAGTTTGAGTTGCTTGATTGGTTTTGCAACTACAATATATAAGTTCGATTAGTTGAAATGTCAGATTTAATGGATATGGATTTAAAAAATTCACATGGCTTCTCTGCCTCTGCAATTGCATTTTGGTTGTCCATCTCGTCAATTAATGGTCTAGATTCTAAAAGACTTTTTCCTATGGAGATCTGTTCTTTTTGAGAAGAATTTTTCAACAAATCTGAATCATTTTGGAAGCACTTTTGGTCGGCTGGAATTACATGGACTTCTCTCTCGAGTCCAACCTAGACTACAGAGAAGCCAGATTCCAAATTTTATTCATCTTCTGATCTTGTATATACACCACACTAAACTATTTGCAGGACGAAATATCTTTTTTGGTCATGGCATACAATCAAATCATGATGCTTTATGAACAACACTGATGCAGTTCCTCATGGGCTTTTTTTTATTACTTTGTCTATTTGTCTAGATAACCACTTACTAAATAAGAATATATGACTCATACACAGCTAGGTAATTGCTTCTTTTTTTTTGTAAATGAATGTTTCACACGAATACTAAATAAAAAAATTATGTAACCAAACTAATTACTTTGCTCTGCTTATTGCATGTCTCTAAAAGAGATGAGAGATATCTAACGATAACTAAATGGGCACTTGTTGCCTTTTGGTGTGTGAAGAAGAACGAGAAATAAAACAAATGTAAGTCTTTTACTTCAATTTGTGGAAAATGTTAATTTCCTCACAAAAATGGTGAGAATTGAGATGCCATGAGAAAGGAAAAATTCAATAGAAAATGGACTCTTTTTTTATTATTTCATTTGCCATAACTTCTGATTATTTCTCATCTTTGTTTAGTCTTGAACAAGTGTTAAAAAATTTCGTTATTATTTTCCCATTCTTTCTCTAAATGCAAAAAGAGATTATCCAGTGTTCATGCAGATATGAGACTTGGGTATCGTGATAGATCTCACATCAATGTGTGGCAAAAGATGTCGCTCCCGTTTAGGGGCGCGGAGACAATTGAAGTGTACATCAAGTCATCAATCATACTGGCTAGGCATACAAAGGTTGAAATTCCACTAGCTCAGCAAGGGGGAGCATGAGAAGGACCTTTGAAGTCAGCTCAAGCGGTTTGTACTTTTTGATTTCAAAAGATTTGAAATTTGAGGTGTTAAGTACTTAAGTCCACTAGCTTATCTATTTTATGGAATGGTCTTCCCAAATTTCTTCCTGGTGGAGGCATTAGACAATAGACAAGGGGATCCTATCTCCCCGTATCTTGTTATCTTGTCTAACTAGAAATGAAGTGCACCATAAGAGATGGTGTGGTTTGAAAGCTTCTAGCAATGGTCCTTCCTTTAGCCACTTCTTTTTTTGCTGATGGTATATGGTTTATTTGCTAAAGCTGATGGTGATAATTGTGATTCCATTATGGAAACTCTTAGTTCCTCTTGTGAGGCTTCTAGCCAATAGTAGAAGAGGTGAGGCTACCGGCTTGAGTCTCTATCCTATCCATGACCTTGGGGTTCCCCTCCTCCATGACAGAGCTTTTAAGAGACAATACGAGTATGTTATTGAGAAAACACAGGAAAAACTGTCAGGTTGGAAAGCTTCTTCTTTACCTGTGATCATTTGTGAAAACATAAACAGGCTAAATAGAAATTTCTCTCGGGGGACTCATCTGGGAAGAAAAAAGTGCATCTCATTCATTGGGATAATGTTAGCAAACTTAAGAGCAATGGAGGTAGTAAATCTAGAGAAAACAAGTTAGCCTTTCTTTGTAAGCGTGGCTGGAGATTAAATACTGAGAAGAAACCTTTTTGATTTCAACTTATTTGTCAGTAATACTTGAGCAACCATGATTTCAATGACTGGCCTATGAATAGGAGGGCATCCACATATGGAAGAGCATTATTCAGACTAAACATGTCATCAAAAAGGGTCTCAAATGGATGTTTGGAAATTGGGATGATATCACCATGGGGAAGGATTGGTGGTGTGGTAATACAACCCCAATTCTCTCTTTGTTGAGGAAACTGTTGGTTATTCTATCACTAATGCCAAGGAATGATCGGCTAAACTGCAACAGGTCACTAGTCAAGCTGAGATTGAGAAGGTAATGGAAGTTACTATCCCCAAAATCGCTCTTATTGTAGATACTACTTGCTTGGTTGATAATAGCAGTGATATGTTTAGTATGAAATCTGCATCCAATCTAATTTCTGGAGATGGGCCTAACCAAACTAGCTGGAGTTGGCTTTGGAAATTAGAACATCCGCAGAAACTTAAAGGTTTTGGGTTGATTTGTCTTCTTGTTGTTAACTAATCTTCAAAGAAAAATTAGAAGTATGTCCAATGATTATCTTTGTCCCAGGTGCAACTTAGATATCGAAGGCTTGTCCAATCTCTTTATTAATCGTCACTTTTGTCAAGAAATTTGGACCAACTTTCCTATTTTGTAGGTACAAGCAGGAGGTGTCAATGACTAGATGGAGTGGCTAACTCATAACCTTAAAAATTGCTGCAAAACTTGCTTAGGATGTCCTTGGAATGTGCTGCTTGCAGTCGTACTTTGGAACATTTGGATAAGTAGAAATAAAAACGTTTTTGAAAACTAGTGACAAACATGGTATTCTCAGGAAAATCCATAAATTAATCTTGTGAAAGGGATTAGCATAGCTTTGAAGCCCATCATTGGTAACAATGTTTCACAAACTAGACTCGTTAGTTGGCATTTTCCAGGTTGTAGCAAGATAAAGTTAAATACAGATTGGAGCTCTAGGAAGAAACCAGGGAGGGCTGGATCTGGTGAAGTGTTTAGAGAGGATTGTGGCTTATGGATCATGGGCTTCTACAAGAATCTTAAGGATTGTTCAAGCGCTGAAGCTGAGCTTTGGGGAATCTTTAATGGCCTCAAGTTGATATCATGGCATGATCTCAAGAATGTGGACATAGAATCGGACCCTGAAGTGGTTGTTCAGATGATTAAGGAGGGCCCCCTCTCAATGCCCCTACCGAGCCTTATTGGAAGAATGTAGACTATTCTGTTAGCTCCATGGATGCTCATTTGCACATACGCTCAGTGAAGGCAATCAAGCGGCGGATGAGCTAGCAAAGATGGGAATGGAGCAAGAAAGCCAGCTGGATATGCTGGTAATGACGCCGGTTGAAGTCAAGGACTTTCTTACAGCTAATCGTGCAGGCATTCAGTTTGAGAGGGGCTCAACCTCTTCTTAGTTTTTCGTATTGTCTTTCTTATATCTTCAGATTGTGTTGAGTTACTTAATATGACTTTGTGCCAATTCATATCCCTCGTCTAACGATAACTTGTATAATTTGTATTTTTGTGCTTGCTTGTGTTGTAGAAAGACATTAAAATATATATAATATTTGGTCTAAAACAGCTATAGCCAGGTATTTTTATGCGTTCGAAAAAAAATATTTTTATGCATTGGAAATGGTTTGGGAACTAGATTTACTCTCCAGTGGCTTGAATTAAATTAGTTTAATCCATCATAATTATCATTGGTTTTTTTCATACTTTACTGGTCGGTGCAGGAGAACAGCTGGTGCGACTTGAGCATTTAGTTTTGGCAATCATCTCCCTTACTCCGGTGCAGGAGAACAGCTGGTGCGACTTGAGCATTTAGTTTTGGCAATCATCTCCCTTACTCCTAGTGGTGTAACGTGTCCATAGTATTTGCAAGGACGAGTTCCGAATTTTCCAGTTGGTTACTTATTTTGCTAAGAAAAGATAAACCTGTTGTTGACACATTGATCGCATCTTTATCTTCTTGAAGCATTTAAATCTTGAAATACATAAAGTTTCAAGCACTTCTTGACTTTTGTATAGCGTCTTGGGCTTCTCTTTATTTGCTTTCATATTGACTGTCTTCTGCTGTTTCTTCAAAATGGCTTCATACGACATGGGATTGGAAAGGCGTCTGCCGGGTGGATGCGTCAGTGGAAAAACTGATCCAGACTTTGGAGCCTGGCTTGACGTTGAGTACAATTCGTTTCACAGTAAGCTACTTTTGTAAGTGTACAGCCAAGTACTTTGTAACTTCCCATTCACAAGTGCTTCCATTTTGTTTAAGGATAAGTAGAAGGGAAATTGGTTTTCGTGAGGAATTTCCGCACTGCATGTAGGGTATACCTCATTCGGACGCATAAGTATATATGTAACAGTTTCTTGATTTGAAGCGCAATCTTCTTCGTTTTTACCCTCGCTTCGGTTCAACCCTGTTTTGGCCTCAATGGCATTGTTGTCCAAACTTGTAAATTTCTGCCTTATGACATGATGTGCTTGCTTGTCACGACAAGGGTTCATGAATCAAGTACCAACATCAGATCTTAAGTTACAAACTTACAATGGAACCCCATATCCAGACTTGAAACCGAGACCGTAGTTTTGGTGAAGAGAGTTCCCAACGGCTGGCGTACTGCTTCTCCTTATTTTAGGTGACTCTCCTACGAGTTCTAGTAACTCGCTAAACCCATCAATCCCTGGGATTTTCCTAGAGGAAAAAAATCTCTAAACTCGGTAGTTTGTAACAAGTGCTTCGTTTTGTTCTGCTGCGATGTTTAAGAAACCAAAAGAAGTGTTATTCTTGGTTTAACCTTTTTTCGTGATGTTTAATAATCCACATTCGTATTTTGAGCATGGATCTTTCTAACTGTTTGAATTGGATTCTGAAAGCACGAAGTCAAAGAAGAAGATGCCCGGGTTTAGATCACAAGGAGCGCTGGAAGAGGATGACACGGGGTTCTGGTGAATTGTGCTTGTTGATCAGATGTCTTTCCTCTCTTAAAGGAGGATACTCAAACTAGTGTCTTGTCCAAAAGATTGCGACTCGCACCAGTACCCGCGGGTTGGATCAACTATAGCCATGAACCCTATCCAGCCCGTTGCATATTTGTGTTGTTGGATTGGAAAATATATCATTCATTTTTGCCGTTAAAACTTCGAAATTTTAGTTTGGTGAAACTTACCATCCAAGAATATAAAAGAATGTTGATATTTCAATTGACAGTTTCGAATCCGCTTTGTGTCTATGAACAAAATTTTTTGATCTTGTACTCAAGATACTCGGAACACCAACATAATCTCGACAAAGAAAAAATCAAAAGTACAAGCACATCAATAACCTGATGTGAATGGCCTAAACCCGTAATCATGATTTTGTTACGGCAGTTACGAATCCATCTTTCCTATCATCGCTGCATTCCTTGTGTTAACCAATCGAGTATAGCTTATTCATGAAATCATATGATCTCAGTCGTCCATTTTGACATCGGATGGTCTGAATTTTAATAAAAAAAATCCCGAAAAAACAGTTTTTTCGAAAAAAATTTATTAAATTTCAGACCGTTCAATACAAGAATGGCACAATTGACCTCCTAAACCATTATTCACGGAAGGCTCCTTAAAATTGTTTTTCTCTAACCAAAGTGGTACTGTAGTAATTTTCTACGTAGTATTTCTCCACCGACAAGCTCCTCCATCAATTTTCCCGTCGATCAGCCATGTCCAACGACGGAACCCTCCCCCTGAAAATCCTCACCGACGTACTCTCTCGACTGCCCGTCAAATCTCTCTGCCGATCCAAATGCGTTTCTCCCTCCTGGAACTCCCTAATCTCTTCCCCCTGCTTCGCCAAAACCCACCTCAATCGAACCAAAACCCTTAAAAACCCCAATCAAAAAATCCTCATCGTGGCCGACAATCTACTCTACTCCGTAGACATCGCCGACAGAAATCCCACCGCCACAAAGCTTAACCTCCCTACGGCGGAACAACAACCACCAGAGGATTGGGTACGCGTTTACAACTCCGACGATGGTTTGGTGCTAGTCTCCCGTCGATCCGGAGCCGGCACCGAGTTGTTCTTGTTGAATCCATCCACTAGAGAATGCAAGAAACTCCCCGTATTTCCTTTTGTCCTCGATTCCGCTAATTCTTTCCACACGAATCTATGCGGCGTGGGATACGATTCTTCCACGGATGATTACAAGGTTGTGATGGTCTCCCCCGCATGGTCTCAATCCTCCCCCCAGTGGGCTGGTGTTTCGACCGTGGCCGTCTATTCGCTGGAAACTGATTCTTGGAGGAGAATTCAGGACACCAACTTTACCTATGTGGGGAGCACCGGTAGGGTTTTTGTCAATGGATGTCTCCATGGCATTTGTTGGAGGGATGGTTCCCATGTGATTGTTGCCTTCGATTTGTCAAATGAGGTTGTACGGGAAGTGCCACAACCGGCTTTGTATATTGGATCCGATGTTACGCTTTATAGCGTTGCAGTTCTCGGGGGTTGTCTCTGTTTGGTTCATAAGCATGCATCTGAGTTTTGGAAGATGGAGGAGTACGGGGTAAGAGAGTCGTGGACGAAATTTAAGATCCGGTCTCGGTCCTTGTTTTTGTTAGGGGAAGACGAATTTTTAGTGAACACTACTCCGGGGAGACGACCTAAGCAACTGGTTGTGTACAATTCGCGAGAAGACACAATGAGGAACATGGAGGTTTGTGGCATTCAGGAAGTGTTTTTCTTTGAGGGCACCTATGTGGAGAGCCTCATCTCTCCTCATCATGGAGGAGGGATTGGGAGGCAATGAATGAGAAGCTTCTTCAGGTATTTCGGTGAAATACAAATGGCTATCTGCCTTCGAGCTTCTATAGTTCAACCTTTTTGGAAGTTGCACGGCCATACATCCCTTATTGTCATTTGCATAGTTGTGTTATGGTGGAAGTTGCACAGCCATATATCCCTTATTGTCATTTGCATGGTTGTGTTATGGGGCTGTTGTCAGATGGTTCACACTGTATATTTTGTTTTGGTGATAGGATTAGAATGTGTAAGGTCTTGTGTCTTGTGTGGTGTTTACCTGTCTTTACATCCTTTGCTTTGTTATTGTTTTAGTTAGGTTTATCCATTAGTATTTATGATAGTTGTCTGTTAATGATACATGTTGTCCATTTATTGTGTTAAAATTGTATTCAAATTTAATTGGTTATCTCCTTAGTTGTTTCAAACAAGTTTTTATTGAACCAAGAATGATTTGAACAACTTGTTTTTTTTTTTTTATGTTCGAACAAACGCAAAAAAGTAACAAGCTTCATGTTTACATTTGGCTTTGTTAGTTAATGGCCAATTTTGGTCAGACTGCTTGTTCACTTGTTGAATTGATCTTGATTGGGCTTTGAATGATGTAAATACCTGATTTGTAGTTGGTCATTGTTTAAAGTTTGAGTAGCTTGATTGGTTTTAGGACTACAATAGTTAAGTTTGATTAGTTGACGTTCAGATTTAATGCATATGGATAAAAAAAATAAAATCGCAACCAGCTTCTCTGCCTCTGCAGTTGCATTTCGGTCCATCTCAGCAATTAATGGTCTAGATTCAAAAAAGACTTTTTGCTGTGAGAGTCTATTCTTTTCAAGAAGAATTTTTCAACGAATCTGATTCATTGGAAGCACTTTTGGACGGCTAGAATTACATGGACTTCTCTCTCTAGTCCAATCTAGACTGCAAAGAAGCCAGATTCAAAATTGTATTCATCTTTTGACCATGTATGTACACAATACTACCATTTGTAGGACGAGATAACTATTTCGGTCATAGCATACATGATGCTTTGTGAACAACACTGATGCAATTCCTTGTGGGATTTTTGTTATTTAGTCTATTTGCGTGAATAATCACATATGAAATAAGAATATATGATGTGTACTCAGTTACTTAATTGCTCTTTTTTTTTTTAAACGAAATATTACGCAAGAATACTAAATATGAAAATTATGTAACCAAACTTATTGCTTTGCTCTGCTTATTGAGTTTCTCTAAAAGAGATGAGAGAAACCTAATGATAACTAAACGGGCACTTATTGCCTTTTGGTTTGTGAAGAAGTACGTGAAAAGAAACAAATGAATTTCTTTTACTTCGACTATTGAAATTTTTATTTTTATAAAAATGATGAGACGCAATGAGAAAGAAAAAAATCAATAGAAAATGAACTCTTTTTCAAATTTCATTTCCCATGATTTCTGATTATTTTTAAGTCTTGTACATGTAATAAAAAAAAAATCTTTTTTCTTTTCCTACACTTTCTCTAAATTCAAGGAGAGATTATCCACTGTTCATGCAGCAATGTTCAACTTTGTTCCCGGCACACATTGATACGAGACGTGGGTATCATGATAGAACTCACATCAATGTGTGGCAAAAGATGTGGCTCCCGTTCTAGGGGCACTGAGACGATTGAAGTGTACATCAAGTCATCAACTTACTGGCTAGGCCTACAAAGGTTGAAATTCCAGTTTTACTAGCTCAGCAAGGAGGAGCATGTGAAGGACCTTAAAGGACCTTTGAAGTCAGCTCAAGCGGTTTGTACCTTTTGATTTCAAAAGAAAGGTTTGTAATTAGAGCTCATGACATTGTTTTGAGTTGTGTTAAGTTCACTAGCTTATCTATTTTATGGAATGGAGAACAACTTCCCAAATTTCTTCCTGGTAGAGGCATTAGACTAGGGGATCTTATCTCCCCTTACCTTTTTGTCTTGTGCATGGAAAGACTATCTATTCTCATTAGAAATGAAGTGCACCATAAGAGATGGTGTGGTGTGAAAACTTCTAACAATAGTCCTTTAGCCACTTGTTTTTTGCTGATGATATATATGGTTATTTGCTAAATCTTATAGTGATAATTGTGATTCCATTATGGATACTCTTCAGTCCTTTTGTGAGGCTTCTGGCCAATATTAGAAGAGGTTATGCTACTGGTTTATGTCTCTGTCTTACCCATGACCTTGGTCATTACCTTGGGGTTCCCCTCCTCCATGACAGAGCTTCTAAGAGACGATACGAGTACATTATTGAGAAAATAAAGAAAATACTGTCTGGTTGGAAAGCCAATTCTTTTGTGGGGAGGAACACTCTTGTCCAATCTCTGACTGCTACTATTCCTAATCGCTAGCCTGCTGCTTCTCCTTATCTTAGGTGACTTGCCTACGAGTTCTAATAACTCACTAAACCCATCAACCCCTGGGATTTGCCCAGAAGAAAAATCTCTAACTCGGTAATTTGTCTGCTTTGTCTGTTCTGCTGGTATACGATAGAGAGTGAGAGGGCAAGAAGAGGAAGGCTATACTATGTTTATAGTGTTACGAATATCATAAAAGTCATTGCTACAATGTTTAAGAACCAAAAGAAGTGTTATTCTTGGTTTAACTTACTTCGTGATGTCTAATCATCTGCATTCATATTTAAGCATGGATCTTTCTAGCTGTTTGAATTGGATGATCTGCTGCATGACTGCATCCATTCATCTGGGGCGGAATGGAAACCATTCTGAAAGCACAAAATCAAAGAAGAAGAAGATGATGATGATATCGGGTGCTGGTGATTTTGCTTGTTGATCGGATATCTAAGCTTTTGGATCCACCACATACTATCTTTTCTCTCTTAAAGGAGGATACTCAAACTAGTGTCTTTTCCTGGAGATTGCGACAAGTGTACCAACCCCCACTTAGATTTTTGTGCAACCGACTTCTGAGAAGTACTCCCTCTTCACAATAATTCAACTTCCACAGAGGGAGAATGGATCATAGAAGAAACTACAATGAAGTTCATGAAATTTGCGGACAGAGCTTTGCTAAGGTATCGCGAGGGACGATAAGGCTCCGGATAATGACCCGTCCAACCAGGATGAATTCTGTTCTTGGCAAGTGGATCAAAACAGCTGTTCAAGACCATGCTAAAGAACTAGAACTCCGCATTAAACCTCGGGTGTGTCCAAGGTATTCTTTGAAGTTTAAGATTCAAGCATTCAGTTTTAGTCGTTTCAGTTTTTTATTTGGTTTATTTGATTAGCTGTAAATTTCAATCTCAAATTAGTAGTGTATACTTCTAGTTGCAAAACTAAAAGATATGTCCACATTGAAAAGATTACTTACGGCTCTGTAAATAGATGCGATATTGTTATCTATTCCATTTCTCTATGGCTTTTTGGGCAGCAAAATTAGAGAGGGAAAAACAAGTTAACTCTATTATGATTGAGGGAGGAGTATCATTTTTCGGGCCACTAATTTTGGTACATTAAGACGTCTGTGAGATGAATGGTTTGCATTCAGTTTTCTGAACCCTCACGAAACGAGGAGGATATAGCTTTAGGTCAAGGACCTGTATTTATTGAAATTGTTTTCATTTTTATTCCATTTTCCTTTTCAGAGCATGGCTGCATGGATTTCCGGCTATGATGTCACAGTCCGATTTTGGGGCATTCATGCCCCTTTTCTTTCAACCGTTAGATTATAGATTGCGGTCATATATTGTGGCAAGTACTCCCTCCGTCCCGATTTGTTTGTCCCTTTTTTGACCTAAGCATGTCCCAAATTGACTGTCTAATTTTAAAATCAATGGATTAGATTTTGTTTCCTTAATAAGTTGCAAACCCGAGATTGGACAAACAAATCAGGACGGATGGAGTATGTCATACATTGTGGTATGAGTGATAATACATTGGGCTTTCAAAATAAATGTGTGATAATATATGGGAAAATGACGGCCAATGACGTATTTTGATAATTAATACTCGGACATTTTCAGCATTAACAAATATTCTCAGTATGTTCTTGGCGGGTATTAATTATCAAAACACGTCTTGGGCCGTCATTTTCCCATAATATATTGTGGTAAGTATATCCATACATTGTGGTAAGTGTGACATGTGAAAAAATTCTTAGAACTATTTTGTGAGTGGTTTTGATCTGCTGAGATTTATACATTTTTTAATTTGAAGGTTCACATTTATGGGGTATCCATACCCCAATATCAGTGTGGGGCATCACAAAAAAATTTGTCAAGTACGTGTCGAAAAATATTCAATCCAGCCAATTACAAAATGTTTGAGGATTTGCCCCATATTGCCCCAACCGATCTTTGTCTCCCTTATTTAGTTACTTCATCCGTCTCAATTTGTTTGTCTAATTTGGAGAATATGAATTTTTAAAGAACACCACCTATAAATGCTCAACTTTCCAAAAAGTTACCCTCCTAGCTTTTTGAAAAAATCAATTTATTTCAAATGGTAAGGGACAAAAATGTAATTTTCTTAGTTTTTGGTTCCTTCTTCAAAAGTGGATAAACATTTTGGAAATAGGAGTAAGTAAAAATCAAAAAGTGTACAGATAAATTTGGGACGGGGAAGTATTTGGTCCATCTGATAGTCGGATCCGGTCAAATATGGTCCGGACCAATTTGGTCCATTTTTTTCATCCGAGCCGTCCAAACTTTTGGACGGTTGAGATTTGTTTGGAATGTTTAGAATATTTTTTAATAAAAATTTACACGATTTATAAGAACAAATCTAGACTGATCAAAATATTTTTGGACGGTTCGAATGAAAAAATGGACCAAACTTGACCGGATCTGGCCCGTCTTTATCAGGGGCTTCGGTTGGCCTTACGTAATCATGATTCTGTTAAAATAGTTACGGATCGATAACTTTCCCATCATCACTGCCTTCCTTGCGGTTACAAAGGTTGTGTTTGGTTGAGAGTTTAGTTTAGTTTAGTTTTGGTAGTGGGTGGAGAGAGAAATAGAGTAATGATTGAAGATAGGGGTAATGATTGGAGAGAGATAGAAAGAGATGGAAAAGTAATAATTGAAAAAATAGGGTAATGATTGGAAAAAGAAATAGGGTAATGATTGAAAACAAAACTAAAACTAAAACTAAACCGCGAATCGAACAAAGCCTAATAATTTTCCACCGCCATACACCTGAAAAACACTTCTCCACCTTCAAGCTCCACCGTGTTGTAGCCATGTCCGACCGCGGAACCCTTCCCAAGGAAATGATCACCCACATACTCTCGAGATTGCCCGTCGAATCCCTTTGCCGATTCAAATGCGTTTCTCCCTCCTGGAAAACCCTGATCTCTTCCCCCTATTTCGCCAAAACCCTCCTCAACCGAACCAAAACCCTAAAAAACCCTGATAACCTCCGTAAAAAAATCCTCATCATGGCCGACAATCTCTACTCCGTTGACCTCGCCCACACAAATCCGACCGCCACAAAGCTTAGTCTCCCCACGGCGGAACAACAACTAGAGCATCAGGTACGCGTTGTGAACTCCTGCGATGGTTTGGTGCTAGTTTCCATTCGATGCAGCTCCGAGTTGTTCTTGTTGAATCCATCCACCAGAGAGTGCAAGAAACTCCCCGTATTTCCTTGTGTCGTCGATTCCGCTGATTATTTCGACGAGGATCTATACGGCGTGGGATACGATTCTTCCACGGATGATTACAAGGTCTTGATCATCTTCTCCGCATCGTTCCCAAGGACTGGCGCTTCAATCGTGGCTATCTATTCGCTGAAAACGGATTCCTGGAGAAGAATTCAGGACACGGATTTTTACCTTGAGGCATACAGTGGTAGGGTTTTTGTTAATGGGTGTCTCCATGGAATTTGTTGGAGGGATGGTTGTAATGGGATTGTTGCTTTCGATTTGTCGGATGAGGTTGTAAGGGAAGTTCCACAACCGCCTTGGTATTGTGGAATTGGATCCGAGATTTCGTCTTATTGGGTTGCAGTTCTTGGGGGTTGTCTCTGTTTGGTTGACAAGCGGGCGCCTGAGTTTTGGAAGATGAAGGAGTACGGGGTACGAGAGTCGTGGACGGAATTTAAGATCCGGTCCGGGTTGTTTAAAGCTCATTTGTTGTGTTTGTTAGCGGACGACGAATTCTTGTTGAGAACCACTCCGGGGAGAGGACTTAAGCAATGGGTTGTCTACAATCAGCAAAAGAACACGGCGAGGAACATAATGGTCTGTGGCATTCCGGATCAGTTTTCGTTTCAGGGCACCTATGTGGAGAGCCTCATCTCTCCTCATCATGGAGGACCGGAGGAGGGATTGGGAGGCAATGAATGAGAAGCTTCTTTAGGTATTTCGGTGAAATACAAGTGGCTATTGACTTCTTTTGTTGATATTCAACCCTTTTGAAAGTTGCTCATCATATTCATAGCTGTGTTACGGGGATGTTGTCAGGTGGTTCATACTCCAAGAATGGTTTATGGATGTTCTGTTTGGGTGATAGGTATTAGAATGTGTAAGCTCGTGTTTCTTGTGTTGTCTTTACCTATCTTTACATCCCTTGCTTTATTCTTGTTTTAGCTAGGTTTCTCCATTAGTTGTCATAGTATGTTCCATTTATGACTTCTATTAATGATAGATGTTGTCCATTTGTTGTGTTGAAATTGTATTCAAATAGAATTTGTTAATCTCCATTTGTTGATTTCAAACAAAGGTTTTGTTTCGTGGAGTTCGGATATTGGAGCCGGTTGGAAATTATTCGACTTCTCGTGGAGAGTGTGGGGACTTGTTTGGGCGCTTGGTTGGTTCATCCTCCAAGAGTGGTTTGTCATGGAAGTTTTGTTTTGGTTACTGGTAGTAGATGTTGTGTTGTGTCTTCTGTAGTCTTGACCTAGTCTTTACATCCTTCTTCTTGTTTAGTTCTTTAGTTTCCCCCATTAGTTTTCAGTGTTATGTTCGAAATATGAAGTCTTTGAATGATAAATGAAGCTCTTTTGTCGTGTTGAAACTGTATTAAGTTTATTTTGTTTATGTTTTGAGTTGATGTCAAACACGATTTCATGAAACCGATGACCATGCCAGTGAGTAACTTTCTTTGTTTCATGTTCGAGAAAGCTTAACAAGCTTGATGTTAAGGTTTGGCTTCATTAATGGTCAATCTCGATAGAATTGCTTGTTTACTTGTGAATCAATCTTGAATGGGTTTGAACGATCTAACTAATAGTTACTCCAATAACAGTAGTTGAAGGAGAACTATTTCTTCAGTTTCTTATGTTCGTACTCCGACGGCAGTGGCGGCCGAGGCGGAACCCCTCCCCAAGAGGTTGCTGAAAAGGCAGAACCCCTCCCCAAGAGATCATCACTGACGTACTCTCTCTACTACTTGTCAAATCTATTTGTTGATTCAAGTCCGTTTCAAAATAAATGTGTGATAATATATGGGAAAATGACTGTTTTGATAATTAATATCCGGACATTTTCAGCATTAACAAATGTTCTTAGTATGTTTTTGGCAGGTATTAATTATTGAAACACGTCATGGGCCGTCATTTTCCCATAATATATTATGGTAAGTATATCCATACATCATGGTAAGTGTGACATGCGAAAAAAATTCTTAAAACTACCTTGTTTTTTAAGTGATTTTGATCTAATTGCTGAGATTTATACATTTTTTAATTTGAAGGTTCACATTTATGGGGTATCCATACCCCAGTATCACTGTGGGGCATCACATAAAAATTTGTCAAGTACGGGTAGAAAAATATTCAATCCAGCCAATTACAAAATGCTTGAGGATTTGCCCCATATTGCCCCAACCGATCTCCGTCGCCCTTATTTAGTTTTTTTTTTTATCCGCGTCGCCCTTATTTAGTTACTCCATCAGTCTCAATTTGTTTGTCTAATTTGGAGAATGCAACTTTTTACAGAACACAATCATTACGCCTATAATTGCTCAACTTTCCAAAAGTTACCCTCCTAACTTTTTGAAAAAGATCACATTATTTCAAATGGTAGGGGACAAAAATAGAATTTTCTTAGTTTTTGGTTCCTTCTTCAAAAGTGGATAAACATTTTGGAAATAAGTAAAAATAAAAAAGTGTACAGATAAATTTGGGATGGGGAAGTATTTGGTCCATCTGATAGTCGGATCCAGTCAAATCTGGTCCGGACTAATTTGGTTCATTTTTTTTATCCGAGCCGTTTAAAAGTGTTTTGTACCGTCCAAATTTATTTGGGATGTTTCGAATATTTTTTAATAAAAATTTACAAGATTTACAGAAACAAATCTTAACCGTTCAAAATATTTTTGGACGGCTCAAATGAAAAAAATGGACCAAACTTGACCGGATCCAACCCATCTTTATCAGGGGCTTTGGTTGGCCTAACGTAATCAGGATTCTGTTAAAGTAGTTACAAATCCATAACTTTCCCATCATCACTGCCTTCCTTGCGGTTACAAAATAATTTTCCACCGCCATACACCTGAAACACTTCTCCACCACCAAGCTCCACCGCATTGCAGCCATGTCCGACGGCGGAACCCTTCCCAAGGAAATGATCACCGACATACTCTCTCGACTGCCCGTCGAATCCCTTTGCCGATTCAAATGCGTTTCTCCCTCGTGGAAAACCCTGATCTCTTCCCCCTGTTTCGCCAAAACCCACCTCAACAGAACTAAAACCCTAAAAAACCCTGATAACCTCCATAAAAAAATCCTCATCATGGCCGACAATCTCTACTCCGTTGACCTCGCCCACACAAATCCGACCGCCACAAAGCTTAGTCTCCCCAAGGCGGAACAACAACTAGAGCATCGGGTACGCGTTGTGAACTCCTGCGATGGTTTGGTGCTAGTTTCCAATCGATGCGGCTCCGAGTTGTTCTTGTTGAATCCATCCACCAGAGAATGCAAGAAACTCCCCGTATTTCCTTGTGTCGTCGATTCCGCAGATTATTTCGACGAGAATCTATACGGCGTGGGATACGATTCTTCCATGGATGATTACAAGGTCGTGATCGTCTCCTCCGCATCGTTCCCGAGGACAGGAGCTTCAATCGTGGCCGTCTATTCGCTGAAAACTAATTCTTGGAGGAGAATTCAGGACACAAATTTTTATCTTAAGGCGTTCACTGGTAGGGTTTTTGTTAATGGATGTCTCCATGGAATTTGTTGGAGGGATGGTTCCAATGTGATTGTTGCTTTCAATTTGTCGGATGAGGTTGCAAGGGAAGTTCCACAACCGGCTTGGTATTGTGGAATTGGATCCGAGATTATGTCTTATCGCGTTGCAGTTCTCGGGGGTTGTCTCTGTTTGGTTGACAAGCGGGTGACTGATTTGTGGAAAATGAAGGAGTACGGGGTACAAGAATCGTGGACAGAATTTAAGATCCGGTCCGGGTTGTTTAAAGCTCAGTGGTTGGGCTTGTTAGCGGAAGACGAATTCTTGTTGAAAACCACTCCGGGGAGAGGACTTGAGCAATGGGTTGTCTACAATTCACAAAAAGACACAGTGAGGAACATGGTGGTTCGTGGCATTCCGGATGTGTTTTCGTTTCAGGGCAGCTACGTGGAGAGCCTCATCTCACCTCATCTTGGAGGAGGGATTGGGAGGCAATGAATCTTCAGGTATTTCAGTGAAATACGAGTGGCTATTGACTTCTTTTGTTGATATTTCAACCTTTTTGGAAGTTGCTCATCATATTCATAGATGTGTTACTGGGATGTTGTCAGGTGGTTCATTCTCCAAGAATGGTTTATGGATGTTCTGTTTTGGTGATAGGTATTAGAATGTGTAAGGTCTTGTTTCTTGTGTTGTCTTTACCTATCTTTACATCCTTTGGTTTATTCTTGTTTTGGCTAGGTTTCTCCATTAGTTGTCATAGTATGTTCCATTTATGATCGACTTCTATTAATGATAGATGATGTCCATTTGTTGTGTTGAAATTGTATTCAAATAGAATTTGTTAATCTCCGTTAGTTGATTTCAAACAAGGTTTTGTTTCGTGGAGTTCGGATATTGGAGCCGGTTGGAAATTATTTGACTTCTCGTGGAGAGTGTGGCAACTTGTTTGGGCGCTTGGTTGGTTCATCCACCAAGAGTGGTTTTTCATGGAAGTTTTGTTTTGGTTACTAGTAGTAGATGTTGTGCTGTGTCTTCTGTAGTCTTGACCTAGTCTTTACATCCTTCTTCTTGTTTAGTTCTTTAGTTTCCTCCATTAGTTGTCAATGAATGTTCGAATTATTTAGTCTTTGAATGATAAATGAAGTTCTTTTGTCGTGTTGAAACTGTATTAAGTTTATTTTGTTTATGTTTTTAGTTGATATCAAACGCGATTTCATGAAACCGATGACCATGCCAGTGAGTAACTTTCTTTGTTTCATGTTCGAGAAAGCTTAACAAGCTTGATGTTAAGGTTTGGCTTCATTAATGGTCAATCTCAATAGAATTGCTTGTTTACTTGTGAATCGATCTTGAATGGGTTTGAACGATCTAACTAATAGTTACTCCAATAATACTAGTTGAAGGAGAACTATTTCTTCAGTTTCTTATGTTCGTACTCCAACGGCAGTGGTGGCCAAGGCGGAACCCCTCCCCAAGAGGTTGCTGAAAAGGCGGAACCCCTCCCCAAGGATCATCACTGATGTACTCTCTCGACTACCTGTCAAATCTATTTGTTGATTCAAGTCCGTCCAGAAAACCCTAATCTCCGAACCCCATTTTGCCAAAATGCACCTCAATTGAAGCATTACCAAGCCTGATAAAATCCATTACATTCCGACTCTTACCATCACTACTCCGTGGATTACTTCAATAAACCAACTGCGATAAAGCTTGATTTCGCTTTGGCCGCATTCTCTGATTGAGAATCTAAGAAACTGCCTGGACTTGCCTTATGCAAGGTGGTTGTATCACCAGTTATGATACATATATTTGTATAGTATAATGGGAATCGATATGGGGATTTGTAATGATTCTAATACCGTCGTGAGTGTCTATTTACTGAAAACTGGGTAATTCTTGGAGGAGAAAACAAGATTCTCCTGATGTCTATGACAGTGACCTCTTTCCAAATTGTTTGGTTTTGTGATTCATGTGTGTCCTCATTGGCTAGCTAATATGGGTTCTAATCGTCTTTGGATGGTTGTTTCGGTTTGCTTGCTCCTAATGGTCATGTTTGGATGATGGAGGGATAACATCTACGGCACAACTGTTGCGTTCATCGGGAAACTGGGAAGTTTTTTTCCTCAGAAGGGCCAAGAGAGAATGTGTTAATCCAATGCGACGAAGAAAAGATCAAGGCGGCGGTTTGTGGCGCTGGAACTGGAGTAATTCTTATCCTATGCAACAGAGAAAAGATCAAGGGATGTGGTGGTTTGTATCTGGAAATGATTTCTGCATCGAACTATTGAAGAGAGTATTTTCCTCGATTACGTTTACATAGAACAACTGCTTTATTTATTGACCCAGTTTGAGAGTTTCTTCATTCTTAAGCATCCCTTCATCAGCATCAAGTTTAGATTATCCATGATCCCATCATCATCGTGATGTCATTTAGGGGTGCGCAAAAAATCCTTTAACCCACGAGATGTACTCAGCCGGAGCCGACGACCTGCACGAGTACCTGCGGATGGAGAGTGTGAACAGGTTTTGTTGGGCGGGTGATAATCTGTGTGGTCGTGGGCTGGGTTGATTGTGAGTTAAATCTTCTTAACCCCGACGACATCCAACCCGCTATATATTTGTGTGTTGGAATTAATAGTCCACAAAAGTTTAGCAAAATAGCAAACGCGGTTTTTTTTTAATAAGGACAACACGTGCACTTTTTGTAAAAGTGCAAAAAATATTAGTGGAACGGGGTCTATGGGGTTGTTCCACTAAGACTTTTAGAAAAAATTTGGTTTTGTACTTATTTAAATTTTTTTCGCGTTTGTTTGTTTTGCGCCAATTTTTTTTTGACTTTTTTGATTCGCCAAAATACTTTGAACAATGACCACTTTTTAGTAAAAAATGGCCTTACCAAATAATTTTCCACCGCTAATAACACTTCTCGCCCACCAAAGCTCCACCGCATTGCAGCCATGTCCGATGGCGGAACCCTTCCCCAGGAAATCCTCACCGACGTACTCTCTCGACTGCCCGTCAAACTTCTTTGCCGATTCAAATGCGTTTCTCCCTCCTGGAAAACCCTAATCTCTTCCCCCTATTTCGCCAAAACCCACCTCAACCGAACCAAAACCCTAAAAAACCCTAAAAACCCCAATAAAAAAATCCTCCTCATGGCCGACGATCTCTACTCCGTAGACCTCGCGCACACAAACCCGACCGCCACAAAGCTTAGTATCCCTCCGGCGGAACAACGACTACAGCATCAGGTACGCGTTGTGAACTCCTGCGATGGTTTGGTGCTACTTTCCATTCGATGCGGCTCCGAGTTGATCTTGTTGAATCCATCCACCAGAGAGTGCAAGAAACTCCCTGCATTTACTTGTGTCGTCGATTCTGCTAATTATATCGACTCGAATCTATACGGCGTGGGATACGATTCTTCCACGGATGACTACAAGGTCGTGATTGTCTCCCGGCAAATCGTGGCCGTCTATTCACTGAGAACTGATTCTTGGAGGAGAATTCAGGACGCTGATTTTTCCCTTAAGGCGTGCAGTGGTAGGGTTTTTGTTAATGGGTGTCTCCATGGAATTTGTTGGAGGGATGGTTGTAATGGGATTGTTGCTTTTGATTTGTCGGATGAGGTTGTAAGGGAAGTTCCACAACCGGCTTGGTATTGTGGATTTGGATCCGAGATTGCATCTTATTGGGTTGCAGTTCTCGGGGGTTGTCTCTGTTTGGTTGACAATCGGGCGCCTGAGTTTTGGAAGATGAAGGAGTACGGGGTACGAGAGTCGTGGACGGAATTTAAGAAGATCCGGTCCGGGTTGTTTAAAGCTTGGTTGGTTTGTTTGTTAGCGGAAGACGAATTCTTGTTGAAGACCACTCTCGGGAGAGGACTTAAGCAATGGGTTGTCTACAATTCGCAAAAAGACACAGTGAGGAACATGGTGGTTTGGGGCATGCCGGATGAGTTTTCCTTTCAAGGCAACTATGTGGAGAGCCTCATCTCTCCTCATCATGGAGGAGGGATAGGAAGGCAATGAATGAGAAGGTTCTTCAGGTATTTCGGTGAAAAAACAAGTGGCTATTGACTTCTTCTGTTGATAAATAGTTGTGCAAGCTTCTATATTTCAACCTTTTGGGAAGTTGCACATCATTTTCATAGACGTGTTATGGGGGTGTTGTCAGGTGGTTCATTCTCCAAGAATGGTTTGTGGATGTTTTGTTTTGGTGATGGGTATTAGAATATGTGTAAGGTCTTGTTTCTTGTGTTGTCTTTACCTATCTTTACATCCTTTGCTTTCTTCTTGTTTTAGCTAGGTTTCTCCATTAGTTGTCATAGTACGTTGCACATATGACTTCTTTTAATGCTAGATGTTGTCCATTTGTTGTGTTGAAATTGTATTCACACAAGTTTTCATCAAACCAATAAGGATTCGAGCAGCTTGTTTTGTTTTTTCATGTTCAAGCAAACTCAAAAAGTAACAAGCTTCATGTTTAGGTATGGCTTTGCTAGTTAATGGTCAATTTTGGTCAAACTGCTTGTTTTCTTGTTGAATTGATCTTGATTGGGCTTTGAATGATGTAATACCTGATTTGTAGTTGGTCATAGTTTAAAGTTTGAGTAGCTTGATTGGTTTTAGGACTACAATAGTTAAGTTCAATTAGTTGACACATACAGATTTAATGCATATGGGGAAAAAAAAAATTTGCATTCGGCTTCTCTGCCTCTGCAGTTGCATTTTGGTCCATCTTAGCAATTAATGGTCTAGATTCAAAAAAGAGTTTTTCCACTGAGAGTTTATTCTTTTCGAGCAGAATTTTTCAACAAATCTGAATCATTGAAGCACTTTTGGATGGCTGGGATTACATGGACTTCTCTCTCTAGTCCAACCTAGACTGCAGAGAAGCCAGATTCAAAATTGTATTCACCTTTTGATCATGTATGTACACCATACTACCATTTGTAGGACGAGATTCTATTTTGGTCATAGCATACATGATGCTTTGTGAACAACACTGATGCAATTCCTTGTGAGATTTTTGTTATTTAGTCTATTTGCGTGAATAATCACTTACGAAATAAGAATATATGATGTGTACGTAGTTAGTTGCTTATATTTTAAAAAACGAAATATTATGCAAGAATACTAAATAAGAAAATTATGTAACCAAACTAATTGCTTTGCTCTGCTTATTGAGTGTCTCTAAAAGAGATGAGAGAAACCTAATGATAACTAAACGGGCACTTATTGCCTTTCAGTTTGTGAAGAAGGACGTGAAAAGATACAAATGTATATCTTTTACTTCGACTTGTGGAAAATGTTTTTTTTTTTTTTTTATTTTATAAAAATGATAAGACGCAATGAGAAAGAAACAAATCAATAGAAAATGAACTTTTTTAAAATTTCATTTGCCATGGTTTCTGATTATTTCTAATCTTTTTTTTAGGCTTGAACATGTAATAAAAAAATTTCTTCTCTCTTTTCCTACACTTTCACTAAATTCAAGGAGAGATTATCCACTGTTCATGCAGCAATGTTCAACTTTGTTCCCATTACACATTGATACGAGACTTGGGTATCATGATAGAACTCACATCAATGTGTGGCAAAAGATGTGGCTGCCGTTCTAGGGGCGTGGAGACGATTTAATTGTACATCAAGTCATCAATCTTACTGGCTAGGCGACCTACAAGGTTGAAATTCCAATTTTACTAGCTCAGCATGGGGGAGCCTGTGAAGGACCTTTGAAGTCTGCTCAAGCAGTTTGTACCTTTTGATTTCACAAGAAAGATTTGTACTTCGAGCTCATGACATTGTTATGAGTTGTGTTAAGTCCACTAGCTTATCTATTTTATGAATGGTGAACAACTTCTCAAATTTCTTCCTGGTAGAGGCATTAGACTAGGGGATCCTATCTCCCCTTACCTTTTTGTCTTGTGCATGGAAAGACTATCTATTCTTATTAGAAATGAAGTGCACCATAAGAGATGGTGTGGTTTGAAAGCTTCTAGCAGTGGTCCTTTAGCCTCTTGTTTTTTGCTGATGATATATATGGTTATTTGCTAAATCTGATAGTGGTAATTGTGATTCCATTATGGATACTCTTCAGTACTTTTGTGAGGCTTCTGGCCAATATTTGAAGAGGTTATGCTACTGGTTTGAGTCTCTGTGTTACCCATGACCTTGGCCATTACCTTGGGGTTCCCCTAAGAGACGATACGAGTACATTATTGAGAAAATATTGTCTGGTTGGAAAACCAATTCTTGTATGGGGAGGAACACTCTTGACCAATCTCTGACTGCTACTATTCCCAACCGCTGGCCTACTGCTTCTCCTTATCTTAGTTGACTCGCCTACGAGTTCTAGTAACTCGCTAAACCCGTCAACCCCAGGGATTTGCCCAGAAGAAAAATCTCTAACACGGTAATTTGTATCAACTGCTTTGTCTGTTCTGCTGGTATACGATAGAGAGTGAGAAGGCAAGAAGAGGGAGGCTGTACTATGTTCATCAGTGTTACGAATATCATAAAAGTCATTGCTACGACGTTTAAGAACCAAAAGAAGTGTTATTATTGTTTTAACTTTCTTCGCGATGTCTAATCATCTGCATTCATTTTTAAGCATGGATCTTTCTAGCTGTTTGAATTGGATGATCTGCTGCATGACTGCATCCATTCATCTGGGGCGGAATGCAAACCATTCTGAAAGCACGAAATCAAAGAAGAAGAAGATGATGATGATACGGGGTGCTGGTGATTTTGCTTGTTGATCAGATATCTGAGCTTCTGAATCCACCACATACTTTCTCTTCTCTCGTAAAGGATACTCAAACTAGTGTCTTTTCCTGGAGATTGTGACAAGTGTACCAACCCCCACTTAGATTTTTGCGCAACCGACTTCTGAGAAGTACTCGCTCTTTACAAGAATTCAACTTCCACAGTGGCAGAATGGATCATAGGAGAAACTACAATGAAGTACATGAAATTTGTGGACAGAGCTTTGCTAAGGTATCACGAGGGACGATTCCTATACACAGGTTAAGGATCCGGATAATGACCCGTCCAACCAGGCTGAATTCTGTTCTTGGCAAGTGGATCAAAACAGCTGTTCAAGACCATGCTAAAGAACTAGAACTCCACATTAAACCTCGTATATGTCCAAGGTATTCTTTGAAGTTTAAGATTCAAGGATTCAGTTTTAGTGGTTTCAGTTTTTTTTTTTTGGTTTATTTGATTAGCTGTAAATTTCAATCTCGAATTAGTAGTGTATACTTCTAGTTGCAAAACTAAAAGATATGGAAAGATTACTTACGGCTCTGAAAATAGATGCGATATTGTTTTCTATTCCATTTCTCTGTGGCTTCTTGGGCAGCAAAATTAGAGAGGGAAAAACAAGTCAACTCTATTATGATTGAGGGATATCATTTTTCGGGACACTAGTTTCGGTATAAGACATCATTGAGATGAATGGTTTGCATTCAGTTTTCTGAACCCCTCACGAAACGAGGAGGATATAGCTTTAGGTCAAGGAACTGTCTATTTATTGAAATTGTTTTCATTTCTATTCCATTTTCCTTTTCAGAGCATGGCTGCATGTGTGCGTGCACGTGGATTCATGTTTGTCATTTAAGTTGCTGTTTCCATTATTTCTTCGATTTGATACCAAGTACTGCTTTCGACAATATCAATTGTATGATTTTTGCATTCAGGTTTGATTGGTTTTTTCACTCAACGGTTTGCATTAAACTATGATAGATACTTCACACATGACACAACAGTTTGATTATTGATATTGTTATCTAAATCTCCGATAGCCGATAGGTACCCTCTGATTAAAACAATGGCTGCTACCAAAGCCTTAAACAGTTCTGAAACTGAACTGAAGGTAGTTGAGATATATGGAATAAGCGGAATTGTGATTTGAGGCTCGTGAAGTCAATGAAGCGTTCCTCCTCGCATTTAAAGCCTACCGCTTTTCACCACTCGACCATTCTTCCTTCCTTCACTTCAGGGCCTGTCCCTCGGTGTGGTCAGTACTCCTTACTGGTAGATCTCCGAACTGAGGGTTTGGTCAGTAGAAGGGACTACTTTGTCGACCAACTATGTATAGATCTTATGCCAAGGCCCTCTCAGTCACAACACACTTGAAGTGCCACGAGGCCTTGCTCAAGTGGATATTGGAAGAGCCCAATCTAGCAATAGGTATTTGGGCTTTGACCCTTTAGGTGTGGGCTTGTCTCATTGGGTTTACTTGATGGTTTTCTTACCAATTGAGAGTTTGGGTCTAAGACTGGGCATAAGGTTTTTCTTAGCTTTGTTAATTTGATTATTGGAGAACTTCAATCTGACTATGTCACTATTTATTTTTTCCAGCGTATGATCTGCTTGATGAGTACGATGGATATAATCATGTGGCTCACGATTGATTTCTCTTTTTGAAGAATTGCGATCCTCTCACCCACTATTCAACATAATATTTAGAGTCGTTCATTTGTAAATTTTGTGATGTTATTCTTTGCAAAACTAAGGTTGGTTGAATGTTGTCAAATTTTTGGTCGAATCATGCTTATACGGACAAAATTAGATAAGTTGAATTAAATGGAATGGTTCAGATTATAACCGTCTAGTATTCAAATTGAGATTCTCTCATAGGATAATCTTTCATGTAGTGCAAAATGGAACCCAAAATGCTCACATCTGAAGATCGGAGCTATTTATTTTGTAAGTCTCATAATCTCATTGTACTTGATTCTTATACTAAAAAATGAGTTCAATCGGATATTATTACTAAGAGTTTAGCGAAATTGTACAAATGAAAGTCTGAGTATGTATTACTCTCTCTTCACTCTATATAGAGCAATGTTAATTCACAAGAACCTACCTTAATTAACGTATGTATAGAGAGAAGTTGTTTCGACTGCTTTGTAATTCTAGTATAATGATAATTTCAAAACTCTAGTACATAAAAGGCTTGTACCATGTGCAATATACAAGACTTTTATTATTAGTTTATGCGTTGGAGTTTTGGCATCATCAAAAACAGTTTTGGCATTATCACATGTCTTTCGTGATTAACAACTTACGTATTTTTTAAAATTTTTGAGTTTATATCGGGTACCTTTATATAAAAAGTAAAAAACAAAAATAAAAACCTCTTAACCACCATTCACATTATCCATAGGGATACATAGCGCATTTTGGAAACTTGTTAGGCCCTGTCCGTTAAGGGTTCTTTAAAAAAAATAATTACAAATATAATTTTTTAATTTTTTTGCACAGTTCAAAAGATCTCATCGAAATTTATCAAATAAGATTTATATTGCTCAAAAAATTATTTCAATAAGTCCATTATTTTTAAACTTGAAAATTACAAATAAGTACTTATTTTTTAAGAATTCTTTGTGAAACACAACCTATACCGATACAACCCAAAAAACACCGTATTGAAACGCGATGATGTAATACACATTTTGAAACAGATTACCTACGTGACCCGTCTCAGTCTAACTGGCATAGTGCACATTTGATAAATGCGCTGCATGGGGGCAGCAAATGAGCCGAATTTCTCATGAGCAGCTCATATAGTTTCGACTCACTTAAAATATTTGTTATGTAAATAAGTCGAGCACGAGCTCGAGTTTTAGGCTCCTGTAATAAACGAGCTCAACTTGAACATTATATAAAGATCGGTTCGGCTCGTTTGCACTCCTCTCCTAGCTTGTATGCTATAATGCATTTTAGAGTAGTTTTAAAATATTACTATGTTTAATAAGCATAGTAGCAGACTATATTTTTTGAAGAGATTAAATTCTTTCCGCATCTCCAACGGATTGGCTAAAATTGAATGGTCAATTGGCAGTTTTTGATATAAATAGGACCCACAGCCACTTATGGATCAATAGGTAGTCATTAATCTATTGAGTAAATGATCACTCCAATGGACTAGCTAAATTTTATTATCTTAAACAAAAATTTTGATCAAACTTAGAAAGAAAAAAAAGGAGGTCTACATTTCATTGTGAAGGAGATGAATTGAAATATTTCTTAGACACAAAGTTGACATGAAAAAAGCAGAGCAAGTGCAGAAAAAGAGCAATCTTCCATTTTGAAACCCTCCAATGTGTTTTTTTAGTCATTCACTAGATAAAATTTAGCCAATCCATTGGAGTCAATTTTTATGGACCAATTTATCCAATCCATTGGAGTCAATTTTTATTTATTCACTAGATAAAATTTTAGTTGGTGAAAAATTCATTTTATATAGAGCTTTGTATCCAAAAAAAATTCTTTATGTTTTTTCCACCATTGAACTAAAACCATGGAGCCGCCGACAGTCACAACATTGTCATTACATATACAACCACAAAAGCCAGCAGTCATAACAATTCCAATTCCAATAACAAAACCGTACCAGTCATAACAGTGCTTAATCCATTACAATCAAAATACTCCTAATTTAGTCATAATAAAGTGATTCATCCATTACATAAACTAACTGCTGGCATTAAACAAAAAATTGCAGCAGTGCCTCAAATTGCAGTCCATACGGTGTTGAAGAAGTTGCAGCAGTGACTCAAAATCCCTCCCCATAAGGTGTTGATGAAGATCCTTGGCTACCAATGCCAAGCCAATGACCAATGCCAGATTGTTGCAGTGACTGAAGCTCCACTTGTACCACTTCCACCAGGTACATATTTTGTTAACAGAACTGTTCAATTGTGGGACATTGCAAATTCAAAAAAGATGGAGGGTCCTTGATTCATTAGGTAGATGGAGGGGGGTTGTTGATTTTTGGTGGTATATGTAGGGGGGGTTTTGAAAATTACCCTTGTTTTTATTATTCCCAAAATGACGCGGTTCAACTAATCTCCCTTTCCATTGATTGTATGGGCTGTTGGCAGCCGTCGGGTATCTTCAGTAATGTGCTGGCAGCATCTGGTTAAAACCTCCACACCATAAGGAGAGGCCCAATATGGATAGATGATCCTAATCTGTAAGTGAGCCTGGTTTAATTCCTTCCCAGTATGAGAGGCCATTTTAAGTCCCCCTAGCATTAATTTCTGATTACGTTCTCAGGGTTAAAACTAAGGTTAAGATTGGTAATGATGCTTCAAAAGAGAAACTGGAAATCTCTTAAGCCTATTCTATTGTGTCCACAATTTTGAAATCTTGTGTAGAATTGCCTATATACCTTTTAGGACAGGTGGACAAGACACAATACCCATGTTTTAATTTGGCACTACACATCCTTTCTGTGTGGTTATTTCTTTTTTTTGAACTACAAAAAAAAATTATAATTTTTGAAATTGTTACAAAGACTAAAGGTACAAGAATTTGACAGCATTATATCCCTAAATCTAAGAATAATATATCCTAAATCTAA
The DNA here is from genome assembly GCF_030253575.1 of Rhododendron vialii. Taxonomy (NCBI): domain Eukaryota; kingdom Viridiplantae; phylum Streptophyta; class Magnoliopsida; order Ericales; family Ericaceae; genus Rhododendron; species Rhododendron vialii. The sequence continues at coordinate 14,543,773 of NC_080558.1, forward strand.
GAACAATCACATGCCCAAGAATTTGAGACCCAATCCCGAGATTGGCAAGAAGCCAACCAAGGAAACACCCATTGGGACAAGCCCACAGCTAAAAGGCAAAGCCCAGAACACCCATTAAGCCAATCTCAGAAACCAAAAAGAAAAAGAAAAACCCTAACCCTACCGACAACAACCAAACCACCGTCCCCCTCCAGCTCCACCGATAGCCGCCAGCCACCGCCACCAACCACGTCCGCCAACAACAGCGTGTCGCTCTACCCTCGTTTCCCCAGTTGAAGTAGATGAATGCTCGTTCCATAGATTTGGCATATTTCATATTTGTGGAAATGTTAACTCAGTAACTATCTTCATTTTTCTCCTTGATCAAATTCAAAACCATCTTTCGGTTAGGTTTCCTAGAACACCGGATGAAGCCTATGAAGCCGGGACAAATCATCCCAAAACGAGGGAAGTTATCAAGGGAACTATGTTCAGATTCAGACAACACTTAGTCGAGTTCATGCAGCGATTATTTCTCCATTTCAAGATGCTTAGATTGTCTGCAAGTCGATCTAGATTGTAGAAGGTTGTGGCTATGAGAAGGCCTCGAGGATGTTTGAGGATCCATATTTGAAGAAGTTGTTCATCAAGATACCTGATGATAGGAAGAGGTTTTTGGTGAAGATCCTTTAGTGATGACTATGGTTCTTGTGGGTGAATCTTGTGGATTTTTGGTGGATTATTTGCATGCTTTTGAGCTGCTTTTCGTTCCATTACCTATCTAACTGTTGAAATCCTAACATTAATGTCGTTTCACATATTAAGTGGTTTCTTAATGTTTTGTTAGTGGTTAGATTTCAATGGATACTGTTTTTTTCCCTTCTAACTATGCGCATTTGCATCTACTTATAACTTCCTATATTTGATATGGGCTTTGCTAAAGGGGTCAAAAGAGAAGGAAGGAAGAGACAACAGAGGGGAAAACGTTCATAAATTCACCGAAAAGAAGAAAAAATTACTCCATCTTTTCTATAATTTGTCAGTTTTACAACAAAAAAATCGTAAAATTTATCGGATGAAAAAGATAAAGAAATTTGGTGCACAATAGTTTCAAGTTTTTGCATCAATTTGAAATATGTTATTGAGATCTTTAAGTTCCAATGGAGCAGTTTATGCAAGGAGATGAGATATATATATATTTTTTTTCAATAAATGGTTGCGCCATTTAAAATGGCTAAAATTTTGGGACTGGGGAATTTTTTTTTAATCGGACGGGGAATGAAGATTAGATACGTAGGAATAGGTTTGAATGAGAACCATTTTAAGCCTAAAAACTTTCTCCCACAGTTTCAAGTTTTGGCATAGGAAACTCCCTATTGACTCCCCTCGGACAATTCGAAAGCTGCTGAAACTGTGAGAGCAGGAGCATGGAATTTGTTAAGCAGGTACTCCGTAATTGGGAATGGACAGAATACCAATATTCGGCTAGACAACTCACATCCAATGGGGCCTCTCTACAAGCTACTTACTGCCTTTAACATTACCTAATCAGTCCTAAAATGTGCACCCACACCGGGGTGGATATCAGGTAGTGCCCGTTCAGTGCATTCAAGCCGTCCATTTCGGTTTTGAACGGCTCGGATTTGGAGAGAGAAAGAGGAGAGAGAGTGGTGGGGTGAGAGGAGAGAGAGTGTTTCAATTTGAGCCGTCTAACACACTTTATGGACTACTCGGGCACCACGTAGTAGGGGTGTGCACGGGTCGGGTTTGACCCCGAACCCGAACCGACATGTTGGGTAACAAATATTTTATGCCTGCAAATTGAACCGAATAGGGTTAAGAACCGTCCACGAACCTGAATTGATCTTTATGAATTGGTCGGGTCGGGTAAGAAACGCACCATCCCGAACCGAAATCTGATTTTTAACAGAAATTAAACCCATACCCGTCCAAACCACATGTTCGAACCCGCCCGATTCGGGTCAGGTCGGGTCCACAGGTGGACAGGTTTTTTGCACAGGCCTAACACGTAGGCACAGCCACGCGGTACCCACTCCCAACCAAACCAAACCGCGCTTTATGTCCTAATCAATTGAAGTCAGCTACATGAATCATTGTTCTCCAAACTCTGTCAAGGGCCATTCATTTATACACTGACACCCATCAGACTCATATTTTTGCGCACAACAAAGATATGAGTATCTTTGTACACTCGTACCCAAAAATTTCTCCATAGTGTCTATTTTTTTTTTTTTGGGCGGGGCGGGGGGGGGGGGGGGGAGGGGGTTGGGGGTTCAATTTTTTTTTTATTTTTTTATCAGAGTTGGGGGTTCAATTGGAAATTAAAATTTCTCCATAGCGTGTGCCAACCTCTTATATCTTGAAACTTGAAGAAATAATCTTTGTTCTCCCTCTCTAATTTCCCCATACTCAAGAACAAGAAGCATTTTGTAAATCAAAAATCTGATCCCAAAGCTGTAAAACTGGTAGTAAATCGTAAAGAACTGAAGACAACTATTATGTCCGACTGTGGAACCATCGACAATTCCCGCCGGAGAGACCTCCCGCCGGAGATGGTCGCCCACGTACTCTCTCACCTACCGGTGAAGTCTCTCTGCCGATTCAAGTGCGTCTCTCCCTCGTGGAACTCCCTAATCTCTTCCCCCCAATTCGCCAAAACCCACCTCCGTATAACCACCAACAAACCTCAAAATAACATTCTCATTTCCAACTCGAAGGCTCTCTACTCCGTTGATTTGGCCGCCGCAAATCCGACAGCAGAAAAGGCATTCTCATTTCGTTTGTTCGAACTCTCTCACATTTCGGTCCAGGTTTCTGGCTCTTGCAATGGTTTGGTTCTAGTTTCTGATCTAGGTCATGGTAACTCCAACTTCTTGTTGAATCCATCCACTAGAGAATGCAAGAAACTGCCTGAATCCCCTATTTTTGACAACTCTTCATCTGCCCGAATCAAATTCGTTCCATATGAGACGTCGACCCACACGTTCCTACCTGGGTTGGGCTATGACTCGTCTTCGGATGATTACAAGGTTGTGATGCTCCTTTACCATATTATTGTGGATACTGAATCTGATTTTGATGGTGATGTCAATAGTATTACTGATGTGACTGTCTATTCACTAAAAATTGATTCTTGGAGGAGAATTCAAGATTGCCATTATAAGCCTGTGCAGCCTTTTCATGGGGTTCTTTTTAATGAGCGTCTCCATTGGCTAACTTCGAGGACTGGTTATTTGGATGGTTCTATGGTTATTGCCGCTTTCAATTTGTCAGATGAGATTTTCAAGGACGTGCATCTGCCTGTTACATTTCATAATTCTGAGTTTAAGTTTGGGGATTACCACATGGTGGTTCTTGGGGGTTGTCTCTGTTTGGTTATTTGGCCGACAGTTAGGGACAAAATTGCAGTTTGGATGATGAAGAAGTACGGGGTACAAGAGTCGTGGATCAAATATACAATTGCTACTCACGGGATGTCTCTAGGGAATGTGTTGTATTTCTCATCAGAAGACGAATTTGTATTGAGAGCATATGGAAACTGTGTGAAACTAGTTGTGTACAGTCTAAAAAAGGAAGCACTGAGGGATATAGTGGTCGGTGGCCTTCCTACTGAATTTATAGATGTGGGAAACTACATCGAGACCCTCGTCTCTCCTAATCATGGAAGACTGATTAGGAGACAATGTAAAACTTCTTCTGGTGAATGTTCAAAGAGTTATCAGGTATATTTCCAACGGATAAATGACAGTGTCCTTTCTTTCGGTGACTAATAATTTTTTATATCATCTACTACATGATCTTTATATTTAAAGGTCGTTGGAGGTTGCAAATCCACATATTCTTTGTTGATACTTTATATAGATTTGGTAGTATTGGTAGTAATGTATGTTGAATTTGATTATATTGTTAATGATACACTTGTGGCTAGGGCCCGCTCGAAATGATTGGAGTCTAACCTATGAAGCATGACTGCAGGAGGATGGGTGTCATAGACATGTCATGTCCGTACAGGATACGAACACTGCATAGATACTCACTGGCACGTATCTGATACGCAAGTTTATCTCAACCAGACCTTGTATAGGCTTCTCTAGTTGGGTGATTTCACCTGTTTATATGCTATCTTGGGCCATTAGTTCGTACCAATAGTTCTTTCTTAGTTTTTTCTAAACACCATTTCCAACTTTAGGATCTCAACGTGTGCTAACATATCTAACTCAAAACCAATTAGCAAAGGGTGGAGTGCTGCTCGGGATTCTAAACCTAATTTTGGAGGATATAATTAATTATACAAGCTCTTAGCAAAGTGAAAACAAGTGTGAAGAACACCATGGTTCGCTTTTAAGGAACAATATGAAAGGAAAGGTAGCATAGCTATTTTGATATCTTGAGAATTTGTTGATTGAATTGTGATGCTGGGCAGCACTCACTTTGGTTTATGAAGGTTGCTTACAAAATTGGGACCAATAAGCAGGACGATAGTAGTCCCGGTACATTAGCAAGCTTTAAAGAGTCCTGGTAAAAACGAGGGGTATGATTCCTCTGTCCATATTTTGTCTCTCCACATGGTGTGGAGGTTTTAAACAGATACTGCAAGCACATTAATGAAGATATTTGATTGCTGCTGACATCCTACACGCACCTTTGTAGGTGCCAACAGTGGTTGAGAGAGAGATGAGGACGGAGAGCCCTGGTTAAAACCTCCACATCATAGCATGTTTCAGATGTTCTATTGTTTCCACAACTTTGAAATCATGTGCAGAATTGCCTATACACCTTTAAGGACTGGTGGACACGACAAAATACCCATGCTTTGGCACTACTTATCATCCTATGTGGTTATTTCACGCATTGCTCTACCCTCATTTCCCCATTTGATGTAGATGCACACTTGTTTCATAGATTTGGCATATTTCATATTTGTTGAACTTTTAACTCAGTAACTTTCTTCATTTTTCTCCTTGATCAAAACAATCTTTCGGTTGGGTTTCCTAGAACACCGGATGAAGCCTACGAAGCCGGGAGTGGTCAACTGTCCCAAAGCAAAGGAAGTTATCTGGTGGAACTGAGGTCAAGGGGCAATTGTTCTCCATTTCAAGATGCTTGGATTTTCTTTGAGTTGATCCAGATTGTAGAAGGTCGAGGGTATGAGGAAGGCCTCGAGGATGTTTGAGGATCCAAATTTGTGGAAATTGTTCATCAAGATGCCTGATGATAGGAAAAGGTTTTTGGTGCTTATCCTTTAGTAATGACTTATGGTTCTGTTTTTTGGGTGAATCTTGTGGATTTTTGGTTGATTATTGGCATGCTTTTGTTGTACTTTTCATTCCGTGACCTCTCTGTCAGTTGAATTTTAAAATTAATGTTGTTTCACATGTTAGATGGTTTCTTATTGTTTTGTTTGTGGTTAGATTTCAAACCATGCTGTCTTTTTTTGCCTTCTAGCTGTGCATATTTGCATCTATGTATAATGCGTCCTGTTTTTGACGTGGGCTTTGCTAAAGGGGTTAAAAGAGAAGGAAGAGACAACGGAGAGGAAAACAACAAAGTTATATTTGGCTAAAATTCTTAGGTTAGATATGAATTGATATATAGTTTTACAAAGTGTTATGTGCCATTTTTATGTACTTGTTACCCCCCTACCGTGCACCTATATACTTCATCGGGAAAACTGGCAGCACTATCTGCACTTTTTTTTGGTAAAGGGGCCACAGGAAAAGGTTTTCACAGGGAAAAATGGAGTCATCTGTGTCTACGGTGGCTTGGGTTTTAGGGATTTAGGTCTTTTCAATAGAACTCTTCTGGCGAAAAATGCTTGGCACATCTTAATGGACCCCAACTTCCTATATGCCAGAGTTGTTTGTATAAATACTATCATGACCAACCTTCTTCTGTATAATATGCTAATAGGACTCTTCTGGTGAAAAATGCTTGGCGCATCCTGATGGACCCCAACTCCCTATATGCCAGAGTTGCCTTGTATTTACTGTCATAACCAACCGTCTTCTGTATACTATGCCGAAGATTGATTGTTCGTCGGAGAGGAGGAGTCATCTATGGGGTAGAGATATGTTGTTGAGCGGTTTCAAATGGAAGGTAGGGAACGGGGAATCGTTAGACCAATTGTAGGACCAGCGGATCCCTAAAGTCAAAAACCCGTCTTCTTATTCTTCCTACAATAGACGGTTCATTAACTCTTGAGTATCAAATCTTAGCAACTGAGATGCCAGAACCTGGAGATACCATTGCTCTCTCTCATTTTCCCATATGATATCCTACCAAACATCCTAGCCATTCTCATTCCCCTAGAGAATCATCAGATAAGCCGTCCTGGGAATTGTCCAAAAGCGGAGATTTCACTGTCAAATCAGCTTATTTTCTTGTTCATAGGGAGTAGTTTACCGCCTAAATTTGCAATGTTCCTTTGGAAGCTAGTCCACTGCATTATTCCTAACTTAAAGGCTAGAGGTATGGGCTTAGACACCTCAGGCCACTTGTACCCAAAATGCCTGTACCTCGGTTCCCGTGTGATGTCAGCCACAGAACGAGACTATTGTGCAATCCTGCAGTTGAAATTGCATGAGAATAGAGGTAAATACACTTTTTCGATACAGAAGATTTGACCTCGGATGTAGACGGTCTTTGTCCGAGTGCAGTGTTGAAGAAGAAACGGTGGAACACTTATTGTTATCTGGGCTCTTTGGTTGCATAAGGCAGACTTTCACATAACCAGTCTTCGTCCTATGGAGACTATTTGCTTGTGCACTGCTCTTCTCCATTCCGCGTGGGGCTTCTAGCCATTTCTTTCGCCGTCTAATGGTCAATTACTCGCATTCTTAGTGGTGTTAGAATACATACACTGATAGACTAAAAATATTTTGTAGTTGATAGCGAAGGAACATCCAAGCTCTAATCCATCAAAATAAACTCTGTGCAGGAGTAGTACTCAACTTGTTGCAGGAAACCATGTTCAAGCTTACATATGCTCGTGAGTACTTCATATCCTAACCCTTTTGAAGGCACCATTGGTGCTTGATTTCAACTGCATTTTTTTTTAATAATATGTATTATTGTAACTTCAATGTCATTTCTTGGTTAGGAGTTTGTTTATTGTGGTATTTCTGTTTGTTATTCGATGATTGTTTTGTTAGTCTCTGCTCGTAGTTTTCGTCTTCGGGATGTACCTAAACTGCTAATTTACTCTTCTGTCAATAACATTCTTTAATTTGCATCTACGTTTAACTTCCAATATTTGATACGGGTTTTGTTACAGTGGTCAAAAGAGAAGGAAGGAAGAGACAACAGAGGGGAAAACAACAAAGTTATATTTGCCTAAAATTCTTAGGTTTTACAGAGCTTTTTGGCTAAACATAACTTATAGGCCATTCCTAATTTCCTATATTTGTTATCCTCCTTACGTACACCTATATACTTCATCAAGAAAATCTATAGCACTATTTGCGAAAGTTTGATTTGGAAAGTGGCAAGAGGATTGTTTTCACTGGAAAAATGGAGTCATCTGTGTTTACCCAAGGGTGTTTGGGGCTTGGGTTTCAGGGATTTAGGTCCTTGCAATGGAGCTCGCCTGGCAAAAAATGCTTTTTGCGCATCTTAATGGACCCCAACTCCCGATATGCCAGAGTTGTTTTGTATGAATACCATCATAACCAACCTTGTTCTGTATACTATATATGCCGAAGATGGATTGTTCGTGGGGGTGGAGGAGTCTTCTATGGGGTAGAGATCTTTTGTTGAGTGGTCTGAAATGGAAGTTAAGGAATGGGGAATTGTTAGACCGATTCTAGGAGCAGTGGATCCCTAAGGTTAAAAACCCCCGTATTCTTCTTCTTCCTATAATAGATGGATATCAAATTTTATCAACTCGGATACCAGAACCTGGAGATACCATTTGCCATATCTCCTTTTTCCCCATCTGCTATCTTACCAAACATCCTAGGCTCCTAGCCATTCTCATTTCCCTGGAGAATCATCAGGATAAGCCATTCTCATTTCCCGTGTAATCTCAGATGTAATATTGCACAAAAGACTCCCCCGTCTTGTCGGGAACAGACTATTGCACAATTTTGCGGTTGAAATTGCACTGGAACAGAGGTATAGACACTTTTTCGGTAAAGAAGATCTGACCTTGGACATAGATGGTCTTCGTTTGAGTGTGGTGTTGCAGAAGAAACGGTGGAACATGTGTTCCTGGTTCTCACAAGCCGGAAATAATGACACTTTGATAGAATCCCTGCTATTTGGGCTCTTTGGCTGCATAGGAATAAGGAACACTCTGCGCACGAATAACCCGTGACGCGCACCCGGTTAATTGGTTTCCGAATCAGTTTTTCCAATTGCCTTCGGCCACAGCACATTTTCCAGAGCGCGCGAGACCCCTTATTGGGTTCTCATTCACAAGATCACTAGTGTGCAAAGTCATTTAAAGTGGAAAAGAGTTTTGTAACTAAGCAATGTGGAACTAGAGAATCTTTAGTAGAGATATTTTATGATGAATTGTATGATATGGGAGATTTTTTTGAATTATAATTATATATAATTATTATATATATTGTAGTTGCGGTAAATCCGAAACGGTACCCGGTACCTGACCGATACCGGTACGTATCGTACCAGTAGGAAAACCGATACCTTGTCCGAAACGGTATCGAGAACTATGGCTAGAAGCCCCATGCGTAGCGGAGAAGAGCCTTGTACAAACAAGTATAATTTTTGAAGGACGAAGAATGGTTAAGCCCACATTTAAGCCTAAAATTCTGAAACCGGCAACTTTTTTATTATTATTATTTTTTTCTTAAGTCCAGAGAACCAAAAAAAAAGAACAAAAACATATTTTAAGCGTTCCAGGAACAAAAAAAAAACTCTGCAAAATTCCGGACGGAATTTCCGGTAACCGTTTTCCGGCCGGTATTTGGTCCGGAACGGTATTGGGGTGTTAGGGTACCGGTTTTCTTCAAATCCGGTACGTACCGGCCAGTACGGTACGGGATTAACAACTATGCTTCTAGCCATTTCTTTCGCCGTCAATTTCTCTTCGGCTTCGTTCAGTTGCTAGGAATGTTGTACAAGAAAATTATTCTCAGGAAAAGTCAAGTAAAGTGAAGTAAAGGAAAAAGAAATTTATTTTTCAGTGAGTGTTCATTTGACAAAATGTTTTTTTGTAGGAAAACTAAAGTTTAGTGGTTCATTTGTCGGAAAAAGACACTTATGAGAAACTTCTTTATTTTCCATGGCTAAAAGTAAAAGTAACTTTGAGAGCTAACATATACCGGAAAATGTATTATATCTAATGCAAAACCTTAACATGAAGCTTAAAAAATAAGTAGAAGATAACTAAATAAACAAATATTAAACAACTATGCTTGATTAGTTGCCGATACAAAAACTCATTGATAAATTGATGATTAGTAAGTACAAAACAAAACTAAAAACTAATGACAAGATAAATAAATACTTTCAAAAAAAACCAATTACTAATTTTTTCCACAACAGTTATCTCAAAAAGCACCACAGTAGTCGAAATTGTTGTTGCTCAGGTAAATCTCAAAGTGCCTTTTTAAGAACCTAATTCGTATTTTTTGGTATTGGCATCATTCGCTTTTTTTCTTACCCGCCAATTATTTTGGCCCCACAATGGAGAAAACTTTCCTGTGACGCAAAATCCTATGCTTTTTGTTAGATCACTTTTGCAAAAAAGTAAATCTTGCGGGAAAACTTAAGAATATGTTTCCCACTACTTTCCTGGCAATTAAACACTACAAAAGTTATGGAAAAATTGATTTTTCCATCTTTTTTTGTACTTTCCTGACAACTGAACGGGATCTTATGAAAGAACTGATAAACTCTCATGTGAGGAGTGATGGCATCACAACTATTGAACAAAATATATCGAGTCCGTCATTTGCAAATTTTGAGATGTACTAAATCTATGGAGAAAAAATTCAATTGAATGTCGTCAAAATTTTGGTATAATAGTACTTTATTTGGACAAAATTAGATAGCCGGAATTCAAAGGAATAGTTAAGACTCTAACCATTTATTTTTGTAAGTCTTAGCGTATTTGTATCTCAAACTAAAAAAATGAGTTCAATAGGATAATAGTAAAAGTTTAGTCGAATTATGCAAATCAAAGTCAGAGTCTATTTTTCTCTCTTCATAGATGGAGTGATTATCACAAGAACACTAATGCTCTGTTTAGAACTTTGTGGAAAATGAGAGAGAAGAAAAAATAACAATTAAGATGGAAAATGTGAGAAAATAAAAGAAAAAAAAAACATACTAAGCACTACTCTATTTACTTATTTGGTCATTTTCTCTATTCTTTCTCTCAAACCAAACAGGATAATATTCTAATATAAAAAGAGTGACAACTCATCTTTCGTGTGACATTTTTCGTGAAAATGTGTCACAAAAGTTATTTTTATTACTACCCCCATAAAAATAACTTTTACAACTAATTTTAATATGGCATGAAATAATAGATGTATGAGCAAAATAATAGACTTAAAACCAGTTTAACATTACCTTTCCGGAGATTGCTTTATTCACGGAGCAATTGTGAATAAGACATTCACGGAGGCGCGCGATTTGGGCCATCTATTTCGGCTTTGAACTTAACTCTTCCTTGAAATTTTTTTATTTAAATTTGAACCATCTAAACCTGGAATGAACGCATGCGATTCAACTCTGTAAACCCCGTTCGGTGAAACTCCGTTAAAAAGATGTTTCCTACCATTCAGTCCTAAAATGTGCACCCACAGGTATAGTGCGTGCCAACCTTTTATAGATCTTGACATGAAGCAGTACTCCCTCCGTCCCAATTTATTTGTCCAATTGTCGAAATACGTATTTTTCAAAAATATATTTATATCTTACAATTTATAATTATTTTTTATGATTTTAAAAATTTTGTATAATAAAACTAATTGAGATCTATCAAATAAGATCCATATTACATATTAAAAATATTACGAATTGAAAATTATAGCCAATTCTTTGAGAGGCCAAACGCTCTCAAAAAGCCGGGACGGAGGGAGTATCATTTTGTTCTCCCTCTCTTTCCCCATGCCCAAGAACGAGAAGCATTTGTAAATCAAGAATCTGAAATCCCAAAGCTGTAACTGGTCGTAAAATCGTAAAGAACTGAAGACAACCATTATGTCCGGCTGTGGAACCATCGACAATTATTCCCTCCGGAGAGACCTCCCGCCGGAGATGGTCGCCCACGTACTCTCTCACCTGCCGGTGAAGTCTCTCTGCCGATTCAAGTGCGTCTCTCCCTCGTGGAATTCCCTAATCTCTTCCCCCCAATTCACCAAAACCCACCTCCGTATAACCACCAACAAACCTCAAAATAACATTCTCATTTCCAACTCGAAGGCTCTCTACTCCGTTGATTTGGCCGCCGCAAATCCGACCGCAGAAAAGGCATTCTCATTTCGTTTGTTCGAACTCTCTCACATTTCGGTCCAGGTTTCGGGCTCTTGCAATGGTTTGGTTCTAGTTTCTGATCTAGGTTATGGTAACTCCATCTTCTTGTTGAATCCATCCACTAGAGAATGCAAGAAACTGCCTGAATCCCCTATTTTTGACAACTCTTCATCTGCCCGAATCAAATTCGTTCCATATGAGACGGAGACCCACGTGTTCCTACCTGGGTTGGGCTATGACTCGTTTTCGGATGATTATAAGGTTGTGATGCTCCTTTACCATATTATTGAAGATACTGAATCTGATTTTGATGGTGATGTCAATAGTATTACTGATGTGACTGTCTATTCACTAAAAACGGATTCTTGGAGGAGAATTCAAGATTGCCATTATAAGCCTGTGCAGCCTTTTCAAGGGGTTCTTTTTAATGAGTGTCTCCATTGGCTAACTTCGAGGACTGGTCATTTGGATGGTTCTATGGTTATTGCCGCTTTCAATTTGTCAGATGAGATTTTCAGGGAAGTGCATCTGCCTGTTACATTTCATAATTCTGAGTTTGAGTATGGGGATTGCCACATGATGGCTCTTGGGGGTTGTCTCTGTTTGGTTATTTGGCCGACAGTTGGGGACAAAATTGAAGTTTGGATGATGAAGAAGTACGGGGTACAAGAGTCGTGGATCAAATATACAATTGCTACTCACGGGATGTTTCTAGGGAATGTGTTGTATTTCTCATCAGAAGACGAATTTTTATTGAGAGCATATGGAAACTGTGTGAAACTAGTTGCGTACAGTCTAAAAAAGGAAGCACTGAGGGACATCGTGGTCGGTGGCCTTCCAACTGAATTTATAGATGAGGGAAACTACATCGAGACCCTCGTCTCTCCTAATCATGGAAGACGGATTAGGAGACAATGCGAAACTTCTTCTGGTGAATGTTCAAAGAGTTGTCTGGTATATTTCCAACATATAAATGACAGTGTCCTTTCTTTTGGTGACTAATAATTTTTTATATCACTACTACGTGAGCTTTATATTTAAAGGTCGTTGGAGGTTGCAAATCCACTTATCCGTTGTTGATACTTTTTATAGATTTGGTAGTAATGTATGTTGAATTTGATTATATTGTTAATGACACACTTGTGGCTAGGGCCCGCTCGAAATGATTGGAGTCTAACCTATGAAGCATGACTGCAAGAGGATGGGTATCATAGACATGTCATGTCCGTATAGGATACCAATACTGCATAGATACTCACTGGCACATATCTGATATGCAAGTTTATCCTAACCAGACCTTGTATAGGCTTCTCTAGTTGGGTGATTTCACCTGTTTATATGCTATCTTGGGCCTTTAGTTCGTACCAATAGTTCTTTCTTAGTTTTTTCTAAACACCATTTCCTACTTTAGGATCTCAAAGTGTGCTAACATATCTAACTCGAAACCAATTAGCAAAGAGTGGAGTGCTGCTCGGGATTCTAAACCTAATTTTGGAGGATATAATTAACTATACAAGCTCTTAGCAAAGTGAAAACAAGTGTGAAGAACACCATGGTTCGCTTTTAAGGAACAATATGAAAGGAGAGGTAGCATAGCTATTTTGATATCTTGGGACTTTGTTGATTGAATTGCAACGCTGGGCAGAACTCACTTTGGTTTATGAAGGTTGCTTACAAAATTGGGAGCAATAAGCAGGATGATAGTAGTCCCAGTACATTAGCAAGCCGCAAAGAGTCCTGGTAAAAGTGAGGGGTATGATTCCTCTGTCCATATTTTGTCTCTCCACATGGTGTGGAGGTTTTAACCAGATACTGCGAGCACATTAATGAAGATATTTGATTGCTGCCGACATCCTACACGCACCTTTGTTGGTGCCAACAGTGGTTGAGAGAGAGATGAGGACAGAGAGCCCTGGTTAAAACCTCCACATCATAGCATGTTCAGATGTTCTATTGTTGCCACAACTTTGAAATCATGTGCAGAATTGCCTATACACCTTTAAGAACTGGTGGACACGACAAAATACCCATGCTTTGGCACTACTTGTCCATCCTATGTGGTTATTTCACGCGTTGCTCTACCCTCATTTCCCCATTTGATGTAGATGCACACTTGTTTCGCATATTTCATATTTGTTGAACTTTTAACTCACTAACTTTCTTCATTTTTCTCCTTGATCAAAACAATCTTTCGGTTGGGTTTCCTAGAACACCGGATGAAGCCTACGAAGCCGGGAGCGGTCAATCGTCCCAAAACGAAGGAAGTTATCCGGTAGAACTGAGGTCAAGGGGCGATTGTTCTCCATTTCAAGATGCTTGTATTTTCTTTGAGTTGATCCAGATTGTAGAAGGTCGAGGGTATGAGGAAGGCCTCGAGGATGTTTGAGTATCCATATTTGCGGACATTGTTCATCAAGATGCCTAATGATAGGAAAAGGTTTTTGGTGCTTATCCTTTAGTAATGACGTATGGTTCTGTTTTGTGGGTGAATCTTGTGGTTTTTTGGTTGATTTTGGCATGCTTTTGTTGTACTTTTCATTCCGTGACCTATCTGTCAGTTGAATTTTAAAATTAATGTTGTTTCACATGTTAGATGGTTTCTTATTGTTTTGTTTGTGGTTAGATTTCAAACCATGCTGTCTTTTTTTGCCTTCTAACTGTGCATATTTGCATCTATGTATAATGCGTCTTGTATTTGACATGGGGTTAAAAGAGAAGGAAGAGACAACGGAGAGGAAAACAACAAAGTTATACTTGGCTAAAATTCTTAGGTTAGATATGAATTGATATATAGTTTTACAAAGTGTAATGTGCCATTTTTATGTACTTGTTACCCCATCCCGTGCACCTATATACTTCATCAGGAAAATTGGTAGCACTATCCGCATTTTTTTTTGGTAAAGGGGCCACAGGAAAAGGTTTTCACTGGGAAAAATGGAGTCATCTGTGTCTACCGTGGCTTGGGTTTCAGGGATTTAGGTCTTTTCAATAGAACTCTTCGGGCAAAAAATGCGTGGCGCATCTTAATGGACCCCAACTTCCTATATGCCAGAGTTGCTTTGTATAAATACTATCCTGACCAACCTTCTTCTGTATAATATGCCAATAGGACTCTTCTGGCGAAAAATGCTTGGCGCATCCAAATGGACCCCAACTCCCTATATGCCAGAGTTGCCTTGTATTTACTGTCATAACCAACCTTCTTCTATATACTATGCCAAAGATTGATTGTTTGTCGGAGAGGAGTCTTCTGTGGGGTAGAGATATGTTGTTGAGCGGTTTCAAATGGAAGGTAGGGAATGGGGAATCATTAGACCAATTGTAGGACCAGCGGATCCCTAAAGTCAAAAACCTATCTTCTTATTCTTCCTACAATAGACGGTTCATTAACTCTTGAGTATCAAATCTTAGCAACTGAGATGCCAGAACCTGGAGATACCATTGCCCTCTCTCTTTTCCCATATGATATCTTACCAAACATCCTAGCCATTCTCATTCCCCTGGAGAATCATCAGATAAGCCATCCTGGGAATTGTCCAAAAACGGGGATTTCACTGTCAAATGAGCTTATTTTCTTGTTCCTAGGGAGTAGGAGTAGTTTACCGCCTAAATTTGCAATGTTCCTTTGGAAGCTAGTCCACCGCATTATTCCTAACTTAAATGCTAGAGGTATGGGCATAGACACCTCAGAAGTACCCAAAATGCCTGTACCTCGGTTCCTGTGTGATGTCAGCCACAGAACGAGACTATTGTGCAATCCTGCTGTTGAAGTTGCACGGGAACAGAGGTAAAGACACTTTTTCAATGCAGAAGATTTGACCTCGGACATAGACAGTCTTTGTCCGAGTGCAGTGTTGAAGAAGAAACGGTGGAACACTTATGGTTATCTGGGCTCTTTGGTTACATAAGGCAGACTTTCACAAAACCAGTCTTTGTCCTATGGAGACTATTTGTGCACTGCTCTTCTCCATTCCGCGTGGGGCTTCTAGCCATTTCTTTCGCCGTCTAATGTGCAATTACTCGCATTCTTAGTGGTGTTAGAATACATACACACTGATAGACTAAAAATATTTTGTAGTCGATAGTGAAGGAACATCCAAGCTCTAATCCATCAAAATAAACTTTGTGCAGGAATAGCGTGACTGTTTGACAATATGCCTGATAGAGACTTGGTTTCTCGGAATACAGTGATACATGGGTATGCTTCAGTTGGAGCAAGTGATATGTCTGACACAACTTTTAGAGGGGGAATAGTTTCTTGGGGTCAATGGTTGCGACCCACTCCAATAACGGGCAATCATCTAACGTGGCATTGAGGCTCTTCATGAAATGCAGTTAGAGAATGTGATGCCGATGAGGTCACCCCGTTTAGTGTGTTATTAGCATTTGGAGATGTGGGTGCTTTTGGTATAGGCAAGATGGTTCATGACCTAATCAAGAGAAATAGAATTGCAATAGACCTCAAGCTTGGGACTACTCTTGTCAGCATGAATGCCAAGTGTGGGGATAATAGTAACACTTAGAGCTTCTAATTTTGTGAATTACAAGGACATACTCCCTTGGAGTCCAACGATTTTGGAACTTGGAAATCACGGACTTCGTGTAATCATTGCCCCAATATGATTTCTGAAAAAATAAAACCTGATGATTTAATCTTCATAGGTGGGTTAAGTGCAATCTGATTAAATGACTAAAGAGGCTAGGTTTAACTGCATAGGTGGGCGACATAAAGAGGCTAGGTTTACAACAATAAAACCTGATTAAATGACTATCTATTTTAGAAGGGCCCTAGAAGCAGCTCAATTGAGGTTGATAATGCACTTCATCAATATGTCGCTGGTGATAGATCAGTCACAATTAGAGGAAATTTACGTGCGTTTCCGGAGGCGGAGATGAGTCATGAGTGATAGGTTGAAACAGGCTGGATATCAACCACAGACATCCTTAATGTTGCACACTTTTGATGCGCTAGAGAAAAAGGCATGAGTTCAAGCTAACGAGACCTTGGCATTCACCGTTTTCCTTTCCTTAGCACAGCTCCAGTATTCTCTATTCAGATAGCTGAGAAGTTTTGGGTGTACGATGACTGTCCTGTATCCATTGAGCTTGTATCAAGGATCAGCATATGTGAGATCATCATTAGGGACAGGTCTTGATTTCAGCATTTACCCTTGGGTCCTTGACTTGTATTTGCATTTGCCTCCCAATATCCTGATTTTATCGATAGCAGCCTCAGCCTCATGTAATGAAGCAGCATTCTAAGGTAAGTGCCACACAGAACGTTCTTTGATTAAAACTGCATGCTTGAGTGAACCTTTCCATGATGTATGACTATCTATTTGCTCTGTTTAGCCTGAATACCTGTATCACATCATCAATATCCAGCGTATGAAATCTAAAATCTGGTTTTTGTCGTGCTGATTCCTGCTAGTCCTTACTTGTATAGTGTGATTTGCATTACTGCAAGCAATTCTGAAAAGGCAATTCTTTTGTGCATGGGAGCTACAGGACCTAGAATCTCCGTTTGCTAAATTATCTATCTTAAGTCAAGAGGATACAATTGGATTCTAATTTCGCACATTTGCCCTTGGCCATAAGCAGCAGCTAGTTTGTTTATAAAACCAAACTAATGGCAAATTGGATATCTGGACTGTTAAATTTGCAGTACTTAGGAGGGCAGCGCATCTATGGTTTTACTAGTACCTCCCCAAAGATCTTAGATCTTTGTATTCCAAAATACGAAGAATTTGAAGACAATTTATTTCTTCCCGTCTTAATTCACAATACCTGTAAATTAGAACTCCTATTCTGAACAATATTATAACAGAAAACCTCCTTACCCTAGTATAATGAAAAGAAAAAAAAAAAAAACCAACATAACTATGCTTTCCAGCACAAACACTGTGGAAACTCCTCTTAAAAGAAATGACTACTAACTAAAACTTATTCGATGCTGTAGGCACCGAGAATGTAGACATTGCCAAACTATCTATATGAAAATTAAAGCATCTACACTCATTTGTCTTGTCTGGTTCTACTGTTCTAGTTGTTCTTCTCGTGTTAGTTTCTTCCAAAGATCTTCCCCCGTCAGATGTGGAGGCTTGTCCAGATAAAAGGTCTAGAGCACCCATCGATTGGAGATGATTTCTCGAAACTTGATGCATTCCAAGGTTACTACCGGAGACTGCTCCGTGTTGCCAAACATGGTTAACACTTGTAGTGTTTTCTACAAGCTCAATAACCACAAATATAACCATCTCGTTGTCGAAATATGAGGCCAACAGATCAGAGATAGGAAACTCAAGTTCCCCTCTTGCGGTCGAGTTCCATAGCGGCTAATAGGCAAAGTGAAGACAACCACGGTTCCATCAGGTTTTGGGTAGGCTACGATGGCCTGAGTTCCAATCATCCCTATTGAAGTAGGATTGATTCCCCATGCGACCCACGTAGATGAACTGACTTGGGTGTGGCAGTAAGCTATGTAGAGGGTAGATGAGGAAGGGTTGTGCGTCCAGTGGAGGAACGAATCTCGATAGGGAAGATTGGTGCAGGAGGCGAAGACTTGGTTATTCGGGAACACGATGAACCATGAGCGGAGGTGGTAGAATTTGAGTAGTTTGGACAGCTAGATTTTTAATATATGAACCGCTCAAACCCCAACCAAACCAACCGAACAAACAACACTTACGGAAGGCTTCGGATGGAGAAAATGACAAACTGCAGCAGGCAGAATTGAACCGGACGGTTTACCTTCCAAACATGTCAGTTTGGTTGCCCTATCATTAACAATTAAACCGTACCACATTTAGTTAGCAAAATATGCAACATATTTACAAAATCATCCTTTCTGTCTAACTAAATATACTCAGAACAAGTGTACACCAGTGTACAAACAGCCTTGTTTTTTTCATTGATGACCGCCTAACAATTCACATCAAGAAGTTGGGTTGGGTTGGGTTTGGTTTAGGACTCGAGTAAACTCGATTTTCCCCTTATAACTCAATGTTTGAACTTAAATCTGGTCTAGTGGCAGGAGGTTCGTTGTCCCCCTCTTTTCGGGTCCAAACGCAGTACGGCACCAGGACTTGAAGCTACGATCAGATCCGAATTTTACTTTGAGAAATGATACAACTACAATCAACCGGTCTCAACACAATTTATCACGCCCCCATGTGATGAGCTGCGTAAACAATTGTGGCCGATTAGTTATGTGCCCTATGACTGCAAATACCCGAGCTAGCTTGGTCAACACCAAGTACCTCCAAATTTCAATTTTGGATGCATCATGAATTTATAATGGTGATTAAAATAGTTCATCCCGTATTTATCATCGAAAAAATATTTGTCAAAAAATCAATTTGATCGGTTATCAATTGTGTTTGAAACTGTTCAATGCCAATGAATTCACGCAAATTGAACATAATTGTGCTTGAAATTGTATATATTTTAATGTCTTACCGCCGTCGTGTTCTACAAATCAGAGCCTTTTTAGCTTCCTATCTGTAAGAAAGTTTTGCCCTTCCATTGCTTTTACATGCCCCCACTCATGAGCGAGAGAGAGCGTAAACGTGAAATCGTCTACTTAAAAATATCTGTAAATACTAAAACTCACGAGAGCATGATTGGAAACGGAAGTGAAAGTTTAATTGGAGGATTACTTGACCAAAAAAATGTCCTTTCCATCATAAACCACAAACACTCTTGTTTGATTATCAGTTTTGAGATAAAAACACTTTATAGGTTTGCGTAATTTTTTGCTTTAGTCAAAAAAAGTATTTTAACAATTTTTTTAATAGAAGTAAGATATATACATGAAAAAAGAAAAAAATAAGTAGAAATTTTTATTAAAAAATTCATTAATAACAAAAAAAAACATGAACAAAACAGTTAAAAGTTTTGAAAGAAATATTTCCGAGATAATCAAATTGATGGGTTGGGAGGATAACACTCACGAGATTCACAACAACCAATCCTTTATTAGGTTTTTAGAACCAACTCTTTCTCTTATGTAAGGTCATCATAATAAATTTTTGAGAGATGCTATATACAGTATATAATTACACTATATTTCATGTGAGGCACACTCCAAGTCCCATGAAAATCCAAAAATACCCATAAACTTTATTGGAGCTGATTTTATCCCTACAGATTGAGAAATAATACTTACCGATATTTATTAAAGCTGACTTTTTACAGAGCTCTATAAAATAATATTTTAAAATTTTTAAATATTTTTTTTAAATTTTTATAAAACTCAGAATAAACCCCACGTAAAATGTAATATAGTGAAACAATACATTGTACCTATTTTTTTCCTAAATTTTTTCTTCAATTACTACTAGTTGGCTAGTTGCTTTCCAAACAGAGTTTCCTGGCGGCTGGTAACAAATGTTGTCGTGGCTGTATCGCTACCTACTTTGATCGAAACCCGAACAGAACAAAACCATATTATATTATTATTATGTCTGACAGTGAGAACGACGGTTCCTCCCTCCGGAGAAACAACCTTCCACCGGATATCATCGCCGACGTACTCTCCCGACTACCAGTAAACTCACTCTACCGATTCAAGTGCGTCTCTCCCTCATGGAATTCCCTAATCTCTTCCCCCTACTTCGCCCAAACCCACTTCAATCGAACCCACACCAATAACCCTAACAAACACCTCCTTCACAACATCGTTCTCCAGTCCATCACCCAAGACCTCTACACCGTCGACCTCACCGCTGACGTTCCGTTTGCCACAAAGCTCGATCTCCCTTCGCTCCAACCCCCAGACGACAAGGTACTGGGCTCTTGCAATGGCTTGCTCCTGTTTTGCCGTACAGGTAGATCCAACTTCTTCTTGCTTAATCCATCCACTAGGGAATGCAAGAAACTTCCCAGTTTGCCTTTTGTACTCAATCCTGGTCATGGGTTCTACTCGTGTCTTTACGGTGTGGGTTACGATTCTACTACGGATGATTACAAGGTTGTAATGCTCTCTTTCTATGATGAGTCTGATCCCGAGTCCGAGTCTGAATCTTATCCTCTGAGTGATACGACGACTGTGGCTGTCTATTCGCTGAAAAGTAACGCTTGGAGGAGAATTCAGGACACCCAGTATATCCATTGGGGAATGACTTTTGGGGCTTACTTTAATGGTTGTCTCCACTGGGTTTGTAGGCGGGAAGGTTCCTATTTGATAGTTGCTTTCGATTTGGCGGATGAGGTTTTCAGGGAAGTGTCGTTGCCTGCTTCGTGGGCTGAGGCTGATGACGAGATTAGGAAATTTGAGTTGGTAGTTGTTGGGGGTTGTCTATGTTTGGTTTATACTATTTATATGCCGATGCCGAGTCGTAACCGCCAAATTGAAGTTTGGACGATGGAGGAGTCCGGGGTTGGAGCTCGGTGGACCAAAATTATGACTGATATAGATCGTATCCGTCCACTGGATTTGTTGGGTTTGTTAGCAGAAAATGAATTTGTGTTGACCGCAAAGGTACAGATACTACCAGGCGTTACCGATGATAAATTAGTTGTGTACAATCACCAAACAGGAACGTTGAGGGACATTGTGGTTCGTGGTATTCCAACTAAATTTAGTTTTTGGGGAACCTATGTCGAGAGCCTTCTGCCTTGTCTCTCCTAATCAATATAATCATGGGAGAGGGATTGGGAAGCAAGGATAAGTTTCTTCAGGTATTTTTATGAAATAGAAATGACATTGCTTCGTTCATTAATACTTGTATGTCCATACATATGCATGTACGATATGGATAATCTTTGGATACTCGCGTGTAACTATTGTTTGGCACTTCCTAAAACTTATCTATGGTTAGAAAATTAAATCTCTTTTCTTGAAGTATTATATAGTTTTTGGATACTGTGATGTCATGTATCTGAATTTCGGTGATACTTTTCAATACTTTTCAATACTTTCTGGATGAACTTATTTTCTCTATTCTTGGGATTGCGGCATTTCTTATGCAGCACAAATGTAAAATTATTACCAAGTTAGTGGTTGGACCACTGTGTTCTTCCTAAAGGAAAGATTTAGCCACCTATTGTTTCAATTTCATTTATCCAATTGTCACGGTTCCTGGATGAGGTCATATTGGTGTAGTTTTCTTCTTCTTCTTTTTTTTGATCGGGTGTATTGGTGTGGTTTCTTCTCCATTTCTGTTCCATTCTTTAAGCGTAAACTTCAGCTCTTTTGGCTTTGTCATTATCCTGAAACCCGCCCAACCATGCGTTTGGCTTGATTCCCAGCACTCCTTGCAAACCTTCATACATCTGGGGTGAGAGAGCCAGGCTTAAACAAAACCTAAATGGCTTCAGAGTCATCTGAGACCATGACAGGACAACGATCTGGTACCAATCTAGGCAACCCCTTTTGAAAAACCTTAAAATGTTCAAGCCAGTCATGTGACATTAAGAATCGATCCAACCTGCTAAGAGTAGCTGTATCCTGGAAGGTAGACCATGTAAAATTTCTCCCAAATCCCAATCATAGGTAGATCCTTCAATTCAATTAGTTTAATGAATTCAAAGAAGTCTCTCATACCCCTGTCTATTCTTATGCATCCAGATCTTTCCCCTACAGATTTAATTTCATCATGTGTTATGCATGGGAACTTTCTTCAATTGTGTTACTGACAATGCTGGTGAATGATACCTTCAAAAGAAAGGTTAACTCTTCTCTTCCAACCACAAGAATTTGTGTCTTCTTCTCACACATGTGTGCAATGGAAGTTTCATGTTTCAAAGGCATTGTATATTCGTACTTGTGATGGAAGTTTTGTGGTTAGACTTCAGTGGCATCTCATAGATTTATGATGTATTGAACCAGAGATTTGGAACATTCTAGCTCTTTGTTGTAAGCTGCGGAATGCACTGAATACTGATCTTGTTCACCCTGTAAACTTTAACTTGTCATGGCACTACACGTTCACTCGGGATTCACTTTATGTTGTTGAGTATGTGTGCTTGTACACTAATACTTATCATTTAATTGCTCTGCAAAATTTTTTCTTCATTTGAAACATTACTTGTGGCATTCTTGCAGTTTTCTTGATGTACATTCGTTGGGTCTTCAAAAACATTTTTAGCCATGTAGAGCAGATATCTCAGGTTTCTATATGTTTGCGTAAGTTGTCTAATTCTTTCTTCTTGGTTAAGCTATCGTCCAACTTAAGTGACCGCATTTAACTTGCAAGTTCTAACTTTTCCCTTTTGAAATGAGAAGCCATTAGGCGTATGCTACGGTTTTTCGCAAAAAATATTAAACCTTTGTTTACTCTATTTTTGCGAACAAGCCTTCTCAGTCTCCACATAAAAGGGCCCTTGTGAAGAGTTCGACAAATTAAGAATTTGACAATCACACCTTCTCACAGTTCCATAATACTTCCTCAATCCCAATTTGTTTGCCCCTTCGTACTACTTCATAAATCTCAGAAAATCATCAATAGTTTCTGATTTATTGCTTTTGGATGATTTTGAAAACTGGCTACAAGAACCACGTGAGATCTTTTGGTTGGTTAAAAAATCTCGATTTTGTTCCTTTGAAAATCCATTATTTGTTGACCTGAGTAGCCAGTATGACTGCCAAAAAGGGTCTTACAATTCGCAACAGAGGGAGTGTATGATGAGGATTTGTCAGTCTTAGTTGGCACTTAGAACTTGTTCAAAATTGACCTTCAATCCAATACTTTCACCTGTTTTGCAGGAAATGATCGTGAAGAGGTTTTCGAGGTGTTAACAATGCTCACAAGATCTACTTGTCATCAGATTCGCGTATAGGGAGGGATGCTCGATGTTTTTCCCTCAGTTATATGTCCTATACAATATTACGATTTGCAATCGTTTCATTCAAATGAACAGTTTTTTGCCATTTGATGAAGTGATTTTATGGCTGTTATATGTCCTATTAATAGCAATCCAATCTAGGTGAATTCCTCATATTATCACCTAATTTTGAACACAAGATTTGGTTAGGGAGATTTTCACACGGCTTTTATTCCTCATAGAGTGGATGAGAAAGGGTTGTGAGTCCAGTGGAGGAACGAATCCAGATAGGGAAGATCGGTGCACAAGGCAAAGACTTGGTTATTAGGGAACACGGAGTCAGAACACGATGAACCACCAGCAGCCGAAAAAACGAGGAACGGAACCAAAAAGAAACTGATCAGGAGACAAAACGGGAACTCCAAACTGTCGCCATTGTCATGTTTGGGTGGTTGAAAGGAAGAGCAGAAAGCAATGAAAGAGTACTGCTACAACGAAAGTAGAAGGAAGACAGTGAGTTTATTTCTCATGGGTTGGAAAACGTAGGCATGGGCTCGCCTTATATAGGTAACATAACTCATACCTCTTAGTTCAGAAACTAAGTCTGTGTCCAAATTCTGACAGGATTAGGATTCTCTAGTTTAGATTTATGTAATTGGGTGTGCCAAAGTCTGATAGGAATAGGATTTCCTTATGTTTGTTACGTTTGTTTTTCATGGCTTTGTTACTTTCTCTTACCTTCCGAAACAGCTTTCTACTTTTCCGGTCCGGACGTGGTACGGCATCAGAACTCGAAGCTACAATCTGATCCGATCCGAATTTTACTTAGAGAAATTATACAAACACAACCAACCGGTCTCAACCATTGAGTCATTGACACAATCTATCACGCCACATGTGATAAGTTGCGTAAACAGTTGTGGCCGATTAGTTATGTGCCCTATGACTGCAAATACTTGAGCTAGCTTGGTCAACAAGTACCTCCAAATTTCAATTTTTGGGATGCATCACGAATTTATAATGGTGCTTCGAACAGTTCCTACTGTACTTGTCACTGAAAAAACATTTTTCAAAATATCAACTTGATCAGTATCAAATTGTATAAAGTTACCTGTTTATTCTCAAAACCATGTGAACTGTCCTGTTTATACAATTTACAATCGTTTCATTCAAATGAACAGTTTTTTGCCATTAGATGAAGTGATTTCATGGCTGTTATATGTCCTATTAATAACAATCCAATCTAGGTGAATTCCTCATATTATCACCTAATTTTTAACACAAGATTCTGTTAGGGAGATTTTCTCACGGCTTTTAGTTTTGTTTATTTTCAGCAGCGGGAACAACGGTGGGCCATCAGTACCCCTATCTCAGATCAATTTGAAAGTATTTTCCCTCTTCACTTTCACTCTTGACTTTCCCTTTTCCGGATTCTCATTTTCAGGATACATTGTTGTTCTGGGGTTTTGTTCATTACTATGGTATTGCTGTTAGAGGACAGGCCTTAGTTACATGAAGCAGGAGCGGGGATGGGAGCGGGAGCGGGAGCGGGGGCTGGGACAGAGGAGCGGATGATCATAGAAGTGTGGGACCGCCATTGGGAGCGGTTAGGAAAAATTATTAAAATTATGAATATATTTTGGAATTTTATATTGTTAAATGTCAATATAAAAATATTATTCTACCACATAAAATATTACTATTAAAATTATAAGTTTCTAGTTATATTTCAACATTTTTATTGTAGCACATGATTACACAATAGAGCTCTTGTGCATATTAAGTAGGCGTAAAAGTTAAAGGCATTAATATTACTCTAGAAGGTTAATATCAGATGTGCACATCAACAAGAACAAAACAACTTTAAAGGTACCAATTGCAGCTTGAATCGTAGTCTTTCAACCGTTTTTCACTTTTTTGGGCGTAAGTTTCCGTATAGGTAAGGAACAAGTTCCCGTCGTCATTGGGACGAGTTTCTTGGAGTTTCCTTCGACGGGAACGTAGAAATGCGTTGCCGTCGAAGAAACGTGGGGCATAGTTGAAGGTTCCTGCAACTAAGGGACAGGCATATGGAGTTCGTACTATTCGTGTAAATGGTAATGATGCTCTTGCCATGTTTAGTGCAGTCGAAGCAGCACGTAGGATAGCCGTAAATGAGCATAGGTCTATCTAGCTTGAGGTAACCTAATGATTCAGTTCTAATCATTACTTGTAAAGCTAAAAAGAGTTAGAGAAGATTTCGTTTAGAGTTTTGGAAGTTAGTTGCATTACACTTGTAAAGTTTTGACTCGTTTTTCAATGGATAGACCAGGAAATCACTGATTTGTTTTTCAATGGATAGACCAGGAAATCACTCCACTTCAGGTGATTCCACCAAATATCGTCCAGATGAAGAGATCAACTGGTGGAGAGAGCAAGACCCTGTGTCCAGATTTTGAAAGTGGGTTGAAACTAATGGTTTTTGGAGTGATGAGGCTGAGTCCAAGCATCGGACCTCTATCAAGAACCAGGTAACTCTTCCTCCACTTTGAAGAAACTGAATAGATGACTGATTTCAAAGTTTAAAATAGACTGTCATATGTAGGCTGTGGTTGTGAACAGAACTCTTAATTCATCTCCATATCTATAAGTTTAGCAAATTTCACCTTTGTAGGATACATCAAAGACATACAAAAGGAGCAGCTCAAATCACCCTATGGCACAGTAATTGTCCAGTCCTACCCCTTACAATTTGTACTTATATATGCTTATGATGTAATATTTGTGACTTCTATGATTTGGTATGCTGTTAGCTGCATTAAGTACATTTATGAATCGTTGTGCCTCCCTCCCTTCTATAATGTTTCATTTAAGAAGTTGATTTTCCCCCTCCTTAAACTGTATAAAATTAATATATTTCCCTCTATCTACCGTGTTTGTATCCTGTTTTTTTGGATAGCATTTCCGGGTCTGATGTCCATATTTGCCTTCGTATGCATGCCCGTGTCTATTAATTAGTTCACACACACCCCAACTGAAGCATGCAAAACATGCCCAACACAAAAGCTGGAAAATGCAAAACATATCAATTTGTCATTGTCAAGCAATTATATGGGCATGAAACATTCTTAGATTTTCCGTTTACTTTTTGAAAGTGACTGTTAAGAGCTGATTACAAATAGATGGTCTAAGGTTGGCTAGCTCATTAGGTCAACACGGATTCCTTGTGCAGGATGGGATTTTTTTTGTCTGGAGATTGGAATTTATAAGAAATCTCTTGAATACTTTGATTGTTAATTTTACGGAGCCCACATGCGTAAAGATGAGTGTTTCCATGTGATGCCATAATGCCACCATGCAGAGTGACTTTTTTTAAAATGATGAAAGTGATGAATATATTATATGTGACATTTGAGTTTGTTATAATGCAGGTAATTGAGGAATTCGCAAAGATTGATATGCTTCTCAAAGTCAAGGGAGAGACGACGTGGAGAAGTTCAAAAGTCCGAGTCCACAAGAACAATGAAGGTGTCTTCCGTTTGAATTAGATGTAGCCAGATAATTCTTGGACTCATTCAAAAGTCAGAATCATGCAACCGCTTGACAAACTACTAACATTTGGTGTTATCTCCCCTACTCTTGTTGGCCGTTAGAAGGGCCTTTGTATTCTTTTTTATGCTTTCAAGTAATTGAGGGGTCCAACAGGATGGCGGTGTTTATGTGCCACTTGGATCCTTGTGTCCGTTTGAAAATGCTGTAACTGCTTTCCAACTTTTGTCAGCAAATATAGGTTTTTTGAACTAAGGAAATAGGGCTCTAAAGTATAACAACTACTGAATCTTGCATTTGATATGCAGAAACTATTGTTCTGATTGCTGAAACTGATTCCCAATATGCTGAAACTACATTTGAATTGCTGAAATTGGTTCCAACTGTTGCTCTTTTTCTTGATCGAAAGCTGGCTTTTGAACTGCTAAATTGCGAAAATAAGAATTGCGTAATACCTAAACTGGTTACTTTAGGCGAAGCTTACAATATAGTGACGACCCAAAAGAGAAGATGGGGAAAGATTTTTTTGACCAATTGCTCTCAGTTTGCTTAGTATATCCATTTTGACTTCTGCTCGTTAAATGACAAGCAATTTTCTATGACTCATCAAGTCTTGGGCTCATGAAACACTATACATCCAGGCTTTACAAATTAAAAAGCCTCGATTTCATATGATCTAATCAACAGGGAAAGCAAGTGCAATTTCTAATGGACGGAACTTGTAGAGCATTTGGAGGATGAAACACTCAGTTTAAGGCCGGAATGCAGAATGCACAAACCTTTTGAATACACGTTAAGCATCGTAGAGCTTCTCTCACCGGGTCCTCATAAATTTCAGTTCTATTTCTTCACGAGTTACAAAAGTGAACGTTGAGGTAACAAAAGATATGGAATGTGTAAATAGAAAATGCTTTCAAAGAAAAATAACATAAACATTACCACGTGCAAGGCACTTGTAATTCCACTAGTAGTATATGGTTCTTTTTTCTTTTTTTTTTTGGTCATATGGGTCAGCAGAGTGCTAATATGTTACCACTGGGGAGAGAAATGAGACAACTAACTTGACAAGCTTGTATATGGTTGTCCGGGCACACTCAAATCACAGTTGTATTCAATTCTATGTTAACCATTCAAGTATTTGTTTTGTTTTGTTTCGTTTTTTCTTCAAACTCTCATATGAATAAATCAATCTCATTTAGTGGTCATATGATATACATTAGCGGGGGTCAGCGGAGTGCTAATATGTTAGCACCGGGGAAAAAAATGAGACAACTAACTTGACAAGCTTGTATATGGTTGTTCGGGCACACTCAAATCACAGTTATATTCAATTCTATGTTAACCATTCAAGTACATTTGTTTTGTTTTGTTTTTTCTACAAACTCTCGTATGAATAAATCAATCTCATTTGGCAAAAGCCAAAATTTTCTTCGCTAACATCAACGGTCAAAGCTATTTCGTGATCTCAAAGTCACAAAATTATTTTTCAAATTTATTATGCTTAATTATTCTATTCATACCAACGCATCGTACGAGATTAGCCCATGGACTATGGCTTTTTGTTAATAAAATAATTAGTTTTAAGTTTGGTTTGTCTTCCTCTCATTTTTTAGTAAATGAGTTTATTATTGATCTCATGATTCTCATGGGTTTATTATTGAGTGTATTGTTTGTCTACCCTTCCTCTCCAAAGGTTGCAATGGTTTGCCATCTCCAAATTATTCATTACATTCTATCGTCTATTCGGTAGAATGTCAACATTGAATGTGACATTCATCGATGAACGGAAAAGTACGGAAAAGTTAACAAAACTTACAACGCGCATATACATATCAACACATAACCAATAAACGAAGGGCGAAGGGCGAAGCACAAAAATCTAAAAAAACACAAATCAAAGAACCCCTTGCAACAAACAAATCAACAAAACACCTACCATTACATAAGATCCAATACAGATCGATTGCATCCGATTATCCTTCGCTAAACCCAAAAAAATATAATTCCATTAGAGAAAGGAAAAAAAAAAAATGAGCACAAGGCAACGTGCTTTGCACGTCTCAACTAAGACTAGTTGTTGTAATATAGAATACATTGGTATCATTCCGTTAGCTTACATCAGACCATTACAAAAATAAGCTCAAAATTGAGCTTCATAGAAGCGAGACTCGTTTGGCAATCATAGTATTGAAATTATTTCTCTTCCGAACCCGATTTCTCTGCAGTCAATTGCAGAGAGATTCAATCTGAACCGTTCATCTTGAAAATCAATGGTTTAAATTTGTTGAATCTATTACCGGTAAAAGTCTTTTATTAACGGTACAAGATTGAAAACAAATCTGGACCATCAAAAAGACTATCCGACGGTTGCGATCGCTTGGACCGCATATCTGTAGCGCAGACAAGCCAAATTCTTCTCTTCCCTTTTGCCCCCTGTGTTTACCCTTTTCTTAGGAAGGTGATTTCTATCTGAAAATTTCCCTCTATATAATACCACTGCTCCCAAACCCTTTTCTTCAGTACCACCAACAAAATTCTCCTTTCAATAAGAACAGATTCGTTAATCCCTTCACAGCTTACTCATTCAAGTTATTCAATCCAAGAAAGAAAAAACCATCTTCCCAGACAAGTCATATGGCTGAGGAGAACGGCTTAGCAGGCAATCCAACGGCACCGGCCGATGGTTATTCCCAGCCCGCCGAAGAGGAGGGCGAAGCAACCTCTAACGAGCTCCGCCACCACAAACGAAAGAAACATTTGTTGTATGGCGTAGCCTTTGCCATTTTCCTAGCTGGAATCTTCGTACTCTTCTCAATAACATTTACGAGAATCCGAAATCCCCAAATCCGGCTTCAATCGGCCTCGTTTAGTTCTATTTCTTTTCAATATCCAGATAATGTAACCAGCAGCCCTTCGTTCAATGTGTCAATGAACGCTGTGCTGGGGATCAAGAACACCAATTTCGGCCCATACAAATACGATAGCACTACCGTGTATGTCTACGACACTGGTATTCAAGTGGGGAGCGCAACTATCCCGAAATCGAAAGCTAGTTCCCGGTCTACTAAAAAGATCAACGTCCCGGTAATCCTGGCCTCGCCTACCAATTTATCGGCGTCTTCCATAATTGGACATGAGATAAATGCCGGGTTAATTTTTTTAACCATCCAATCCGAATTGAATGGAAAAGTGGAGCTAATGTTTGGGTTAAAAAAGAAGAAAACTATATACCTGGATTGCTCCGCGCTCTACGTTATGTTTAATGTGGGGCTCCAGACTGTCATATGCTCTTGATATTCGGACTTGTGCTTTAAAGAATAGGGTCTTGTTTGTTCGGTTTGGGTTTCCAGTACCACCCTCCCTCTTTCTCGGTACGGTCCCTAATAATTGTATCTATGGCATGGTCTTATACGCGATGCCATTTCTTTTTTTTTTCACTCTCTATTTTTCACATTTTTACCAAATACTTGCAAAGCCAATTTGTTCAAAAGAAAGTGTGCCCCATCCCCCATCTGTCCCCTTTGTAAAGCTGCTGCAGAAACTATTGAACACACCCTGTTTCAATGTCCTTGGACTAGAGCTGTATGGTTTGGTTGTGGGAAATTCTTCTGGACTACAGAACATGGTACCTCATCAGCTGCTAGATGGATGGAGCTAGGATCTTCTTTGTGGCCATATGGCAAAGGAAACTACATTGGAGCTAGGATATGGCAGCAATTTTTTAGGTATGTTAGGCAATTTGGAAAGCTAGAAACACTTGTGTTTTCACAGGAAAGCCCCCAATTCCTGGAGAAACCATTGAAGCAGCGAATGTTGGCAATAGGGATCGATTATCTCCAAGTTCTGTTTAAAGCAGCAAGACCTAGTCCTCCTTAGCAACACAGGAACAACAATTGGTCCCCTCCCCCCTCCTCTCTTCTAAAATTCAACTTGGATGGAGCATACAAATCCTCCCGCAGCTTTGCTGCCTTTGGTGTGATCACCAGAGACTGTGGTGGACAAGCTCACTTTTGGCGTATAGGTAAGGTTGTGAGAGCCTCAGCCCTTGCTATAGAAGCTTGTGGAATTGCTAGGGAGTTGGATCTCTCTGAAGCCATTTTCGAGTCGGATTGGAACTTATCAATTGCTTCAAAGATCCCAATTCTCCTGGACCTTGGCAGATTCGTGCGATGATTGAAGACATTAGAGAATGGGCTAGGACTAGAAAATGGTCTTTTTCATGGTGTCCCAGAGAGAAGAACAAGGTGGCGCGTTGGTTGGCTACAAATTATCTCAATAGAAGAGCAGTGTTTTCCTCATATTGTATTCCGCCTGATTTGCAAAGTTTACTAAACTCTGATGTACCCAGCTGATTTCGTTTTATATGATTATGATCTTTTCAAAAAATAAAAATAAAAAATCTGATTAGGAGGTTTTCATAATTCGATTTCTAAACTCTACGATTCTCAATCCAGAACCTATAATCCAACAAAATAATCTGCGCCAAACACCCACAATGTTATCTGCGATAATTTTTCTTTGTAATATTTTGTAGTTTGCGTCGATAACAATTAATAGCGCATCTCATGCATTACAATTTTTTTTAATGTCTATCAACCCCAACTTTAAAAAAATGACTTCAAGGCCAGAAAGGTTGAAGATACTTCAACCAAAGGTACTAGTTTTTAATAACTTAGATGTCCAGACCAGCTTATAATTTGCATTGGCAAAGATAATATCACGCACGTAGTATCACGTCATTTAGTTTCAGATTTTTATTTTCTTAAATTTGATTATTTTTAGATATTCGAAGCTTGTCCAAATGAACTTAAATAACACTGGATCCCTCCATTCCACAAATTTAGTTTATTAGAAAAAGACATGCAATATTCCAAATAAAAAAATAAATTACTTCTGTTCATATTTTCACTAGCGGCTGCTGTTGAACACCCTAACGGTTTTTTTTTTTTTTTTTTGGCATTTTAGTAGCAGTATTTTTAGTTCACTTTTTATTTGAACACTCAATCAATACATTAGGAACACCCATATAAATTTAGATAAAACATAAATGAACACCTAAAACAGTAGCTTGAACAAAACGGTTCCAAAACTGTATCCGGTTGTACTGGTTTGACGGTTCACCCGCATTAATTAAGCGGTTTTTGTTAAGGAGGCCAGTTTTCATCATGGAACGGTTATCGTTTAAGTCCAGATCGGAGCATGGTCCTGTTGGTCGAACCGGCCGATCTGGTCCGGTTTTCAAAACATTGATGGTTTCAATTTGACAGTTGCTTTAATTTTTGATTTGGCAGATGAGGTTTTCAGGTAAGTGTCGTTGCCCGCTTCGTGGGTTGATAATGAGATTAGGACATATGAGTTGGCGGTTATATGGGATTGTCTATGTTTGGTTTATATACCGAGTGGTTGCCGCCAAATTGAAGTTTGGACGATGAAGGAATACGAGGTTAGATCATGGTGGACCAAAATTATGATTGGAATTATGAGTGAGCTAGATGGCATGTGTCTACTGGTTTTGTTGGGTTTGTTGGCTCTCCCTATATACGTATCGTAGCTTGGTCAACCGGTCTCAACTCAACCATTGACACAATCTATCACGCCCCATATGATATGTGGCATATGATATGTGGCGTAAACAATTGTGGCCAATTAGTTATGTGCCTAGGACTGTAAATACCCGAATTTACAAGGGTGATTCGAACCGTTCATCCCGAACTTATCTATCATTGGAAAGTATTTGTCAAAAAAATCAACTTGATTGGTCATCAATTGTGTTTGAAACTGTTCGATGCCAATGAATTCCTGCAAATTGAACAATATCAAACATAATTATGTGTGAAATTGTACTTTAATGTCTTAGAGTCGCGTTCTACAAATCGGAGCCTTTTTTAGCTTTCTATCCGTAAGAAACTTTTGTCTCTCACTCTGTTTTATACATGAGAGAGAGAGAGAGCAAACGTGAAATCGTCTTTCTAAAAACATATGTAGTTACTAGAATTCCTGAGAGCAAGATTGAAAATGGGAGCGGAGGATTACCCCGCTAAAAAAATGTCCTTACCCTCACAAACCACGAACATATTAACCTTCTTCTTTTTCTATATGTATATTGGGGCCGGTTCCGTTCACACCCATTTTGACATCCGATTTTGTTTTGGGTCCCACTATGATATTCCGAACCGTTGATCTTGTTTAAATTAGTAAAATAGGGGGCCCTGCAAAAAATTAGCTCATTTTGATATCCATAAGTGCTTGATCCAAACAGTTTTACAGAAACTGTGACAGGAACTAGTGTTTGCAAAACTGTTTGGATCAAATCCTTACCAATATCAAAATGAGCTAAATTTTATAGGGCCCTCTATTTTACTCATTTAAACAAGATCAATAGTTCAGAATAGAACAATGAAACCCAAAAGGGTGAGGTGTCAAAACAGATATCAAAATGAATGTGAGCAAAACTGTCCCATGCAGGGGCCGGTATTTGTCGATAGCTTATCCTCCAAAGTTCCAAACGCCACTTTTTCCCTTTATTCTGAAATCTTGGCTCATTAAAACGAATCTTCAGATGGATTCTATTTCTGCATGATAAAAACAACTAGGCCCCGTTCCATTTATTTTTTCTAATTAAATGTAATTATTATGTGAGAATGATCTGTCTTGCAAAATAAAAAATAGATACATAAAAAATAAAAATCTTAGCAGAACGAGGCCTAAGGAAAAGGGTATCCCAAATCTCTCTTTACATTGATGGGTTGGGAGGTGTTTATACTCGTTTTTGATACCCAACTTTGAGCTAAATTTAATTAGATTGGGTTGATGTTTATGAATTCCTCGGACTATAAATTAACGCATCACATTAATTTTGTGATTCAAAGCAAGTTCCAATTAAATAAAACCCAAGTGAAATAAGTTGCACCAAATAATTTAGATTTCTAGACCAAACCCTTTTTCTTAGGGTCGTTTGATTAGCCAGATAATGGTAGAAAATGCAAGAAAGAAAAAAAAAATACTTTTTTGTATTCACTTAGCAAGAATATTCTAGAAAGTGGTAGAAACAGAACTTTCATGTACAACCCTCTAAAGCATGACAGCTTGCTTTATTTTTTCTCACAAAATATGTAGGGAAATTTTATTTTCTCGAGAAAATCAACAACAATAGGAGATGGATCTACACGGGGGCATGTGGGGGCACGTGCTCCCGGTCAAACGTGTGCCTCCACTCAAAATTAAAATATTTTTAAAAATATTTATTTATAAATTAGCATAATTATAAAAGTGTGCTAATATATAAACATACGCACTTATATATATCTCGAAAAAACACATATCAAACTAGTTTTATATATGAATTTCATCATATGGTGCATTTATCCTTGTTACTTTAGGAGCTGTTTGTCTATTTGAAGCTATTTTTTCTTAATTCTCTTTATTTTTAACCATCTGGGAGAAATATATAAAAATAAAATCATTAACAGAACTAGTTCGACCATTCTAAAATTTGTTGATGTTCATTTAAAATATACTTTAAAATTTTTTTCTAAGATTTTGTGCTCATTTTTACCTAATTTAACTTAAAGAACGCATTATAAACTTTTGTAATTAGTAATGCATACTTTAATTTTGTACAATCTACTATTGTTAACTAAAAAAATTAAACTTTCGCCCATTATAATTAACAGGTGCCCCCATTAGAGTATATTTCTGGATCCGTCCCTAACATCAATTACTCTAACTTCCTTATTTATTCTCTTTCCTCACACCTTTTCTCTTCTAATTTTGACAATTTTATTCACTCCAAAGAAGGATATTTTATTTTCTCTATTATTTTCTTACAAAACTTCTATTCTAATCAAACAGATGTGAGAAAAAAATTTCTTTTTCTTTTCTTTCATTTCACCTTCTATCATTTTCACTTTTTGTCACGCCTTCAATTTTCAACATAAATATAAATGATTTCCATAAATAAAATCTTGCCATAATCTGTATGATAACCAAAATAATGTTGCATTCTCATTTCCTTAGTCACGCTTCCATCATTCAATAGTTCCCAAAACATTACATCTTTAGCTCCGAGGCCCAAATTAACACAAGTATTGAGTATGAAAGAAAGTTAAGGATTACAGTATTCCAAGTCAAATGATTTACAATTAGAGTTACAAATACATCTTCCAAAAGAGATTTACAACGATGACTAAGTAACTCCTCAATAATTAGCTTTCAAAAAATAACTCCACATCCAAGCATTTCAATCATGCACGCTATTGCCCTGTGTTAGTACCTGAAAATGATAATAGGCTTACTAGCCCAGTAGAAAATTTTACGCTAACATTATATGTGAGAGAAATGCAAAAATGATTACAAGGCACGAACGGATGTAGACCACATGACAAGCAATAACCAAGGTTGAACAATCCAACATACTTGATATGAAATTGGTAAACACCTCAACCTTTAATCATTTCAACTTTCCAAGTGTCCAAAACCGCTTCGTGTTAAGTGTCATAAGCCGAAACTCCTGCCGGGTCAATTAAGGGATCTCGATACCCCCTGCCAAGCACCATACCTATCGGTAGGTCCTGAAAATAACCAAAACGAGCTTTTGCTCCAGCCAGGCCAATTAAGGGATCCTGATACCCCCTATCAGGCACCCACCCGTCGATGAATCCTGAATGTTTATCGTTGTGTCAACAAGGGTTCAAGCGTCTCATATCCTCATAACGTATTATTTCAATTCAATCGAAGTTCGTGTAATGATTGACGTCAAAATTTACCGAACAAGGACAAGGGATGCAAAGATACACAACGAACTCAACAGATATGATTAACAACGTTATGGAGTGATTTGGTGATGTTTAAAACAAGTTAGAAATGATCGGGGGTCAAAATAACGAAGTTTGGTGCAAAACAACAAAATCTAATTTTATGCCACTTTGTATCGATACTAGCGATTCTAGTATCGATATAGATGGGCTTCGAAATGCATCAGAGACGGGTATCGATATTACTTTGAGTAGTATCGATACAAACAGCTGTTCGAGCAAATTTTCTGCAGATTTCGACGATTTCAACAACAACAACAACAACCAAGGACACGATTTAATGCTAGAAAACACTTCTATCACATATATTGATATGTAGAAATTTCTACCTTGAGGTCGAAGAATGAAACCCATGAAAATACGAGCCCTAGCTTTCCGAAATCGAAACCAAGAGCGATGCGACTCCACTGAGCTCCAACCAGCGCAATACGGACCACAATACGTATAAAGGGTGAAGGATTGAAGGTTGATTGGTATGGGTTTGAGTGAAATTTGGAGAGAGAGCAAGAGAGAAGGAGAGAGCCGAGAGAGAGAGGAAGAGGCGTGACGTGAGAGATGGAGAGGAGAAAAATGATCTCCTACTCTCTCACCCTTCTATATATATCCATATATAAATTATATATTGCATCCTTCTACAATTAATTCTATCACTTTGACCCCAAATCACATAAATACTAATATTTCATATTTTTCATTTCTTTCTCAATTATAAACATTAAAATTAAATAAATTAAATACGGATACCTACACTCTTCATTTTATTTTGCTCGCTAATCAAATGCACCCCAATTTAATTTTCTCTTTTAATCTCTTGTCAAACTCCGTAAAAACTTTGCTCCTAAACTCAAACAGAACAAAATTATGTCTGACAGTGAGAACGACGATCACTACCTCCGGAGAAACCTTCCACCGGAAATCATCGCCGACGTACTCTCTCGACTGCCGGTGAAGCCACTGTGCAGATTCAAGTGCGTCTCTCCCTCATGGAATTCCCTAATCTCTTCCCCCAACTTCGCCCAAACCCACTTCAATCGAACCCACACCGGTAACCCTGACAGACACCTCCTCCGCAACATCATTCTCCAGTCCACCAACGGCCAAGACCTCTACATCGTCGATCTCACCGCCAACGTTCCGTTTGCCGCAAAGCTCGATCTCCCTTCGCTCCAGCCCCCAGAGGACAAGCGGGTCGATGTACTGGGCTCTTGCGATGGCTTGCTCCTGTTTTTCCATACGGGTAGATCCAACTTCTTCTTGGTAAATCCATCCACTCGAGAATGCAAGAAACTTCCCAGTTTGCCTTTTGTACTCAATCCTGGTCATGGGTTCTACTCGTGTCTTTACGGTGTGGGTTACGATTCGTCTACGGATGATTACAAGGTTGTAATTCTCTCTTACTATGATGAGTCTGAATCTTATCCTCTGAGTGATACGATGATTGTTACTGTCTATTCATTAAAAACTAACGCTTGGAGGAGAATTCAGGACAACCAGTATATTATCCATGAGGGAATTACTTTTGGGTTGTACTTTAATGGTTGTCTTCACGGGTTTTTTTGGAGGGATGGTTCCTATTTGGTACTTGCTTTTGATTTGGCGGATGAGATTTTCAGGGAAGTGCCGTTGCCTGCCTCGTGGGTTAATAATGAGACTAGGACATATGAGTTGGCGGTTGTTTGGGGTTGTCTATGTTTGGTTTCTATACAGAGAGGTAGCCGCCAAATTGAAGTTTGGACGATGAAGGACTACGGGGTTAGAGCGTCGTGGACCAAAACTATGATCGAAATTATGACTGAGATAGATGGTATGTGTCTACTCGTTTTGTTGGGTTTGTTAGCGGAAAACGAATTTCTGATAACAAAGGTAAAGATACTACCTGGGGTTGCCGAAGAAAAATTAGTTGTGTACAATCACCAAACAGGAACGTTGAGGGACATTGTGGTTCCAGCTATTCTGACTAAATTTAGTTTTTTGGGAAACTATGTCGAGAGCCTTCTGCCTTGTCTCTGCTAATCAATGTAATCATGTACTAGGGATTGGGAAGCAAGGATAAGTTTCTTCAGGTATGTTTGTGAAATAGAAATGAGGTTGTTTTGTTCGTTAATAATTGTACTTCCATACATATGCATGCACAATAAGGATAATCTTTGGATACTCACGAATAAGTTTTACTTGGCATTTCCTAAATGTACCTGTGGTTAGAAAATTAAATCTCTTTTCTTGAAGCATCGTATAGTTTTTGGAGACTGATGTCGTGTGTCTGAATTTCAGTTATACTTGTCAATACTTTCTGGATAAACTTATTTTCTCTATTCTTGGGATTGTGGCATTTCTTATGCAGCACAAATGTAAAATTATTAACAAGTTAGTGGTTGGACCACTGTGTTCTTCCTAAAAGAAAAGATTTAACCACCTATTTTTTCAATTTCATTTTATCCAATTGTCACTGTTCCTGGATGAGGTCATATTGGTGCAATTTCTTTCTTTTGTCTTTTTTTTTATCGGCCATATTGGTGTAGTTTCTTTCTTCTTTCTTCTTTCTTCTTGCTTTTTTGATCGGCCATATTGGTGTGGTCTCTTCTCTATTTCTGTTCCATTCTTTAAGTGTAAACTTCAGCTCTCTTGGATTTTTCATTATCCTGAAACCTGCCCAACCATTTGTTTTGCTTGATTCCCAGCACTCTGAAAATCTGCATGCCAGGCTTAAACAAACCTAAATGGATTTGGAAGCACTTCATCAATATGTCGCTGGTATCCGATCACAGTCACAATTAGAGGAAATTTACATGCGTTACTGGAGGTGGAGATGAGTGGTAGGTTGAAACAGGCTGGATATCAACCACGGACATCCTTAATGTTGCATACTTTTGATGCGCTAGAGAAAAAGGTATGAGTTCAAGCTAACAAGACCTTGGCATTCACCGTTTGCCTTTTCTTAGCACAGCTCCAGTATTCTCTATTCAGATAGCTGAGAAGTTTTGGGTATACGATGACTGTCCTGTATCCATTGCGCTTGGACCAAGGATCAGCAGATGTGAGATCATCAATAGAGACAGGACTTGATTTCATCATTTACCGTTAGGTCCTTGACTTGTATTTGCATTTGCCTCCCAACATTCTGATTTTATCGATGGCAGCCTCAGCCTCATGTAATGAAGCAGCATTCCGGTAAGTGCCATACAGAACATTCTTTGAGTAAAACTTCATGCTTGAGTGAACCGTTCCATGATGTATGACTATCTATTTGCCTGAAGATATACTTCTGTGGCCTGAATACCTATATCGCATCGTGACCATCGTCAATATCCAGGGTATGAAAGCTTATATCTGGTTTTTGGATTCCGCCTAGTCCTTACTTATATAGTGTGATTTGGATTGCTGCAAGCAATTCTGAAAAGGCAATTCTTTTGTGCATGGGAGCTACAGGACCTAGAATCTCCAGTTGCTAAATTATCTATCGTAAGCCAAGAGGATACATTCGGATTCTAATTTCGCACATTTGCCCTTGACCATAAGCATCAAATTTGTTTATTGAACGGAACTAATGGCAAATTTGATATCTGGTAGATGTAGTACTGTAAAAATTTGCAGTACTTAGGAGAGCAGTGCATCTATGGTTTTACTAGTACCTCCCCAAAGATCTTAGATCTCTGTATTCCAAATACGAAGAATTCGAAGACAATATCTTTGTTCTCTTCTTAATTCAATACCTGTAAATTAAAACTTCAACATGTGTTTTCCAGCACAAACACTGTGGAAACTCCTCTCAAAAGAAACGACTACTAACTACATAAACTTCTTCGATGGCACGAAGAATGTAAACATTGCCGAACTATCTATATGAAAATGGAAGGATCTACACTTTATTGTCTTCTCTGGTTCTAGTTGTTCTTCTCGTGTTAGTTTCTTTCAAAAATCCTCCCCCTGTCAGATGTGGAGGCTTGTCCTGTCCAGATGAAAGGTCTAGAGTGCCCATCGATTGGAGATGATTTCTAGAAACTTGATGCATTCCAAGGTTACTACCGGATACTGGTCCGTGTTGCCAAACATGGTTAACACTTGTACTGTTTTTTGGAAGCTCAGTAACCACAAATATAATCATCTCGTTGTCGAAATATGAGGCCGACAGATCTGAGACAGGAAAACTCAAGTTCCCCTCTCGTAGTTGGGTTCCATAGCGGCTAATAGGCGAAGTGAAGACAACCACGGTTCCATCAGGCTTTAGGTAGGCTACGATGGCCTGAGTTCCAATCATCCCTATGGAAATAGGATTGATTCCCCATGCCACCCATGTAGATGAACTGACTTGGGTGTGGCGGTACGCTATGTGGAGAGTGGATGAGGAAGCGTTGTGCGTCCAGTGGAGGAACGAATCTAGATAGGGAAGAACGGTGCAGGAGGCGAAGACTTTGTCGTTTGGGAACACGAAGTCGGAACACGATGAACCTTGAGCAGATGTGGAGGCTTGTCCAGATGATAGGTCTAGAGCGCCCATCGATTGGAGATGATTTCTAGCAACTTGATGCATTCCAAGGTTACTACCGAAGACTGGTCCGTGTTGCCAAACATGGTTAACACTTGTAGTGTTTTCTGGAAGCTCAATAACCACAAATATAATCATCTCTTTGTGGAAATATGAGGCCGACAGATCTGAGACAGGAAAACTCAAGTTCCCCTCTCGCAGCTGGATTTCATAGCGGCTAATAGGCGAAGTGAAGACAACCACGGTTCCATCAGGTTTTGGGTAGGCCACTATGGCCTGCGTTCCAATCATCCCTATGGAAATAGGATTAATTCCCCATGCCACCCACGTAGATGAACTGACTTGGGTGTGGCGGTAAGCTATGTGGAGAGTGGATGAGGAAGCGTTGTGCGTCCAGTGGAGGAACGAATCTAGATAGGGAAGAACGGTGCAGGAGGCAAAGACTTGGTCGTTTGGGAACACAAAGTCGGAACACGATGAAACTTGAGCAGATGTGGAGGCTTGTCCAGATGAAAGGTCTAGAGCGCCCATCGATTGGAGATGATTTCTAGAAACTTGATGCATTCCAAGGTTACTACCGAAGACTGGTCCATGTTGCCAAACATGGTTAACACTTGTAGTGTTTTCTGGAAGCTCAATCACCACAAATATAATCATCTCGTTGTTGAAATATGAGGCTGACAGATCTGAGACA
This sequence comes from Rhododendron vialii, assembly GCF_030253575.1. NCBI lineage: Eukaryota > Viridiplantae > Streptophyta > Magnoliopsida > Ericales > Ericaceae > Rhododendron > Rhododendron vialii. Next base: position 14,584,505 of record NC_080558.1, read on the forward strand.
GGAAAACTCAAGTTCCCCTCTCGCAGCTGGATTTCATAGCGGCTAATAGGCGAAGTGAAGACAACCACGGTTCCATCAGGTTTTGGGTAGGCTACGATGGCCTGCGTTCCAATCATCCCTATGGAAATAGGATTGATTCCCCATGCCACCCACGTAGATGAACTGACTTGGGTGTGGCGGTACGCTATGTGGAGAGTGGATGAGGAAGGGTTGTGCGTCCAGTGGAGGAACGAATCTAGACAGGGAAGAACGATGCAGGAGGCGAAGACTTTGTCATTCGGGAACACGTAGTCGGAACACGATGAACCGTGAGCGGAGGTGGTAGAGAGAGCGAGAGACAGAACCAAGAAACAAGTGATCACCGGGAGGCAAAAAAGAAACACCAGTTTCTGTCTTGCCATTGATGATTGCCTTACCAATTAAGAAACAGTGAAAGTAGAGGGGAAGCAATGAATGAATGATACCAAGGGAAGTAGAGGGGAGAGCGTGAGTTTATTTTGCATGAGTTAAACTCCAGGCATTGCCTCTCCTCATGTATTTCTTGCTCTTGCTCCCTGCTGATTGGGCGCACACCATATCCCTGTTGTCGGAAGGGTTCGGTGCCAACCTCGTTGGATGTTTCTCTTCCGTTGTGATGTCATTTTTCCTTTTGGCTCCTTTTAATCATTGTAACCCGTTACATGCGATTAATAAAATTTTATTTCTTTTCCATAATTTACATTTTGTGTGCAGCCGAAATAAACCGCAACAAAAGTTAATTAGATTTCATTAACCATACGACATTCCAAAGTAAATTTATTTATTGAAATATACCAAATTTATGTAGTAGTTGTTGTCCAACTAATGTGATATGATCATGTTGACACCAATTTAATTATAGTCAACCTTGTATTAACGATTTCACATCAAGGGGTTGAGTTAAATGGGAGGCGAGAGTAAACTCTTAATAAGTTGAACGCAACAGTGTAATTCGACAGTTAAACTAAATTTTGATCAATCTTGTGGTACTGCATTATTGGTTAAGTTTGAATTAATGTTTAATTGTTTTTCTTTGTTAATTTTCCAGAATTCTAGTAATAACACAGATTTCGGGTCACCACATCAGTTGGGTCTCCCGATCAAGGATTTAATCAAGCTATGTGTAAGATGGCTTAGAGACCCGAGTTATAAAAAAATAAAAGTTAGAAGTACATTGTTTCGAATGAAAGCAAACATTATATTAATTTTTCACAACTCCTTTGGTAATTATTAAGAATAGAAAAACCTAGCTTCATGGTGGCAAATTTCATGTGCATTTTACAAGTGAGCAATTAAAAAAAATGAATGAATAAAAGAATATTGTATATGTGATCGAATGAATAAAAAGAATTCTGTAAAAGAAAACTGGACCAGACTGGACGGACGATAGAAAACTTGACTGGATCTGCTCCCTCGTCGGCGGTGGTGGTGGTTAAGCATCTGCGGGTAGGATCCAGTGCCTACCGTTGACGAAGCTCTTGACAAGGAACGGATGGGCCAACTCGTATTCAAGCTCTCGAGCCCACGAGACCCCTCCCATTGCCGACGCTGCCCCCGGACCCCAGCACTTGTACACTCCGAAAAACACTGTCCTGTTTCAAATAATTCAATGAGGACTATAAATTTTTAGAAATTTATACCCTTTTTTGGCATGAAGTTTTACGAGGAGTTCGAATACAGTAGTATTTGAGACATTTCAAAATAGAGTCATTGTTCGATAGTCCCAGAGCACAGACACGTGATGCTGCCGGTAATTACAGCACTACACCTTTACGTAGAGTGCATACACTTTGCCATTGACCCTACGATAGTGTGTGGTGCTAAAGTGTTCTAAAAATCAAATGATTATCTCAATCTATAATAGTGTTAGATATGGGGTTTGGATCTCTCCAATTCAAATGGGACCAAGGGATCCCGTGAAAACTATTTTGGTGTCCTATCCAGCTCCGTTTTTAGTAACTAAAATTGGTTCACTACTTAAAACTTGTCGAGAATTTGAATCAAGTCAAAAAAACACGTTCACCAAATATCAGTTTATTTGATTTTTGAACCAATCTAATGATTTTCTTTGATGACCAATGTGTTTCAAAATTATATCGACCGACAACCTGTAAACAAAAATTGTAGTAACAAAACGGTTTCGATTATATAATGAGCCCAAAATGGCAACCAAATATCCTTAAGAGGACCATCCAGTCAAGTGATCCAAATCCAAGAACGTACCCTTTTACTAGTTTCTAGGGCTGCTCAATGAACCAAGCTACTCATGTTTGAGCTTGTGTTCGTTCGTTAAAAGCTTGTTTAAGATTGATTTGTTTATGTAACAAACCAAGCTTAAACATATTTTTAAAGCTCGTTCATATTTCAAGCCAAGCTTGAACAAGCTACTATTCTGCTCATTTGGCTTATTATGTATAAAAAATCAAGCTACTTGAAATCGGCTCATGTTTGGCTTGATTAAAGCTCATTTGAGATTGACTCATCTAAAAAACAAGCTAAGCTCGAACATATTTTTGAAGCTCGTTAAGTTATCAAACCAAGCTTGATCAACTACCAGCTTGGCTCGTTTATCACCTCTACTAGTTTCAATTTAATCATTAAAACAAAAAAAAAGGGAGTAAAGAAATCTGGGTTTTGTGTTAATTACTTGTTCTTGTTGCTGGTGTGGTCCCAGTCATCCCAGCCACCAGGCGCAACCACGTCATCAAAGTAGGTGTAAGAGAAGACGATCCTGGAGTACTGGCCCATGGCCCGGCCCACGTACAACGGGCCCGTGCCCGTCACCCTGCAGCGCACGAACGCGAACCCAGTCTTCTCGTACGCCGACTTCCTATCTTGCGCCGCGATCGAACCGAACCTGGTCGCTATCGAGTGGAGCTCGCAGTCCTGAAACAGAGATTTAAACCACTCACTCAAACAACGAAAAAGCTACAACCAAATGGAAACCAATTGTGCATTGCTGGCACACAGGGCCCACTTTGCATTTTGTACAGATAAATTTGAGTTATTCAATCTTCTAATTTTTCATTTATATTACAGAATCAAATACTTACACTTATCTAGTAGAACGGATCGAATTATCCGTGTAGAATTCAGTGTAGACCTCGCGTGCCAATATGTGCACAATCGGTTTCCATTTGGTCGGCGTCCTTTATACGACTCTTCAAATGAGGAAGAAAAAAACCAACCTTTGTACTCAAATAGAGCTTAAATTATACACGGAGGGTCCGTTTACACTGGATTGTGCGGCAAACCAACATCTAACCGACACGTCACAATTAGATGACGTGTCGGTTAGGTGTTGGTTTTCTGCACAACCAATATAAACGGACCGTCCGTGTATAATTTAAACTCTTTTTGGAATCCAAATTCAAGTCCATACTGATGAATCACGTTTTTCGTTTTAATTGGATAAATTTCAGTGACAACCCTTAGGGCGGATACCCGCCTCACCTATGAGAAATAACAATGAATTCCTTGTGTTTACTATGTGCGTTTCTTCAACACCTTCAATTGATAATTGTCTGTCCAAACACGTGATGAATGAGCCAAAAGGAATTTATATCTAAAATTTTTTCCTATTTTGATAATAAAAAATCATAATAAAATCATAAACTCTCACTCATTTTAAATTAAAATGGCTTGTTTTTTTTTTCCATTGGAGGAGTTGTTTTATCAAAAAGGGTAAAATTTATTAATATCTTCTTTTTTACTACTCAAAAGCACCATCTTTTTGGTCAGAAAGAACAAATTAATTACTTTTGGGTAGAAAATTTAAGCATTGAGAGCTTTTATTATTTATTCTATTATCAAAAAGTTAAATTGTCCATGTAAGATATTTTTGGCTAATTCTATCACATTGTTTGTCCAATAACTATTGGGCTGGTGCCAGTGAAATGAACATTGGAATTACAAGATATATATATATATATTATTGGACTGGTGCCAGTGAAATGAACATTGGAATTACAATAAATATATATATATATATATATATATATATATATATATATTCATTTCCCAAATGTGAGGGGTATCTGTTATTAAGAAAATCTCAAGAGTTTTGAAATTTATCCTTATTTAAATAATGTGCATTTTTTTTCATGGGCACCGAAAGAATGGAGGATGCTACAAAGCGGTGTAGAGCGGCCGATTCATTTCGGTAATCGACGGCTCGAATCTGTATATGATTTGTATGCGTTCAGATTCGATTCGAGTTGTCCGTGCTGAGATGAGTGGTCCGATAGGCCGTTCTGCACCCGCTCCGCAGGGACCCAGCTCCAGGCAGCATTCCCGAGAAAGTTCAAGTTAAACTTGTGAGCTTTAATAATAGAGTGAGACTTTGGTCCGAGAACAAAGCTGTTGCTATTCAAAAAGTCTTTTTCACTTTCAAACTTTTTACACACACAGACAGAATATATTCTAGTACATGCAAAAGTCTATTCTGTTTGCCGTACCTTTTTGACAAATTGTCACATGTGTGCAACTTTTTCTGGAATTAACCTAGGAGTATGCATGCTTTATACTGTGAAGGGGGACGATTCCTGAGAGTGTTTTTGGGTTGTTTTCGAGTCCATTTTTTATAATTCAAAATCATTCATATTTTAGGGTTCGACGAAAATATTACTAATTCAATAGAATTTCGGATAAAAAAATATTAGCATATTAAACTAGAATTCGTTCGTTTTGAAGATAAATGTGTCGCAATCGTGCATATGACAAAATTCACTTAATCAACCTCGTTTTTCTTGTTATCAATGCTCTCTAACAAACTAAAAAAATATGAACGATTCGTACTATTGAAATAAGCTCAGAAGGGGTATACAGATCTTTTAACAGGACCGTACCGTCCCTATGAAAGAAAAAATGTCGAAGAGCGCGCTACTTCTTGAACCCTTTAAAATGTGAGAGACAGTGAGAGGCATTAACGTGCTTACTTTGTACATGGAGCGGCCATTGCCAAAGATGAAGTCGATAGAGCCCTCAATGTAGCACTCCTTGAAGTAATGCCTCCCGGCGTCGTCGCAAAGGGTGTCTTGTGCACCGTAGAATCCACACCCTGAGAAGTAGGCCTTGTCTCCGGATATCCGGAACGCCACCGCTTGCCACCCATGCATTCCCGGCATCGGTGCCGGCGCAGTATTCTGAAACCATATATGCATCCAATCAAATATAATTCCCATTTGGACCGTAGCATGTATCCTAACAATAGCATAAAATGATGAAAAATAAACACTCTCAACGTGCAGCTAGCAAAATACACTTCATTAATTAATGGTATTTGTAAGACTATAAATATATTTTTACTCAAGCAAAATAATATCCTGAGAATCGGGGCAGTTGGCCCAACGATTGTATAGCTGTACACGTAGCTATATTGAAGTACAGTGAAGTTGTGTTCAACTCCTATAAAGATGATGTTGATACTCTAGTTGATGGGTTGGATTGGGATAATATAGGTTCTTCTAAACTGTGATAAAAAAATAATAATAATAACATTACTCCATGTACGAATCACGTTTTTTCCATCTTATCCTATTGAAAAAAAAATGGCCAAAGTACATTGTCAAAAATTATTCAATACTCTGATTACTCGTAGATTGGAGTGTTTTGAATAGGATTTGCACATTATTATGGATACAATAGTTTTTTTTTTTTTTAAATAGGCAAAAGAAATTTTACTAACCCCAAAGGAATTGGTCGGATAATTATTTGTTCTTCATGAGATCGCATGTTCGACTTGTATGAAGGTCAAGTATTCCAAATTTTGGAGCCACGAATAGATTTGCACAGTCATTAACTTCAAAACTCCTAGTAACGACATTTAATGCTACAAACTTAGAACTTTGACAAAGAAAATGACACAAAAAAGGGGAATTTGGAAATTGAAAGGAGAAACCGAGGGGAGACGTGATTACACTCTCACCTTGAAGCTTATGTTTCTAGCAGAGAAGTAATTAGCAAATACAGAAACAGAAGCTGTTTGATAAGTACGCAGCTGCTGCCCATCCGGCCCGCGATCACTCGCTCTATCATGCCATTCTATCACCGTCACCTCCTTCCCTGCACCTTGAAACGTGATGTACGGCTTCGATGCCGGAACCACCACCTTCTCCCTGCCCCGCCACCGCACCATATCATAACTTCATTAATAGGATGACATATATATATGCACCACAAAAAATTATAACTTTATATGTATCTATTTAAAATCTTTACGTTCGTTATGGAAAAAAATCCAATATAAATGCTGAGACTGAGAAGTACTTTACATGTAATAACCGGCGCTGATTTGAACGACGACGTTCTTTTGGTTGCCTGGAGTGACTGAGTCGACGGCAGCTTGAACTGACCGGAAATCTCCAAACCCGTTCACGTCGACGGTGATAAGGCGGTGGCCGGAGGGTCCCACCCATTTGTGACGATGATTTGTGGTGTTGGAATTACTCTCAAGGTTTATGAATTTAATGTAGTGTGGAGCGGCGGCTGAAGCTTTCAGTGATGCACCTAGTAGGGAAAGAAACGTGTATATAGCAAAGAGAGAGTAATTGTAATTTGATGAAGCCATGTATTAAACTAGCATTTAGGTATACTGAGAAATGGAATGACAGATCGATAAGTATATAATGTAGGCAAAATGTAAAAGGAGAATGTCTTGGGTAGAGAGATCTACGTGGGTTTTCTTGGGTTTAGTAGATGAGCATTGGAGAGTTGGGCAATATGTAAAGAACAAGGAGTGAGAGAAAGATTTATATAGTGTACGTACAGAACAAGGAGTGAGAGAGAGATTTATATAGTGTATGTGGAGAACTCTGAACTAAGATCAAGAGGACTTTAGCTCAACGGCATCAGGATTCGGAAATGCATTTAGGTGTTACCCTTTCCGTTCCAAATTTTTTGTTCGGTCCGCAAAACGGAATGTTAAAAATAATGCAATTTTTTCAAGAAAAAATTCAAATATTTTTCACAAATTAAAAATACTCATTAATATCTAGTAAGTTGTTGAAAATCTTTTGACTTTTTCTTACAAAAATTGTATTATTTTTAACATTCCGTTTTGTGGACCAGACAAAGAATTTGGGACGAAGGGAGTAATTAAGATAACGATTATATATATAGCCGATGTAGAAAACTCTGATCTCAGGCCAAGAGGCATACTGGTTAAATGGTATCAGGACTCAGGAGTGCTGCATTTAGGTGTCAGAACTCAGAAGAATGGTCCAAGCTAGGTTTTAATTATTTAACATATTGATTTTTGCCAATAGAAAAAGGAAATTGATTTTTGCACTCTGTTTTTGTACGTTGGCGCTCCACTTTGTACATGAAATTACTAGTAATTTTACGTTAAAAGTAGAGCGTCTACATACAAAAATGAAACGTCAAAATCAGCATCTTAAAAAAAATCTGAACTATGAATATTCACAATATACCTTTGGTCCAACAACATCAGAAATATATTTAGATGTCAAAAAAATGGCGTTCAGAAGTTTAATAATTCCTCTTTCAAGATTTTAATCTGCCAATTAGTCTTAGAATTAAAACTGACTAAATTCTGAACTATGAATAGTAAAGGTAAGTTGTGGACTATGGTTCTTCCAACGGTCATATTGACAACACTTTGTACCTTTTTTTTTGTCTTCCCTCGCAATGAAACAAAGACATGGAGGCTCTTGTGGTGTTGTCCTGGCCTGGTATGTTCCTGAGATGGGATCGATAAGTTACTCTGGAGTCCGTGACCATTTTTTTGTCAATTAAAGAATCCAACAACGTCTTAATGAAAGTGACAGGAAATTTCACATGCAGGCACATATTCATGTGAAATTTTAAACTTCTGTTCGTTGATTTTATATATTATGAGAATAATAAACTTTTGTTCGTTGATTTTATTTCATGAGAAAATGTTAGGATACATGAAAGGTATTCACATTACATCGATGTGAATCTGAATCGTTTATTTCTCTTTAAGGTTGCGCAAACGTTCGCATTTTCGGCCTTGCTCTTTTAAATTAACAACAGTCATCTTTTCCCCCAAACGCACACAAATCTGTCAACAAGCTGGATGATGGTGGTCCGTGGCCATTTGTATTTTGTAAACAGTTTGTGCATGCATGCATGTGAGATCGATCAGGTCCCCACTTTTGCTTCAAAAATGGTTCATAATTTTCGAACGTTGGCTGGAGACAAGCAACACTCCAAAGTCCAAACTAGAAGCAGTATATTCATCGATCCCAATAATCTCAGGGCACATGTTGAAAAGAAAATAGGACTGCTCCTGATGAAGAAAAGAGATTGAGAGTTTCCAGTGGGGATACTTATGCTGATTCCCCTGATTATCGGGAGAAATTTTTGGGTACATGGTGGGTACCACGTTGCCGTGTCCACGTGGTGTCCGAGCAGCCCAACCGAACGGCCCAGATTGAAACTCTGTCTTTCCTCCCATACCACCACTCTCTCTCGTCTTTCTCTCTTCAAATCCAAGCCGTCCAAATTAAACCGAAATAGACGACCCGCGCGGATGAACCGAGCGGGCACCACTTGGTACCCACCCGGCACTGAAAAATTCCTCGATTAGAGGTGAGATCAGGACCCACAAGAAAGATACCCTCCCCTTTTGGAATGTAACTAACGGTCTTTGCTTATGAGGAGAGAGAGAGAGACGTCGGACAGGTTGTCGTCAATCAGGGGCGAGATATCGCTGTCTCCACCCAACGAGGGGTTGTCTCCGCTTGACAGGAAGTTTGCTCGCACCTTGAAGATCTGAGTTCATCCTCGATTCTTGGGGTAGGCCAACCAGATGAGAGATGAAAGCACACATGATAATCAAGCAATTATTTGAAAATTTCATTTTTCACTACATATTGTGAGAGGGTCCACACACTATTTATTGGATCCCACAAAGTTATGTAGTGAAGAACAAGCCAGGGGTACCACGTGGCAATGCCTTAGGGGCCTAGAATATTTTTTTGCGGATAGCCTCATGGGCGTGTTTACTGGCCCCTAACTGTTTTTAACTGCTTTCCGTGAGTGTTGGTTCGCTACGGCCGATTTGGGTGTGTGAATACCTCCTATGTTGTCAAAATTGGTCACTCGTTGGATTTATTTATTCAGGGCATTTCGCATTAAGTAATTTATATAAATCACTAATCTTCCTTTCATGAACTTTCTCCATTATTCATATCATTCTGCATTTTAATACGGGAAAAAAAACTCAAAAACCCAATTTGTTTTGAGTTTTGAGGGAGGCTTGACTTTGGTTGGTTTGAGTTTTGAAAGAGGCTTTGGGGTAATAAGTTAGAGCATCTCCAATCCTTACCCATTTTTTCATCCAAATTTGGGTAGAGATTTGGGTTAGAAGCTTGATTTGGGTGAGGCATCTCCAATGCTAAACACATATTTTTATCAAAATCTATTATTAAATGACACACTTGTAATTGATAAAAGTGAAAAGAGGATTTGAATAAAATAGATATGAGTTTGAGTCATCCCAGATTTGGGTGAGAAGGGATAGAACTCAAAATGGGTAAGCAAATGGATATGACATTGGAGATGAGTTTTTAGGCTTTTTACTCAAATTTTGGGTATGGGTAGTAAAATGGGTAAGGATTGGAGATGCTTTAAAGAGAGATATATAAATAAATAAGAGTAATAATTTGAGAGAAAACTTATTGAAGACCGTACGAATGAAAAGGACTCACAGCAAGTCACACAAACTAGCTGAGGTTGGATTTCCAAATCTTCTTTAGCCAAATCACGTTAAGAACTGCATTGAACAATAATCATGTTGAAATGCTAGGTTACATGATGTTTTTAACAATGTAATCACGTGGCACTGCTAGATTTTATTTGCAAAACACCAGTAGCATTTTTTTGTCATGTCGATCGCTAGAATGCTAGTATGTTAGATTACCACAGAATACCGATCGCTGGTTCATGATTTGAACTCGCAACCTAACAAATCCAAATGAACCAACAATGGGCTAAGTCCATATATAGTCTACTCTGTTGTTGTGAGAACCCGCCCTATGGCTAAGTCCCATACTGAGAGAAATGTAACCTTGACATGAGTTTGCGATTTGTGCTGAAGCATATTCGTTTGTGGCGATTTGACATGTTTTCGTTGTATGATTGGCTTAGTTAAGGGCTAAACTATGATAACTACGTACGACTTCTCTGAAATATGACAATTCAAATTGCTTATTGCAGAGAGATCATGCGTCAGGCAGGTGTGCCCAAGTCGTCATCTCCGAAAGACCGGATTGTACATCGACGGAAGTCGTGGTTTAATTTGCTTTTCTTGGCAAATGAATGTATGTTTCTGAAGCCTCGCAAAATTCATTGCTGCCCAACTTGGAACAATTTTTACCCTATTCAAGAGCATGGTAGCAGGAACTCTACTTTTGTAATATCCCGTATTTTCTTTAATATTAATTTTACTTTAGACAAAAAAATTTAAAAAAAAAAGTAAAAGAAGGCATGTGGCACACCTTTGTGGCTTTATATGTTTATGTGCATGATTTATAAGGTGAAGAATCGTTGTCCTCTTAGACAGTAATTGATTTTTTCCCATTTTCACACAGAGTTCTTTTGTACACATGCAAAGCCGTGAGTTATCCATCATTTTGAGCAAGAAAATCATTGGTGATTTGAGGTCCAGTAGTCGTACAACTTATGGAGTCGATTCATGACGTGGTGTTCATATATCGTATGATATCCGCTTAAGGTATCAGGTAGTGTGTAATACATTTCTATCTAAATCTCTTTGCAAAGAATATTCTTTGATTCTCTCATATTTGTACTCATTTGATGTCTAAACTTGTTGATTCAGTTATTGTCACTTCTTGTTTCGTGACACAGAAAGTATTTGGCTGAAAACCATGGAACAAATTGGTACATGTTTTAGCCCACTGGGTCATAGAGTTATGAAAGATATATGATGGACTGCCCCACGGGGAGTCCAGTATGTTTATGGGGCCCATGTGCCCAATACAAAGTTTTGACCTGGGTGGTGCTTGGCATGTTATCGAAATGAGCCGGGTATGAGGCTACAAATGAAAAGCGTTCACAATGATCTCATTTGATTTGTTATCCTCGTTTATTGAGCATATTCTTATTGCTAGCCATGTTATTGTCCTTGTATTGCATATACTACCCGGGCGTTTTATATTTTTCAGGTGCAAAGCAAGTTAGTGGGAACCCGACTTGGAGTATTTGGAGTAGTTAGTTTTACAGATTGTTCAGAAAATTTGTATCATTTTGGAAGTTTTTAGACCCCACCATGTATATTTGTTCTTGAGGACTTGTAATTATTGGAGATGTTTTAATTTTGAGGCAATGTAAAAATTCGGATTGTCACAACTTTTTAGGAGGAAAGGAAAATTCACATGAAGGACCGGATCGATAGAAAAAGGGGGGTGTGAGATTAGGGTTGCACACCTATCATAAATATAGATCACTAACGCTCGTGCCGGTGACTTTGGGCAAATCATTTGGCGAGAATGGCATACGATAACTCGTAGTTAATTAGGGGCTACCTAGCCAAGTTTGCGCGGTTTCTTGGCAGTTATATCACTGATTGTATCATACCTGGAAACATCATGCAGATAGTGTATCTTTGTACATGGCCAATCGATCAAAAGAGATCCAATTAGATTATGATCTCAAGGGGTAAATATATAACCCCTTCTTAGTTAATCCCTCCTTTTCTAATTCTCCCTTGTTACATATCCACCTCTTACCCTCCCTTCCCCAAAACCTTATCCACCCGCCAAACAAGCAGTTAGATTGTTGCTGATTTTATAAGTTGATCTGTTATGTGATGTTTCATAACTATAGTTGTAATACTTGCCTCGGATATTTCAATATTTCAATTACTTTTAATTGAACTATATGTTTTGGGGGTTAAAAATCGTAAACAATAGAACTTACGAGGGTCTTGTGGGTGATTTGTGATTGGAACATAAGTTAACAATAGGTCTCGCTTGCACACGATAATCTTTTTATAGGGTTACAAATATCGTGGAGGAGATATTTCTCCTCATTTTGATCTCTTGAACGTGTATAGAGAGAGAGAGAGAGAGAGAGAGAGAGAGGAGGAGGAGGAGGCAGAAAGAAGGAGAAGAGAAAGAAGAGGAGAAAAACCCTAGTTTGTTTCTTCACGAAATTATTCGAGGTATCATAATTTTCTTAGAAGTGTAGAAAAAGATAAAAATCATAAACCAAGCTGTGGTCGAATTCATGTTTTTGAGCAGACAGCTTATAGAGCTGCGTCTTTCATCTATTTTTTTATAGTTAAATGATCTTTCTGATTATGGGTCCTTATGAGTTTGAAGGATTGATAAGTTAGTGATGTTTTGGCATTGAAATTACTAAAAAGTATTAAGTATTCGATTTCTAATGAATTTTCGAACACAAACTATTCTGCTGGAAATTGTGCTTCGCTGCACATAATTTCTGAGTTTGGGAGTGATTTTGACTAGGTTCCTTTATTGTAAAAAATCTGAGAAAAATCAAGGATAAACTTTGAAATGTTGTTATGATCTGTACCAAATTTCAAGTCATTTTATTGTAAGGTCTAAGTTTGACGGATTTTACAAGTTGGTGTGTCCCTGATGAGTTTTGTATTTGCTGTACTGACACATTTTGGAAAAATGTTCATATCTTTTAGCTCGGGTATCGGGTTAGCGAACGAGTTGTTGATTCTGAAACTAGACTCGTATGTCTTTCGGTATATGTGAAGGTTGTGGCTTAGTTTGTACTAGGTTAAATCAGTTTTTGATTTGAAGTTGTTAGACGTGCAGAATCTGTGATTTTGGACAAGTTATTGTGTAACTTCGGATGAGCATAACTTTGTCATCAGGATTCCGTTTTTAACAAAATTTATGTCAAAATTTATGTACCGAAAGTGTACTTTCTAATGGTGGTAGTTTCATGATCTAACTCCAAACCTAAAAAATATTATGATCATTCTAAGACAGATTAGTTATGGAATATGTTATCTTTTTGGAGAATTGAGTGATGTTTGAGGTTCACACTTATTGTAGGACACTTCTAGTTATTGATTTGGACATATTTGTATCCGTTAGACATTGATTAGCTTCTTGTTAGCTTTATAGTCTTATGCTGAGTATTTGTTGAATACGTAACTAATATGAGTTAACTTGTGGCTAGGTAAAGAGCCGGTCATTCGGAAGGTGTCGAAACCTTAGTTTAGCATACTTCGGTCAACACAAAGGCGAGTGTGTTTGATATGGTTATATTCAATAAGGTATTACATGGTGGTGATTGTATATCCTGCTATTTGGGATTTAGCTAATGATATGTGTTTGTTGGGTGTTGATTGTACCCGCTAAAGGATTGTAAAGTGAGTCACACCATATCATGGGCCATGCCGTTTAATTAACGGTGAATGGGAATGTGGTGTGCGGGACACAATACCTTGGGTACATAGGATGTGGCAGACGTGCCATTGTTTGTTGGTGTTTATACATGTGGTTATACAATTGGGTACTTGTGTGAGCTTTGTGTGGTTTACATTCAAGTGAGATATTCCTTTGGGTTCTGTGGTATTTTATTGAATATATTTGATATCTCACACAATCTGATTTTCCTTTTTGGATTGCCAGGTCACAGGTGGTTGTAGAGTTGGTCCACTACAGGTCGGCATTTTGGGGACACTTGGATTAGTATCGAGTGTTGGTGTTTTTGATCGAGTTGGTTGTAATGGGTCAAACTCTGATTTTTGTTAAACTCATTTTGTGACCAATGTTGTCAAGTACTTTATGACTTCAAGTTTTTAATTATGTGGGAAACTCCGTAGTGTTTTATTACTAGTGTTGGGATAAGAGGCAGCAACTTTTGTTCTATGTAAGTTCGTAAAGTTTGTTGACACCTTATTTATAATAATGTTAAGTCTTCCGCTGGGGTTTTACTCTATTTCGTGTATGTTCTGTCGCTTAGTTGTTATTTGCTGTGGAATGCCACGTGGTTGTGTCAGTTCGGGCCCACTTTGGGTGTCGTTCTGGGGCGGGGCGTAACAATAGTTGTTAAAAACCTACGATACATGATACGTATCTGTTTGTACCATATTTCACCGCCTGTCGATAATCGACCGAAATGTGACAATTATGAAAATGTTTTCTATTTTATTATTTCGTATTAATAATATAACTTGTTTTTATTTCTTTTATTTGTTTGTATTTTAATAAAGTGCAGGACACTTGTTATCGTCCTACACACTTTGAAGTTGAAGAGAAGTTATTTGGACAAGTGGCATGCTTCTACACAGTTTGGAGTTTGTGGGAAGTTATTTGAACACTTGGAAGATGATGAAGAGTAGTGAGAAGTTAGGAAGTTATTTCCTGCACATTTTGTTTTTCTACAAATAGCCTCTTTTGGCTTCATTGTAAACTCCTTCAACAAATCAAAGTCTTAACTTTGTTCTTAATTTTTGTCTTTCTAGGAGTAAGATTAACTTAACTTCCTTACTTTCAATGAGGATCCGTCCTTTTTTATTGTAAATCTACCTTGGAAAAATAACAAAGTTCATTTGTTATTTTTCTTCTGCTCCACACCACTTCACTAAACCATCAATCAACTCCGCCCAATCGATGGGTCGATTCCGTTCTTGAAGATTGGCGAGTGACGGTCTTATTTTACGAGTCAATTCATCACCACCAAAAAAAAATAGCATTTGAATCATTTGCCATTTCCTTTCCGGTGAAGTCTTGAAATACGGCAAGGAATCTCAAATCCGTTTGTGGAGACAAGCCGCATTCGCCTTTATTTTTGTTGTTGGCTTTGTTTCCCGAAATCTCCGTCAATTTCGATCAAGGGAAAAATTGGTAAACAGTATCCTACGATTTGTATCGTCTCCTTTGAAGAAAGATACGTATCTCACCCTGTATCATTTTTGGAAAAAGTCAGACCTTAATTCAAGAAGCAAAAACGTAAATGCATTAATTTAAGCCGTTTGATCTAATTATGGTATTTTTCAAAGCATTTGATAGAATTTCAACCTCAATGTAGGACTTGTATAAAAGAAAGAACCATACTTTGATTGTATATTGCCTGACTTTTCTTTCCCTAACAAAGGGAACAGAAAACCTTAATGTAATAAGCCCCAGTTGAGAGACTTGAGTGTAAGCATAAACTAAATTTAGTATTTAGCACAAAAAAGTTAAGTCCAAACAAGTTCAATTGACAGAGCTCAAATTGACAAAATCCAAATATGAAAGATATTATTAAAGAAGATATAAATATGTACAGACATTTTTAGAAACTCTAAAATATCTAACTTTAAAATATCTTTGTGAAATATCTAGAGTTTTTTTGTGAGAATTAATCACATATGTAATTCTAAAATTACCTCAAAGTTTATCTTGTATGAAAATATCTTTGTACTAGAGCCTTCCATAGAATAGTATAAATAGAGATGAGTTCTAGTTATTTTGTATCAAGCCAAAAACAAGTTTGAGTTCAGGTGTAAGAATACTCTCATTCCCCACTCTTGTCTTTAGTATTCTCGCTCTTCCAAAAATCTTGTCCAACTAAACAATAGAAACTCCCACTCTTCCCTTCATGACAAGAAGACGTTAGAGGACTAGCAAAGTGGCATATTGGCAGCGATACAAAAGTTAGGCAGGGAGATGGAGAGAAGGAATGACGCATTTGACTCCAGAAAGTTGGGACAAGTCTTGCTCGGTCCAAAGGAAAAGCCAATAGTTGCGGTTCCCACACAGTGACTTGAGAAGTTTTACATACATGCCAGGGTTTGAATGGATGGCAAGACACTCTCTATCGCTCAGCATTTGACCATGCACTTGACACTTTCTTTTGCTACGCAGTACACTCTTCACATTAGCTTCCTATTTTCTCGGTTTTACTATGGGAACTTAGCAGCTTTTTAGTGTTTGTGCTCTCTTTGCATTCTTTTATGATGCTTTCTTATATTGAGTTGAAGTATGGCGGCTCATGATGCCTATTTGCATGGTAGGTTTACTGTGCTTTGTTCGAACATTTATTTGAATGTTTGACTGTCTTCTGGACTACTTTAGGAGAAGTTTTGGTGTTGTATTTAGGGTTTTTTAGGTACTAATTTGGGCTGATTTAGGAGTTGATTTGGGTGCCATTTGGGGGCTGATTTGGTTTCTAGGGCTGATCTAGCCGATTTGGACGGGTTTAGGGGCTGCAGCGGATTAACGGAGTATGTGGGGTGGAGTTCCCGGCGAGGTCGTCGGAAGATATAAATATGTATAGTCGTTTTTGGAAACTCTAAAATATCTAACTTTAAAATATCTTTGTGAAATATCTAGAATTTTTTTGTGAGAATTAATTACATGTGTAATTCTAAAATTACCTCAAAGTTTATTTTGTATGAAAATATCTTTGTACTAGAGTCTTCCATAGAATAATATAAATAGGAATGAGTTCTAGCCATTTTGTATCAAGCCAAAAACAAGTTTGAGTTCAAGTGTAAGAATACTCTCCTTCCCCACTCTTGTCTTTGGTATTCTCGCTCTTCCAAAAATTTTGTCCAGCTAAACAATAGAAATTCCTACTCTTCCAGCAAATGTATCTTAAGATACACAATACGTATCCCGATATGATCTATACAATTGAAAATACATACAAAGCTAGAGATTACATTTGGCGTGGAAAACTATTTTCCTCACTAGAAAAGGATTTTTGGCGAAGAAATTTGTTTCCTCGCTAGAAAAGGTGACGAAATTGAATTTCTTTGCAAATAATATACTTTTAGCAAGGAAATTCATTTTCCTTGCCATATTTCCTCGCTATAACCCTTTTTGTGTTGTAGTGTGGATTATTAATTCGTCTCGTCAAAACGAATCAGAAAAGCAAAAAATTGATCTTTTACCCAAATATTTTTGAAAATATCCAAGATAATGCCCAAAAACTTATATGGATATTTTCA
The DNA here is from genome assembly GCF_030253575.1 of Rhododendron vialii. Taxonomy (NCBI): domain Eukaryota; kingdom Viridiplantae; phylum Streptophyta; class Magnoliopsida; order Ericales; family Ericaceae; genus Rhododendron; species Rhododendron vialii. Next base: position 14,601,453 of record NC_080558.1, read on the forward strand.
AAAATATTTGGGTAAGAGTCAAGATCTGTCTTTTTTGTCTTTAGAGTCGTTCTATATGAACTATTTTCAACTTCGGTACACATTTTTATTCTTTCTAATTCCTCTGATTGAGATGAATAATTATGACAAAAAGCTAAACAATGAATTATGAAAAGTATTTAATACCAAAACAAAATACCAGAGCAAAAATTTAGAAAGAACATGCCCTAATATGTTCAAAAAAACAATAGTAATAAATTGGGAAAATAACGGCTAAGGACGTGTTTTGATAATTAATTCTCGCCAATGACATTTTCAACATTAACAAATGTTCTTAGCATGTCTTTAGCGGGTATTAATTATCAAAACACGTCCTGGACCGTCATTTTCCCTAATAAATTAGCTTCATTTCGAAAACTCTTCCATTCAAAACCAGTCCATCAAAAAATGGGCCTTGGCTAGCTAGACCCCCTGGGCTGTATAAAAATTAGGCTAACCCGGTATCTTTGGGCCACATTAGATAGAACGGGCCTTTTGGGAGGGCTTTCATCTTTTCTTTTCGTTGATTAAACAAAAAATTACTACATACACAGATTTTTAAGCACAGATCGAAAGACAGATATATCCGGAATAATCCAATTCTTGTGAACCCCTCATTATTTTGGGGAGTTAGCGTGCATTGAACGGTTCTAGACGCATTTAGCAATGTTCAAATTTGTGCACCAAAATCTATGTGCACATGTTTTTTTCCCAGTATTAATTTTGGCATGGAAAAAATAATAAACGCAAGAATGATACAGACTTTAATATCTTAGTTTGTTAGTATTTGTAAGGAATTAGTTGGTGGGTTGTATTGGTCTTATGTTTCTTTATCGGGAAAGATTACAATACACATCCCTTATTTAGATGTGTATCATATACACCTCCAAAATATTATGAATCATAAAGAAAATGTTACGAAACGTATTGTTAAAAAGTTATGATTTTAGTATAAAAGTTCCGAATTCTAAAAATGTTATGAATCCTAATGAAAATGTTGTGAATCGTATTGTTGAAAAGTTATGAATTCTAGAATAAAAGTTACGATACACACACTAAAATAGTATTAATAAATTATAAAATAGGTGCATATAATACACATCTTTTAAAGAGTGCATTGTAGACTTTTCCTTCTTTAGATAAGCATTATGGTGTATCGATAAGAGTAGAGTTGAATATTTGTTAACTAGAAGTCCTCTACTGTGAGGAAATATGTCACGTTCTGCTTTATTTAGAGAGCCAATCGGAGGTCTCCTCCATTGAAGTGGGACTCTTCTCTTTCTTTTCTTCATTTTTTCTTTTATTTTTCGGTTAAGAGAAAATTAGTAACAAATTAAACTTGGTTTGAGCATTAATGGCTTGCTCGTTTTGTAACTTTGGGTACTTTAGTTTCGGTAGTGAATGAAGAAAGATATATGGTAATAATTGAAGAGAGTGATAATGAGTTGAGAGAGATAGATAGAGAAATGAAATTAATAATTGGAGAAAGATATAGGATAATGATTGTAAAACAAAGTAAAATTTGGAAACGAACAAAGCCAATATTTTTTTAGAAATTGATTTTAGCACTCCAAAAATTGATGGAGGGGCTCCAAAACGACGTCGTTTTGTGTATCAACATAGTTCAATTTTAGAATCCCTCTATCAATTTTTGAAATTCCAAAATCACAATCCTATTTTTTCCTTCTTCTATAAAAGTGGTTAATGATTATGAACTCGTCCTCACCTCCGCCAGGTTTTGTCTTGAAGATTGCTTTCGGCCTTTTTAGAGGGTATAAATGGAAAACATTGTTCCGCACTTCCACAAAAGACGAAGATTTCTTCTGGGAAATGTATTTTCGTAATAAAGGAATTCAACAAGGAAAATTTTAAAATCAATAGTGAGTGTGTGAATATGTATTAAAGGGTATAAAAAATACACAGAAATATGTGTTTTCCTTGTTTTCTAGTGTGTTTAGCAAAACCGATTCAATAAAAGATGAAGTTCTCTTTTGAAAATTCATGTGCCAAAGTATTTTTCGCCCATTGAATTTAAAATATAAAAAAATCACATAATTTGACGAAAAATTCCTCAGCACAAAGACACATGAATTTTCGGAACAGAGAAGATCGAACCCATTGTGAAGTCCACTTTGGTTAGTTGGAGAATGTGTTAATTAATCATACATGTTGTGGTGAGCCATCAAATAAATATTCGTTGCTAGAGAAAAATGAAAGGTTCTTTAAAAAAATTCATTATGTTGATGTATATATCTATCCATAAGAGCTTGATTTTTTGAAATTTCTTTAATATGCTAAAGCGGAACAAGATACTTGACCGAACAATTGTGTAATTAGATACGGTGAGGTTTTGGTTAATGGTTATAGCCTTGTTGCTCGGTTGAAAAAGCATTGAGTTTAATTTTAATTCTTTTAACATTAAGAGATAAGATGATAAAATAGTCAGCTAAAAGGGTAGATATCCAAAGGGAAGATTTTTACTTTATTTTATCTTTAATAGTTGAAGCCATTATTATTTTATTGTCTATCAAAACCCAAAAGTGTGTGTCTCAACTCACCCGTCTTTAATATCACCCGCCTTTAATATCCTTCATTCAATCAAAGCATTACAGCTACCTGATTAACTACGAGGCAAAAAAGTTTAGAGAGAAAAGGGGGGTTCTAGAGGAATGGGGATGCTGTCAAACACTTTCCTGTTGAGCGGGTGTTGAGCGGTTAATCTGACCGTTCATTTCGGCAATCGACGACTCGGATCTGATCGAGTAATCAACGGTTCAAATCAGTATACGCTCAAATTCAATTTGAGCCATCCGTATCGAGATGAACGATGAAATGCCGCTCAGCACCCGCTTAGTGAGGGGGGCTTGGCAGCGTCCTTGAATTCGAGTTTAGAGAGAGAAGGTGGTTCCATATGTGTTGTATCACAAGGTATGTTGATGGGAAAGACTACATTACATACCTTTTATTTGGATGTGTATCATATGACCCTTCAAAATATTATGAATTGTAGAAAAAATGTTACGAACCATATTGTTAAAAAGTTACGAATCGTATAAATGTTACGAGATACACCAAAATGTTATGCATCATAATGAAAATGTTACGAATCGTACTGCTGAAAAGTTATGAATTCTAGAACAAAAGTTACGAAACATACTAAAATATTATGAATAAACCATAAAATAGGTGCATACAGTACACTCTTTTCAAAGAGTATGTACTGTAGAATTTCCCGTTGTTGATTCCACATTATTGTATGGGAGGAGGAGGGTACTATGAGCATTGATCCACGAGCATTGAAATTTGCTTAATGATTTTTTCAACTCTAAATTGAAGGAGGAGTAGTTGGTCCCAACACTCCCACCGCAAAATTACAAAAAAAAGAAAAAAGGTACAAAAATATAGAGTGCGACTTTAAGCATAAGATCATTTCGGATAATATAATACTTGTTGTACATTCCCAAGCTGACGCTAGGAAAATTACACATATTAGCAACTTGGGTTTGAGTTGACTTTAAGCACGTTGATGCCGGATCCGGAGATGCTTTAAAACACCCCCTGTCAAGCGGATGTCGAGTGTCATTCAGTCGTTCATCTCGGCACAGACGATTTGGATTGAATTTGAGCATATACACATCTGAATTTTCCATTGCTCGATCAAGATCTGAACCGTCGATCATCGAGATGAATGACCGAATTGGTCGCTCGATGCCAGCTTGGCAGCAACCCTAGACAAATTTCTTTTTTGGACATTCTATTTACCGATTTGAGACATGGATAGTGACCCATTTTTATATTGTCCATTGAATTCGTCGTAACCAAATTGGAAAGCTATGACGTGACTCTCCAGCGTGCTAATCACTTTCTTTGGAAGCTTGGGAGTAATTCATACGCTTCAGAGAATATCTGAGCTTATTTTTTTGAGAAAAACAATTTGAATATCTATGGCTCCCTTTTTCTGGACAAATAACGTGTGAGGGTGAGCCGATAAGCGAGCGCAAGCAGGTTCACGATATTGTCAATACTAGAGTTTTCGTTTGACAAAAAAAAAAAAAAAAAGGATATTGTCAATACTAGTTAAAATTTGCATGTCGCAAATTACGATTCTCTCATGTGATATCCTCGTGTGAAGAGAAATTGGACTTATACGGTCTTATTTTTTACGATGAGTTATTCATTTCATGAGTCACAGTGTGTAAATCATCCATGCGAAAATCAAATTAAATAAATATCTATTATTGCTTGATTGCAATGGCGGAGCTAATAATTTAGCTAGTAGGTCAAAATACTTTTTTGTGATAATTGTAAAAGTAATTTTTAGATAATAATCTTCTTTGGCATTCATTGCCGAGGTATGATATTGATTTGGTAAAGAGACTCGGCTTTTTTGTAGTCTGGATTTGAACCGGAAGAAGTAGTCGTAATTTGTCATCTATCTCAACAATTAGCGGGCCGAGTTTGTAAAAGATTTGCAGTGTTAACATACTTTTTTCATGAGTGAGACAGTAAGACACTCTATCATCTATCTCAACAATTAACGAGCCGAGTTTGTGAAAGATTTGTAGTGCTAACATACTTTTTTCATGAGTGAGACAATAAGAATAGGTCGAAACATCTAGACCAATAAAATTATTTTGTGCAGTTATGATTGTACAAACTATCCTATTCAATCCAAAAGCGGACCACGGAAAAGCCGGATTAGTAAAATATTTTGAAAGCAATACATAATAACCTTCTCTGAATCGATACTAAAAATATCTTATTCCAAAATTAGTGTGGACCAAAGACAAAACATATGAGCGATAGCGAGAACGCGTGCATGAAAGTGTAAAAAGAAAACATCTCAGTTTGTTAGTATTGTAAGGAATTAGTTGGCGGGTTGTATTGGTCTTATGTTTTTTTATCGGGGAAAACTACAATACACATTTCTTATTTGGATGTGTATCATATACACCTCCAAAATATTATGAATCATAAAGAAAATGTTACGAATCGTATTGCTAAAAGTTACGATTTTTGTATAAAAGTTCCGAATTCTAAAAATGTTATGAATCCTAATGAAAATGTTGTGAATCGTATTGCTGAAAAGTTATAAGTTCTAGAATAAAAGTTACGATACACGCACTAAAATGGTATTAGTGAATCATAAAATCTATATTATAAAACAAAGCGGTCTTTTGTCTACTCATACAAATATGAGCACCCTTCCAGCCGTCAGATCATACTTCCTATTAACTTTGTAGCCGTCGGATCGAATGAATATAAAATGTCCATTCATACAAACAGAGCACCCTCTATAACCGTTTGATCATACTTCTTATTAACTTTGTAGCCGTCAGATCGAATGAATATTTTCTAATATAAAATTAGTGACTAATTATGGTAATCTATAACTAATGATATTCCGGAAAGGCATGATTGTATAATCCTAATGCTAATTGTATAATCAGCCAATTTTCAGGAAAGGCATGATTGTTTAATCAGCCAAAATTGTATAATCCTAATGCTATATTCCGGAAATTAAATCAATCATGTCTTTCTTTTATTGATTAATCCTAATCCTAATCTCAACTCTTTCTTTTATTGATTAATAATATTTCGGAAATTAGTGACTAATCCTAATGCTATAATCAGCCAAAATTTGAAATAAAAATCTATATTATAAAACAGAGCGGTCTTCCACCAAAATTGTGCAAAAATACATTTGCAGGGGAGTGGCGTTAACAAAAAATAGAGTGGCAAAATCATTTCCCTTTAAATTTTATGACTACCTAAATACGAGTAAGTTTTAATTTAAATTTTATTGACCAAAGAAATGCCATAATTGATTCCATGATTTGGGCATCTAGATTATAGAAAGAGTACGTAATAAAGAAATTTTGATATGATCATCTATAATACAATTCATGACCATGTGGGAACCACATAAATTCACTCCATAAATCTTAACCATTAATTTTTTCCTACATAAACGAATTTTTGGTAATGATGGTTTTACATTCCACAGTTTAATCCCCATGACTTGCTGGATTTCCAAATTGAAAAGGAAAGCATTCCGTGATTTTTGGTGATTACGATTCGGTGATTTCCCTCAGCATTCCGTGATTAGGATTCCGTGATTTTTGGTAAAAGATTTTTTGATAATTAGGAAGAGCTTATTGCTGTGATTACCTTATTACCGAAAAGGAATCCTCCTCCTATCCCTTTTGTTTCAAACTTTTCTCCCCATCCTTTCAATCGATGAATGGTTCGTGGCTATAGATTGATGTTGTGAAAGGGTCAGAGGTAAACCTTAGAAACTGAAACTGTAGTCCACTAAGTTCAGTGTATGGATTATTTCAATTCCTAACATTTTATTTTTTCCTTAATGCAGGTCATTTAACTTATAGGTTTACCGATAAATCATGATACAGGATATTCCATTAGAATGTAACTTATGGGTTTACCATGTTTCAAGGTCATCATCTTCCCTTTCTCCATGTTTCCTGTAACTTTTTTTTTCCTTACTGTAGAGGAGGTTTCATCAAGTGAGAATGTAAGCAAGCTCTGGTTTCATTGGGCCAAGGGAAAAAAAGTAAGCTCTGGTAGCGAAATTGCTTTAATTTTTTGTTCGATGTGCATTTTTCACCCATAATTGGTAGGATCTTATCTCAATAATAGAACATCCTTTTTACTTTGAAAAAAGTTTTGGGATATATGTGAAGTAGGCAACCCTTTGTATCATGGAAAAAACTTAAAAAGTACTCATTGATTATTTGGGTTATCAAATATATTGTAGTACATGCTTTTGATGCTGATGAAAATTGCTCTTTTCTCATTTTTTTGACAGGTAGGGTATTCTTAAGAGAGTTTGATTCAAAGTAATAAGCAAAAAGCCCTATGTGTCAGTTTTGTTTGCTTGGGTTTATTAGTAGCAAAAATCCTATTTGTTTGGTTTGATGTGTACAATTTGATGGACCCGGCAGATTAGAGACTACCGACGAGTGATAGTTTGAGTTTATTTCTGACATAGTTTTAATGCCATTGCCATCTATGTTCTAACTCAAAGTTTGTAGTATTTTTTTTTGTTTTTATCATCTACTATTAATTGTTGTAAGAGTTGGCAACTACATAGATATTTAAACAAAGCACCAAAGGATCTACTTGGTCATTGCCAGATATAAATAGTTTTTTTTTTTACCTTTATGAAACTGATTGTCAAGGAGGACTAGAGAGGAATGAGGTTGAATTTGTTGGATTGGATAAGTGCGTAAGATGGTTCCCCTATATTGAACAGGTCGGCCTATTTTGATAAGGCACGTGCAATTAATTAGCCAAAATGAATTAGTACATTTACGTTTGCTTTTTGGTACATGCATGCACAAGGCTAGCTTGCAAGGCTTTCAAAGAATGGGGTTGAAGTGAAGCTATAAAAAAAATGCTCTAGGTGTCCTCCTGAAAGCTTTCATTGGGAATGAAGATGAAGATGATTTTTATATGCCAGTAGGTCTGATCGTTTTATTCTTATTACTCCTCTTTGTTTCATTAGTTGTTGGGCGAATGCTAAAAGTGTGGTGGTACCATGCTCCCTTGATTGAATGTTATGGTTGGGTTATTTGGGTTAATGAAAATACATACATTTGGTATATATTTGTATTTATACATTTTTGATCTCCACATGGATCTTTTTGTCTTCTATTTGTATTCGTGTTGATGTGGCGTCGTGCTTTAGATAGCGTTTAGTTGTGTATGCACGGATTGTTGTGTAGTTCGAATTTTGCTAATGGGGTCTTGGCCTTCAAAAGGTTAGAGGGACAAAACTGAATAATTTGTTGAATACCAAATTCGAACCGTGCCTTCAGGCACGGGCATGCACTAGTAAATACATATGGTACACACTTTTAAAAAGTGGGTATTGTAGACTTTCCCTTCTTTAGAAGCATTATGGTGTATGGATAAGAGTGGAGTTGAATCAGAGCCGGCTTATAGCCAAGGCGAGGGAAACGAGCGCGTCGGGCCTCCAAAAAAAATTAAAAACGAGGGCCCCCAAATTTTTAGAATTCCTATATATATATATATATATATATATATATATATAGAGTTAGGTTCCGGTGAGGGATCCCTCATTTTAATAAAATGAGGGACTCTCCTTCCCGATTGAATTTCGATGATCCGAGCCGCTCAAAGTGATCAGAACGTGATTTTAAGGGTCCCCGTGAGAAATCAGCAAAAAAAATGACCGGGAAGGGCTTCATCCGAGCAGTTTTCATTGAACGGTTCAAAAAAAACTGCTCGGGTGACGCCCTTCCCGGTCTTTTTTTTTGCTGATTTCTCGCAGGGACCCTTAAAATTACGTTCTGCACACATTGAACGGTTCGGATTTTCAAAATTTGATCGGGAAATGAAAGTCCCTCATTTTAACAAAATGAGGGATCCCTCACTTGAAAATTCCTCTATATATATATATATATGTATGTATATATATGTATGTATGTATATATGGTCCACAAAAAATTGCACTAAACTTCTTTTCACAAAATAGGCCCAATTGAAATTTAGGAGCCACAAAATAAATCCAAATTGTGAAATTATTCATTAGAAACACTAATGCATTAAAAAAAAGAAAAAGAAAATAACTTAAGGGTCAGCAGGAACTAACAAGGAAGATATAGCCAATCAAAAAGATCAAAAAAGAAAAAGAAGATATAGCCGATCATAAGGAGTAAGTACGGCAGGAACTAGAAACACTTCATGCTTGAGGAGTCGAAGGGGAGGGAAGACAACAACCAAAGAGTGTGGACGGAAAATACTTGCACACGGAATTCCTTGAGGCCTCTCTTTTACTATCTCCAACTCTCCACCTCTACCAAGTAAGTTTTTTATTATCTTAACCAGTTGACCTAATTGTTTGATTTGAACCATTTGGATTCTGTCGAGGATGAAGCGTTGATGTCCTCTTGTGCCAATCTTGAGGATCTCTTGAAAAGTGGTGAGTTTTCTGATATTGATGGGAGAGATTTATTTTCAGAATTAAAAGTTTTGAAGAATGTTTTGCCAAAAGATAAAAGAAAGCCAATTGACGTGTTGAATTACTTGAAGACATTGGATGGTTGTTTCCCGAATGCATGGATTGCATACAGAATATTGTTGACTATACCGGTTACAGTTGCATCGGAGAAAAGAAGCTTTTCAAAGTTGAAATTGATCAAAAATTATATTCGGTCAACCATGTCTCAAGAAAGATTAAATGGATTGGCTATGTTGTCTATCGAGAAGGAGTTGGTGAAACAGCTTGACTATGGAGACTAAATCAGTGCATTTGCAGCAAAAAGTGCGAGAAGAATAATTTTCAAATGATGGATTTTGAGGTATTGTAATAGTTGCATTTTTTTGGGAATAATTGTATGCTTCTATTTGTAATGGTAAATCTTTTGTATTGGTTTTTTTTTATGACTCTTTGTAGATCACTTTTGTATGAAAAATATAGGGTGGCCTCATTCAAGAGGTTCACTTCCGACCTCCAAAACTTATGAGCCGGCCCTGAGTTGAATATTTGTTAACTAGAAGTCCTCTACAGTGAGGAAATATGTCATGTTCTATGGGTGTTCAAGAAAATCGTCCGAACCGCAAAATCGGTCCGATCTGGACCGAACCGTCCAATTTGGTCCGGTTCTGTGGTTCTATGGTCAGGTTATGGTTCCAAAAAAATAAGAACCGTTAATTTTGGTTCGGTTACTGGTTCTCAATTAATGAACCGTGGTTAGAACCGAACCGGACCGTTTAAAACTAAGATAAATATAGTTATACTTATGTGTGTGTAATTAAATATGTACTCGAATTTGGTAGGTTAATCTTTTCCTTGCTAAATTTAATTTATTTAGAGATGAAATTTAATTTATTAGGAAAGCTTTTATTTTCTTCCTTCCTTTCCTATTCCACGAAATTATCTTTCTATTTTTTTAATTTTATGAGTTCATATTTTGTAAATAAGTGTTTGATGCTTATTGGATAGAACCTGAACCGAACCAAAATCGAACCGGTCTTGCGGTTTGGTTATGGTTAGGTTCCATGCATATATTGGTTAGGTTTTGATTCCCAATTTTCTAGAACCGTTTGAAATGGTCCGGTTACTGATTTTCTAGAGAACCGGACCAATTCAGACCGTGTACACCCCTAAATGACATGTTCTCCTTTATTAGAGAGCCAATCGGAGGTCTCCTCCATTGAAGTGGGACTCTTCTCTTTCTTTTCTTCTTCTTCTTTTTTTTTCGGTTACGAGAAAATTAGTAACAAATTAAACTTGGTTTGAGCATTAATGGCCTTGCTCGTTTTGTAACTTTGGGTACTTTAGTTTTGGTAGTGAGTGTAGAAAGAAATAGGATAATAATTGAAAAGAAAGATAATAAGTGGAGAGAGATAAAGAGAGAAATGAAATTAATAATTGAAAAAAGATATAAGATAATTATTGTAAAATAAAGTAAAATTTGGAAACGAATAAAGCCTATTCTTTTGGAAATTGATTTTAGCACTCCAAAAATTGATGGAAGGGCTCCAAAACGACGTCATGTTGTGTATCAACATATTTCAATTTTAGAGTCCCTTCATCAATTTTTGAAGTGTCAAAATCACAATCCTAATTTTTTCTTCTTCTATAAAAGTGGCTAATGATTATGAATTTGTCCTCACCTCCACCAGGACCAGGTTTTGTCTTGAAGATTGCTTTCGGTCTTTTTAGAGGGTATAAATGGAAAACATTGTTCCGCACTTCCACAAAAGACGAAGATTTATTAAGGGAAATGTATTTTCGTAATAAAGGAATCCAACAAAAGATGAAGATGACGTTACGTTTCGCAAAGAAGGGGCATTATAAAGTAGACAGGATCTTCTCTGTTGAAAATTTATGTGCCAAAGTGTTTTTTCGCCCATTGAATCTAAAATATACAAAAATCACATAATTTGATGATCAAAAAATTCCTCGGTATAAAGACACATAAATTTTCGGAACAGAGAAGATCAGACCCGCTGTGAAGTCCACTTTGGTTAGTTGGAGAATGAGTATATGCTTTACGAGATTGAGATGTATATATAATTTTAATCATCATTGCATGATCTATAAAGGTCCTATGCAGCAGACATACTCGAATCTTTTGGAGTAGGACCCTTCGGCCAATATTGGTGTGTTAATTAATCATACATGTTGTGGTGGGCCATCAAATAAATATTCGTTGCTAGAGAAAAATGAAAGGTTCTTTAAAAAAATTCATTATGTTGATGTATATATCTATCTATAAGAGCTTGATTTTTTGAAATTTCTTTAATCTGCTCAATAGGGGTGTACACGGTCCGGATTGATTCGGTTCTCTAGAAAATCAGTAATCAGACCATTTCAAACGGTTCTAGAAAATTGAGAACCAGAACCTAACCAATATATGAGTGGAACCGAACCAGAACCAAACCGCAAAACCGGTCCGGTTTTGATTCGGTTCCGGTTCCGATTATATCCAATTAGCATTCAAACCTATCATCGGTGTGTGAGAAAGAGAGACGTGAGATTGAAATTATAAAGACTAATCCGTTAAATAAGGTTGCAAAGAATTAAAAGAATAAGAAGGTAATCTATTAGAATAGAAAAAGAAGAAAGAAAATAAAAACTTTTCTAACGAATGAGATTGCATCTCTAAATAAAGTAAGTTTAGCAAGAAAGAGATTAACTTACCAAATTACACACATATATTTATTTTATATAATTATATATATTAGTTTTAAACGGTCCGGTCCAATTCTAACCACGGTTCTTTAATTGAGAACCAGTAACCGAACCAAAATTAATGGTTCTTATTGTTTTGGAACCATAACCTGGCCGCAGAACCACAGAACCAGACCAAATATGACGGTTCGGTCCGGATCGGACCGGTTTTACGGTTCGGGCGGTTTTTTTGAACACCTCTACATTTTATATAGGATTACAGCAAAGCATTTCCTTGTTTTTCAAAATGACTTTTTAATAAAAACATTTTACCTATACTTTTAAGAAATCAATTTTGTCATAGAACATAAGCGAAATTAATAATTCTAATTCTAACACAAAACCTACTGTCACTTCTATCCACAAGCGTTATCAATTGAACCTCAAATGGTACTACACAGAGAAACGTTATCATTACGGCCCACACTACGACAGTAACCAAAATGACAAAGGTTTACGAACTTATACATCTCTATGGCCAGCTCAAGAGGAACAAGATACTTGGCCGAACAATTGTGTAATTGCACTTGAATACGGTGAGATTGTGGTTAATGGTTATAGCTTTGTTGCTCGGTTGAAAAAAGATTGAGTTTAATTTTAATTCTTTTAACATTATTGGCCATGTTTCAGAAAAGGTTTTAAGTACTTATTTTTTAAGAAGATAATTTCAAGTTCAAAATAATGCATACATGCAAATAATTTTTCTAGCAATATGAATCTTGTTTGATAGATCTCATTAAGATCTTAATTTTAAACGGTATAAAAAAATTAAAAATTTATTTTTTATTTATATTATTTTAAATTTTAAAATATGAAATAAATACTTAATTTTTAAGAATGTATTATGGGACAGGCTGGAAGATGATAAAAATAGTCAGCTAAAAGGGTAGATATCCAAAGGGAAGATTTTTACTTTATTTTATCATTAATAGTTGAGCCATTATTATTTTATTGTCTATCAAAACCCAAAAGTTCTCAACTCACCCCGTCTTTAATATCCTTCATTCAATCAAAGCATTACAGCTGTTCTGATTACGGAAATGCTAGAGGCACATCGGTGTGGCTGAGTTCAGCCACACCCCTCTCACATGCAGGTGGAACCCGCTTCAGTGGATCCCACCTGCATGTGAGAGGGGTGTGGCTGAACTCAGCCACACCGATGTGTCCCTAGCACTCCCCTTCTGATTAACCATGAGGCAAAAAAGTTTAGAGAGAGAAAAGACATTGGTGCCGACGGCCACCATCTCAAAATCGTACCGACGGTCTCTCCGGGCCTATTTCGGCCACCGGATGGCCAATCCAAGTCATGTAAAAAATTTATAAAAAAAAAAACCGAGGGGATAAACGCGGAAATCAACGGCATCCGATGCGTGTAGGTGCTCGATCCAAACACCTAATTTTGGCATATATATGTGTGTATGTATGTGTACATATATATGCAAAAATGAAGTGTTTGGATCGAGCACCCTACACGCATCGGATGCCGTTGATATATGCAAAAATGGGGTGTTTGAATTGAGCATCATATACACATCGGATGCCATTGATTCATGCGTAGAACCCCTTGTTTTTTTTTTCATAGAATTTTTAGACGGCTCGGATAGTCCGTCCGGTGGCCGGAGTGAGCTCGGCGAGGCCGTCAGTACAATTTCGGGATGGTGGCCGTCGGTACGCATAGCACTACCGGGGTCTAGAGGAATGGGGATGTTGTCGAGCACTTTCTTGTTAAGCAGGTGTTGAGCGGTCGATCTGACCGTTCATTTTGACAATCAACGGTTCTGATCTTAATCGAGCAATAGACGGTTCAAATCAGTATGCAATTAAATTCAATCCGAATCGTCTATGTCAAGATGAACGATCGAATGCCGTTCGACACCCGCTTAGCAGGGAATGCTTGGCATCATCCTTGAATCCGAGTTGAGAGAGACAAGGTGGTTCCTTATGTTGTATTGTATCACAAGGTGTGTTGATTCCACATTGTTGTATGGCAGAAGGGTACTATGAGCATTGATCCACGAGCATTGAAATTTGTTTATTGATTTTTTCGACTCTAAATTGAGGGGGAGTAGTTGGTCCCAACACTCCTACCGCAAAATTACAAAAAAGAAGAAGAAAAAAGCTAAAAAAATACAAAAATGCTACTTGTACAACCGTTGTGTTGGTTGTGTATGTAATTCTGACCGTCCAGATGTATTTGGACGGTCTAGATTTTATAAAAACTCTTCCAAGGAAAAGTTTAATTTTTATGGGGAAGAGTTTGAGCGAATCCTGACCATTTATTACGGCAATGGACGGCTAGAAATTGGTTGTGTGTTGTGTTTTACACAACCGTTGTGTGTGTAGCACTTTTGAAAAAAATATAGAGTGTGACTTTAAGCATATGATCATTTCGGATAATATAATACTTGTTGTACATTCCCAAGCTGACGCTAGGAAAATTACACATATTAGCAACTTGGGTTTGAGTTGACTTTAAGCACGTTGATGCCGGATTCGGAGATGCTTTCAAACACTCCCTGTCAAGCGGATGTCGAGTGATATTCGGTCGTTCATCTCGCACAAATGATTTGGATTGAATTTGAGCATATACATATCTGAATTATTCATTGCTCGATCAAGATTTGAACCGTCGATCATCGAGATGAATGACCGCATTGGTCGCTCGACGCCAGCTTGGCAGCATCCCTAGATAAATTTCTTGTTTGGACATTCTATTTACCAATTTGAGACATGGATAGTGACCCATTTTTATATTGTCCATTGAATTCGTCGTAACCAAATTGGAAAGCTATGACGTGACTCTCAAGCGTGCTAATCACTTTCTTTGGAAGCTTGGAGTAATTCATACGCTTCAGATAATATCTGAGCTTATTTTTTTTGAGAAAAACAATTTGAATATCTATGGCTCCCTTTTTCTGGTCAAATAACGTGAGAGGGTGAGCCGATAAGCAGGTTCACGATATTTTCAATACTAGAGTTTTCGTTTGACAAAAAGAAAAAAGAAAAAAAAAAATTGTCAATACTAGTTAAAATTTGCATGTCGCAAATTACGATCCTATCATGTGATATTCTCATGCGAAGAGAAATCGGACTTATACGGTCTTATTTTTTATGATTGAGTTATTCATTTCATGAGTCACAGTGCGTAAATCATCCATGCGAAAATCAAATTAAATAAATATCGATTAGTGCTTGATTGCAATGGCGGAGCTAGTAATTTAGCCAGTAGGTTAAAATACTTTTTTGTGATAATTGTAAAAGTAATTTTTAGATAATAATCTTCTTTGGCATTCATTGTGATAATTGTAAAAGTAATTTTTAGATAATAATCTTCTTTGGCATTCATTGCCAAGGTATGATCTTGATTTGCTAACTTTTTGTAGTCTAGATTTGAACCGGAAGAAATAGTCGTACTCTGTCATTTATCTCAACAATTAGCGGGTCGAGTTTGTGAAAGATTTGTAGTGCTAACATATTTTTTTCATGAGTGAGACTGTAAGACTGTCATCTATCTCAACAATTAGCGGGCCGAGTTTGTGAAAGATTTGTAGTGCTAACATACTTTTTTCATGAGTGAGACAGTAACAATAGGTCGAGACATCTGGACTAATAAAATAATTTGGGAAAATGACGGCCAATGACGTGTTTTGATAATTAATACCCTCTAAAGACATTTTCAGCATTAACAATTGTTCTAAGCATGTCATTGGCGGGTATTAATTATCAAAACATGTCCTGGACCGTCATTTTCCCAAATTATTTTGAGTGGTTATGATTGTACAAACTGTCCTAATC
The DNA here is from genome assembly GCF_030253575.1 of Rhododendron vialii. Classification (NCBI taxonomy): domain Eukaryota; kingdom Viridiplantae; phylum Streptophyta; class Magnoliopsida; order Ericales; family Ericaceae; genus Rhododendron; species Rhododendron vialii. Next base: position 14,616,991 of record NC_080558.1, read on the forward strand.
AATCCAAAAGCGGAGCAGAAGCCGGATTAGTAAAATATTTTGAAAGCAATACATAATAACCTCCTCTGAATCGATACTAAAAATATCTTATTCCGAAATTAGTGTGGACCAAAGATAACACATATGAGCGATAGCGAGAACGCGTGCATGAAAGTGTAAAAAGATAACATTTCAAACTAGCACAATCTCTATAGTAGCACGTTCGCAAGAGTGAGAACGTAGAGCGAGGAGTGGGAGTGACCGCTGACGGTCCTGAGAAATATGGACCACAAAAGATAATTCAATTTTACTAGCTTTTACGCGGGGGGAAGTTACGTAAGTTATACACCAATTTGTGGGACGCTTTAACTTGAGTGCTCGGTCGTCCTTTCCACTGTCTGTACCTACCGACCAAGGAACTCTCCGAGGCTTTTCCTATCATTAGGCACAACACCACCCAACGGCTCTCTCTCTCTCTCTCTCTCTCTCTCTCTCCTTCCGACGGAAAACAGCAGTACAGGAGGGCTTTGGCTTATAAAGGAGCACAGGCGTGGAATCAAAGGTACGTAAAGCCAATTGATTACAGTCTTTAATTGGATTCACGTTTTTTCCAATTTTTCCTGCTAAAAGAGGCTGCGCTGACTTTTTGGATCTTGGTTCTGTTCCCTGCCGTTTTTGGGTTATTGTTATTTCGCCTGATACTTGTTTGTTGGATTCGATTTTGAGTAGTAATTCATTTCTTTTTGGCTAATTTAATGATCTGAGAAGACGTGATTTCAAGGGAAATCACTTTGTTTAACTTTATGTAAAGTTTACGCGTTTTAATATAGCATGAAATAAATGATAATAAGTATATATAACGTATATATTTGTATATGTGTGTTTTTGTAGTGGTTACAATTTTCAGTGTTGGGTGTCTGAAAAATGGGAATTCCAAAAAAGGTCAAACTAATGTTGTGATATGGATATCTTGTTTTCGAGGTTTCTATTTTTCTCACGCGCAGGTTTTGCTTTGTGTTTCGTTTTCTGTTTTAATAAGGTGTTTTTTTTTTTTTTGGTAGTTTAGGATTTCATTGCAACTATGTGATGAGGAGCAATTTTAAGAAATGATGAGAATGGATGAGAAGTGGAGAGAAATGATGTGAAAGAAAACTCTCATTTTTGGTCTAGAAGTAGGTGAGAACGGGTGAGAAGTGGAGAGAAAGAAGTGAACGAGTACTCTCTTATCGAATCGGTTTCCTTGCTCACCAAAGATTGTGAGGGTGAACGGGAACCTTAACAACCCCTTCGGTTTGGGTGATTTGTTGTGGAATTATAAGAAATGATGTCAAAGAAAACTCTCATTTTTGGTTTATAAGTAGATGAGAAAGGATGAGAAGTGGAGTCTGTGGAGAGAAAGAAGAGAACGAGTACTCTCTTATCTAATCGGTTTCCTTGCTCACCAAAGATTGTGAGATTCATGGATAATCAGTATGAAACAACAATGGTTGGTCGTGTATTCCTACCAATACCGAGCTTCCTACCAAAATACAAATGAAGGAAAAGAAATGTCACCCTTATCTAAATCTCTCATGCTTTGCTTTCTTATTCAACCTAGCATGATATTTAGGAAACACAGTGGTTTCTTCCCGTTTCATCACTCGGATGAGAGTGCACAATCCTGTTCAGTTTCTCACCCACTGCACAAAACTGACAGTAAACCAGGGCCAGGCACAAGCCGCCTTAGTTGGGGAAAACAACATTGCCCTGCAAAGCAAGACTGTAACAAGAAGCGAATCAAAAAATGAAAACAGTCTTAGTAGTAGGAAAACAAACCTAGTAGCCCCACCCTCAAGTCATGGCAGAGACGGAATTAAATGTGGGCATATGGGGCCAAGCGCACCCCCTCCTTCCCCTAGAAGCTATTTATAGGTGGCGATTCCAATGGTCATGTAGGAGTTAATAGGCAAGGGAATGAGAAAGTCTATGTTGGTTTTGGATTTGGTGACCAAAATGAAGCTAGTAGAAGTATCTTAAATCTGTCTCTAGTTGCCAACTTGCCCAGGAAACACGACGACTGAATAAATGTAAATCAGGGTAGAAATCCACTTGCACAAAGGCGCTTTGGGATAACCTTTCTAATAGCCTGACAAGGTGTTTTGACATTGATTTGCCATCAGCGAAAAGGGGTCCAACCAATTGTATCAGTGCTGTGCCCAGCAGGTTGTAGTGGGCTAGGCCCCATTTGATTGGTCGGATAAATAATGAGAGATATATAATCCCAATTCCCACAGGCTGAGTACTCCCACTGCTGACTGGTCAAAAATTAAGGGATTACCAATACCACATCCTCCAAGGTAGTGTACATCCGACGGGTTGTGAAATTGGAATTGCTCACCAATTGTTGCATTCAAATACTGCAAATGTGTTCCCATGTGATGTGCGATTCTATCACAACTCTAATCTGGTAAATCATACAGGCCCTAGGAGTATTTTCAATAATTTTCCTGAGTCACTGCATTCCTAACTCTAGGCAATTTCCAAAAGCTCAATGGATTATGTTTACAATCTTGGTGTTGCTTGTGAAGCGAAATTCCACATCGTCTAGGTACCAAAGTAATACGAAGTATATAAGCGTGAGGGCACCCTCACTTCAATAGTTACTTTTGAGGTTGAGTTTAGGTACAAGGGATGGGTAGTGGGCGTGTCTCTGGCCTGCACGCAGCGGGTGCTGCAGAGCAGCATGAGGGATGGTGTGAAGTGAAGTCTCACATCGCTTGGGTACCAAAGTAATATGATGTATATAAGTGCACTTCAATAACTAGCTTTTGGGGGAGGTTGAGTTCTACCCAAGATCGTGTAATATTGCTCTGATGCTATATTTATTCTACTCGACATGCCATCGTATTCTGTGGTGGTGGTGGTGGTGGTGGTTAATGAATGCGTAAGTTCAAGACACACACACAGCCCAGCATGAAGCTACTTTTTCTTTTTGGAGTCAAGGTGAATTTCTCCTATTTATTAAGATGCTTATATAGGTTAGTGTCGATTCCTACGTGCAGATATCGGTGCCAAAAGATCTGTTCATCATCTCTTTTTTGGAATGATTACTTTGTAGCTAGCTGAGCTGCCCAGGGATCATGAGAAAGACATATGGCAAATGACCTATAAGCAAATGGGACGTTACTTGTGAGTCAATTAGCAGATTGTGACTCTGATTTTGGACGCACTGAGTTATTGAAGAGATTCTGTGTTTTTTTTCCTCTATAATATACGTTTATTTTTCTCTTTCTTTCTTTTTTTTTCGCCCTTGTACTAAGGATTGGAGAAGGGATTCCGTGACTGGTTTTCATGCAGACTAAAGTTCTGTATGTCCTCACAGAAATCGTAGTCTTGGGGTGACTTTTCTGATGTACCAGCTTCACTTAAATGCTAAGGGAAATCCACATCACTAGGATTTCAAGAATTTGAGTTGATGGAAATTCCATATGATTAGCAGCTTCATGATGAGGTCCAGAGCTAAAGCTGCACTCAAGATGATAGAGATAGGTTTCTTTTCCAGGCTTTTCATGCTGTTACAACTTGTAGCCTTTTCTCTGGTGGCTCACACTAGGTTTAGTTTCCTCTTGATTTAGAACATACCATGTTGGGAACCACAGTTACCACAGAAAAAGTATGTTTTGTATGGGGAACTCAATACCCCTTCTTACATTGCAATAGTAAACTATTTAAGTGTCTTTTTATACATCATGCTTATGGTATTTTTATGTTAGTCCGTATGTTCTCTCCACCAAAAACTGGATCCTATAGGCAAACCTTAATCCCTTTTAGGATGAGCAGTGATGTATTAATACATATAACGGATGATTTCATAGCAATAGAAGTGAAGGCTAGGCCTTTTTTATCACAGATGGCTTGGTGGCGGCGATGGAGCATGAAGAGCGACTTTGTAGTGTATCTTGGCAGCAGTATCTGCTGGTCTGTTTATTGATGTTTTCGTTTATGGTTAAAGGATCTGAGGGTCAGCAGACTTGTGTGTACTATGATAGTTCTGAGGAAAGTATGATTGGAGTCCTCTGCTTTCTTGTAATTTTGTTACAGATCGAGGACTACATAATGCAATTTCTGACAAAACCTGAGTAGACTTCTTCTCTTGAATGCTGCCAATTTAACGTTACCATCTTATTTATCATGCATTATACTTCATCTTGTCCATGCTTCTATCAGTTCTTTTGTTTTTCATCTGTGCGGGTCCTTTGTCGACCAAATTTAGGATCTGATGTTGCCTGGCTGGCTCATCGAGATAACTAACTCTTGTCACTATTTCTACACTTGCTTTGGTGGCTAATATATGTACACTCTTTCAGTCTTGCCTGTTCTGATGAGTTTTACCTCGTCACTAGCAGATGGCAATGACACAGAAAAAAAAAATTTGTTCATGATTATTACAGCAAACCAGAACGTCATAAATGTTCTCCTCTTTCCAGTTTAGAAGTTTGAATGCTGACAGCAAGTTTCACTCGCACTTAGTGTCATCCATACTTTGTTGCAACGAATAGATAATCAGTTACATTTCCTCTCACAATCTGAGACTCAAATGATGAGAGGTTGATTGACATTGATCTTGTTTTATCTTTTTGCAGAGTATGTTGCTTCCATGGGAACAGTAAATGGAATAGCTGTTTGATTCTTTATATCAACGTTTAGGCTGTCCTACAAGTTTAGTGGACGCATAACAGGACAACACAGCTACTCCCGTCATCAAGATTTCCCAAGTGAGAATGCGTGCCCTTTTGTACAAGTGAGCAATTTAACAAGGTCCCGACGGCGAGTTATCGTTGATACATGACACTGCATTCTGTAGCTAAACCAATCATTACTTAAATGCAAACATCCCAGGATCAACAAAATTCAGGAATCCACCAATTGTACCACCAGCCGATGCAGCAGGTTGATCCTTGCTGCTTTTCTCCTTTCCAAATTTTGAACACGGTCCCTGAAAATGGAAGCCAAGTAACCCAAGTGTCTTTTCAATCTTACAATGAACCCTACTTCACGCTGGAATCATCTCCAGCGATGGCTGATTATTTTGTTTATGACTCCCCTTCTGCCGTGAGCATTTCCTCCAACAGGACTCCCTTTTCACCACAGGGTTCTCAGTCATACCTATCAGAGCCACAGCAATCCTCTGACAATGCTTACGGATCCCCAGGTAGTGGGTGTTCCGTCGTTCAAGATGGTAGTGAACTAAGTCATATATTGAGAGATTTGGAGAATGAATTGTTGGGGCCTGAATCTTATGGCGATGACAACCAAGCATATTTCTCAGCAAGTTCAAATCAAATGATGGAAGTAGATTCCATCTCAGACTTGAATCAAGTGCTCATTGCCTGTGCAGAAGCAATATCTGATGAAGATATGCAGACTGCAGTAAAATTAATGGATGCGTTAGAAGGAAGGGTTTCAGTTGTTGGGGAACCCATTGAACGGTTGGGTGCTTACATGTTGGAGGGGCTTAAAGCAAGATTGTTATCCTCTGGCAGTTTAATCTACAAAAAACTCAAGTGCAAAGAACCAACTGGCCCGGAGCTGATGTCCTCCATGCATGTCCTATATCAGATTTGCCCTCACTACAAGTTCGCCTATAATTCTTCCAATGCCGTGATTTGGAAAGCTATGGAAAATGAAGACAGAATCCACATAATTGATTTCCAGATAGCTCAAGGGAGCCAGTGGATGTCCCTCATTGAAGTTCTTGCAAAGCGGCCTGGTGGGGCCCCATGCATCCGCATCACGGGTGTAGACAACTCCGAATCGGCTTACGCTCGAGGTGGAGGACTCGACCTCGTGGGCCAAAGGCTATCGAACTTTGCTTTATCATTTGGGGTCCCATTTGAATTCCACAATGCAGCTATTTCCGGATGTGAGGTCGAACTAGACAATCTTAGAATTCAACGTGGAGAAGCTTTGGCGGTGAATTTCCCTTACGTGTTGCACCACATGCCAGATGAGAGTGTGACCACAAGGAATCATCGCGATCGGCTATTAAGGCTTGTTAAGAGTTTGTCGCCCAAGGTTGTGACTCTCATTGAGCAAGAATCAAATACAAATACCGCGGCATTCCTTCCCCGGTTCAAGGAGACATTGGACTACTACACGGCTATGTTTGAATCGATTGATGCTGCCCGCCCAAGAGACGATAAGCAGCGGATGAGTGCGGAGGAGCACTGTGTGGCTAGGGATGTTGTCAACATAATAGCGTGTGAGGGAGCTGAGAGGGTGGAAAGGCACGAGCCTTTTGGAAAGTGGAGGTCTAGGCTTATGATGGCCGGGTTTACACCGTGTCGTTTGAGTCCCTCATCTTCGTTTTCCATCCAGGACATCTTGAAGGAGTACAGCAAGAATTACAGAGTGGAAGAGAGGGATGGGGTTCTTTATCTTTGCTGGAAGAACAGGGTTTTGTCGACCTCTTCTGCGTGGAGGTGAAAATGTTTTGTTTGGTTGTTGCTGCACAATAATCCCTGTAAATATTTTCACGTAATTGTTGTTTGTATTCTGTCGTTAATTTTGTAGCGCTATTTGGACTGAAAACTGGCTAGAAGAGCTGTCCTCTGGTAAACCTTGAGCATGGTAGAGCTCAGATTTAATTTCAAAAGCCTTTTGAATTGTATCTACATTCTTGCCTGGGAATGTGAACAGTGATCTGTTGACCAGACAATGTAATAGTCTGCTGTTTGGATTGTTCTAGCTTTATTTCATTTTTGCACCATCCTTGCCCGTAGTTTTGTTGCCGTTGCTGTTGTTTTTGAAAAGAAGAAAGAAAACAGGAGCAGAAAGCCGGTTGATTGTATTCTCTGAATTTCTTGTGGGAATAGAATGAAACCAATGGTCTGACTTCCTTTTGAAGCTCAGGGGGAATCAAATGAGACCAATATTGGTAGCTTAAATTTACGGCACCATCAACCCAGATGGAAGCTCTACAAGACCAGATGATGAAGATTTAGCTGTTAAACATGCAATCTTATGTTTTAGAAAAATGGTAGCTTATATGAGGATTTGAGAGATCTTGGAGCCTTTGCCACAATACAAGTTTGCCTAAATGTTTTCTTCATTTTCTGTTCATTTTCTCTCATTGTAAAATCTTTCACAGGACTCCACAATCTAACCAATATAGCCGGTAGGAGTTTGGTATGAAAGAATTTAGCAGCAGGTTATCAAACTGAATATTCAAATTGGGGACTTGCGCTTGAAAGCGTTATCAAACTGGCCTTGAATTTGCCATTTTGCAGTATTACTGCAACAGAGAATTACATCAATGCCTCGTCTCTTACTATCACCATATAGTGAAATCGTCTTGAATTTGATGGTGAACGGTGGTCAAACGGGCACCTGAAAACAGATTCTGGCCGCGGACATGGCCAAGGTTTCCTTCCACGGATTTTAATGGTTCTTTTTCTTTTCTCGTCACTCGAGAGAAAGAGTATGCCCCCATGAAACTTTATGCATGAAGGCAATTTTTTTCTTATTCAGGATAGGGGCAAGACCTTTCGGGAACTGTCATTCAATGTTAAAGACTGGTCGGGAGATGAGGTCAGATAGGCGTCCACTCCAAGGCGATTTCCGTAATTATCAATCCACCTCCCGTGGCTTTTCATATCGATAATCTACCCAGATGGACTCCAGGCCATCTTCCACCGGAAGCAATGGAATGTAGTGGGAAGCCTTAATTATTCAAATGGTCACTGCAGCTTTTGAAAGGGGAAACCTCCATCAAAACTATCAACAGCCCGAAGATGAAATGCCAAGAAGACCCATTATCTAAGGAGGCCCAAGCGGAACGGCCTTCTGATAGAAAGGATCGAGGGCAGGCAGTAGGGTGGTTCGGGTTACGAGCATTTGTGAGGTCGGTCAGATCAGAGGCATTCCTTCGTTGGATTCCGATTCCATCAACGAGCGCTTCGAAGTTTGTTAAAGACGATGGCAGATGGCAACAGTGAAGCAGCCGAGACGTAAAGTGGCGCGGCGGGTGTGGTTTTTGATGGAGAAAAGATGGAAGAAGTTGTGTAATTGTGTATCGATGGGGGAAGAAAAATGCTTCGTAGCAACTGTCTACCTGAGAGGATATTCTTGGGTTAAATCCCACATGAATCTGGTAGAAAAAAGAATGTGCACATAGATCAAACTCAAAGCAAAAGAGTCATTTTGTTATGTTATAATATATTGCTTAGAGTATTTGATTTGATTAGGACATGGTGTGGGATCACGGATGGAGCTTGGGATAAGTGGTGGCGGCCGCTACGAAAAGGATTTTAAAACGATAAGGATTTTAAAAAATATAATTATTATAAGTAAAAAAAATCCCCAATTTATATAGAACTGCTATATTTTTTTAATTATTTTTTGCTATATATTAGTCCTTAATACTTTTTTTTTTCCTCAAGAAAAGAGACCCCAAAAAGTATTTCAAAATTGGCTAAAGTGAAGTATTATAAAAGAAAAGATCTAAATTAAGGGGGAAAAAAACTTTACAGTAGGATGGAGGATGATTTTCTGGCAAGTTTCTTGATCACATATATTGAGAATGACATAGCTAGAAGTTTTGACGCTGATTCTATCATCGATACTTTTAACGACATGAAAGAGTGTTAGACCCAATTCAGGATGCCTCGCTTTAGTATGGACTCAGGGGGGCTGCTGTCCTAGCCTAGGGAGTCCTGCTCTGGGCTTGGTTCGACGATCGGAAACGTTCACTTCGTAGAGCTCGTCGAGTTGAACAAGTGTACACAAAAATCAGTTTGATCGGATATCTTTAAGTACCTGATCGGAACCTTTTTGTCTTGAAAAGAATGGATCCGAAACACTGGATCAAATCTACTAGAACCCATTATTGGCAAGTTATATGTGTTCTGATCAGACACTTAAAGATATCCGATCAAATTGATTTTTTGCAGTTTAACTCGACGAGCTCTACGAAGTGAACGTTTCCGATCGTCGGACTAAGACCGGAGCGGGGCCCCTTGGGCCGGGACAGCACGCTCCTGTCCCTTGAAGGGGCAGTAGCCCCCTTGAGTCCCTTTAGTATATAGTTTAAATTAAAATTAGTCTTTTTTGGTTCTCTATGTGTATATGACAAACATAATTTACTATAATTTTTTATTATGTAATTTTATTTTTTCCTAGATTCCAATGACTTTTCATATTGTAGTTCATCTTTATAATTTTTTACTAGTATACAATTTGCTATTGTTAAGATAAAATTTTAGCTCCGTCATTGAAGGTAGAAAACTTAAGAGTTACAACAAGTTCATAGGGTTAGATACGATAAGCTCCCTTACAGAAGTTGACTAGTACACCCGAAATTTTTTCAGTGTCGGGTGGGCACGGGTCACGTGGTGCCGAGCACGCATCTCGACCTTCCAAACGTGTTTTGGACGACCCAGACCTGTTTGGGCTTGAGGGGGTGTTTTGGTAATTTTACACTTAAAAATTATCCAAACAGATTTGGGCCGTGTTTGGACGGCAGAGATAGTTCTCGGCACCACGTGGCCCGTGCCCACCCGGCACTGAAAAATTTCTCCTCCATACAGAGGGTTGATATTGTTGTTAATTTTGATGATATTAAGGGGCTTTTTGACTAATAAGTCAATTGGCTTCCTTTTTTTGTCTTTATTTAAATTTTTTCAAAATATATCGCGTCAATTTTTTTGTGAATTATTGGTTTGACTCGATAGGATGAATTGAAAAAATAAAAAATTACGGTCTACACCTAATTTTTTTCAATAAAGATGAAAAAAATTGTCTTATTTTTGTCTTTATTTAAAATATTTGGGTTTCGATCTTAATTTTTTACTTTTTAAATTACTCTTGTTGACGACACAATAATTCAAAAAAAATCGACGAAAAACCAACAAATTCAAAAAATATTGAATAAGCAGAAAAAAAAAGAGTTAAGTCAATTAGCTTATCAAGCCAAAAAAACCCTCCTACAAACGAACCCATTTTTTATAAAAGGCTCGACTCGTTTATAAAGGTTTGTTTAGTAAACCAACCGAACTCAAACACCTCAATAATAAAAATGAGTCAAGCCCAATCTCGATTATTTGGGCTCCACTAGGGGTGATACCGGTTCGATTTCGACCGGTTTGGGTGTATTTTCGGTCAAAACCGGTTATCTGGTTTGAGATTTTTAGAAACCGGAACCGGTTGAGATAAATCGGTCTGGTTTCGATCAGCTCAACCAGTTTCGGTCCGGTTTATCCAATTTTCATTAATGGGTCATATTTTGGGCTCAACACATCAAAAAATTCACAATTCAACCCACAAAATATGAACCAAAAATTCATAATTCAACCCTTTTTTTGGGCCTAACAAAAAAAGATCAATTTTGAGCCCAATACATAAAAAAAAAACCCTATAAAAACATAATTAAGTCCATAAAAACAGTTTTATATAATAAATATACATATTAGACCAATATACACCACAAAATATCAACCAAAAACCCATAATTCAACCCCTCCCCTATGTTTTATATATAACCGGTCCGGTTTCAACCGAATTTTAAAACACATAAACTGGATTGAAATTATTTTTCCAGTTTATAAAATTTTATAAACCGGAACCGGATCGAAATTATTCAACCGGTTTAAAAAATTCGATCCGGTCCGATTTTTCCAATTTCAATCAATTTTCTAGTTTCAGCTAACAGCCCCAGGCTCCACCCAAGCTCGAGCCGGACTTGTTTTGAACGAGCCAAGCTCGAACACTTCAATCTCGGTTCGGCTCAGCTTGGGTTGTTTCTTGAACCAAAAAAAAGTACGAGGGGGAGTCATGTATTTTTTGTGAGATGGATTTAACTTCTAGGATATTCAACGCAATTGTCGCAATATAGATCCGATTTCCATGCTCTCAGATTCAGAAACAGCCCAAATTCTTACAAATCGATCAGGTACCCTTCTCTCCCTCTCTCTCTCTCTCTCTCTCTCTCTGATCTTGAATCCTCTAATGCGTGAAATTTACTTAAATAGCAATGATCTGCATTTTGTGGATCTACGTGTGGAACCATATACATGGGCGTTGTTCTGTATTTTGACTTGATTCGATCTATATACATAGGTGCCCGATACAGCTCGCTGTTCTGCTCTCTCATCACTGTGCGTCCGCTCCAATCGGTTCGAAATGGTAATTTTTGTTTGGATTTGTGGGCCAATTAATTTTGTGGCGATTGTTTGCATCATTCGTTGATCCGTAGTTGAAATTAATTAGGGTTGGAGTTACATTTACTGGTGTTCAAGTCATACTGTCAGTCTCTATGGCATTTGTGCATTGGAAATGGATCCTCTCCTGTCGAATGGTTTGTACTGGACGAGATCCGTCCGTGTGTGGACCGTTCATTTGCTGCTATGAATGGTTTGGATTTGGTCAGAAACTCAAACATGTATGAGTTAACTCTTACCTTTAAGAGTTCATGAGCAAATCCGAACCATTGATTATACCAATGGACGGTCCGGATCTGGACTGTAAATTTGGACCGGAGAGGATCCGGACCCGCATTGCATTATATTTGATGTTCCCTTTCTGAACTAATCATTGTGTATGTTTGAAATGCAGGTTGTCCTCGCGGCTTCCATTATCAGTAAATCTGGCAAAGGTTAACTTTTTTTCTTCTCTTTTTCGGTCCCTGTAACTGAGTTATTCAGATTCATGGGTTTTATATCTTATTCCTTGGTATCTTAGTTGGTATGTAACCTGACCGATGTCATATAGAGTGTTACGGTCTTCTTGTAGTTATATTTGTCGAAGTGTGAGGTTGGGAATTGCTTAACCTGATTCTGCTCTAATACGTAGCATTAGGGTTAAACATTAGTCTTCTGACCTTAATTGCACTTGCTCTGCTTTTCACATGCCGAAGCATTTCAGGGGCTGTTATTTTCAAGAAAATTTTATCCTGTTTTCGTTTGTTTTTTTCCTACTATAGAGTTTGATCTCAGATTGTGGATAGCCTTATTTTTGAATAGTATAGGTTTTATGCACTTATTAAGATTCCCGCTATGAGTTGGTAGAGGTGGTTGGCCAGCACAACCCTTTGAGTCTTACCCAATACTTTAGTTAAAAGGATAAATCTTATGACTCGAAGTCACGCCACAAAGGTGGCTGTGGATAGCACTTATCGTCGCACCAGCTTACGTGCTGTTTTTGTGGTTGTTTGATACTTTGATGCTACCTACCGTAGGATCTGTGCCTACTGGACGTAGGTGTGATAGCCTTGTCTTCTTTCTTTTTCCCATGCCTTATCTCCAGTCCTCTTATTCCTTCAAAATCTTTAGTCTCATTCAATGTTCTAAAAATCTCTAGGCGCTAGTCAGGGGTGGAGGTAAAATGAGCCCAGATTCTTAATCCTAACTCCGCCACTGGCGCTAGTCGGGCGGATAAGGGGCGCCTAGGCGCTGACCCGCCTAGTGCCTAGGCTGGGACTTTGAGAACACTGAACCCATTGTGCTACTATTGATTCGTTGATATGAAGTTCAACAGATCTCCCTGCTCCATCTTTGATTCATTAAAATCCTGTTACTTGAAGAGCACCTTAGTAGCTCCTTATTTATTAGTTTCATTGGCTGCGTTTTTTTAAGCCCTACCGAGCATCTGTTTTATGCATCATTACTGGCTGTAGTACTACAAAGGTTTGCTTAATTTTCCAACTTTCCAATCAAACTATATGTAATCAGCTCCTAAAACATTTTCGTCCACCGCCTGATGTAAAACATTGGTATACACAACTAAGGGGAGTTTTTCCGCACTCATCCGATATCAGTATCATACTTTCTAAGAGCATCCTCTTCGTGCATATATTCCCTAACGTTTGGTCTGTCTCTGGTCCTTTCCAAAGCATACCCCCATCTATTGTGGATTGCCTGGGTAGACAATTTGAAGCAATATAAAATAGATGATAACACTATTTAGTATTATTTTCTTGTTCGTTCACCTGGTTACCAGCATCCCATTTCTGAAGGTTGAGATGAGATGATTGTACCGTCATAACCTGCTGGGTTTTGTTTTCCATCATTACTCTCTTGTTTGTCTATTTTCCATTTCATCTCAGTCCAAGATTCATCCTTTTGGTTTGGTTTGTTAGACTTCTTATTCAACATGCTTTCTTTTCTTTGAATTGGTATTTAAGAATTGGTGCCTCAAATGACTCCAATTCATTTGGACAAGGCTTAGTTTCGTTTGATTGATACCTTACATGTCCTTTCATAGTTGTACACATGTTGGCGTATGCAGTTCAGTACGCCTAGCTTTTCTTATAGAGGTTGACCCCGTAAACTTTGGGAAACTGAAACAGCAGAGAGCTTTATTGGCAAACTTGACATTTGTTGCATGGTTTATTGGGGCCAGAGTCTGTCTTTTATCTTCTGCTCTCTTTCATTTTCTCAATGTGTGCGGTACTGTTTCTAAATGGTTTCATGGAATACATTTTCTGCAGCTCTTGTTTCTAGACAGTTTGTGGACATGTCTCGCATAAGGATTGAGGGGCTTCTTGCAGCTTTTCCCAAGTTGGTTGGAACAGGAAAACAACATACGTATGTTGAGACTGAAAATGTGCGCTATGTTTACCAGCCAATAGATCTTTTGTATTTATTACTTGTAACGAATAAACAAAGCAACATTCTTGAAGATTTGGATACACTGAGGCTTCTTTCCAAACTGGTATTCTCTCTAACCTTGTGTAGCCGTTATTTGTATTCTTAAATAGACTTTTTTTTTTGGATAGGCATTCTTAAATAGATTGTTGAGGTGCATTTTTTTTTGCGATACAACTCGCCTACGTCAGCTCTATATTACTATTCATCGTGCTGTCTTCTATGCACCGGGTTTTAACTGTGATGCTTATACCGATGTTCAACGGGTTGACTCCTGAACCATGTATAGGTTCCTGAATATTGTGGTTCACTTGATGAAGAGGGCATCTGCAAGACAGCTTTTGAGCTGATTTTTGCCTTCGATGAAGTCATCTCCCTCGGGCACAGGGAAAATGTTACTGGTGCTCAGGTTAAACAGTACTGTGAGATGGAGAGTCATGAGGAGAGATTACATAAGTTGGTCATGCAGAGCAAAATCAATGAGACCAAGGATGTCATGAAGCGGAAAGCTAATGAGATTGACAAAAGCAAGGTAATTGCTGGGTGCCCAAGAAGTCTTCTGCTGGTATTTTTGTAAGTTATGCTATCATAAGATTATGGGTGCTGCTTTGCAGATTGAGAAGAATAGAGGTGAAAAGGGAGGGTTCATGTCTTTACAGTCCATGGGTTCTATGGGTTCTGGTAGAGGTGATAGTGGTTTTGGTAGCGAAATGAGCATATCTAGCAGTGGAACTGGTTTTGGAAGTGGTTCTGGGTTTGGATTAAGCACTGATCTGGATTCCTCTTTTAGCAAGTCTAAAGGTTTGTCCTTAAACCATCTCTGTGGATTCCTCTTTCAGAAACATTCCGTCTTGATTTGAGTGTTGGAGGGAGTATAAACCATCTATGAAAAAGAACCGTCTAAGAGTGTAGTTCTTCCCTTTCCTGTTGGTGTTTTAGCATATTTTCCAAGAAAAGATCTATAAAGCCTGTTTAAAAGGTTTGAAGTTATTCATGCTTTCTACATCTCTTGCTTTTTTCTGACAACTTAACCAAATCAAGTGACGTATGCGGCCTTTGGATTTGTCTATCCAAAATTTAATTGAGAATGGTGTGCTTAATATTATGCATTATACTTCTGAGATTAGTGGCGCTATTATTCTCTTGCAAAAATTTTTTTGTGCCCTTTACTTTAGGGACTGTGTTGGTTGCTATTAATTGACTAAAGGTGTTACATTTGGAGTTTTGATTTGGGGCAATTGCAAGTCGGGATGTATTTTGACCTGTTGTTGCATCATTAGGTCGAGCACCTTCATCTGCTACTGCTCCTCCGAAAGGTCTTGGTATGCAGCTTGGTAAATCACAAAGGGCGAACCAGTTTTTGGAGTCTTTGAAAGCTGAAGGTGAAGTTATTCTTGAGGATGTGCGCCCAAGTGCTGGTTCATCCAGATCAGCTGCTCCACCACCCACTGATCCTATCACATTGTCTGTTGAAGAGAAACTCAATGTAACCCTAAAGCGTGATGGTGGTGTCAGTAGCTTTGATGTTCGGGGAACCTTGTCTCTTCAAATTCTTAACCAAGAGGATGGCTTCATCCAAGTCCAGGTTCTCTCTCTCTCTCTCTCTCTCTCTCTCTCTCTCTCTCTCTCTCTCTCTCTCTGTGTGTGTGTGTGTGTGTGTGAGCTCGTGCAGGAGCAGTGCCAAGATTTTGACTTAGTGGGGTCAGAACTCACACTTCCCTCTTCTTGGTACCTTCCATGTGCCCTTCTTGGTCCTTTATTTCTGTTCCTTTCTCTCCTCTTCTCTACTCCTTTATTTCCTCTTCCCTTTGATGCATTCTTTCGTAAAATCTCCAGCTACAACAAACGATTTATATTCAGATTGAAAAGAAAGAAGAAGATACTCAATATTTGTCCAGTCAAGGACTATCTTAAGGTTGTTAAAAAAATGAGGACCATCTTAAGAGGCAAATACAAAATTTGAGGGCCAAGTTTGAAAAAATGTAGAGCTATAAATAGGAACATGCTAAAATTGTAATTGGGCCAATTGAAGGAAATTTTGAAAACTATTGGTGAAGCTATGATTTTGAAGTTCCTGTTGGAGCTGATTTTCAGAATCACTGGGATCAATGTCCATGAAATAGGATTTTTTCAGAATTCACTGGGATCAACAACCCACTTGCCATGAGGTTGCTCTGCCCATGTGTGTGTCCATGCGTGCATGTGCCGGCAGGCGTCTGTGAGCTGATGGTAATGACATATCTGCGCCTGTACGAATGAGTTGCTTGTTTTTGCATGAAACGTAGAATGGTTGATGATTTAAATACACAGCATATCTGTGCTTGAGTTACTTGTTAAATGGCTTAAATATATTGCATGATATTTTGTCTTTGAGGTAATTTAGCCATTTAGGTTTTCATGGATGAGTCATGACAATTCAAGACTAACAGGAACTTCGTGGCCATCTTAAAAAGATGGTTTATGAATGGCTTTGTTCATGCTGGTGAATTTGTGCATGTAATAGTTAATGTGGGAACTGGGAAGGAATGGGTCCATAGAACTCCAAGTGGAAATCCAAACAGGCTTGTAGTATTCCCCTTAAAAAAATTGTATTGTTGCCTTCATTATATTGGTATCATAATAGATTTATAATCATTCTTAGACCATTGTATGTTCTTGCGGGAGTAATTCCTTTTTGTTCATTTCATTGGTGGACTTGTAGCTTTACATTTTGGTGCTTTATCCGATGACTTACACAAAACACTAATTTATTTCCAGATTGAGACGGGGGGCAATCCAGGCATCCTCTTCTTGCCTCATCCTAACATCAATAAAGAGTTGTTCTCTAATGAAAATATCTTGGGCCTCAAAGATCCCAACAGGCCGTTTCCCACTGGTCAAGCTGGGGATGGAGTTGGCCTGTTGAGGTGGAGAATGCAAAGTGTGGATGAATCGGTTGTGCCATTGACGAGTGGGTTTTCATTTCATTCTATTTATCTTTCGGATGTAAGTTTCTGTTACATCTTTAACGGCTGAGTTATTTACTGAGTTGTCCTTTTTGTCTCAGTAAACTGCTGGCCCTCTGTATCTGGAAACGAGACTTATGTCAGTATTGAGTATGAAGCTTCGGCAACGTTTGATTTGCAGAATGTTGTGATTTCAGTACCTCTGCCAGCTCTTAGAGAGGCGCCGAATGTAAGGCAGGTTGATGGTGAATGGAGGTAAATTCTGACTTGCAATTCCATTTCTATATTTTTGAAAGGAGGTTGTCAGTTTCTTAGAAGTGAGCAATGTTTTGAATGACTCCTGGTTAAATATGAACCCTTCTTTTGTTCCATTTCTCCTTTTTAATGGAATTGGGTTGAATAAACCTGCATGTTCTCCTCACAGATATGACTCGAGGAATTCTATTTTGGAGTGGTCCATACTTCTCATTGATAACTCGAACCGCAGGTCAGCCTAAGCTGAATTCTGTTTATATGGAACTCACATTTTTCTATGCAAACTGCATTTGTGGTGCGTGTTTGTTTTCTAACTTCTTATTGGCAAACTTTGCAGTGGATCTATGGAATTTGTTGTCCCTCCTGCAGATTCATCAGTATTTTTCCCGATTTCAGTGCGTTTTACGGCTGCAAATACGTTTAGTGACCTTAAGGTTTGCCCTCTTTTGTTCATTGTTAGTTGCTTCACACTATTTTCTCAACTGCCATAATGGGAAAGGGGTTATACTAAATTGCCTGTGATCGATATTTATACACATGATGCACCTGAATGAAATTGGAACCCTTTCAGAAATTGTGAAAATGTCTGTTCTGATCTCACAGCTTAAATTGATTTTTTGTCTTAAGTAGCATGGTTGAGCAATTTCTAATTTCTTTTACTGGGTTTTCGTTAATAACCCCGAACGCCACCTACCAGTTGATAACCCCCAACCCCACCGACCCCAGCAAACTCCACCATCACCATTGTTGTTGTGGTTATTGCTTTAAGTTGGATGGTTGTGTTGAAACTAGGTCTGGATATATTGTGATGCCTTATTGTTGTCTACTTGTGAAGCCTCCCCCATGCTATTATTGTTTTTTGGGTAACTGCTATGCTATTATTGTTGTATTGGAGGATACTTGAGTTCTTTTAGAACATTTAGAATATGGTTTTCTTTTCTGGGTTCCACTTTGTTTATGTTTCATCAAACAAAAAGAACTTAGTTTGTGTTCTACTGTGACCTAACGTAAACACTTTTCATTTCGAGTTTTGAGGCACCTTCTTATGTTTTTGCATAATTGACCGTAAACCTTTTGCAGGTCATGACTGTCTTGCCCCTGAAAGGTGGACCGTCTCCAAAGTTCGCTCAGAGGACAATCCTATCCACGGAGAACTACCAAGTGGCGTGACCTATGTCTCATAATATGCCAGCAAATGGGTCATTAACCCTTATACGTTCTTCCTCCTATGCCCTCGACTAAGACAGCTATTTGCCGTGATTCTTACTCAAATTTTGGGATGAGTTGATACTAGACATGGTTGTTTTTCCATTCGCTTGGTGCCGATTTTTCGTTTCTGGTTCTTATAGGTCGATATTTGATGATATATGTCATATTTTGGGAAGCTTTTGTTGTGACTTTATTTGAGTTGCTCCTTGGCATTAGAGAAGTAATAAACTACTACATGATTGTTAGATCTGAAATCATCTATGGCAGTTGCTCATTTCTGCGACAGAACTGGTGTTTAATGTACTCTAGGGTTGTGATTGGGATCTTGGATTTATGGAGGGATTTGATTAGGGTGGAGAAAATGAAAGCGGTTTGTGAAGTTCCTCTACACGATTTTTGGAGCTGTGTCTGTAACAAGAATTTTCTACAGGCAACGGAAAAAAACATCGCTGAACATCTTCCCATCACTCGTACAACCACCACCAAAGTTACCGAACATTCAACAGTTCGGGCTAAAATATCGAACATTTTGCACAGTCTCGGACATGAACGACCGAATGGGATGTCCAATATTGGTGGACAAACAGAAGAAAAAAATGCAGATTTAAAGTGTCAAACAAGTGAGAAGTTCGGATTGTCTGGGTCGAATGCCAACGGCGCATTTGTTGAACTCGTTTCTCCTCTCCTCTCTTTATGTATGTGCGTATATAGATGTGCTAGATGCCCAAAGCACACGCGATGGATGTGCATATCTTGTTATGTAATTCCTCATTACGACCCCAGCTCAGCTTGACTTATTTTAATGCCTTGTTTAGAACACTTTTTGAAAAGTATTTTTCAAAAGATTCCTTCTACTTTCAATCATCTCCCTCTATCTCTCTTCACTTATCACTTTTACTATTTTTTCAATTTTTTTTTTAAAAGTGTTCCAAATAAGGCATATTGAGCCGAGTTTGAATTCGAGTTTTTGGCTCGTGTAATAACTGATCCAAGCTCGAGTTTTTGGTCGTTTATAGATGCTCGCTTAATAAGTAAACCGACCTCGGCTCGTTTACAAACTACTCTAGCTTGAGCTTAGGCTCGTTTAGTTTAGTAAATGAGCCGAGCTCGAACAGTACAAAGCTCAACTCGACTCAACTCATCTTATCTCATTTGCAACCCCTAAAATTATTGGCAAGTTCGGGAGGTATAAGCATGAGATTTTTAAGTTGAGAGGGTCAAAGTAGCTTTCGCAAAAAGTACATGGAGTTCAGCTGATAATTCCCCAAATACTAACAAAACAAATAGACAAAAAGGGCGCGAAACCCAACCACCTAACTAAACCATATCCCAGCGGAGGAAAAAAAACCCTAACCTATACGTACACACGCATGTACGTATATATGATCATTCTTCCAAACTCTATAAATCCAGAAAGACATGAATCAATTCCTTCTCCCCCACGGAATAGAAAAAAAAAAAAAAAAAGAATTTTAGGAAACAAATTTTCTTGCATTTATTATCCCCTGATCATAACCCACATAATTAAACTTCAAGATTTCCAATTCCAACTTGGTCTCCTAATTTAAACTCCCACTCGGATTATACTCTCCTCAAACTTTTTTCTCTCTCCTCCGTCCCTCTCTCCCCCTCTCTCTCTATAAGTAGTAGAATGCGAAGCTAATCGATTCACTTATAGTATTGTCTTGTGGGTTTCTAATTGTTAATTCCTTTGTGCAAGTAACAATGGCTAGTACTTCTGTAAGGCCTACCAATTCCGTACCAGACTCTGCTGCTGCTGCTGCTTATGATTTTTCGCGTTCTTTTCAAAATCTTGGGTTGGAAAACCATGATGGTTTCTTCAACACCAGCCCCGGCATAGCTGCTTCTTCTTCTTCTTCTATTTCGCCTCCGTTGAACTTATTTCCGGCCGAAACCCAAGAAGGAGACCTAGAATTCCCATTGAATCAACCAATTCGTCAAGAAGCTAATTTGGGGTATCATCCTCTCAACAATGGAGGTAATTTATATACTCCTTTTTTTTTTTCCCCGCCACGCTGTTCTGTATTTTATTTGAATTTATGGGTTTCATGCATGTTTTGAGGGGCTAAATTTTCTTGGTTGGTTAAAATTTTGTAGGAGATTTTCTGCATTCAAACATGTGTTCTGCTTCAGAAAATTTGTTGGTCCCAATGGATGACCTTAATCGGTATTATAACCCGTTTGGAAGAAATCCAGTCCCCGGTAATCCTAGCAATTGCTATCCGGGAATGGGAAACTGTGGGGTGAACTACTATCCTGAATTATACTTTAGGGGTCAAATTGGTTCCAAATGTTCCAATAATCTGGTTGAGTCAAGCGCAATCCGAAGCAATCGCTATTATTTTGGTAATGACGACAATCTGCCAAGTACTATTATGCAAAGTCCCGGTGGCTATTCGACTGGACAATCTGCGTTTTGGGGTGGCCTGAACGAGAAGAATTTCCTGGAGAGACGCGATAAGGCTATGCTAGCTACGGAGAATAATGGTTCGAATGGTATGTTGGGGCTTTTGGAGATCGGGGATCCTAGTAATACGAGTTTGGTACTTGACGGGGTTATTGACTATCTAATGGTTTTGGTAACACATGAAGATGGATTCAAAGTTTTTCGCAGTCTAATCGGTCAATGCGATCACTCTCAGATGGTGACGATTGTTGAGAAAATGACGTCGGACGCTGCATCACTTGGTATGGTAGTAGGTACTCAATTTGGGTGAGTCTAAAATCTTTAACCCACGCTTTTTTAGAGTGATTTGGTATGCTAGCTTATCAGTAGTAGTAAACATGGACTAATGCACACGTTGTTTTTACAGCTCTTATTCGGTTCAAAGCCTCATCAGGCGTCTCAGACGCACAGACTTGGCAAGACTGGTGACAAGCGCCTTGTCCTTCGATATATGTGGCATTGTGTTGACAACTTGGGGTAGGAATGTAATTAAACAGTGTTTCACCGTCCTGGATAGAAGGGCCAATGAGGTAATTTTATTTCTTTCTCCCACCAAAATCCCTTTTATAGCCACATTGAATGCTTGCAACTATCTATTGCTTTTTAACACAAATTTTTACCAACTATGACTGGTAAGATGATAAAAGGTTTTCGAAGGAATTCAGAGGCCCCTTAATCTCTCTCTTCTTTATGTAAAAACTTGGCTTATAGCTACCGAAATAACCATTTCGAAATCGTGCACCATGGAAGCCAACCACCTCTTAACATCTTTTAGGAGCAGGACTGCATGACATACACATGATACCGCGGCTAATTACTAACTTATTTCATTTGAACTTGTCTCATTTGATCTCAGGTGCTACATGATGCAGTGATAGCCAATTACTACGAATTGGCTATGGATCGTGGGGGATGTATAACCGTAAGCAATTGCATCGAAACCATAGAGTCCCCACAACGAGGTTGGCTTCTGGATCGCCTCTGTGAGGAATCCGCTTGCCTTTCGCTTGATCCCTCAGGGTACTTACTAATCGGATTCCCACGTTTTGTTTGGCAAAGTATAGTAGCAACTCTTTTTCATGAACTCATGGGCTTGTCTTATTGAGTTTTTTTTTGTTTTTTCTCCAGGACCTATGTTGTGCAGAAGGTTTTGGGACTTGGGAGCAGAAAGTACAGTTCTATGATTTGCGAACGTCTCCAAGGAAACTACATACCGCTTTCGCTGATAAAACACGGCAGCTATACTGTGGAGAAATGCCTGAAGGCGTGTGGATGCAGGGGTTTAGATTGTTTCTCCAAGGACATCGCAGAGGACAAAAGCTTGCTTGCAAAACTCGCTCGACATGAATTCGGAAACTTTGTGGTCAGAGCGGCTCTAGAGGTCTCAAAGATGGTGAGTACTGAGTTTGTTTGTTTGTCTGCCTTCTTTATATGTTTCACCTTCCTACTTACCAAAAATACTGTCTTTGTTTTTTCCCCTCCTATAGGAGCCATCTGGAAAGTACTACTTGTTCTTTGTGAAGATTCTGGAACCATGTTTTCCACAGCTTGAGAAAAACAAGTACGGAGTACATGTGGTCAGGCAAATTCAAGGTCGAGGTGAGACCCGTCCAGGAAACAAGTTTGGCCGACATTATTGAAGAATCTATGCCTTCATTATCTGTTCGCACAATTGGTATCCATGGTGTATCGCATTTTGTTTCTTTTATGTGGGTGTCGAAGTGAAGACCTCTGCAGCATTGAGTAGATAGATTATATAGGTTTGTTTCAGTGTCTAGTGTGAGTTCTCTTTCGAAGTGCTGCTCTGTTCATCTGGATTTCAGCTGTTTTAACTACTTGATGTACATTCGAAAGTATCAATTTTGTGTTGAAATTTAGTAAATACCTGTTTTGCTAATTGTTTGCTACATCGAAATTCGCACTTCCTGTCGAAATTTAGTGTGGATCAACTGGCTTTTCGAGCTTTAGTTGCTTGGAGCACCATATATCCGTTTCCAGATGAAACCCCTTTTGGGGAGGATTTTCGGATACGGAATAGGTAAGATAGCATCACCTAAAGTTCATGTCTTTCAGCTTAGAATTCGACCCGTGACGAGTGATATCATAACCGACCCGGTCCCTTATTCATGTAAGAAGCTATAGTGTTATAGTAGAATACTAAACAAGCATATAACCTTTTCTATGTGCAAGGCATGAACAAGACAACAGAAATGGCAACAAAAATATACGTATCCACTTATGATCTTAGTGTTGGAAAACCCGTTCGTAAATATACAAATTCCAATGGATATAATGCAGTACTCCAACGATGAGGTTGCACTGCAAGTTTTACGATCTGAATGAACTAATTGAATACAGGTACGTACATGATGATAAAGTCAGGGCCGTCAGAGCGTTCAGCTCTGGTTTGACCGCTGTTAAATCATAAGCGGTCTCATAAAAAAAAACCGATACAGCATAATCTTCCGGTTCTCCAACCCAGTTTCGCATCTGATGAGATCAAATGTGAAGGAAAATAAACTACTGTAATCAACAACGTGACACTTTAAACCGCTTTCTTTTGCTTGATTCAGCTAATTAGCCCCATTATGGACTCTGAGTCACCAATCCTTCAGTGTCTTTGGGTCGTATCGATTGCACACCCTGCTTACTTTAAGTTCTAGAAGAGAACTAGTGACGAATTATAATGCCAGCCTTAATTTCTGTATTGTCGCAAACTTTGTATCGCTATCACCCAAAACAAACAAAATGTCATTGCCGCAGGTTTCCATGTCAATCAACATAGAATTGGGTGACAGAAAATAATGATTACAATCAGCACATCAATAGTCTATACAAGATTGGAAGGTCGAGGGAGGCAATTCTCACAACCCAAAGCCTTCTTGGAGCTGCTAAACTGAGTTTAAAGGGTAACAAATTACCAATCCTCGTTACCCTCTTTTACGAAATTCTTCACCAATATATACCACGTGACATCATTCGGTACAAAACCATTCGCCACACCTCTGCTCAAAAGCACATATGCATCATTTAACATGCGTTCCCTACATTGTGAGGTTATCAGAGTGTTGTAAGTAATAGCATCAGGAGAAATTCCTTCAGTTTGTAACTTGTCAAAGAGGTTCAGAGCTTCCCGAATATGACCCATTTTGCACAGACCATTAATCAAGCTATTATATGTCACTATATCTGGTGTCAATCCGCGATGAATCATGTCCCTTAGAAAGTCAAGCGAATTCTGTACTTTCCCGATTCTACAAAATCCATTTATCAAGATATTGCAAGATATAACATGGGGATTAAGTCCCTTCCTTATCATTTCCTCAAAGAACCCCAATGCTTTGTCAACAGCCCCATCATTGCACAGTGCCTTAATTATGCCATTAGAAGTGATTTCATCAAGGGGGCACCCTCTAAACAACATATCATTTACAAGCTTAAGTGCATCTTCCGTAGCACCTTTTTCTAGGAAAGAACGAATCAAGGTGTTGTAAGTCACAGTATTTGCAATAACACCCTCCAGTAACATATCCCTGTACATCCCCAAAGCCTCTTCCATCTGATCAACTTTGCAAAGCCCATAGATCAATGAATTATACGTGAATATATCAGGCTTACACCCTTTACTTGACATGCCACTGAAAATTCGAAGAGCCTCATGGATATCCCCATCCTTGCATAGTGCACGTATGATACAATTGTATCCCACTGTATTTAGACTGAGCCCCCTAACCGACATTTCATCCACAATATAACGAGCTTCCTCTAGCTGGCCTTCCTTGCAGAATCCATCAATCAAAATAGTGTAAGTTATCACGTTAGGCTTGCAGCCCCTAGATTCCATTTCTCTAACTGTTTCTAGTGCTGAAACCATAAGCCCTTTCTTGCAGAAACCATTGATAAGTATGTTATACGTATAAACATCTGGACGACAGCCAGTAGCCAACATGCTCCCATTTAGAACATCCTTTGCTTCATCAAGCCGTCCATTTCTAACATAGCCATTAATCAACGTATTACACAGGACTATGTTTGGCTGAGGTACCTTGCTCAACAATACCTTCGCTTCCTCAACTCGACTTGTTCTGCATAACCCATGCATCAGAACACCATAAGTAACAGAATTCGGAGTGAAGCCCCTGACAAGCATTCGGTCAACCAACTTTGCAGCCTCATGTATCCGATCGACCTTACATAGGCCGATGATGACATCGTTGAACGTTTCCACATCAGGTGTGCAGCCCATCAGAAACATTTCCTCCAGGAGTTTCGACGCTTCATTCACTCTATTAGCTTTGAAAAGAGCGTGAATAAGAGTCTGGTAAACCACCGCAGTGGGCACACATCCGTGCTTGGTCATATCCCTAAGCAACGAACACGCAGTGTCCACCTCATTCACCAAACACAGCGCCTTCATTACCGCGCCAAAACTATAAACAGTTGGAGAAATACCCTTATTCAACATCTCATAAAACACATTCGGCGCAACTTGAGGACAATTCCCAGCTACCAACACTTCCAAAACAACATTATAAGATTTAAAAGTGGGTTCACAAGAAAACACATTCCTCATATCTAAAAGCAACCTAGTCGCTTGCCCGGGAAAACCCGCCCTACCATAACACTTCATGATCAACATGAAAAGAGATTCTTTAAACACAACCCCCTCTTCCTTCATTTCCAACAACAATCTATCAATAACCTTAAACTCTGCAGCCGCACCGAGCTTATCAATTAAAGTATAATACACATCAAAGGTATGACAATACCCCTTTTGTTTACCTGCCCACTGGAATATCTCCATTGATGTTGGCACATCAAGTGGCAGCTCCAGTAGTTTACGCAGCTGAAAGGGGGTAATCCAATTGAGTGATTTTCTGAGCTTTTCGAGATCGAAAGGCTTGAGTAAGCCCTCCCAATCTGTTTCAGACTCAGATTCATGGCTATTAACAACTGGACCACTATCACTTGGTTTACTTCCAGCAGAGCAAAATGCATAACTAGGCTTTTGGCACAGAAAATGTGAACTCTGGCGCACATGATGAGAAAGTTTGAATCTTTTTAGCATAAAGTTGAAATCTTTACCTTGATTTTCTAATCTTTGAGTGTGAAACTCGATTCTAAGGGCTTTTGACAGTGAGAAATCCCAATTGCAATGTGCGAAGGGAAAATTCGAGTCGGCTCTTGCCTCTGGGTAGTGCTGGATTTCGCAATCGAAGAGTAAACCAGTGGGAGTGAAGTGTGTTGCTGAGAAACGATCAGGTCTAGGGCTTTTTCTGTTCCCCAATTGTCTGTGCCGAAGAAATACGTAAGATGTTACCCGAACCCATAGGAACGTGAACCGATCCGCACCAATCGGGCCGGATGTTACCCCATCTTTTAACCGCGGGTTTAGTTTTGGTTTTTCCTTTGAAAAGCCGGCAGGTTTCGGGATCCGAAATGGCCAAAACGCGTTTTTTTTTACAAATCTTTCTTGCGAACAGTAGGTCTCATTTTATATTCCTGGCGGACGTTACCCCATCTTTTAACCGCGGGTTTGATTTTGGTTTTTCATATAAAAAGTCGGCAAATTTAGGTTTGGGTTCGATTTTATATAATACCCGTATCGAGACCCGATACTACGTTGCAAACCCAATTCCGAACCGTAAAAAATATTCACATAAACCCCGTTCATATGTAGTATTTACGTAAATTTCCTCATAAGTATATATATGGACACACAAAAAAATCGGGTTCTCAAAAAAACTGAACCGGCCGATTCTCGTTGGGTATGAGATTATGGTTTAGGTGAAAGGAAACCAGTCGGGTTTCGATTTGGGTTCAGTTTTGAGTGTAGTTTTACGAATTCAATTTGGGTCATCTTTAATAGCAAATTTCATTATACATTTCAAAAGCTAGAAGGCAAAGATTACAATCAATACTCAGGAGTGAACTAAAACCACCAAAAGTTAAAACACAAGCAATCGTTCAAAAGCACTTAGGCTAACAAGTTCTACAACGCGTACTACTGAAGCATACCAGCACGAGGTGCTGACATAGAGTCCACCTTCAATATGGCAGTAGAGAAACCCAACGACCAACAAGAACCCGACTCAATCAAACCAATAGGCTAGAAATCTGGCTTTTTGACGGTTAAAGTTTACTAATCCGTTAGTGCCAACCCAAGATCCATTTTGAAAATTCAGACCATTTAATGTCTAGTACTAAAATATAAAAAGAAACATTTTTTTATCAACGTGATTTCATCACTTTTTTTTTTTCTCTTTTTGAAGAATTCGATTGTTAATTTTCAAAAGCATGATTGCACATGCTACTTAATGTGTAATTATTATTATTATTATTCATTAAAAGAATCTGTTTTAATCACCATGTTGTTGCCGCATTTTTTTGAAAAACCAAGAAATGGTCAATTTTCTAGAGCATGAGTGCACATAATGTGTTCCAGCTTGGTATATATATAGTTTGATTTGTAAATTATTCTCAGATAAGGCTCCCTATTGATTTAATTTCGTTCGCCGTTCTATTTCGTCCTTTAAAATATTTATTTATGTAATGCCGCGGCCGACGAAGCCTCACATCCATTGCGCTCTGACTAGGATTGATTTTTACATGAATTGAATATCTTATTACCTGTCAAGATTTATAAAAAAAAAAAAACGGCTTGAATCATTCAAGTATAACCCATAACAGGTCTGACCTCTAGGTCATTTTATAGACAGAAAACTAAGAAGCTTAACTTTTTTTTATGATTCCGCACTATATATAGAACAACGACATTTTCTTGTTTTTTAATCTAATCCATGATATATGTGTAGGTTGAAAAACAACACACACAACAATCCAAACACGACCTCTTACATACATTTGGGACCCACACACACTACTGTGTGTGGGTCCCACTTCTTACACGACATCTTACATACATTTGGGACCTACACACATTACTGTGTATGTGAGTTCCACATGTACGTGAGAGGTTGTATTTGAATTGTTGTGTGAGTATCATTTTTGGTTGACAAATTCAACACCTCTCTAGGCTACTATTGCACCGGGACCCTGTTATTAGGGTCTCTCAATCGAACAACGGATTTCCTTATGATGATCTAATTCTTAATTTTTGGTCTTCCGTAAGAATTATCAACTCGTAGTAGAAAAATAATATTCGAAGGGTCGTGTTTGAAGAACATATTGAGACCAAGTTCTGCTAAGATTTTTGGGTTTTTTCCTGTTTTGTCATTATTCA
The DNA here is from genome assembly GCF_030253575.1 of Rhododendron vialii. Lineage (NCBI taxonomy): Eukaryota > Viridiplantae > Streptophyta > Magnoliopsida > Ericales > Ericaceae > Rhododendron > Rhododendron vialii. The sequence goes on from NC_080558.1 coordinate 14,644,708, forward strand.
AATTTTTTTCGCGTTTGTTAGTTTTGTGTTTAACTTTTGTGGATTATTGATTCGTCAACGAATCGGAAAAGTAAAAAATTATACTGTAACTTTAACTAAATATTTTTGAAAATATCCAAGATAAATCCCAAAAAGCAAAATGCCCAAAAATCCCGAAAAGCCCTTAGCGGAACTTAGCCTGGATACACTACGAAATTTCATCTTTTAAATTCTTATGGAGTATGATATAAAAACAAACTTAACTTTTTTCCTTAAAATTTACGTAATGAATTTGCTAAAGATGCTCAAATTCCACGTTCACTCCTCTTTCAATGAAAAAAAAAAACCCCCCAAAATAAATGGAAAGATCCTATAATATGTCCATCCATGGGACCTTCCTTATAAAGAATTTTGTACACATCTGTCAACCATATGTGCATATATGCTGATGCATCTACCTGTAATTTTGTGGGGACACAGGCAAATCCCTTCTGTCCTTCACACATCTCCCCGGCCACTTTGTTTAATTCCAATTTTTAATACTATATTAGGGGGAGAAAAAAAACAGCATATATAAAAAAACTAGTACTAATTAAATTTTCCACTATTTCTCCTGTTGCAATTTGGCTTACCAACTTTTAATGTTTTTTCTATTAGGAAAATTAATGTGCCACTGAATTTGCAATTTAGTAATTCAGGATCAAGTAACATGTTAGCTTCGTCCCTTGTCTCTTCGTAAAGCAACCTTTTGTGGGTTTGCAAATAAACAATTGCCAAGCATCAAATTCCATCATTATTAATTAGTATTGCTAGATGACAGATTAAGTTCCTCTTCTGCTAAGATTCTTATCTTCCGCTGTACAAGATAGGTGATCATTCTCTCATAATACATCATCTTAATTCCAAAAATAAGTAGCCGTTTTGTAGCCTAATTATTTTTGCATTTTGGATTGTGAGTTGTTGGTTTTGGATTATGGTCAGAATAGATTATGAATTTGATAGAGTGTTTGGGAGATATATACAGAATAGATTTTGCAACAGAGTTAGTGTTTGGGAGGATAATGCTCAAAATAGATTATATATGAGTTGGTTGTTTACCATGTTGCCCTACCTTATTATTATGGTATTATAGTTCGATGAATAACCATTTTAAGTATGGAAAAAAGATTTAAATAGTCCTAAATAAAATTTTCACCACCAAAGTCTTCAAATATTTTTGGGCACGTAAAAATCTTAATTATTAGTCGATTAAAATTTTAAACAATGATTATATATGCAATAAAAAATTATAGAGTATCTTGCCTAGAAGAACAATAAAAATGACCTGCAAATTAAAGCAGCCAAAAAAAAAAAAAATTGGCTCCCATTTAATAACGTAGAGGGAAAATTCGGAATACTTGAAAAAGGTCGGGGGTAGTTACATCTTTTCATCCTATCAAAATCCGATAATCCAAAATGAAGAATGAAAAAGCTCATCCAGGACTGATTCTCGGATTGTGCCTTTAAAGTATAGTTTTTATAGTGCATTGTGAGAGAATCCATTCTCAAATTGCAGCTTCCAAACGAAAAAAGTTGAACAATGGATAATCACAATCCAGAATCAGGCTCCCAAACGCCCCCTAATTTACCAAGTGTGATTCTGTTTGAACCCAAACAACTGATTAAAAAAATGTCTTGACTAACAAAGAAAGTAGTCGCAACAATTTATTTACTATCATGAATTTGGCTGTTGGTGATTAAATGTTGATTGTTTAAAGCTCCTTCAAAATATTGTGAACCTCCAAGCTTCAATCCAGTAGCAAGTTTTGTTACTTTATTAATCCCAATGGGTTGGTTTAGTGATCAAGGGTACTGTGAGTCTCTTAGAGGTTTCTTCCTTTCAAGTTTTCAGGTTCGAAACCTCTCAGGTGTTATCAATTCTTTTATTATCAGTCCATATGAAGCATTTGCTCCGACTTCAAGTTAGGTCTCTGCTAGTGTACAATGAGTTTATGGCTCTCTAAGAATTAATCAAGGTGCGCATAAGTTGGCTCGACACCTGGTTATAAAAAAATATTTTTTGAGGCTTTGTTTTATTATCATTCTTGAGAGAGAGAGAGAGAGAGAGAGTGAGAGAGAGAGAGAGAGAGAGAGAGAGAGAGAGAGAGAGAGAGAGAGAGTGAGAGAGAGAGAGAGAGAGAGAGAGAGAGAGAGAGATGGAAATCATTGCATTCTTTCAACGAAATTAGGATATTAATCAAATGCTTTATTGTCAAATATTTTCATGGTTTTGCTGTCTCGATTTTAATCCATCTTTGTGCATGAATGGTGGGTGACAGCCGGTCGGCCCACGACTGCTGTAATTGGTGGTTTGAGTGAGGAGAAAAATATGTTTCTAGGTTAAGCTAGAAGATGAGGGTACTACTATTGAATTAGATTAAAATTTATTAAATGGGTGTGAAAAGAAATTAAAATGGGATTAGAAAGATTTCTCTTGGTTCAAATAGAATCACTCTTTAGTTGACGTAAAAACTAGAGCAAGGCATTGAGTCAATGACATAAATTTTGTTTATTTACTTATGCATACCTTTTATGACATGCACTTTGTCGATATCCTTATTTTCTCCCATGTCTGATAATAGAAATATACCTCCCGGCTGATAATAGAAATACAAGAGTATCTCCATTGATCATGGCTTCAAATTTGAAGATGTCAAATTTATTCGGAGACTTGCATAGCAATTTGACATCTAAGATACTCTCTTCCTCCAACTAGAGTCTTAAACTCATATCCTATTGTTTTATTTGCAACTTGCATATGTTTTAACCTATATCTTTTTAGTTGCGACGATTGAATTAGATTAAAATTTTTTAATGGGTGTGAAAAGAAAATGGGATTAGAAAGATTTCTTTTGGTTCAAATAGAATCACTCTTCAGTTGACGTAAAAACTACAACAATGCATTAAGTCAATGACATAAATTTTATACATTTACTTATGTATACCTTTTGTGACACGTTGTCCATGTTCTTATTTTCTCCCATGGCTGATAATAGAAATATACCCCACTGCTAATAATAAAAATACAAGAGTATCGATCTCCGATCCATTGATCATGGCTTCAAATTTGAAGATGTCAAATTTATTCGGAGACTTGAGTGTATCCTATTACTTTAATTGCAACTTGCATATGTTTTAACCTATAATTTTGTAGTTGCGACGATTTCTTTTTAAAATTTTATTGATGTACTTTAGAATTTACTCCGTAAAATAGTATTTGGGATTGCTGCCAAATTTGACAAGTACCACGCCCTCAAGTCAAACATTGGCAAGGAGATGGCGCTTTATTTTACCTTCTAGTTGGAGCACCAACGAAGAATATTTATGGTCTTTGAGACTGTCAGCTTAGATTTGAAGTCTCCAATTAGAGGTGCTCTAATGCGATATATTTATTTGCTAATATGGAAGAAGAAAGAAGAAAGGGAAAAAAAAGAAAAGAGGTGATGATCCAGGCTTAGAAGTTAGTTGAGGAGTAAAAAACACCACATAAATAAGTTATATTCCTATGGCACAAGTGGAGACTTCAAGATGGATATTTTTCTTGAATTAATTCTTCAAGGACACCCTAAAACCTAAAGGAATGAGGCCCAAGAAGGTTGACCTAATCTAATCATTTGGGCCTTAACATATATTCCATTATAAAAATTTCGTCAAAATAGAATAAAAATCATACTATACTTCTTACCCACTCAACATCATAAAACTCCCCCTCCTTGGATCTAGCTTGTTGGTGCTACCTCTTTGATCTAGTTTGATCAAATCCAATTGGGGTTACTAACTTACTAGGGCTGCAAACGATCCGAGCCGCTCGCGAGCGGCTCGGAGCTCGGCTCGATAACGGCTCGGCTCGGCTCGGTTCAAGACAAAAACGAGCCGAGCTCGAGCTCGAGTCCTGAGCTCGTTTCATAAACGAGCCGAGCTCGAGCTAGTCGAAACTCGGCTCGAATTGGCTCGCGAGCTCGATTATATAATATATTTATATATATATTTATATATATATATTTTTACATATTTATATTTATTTATATATATATTTATATATATTTGTTTCATAAACGAGCCGAACGAGCCGAGCTCGAGCTCCGAAAATACCTATCGAGCCGAGCTCGAGCTCGAGTTCTGCAGCTCGTCACGAGCTCGAGCCTAGCTCGAGCTCATTGTTTTTGAGGCGAGCCGAGCCCGAACATGCCGAAACTCGGCTCGGCTCGGCTCGATTGCACCCCTATAACTTACTACCATTTCTTTCGTTCTTTCTTTTTCATGGGTTTTTTTTTAATTTATGAAAAAGATATTTGGAACTCTGCACCGATTCACAATCTTATTTTCAGACATGTTACATACTTTGATTTTATTTCGATGAAAAAATTTATTAAAATTCGTTAGAAAGAGAGCTTGTACAAGAACCATAACTACATATGTTGATACCATAAGAGATCTAGACCATAAGTTTTAAGCATCTTTGCTTCAATTTATTAACTGTATATTGTTAGACTAACATTGCTCCCCAATTTCATCTAGAAAACAACTTATGACCAAGGCTAGTACTTTAATTATATTTTCTTTTGTTTAAGAATCTATTCTTATTAATTCATTTCTGTTTCGAGTGACTATTTCTTGGGTTGGTCTTGTAGTGAGCTCGACATAGTTATTACGAAATTCACATGATTAATGTAGGGGAAGTGATTTCCAAACTACCTTTTTTGATATCCACACTCTTTTGTTTTTTTTTGTGTTGGAAGTGTGTATATAAAAAAAGAGACTATGAAAATCAATTCTCGGTGTCTTCGTAATTTGAATATAGTTCTCCTCATATTTGACATAAAAAGAGGGATATTTCTTTGTTGCCTTTTATGTGCTGCAAATAATAACTTCGTTAAACCAAACTTCAAGAACTTTGGATTCTTGACCCAAACACATTGGACAACTACTTTCAAGAACATTAAAAGAGAAGCAGCTGAATTTCGCTTTGGGTACACAGATTTTGAAATTGCTCTAATTTTGTTAAAAGGGAGCTGTAATTGAAAACATTTACTACATCCAAAAAGAAAATACTGTATTGGGAAAAAGAAGGAAGTATTTACAAATACAGGGAAGATAAAAAAAAAAAATTGAAAAGAAAATTAGTAGTACAACTTAATTCACAATTTAAAAAATCTAAATCTTCAAAACAGAGCCAAGTCACCATCTTCCATCTTCTCAGCTTCTATATATTTCTTACACAAGAGGATAGGCAAAGCTTCTCTCTCTCTCTCTCTCTCTCTCTCTAGCTACACATATACCTTGTGTATTATTACCCATTTGGATGTAAATCCATCACCCTCCACCACTCTCTCTCTTTCTCTCTCTCTATCTCCTCCTCTCCCTCTCTCTCTCTCTCCCCACTGGATGAAATCTCATCACACCTTCGCCAATTGAATTTTTTTTGTAGAACAAAGACATAGAGAGGAAAAAGGGAGGGCCTTTCGCCCTCTCAGATCTTAGATTCTCTCTTTTCCTCATCTGGCTCTTCTTCAATTGGTAAAATTATGCTATGCTTTTATCTCACACAGTTCTAGGTTGCTGATATTAATTTTCTGCAATTCTCTAGTCAAGTTTGATTCTTTTCTTGGTTTTCCAGGAATCCTGGATCACTTGTTGATCGAGTATTGATCTACTAAGGATCGGATGATTCTCAATTTATTCTAAAAATTCACTCATTTCCTCACTAATTGTAAGAGTCTCCAATTTTGTAGTGGAATCTTAGGTAAGTTGTGGTTTTCCTTGTTTAATCTGCATTATGATGATGTTATGTACTTGATGAAAGATTAGATTTTACTTTATCCGAAGACATTAAGAATTGAGAATTGAATCGTATATTCATCTGATTTCATTCAATTACTTGGTAGTCTTAGATCGTTTCCTATTTTGTTTTTTCTTGTTTGGCACTTAGGATCCATTTGGGGAGGTGGGTTTTATGTGATTAAGTTAGTTAGAGCTTGACTTCGCTGATAATATAAAGGTGTAGGAGTTGGTTGATTTTCAAACTAGTATGGATTATGGAATAATGCAAGGTTTCCTATATTGGGATCCTAGTTATAAGCCTCACATCTTTGCAATTTACATCATCCAAACGGAGCCTTACTTTGTACAAATTACGGATTGCTGTATTCCTTTGACGAGGATGTAGACAGGATTTGAGGATTTTTCATCTTATAATGCTTTTGAATGCAACTGATGGCAAATAAAATTTTGCAGAATGCAAATGGAGCCTGGCAAAGTATTCATTGGTGGGATTTCTTGGGACACAGATGAAGACCGCCTAAGAGAGTATTTCCGTACTTATGGTGACGTAATTGAGGCTGTGATAATGAAGGATCGGAACACGGGCCGTGCTCGTGGTTTTGGTTTTGTTGTCTTTGCTGACCCTGCTGTTGCAGAAAGAGTTGTTAGGGAAAAGCACGTAATAGATGGTAGAACTGTAAGTCATCTATGTATCTTTATATGGAAATTTAGATTATGCTCAATCAAATACACTAGTGTTGGGTTTACTAGAATGAAACTGGAAGGGGATAGTCATTATCTTGGTGCTCATTTCAATATTATGTTCTCTAAAACAATGCATAACATACATTACACATGGAATCTATTGGGAGGTCAACGTTCCATTCCTTCCTAAAATCATTCTAGCGAACCAAACTCCCTCCATGATTTTGTGGATTTTATTTCTACTTGTACAATACATTAGCATAATTCAAGATTCAACCTACGAAAATTAGTATTTTGCTTAGCTCATGAATTAATGAAGGATATTTTGATTATATCTTGTTAAGTTCCTTAATTATGGATTTGCTGACCTCATGAATTAAAGCATAGCATCTCGAAACTTAGTCTTAGTCAAGCAGATATGCTATGCTCACTGAATCTTTTGGTGTATCAGAGAAGTTGGATATGTTTGGAAGTAGTTTTCAGAATGTGGATTGTCCATTTGCTTGTTACCAAGTGAAACAAAATTTATTCTTTTTATGTTATGTTGAACTTCATTTATTATAAGATCACTGGCGAAACTACTTGTCATAATTAAGTCCAAAGTAGAACCTATACAAACTATATTGTGCAGAGACAAGCATATGGAGAGTTCTTTATAGATAAAACGAGTCTGTTGTTTAGCGTCAAGCCCTAATTCAAGCAACTTTAAAATGTAGTGAAGGTTGGTTAGCAATTTGCAGACCACTCATTGAAAAGATTTCTGGTGCAATGTAAGATGCCAAAAGGACACCTTATGAGGGAAACTAATGGTGACATTTTCCAGTTCTTGAAAGTTGAAAACCACTGGCTTGGAATGCAAAAGTTGAAAGTGTGAAAAGCACAGAACTCAACAAATGGCAATTGATGGGGAAGTGCTGATGGCATGAATTTCTTTGTAAAGAACTAGCTCTTGGGAAATAAAGTAGGGAAAGCATCACATCCTATGAAAATTGAGTTGCTTTGCTACAGTTACTTGATTGTCCGAGATAGTTTTATAAGGCCAGATTAGACTAGTCTCATTCTGCATCAGTAATTCAACTCGTAAAACAGTTATAGCTCTACGAGGACAAAAATGTTGTCAAAATTATAAAGTTCAATCTTGAATATATCTCGATAGAGTGTTGTTTCTCATTTGTTGGTTTTTGTTCTCAGGTTGAAGCAAAGAAAGCTGTTCCTAGAGATGATCAAAACGTGGTAAACAAAAACAATGGCAGCCTTCAGGGGTCACCAGGTCCATCCCGTACGAAAAAGATATTTGTTGGAGGTTTAGCATCGACAGTCACAGAGAGTGACTTCAAAAACTACTTCGATCAATTCGGAATGATCACGGATGTTGTGGTAATGTACGACCACAACACCCAAAGGCCTAGAGGTTTTGGGTTCATCACATATGATTCGGAGGACTCAGTGGATAAAGTTTTGTTCAAAACCTTTCACGAGCTCAATGGTAAAATGGTTGAAGTTAAGAGGGCTGTCCCGAAGGAGCTATCTCCGGGGCCAAGTCGTAACCAATTGGGTGGATATAGCAATGGCCTGAGTAGGGTTAGTAGCTTCCTTAATGCATACACTCAGGGAAATAGTCCAAACTCGGTTGGTGGTTATGGAGTAAGACTGGATGGCAGATTTAGTCCAGTTTCAGTTGGTCGGAGTGGATATTCTCCATTTAGGCCTTCCGGGTATGGCATGGAACCGAATTTTGAGCCTGTATTGAGTCCAAGATATGGGGGAAATGGAAACTCCAGTCCCCAAATTGGCTATGGCCGTGGATGGAACCCTTTCTATAATAGCAGTCCAAACAGGTATGACAGTCCCGTTGGTTATGGTGGGGGTATTTCTGTTACTGGTTCTGGTTTAACTTCAGCTCCTCGGAATATCTGGGCAAATGGGAATCTTAATTATGCTTCAAATTCAAACTCGAATGATTTGATGGGCTCTGGAAGCGGAAGTACTGGATTGGCTGGTGCTTTTGGCAGTTTAGGAACCATATGGGGTTCCTCTAACATTTCAGGTCAAAGGGGAGGAACAGATTCTTTGTATAACAGTGGCAGTATAAGTTATAGCAACACGGACAATAGTTTTGGGTCGGGAGTGGGGGGTTACGGAAGAAACAATGGAAATAGTGTTGCCCCAACATTATGGAATGGCGCCGCATCAAGTGATAATCTTGATGGACCATTTGGAAACTTCTATGGAGATGATTCTCTTTTTGCCGATCCTTCTTGGCGCTCATCATCTCCAGGGTTAGAGGGTTCTGGAACTTTTGGTTATGGGCTTGGTAAAGTGGCTTCGGACATCACAGCCAGAAACAGTGCTGGATATGTTGGTGGTTATACTGTTGCCAATAGAGCTAATGGAGGTAAGACTTCTCTTGGTCTTCTCCCTCTTACTGTCCTCTGATATTCCTTGATTTTTGAATTTTTCATCTGGATGCGAAAACTTATCAAATTTGTTGCCATGAAAATTTGGCTTGCTGCCTGATATTGATTGGTTGGTCTAGTTTGACCTTAAGGGCCCATTTCTTTGACCGGATATGAGCATCAGATTGGACTATATGTCCAAGATGACTAAACATACACTGTTTGCTAGAAGATTTAAGACCCACATGCTTGTGATAGATGATCCCACAACCATGGCACTTGGGACGTGGGGTTTTATTAATTCGTTAGGACTCTATATTCTCACCGTGTTAGTCCTGTAGAACCAATAGGTCCTAAAGGCTAAATGCATAACATATTGCTACTCAAGATTATATCAGAAATATTGTGTGTTTCAACACCAACATTATGTTGAACTTTTTAGCCTTTTTGTGTCACTTGGAAGTGGCATTTCAACACCAAGACTATGGCTTTTGCAAAGCCTACGGCTTTGAGAGTGTCTTCTACTGATGCCATAAAAGAGAGGATTTTCATGGAAGACATGAACTGTCCAAAAGCATGAATTTTTGCTTTACATACTTATGAGAATTTAGGGTCAATGCATACCCCATACAAATCAAAGTTTGAGTCAGGTTTAATTGCTTTACTGAACAAGCTCATCCCAATCTATTTCACATTAGACTTTTCCAAAATGTCTGAAGTTTGACACAGAACTAAGAAGCATGTTCGTTGTACATTTTTTTGGTTGAACATTCTCCTTGGGAGCGTCTTATGCTTGTTAAGAGTACTTTTTTTTACTTCAAATCTTGTAGGGTCGTCGTATTCATTTTTGTTTCGTGTAATTTGCTCCAGGAATTGCTGCCTAGCAAGACTTTACCCTCAGTCGTACATCTGAATAGAGCTAATCGGAGCACCTGTTTATAGAACTCATCACAAAGAGAGAAGTTACAAGGTTTTCTCCTAAGGTTTGAGCTTGAGTTTTCCAGTATAGTTTTTCTTTTCTTGAAAATTGAAAATGTAAAATCGGATTGCGGGACATACTCAGAAGAATTATTGTGTCATGGGCCTCTCGTGTCATGACGGTACATAGAAAACGCAGAGGTTTTCACTTTTCATCTTTTCTCTCTTTCTACTGTAACTTCCGGAAAATTTGCTTAGTCTTCGTCAAGTATGTTGTTTTAATTCTCTTCCCCTGCCTATGTTTTTCGGCAGACTATAGGAAATGATTGTGAAAATTGGGGGATGCTCACCCATAATCCCCGAGAATAAATTGGTTGATGTTAGTTCATTTTCGATGGCAGACAGACAGACGTCAGAAAGTTTAAGCTTCTGTTTATCGCAGACTTTCTTTATCTACTGTTTCTGGTTTCTATATCTAATGGACTGGAAAGGCTGATAGTGTTGAGGTTGAGAATCATCTTGGCCGGAGTACTAATATGTTTTGCTTCAGTATATGTTTGAACCAAGAGTGTTAAGTTTTGTGTGAATTGTGAAGCATTTTGGTTGAGTTTGATTGATGTTCTAAAATGGAGCTACTTACAGGAATTAGGGTTTTCCCTCTATGCAAGTTCAGAAATTCAGAGTTAAACACCCTTTTCAAAAAATGAATTCAGATTTAGTGACAGATCCAGAGTCAACCCTATGAAGTGGTAGTGTTAAACTCTCTTTTTTTTATCGGCACAAGAAAGATTTTATTAATCATTGAAACAAAGTTACAACGATTAAACGGAACCAAAGAGTGATGGCTTCACAACGAGGAAAAACCGGCAATCATAGTTGGTTGCAGCCCTTGACATTCATAAGCCTCCAAGGACCCGGGAAAAGGGGAGGAGATAGTGTTAAACTTGTTTATGATAAGATGAAAATAGCCAAGCTTAATATCAAGGCAACAATGGCTGTTCAGTAAAGGGGAATGCATTTATACCTCTCTAAAAGTTTGTTGGTCAAATCAATTAGGACTAGCTTAGTTGATCACCTTGTAATTTTGTACTAAGAGGTTAAAGGATTAAGTTTTGCCGAATACAAGAACAGATCATAAGTTGTCCGGTACAAGAGTCTTTAGTTGTTAGCTTATATATTTCCTGTATGGGACTGTTTCTTTGAGTTGTTCTATGGTTGCGGAGTTAAACACAATCAATGTGAGTTCTTGTTATTGTGACTTTTTGAATGTAATTTTTCTACCTTCGCCATAAAAAATGTAGTGTTTCAAGCTTCATTTGAGAAGTCACGAGCTTTAAAAACATACTCGAGTTTTTTTTTTTTCCAATTAATTAAATCGATCTCAAACGAGATTTAAGTTTGAGATTTAACAGTGCCGATCATGAGTAGAGATTCAATAAGTTATTTTTCTTGTTACAAGCATAAGCTTATTGAGTTGAGTTGAGAAATTGAACGAGCTTTTACTTTTCATTCGAAGTTTGATTTACTTTTTGCATTCAAAGTTTAATTTGTTCAAATAAAAAACCTATTTCGAATGAGTTTTTAATTCTCAAAAAAGCACAAGGCTTGTCTGAACGTGGACTGCAGAGGTGCGGTTGGAATGTTTGCAACCGTCGGATGATGTTTTTAACGATTGAGATTAAAAACAAAATTTTTCAAAAAATTGTTTTTAAAATCTGGACCGTTGAATGCAAAGATGAACTGCTATAATAGAAGTCGGGTCCCTAAAAAAAAAAGTTGGTACACCATCTCAAGGGGAACCCAATTGCTGAAAAGTGTCCAAGAATCTTTTTTTTTTTTTTTCCAAGAATCTTCAAATGCCAGAAGATGGAGCAAAAACTCAAGAGTTGTGGTAATTGCACAAATTTTGTGCACAAATCACGATGTGGGGCCCGCAAACGATTCGAGCCGTTCATTAAATGTGAAACATTGTTTTGAGGGACTCCGGTAATAATCAGGTCAATGCGACACCTATAGATGCTCGATCCAATCACATCGAGATTACAGAATCTCGAAATCCAAATGAAAAGTTAGATGATTGGATGGAGTACTTATAGGTATCGGATTAAGTTGATTTTTTTGAGGGGAGCCTCAACACAATGTTTCACGTCTAATGAACGGCTCGAATCGTTTGTGCGGGAACCGTAGGGAGCCCCCGCACTGTGATCCGTTCACAGAATCTGTATCGTCGACTTTTTTGTCGCCTAAAAATCTCCAGTCATCTCTCATATTAATAACGTGGGTAGGGGGGCTGAATAATTGTAGATTTTCTAAATAAATGGATGGCCACTTTTGAACACTCATCCTATATACTGGAGTGGAGGACTAGCCTCCAATTCCCATTATTCAGATTGGTTTTTCTGAAGGATAAGATACAGCTTTCAAATCGCTTTCAGGAACCCAACAAAACAGGCTGCTCCAGTCAAATCTCCATCCCAAATTAGTGTGTACGGATTGGTGATGTGCAATGTGTTGCGTATCTCCGAGTCGTCGGATCATGCATCCGACGGCTCAGATCTCATCTCGGCAACCGATGACCAAGAGCCGCATATTGCCGAGATGAGATTCGAACTGCCGGATGCACGATCCGACGACTCAGAAATGCGAAGCACGATACTGCGCACGCCATCCTCCAATTGAAAAATCTGACCCTTCTAAACCACTACTCTACTCCCCTGTGTCACCCCCTACTCATTTTTTTTTTCCATCAAGCAAGTCACTCCTATGTGGCTCATTCTTCCCAACTTTTTTTTTGCAATTTCGTTTTGTGTATTTTATTCGTTTTTTCTGAATTTTTATTAGATTTGCTGGATTTTTTGAATTAATCATCCGTCATGATAAGAGGAGTCTAAAAAATAAAAAATTATAACAAAAACAAGTCAACTAAAGATGAAAAGATATTAAACAGTTTTTTTTTTAATTTTTTTTCTAAAGCGTCTTCTTATATGAATGAGACGAATGATTACAGTCTTGTTAATCTCCGCTCATTAGGTGGAAGATAATATGTCAATAATTTCAAACAAGTTCAGATATCAATGCATATTTCGCGGATATTAATACACTTTTACAAATATAAATATACATTTTTTAAATATCAATGCACCTTTTATCTATTATTATATACCATTTGGGCAGAGGTAGAATATTTTTTTTAAAAATCAGTCTCAAAGTGGGACGTGGCATCCAACCCACCCTCGTGGGTACCACGCTGTTTTTGTACCGTATTTCCATCTCGTGAGTGGATTCTCTCCGGTCCAAGTTTGGAACCAGAGCGGACAGACGAAATCTGTACCGTCTAATATTGCAATTAATGGTTTGAATCTCCTCAGAGACTCTTCGCGTGAAGAATTGAATCTTTTCACGAAGAGTGTGAATAATGCTAAACCGTTGATTTTTTCAATGTGCGATCTAAATTATGACTGTTTCCCCCGGTTCAAAACTTGAACCGGAAAGAATCCGATCTCTTCTGTCTTGTTTGTTCTTTTAGCTTCCCGTTGGTGGTGCCCAAATTTTCGGCCGGAAAGAATGATTTTTGAGTTCTCCCACGAGCTTCCTCGCCGTCCTTTGCTAGCCGGCCGTCCACTCTTGTTGCCGGAAACAAAATTCGTCCCCAGAAATCAAAACAGTTGTTATATTTCTCTGATAGACTGAAATCAATTTTGACCAAAAAAAGAAAGAAAGAAGGAAAAATCGATTGTTTCTCATAGGCTTTTAACTATATGCTTCCAAATTCTTCAAAACCTGTTTTTTTGAAAAAAAAGAAAAAGAAAGGGTGATTTACTTTGCCTTAGTTTGGTTTGTCTCAACGTCGCCCTAGTTGAATTCATCTTAACATCGCACTTTTTGGGTGTTTGTCTCACCCGCGAGCCGGTTTAGCCAAGGGATGGCAAGCGGATTGCTTGTCACCGGGCAAGGTAAGACATGACACGACTCTATTGAGAAAAACAAGATTTCCTGTCGAGCTTCTCCCGACTATGAGGATCGACTTACCCATGTGCAAGTGCCGCTCACATGGAACCTTTCCATGTGAGTTCTCATTTGAATAACCGTAGTAATTTTAGATCTAATACGTGGAAAAAAAATCCCGACTTCCTGAAGGGATGCATTTATTAAATAAAAGGTCAACGTGGGGATGAGACATAGATGCACACCCAAAGGCGGACCGATCGACACAACCCAAAATCCATTTATGAGACCCGGGTGAGAGAGAGAGAGAGAGAGAGAGAGAGAGAGAGAGAGAGAGAGAGTAATGCTCTGAATTACGGTGAGAACTATCAATATCACAAAACTTTTGGATATAGATCATATTAAAACCAAATTGAAGATGACCTTAATTTAATACTATCACGATTTTCTCCAATTTATATTTTTATGGAGGTCATGTGGTTCTGGGTTGGCAATGTTGAGTGGGTTTGGTGGGCGACAGTGGCGACGAATTTGAGAGGTTTTTGGTTGATGATGGATTGCTTTGGGGGGATGATGGAGGTGGTGCGTGGTCTTGGGTTATGAGAGAGAGAGAGAGAGAGAGAGAGTTGGACGTCCCATCTCAGAAAGAGAGAGAGAGAGAGAGAGAGAGAGAGAGAGTTTTGGACGTCCCATCTCATTCTGGGACCAATTTTGGGAAATTTTTCATGGATAATGTAACGGGGAGTGAAATTCACTGCGGTCTTATTCACTGATAGTAGCCCTTCATTTTTAAAACCTCAATGTGAATACTGTCGATGCTAAAAATGAAATCAATCAGATATTGATAAATGCTTGACCAAATCATATTTGGCTATAGAGAACTGAACAGCAATACCCTTGCCTATCATTTCTCTTGTTCCGAATATACTAACTTGTTCAAACTCACGTTATATTTGATTCGATGGAATAGAATTGACAATGAAATGAAATTAAAATTAGAATAGAATTAAGGTTACAATGAAATGGGGGGAAATGAGATTAAAATATCCATTTCCATTTCCAAATTTGGTTATGCTTAGAAATAGTTATTCTTATCCGCAATGGAATAGTGTGACAATAGTAATTTTTAAAGTAACAATAATAATTTTTTTTGTGACAATAGTAATTTTTGGTACGAGAATAGTGAATCTTTGACTACCTCTAGTATTAATAATTTTGGAGTGACAAATAAATAAAATTGTAACGCCCCGATTTTTTGAGAGCAAAATAAAATAATTTTCTTAAGAAAATTTGCTAAATAAATAAAATTTTATAAATTAAAGTTTAGCTAATACAATCTCAAGAAAAATTTACTGATTCAAAATACATTAACTTCGGAGTTGACTCGAAGCTTGATACAAATCCGAAACATACTCGATCTTCGTTCTTGATATTCTTTCCGTGTCGAACTGCACCATCTTTGAATCCTCTCCATTGAATCCTGCGCCCTCTGGCAAATTGATCGCGGAAGTAAACGATTTGCTAGGATACAGACGTATCCGTGAGTGATAAATCACCCGGTAGAATAATCCAACCTAACTACCCCTCTTACTTTACAGCTAACAAGTAATCGGATAATAAGGATGTGACAAGTAAAACAGAGATTTTTCCATATAAACCAGTTATTACTATCCATTAACCTAATGTAAAATCTAAAATCTCTCCACGAGATCTTTCCTCCTCCAACCGCTAGCCATGCTCAGTCCCATGAGATCACTTCCCTTTGCTGTCGCAGATACACCTAAGTTATATACCGAATGTACATCCCAATAACTACAACAAGAAAAAAGTTTATCATGTTTGAACCACAATTAGGGTTCGCCTATCTTATAGACCACTTCACAAATCACTTCACAATCATCACTGGATACCTGCCAGTTTATCAATTCATCACTGGATACTCGCCGCTTTCAATCTCATCACAAATCTCATCATATCTCAAAATCACGCTTGCAGACAATCAAAAAATAAAACTTTTCAATTCATCCATTACCTAGCATCGTCAAGGTGAATTCTATTCGCATACCATCCCATGTCTCTAGGGTCCAATCTAGCATATCAAGCAAGAGTTTGAACAATATGCATATTACCAAAATAATAATTGAAATAAACAAACAACAAGCGAGACAATCACGTAACTTTTTATGAACGGGCCGTTGCCTTTAGTCTTGTATGGTCAAAAGTTAATAACAATACAAGAAACTTTTATCAAAAATAAATAAATAAATAAATAATGATTTTATTCAAATATTAGTAAGTTTATGCTTTTATTAGTCGATTTATGAAGTTAGATTACCATATTAGTGATAATATAACAGTGGGTCGAAACTGTACAGTTAACCATCTTGGGTTTAAAACTGCAATTTGTTAATAACGTATCATTAAATTTTGGACCAAAACAATACATTCAATAGCCTAAAGGGGTTAACTGTATTTTTAGTGTTAATTTTCAAAAACAATACGTCCAGGAACAGTGAGCTTTCGAAAAACAGGGGAAAAACGTCGGACTATATGATTTCGATTCGTGGGTTCGATTTTAGCAATTGAAACTTGTTAAAAATCCTAATGGAAAGAGTGCATATACTTAGGGAGAAGTAGGAGAAGGATTAATCTACCTTTAATCCGGACAAAACGATTCGGTGGAGTCCGGTGGGTTTTCGTTTGGCGGCAAAAAATCGGTATTCTAGCAGCAACTTTGGACTAGAATAACTTGACCAAACCTCTGTCTTTTTGGACGATTCTTGTGTCTAACGCGAAGATCTTGAAACGCCCTATAACTTTTGTGAAGAGGTCGAAGCCCGAAAACCATTCGAACTAGGAGAAAAGTGGGGGTTTTCATAAGTCCTGTTTGCTGTCTGGAAACAGAAATCCGAGAATTTCACTGATCTTTGGACAGCGATAACTCTATCAATCCTGACCATTTTGGGTGATTCTTGAGTCGAAATCGAAGCTCTCGACGCCCTCTACAACATTCTTGAAGAAACTTAGGCCTAAAAACGACAGCAACTAGGAAGAAACAGGCCGTGAACAGAGGGACGTGATATGGACGAAAATTAAAAGGGTGTGATCCCTCTTTTCTTGTTTCTGTTTATATAATGGACTAGGAGTGTTGTATTGTGAGAAAGGAGTGGGGATTGGAGATAAGTATGGAGGTGGTGAAATGGTGAAATGCGGAAGGAGAGAGAGATATAGTTTAGGGAGAGTTTGAAGGGGAGTGAAAGATTGATTTTGATAGAATTTTGGTTAAATAGAATAAAAGATGAGTATGGATACCTATATATCTAAAGTATAAATATATATTCTATATAAGTGTGAAAATAATATCAATTGTACACATAATAATGTATAATTAATAATTCAATCTAATTTGTTATTGAATTAAGAATTTAACATTATAAATTTGTAAAAAAAAAGGGCAAAAAAAATCCAGGTCGTTACAAAAATGGCAATTCCTTTATTTTTTTTTAGTAGAATGACAATCAATTTATTAAGATGAATAATAATTTCATTTGGAATGATCATTCCATCATTTAATGGCGGTGAACCAAACATTGGATTACTGACCACATCAAGGCCTAAAAAATTACCATTTTATTCCAACTTTGATTATATTGAACCAAACATACCCGCGATGTCCATTTGGCCTACTTTTTTTTGCATGAATAAGGACCACATCAAGGCTTATAAAATAAAGGGCTCTGGTCATCGAGTGGATTTTTGATGGATTCGATTTTGTATTACCTACTTTTTTTTGCAAGAATAAGGACCACATCAAGGCTTATAAAATAAAGGGCTCTGGTCATCGAGTGGATTTTTGATGGATTCTATTTTGTATTACACAAGGGATCTATCACATGAAAGGATCTTGATTTCAGGCATTCGTTGGACAACTATCAAAACAAATACAAGGGAACAATAAAAGGGCTACAATTCAGATAACCAGAGAAACTAAATTCCTTTTACCCTCACGTAGTCGGTTTCACTTTCTCCTCCACTTTCTCCTCCCAGCACAAAAACAAACTAAAGGGAAATAGAGGAAATTGTTGTTTGGTTTGACATTGCAATAGCAATAGCAACAAGAATATGAAGCACATGAGGGGAGAAGAAACATAGCACACAAAAGAGGTGGTAGATTTAGGATGAACAGCACCCTCCTTTTTTGGCTTGGCCATCTGCTTCTTGGATCCCATCAGCCTGTAAAACAACAGTCTTTCCATTCCCCATCCATGTGGGATCTTGTTTCTTGAGCTCTTGGGATTGTATAACTTTCCTGCTCAAAATATTGTAGATTTCTCTAACCACTGTCTGGAACGCAGAAGTTACGTTGGATGAGTCAAGGGCTGAAGTTTCGATGAAGAACAAGCCCTGTGCCTCGGCCAAGTCCTTGCCTTCAGCGGTGGAAACCTCCCTCACATCTTGCAGATCGGACTTGTTCCCGACAAGAATTGTAACTACGTTCATGTCAGAGTGAGCTGTTCATGAAACAAAACCACACAAAGTCAACAAACGGAGTAAAGTGAAAGTAATATTTGTTTACCCACCATATCGGATTTTAAGAACATTACACATGTATTTTTTATGCTAACAGTAATCGATATTGTATGCAAAAAAAAAATGTGACCAGATTAATATCGTAAGCATCTGGACATCAGCATCCAGCTTGAATGCTGCAGTTTCATTTTCAATAAAAGTTGAATGCAAAAGCACAACAGTTCATTGGAGTATCACTAAGGCAACAAAGACCCAACTCAGCTCCAAGTTAAAAACTAACCTCCATGTTGATAATTACTAATGTGATTATGAAAATAAGATGATGACAGCAGAGGACGGCAGTACATTAAGTTTTTCTGTATATAATATCATCAATAAGACTTCAGTATTCATCTCCTAAGAAACACTTAAGAGCATGAATCTCTTAAAAGTCATCACAAATCAACATGGGCATTATCATTTTATGACTTTGAGCGATAGAGAATTAGCGTAACACTATGGGCATTATCATCTTACGAATTTGAGCGAGAAATTTTTTTATATCAATACGTTATAACGGAGGTGTGATCATCGTTGCCCTATACCCAAAACTGATGCTAAAAAACTCATCAGGGAAAACTAAATAGCACAAGCAAAATGAACCCAACAGGATTTGTGCGTGGCACTTACTGTGGAGTTCGTTAAGCCATCTGCCGATGCTATCAAAAGTCTGGCGTCTACTAATGTCATAGACCACAAGAGCTCCAACGGCACCCCTGTAGTATGCAGATGTAACAGCCCTGAACCGCTCCTGTCCAGCTGTGTCCCAGATCTGTGCCTTAACTTCCTTACCATTGATGTCCAGTTTCTGAGTTTGAAACTCCACTCCTATAGTGGATTTTGAGTTGGGATAAAACTCATCTCTTGCAAATCTAGCAAGCAAGTTCGATTTCCCAACAGCCGAATCTCCAATTAAAACAATCTTGAAAAGGTAATCCTCGGTTTGCTCCTCCTCAGAGTAAAATGCCATTTCCAACAGTGGAGTGCCACACACAACTAGAGAACCATATTTGCTGATGCAACGTATTCAATAATGTGGGTGCTTTTCAGGAGCTAAACACCTAAGACAGATCAAACATTCCCCAATTGAGGAAGAGGAGCTGAAATTAGAGATTCCAGGGACAAAGACAATGGCAAGAAGTTATTTGGAGGCAGAGAGAGGTATACAAAAGAAAAAAGTAATAACCTGTAATTGCTCAAAAGCAGCACAAAAAGGAACATAACCCCATTGCTTACAATGGTGAAGGTACCGCAGTCTAATCAGCAAAAAGACAGATTCCAACTCTCTAATACTTCCTTGGTCTGCACTCCTCAACCCTAATAGTGGGAATACATCTAGAGATTTCCCTACTTTAGAGTCCAATCTGGTACAGCAAAGGCAAGTTTTAAGCTACCTGCAGTTCCAAGAAAAGCATAAGAATCTTAAAACTTCCAAAGAAGGATTTACATTCTTTATTGCTGTTCCTTTATCTAAAAAAGTTGTCCCCTCCTAGTAGAATAAATTATCTTAAAAGAGAATGTATGATGTATGGAACTAACGGCTCAGTGGAAGCGTGATTTTAGCATACAAATGCTCATCTACAAGCTCAACACCATTTTAAACCAGGGCACCATGCACTTTGTATCCCAGATGCCCGCTCTTGCTCCACTCCACTCCCCTTGCAATTGCTCTTTCCCAAGTTTATGTGCTTCTGAGTTCAAACCAAAAAATAACAACGATTTCATGTAAGTGGCGACTCAAGAAATTTTATAATAGGGTCATTCAAATCAAATACAATTGGGTGAAACTGTTACTCATAATTTTGAGACATACAAAAGAGGCACCAACAAAATCAATAGTTTGAAGGCCTCAAGATCAAGGTATCATTAGCTGAAGAAGACCTTCGCCAATCCTATCCATATCAATTCAATTTACTCTCAGATTTAAAAATATAAAGCCCGATTTAAAAAATTAGAGCCCAAAGTCAACTATTTCGACACCTTTTTTTTATTTCACCTTACCCAGTACCCACTTGGAAGTTTATATACGACTTCGTAAATAAGATAATAGTTTGACTGCTGAAGATATTATTACGCATATATTGTAAATCATACCGGCAAATCAAAATTAACCCACCAACTAATTTCTGTTGAAAATACCATTTGCTATTATTGTATTTCTCCAACTCGGTGGTGTCAGTTGACACCATAAGCTGCCCAGTGGCTTTTTCCCTTCTTAACGTGTAATGTGGTACTCCAACATTTGCATTGTTAGGTGTTACTTGCCGGTTATAATGAAGAAATCAACGTGTAAAGTTGTTACTCCAACATATGCATCGTGAGGCGGTACTCGTACACGATACATACAAAGAGGAAAACAATTGTGTTTACCTCAATGGAGGGCTTGAGGCCAACAAAGAGAAGTGTTAAAATATCATGTAATACTGAACTTTAGGAAGTTTTACGAAGTCCATTTCTTGAATAACTTGGGATACAACTAAAAAGGGACACCAATTCAGAAATGTTTAGTTATGAACAGAAAATTCAGAAATGTTTAGTTATGAATAGAAACGTAATGCAAAATTTTGAACTTGCTAATACACTCTATTGGGAATTCACACCACGATACAATTACAGAAGGCCAACCCTCTAACAGTGTATAGATACTTATAGTAAACGACATACCATTTTGCCGACCAAAAAAAAAAACCAACATACCATTAGCCACCTCAAAATCCAAACAATAGAAAACATAAATAACTTCACGATCAAACACTAAACTTGAGATCAGGGCAACCCAAAGAACTCTGATCTCATAACAAGGCGATGGCAAAGTGAATTGGCCCACTAAAACAGCACTAAAAGAAACGAAAACTGCAATGTTACAAAACTATTAAACAGCTCCTCCGACTAAAAGACAGCTTGATTCATCACTTTCTTTAATCAAATGTGCAACAAGACCCTTAGATGCCAGTATAAAAAATGGCACTGAGAAAGGACCCAGAAGAGCCAAAAGGCCATGATTTTGTATCCATAGGCAAAAGAACAAACCTCATAGCCTCAAAAGTCTAAATTACGGTAGCAACAACTAGGGAATAGGAGGGCTACTGCAAATTACAATTATGAAATATCTAAATGAGGAACTAAGTAACAAGCATCATCTTGTGAAACTTCAGGCTCCAGAAATACCCAAATACAAATACGTATGCATGGGCATCAACAAGAGGACGAGAAGACGACAGAAATCCCCATGAAAAAAAAAAGACCGGAGAAAAGGAATTGATAAATGACTGTAATTGCGATAACCAGTCTTTGCCAACATTCTTGTCCACATTGTCCAGGACCAACAGAATAACCAACAATTTCTTCTACAAGTTCAGACCTAATATGTACCAACAAAAACAAAATAATATCAAGAGCTTCTATAATTTTAGCTTTGTTTGGTTCTTCACTCAGAAATATTCTCTCCAATTTTTTTAATTGTTTCGTCATCCATATTTTTTCGTTTATAGTGATTTTTTATAAAAAAATTTACTTATTTTTTACTTTTTGGATGTATATAGTGTACCTCTATTCAAAAAGCAAAAAGTAAAAGAGTTTCTTAAAATGTTAAAAAAATTGGCTGAAGACGAAAAAATACACAAACCTATAAAACTTTTTTTTTATTATCTAAAAAACAAAGTGTTTAATCTTTTTCCAGGTCCATCCCAATCAACCCAGACCTTACCGTTTAGTTAACCCCATAGTTCTGTGAGTGTGTACGTGTGTGTGTGTGAAACTGTGAATACGTACATTTTTTTTTATGTTGCGGGTGTCCGGAGTTTCATCCCGCTTGATCTCTCAGTACATCCCACTTATGCAGCGTAATTATTGGGCCTATGCCATGGGATAACCACAGTGCGAAAAGTAATCAACCATTGCTTAAGGACTGTTGTAGGGGCTGTAGGGATTAGTAAACTAGCCCGACACCCTCCATTACCCAAAAAAAAAAAAAACATCGTTTCACCCTTGATATTCGGAAGTACGGACAGGTGAAGAATACGGTTCAATGGCTACCATTCCATACATTGACTTTTCAAGCTACAAAAGTCAAACCCTTCAAGAACTCAGCCAAGCCAATGATCTTTCCATTCCACATTGTCTACCCAAATTATTTGAATGCAAAACAATGCCACACATTTCAATTTACCAATTCACGAAAAAAACCAACCAAACAGAGATTCAGATGCATGAATGTATCCAAATATACAATAAATCATTTCTTTTTTTTGGCCACTTCAATAGCTCAGAAAGACCAACATACAGAGAATTGTTTCAAATGAAATCCCAAATTTGTACAAAATGCCAGAAATAACAAACAAACAAATGCGTAAAAATGTTACCGTTTTGACGATCGAATGCGAAACCCCCCTCTTATCTCCCTTGCTGAAGCTTGCGATCATATAGTAAGCGAATCAGAACCGTCAAACGCTGGATCGATAAGAGGACACCACGGAAAGCGCATTGGTTGTTCCCAAGAATCCAAGAGAACCCAAGAATCGAGAGGGTTTAAGGGTTCTGGATTCGCGAGGGATTAGGGTTAGGATTTCGCGATTCGAGGAGAGAAGACGCGGGCAAGAAGGGAGAGAGAGAGAGAGGCACAGATTTGCACACTAGAAACAAAAGGGAGGGGTTTTATAGGCCGGACCTCTAATTTATGCTCGGGCCCAAATTAGTAATACTATCTCTATCCCGATCTGTTTAGACTTCCAAGTGTCTTAAAATGTTTATCTATTTGAGTTTTAATTGAATTAATTTTCTCTTGAAGGATAAATGTGAAAATTTGTTTCTTTTTAGATGTAATCATTGTATTTTTTAAAAATGTTAGATTTTCGAAATTGGATAAACAAGTTGAGACGAAAGAAATATTATTTTTGATAGATATAGTCTCGATCTATTATTTCAAACAAAAATATTCCTCGGATCACATATACATTTTACATAGTTTTTTTTTTGTTGTTGTCAATATTGCATATATCAACATGGTTTAGTGGAGAGTGTTTGAGTTAACACAGATGATCCAAATACTATTCATAACCCTAGCCTCCCACTACAAGTGACAAAAAAGTTGTCACTAAAAGTGTGTCTAAAAATTTTTAGCGACAGTTTTTCAACTATAATGACAACTATCATTCTCGACCTCCGGGACTCGAACCCTGATCACCATTTGAAGAAGGGAGATGAGCAACCAACTTCACATGGTTTACATATATACAATTTACGTGGTTCAGAAGTCACATAGTTCACAGTTCACGGGGTAAAAAAGTCATTATGCAACCTAGCAAAATCTATCCAGATTCGGCAATAATAACAGAGTTGGAACGTAACTGAAGCCAAAAAAAAGGACCGACCTCTGGTTTTTAAAACAAAAGCCTGTGTAAAATGGGCCAGGATTGGACCTCATCTGAGTTGGCCCAACCACCTTAAAAGCCGTCATTAAAGTCACTGTTTCCACCGGTGGTTCTACAGCTATGGCAGAGAGACATGGGAAGTGAGTGAGAACTCCGTGGTCTTCTTTCTTTATATGTGAAGGGGGAAGGAGAAGACCCTTTGAAATAAATGCATACACCTTCCTATGGACATACATACACACATACACATAAGGTGGAAGGCTACGGTTAAAGGTGTTAAAAGTGGCCGTGTCGTGTCGTGCCGGCCCAGCCCATTTAGATTCGTGTTGATCGTGTTTAGTGTTGTGCCGGCCTATTACTTGATTGAGCTGTGCCGCACCCGTGTAGGCCCATCTCCGATTGAGTTTCGTACGGAAAAATGGGTGTAACAACCAAAAACTTAGCATACGTTGTGACGTGCCCGTGGCCGTCTAGAACCATGTCGTGACGTACCCGACCCGTCTAAAATCGTGCATGTGCCGTGCTCATTTGACACCTCTAGCTACGATACACATTTCTGTTTTATGTGTACGGTATGCATCTCCTTGAATCGCTTTGAATTCATAACGATTCATAAAATGGTGTACCATATGGACCTATTTTATGGTTCATTCATAACATTTTAGCGTGTTTCGTAACTTTTGTTCTAGAACTCATAACTTTTTAGCAGTACGATTCATAACATTTTCATTATGATTCATAACATTTTGGTGTATCTCGTAACTTTTATACGATTTGTAACTTTTTAGCAATACGATTCATAACATTTTCTTTATAATCATAACATTTTAGGGGGTTCATATGATACACACCCAAATAAAAAGTATGTATCGTAGTCTTTCCCAAATCGATAACATGACGATTCATAAAACGTTTTGCATAAAATTTGTAACGTGTGTTTAAAGGTCACATGGTACATACGGGCTACTAATGTTTTTAATTATGTTGATCGTACGACTCGTGCATCTATTGAAAGCCTGCCGCAGCACCGCGGAATCATTTTTGCAAACCCAACACTATGCAATAAACCGAGGAAATATTGATTTTCGCGCTCTACTTTTGTATGTAAGCATTTTAAAAGATAAGGCCTGTTTCATCCCGTATATTGGTGTAGGGATAAGGAATTTTGGTGGGCCAATAAATTTTCTAGCGACATTTTAACAACTTTTGTAAGGGTGTGCATAAGTAATTATTGGGGTGACATTAGTAAATAGAAAGTATCATGTCGGTGAAATGGAAAGATAATTTATTGGTTTTCCTAATGGAATAACAATTTCTTTATCTAGGTGAATAAGATTTTTTGTGTAACGAGTATTCCTCCATGTATCGGTGAACCAAACATGCATTGAATTGCGCATTCTGTTGAAATGAATGTTCTATTTCAACGTCTCCACCGGACAAAACATATATAATCTACACGAAAAAAATAAATAAAATCTTTACCTTCATCATTCAATTCATCAAAATAACATTATTAGCTAAGTAATAACACTATCCATGTCAAATATTTTAACCAATTTGGTCACACGATGTGGTTAAATCTTGTGACTTAATCAGTAACCCAGTTTGGTGAGTGGCAAAACCTTTGTTGGCTAAACTTGCAAAAGTTAGGAAATGGAAGAAATTATTAATTAGTAGACTTTGTGCATGTGCCTAAGCCTTTTTATTTGGCGGGAGAGTAAGAAATTCACTAATAACGACAACGATACAATCCAATATGTGCAGCTATCACAACAGGGGAAGAGAAACTAATGCCTATTAATGCACACCGACAACGCGATAAACGCAAATCTTAGATAAACAGTTGTAACGGTGGTTTTCCTAACGTTAAGTTACTCCATAGAAACCGACCGTGCACGTGCCTAGAAATAGTGTTCCAGGACCTTTGTTAAGGTCCCCTAGCTACTAGCCTACTAGCAGAAAACATGCATGCCGTACTAGACCCAGACCTGATCAATGTACTATAACTTTGAGAAAATCATTGAATGTTTCATCTTTGTGGTGAATCTATAATTTACACATTTATAGCAAAATTTGACAAAATTATTTTTTTCAAAATCCGCTTGAAGAAGTTCTGTGCCATATCTTATCAAAGCGTCAATATATTTTGTAAACCGAAAATTCAATTTTTTGATATACCTATTGAATAATCAATATCCGAACAATCAGATATTTTTTTTATTGCGTACATATACTATTATGTGGGTCCTACAACATAAACAGTTCGGATAACAACATTAAACGCACGATGAAACCTACAACGGCGGTGACAGCAATCCCACGGTACATCTCCACCGCCGACGGACATAATTCGAACCTTATATTAGATTCAACAATGAAAAAAGACTGGTACACGGTCTAGCAGTACGAATGCATGCATGGTGGGTTGTGGATAGAGATGGAGCTAGCTGAGGATGAGTCTAACCCAAGATTTGGTGATGAGACGTAACGAGTGCGATTTGGCAGCAGAGCACTGCCATGCCATAAATGGGAGGGGACAGTTGATCCGAACCTCACATCTCATCAAAATATACGTACACTAGTTTGCCACCAACTGGCCACACACCAATACTGCCAATGGATAATGGATGATCGATGAAGGGATTAATTTTTCCGTCCCGATTTGTTTGTTCCATTTCCACAAATGTACTGCCGCTTAAGAAAAGTCGGTTCAAAATGAAAAGATTGCCAAAGGTGGCCTAACACCCACGTCATTAATAGGTTAATTGGTGCCGCCGTCCACTCAATGTTTTTTTGTCCACGGGTAATTCAACCTATTATCTAAAATGAATTGGATTCTTTCGCATCAGCTCGATGGACTGAACGGGGCCTATATACTTTGGATCCTTTTGAGGTCATTTTCATTTTGACACTCCATGTAGATTACATATTAGAACTCGTCAAGAACTCTTTTTCTTTTTTTTTAACATAACTCATTAACTACTTATCCCACATCAAAAATCAAATTGATCGTACATATTTTGATATCATTTCAAAAACTATTTATCTTGAAAAAAAAGAAAGAAATTGTAATACTGAATTTGAACCTTATTTTCTTTCGAGACAAATGTGTTCTAAAAAAAAAAACCCCATAACAAACGATGACCGATTAACGTAATTTTATAAGTGACTAATGTTTTGATGAGTTTTATAATGTGATTGAACATGCAGTTCCGATTATCACAATGATCTCAGGAGGAATCCGCAACGGTCCGAAACTGAATCCTTCGAATGGAGCGGGGACGGGAGAGGATCCTCATCCAGATTTTATCAGATTTCTGGTAAAGTTCATGCACTTGCATTATTTTTTTCCCACTGTATGAGAGTGTGATTGACAAATCAATTTCCAAGGTGAGAAAGCCAGGTTGTCGGGTTTTATGGAGCCATGCAAGTGTATCATCATGGTGAGGTTTTTCAGTGCCGAGCGGGTATATTTCACGTGGTACCTGTTCAGTGCATTCAAGCTATCTGATACACTTTTGGACGGCTCGGATTGAAACCCTCTCTCTTCTCTCATCTCAATATTTTCTCTCTCCAAATCTGAGTCGTTCAAAAATGAAATGGATGGCTCAGATGCGCGAGCGGACACCACGTGGTACCCGCTCGGCACTGAAAAATTTTCCATCATGATCACTGCTCAAGTAAGCTGCTGCACACCAAACGAATTCAGCCCCCTTGGTTGTTGGAGTTGAATCAATATATATGGCCCTAGCTAAATGGGAAAATTTATTCAAAAAGTCTGTCCGCACGCACATATGTACTATCACATACGCATATTTTGCACATGCGATCTTTGTGGGGTCCATCCTAAGTTCCACAAAAAATGATACGAATTGCTCGTTTTTATAAATGATTTTTTTAATGTTTCTGTAAAAATTTAGTTCAATCGGATATCGGTAAGGACTTTTTAAGAAATCTTAGGTCAAAACGGTGTGGTTAGCTTGACGAATTCTGAAAAATTAGGCCCCTATCCAAGACGAACAAAACTCACAAAACAACGAGAATCAAAAAAAAAAAAAATTATGCGAATCTAAGTGCCTGTTCCGGAACGTAAAATAAGTACTTAGTTTTTAAGAAGGTAATTTCAAGTTCAAAAATAATATATTTACGCAAATAATTTTCCTACCAATATGGATCTTGTTTAATAGATCTTATCAAGATCTTTAATACGGTGTAAAAAAAATAAAAAAATTATTTTTCATTTACATTATTTTTGAGTTTGAAAATGTGAAATAAGTTGTTTATTTTTTAAGAAGGTTTCTGGAATGGGACCTAACAATAATTCAAAAAAGACGAACAAAACTCACAAAATGAAAAAGAGAAAAAATATCATTAAAGACGAATAAAATAGCAAACAACTGCCTTTTTTTTTTTTGGTCTAAAGTGTTATGTTATATGAACTTTTTTAAAAATAGGCTTACGTTTTTACAATTTCCTGATTCCTCTAGTTGAGTTAAATGATTAATCTCAAAGATTACAATAAAAAGCTCAACAAAAAATTGAGAAAAAAAGTAAAAAACACCGAAAAAATTTTAGACAAAAAAGGATTACAAGAATGGAGCCATTAAGCAAAAGGGTGGGAGGAGGCAACCAGCATAGCAACCCCCCTTGGCCGTGACCGTAGGGGCTCCCTGCCCAATGAAATGTCCGATTTGATCCATAACTACTGTCCTGGGAGGACAGGCCGTCATCATGGCACCACCTAGCGCACAATTGGCATAAGCTCCCCCCCTTAATAGTCCAAAGACTCATCCGCAAACGTGAGACCAAACCACCTGTCGGAACTCAAAGCCACGTCTCCGTCGAAGAGGATAGTAAATCCTGCCAACTGGACTACCATCTCTGTTTTGCTCAAAAACAAAGAAGAAGAAGAGGAATGCAATGGCTTTTAAGAAGGCTGGGCCGTACCTATATTGGGCCCGTGGTGGATGGTTGGGCTATCTTAGCCTATCCTAGGTGATGGACGTTGCGCCATTCTTGATGAATCTTCAACCAAAGGCGCATGTCATGTCAAATTGTCGATATGAAATCTGAGCGGGCTATTGCCGAAATGGACGGCCCAGATGAAAACAACGAATTCATCTTAGCGGACAACATTGGGGTCCTCGAGTTCGTCATGTCAACCACGCGCACCGCATAAGGTTTAGAATGACTGGACCTCGTGCCCCATTAAGAAGTCATCCCGGCTTTTCGCTTTAGTTTTTCGTCTTTGCACTATACTTTCGCTCTCAAGTTCATACACTCATAAATTTTAGCAGTTTCAGATATTTTTTTAGAAACGTTGCCACGCTTCACATTTGCTCACGCGTATTATGTAATGTGACTTAAGTCGGGTATGGTCGGGGCTTGTTTCAGGAAAGTAATTTAGTTATCGAAAAGTCTACGGTTCCCGACCAAAGGGATCCCGATGCCCCATCGGGCCCACTCCGGCAATTGGATGGCCGATCCGAACCGTCCAAAAATTCTATAAAAAAAAAAAAAAAAACGAGTGGGCCTATGCAAGAATCAACGGCATCCGATGTGTGTAGGTGCTAGATCCAAACACTTCATGTTTTTGTATATATATGTGCCTGAGTGGGCCCGACAGGACATCTGGATCCGAACAGAATCCCTTTGGGGCCGGTAACTGTAGCACCACTCTTTAGTTACTCCAAGAAAATTACATACTCCTAAAACACATTTCCCCGAAAAGGTTTAAACCACCACACAGAGGAACGCTCCAACACCTCAAAACATAACTCCTATTACCTTTCTTCACACGTGAATCTCTGCCAACATTGCTATATATATATATCGGGGCGGTTCCGGAGACACTTAAAAAAATTCTTAAAAAAAATATTTCATAGTTTCAGATCGAATTTTGATGATCCGAGCCGCTCAATGTAATCAAAATGTGATTTTAAGTGTGTCCGCGAGAAATCAACAAAAAAAAAGACCGAAAAGAGCTTCATCCGAACAGTTTTTTATTGAACGTTATTGAACGGTCCAATAAAAAATTGCTCAAATCAAGCCCTTCCCGGTTAGTTTTTTTGCCAGTTTCTCTCGGGCACCCTTAAAATCACGTTCTGAATACATTGAGCGGCTCGAATCATCAAAATTTGATCGGAAACTATGAGATTAAGATTTGGAGTGTTTTTTTAAGAATTTTTTTAAGTGTCTCCGGAACCGCCCCGTATATATATATATTCAAGTATATTCAAATTAAGTAAGAATGCACAATTAAGTAAGAAAGTACTTACTAAATCTGTCCGATTTCAATTGTTGAATCAGGAAAGATACATGATTGAAGGTTTATAAGTAGTTTGGTGGGTAGGAAAGCTAGAGTATTAACAAACTCAGCTCTTGACTAAGGTGACTATATCCTACTT
The DNA here is from genome assembly GCF_030253575.1 of Rhododendron vialii. Classification (NCBI taxonomy): domain Eukaryota; kingdom Viridiplantae; phylum Streptophyta; class Magnoliopsida; order Ericales; family Ericaceae; genus Rhododendron; species Rhododendron vialii. Next base: position 14,674,795 of record NC_080558.1, read on the forward strand.
GGCTCTAATACCATGAGGGGGCGGAAGCACAGACACAGTATGAAAGAACATGGGAGACAGAGTATGTAATATGTAGTATGTGATGTGAATCGGTTTACAGTATCAGTTTACTTAAAGGGAAAGTAGGATAAATGCAGTATTGTAGGTGACTAGTATGCTAGAATAGCATTCATGGAACTATTTCAATCGTGCAATTGTTATTGGGAAATCATAGCATACTATAGTATAGTATATTATATTCTATAAAGTATAGTATATATTAATCTAGTGAATATATATATGTCGGATCCCATAAGGGATCCTGCACAGTGTTACCGTGTGGGACTCCTCTTTTCCAATCGAATTGTGACTATCCAAGCCACTCAAAGTGATCAAAATGTGATTTTAAGGATACTTTCAACCAATCAGCAAAAAAAAATGATTGGGAAGAGCTTGATCCGAACAGTGTTTTATTGAACGGTTCAGTAAAAAACTGCTCGGATCAAGCCCTTTCGGATCATTTTTTTTGTTGATTTCTAGCGAGTACACTTAAAATCACATTCTGAACACATTTAGCGGTTTGGATCGTCGCAATTCGATCGGAAAAGGGGAGTCCCGCACGATAAGGCCGTGCAGAATCCCTCATTGGATCTGTGGTGTGTGTGTGTGTGTGTGTGTGTGTGTGTGTGTGTGTGTCTATATATATATATATATATATATATATATATATATACGGGGCGGTTCCATGGACACCCAAAAAAATACTTAAAAAAACATCTCATAGTTTCTGATAAAATTTTGATAATCCGAGCCGCTCAATGTGATCAGTCCGAACAGTTTCGAATAGTTTTTTTATTGGACGGTTCAAATAAAAACTACTCAAATCCAGCCTTTACATGTCATTTTTTTTTTTGCTAATTTCTCTCAGACACCCTTAAAATTACATTATGCACACATTGAACGGTTCGGATCATAAAAATTTGATCGGGAACTATGAGATTGAGATTTTGGGTATTTTTTTAGGTGTCCCTTGAACAATTCCGATATATTATATATATATATATATACACACACACTATCGAATGAGCCCGTGCCTGAAGGCACAGCGGGTCAATGAACTCACCTCCTCCCTTCGTCAATGATCTCACCTCCTCATGTTTATATTTTTTGAAAGAAGCTTGAAATAGGGCTCATATAATCAAGATTTAGAACTAAATTTTTTAAAAATAGAAAGGTTCATGACACTGAAACTCAGTAAATGCATTTGATAAACTATTTATGGTAAAAAAAATTAGAAAAACTGTAGCATTGCTCAGGCAACCTGAACTTAAAGTCCCCTAATCCGGAAGTAATTTTATAGCATACATTTGTAAATAATTTGTCAACCCCATATAAATACCCAAAACCTAGCTTTCTAGTCAAAAGTCTAACTTGAATACTACATTTTTTTTTAAGTTCAACTAAATGTAAAAAAGCAAAGATCGAAGTAGACAAAATTTTAAGGCTTCCACTATGGACATCAAAATCATTCAAAGCCAAAATAAAAATCACCACCAATTTGAATTATGGGTTGAAGCAGTTGCAGCACAGAGACATCAATTTAGCGGGGCCAAAGGAGATATGGGAAACATGTAACGGAGAACAAATAGAAGTTTTGGAATCCTAGCTTAAAGAAATTAAAGAGCAACAAATTAACATAAAGATTACACAACCTTAATAAAGGAAAAAATCCCAATAACTAATTCCGTAAATCGTGTACATTAATCCAAATATGCTAAGCAAATCTCAAACCCAAACTACTTTCCCTTTATGACCTAATCCGACCTTCCAATGGGTTCACTATATGCTCAGCAACAAAAGATAGTTTACCAAATTTCAACAACATAAGTCTTATGGGCCCCAACGCGTATGTGAGTGTGTGTAGTTGGAAGTGTAAAATGGGTATGGTTGTAGAATGTTTGAGCCAATTCCAATTGTTTATGTTAAGTACTGGAGCTATCCAGAGATCTAAACTAAATACACTTAGCTTCCACCTCTACTCCAAGTGTATTTACATCCTTGTTGAAATTGTGTCTAGTTTGCGACTAATTTTACATGGCACCTATACACTTGGCACCTCTAATTCCAATTTGCATATAGTTTTATATGCCACCTATACCTAAACCTCTTACATCCTTGTTGAAATTGAACATGAAACTTGAAATCCATAGTACATCCTCTTTTTTGTTGTCAGGAATGCAAGACCAATTTTAGAAGGCTCTCTGTAATGGCCACCATCATACCCGAGTCTAATTTTCTCAGTTCTCCTACGCGTTTATCATTTTTTTTAGGAATTAGCAATAAGCAACTCCATCACACCTACGAAAATGAGAAATGAAACCACTTAAAAATGATTTGCTGTATTGCTCAAGACTCAAGAGCTATGCATATAAAAAAGAGCTCTCTCTTTTTTCCCTAAAAGTTTGGAACCATTGAATGCAACATGACATCGACAACCCACACTATCAAATTTTAGTAACCACACTTTCTAATAAAACCACAACCTCCGGTCACATTCAAATTCAAACAAACAAATGCAGATGAAAACCAATTAAACAACAAACCCATACATTTACTATTAACTAAATTGCAGGAAATTCATGAAACTATAAAAACCCCTTGTATATCCTTTCACTATCAATCCACAAAGATTTCAGCGAATGAGTTTCGCCAACAAATGGATTAATCACTCCTTCCCCCATCTTCTACTCTTTCACATTAAAAAAGTTGTGATTGATCTAGAGTTTACTGGGGATAAATCATTTGCTGAAACAAACAAATGGGACCCAATCTAACCTTTGGATTAAAATAAACAATTCAAGTTGCCCATCAACATAAAGTAAAAATACCAATAAGCCCAAACCAAGAATAATAGAGGTTTTGGGAGGATAATACGACTAAAAAAGAGGCGTTTGCTGCAATAGGTGGCTCGCGCGGTGATTTTCTTTCATACTGATCAAGCAATCTACATGGTTTCCCCAAAAACGAACAAACGAAAAACAGATTGGGGTCCTTCATTTTGTGGGTTGCTATGTTAGGAAGGCTCTCAACTAAGGATCGGTTGGCTAATTGGCATGGGGTGTTATCTCAATGATAGAAGCTGTGTTCTATGGTTTGGAAACTAATAATCACCTATTCTTTGATTGTGTGTTTACCTCCCAAGTTTGGAAACTAATAATCACCTATTCTTTGATTGTGTGTTTACCTCCCAAGTGTGGACTGAGATTAATTCGTGGCCTTGGGCAGCCTTCTTGGGATCTTGTCTCAAAGACTCATTGCAAAAGAAAATCTCCGAAACTCTCTGTGTACAGAAAAAACAAAGTTTGTATACAGAAAAAACAGCCAACACTGCACTTCAAACCAAAGTTTGTACATACATAGGAAAAACAACTCACCTCAATTTGACGTAGTTCCGAAGCAGTTATTGGTGATTTTGGTGTTGTGGAGAGAGAGGTAGAGAGTTAAGAAGATGAATGGTAAAAGGAATGAATGGAAGGAATTATGATACCTAAATGAATAGAAGGAATTATTATGATAAAATGAATAAAACTTATAATTTCGGTGATTGAATTTGGCATTACATGGGAGACTTTTATAAAAGGAACTAATAGAAGCCATAGAAGGTATAATTTCACCGAAAAGTCTCATGTAATAAGGTATGATAAATGATACTCCTAAAAGGTATCTATATAGGGAATGATTCGAAGGAATAGCACCTGTAAATCATAGTTGTAGGTTTCCTTCCCAAATATATATTTTAACCCTCCCACTCATAGATCTCAGCCGTAGAAAAAATGTGTACCAATCCTAGGGTCCAAAATATAGGAGAAAATTTAGGGAATTTGAAAACTTCCCTATCATATATATAGAGTCAGGTTCCGGTGAGGGATTCCTTATTTTTTTAAAATGCAGGACTTTCCTTTCCGATTGAATTTCGATGATCCGAGCCGCTCAAAGTGATCAGAACGTGATTTTAAGGATCCTCGCAAGAAATCAGCAAAAAAATGACCGGGAAGGGCTTCATCCGAGCAGTTTTCATTGAACGGTTCAAAAAAACTTGCTCGGATGAAGCCCTTCCCGGTCATTTTTTGCTGATTTCTCGCGGGGACCCTTAAAATCACGTTCTGCACACATTGAACGGTTCGGATTTTCAAAATTTGATCGGGAAATGAAAGTCCCGCATTTTAACAAAATGAGGGATCCCTCACTTGATAATTTGTGTGTGTATATATATATATATATATATGAGATTATGATTTGGAGGGTTTTTTTAGAGGTTATTTTAAGGGCCCCCGGAACCGTCCCAATATATATATATATATATATATATATATATATATATATATATATATATATATATATATATATATATATATATATAGAAATTTTCAAGTGAGGGATCCCTCATTTTGTTAAAATAAGGGACTTTTATTTCCCGATCAAATTTTGAAAATCCGAACCGTTCAATGTGTGCAAAACGTAATTTTAAGGGTCCCAGCGAGAAATCAGCAAAAAAAAATAACCGGGAAGGGCGTCATCCGAATAGTTTTTTTTGAACCGTTCAATGAAAACTGCTCGGATGAAGCCCTTCCCGGTCATTTTTTTTGTTGATTTCTCACGGAGACCCTTAAAATCACGTTCTGATCACTTTGAGCGGCTCGGATCATCGAAATTCAATCGGAAATGGGAGTCCCGCATTTTAATAAAATAAGGGATCCCTCACCGGAACCTAACTCATATATATATATATATATATATATATATATATATAATATAGTACTCAACTTACACACAGATTTGCTCCTTCTCACATGTTGTTGCAAATGTGTGCGTACATTGGTTTGGCTCCTCTCCAATCCTTCAATTCAAATCTAACGGTTGAAAATCAGTTCTTCATAGTATCCTCCTTATCCTACTAACATCCAATAATCTCTCTCTCTCTCTCTCTCTCTCTCTCTCTCTCTCTCTCTCTCTCTCACGGTCTTCATTACCCAATGCTTCAATTGAAAATCAATCTCTCTTCAATTCATCACAGCCTGAATCTCTCTCCATGACCTTGCCAAAATCCTTACCTTCCTATTTTTCTTTGATTCTTTTTTTTTTGGTTGCAAAAACTGTCCAACAAAACCACTGTTCAACAAAATAATTGGTAGAAGGTGAATTTATTAAAAAAAGTGGGTTCATAACAATTGATTTTTGAATCCACAATTGAAGGTTAAGAGCAATGACCATTATCATCTGATACTTAAATTTTTCATAATAATAACGTAATTTGCAATCTGATTGCATGGTTTGGCATTCAATTTCAAGTGGGTTAAACTTAATTTGAAAAAACTGTTGCCAAAAGTTCAATTTTAATTAAGTACAAACACGATCTTCACCAGTGTTCGAAATGAGCATGTACAATTCTATGGAGAATGTTTTTGGGGAGGGGAGAGAGAATATTAGAAAAGATAGAGAGGACCACCAGAGAAGAGATGAGTTGGGTGGTTGTGAGTTGTAAGGATATATATATATATATATATATATATATATATATATATATATATATATATATATATATAGAGAGAGAGAGAGAGAGAGAGAGAGAGAGAGAGAGAGAGAGAGAGAGAGAGAGATAGATAGATTATTGAATGTTAGCGGGATAAGAAGGATGTTGTAAAGAATTGATTTTCAGCTGTTGGATTGAATTGAAAGATCCCTCCAATTATTAGAGAATTGGAGAGGAGCCAGACTCCTCACTCACCTATCAACTTCCATCATCACCTATCGAATCCCCCGTCCCCCCCCCCCCCCCCCCCCCCCTCCCGGCATCTCGTAGTGACATCAGAATTGTTGTTCAATGGGTCACACGATCTCACATGTGAAAAACAAGTCAAGCCAGCCTCCGGTTATTAAAATTATACAACAAAAATATTGGTTTTTATATCATTTTAGTTTTCTCAATTCATAACTTGATTCTTTTTTGGGGTTTCAATAAATTAACTCCAATAAAGTAAAAAAATTTCAGCCCATATCGTGCACGCGCGAAAAGTCTTAGTTGACCCATATATTTTTCTTTTTACATATATTCCTATATAGCTTAATGGGAAACTTCATCAAGATACCAAAAATAGTGTAAAATTTTTGTCCTTTATGATGCAGAATGGAAATATTACATTATTTACTTCCTCCGTTCCTTTATTAGAGTCCAATATTTTATTTGAATTGTCTCTTAATAAGCGTCCATTTTGTAAAGTGAATGAAAAAAATGGGTACTTTTTATTTTGCTCCTAAAAATAGATTCATTTTTGAAAAGTTAGTTGGTAAAATTATAGTGCAATAATGATGTATCCATAAAGGCCATTTTTTTTATAGGCAAAAGTAACATTTTATTAAGGAAAAGAAGGAAGGAGAATCCAATCAAAAGTTGGAATACATCCAATGGAAACAAAGCCCATAACGCCCGAAGGCCTAAAAGTCCAAATAAAATAATGAAGCTCAAAACACCCCAAGAAAACCCGGCCCAAAGAAAACCCAAAACCCTAACCCTAACTACTGTACAATTTCTTCCACCTGCCATCCCCCGCCGCAACAAACACCAGTCTGACCACCAACACACTGCCGAGCTGCCCGAACCAGACAACCACCGAGCACCAAAACGCCACCACCACTAGAGAACGGACTGACGATTATAGAAAGTGGAGATAAAAATGTAATAATGATGTTTCCTTAATAAATTGGACATTTAAAAAGAGATGAGGGTGTAAGAAATAGTAGTAGTATATTTGGTCTTAGTTATTCTTATAGAGAGTCTTGCAAATTTATAAGTAAGTATTCCAGAATATTTAGGGTTCTTTGTAATATTCACTTGCTCATAAAGAACATAATTAGTTTTTAATTTTATAGCTTCTTTTTTCTTTATTTCCTATGTGTAGGATTTCTTCTATTGTAGTTTGAGTTGTACGGAGTAAGCCTTAGAGCAAGTTAGTTTTTTAATATAAATATTGAATGAGTTTAGAGGAGTTTCTCTAGCCTCTCTTATTTGTGATTGTCCTCGTTACATGTTGTTCATTATAAATTCATACGCATCTTGCTTTGAACCTTAGTTTCTGAAAATTGGCGAGGGCATCTAACAACTTGGAGTTCTATAGTACTAAAACAATGCACCACAGGAATGCAGTGCTCATCAAAAGGGCTCGTCAAGAAATTATCATCATAAATTCATAATTTAAACCTTTTATGCGAGTTCTCCAAACACTTTGCTGTAAAAAAAAAAAAATATGAAGTTGATCAAATATCTATAGCCGCATGATTAGACAACATATGTCTGCAAAAAATATATGGTTAGTTTGATTTAGAGAATGAACAGTAAGACAAATTTCTCTTGATTATTGCTTATAAAAGTCCAATTAATTGTTTTGTTTTTCAAATGAAATGCTTGGCAAGCTTGATAAAAATGATCGATTTAGACATGATGATCATACCTTGAAAGATCACCGAGATGCGCTAGAACTCTCTAGTGTGTTTGCCAAGAATTGGAAATATTTCTGCAAGGCACTCCTCCGTCGTAACACTCTTTAGGGCAGATTCGGACAGTCCATCCCGACAATTAATCAATTAGTTATTAAGATATATTTGTTATTTTTTATCGGTTAAATTTAAATAATACCGATAAAAAATAACAAACACATTTGAATTATTGATTATCGAGATGAACGATCTAAATTTACCATGCAAAATACTCCTTCCGTCCCAATTTAATTGTCACTTTTGGGAGTTCGTGCCACTTTTCGATTGATTATATCTTGTAATTTATAATGTTTTAGGTAATTTTGAAAACATTGTACTATAGAACAAATCGAGATCTATCAAACAAGATCCATATTGGATATAAAATTCATTACCAATTTAAAGATATAACGAGTTTTTTTATCCGGTTAAAATAGAACTGAGACAAGTAAATTGGGACGGAGGTAGTACCTCACAGGAGTGTCTTGCAGGATCCCCGATCCGTGTTTGCCATACTACAAGAACTCCAGGTCAACTTACCCATGGTTTGTCAAGTGGGGCCGCCACTGACACCATCCCAAACCAATTGTACACTTTCATTCTCTCATTTTATAAAAATAAAAATAACGGAATATCAATTTTATAATGTCTCTAGCGTAGGTATAAATTATAATACGTTGGTATATGAAATATATTGAAGGTTACATAGTCTACCAAATATAATTTGTTCAAAGTCATGCATGACGGAATATAAATTAAGTTAGAACTCTGCTATTGGTAATCGGTATAGACAGCCCCTATACCAATGGGTATCGACGGACACACGGAGTCTACTTTAAGTTTCACATGAATAATCCGAACTGTTCAACAAAATTTTTTTCCGTTTTTTCTAATGGAAACACAACCTAAGTACATACTCCATCCGTCCCAAATTCTTTGTCCGGTCCACAAAATAGAGTGTTAAAAATAATGCAATTTTTTCAAGAAAAAATTTAAACTTCTTTCACAAATTATAAATATTCATTGATATCTAATAAGTTGTTGAAAAACTTTTGATTTTTTCTTGAAAAAAATGTATTATTTTTAACACTCTATTTTACGAACTGGACAAAGAATTTGAGACGAAGAGATTACTTATTAGGACAGGGGTTGCGTGCTGTACAGCTTCGTGCTGCACGGTCTCTAGCGAGGCTTTTCCGGCATCGGTCCGACGATCGGAGACGTTTACCACATAGAGCTCGTCGAGTTCTACATGTGCACCAAAAATCAGCTTGATCAAATATCTTTAACGGTCTCATCGGAACATATATAACTTGAAAAAAAATGAATCCTAATGGATACGAAACACTGGATCAAAATCACTAAATCCATTTTTTTCAAGTTATATATGTTCGGATGAGGCCCTTAACGATATTTGATCGAACTGATTTTTGGTGCTAATGTAAAACTTGACGAGCTCTACGCGGTGAACGTTTCCGATCGTTGGACCGATGCCTGAAAAGCCTCGCTGGAGACCATGCAGCACAAAGCTGCACAGCACATAGTTGTCAATCCCGTTCCGTATCGGCCGGATTTGAAGAAAATCGGTACCCTAACACCCCAATACCGTTTCGGACCAAATACCGGTCGGTACCAGCCGTTTCGGAAAATACCGACCGGAAAACAGATACCGAAAATTCCGTCCGGAATTTTGCTAAATTTTGGTTTTTTTTTTTTTGGAACGCTTATAATAAAAAAAAGTTGCCGGTTTCAGAACCATAGTACGTGCGCAAGGCTCAAATCTCGGATTTGCACCCCCCCTGCGCGCGAATAACCCGTGACGCGCACCCGGTTAATTGGTTTCCGAATCAGTTTTTCCAAATTGCCTTTGGCCACGGCCCATTTTCCTGAGCGCGCGAGACCTCTTCTTGGATCTTCATTCACAAGTTCACTAGTGTGCAAAGTCATTTAAGATGGAAAAGAGTTTTGTAACAAGGCAATGTGGAACAAAAGGCAAATACATATGTGTTTTATGATAAATTGCATAGTATGGGGGAATTTTTTGAATTATAATTATTATATATATTGTAGTTGCGGTAAATTCGAAACGGTACCCGGTACTTGAAAGGTACCGGTACGTACCGTACCAATAAAAAAATCGGTACCCTGTCCAAAACGATATTCAGAACTATGGCATTGCACACACCCGTCCTACTTATTAACGGTGATTGCTGTATTAGAGCAGCATTTATGGGACTGCTATAATTACACCGACAAAACATTGATCCTACTGGGGTACGACGGTAGGTGAACATTAATTCTTGTTTGTACTCTTTCCGACCTACTCTCTCTATCCGGATTTAATAGTCTTTTTGTGCCATTTTTCAATCAATTATATCTTTTAATTTATAATATTTTAAGTGATTTCAAAAAATTATATTATAGAACTAATCGAAATCTATCAAACAAGATCCACATTCGATATGAAATTCATTACAGATTCAAAGTTATAACTCATTTTTTAGCCGGTTAGAATAGAACTACAGATAATTAAATCCGGACGGAGTGAGTATTATTTTTGATCTTTTTGATATTTGTGTCATTTTTAAACTCTTAGAGCATCTACAATGTAATAATCAAAATTAAAAGGTTGCTAAAGTTAGCAATGTTTGCTCAAAAAAATGCTCACATTGTAATAACCAAACTTAGCAACCTCTTAGCAACTCATCAAATTTTGACCTTTGAATAACCAAACTTAACAACTTTTACCAATAACCAAAACTCAATAACCAAACCCAATAACCAAATTCAAAACTAAAAAATTAAAAAACACCTCACATTAGAATCGTCTCATCGAGACGAATAATTTGGTGTGGTCGGGTGTGTGATTGGAACTCGTTTGCAATTGGACATAGATGCATTGCGTATTGTGGGGGGTTTTTTTTATAGGGATACAAAAATAACCAATGTGGAGATCAAGTTTGTTAGATTTGATTATGAACTAAATGGATAATCAAATGCTGACGTGGCACATTTTGATTATCGATTTTGATTATTCCCATTGCGGATGCTCTTATATATATCTTAATTTATAATATTTTTCACAACTTTCTATTATAAATCTAATTAAGAACTATTAAACAAGATCCATATTGCATATTTTTAAAAATTCATATTAAAATATATAAGAGTTTATAGAATGACACAAATATTGAAAAAATCCAAAGAAAATGGGATGGATGGAGTATAAAGGTACATTACCATCTTTTTTTTTTGAACGGCGAAAAATTTATTAAAACAAGAATAGGGGAGGGAAATCCAATCAAATGTACATTTCCATCTTACACTATATAGCTACACTACATCTTATGTGGGGTCTATTTTGGGTCTCATAAAAATTTAAAAAAATATCCATAAATTTTAAAATATCATTTTATGGGGTCGTGTAAAAAATTAGCTCCAATAAATATCGATAAGTATTAATTCTGGAGTTGTAGGGATGAAATTGACCTAGAATGAGCCTCACATGAAATATTGTGTAACTATATAATATATGTAGCATCTCTTATTATTTTGAGTAAATGCATTGATCATGACTTTTTGAGAAGGAATTTGAGCCATGGATTTTCAATGATTGTGAAAAGTGTTGATTTCTTCCAAAGAAACAAAAAAGAACTACTGCATAATTCTTTTTCTTTTTTGGGTTACCAAGGTGTTTTGCGTGCACCTCCGATGGCTAATCTCGGAATTCTAAAGTTAACGGTCATACGAATCTTTGATTACTTCAAAGGGCTTGAATCTCTGATTACTTCAAAGGGCTTGATAACACATTGAATTGGAGGGAACCTACAAGAAGGCTTATGTTTCCGAATCGCTTTTCTTATCAGGAGTTGAGAGTATTAATGTGAGTTGAGGACAATCCAGAGTTGTGTGTGCTCTTCTCGGCAATTCCATTAACGATCCAATGATAATACAGATTACATGAATAGAAACGAAACAAGTTAACAAGCAAACCGAGTCATGTACTCTGTATAGAGTCTTTTTAAAACAGATTCGCTGCCTCACCGAGGATGTCGGAGGTAGTACCGGTGTCCGTCTACCACAATAAAACAGTTAGATCGTGGTAATCAGAAGACCTACTTATCGAACTGAATATATATGTTCTTTCAATTGCCTCGAAAGACCCTTTGAATGCACCGATTTCATTCACCGAATTCGGAAGGAATTCCAACATACATAATACCCTGTTGTGCCCTCAAATCACAGGAAACCCCAAGTCCTATTAGAACTTCCTAACAAATATTTAAGGTGTTTCCTATGCACTTACTACATTGAAAGATCTAAATCTCACGTTGGCGACTCTAACTACTTCCTTGGCGAACTCAACATAAGCAGCCGTCTCTCTCTTGACCATAACATCGGCCTCGAACCGTAGAAACGCAGGAATAAACAGCCACACACCGGTAACCACCACGAACCCGATCACCGCCGGTCCAGCGACAACCCGGGGCAGCCTGAATTTTCCATTTAACGCCCTTTTCACAGCGATTTCTGCAGCCAAACAGACCCCATGGATGAGAAAGAAGCACGTGACCTCCAACGTGGGTCTCAGTCGCCCCGCGTAGTAAAAGATCAACTCATGCATCAGGCCGGACACAAAGAACGCGGCTATGGTTGCGGGGAGTGGGGCCCACTTGCGCCCGATCACACGGGCGGAAATAGACCGGACGGGAACGTATACGGTCGGGTGCAGGATACTGGACACCATGAGGTTCCATCTCTTGCCCCAGAAGTCTTGGAGGGAAGTAGCAAGGTAGGGCTCGTCGAACTGCGGCTCGAGCTCGAGCTGAGCCGAAGTTCGGACCGCAGCCGCCACAATGACCAGCAACAATTCCAGGTTGATGTAAATGTGGAGGCCATAAAGGACCATAATTACCTTAGGGTGAATAGATTCTTTATATCTGTAGGCTTGTATGAGCATAGCTAAGAGTACAATTTTGGTACCATAGTTTGCGGGTGATTTATGGGAATTTTGGGAAGTTTGGGGAGATGGGTATTTTTGGTTTTGTATAACTTGTGGTTTTGGAGAATTTGGTGGTGCTTGGTGGTGTTGTACCTTGATGGGCAGGCAAGAGAAAAGGAGGAAGTAGGGCAGTGAAAGGGGTGGGTTGGAAGAGAGAGGGCCCTTGCCAAAGGCAAAGAGGAGGAGTTTGAAATTGGCAAGCCATGTTATGAAGAAAGCTGTGGTGGAACCAAGGTGGATGGTGGTGAGGTGGAGTGGAAGGTAGAGGAAGAGGAGGATGATTGGGAGGATGGTGCAGAATCTGGTTGCACCTCTGGGGATGAACTTGGATATGGTGTGGCAGTAGCAAAGAGATAGCAAGGCTGTGATCCAGACTGCTATGAAGTTTCTGATCTCCCCTTCCATTTCTCCTTCTTCTTCCTCTTTCTATTTTTCTCAAACAAACTTGAAGAAATAGAATAACAGGGGGAGGAGCTTATTAAGGGATCAACCCCGGCCAAGGGGTTAGCCTGATAGTTTAGACTCTAGAGATTCGGGAGTTTGTTGCTTTTTCAGGTGTCAAATTTGAAACTCCCTGTATACTTGTTATTGATTCTTGTGTAAATGATCAATTTATACGAAGCTTCGTCCTGATTTAAATAAGTCTTTGCCAATCAACGGTGATATTTCAGGAGGTGTTTCCGGTAGTAAATAAGTTATTGATAGATATGTGAGTATAGATATGTGAGTAGAATTGTTGTAGCAAACATAGTTTTTTGTCGACAATTTTTTTTGTTAGCGAAAACGAAATGATAAAATGCTGAAATTTTTTTATTAGTAAAAACGAGATGATAAAATGCGTCAAATTTTTAATATTTTTTGTTTGTAGAAACGGAACATGGGTATCGGGATTAAGTTGGGTGTGCCGTATGGAAAAGTTTGTTGAGGAATTTATGGTGGATCGAAAGTTAAAGGGTGGTTTTCTTGGTCGTTGGAGATCATTTTCAACTCTGGTAGGCAGCAGATTTGCCATGTTCTAGTGGAGAATATCAACGGTCAGGAAAAGAAACAAAAGTATTAAAAGCACTTGAAAAGCACTAATTAACGAATTAATCTGGCAAAGGCATGCTTTAGAAGCACATCTTAATTTGGTTGTGACATGTTTTTATTTATTTATGGGGGTCTTGAATTGACCGGTCAAGTTATTTAATGAACTTAATTGAGGAGCTCGGGTAAAACATCACGCGGGGTCTTCTTTTATTTGTTTGACCTCAGCATTTAAAGAACGATCTTACTATTGTTAGCTCATTGAGCTGACGATAAGTACATTAGAAGACAAGGAAAATACATATTTCTGTATACTTTTTACACAATTTATAACACATTCACACACTTATTATTGTCAGCCCATTGGGCTGATTTTAGAATTTTTCTTTAACGAATTCATGCAATAATTTATGGGAAATGATTTTGTCACTCCCTTTTTTGTTAACGTTACTCCCTAGTAAGTGTATTTTTGCACCAAAAATACACTTGCAGGGAAGTGACACTAACAAAAAGGGAGTGGCAAAATCAGTAGCCTAATTTATTTTAAACAAATATTGATAATCTTTTCTTCTTTTTTTTGCTAAGTATCAAATACTGATATCGATCTAATTAAATCGTTTTCTTTTAGAAAAAAAAAGAAAGAAAGATAAACGGTTTGACCGTTCATTTGTATAAAAACATGCAAATGTCATATAATGAGATGTTTACTGTTAGCCAAGTTTAAAAAAATAAATTTTGCTCGAGGGGATGGTGTTGTGCACATTCAGACCGTCCTCATCCGCAATCAGTGGTCTGGATTGATCGGTGTTGTGCGTAATATATACCGTCCAACCGTCTTGACAATTCTAACGACTGATTACCGAGACGGACGAACGGTCCGGATGTTCATAACACCATGCCCCAGTCCACTCAGAGGCCCTCAAGTTCGTTTAAATCCACATTTCAAGAACTTAATAACCCATATTCTCTTATTATAGGTGGATTTTTTTCATTTCTTTTATACTTCCTCCGTCCCATTTTCTTTGGACTTTTTCGATATGGGAAAAAAACTGTAATAGTCCTTGTAGTTTAGTGTTCGTGTCAATTTGATCCCTGTAGTTATAATTGGCTCGATTTACACTCTGTACTTACCATTTTGTTTCAATTCGGTCCAATTACTAACTTCCGTTAGTCCGCCGTTAGTCCTTTAAATAACAAAATCATATGGCCCCCTTTTTTGGGGTTAAAACAGATTCATTCGGCTAAATAAGCAAACTTTCTTATTTTTTATTCTTATTCAAAAAAATTTTCGTATTTGTTAGTTTTTCATCAATTTTTTGGGAGTTATTGCATCGTCATGACGAGAAGAATCTAAAAAGTACTACTTGGGCTGTTAAAAATTATTATCAAAATTCAATTTTTTTTTAATAAAGACGAAAAAATTGGCTTAGGTTTATTTTTCAACATTCCTAGTCAGGAATCAATATATGAGCCAAGTGTAGGAAAATGAATGGAATGACAGGGTACTGTTTTTTGTAATCACTTGGGCTGTTAAGTTAGGTTTATTGTAACCTAGTTGAGTGATTTGTTATGTCTATGTATTAGGTTATGACATGGTAAATTTGGAACTGGGTTTATATAATATTCTGACTTTTGGACATGGTTATTTATCATGTTGTGACTTTTGGATCTATATCATGTTGTGACTTTTGGACATGGTTCTATATGCATTTTCAGTACTATGCAAAAAATTAAGGCATCTCAGTATTTGTCCACAAGTTGAACATGTAGACAATATCAGTGGTTATGATGTGTCATGGCTGATCATGAAAATACTGAATTCGATGACAACTTTTTGAAGAAAATTATAACCAAATTTCTTCCCAAGTGCCTCCTTATCAATGGAGAATGGAAGAATGAGCTGTATTTTGGTTTAAAGGTATATTAGGGCAAGAGGGGAATGAGTAACCCTATTCAGCTAAATAAACCAACTGGTTAATTTTTTTGTCCTTATTCAATTTTTTTTTCATATTTGTTAGTTTTTCGTCATTTTTTTTGGAAATTATTGCATCGTCATAACAAGAGGAATCTAAAAAGTAAAAAATTATGATCGAAACCTAATTTTTTTGAATAAAGATAAAAATAAGCCAATAAGCCAATTTTTTTGTCTTTATTCAAAAAAATTGAATTTCGATAATAATTTTTTACTTTTTAGATTCATCTCGTCATGACGATGCAATAACCACAAAAAAATTGACAAGAAACTAACAAATACGAAAAAAAATTCAATAAGGATAAAAAATAAGCCAGTTGGCTTATTTAGCCGAACGAGTCTATTTTAACCCCCAAAAAGGGGGCCATATGATTTTGTTGTTTAAAGGACTAACGGCGGACTAACGGAAGTTAGTAATTGGACCAAATTGAAACAAAATGAAAAGTACAGAGTGTAAATCGAGCCAATTACAACTACAGGGACCAAATTGACACAAATACTTAACTACAGGAATTATTTCAATTTTTTTCCCTTTCGATATTCATGTCATTCTTATGATCAAAATATATATATATATATATATATATATATATATATATATATATATATATATATATATATATTCATGTCATTCTTTAACCTCTTAAAATTTTCAATATGAATCTCTAAAAATATGCAATATGAATCTTATTTGATAGTTCTCGATTAGATTTATAATATAAAATTTGTTCGTTTGCCATTTTAGTTTTGTTTTAGTTTTGTTTTCCAATCATTACCCTACTTCTTTCTCCAATCATTATCCTATTTTTTCAATTATTACTTTCACATCTCTTTCTATCTCTCTCCAATCATTATCCCTATCTTCAATCATTACTCTATTTCTCTCTCCACCCACTAGTAAAACTAAACTAAACTAAACTCTCAACCAAACACAACCTTTAAAATTATGAAAAATATTATAAATTAAGAGATATAGAAGTTTAAAAAATGACACAAATATAAAAAAAGATCAAAGAAAATGAGACAGAGAGAGTATCTACGTGAGGACGGAGAATGGCATATAGAATAAATTGTTTTCTTATATACACCTAAATATTGGGACTCTGAGTCCCTGCAGTGCTCTAAAAAGAGTGAAACTTACAGCCCCATTAAACGGCACCGTTTTGGGCCAAGTTGAGATATTACACACAAGCTCTTTCCTCTGTCAGACATGCACATTCTCTCTCTCTCTCTCTCTCTCTCTCTCTCTCTCAAACCCATTTTGTCCTCGTTTTTTGTTTTCTTCTCCAAGAGATGGAGTACTCCAAACTAAAAATCTATAATTTCCGATCGATTTTGATTATCAAGAAAATTTTTTAAAACTTAGAAGACTTGGATTCTAAATTAGATATGAAAAAAAATGCTTCCAACTAAGAGCATCCACAGTGGAATAATCAAAATCATAAGGCTTAGGTTATTAAAGTTAGCAATATTCTCTAAAAAAAGTAATCACAGTGGCATAACCAAACTTAACAACCTCTTAACAGCTTATCAAATTTTGGCTCTTGGATAATCAAAACTAACAATTTTTTTGCTAATAACCAAAACCTTCTCTCTCTCAACAATGTTTCTAAGAAAAATATTTTTAAAATAAGTTTTTTTTTCAAAAATAGTTAAACTATTTTTCAAAAACTGTTATTTAAAAAAACTGTCTTTTTTTCAAAACTATATTTTTTAAAACTTTTCGGAAAAGTGTTTTTCAAAATATAAGTTTTCAAAAAATAATTTTCTATTTTTAATATCATGTTTTTATTAGTTTGAAAACTATTTTAAAAAAAAATTGTTTTATATGGTGACAATTTTTAGATTTTTACAAATTGAAAATGTGATGTGACAAGTTTTGATTATTCAATGTTGATTATGTTACTGTGGTCATTTACATTGCTAACTTTAACAATTCTTAAATGGATAATCAAAAGGTGACATGACAACTTTTAATTATTTAATTTTGATTAGTCGACTGTGGAAGCTCTAAGAACTTAATTTGAGAAGGAAACAATTCATAAAATCTAGAAATTCTGGAAGAAAAGAGAGAACCAAGTAACCAACCCTTTATCCATAGAGTTTTTGTATTCTGGTTCAGAATCTATAGCAAACTAGAGTGAATCACAAGAACCGATAGAAAAAACCCAAATCAATTTCATCAAAGCTTTACTCAAATTGTTCTTGTTCCTCTTTGGGTATTACCATTTATTGTAACTGCTCATGCATACCTTTCAGAAAGGGTGAAGACTGGACAAAGATGAAAGGGTGAAGTGGAGAAAGAAAAATTGCAGAAGAAATCAAAGAAGAGGACGAAGGGTAGAGAGAGAGAGAGTATGTGCGTGTCTGTGTTGTGTAAATGGGAGTACGGTAATATCTCAACTTGGCCCAAAACGGTGCCGTTTGATGGGGCTGCAAGTTGCCGTCTTTTTAGAGCACTGCACGGACTTGGAGTCCCGAATATTGAAACCTATGTGCTTTCATTATTCCCTTGGTAAAACAAGGCGGTCCTTGACTCCTTTTGGTAGTTCAAAGTCTTTACCATACATTTTAGATTTCCAAGGTTATGTGCTAGGGAAAATGACAATCTTACAAAAAAAGTAAAAATAAAATTACGCAGTCTCTAAGTATTATAATATGAGAGTAATAATTTTGAAACGAAAAAATAAGATTATGTTAGTAACGGAGAACTTCTGTTTTGGTACTTCTTCGTAGGGGTGAAATCGGTTCGATTTGGTCGGAGATTTCGGGTATGATAGACCGAACCGATCAGTTTGCGTCTACAAAGGATGGAAATCGTTTCCAGTCAAAATATTTGGTGGACCATTGAAAACTCTCGTTTTTGGCAAAGGCGTGAATGCGTTGAGCGCGGACGTGCCAAGACTTGTAGCGCTTAACTTTTGATGAAGATTCCCATGAATCTTGACTTCTAACGTAAGAGCGATTGCGTGTGATCCAAAAGTTAAAAATCATAATGAGATTCGTGGTTTGTCACACGGTTGTAGACTTCAAATTTCCTAGTCGTATAGTAAAAATGAGACACCGAGATAATAAAGTTTGATTACAAGAAAAGTAAACTACTTAATGAAGTGAATTTGAATGGGGTTTGAGCATGAAGTACTCGATAATCTACTTTGCTAAAAGTAGGAAAGTATTTGTAAGCGTTGAGCTTTGATTGATGTTTGACCCGTTTTTCATCTTGTGAACTTGTATTTATAGGCACAGCAGTAAGTTGATTCAGGCCTGAATCCGAATTCTGCTTTGCACCACAAGCTGACAGGTGTCCCATGATGCTCTACTTTTCATGCATGTTTGATCATGGGCAGTTTTCGGACAGTTAAGGGTTCATGGGTGACATGGCAGTAACTTCTCACTACTCCCTCTCTTTGTATGTATTTGACACATGGCCAATTGACTTGGTCAATTGGCCTTTGATGTTGAAAGGAAATAACCACCTCGGTTGCAACTAAATCCCTAAAAACGTGGGCCGCACCTCATGGGCCAGAGCTGCTCCTTTCTTCATGGGCCCAACCGTGGGTACCTTCCCAAAAAATCATGGGCTGCGTTCTTATTGGGCCCAAATGGGAAAAACTCATGGCTCAATATTTAATTGCCAATCAATTACCCAGCTTCGGCCCAATTTAATCAAAGAATTGATTAAATGGCCAATCACGGCTAGCCCGATCCACGGTGCCAAAAACGGGTATAAACATTACCCCCCCCCCCCCCCCCCCCCCCATGCCTTGATTCTTGACTTTTAGGATCAAGTCATGTATAAAAAAGAAAATTGTTTTTGGCATCCAAACAGACCTTAAATCCTGTTGTAGCATACCTTCTTTTGTTTGTCTTGCCTATGGATCTGGTGGGCATTAGGCATTTTCTATGCTCCATTCAGCCTTTGACAATATGAGATCTGTCTTCAGGCCTGAACCATGAAGGGCTCAACAAAAAGGCTTAGAAATCCGTTGGAAGGCTTGAACTTCTTCTTGGAATGCTTATAAATGTGGTTAAGGCCTAAACAAAGAGCTCAAAGAGCCTTCGTCTCTGCTGGAAAAGGCCTTTGTAAATCAATAAAGTCCTATGTCTAGGCCTGGTTGTAGAGAAACCATAGCATCATGAAAAAGCCTGACAAGGACTAAAAATCTAGTGGAAGGCTTGAACCTCTACTTGTAAACTTTCAAGCTTGCTCGATGAAACGAAAAAGCCTCCACCTTTGCGGAAAATGCCTAGTAAAACTCTAATAGGGCCTACTCAATGACTGATAGGCATTGGCCAAACATTTAGAGATGCTTGTTCGGCCTATGAAGGACTTTTCATTGGCTACTTAAGCCCTTTTTACAACCATGACGTTTTTGCGTAAGCCAAGTAAATAAGATTCGCTTTTGATGTGCCCCACAAATCCAATGCGGGCGTAGTTCCACAACTTTAAAGCCTACAGTTGGCCTATGCTTGTAATGCCTTTTGGCAGTTTGGACAATGCCAAAAAGGCCTTCATTAACAGAGGGAGGAGGAGGATCACCGATTACAAATGAATCAAGATCAAGCCTTGGAGTGCCGTCGATTTCCTCTTCTTCATTTAATTCCTCCTGCTCTGCAATGAATGGAATGTACAATTCAAACCTGACCTCATAGCTGATGGTAGGACTAAATCGTTCTTGACTTGCATCTCTGCCCAGGAGTGAATCTGAATGTGGTGGCCCTTCAAACGCTTGAAACGACTTTTCAAAGGAGAGAACGAGTTGATCTTGCCTCATGATTGGACTTTCCATGTTCTGGCTTATTCCAGGTCTGGAATCTTGCTCCCTTTGAGTTGAAACAGACCTATCTTTTCGCTCTTCCGGGTATGGAAATAGCTTACCATCTAAAAGTTTTTGGAAAACTCCTGAATGTTGGCTACTGCGATCAGGCCTGAAACTGTTGCCACGATCTGTATCATCCAGGCTTTGCTACTGTTCAGGAATTCTCAAAGGGCTAAACTAAGACTCTTGCACCCCGAGTCGAAGTCCTTGGTCTCCTTGCCCCCCGAGTGCAGGGTTGTTGGAAGCTAAGGGCTGAGAGAAGCTTGGAGGCCTAGTGTGCTTGCTAGAAGCTTGTTGAGACTCTTGCCCCTCGAGTGTAGGCCTTTCAGAAGTTAAAGACTGAAAGAAGCCTGGAGGCCTAGAGTGCTTGCTGAAAGACATTTAGGCCTGAAGTGCTAAATTGTGATATCTTTGGTGGAAAAGGAGTTGATATCCATGCTAAATTGTCTTCGATGGCCTTTTTGGAGTTGATTAGACATTCTTTAACTTTATGCAAACATGCATCCAAGGGATCCATGAACTCCTGTGAGAGTTCTTCATCGGATGCAATAGTACAGGACTGAGTGCTCATATTTTCTTCAACTTGGCCCTCAAAGGTCTGAGTAAGAGGATCATCAAGCCCACCATTTTGGAATTCATGTTGTTTGGGGAGGGTTGAATACATAATACTTGAATGGCCACGTGACTTGGCACTAAAGAGACCGTTTACCTCGTAGCGTAATTGGCGATCATCTTATTCAAGTCTGTCAACTTCATCTTCAAGCCCTTGAATTTCATCGTTATAGCGATTTTGTGCTTCAAAAAACCAATCCTCCGTAGGATTGAGTCGACGCCTCTCACAATCAAGGCAATAGATTTCGTCTTCAAGTTCGTCGACCTTATCATCGCGCCAACGAATTTCTTCTTCATATCGCCGAATCTCAACATCCAATTCAATGTATCGAATTGACATGCTAATGAATCAGCATAATACCCCTTGAAACGACTAGGTCCCACCGGGCGTGCCAATGAAAACTCTCATTTTTTGCAAAGGCGTGAATGCGTTGAGCGCGGGCATACTAAGACTTGTAGCGCCTAACTTTTGATGAAGATTCCCATGAATCTTGACTTCTAACGTAAAAGCGATTGCGTGTGACCCAAAGGTTAAAGATCACAATGAGGTTCGTGGTTTTCCACACGGTTGTGGACTTCAAATTTCCTAGTCATATAGGAAATGAGACGTAAAAGCATGAACTTTATTACTCCGGAATAATAAATTTGATTACAAGAAAAGTAAAAATTCAAACTACGTGGTGAAATGAATGAGCTTTGAGCACGAAGTACTCGATAATCAACTTTGCTGAAAGTAGGAAAGTATTTGTAAGCGTTGAGCTTTGATTGGTGTTGGACCCATTTTTCATCTTGTGAACTTGTATTTATAGGCACAGCAGTAAGCTAATTTAGGCCTGAATCCGAATTCTACTTTGCACTACAAGCTGACATGTGTCACATGATGCTCCACTTTTCATGCATATTTGATCATGGGCAGTTTTCTGGCAGTTAAGGGTTCATGGGTGACATGGCAGTAACTTCTCACTACTCCCTCTCTTTGTATGTATTTGACACATAGCCAATTGACCAAGTCAATTGGCTTTTGATGTTGAAAGGAAATAACCACCTCGGCTGCAACTAAATCCCTAAAAACATGGGCCGCACCTCATGGGCCAGAGTTGCTCCTTTCTTCATGGGCCCAACCATGGGATACCTTTCCAAAAATCATGGGCTGCATTCTTCTTGGGCCCAAATGGGAAAAACTCATGTCTCAATACTTAATTGCCAATCAATTACCCACCTTCGGCCCAATTTAATCAAAGAATTGATTAAATGGCCAATCACGGCTAGCCCGATCTGCGGTGCCAAAAATGGGTATAAACAACCACAAAATCGGTGTGGGGTGGTTCGGTTCGGCCGGTTATTTTCTGATTTTTCAACCATGCTACTTGCACGTATGTTTTTGCACATATCTTGTACATACATTTTTGTGGGGCCCATATCAGGGTCCCACAGAATGATCTGAACCGCTCATCTTTTTTAAAATATTTTTTGAAGGGTTCCTGTGAAAAATCAGCTTTAACGGATATCGGTAAGTGCTTTCTTAGAATTCATAGGGCAAAACAAAATGATTCGTCCTACGATTTCTAAGAAAGCCCTTACCGGTATCCGTTGGAGTTGATTTTTTACATAAACCCTCCAAACAATATTTTAAAAAAGATGAGCGGTTCGGATTATTTTGAGAGACCCTGATATGGGCCCCACAAAAATATATGTGCAAGATATGTTTAAAAACATATGTGTGAGAATCATTACTGTATGTGTATATTGTGCTTCACGTTGCCGTTCGGTTCTGTTCGAGAGTATTTTCAGGTACCCGAGAGACTTAACGGAAAATTACTTTTTACGCTTCAAAAATTGAAACCCAATAATTAACTGGGTCCATAATTTGTTTTGTGTGTAAATACTCTGTCTAAGTCGCAGTGTAGGGTACGTTAAAATCTTTGTGGTCCATCTTTGCAAAGATTTCTATGGTCTACAAAGTTAGTCCTATTACTCTATGGACTATGGAAGAAGATTCTCTCTCATAGGAGAGAGAAAAAAAACTAGATCGTCCAATTTTTCCCTTTTGAAGTCTTCCTCGAGCTAATTTCAACGATCGAAATCACTCATTTTTGTGAGATTTTTGAGAAGTTCAACTATGCAGAAAGTCAAGTTCATATACCGACTACCGCGTTTGTCATATACATTAGGAAAAACGGACTAACACACCGAATCTAAATTCATCTATTTTAACATAAATATGGCGCGATCGTGAGTTTTCGATACTTGATCAACATGATTTTTCAACGCGGTTGGATTTCTTTACAAACTCTACGAAATGAATGATTCCAATCATCTGAGTGAGTTTTTTAAAAAGACCCGAAAAGAGCAACACTGAAAGGTTCAATTTTTGTCCATTCCTAGATCGAGGATCCCTTTTCTTCGTTTACAAAGATGCCCATCTAGAAGATCGGGGTTTCTAACTACACACATGAAGAAATCCACCCCCCCCCCCCCCCCCTCCAATTACTAGCTTTGGCCCGAGCGATACGTGATGCTCCAAAGGCCCTCACCACCACACACTCAAGTGGGGTACTTAAAAAAAAAATTACTTATTTTTTAAATTAAAAGTAATATATTGTGAAGAAATGACAAGTCTCGTAAAGTAGAAAATAAGAACCTTAATTAGCGAAGAGGAGTGCTAAGAACAAAGAAAATACTCTTAAAGTGTATATGAACGGTTCAGATTCACTGTGCAGTATATCTGAGCCGTTCATGTACACTTTAAAAGTATTTTCTTTACCTATTTTTTTTACACCTAGCATTTCTCATTAGGAAAACGGGGCCAAAGTCCCAGATTCCGTGTGAACGAGTGTTGTATAGGCTTTTTGAGCATCACGTGGTCGTGCTCCAACGGCAATTAATAATTTCTCCTTTGGGTCCTCCGAAACAAAGTGGAAGACTGGAAATTGATGGCTGTGGGGTGTGAGGGGTCTTGGATGGATTTGCTTTTTCACCAAAAGAAGACAAACTAAAGAATATAGATCATCAGAAGACAAACTAAAAAGGTGGTTGCTTTATCAAATTAGACTGGAAATTGACTTCAACAATATATTGTTCCCTCTTTGGGTGATTATTGTATTTGTTTTTCTTTATACTTTCTGCTGCTTTTTGTTTTTTTTTGCAAAGTACGGATTACCTGATTGTGTTTTGGCTTTTAGACATTTTACCTCCCTGACATTTAGAAATGACCAATTCGACTTCTCATGGTTTTGGGGACGCGGGGGCTGCTGTTCCAATTTTGGGGTCCACCCCGGTCTCGCTCCAATGATCTGAATCGTTCACTTTATAGAGCTCGTCGAGTAGAATAACTTATTAAAAAAATCAGCTTAATTGGATATCATTAAGTACCTGATCGGAGCTCATATAAGTCTCAGTCCATGGGTTAGAGTGGATTTGATCCAGTGTTTCGGATCCATTCTTTTTAAGATAAAAAGGTTCCGACCAGGTACTTAATGATATCCAATTAAGCTGATTTTTTGCATAGTTGTTCTATTCGACGAACTCTACAAAGTGAATGATTCAGATTATCGGAGCGAGACCGGGGTGAGCCCCAAAATGGGGTGCAGCAGCCCCCCTCCCTCCTGGTTTTGGACTAAATTGCTACGGTAACACCGTTAATGGAAAGTGTTAAATGACCATAATACCCTACATCTTGTTTTATTTTCTTGTTCATTTCTTTATTCTCTCTCTCTCTCTCTCTCTCTCTCTCTCTCTCTCTCTCTCTCATCATCATCATCATCTATGATTTATGCATTTCTAACCTTTTTTTTTAAAAAAAAATACTCCATAGAGTTAGTAATGTGAACTATAATTATTTTTTACTTTAAAAAAATTATCTCTTTTACTCGTAATTTCTCTCCTGGGTTATGGGCCCAGTTCGTACTTTTTTGCCCCATCTAAAAAATAATAAACTCTTTTCTCCCTTTTTCCGTGAAAAACCATAAGAACTTAATAAAGCAACATAATCTAAACAACCTTGACTGAGTTAGTTTTTTTTTTATTATAAATCATTGCTGTGAGAAAGAACAAAAACAAGGACCAAGAATTACAGTTTAAAAATACCCAAGATTCCAATTTTTTTTAAAAATACCCAGAGAGAGAGAGAGAGAAGGAGGAGGTACGACCCCCGCTCCCGGAGGTGACCACCACCGGGTCCACCTCCGGCGACCACCACCGACACCATTACCGATCAATGGTACAATAAGGGATGAATCCTAACTTATTGTCCGTCTCTTGCCTGACGGTGAATGCGGAGCACTTAAACAAAGAACTTACAGTCGACAGATTCACGTTTGTTTCAGTATGTTATCAAGTGGAATTTTTTTCCCGGGGTATGTTAATCCCAATCCTTCTAGTTGGTGGTCATAATGGAGACGGTGGTGGTCGTGTAACAGCCCGAAAATTTTAATTAATAATAATAACATTTAATTAGTGTTATTAATAAGGAAATTATTTTTTTTTAAGATAAATACAAATAAGAATTATCCTATTATAATTATCCTATTATAATTATCCTATTAATTTCTTTTATTTGCATGCATGCATTATTCCGAAATTCCTTCCATCTCTCCCTCTCCTACTCAACCTCTACTTCCTCCCTAACCTTATTTTCCGTCCATATTCGGCCAAGAGTTTGAATCCCATTAAAACACAATTTTATCACCCTTCTTTAAAAATTTTCCTTTATATATATCTCATTATTCCGACCCTAGGGCATACCACGAAATTTCTCACGCCCCACCAGTCCAGAAAGAGAGAGGAATCGGAGAAAAACCGAACTCCAATCCATGGAGTTCTAGAGAGAGAAAGAAAGAGAGAGAAAAGTGGGTTTTATAGCCACGACATACCGAGACCCGAATTGACCACTCCGAACACTTTCCTCAACCCCAAGCACCCCCGAGCATCGTTCAATTCGAGCCCAAGGTCCCCCGATCGCCAAAACCGAAGTCATCTTTCCCAAAAGTTCAAGTTTCGGTTTTAAATCAATTCAATCCAATTCAAGGTAGTATAATCCCTTCCAAACACTCTTCCAAGTATATTTAGTGTTTTTATGCGTAACTCAATAGCCCTTATGGCTCCATGCATCGAAAACCGAGCCCAAAACAAAAAAATACGTTTTCTGCCTTCAACCTTGCGGCCGCAAGGTTCGGGCCGCAAGAACCAGGCCTGACCTTGCGGTGGAGGCCCCAGACGCAACCTTTGACCGGTCCAACCTCGCGGTTTTACTTGTTTTGTTTCGAATCGACTTTTCGACCTCCCGAACCTCGTTTTCGACCCCCGAACTATTTTTCCTAGACTTTTCACATTCCAAAGATCATAACTTGTTAAGATCATATTTTTTTTATTTAATTATCTATTTATTAAATTATTTGTTCGTTATCTATCAAAGTTTACAAACGAAAAATAATTGCGACCTTTCAAATAATATTTATAGCATCCAAACTATTTTTCCTTGATTCCTCACACCTCAAAGATGATATCTTGTTAAATTAATATTTTATTTATTTAATTTACTATTTATTTTTATTTTTATAACGTTTCCGATTAAAAATTCTTTACGACCTTATAACGTTATTATAAATGCCCGAATAATTTTATTTAGACTCTCTATATTCTGAAGATGAAATTTTGTTAACAGTAACATATTTTTAATTTATAAATTATTTATTATCTATTTACTTCACTTTCAGCCACTTTATTTAAGCGTCTTTATTTAAATAAATTCCGTGACCTTTCGAACCCAACTTTTGACACTCAACTGATTGCATAGGACCTGTAGGACTCTTATTAAGGTCATGATAAATATTTCTATATTTTTATCTATTTAATGTATTTAATTAGTTTTGAATTAATCTATTGTCTTAGAATTAATTAATGAAAGCCTAGAAAATTTTCCTTTTAAATTCATTTTAAAACTCTTACTTTATTGTTGACATTGTGACCATACAAGATTAAGGGCAACGGCCCGTCCATAATAAGTTACGTGATTACATTATTTATTAATTGTTTTAATTGTTATTTATTTGTTGTATATTGCATTACTGTTTAATTGAATGCTAGATTGGACCCTAGAGACATGGGTTGGTATGCGAATAGAGTTCACTTAGACGATGCTAGGTAATGGATGAATTGGAAAGTTTTGTTTTCTTTAGAATGCCTGCAGGCGAGATTTTGAGATGTGATGAATTGAATGTGATGGTTTGAAACTGGCAAAGTAAGCCCAGTGTTGATTGATGAATGATGATTGGCAAAGTAAGCCCAATGATGAATGATGTATTGATACTGGCAAAGTAAGCCCAGTGGTGATTGTGAAGTGGTATATAAGATAAGCGAACCCTAGTTATGATTCGGGCATGATAAGCCTTCTTTTGTTGTAATGAGAGGGATACACGCTAGGTACATAACTGAAGTGCAATCCGCGACAACAAGAGAAAGTGAGCTCATGGGACAGGGCATAGCTAGCGGTTGGGGAGGAAAGATCCCGCGGAGGAGATCTTAGTTTACACGACAAGTTAATGGATAGTAATAAACTGATTATGTGGAACAAACTCTGTGTTACTTTTTCGCACCATTATTATCCTGTTGCATGCTAGCTGTAAAGTAAGAAGGGTAGTTGGGTTGGATTATACTTCGGGGTGAACTTGTTCACTCAGGTACGGATTGCCTGGCTTCCGTGCCAGATTTTGCAGATAATCAAGAAGAGACACCAAATCCTGAAGGTGAACAGTTTTATGCTGAAGATAACCCAGAGGTGGGAGCTGAGCCAGAATATGCTTGGGATCCGTATCAAACTTAGAAGATGGCTCTGTTATTTTGTTTAGTTCATTACCACAAAGACTATTTTCAGTATTTCTACGATAATTTGTAATAGACGAAACTTTAGGGTATTATCCGGTTTGGATTTTGAATTTTAATTCAATAAATTTTTAGAATCAATATTTAAAACCTCCGATTTTATTTTCAAAAATCGGGGCGTTACAGGTCGCCTCCGGGAGCGGGGTTGTACCTCCTCCTCCTTCTCTCTCTCTCTGGTTTGAACCAGATCTGGATTAGCGTGGGGGGAAGATTACCGAGCTAATTTTTCCAATCAGCGGCTTAACTGGAGGAAGATAAAGGCAATTCAAAAAAGAAAAAAAGAGGAAGATAAAGGAGAAGGGTAGTATTGTCTTCTTTCATTGAAATACAATTTTATTCAAGTACTTTTGTCATACCAAGTTTCAAGATAGGCGGGTCTAATACACTTTCCGTCAAAATGGACGGCATTTTTAACGGTAGGGAGGTAAAATGCAAACTAGATGAAAACCATAAGGTGTTGAATTGGGCATTTCCAAATGTCAGGGAGGTTAAGTGTCAAAAGGCCAAGCCAAACCACAGGGAGGTAATATGTACTTTGCCCTTGTTTTTTTTTGTTTTTATGTATTGACAAATTTCCTTAATTCTAACATCAATGAAAACAAAAAGTTATTATTTCTTCTTAGCATGCGCAACAACGTTAGCTACCTACTTAGGTAGAGTATATGTCACGTACTTAAGTGGACATGGGGGAATAATTTAGTCTTTTCAGAGAAATACTATCACGTAGCGCGCCTAATTGATACTTCCTCCGTGTCACAATTTTAATTCACTATTTTTGTTCCTAGGTGTTTCAAAATTTAAGTCCGCTTTTGGCCATTGGTGAAAAGTTTTTGATCTACCCTTCCTCTTTTGAAATGATTAAGTTGATAGATCTCCATACTCAGAATAAATGGCAATTTTGGCAATTTGTACATATCAAATTGTATGATGGTGGAGTCCAATGTGAGGTCAAGAATTTGTGTTGATTGTCTGTTCTTGTTTAAGTTGCTGTCGTTCAAGTTGGTAGCTTTGCTTAGATTGTTTAGGTTTAATTTTGGAGTAAGCTTGTCGGCAGCCCCCTAAATATAATTTTGTCATGCGTTTGTCTTATAAAGCAATGTGTTGCATGCCACACTAGATCCAAAATATTTTCTCTCATTTTTCTTGGGAAAAATACATGTTGAAATCATATCTACTCTACTCCGAACAACATGATTTTTGGTATGACCAGTGCTGTCGAAAAGATCTAAAAAGTGAACGACACCGATCAATTTTTTTGATACGCGGAAATAACTTGAGAAGAACCCGCAAATAGCCCAACCTGAGGTACAGTCCCCAACATAAGCCAATTTCTTTTGGTTTCTTATCGTTTGTACTTATCTCTATTTGGATTGGTGTTATAAAATGGTTCATTTACCAACAAAAATTGTAACGAGGATGACCTCCTACATAATTAGATATTCAAATAGGGACTATAATTGTAGGACATATGAAATTGTGAGTAGTCATATAACCACCTTGTTCCTTTACTCCCAATTTGCATCATATCTCGCTGGTATTAGTTGGTATTATTTGGGCACATTACGTGACCACATATTCTCAAGATTACAAATACAATCTTAAAGTGGAACATAAGGTGGGACTTTAGCGACCATTCACATCACATTTGCACCACATTTGCACCGACATGTTTGAAAATTACAAATTACCAAAACCTACCCCAAGGTTTCTAAAAATTAGAGATTCACCTCATGTTAGGAAATCTACAAAATACCCCTATCACATAACAAATTATTCCCTTGTCATGATGCAGTCGTTAGAAAATTTTATGAAACATGCTTGACATCATCAAATCCTAATTACATCATCAAATCCTAATTACAATGGACCAAATAGAATTTGTATAGCCTATAAGGCCTATTTTCACACCTCTGCAGCCTTTCACAAGTTACAAAGGAACAGTGTGATCAATTGATGGACCAAATAGAATTTGTATAGCCTATAAAGGCTATTTTCACACCTCTGTAGCCTTTCATAAGTTACAAAGGAACAATGTAATCAATTGTAATTAGGATTTGATGTCAAGCATGTTCCATAAAATTTTCTAGTGGCTACATCACGACAAGGGAATAATTTGTTCGGCGATAGGGGTATTTTGTAGATTTCCAAACATGAGGGGAATCTCTAATTTTTAGAAACCTTGGGGGTGGTTTTGGTAATTTACCCTTTTGAATTTGTTAAGGGAAAGAAGATTGAAATATATGCGTTTGGACGAAAAATCCATTACGACATAGATGATATACTTTTCACATATTCAACGATTTCTTCATCTTCTTTTAATTTTATAACCGGATGTCCAGGCCACCATGTGCGCACCTCGAATAATTTTGGATTCCTGAACTTCACGACCAGACAAACCCTCCAGTGCCCTTAAGGTTTGGAATGTTCGGCCTCCATAGTATTCGAACGTGCGAACTCAAGGAAGACCAACAATTACTACTTTCTTATATCCAATTCCCACGAAACATGCAAGCTCATGGAGGACGAGCAAGTATTACTTTCTTACATCAACTTGGCCAAATTAATCCCTTGAATTACCAATTTCTTCTTGCTTCTCTAACATTTCTCTGAAGTTTTCATACGTATTAGTATATTACCTATTTTTTTCTTCCCAATCTATGGAGAAATTTTTGGGTGCCGGGTGAGTACTACATGGTGCCCGTTCAGCACATTTGGACCGTCCATTTCGGTTTTGAACGGCTCTAATTTGGAGAAAGAAAAAGGAGAGAGAGAGAGGTGGGGTGAGAAGAGAGAGAGGTTTTCAATCTGAGCCGTCCAACATACTTTTAGACGGCTTGGATGTGCCCACTCGGCGCCCAGAAATTTCTCCTATATCTACGAGTCCAAATCAGGTCACATTACAAGAGGCTGGGCCTGGGCCTAAAGGAATCGTGAAAAACAGAACATCACGACAATGGACTTTCAAGTTGCAACTTTCAAACCAGAGAATAAAGATGAAATGGACAGTACAAGTACATATTGAACATCTATTCATCATATCCCGGGAAAAGAAAATGTCCTCTTGATTTTCTCGGGCTTAGCTGAATTTCCGGCCGTAGCTTTTCTAAACATTGGCTAATTTGGCTTTGCTTGAAAAACTTTAGCGAGAACTTCATCACATTTTGGGATCCGTTTATTTGATCAAATATATATGAGTATCAATTAGACAGAAGAGATATGCATCCGGCGTATGATTATGGTTAGGATAAATTTTCTGTTGACCTTTCTTGAGGTTTTCGACAAATACACTTAATTACCTGCTCATAGTCTAGAAATTATTCTCACCTCGATACCTTACTTTACGAACTATTATGCAGATAGCCCTTTTTGCCGCTAAATTTGGCCTACCTGTGTTAACTTTCATGAATAAAGTACCGTGATACCCTCAGTACAAATAGTTTTAATATTTGTATTGGTCTCCCTTGCTTTACATTAAAATTTATTGTCATACAATTAACATGTCACAACTATGAAATACTATATATATATTTTTAATGCTAAATTAAATAACCAATACAAATTTTTTCAATTTTTCTAAGGGTATAGCGGTCTTTTACACATCAAAATACTATTTAAGACTGAATAAATTCTCTTCAGCCTAACGGTGTTATCTTTGACACATAAATGACCGTTATACCCTTTGGAAAATCTTAAATTAAATAACCAACAATTGCTCATCAAAGTCAGAAACCTAGAGGAGACCGTTATACCCTTGGAAAATTTTTGCTTCTTCCTCGATTTTCTCAACAAAATATGATAGCAATTGGAGAAGTAGAGAACAAGGGAGAGGTAGGACTTCGTGAAGGAATTAAAATCAATGCAGGAAAGTGACAGGTTGTTTCTTGGGCGGTCGTGATCAGATTTTCAACTCTGGCACGGCGGGGCCTTTTTTTTAAGGAATCTATGGAAGAAATATTGGACGGCTAATTAATTACTAATATTTAATAGTATGATTTTAAAATTAAGCTATCCATTTGATTAAAAAATATAACTCTATTTCTTTGCTTGTCTATAAGTCCAACCAAGCTGATTTTGCAGATGCATTTTTCCTTTCGCGTCGTTTACGAAATGAACCGTTTAGATTATTATTTTTTAAATTACCGTACAAAATATAGTTTGGGATGGAGGTGAGAGATGAACATTACATATATGCACAAGAATCTTTGTGACTATACTATAAATAGAAGTGTGGTATGCGATTCGTTTTATATAAATGTAATGTACGTGTCCACAGAGAATATCATTTGTATCAGAGTTGTCTGCTGTGTACATTGCAAATCTCGAAACCTATTTGCTTTTCATTTTACTTTGAAAAATAACAACAGGGCAGTTAGTTTGGTGTTGGGGTGCCAAACAAGGAGTCTGGCTCCTCTCCAATCCGTATGGAATTGGAGGATCCTCCAAGTCTACATTCAAAGGTCATGCTTAATTCATTAACCGATATTAGTTCAAAAATCAAAATATTTTTTGGATACCAAGTATGTTGACAAGGAAAATTAGGGTCCCTATTTTGAAATTTATCTTTTCCCTCTAAATATCAGAGCCGGCATTGACCATAATTTTGGACCAAAAGCGAGGCATCACATTATACTTTCTTAGCTATGATCCTCACAAATTCAACTTCTTCAAGATCCATCCACGCGTATTGGTGCTTGAGATTTTTCAATGTTCTAATTTGGTAATTGGGTGTCCGTAGGAAACCACTTAATTGAAAATTCGGGCTGGAAAAATAGTTTAGTTTATGGATTAATCCTCACCTTTGGACGTGGAATAGGAGAATCCTCCAATTTCATTGGAATTGAAGAGTAACCGGGCTCACCAAAGAGTAATGCCAATTAGATAGTCTCGAGACTCCAAACCCCAATAGAAAATTAAAGAGAGAGTCTGAATGTCAAAACATGTTGATTTTCGCTGTTACGGAGTAGTATTTAACTAGGGAAAATGTCACTCAATCTCCTTTAAATATTATCCGGACTATTTATAAAATAATGTGACAATGATAATTCTAGGGAAAAAAAATTGTGGGGACAACTTTGAGGGTGCTTATTAGTTATGGCAAATGCTAATCTCCGCGGCCTAGCTGATGCTAATCTCCGCGGCCTAGCTGAGGATTAATGGGTTCAATGGATTAACTTTTCTGAAAAAGTTTCGGGATTCTAACCGGTCGGCTCAGTTTTATCTCCAGACACCCGTCCAGTCTCACCCCGCGTCATACCCTTTTCGCTCAAGTCCCGTTTCAAGTAATGTACCAAAAATACCCCTGCCATTATTACTGGTGTCATCTTGACTAGCGTCGGCAGCACTTGGAGTATCATCATCGCCCTGCAGTCCTAATCCGGTGTCGCACGCACACCTCCGCCGCGGTACCCACAGCCACCTCCCCATCACGGCTGACAAACCGAGGCTGAGGGTATGGTTGATCGGACAAACGACAATGGTTTTGGTGATTCAAGTGCCATTGAGGCATCTCGGAGTGAAACGGCGTTGAATTTGGAATGTTTGACGGGCGGCAGTGGTGGAGCAGACAAAGGGTGTTAGACTTGTCCCACATCGCTCATCTAAGTCATCCAAGCTTGGTTAATAAATTCTAGAGGCTACTTCACCTATTGCCAATTGGTTTTAGATTGGAACTCTCCAAAAAAATCTACTATGGTATCAGAACTAGGTTTTGGGTGGCCTCACCTCTCGTGGAAAAGTCTCTGTCATCTCTATCGCCCGAGTCAGTCAGTCAACTCC
Source organism: Rhododendron vialii (assembly GCF_030253575.1). Classification (NCBI taxonomy): domain Eukaryota; kingdom Viridiplantae; phylum Streptophyta; class Magnoliopsida; order Ericales; family Ericaceae; genus Rhododendron; species Rhododendron vialii. The sequence goes on from NC_080558.1 coordinate 14,708,390, forward strand.
TGGTTTGTCACCTCCACGTGCATCCGGACTGCACGTGAGGGGGAGTATTAGACTTGTCCCACATCGCTCATCTAAGCCATCCAAACTTGATTAATAAATTCTAAAGACTACTCCACCTATTACCAATTGGTCTTAGATTGAAATCTTCAAAGAAATCTACCAAAAGGGATGGAGATCTTTCCCTTGGATATAGCAATGGGGTTGATAGGGTTGTACAGTTTCTCAAGGCTCTTGATTTGCAAGTCATGGGGGCATGTTGCGCCGATGAGAGGTTAAAGCCCTTGCTCAAGCTGAATGACGCGACTGGTGCTGCCGAAGATCGCTTGCTGGCGCATCTGAGTCAGGTACGTATGCGGATAATCGAGATAAGATGTTAGCGTATGGATGTCGTAAGGAAGAAGATGATTTTTGTTTTTTAAGAGGTGTTACTGTTGTGTTTGGATTTGGATTTGAAATTTTTTTTGAAAAATAGTAAAGGTAATAAGTGGAGAGAGATAGAGAGAGAAATATTGAAAGTACGAGGAATCTATGGGGTATTTTTTGAAAAATGCTTTTTAAATGCTGGATTGGGTGCTGGATTTTCTTGTCCCCCAAAAGATACTCCCTCGATCCCAAAATGTTTGTCCGGTCCGTAAAACGGAGACGAAAAAATAATAACATTTTTGTAAGAAAAGTTGGAAAAAAATTCAACAATTTATTAGATCTCGACGAGTTCTTTTAACTTATGAAAAAATTTTGAATATTTTTTTGAAAGAAATGCATTATTTTGTAGTTCTCGTTTTGTAGACTGGATAAATATTATGGGATGGATGGAGTATGATTTTGCTGAGAAATTTGGTTTGCGTGCGAATCTGGTAAGGAAGAAGATCATTTGTTTTGAGATAAGATAAGATGTTAACATTTTAGTATGCTTATACGTGTACAAATTGAGTGTAATACACCTATTCTTGTTTTGTTATGCAGCACTTTGATTTACAACTATACAAATGTGATTTGGGTGTGAATTCTTTATTTGGGTGTGAATTCTGTATTATGACGAAATTCACACATTTAAGAATTCACACCAAGAAACTACAGAAAAGGTGTGAATTCTTCGAACGGTGTGAATTTCTGAGAGTGTAAATTTTGTAAAGGTGTGTGAATTTTGTAAAAGTGTGTGAATTTTGAAAAGGGTTATAAATTCTGTAAGGTGTGAATTCTGCGGAAGGGTGTGAACTCAGAGAGTGTGAATTTTGTAAAGGTGTGTGAAAACTGTAAAAGTGTGTGAATTTTGTAAAGGGTTATGAATTCTGCATAGGGGTGTGAATTCCGAGAGTGTGAATTTTGTAAATGTGTGTGAAAACTGTAAAAGTGTGAATTTTGAAAAGGGTTATGAATTTTGAAGGGTGTGAATTCTGCAAAAAGAGTGTGTGAATTTTTGAAAGTGTGAATTTTGCATACGGGTGTGAATTTTTGAATGTGTAAATTCTGTAAATAGGCGTGAATTCTGCAAATGGATAAAATAGTAGAGCATCTTTAAAAAGGGGTTGAATGTGATAGTGCAACAAAAAAGGGTCCGCACGGAACCCCAAGCAAAAAATGGGACCCGCTTGAAATTTCCCGAAAAGTTTTCTGACTAGTTCGAGGAAAAAGTGATAACTTGACAATTTTAACCCTCGTTTTTTCAACTAATATGAATATTTAAGGCACCAATTTTACATGTGGCAGGCAATTTTCCCTCCAACCCGTACCAGAAATCTTCTTAAAAAATAAACAGTTCATTTCACATTTTCAAATTCAAAAATAATGTAAATAAAAAATAATTTTTCAATTTTTTTTGTATCTTATAAAAGATATCTTCCAAACAAGATCCATAGTGCATATTTTTTGATTTCAATAAGCCCCTCATTTTTGAGCTTGAAATTACCTTCTTAAAAAATAAGAGCTTTTTTTGAGTTCTGGAACGGGGCCTTATAATCGTTCTCTTCTAGGATACGTAATGTACTGTATTTGGTAGTACTAAGTAAGGGTTACTTTGGCTTTAAATTTCAAATTGTAACTTTTTTTTTTATTCAAAAAAAATTTGCATTTGTTATTTTGGCGTCAAAATTTTGTGACTTATTGATGCGTTTCGGCAAGAGCAATCGGAAAAATATAAAATTTTGATCGAAACTCATAATTTTTTGAATAAAGACAAAAATAAGTAAAAAACATACTCTGTTTATTTATTTATTTTCATTTTCTTATTGGTTTGCAATCATTTGCTTATTCTCCTCCCTTTTGTGGAGGTTTTCTTTCTTATTTCTTGCCGTGAGTTTTTCTCCCGATTAGGTTTCTCCTAGTTGGGTTGTTTTGAGTTGTTTCTGTAGGAAAATATTTAGTTGGTTTTGGGTATAGTCTGTGGGATGAATCCCCGACGTTGTGATTATTTGATCTTTGGTGGACGAGTTTTCATCTTGATGTACTATTTGGTTGGAGTCATAAATACAGTATCATCTATTATTGGTTGGAAAAAAAAAAACCAAATGAAGATAAATCAAAGAACAACATAATTTCAAATTGACAGGAAGAAGGTTGTTTCTTTTGTATCAAATCAAAGACTAAAATCAACTTTCTATTGCTACTGACAGCCACCGGGGAAAAAAAAAACAGGAAGAAAAAGAAGAAGTCATTGGATACAACATTTCGTTGGTCCCATTTGTCGAAAGAGATGTACTTTATTCCGGTAGTAGCTGTAAAACGGCATTTTACAGAGTTGAACGATCTCAGTTCGGCATTGGATGGTCTGGACAAAAAAAATCTACTATGTATTACAATAAATTATTTTTAATTCGAATTATCCAAACTACTTTTCAACGGTTGAAATTAAACTCCGTAAACTTTATGTATGGAACCTCCATAATAAAGATTTTCACTTTTCGAAAAAAATAAAAGTAACTTTGTACAAACTCCTAAAGTAACTTTTTGTTCCATTTCAAACAAAATTCTAAAGTGTCGCACAGTAGTACTCAAATACAATTTTAAAACGGATTTGACTTTACCATTTGAAATAAGAGCTCAGGTACCCCATTTGGCTAACACCAAATATACACAAGATCATATTTTAGGCTCATTTCGAGGTCCCATCAATTTGTAGAAAATCAATTGATGCTGATTTCGGCAAATGCTTAATCAATTAATTCAAGTATACATGAAGTGTTGACGTTTATCCTACATTAGTTATTTATTTTTTTCAAAACTAGAATATGAGTTCGGACGGCCTCTCTATTCATTGTCAATTGGTTTGGAGTTGGATACTTTAACATTGTATCAGAACTAGGCAATTGGTTTGGAGTTGGATACTTTAACATTGTATCAGAACTGGGGTTGCGGAGAATGTTACCCCTTGTTTGTATCATAAGTGCACCGTTAATTGTTGTGATCCACATGTTATGAATCCTATGTTTACCTCTCTCCACGTGCAAATCAGGAGTCGCACGTGCAAAGGAGTGTTGGAATCATTGGTTATTTATTTTCTCCAAAACTAGAATATGAGTCTGAGCGGCCTCTTCGCTCCTTATCAATTGATTTAGAGTTGGATGTTTTAACATCACATACTCGTATATATATATATATATTAAATAAAATAAGCAATCTCACATTTGCAAATATTAAGATTTTTTTTTAATTTTTAGAACACAGCAAAGAAGGAGGCGGAATGGAGAAGGAAAGGGTCAAGGGCGATCACTCATTTGTTTTTTTGACCTCATATACTATTTAGTAATTTATAGGTTCCTCGTTTTTTCTTTCCCAATCAAGATTTCCTCCCTCCATACTGTTTCGACCCCAAAATTTGCGTAAAAAGTGATGCATTTAATACATGAATATTGTGATTATAACCTTGAATATTTTGCGGGAAGGAATGCAAATAAATGAAGATGAGAAAATTAGATGAAATCGGAGTGGGGCCAGATTTTCGTTTGGAAATGTCAACATTGGATCGGATTCGAATTCGGATTGGTTCGGATGTTTTTTCTAGTCAGGATTCGAATCGTCATTAGTTGGATCCGGATCCGAAATGTTGGCAACCCTAGCGTTAGATCTCTAGGATAGATTTGCTTGTTCACCGAATGAAGATAAATCAAAGAAAAACAAAATCTCAAATTGACAGGAGGAAGGTTGTTAAGCATACACATCAGGCTAGTTAAGACCAGCCTGACTTGTTACTATAGCAAGAAAATCTTCAAAATCACTCTTCATCAGTCTCGCTCGCAACTTGCGGAAAAGTTAAAAATCTACAGTTCCTCGTTTTTCTTAAAGAGCAACTGTTCATCGATTAAAAATTATTTTATTGATTTTTGGTTCTAAGAATCTTTTATGATACACATACGAGAGCCTTAGAGTAAAAAATTCATTATGATCATTTAGGATAAAATGATCAGAAAAATAAAATATTTATACTGGTTAAAATAGATTAAAAATTGGAGTATTTAATTAATTTTTTACAAAGTAAGAAATATGGTTAGAAAACTAAGTTCTCCAATTTTCAATTTGTTTGAATCGATGCGAAGATCTTATTTTTCTGATCATTTTATCCTAAACACCAATACTCATTCTGTCTCTAAATAAGTGTCCGGCACACAAAATTAGGCCTTACAAGATATGCATATTTTTCATTAAAAAAATTAATTTTTTTCACAATCTAATAGAACTCATTGCTATCTATTGATTTGTGAAAAAAATTTGATTCTTTTAACGAAACAAATGCATCTTTTTGAAAGCCTAAGTTTGCGCGTCGGACACTTATTTAGGGATGGAGGGAGTATTTAATTGAGAAGAGAGTGAGAGTAAAGAGTCTGATGCAGTGAACATTATAAAAAAGCTAACTAAAGTAATAAAGTGAGTTTTTAAAGTGTAATTTGGTCCAAAATTGAAAGAATTTGGTACGAATGCTCTTCATTAAATTAGAGGCATTATAATGCCCTCTCTTGCGGTGACTTCTAGGACTTTTTATAGTTACCGACAGAAGAAGAAAAAGAAGAAGAAGAAAGTCACATTCATTGGATATTTAACTTTCGTGGGTTCCATTTTTCGAAAAAAAAAAAAGTAACTTTGTACCATTTCAAACAAAAAAACAAAAGTGTCGCAGAGTAGTACTCAAACAGTACGATCGTGTTCGGTTTGAATTTTGAATTATGACGAAGGTTTTAAAGTGGTGAGAGATAAATACATAAACAAAATATATTGAGAACGGTGTGTAAGAATTTTGAATATCCCAAATGAACAAACCCTATAATTTTAAAATGGAGTTGACTTTACTATTAGAAATAAGAGCTCAGCTAAACCATTTGGCTAATACGTACACAAGATCGTGTAAGACTTATTTTGAGATCTCACATTAATAAGAGTTGTTTAATCTATGTAAAATGAAAATAGTATACAGTAGAAAATCAATTCATGCTGATATCAGCAAATGTTTGATCAATTAATTCAACTAAAGTCCCATACAATTCAGTGTATATTTAGTATACAGAAATGACGCCCGTTGTTTTTTTTTTTTAGCAATCTCACATGGTAAGTTTGCAACTATTATCTGGGAAGATCTATCCCGTTGGATTCCGACTGAAAAGAAAAGGAACTATTGAATTGTCAACTTCACAACACCAGTAACAGCCTCCTTCACAAACGCTCCCAGCAGCACATACTCTTCAAACGCTCTTGCCGCGACTTTGCACCTCAACAACTGCGGGATGAACAGCCAGAACCCGGTACCCATCACGAACCCGACGGTCATCGGCATCGCGATCACCCGAGGCAACCGATACCTGTCCTTGGCCACCTTCTTGATCACAAGCTCCACCACCAAGCAAGCCCCGTGGAGAAGAAAGAACCATGTGATCTCCCATGTGGGCCGCGTGCGGCCCATGTAGTAGAATATCAGCTCGTGCATTAAGGCCGAGACAAGGAACGTGCACACCACGGCCGGCAGCTGAGCCCACTTCCGGCCCATGAATCGTGCCGAGACGCATAGGACGGGGTCGTACACGGAGGGACGCAGGGTTAGGGACACGACGAGGTTCCACCTCCTGCCCCAGAAGTCTTGGAGAGAGGTCGAGAGGTACGGCTCGTCGAACTGCGGCTCGAGCTCTAACCCCAGTATGGCTCGAGCCACGAATGCAGCAGTGGCTAGTATGATTTCCAACATAAAGTACATGAGGAAGCCGGAAATGACCAAAATGGCCTTTGGGTGTATGTGGTCACTATAATTGTAAACACGAAAAAGCAAGGCAACAAGAACACCTTTTATGGCATAATTGCGAATCGATGTGCTTCCCTTTTGAGTGATTCTGGGATGTGGGTTTCCTCCATTACGGCAATTTGGAGGAGGGTCTTGGCTATTGTGGCCATCTTGGTCTAGTGGAGATGGGTGGTTTCTATTTTGAGATTTCAGTGATTTTTCATGATTTGAAGGTGATTTCGGAGGTGGGTCTTGTCGGATCCTGATGGGGAAACAGGCAATAGCAATGAAATGTGGGAGAGAGAGAGAAGGGTGGGAGAGAGGGCCTTTGCCAAAGGCAAGAAGGAGGAGTTTGAAATTGGAAAGCCAGGCTATGGCGAAAGCGGTGGGGCCACAAAGGTTGACGAAGTGAAGTTTGAGAGGAAGGGCAAAGAAGAGAGAGACAATAGGGATGATTGAGAGAAGCCTGGGCATACCTTTTGAGATGAACTTGGCTGAAAAATAGCAGTAGCATAAAGAAACAACTACTGAAATCCATGCCTTGATGAAGTTGCTGATCTCTCTCTCTAAGGTGGAGCTTGGATAGTAGATCTCACCCTCCATCTCTCTCTCTCTCTCTCTCTCTCTAGATGGGGAATCAATCAAGTGCAGTTTAGGTACAAAATTGGTAGGATGGACTATTAAACAAGGACCAATGGCAATGACTAACCTGAAAGATATTTTTTTTAAAGTGTTTTTTTTTGAGTGCTAGCTGATCCATCGCCTGAAAGATATTTTTTCGACTTGCCAAAATCATTGATGCAGGGTAAAACGAACATTCTAGCTGTTATGTGGACAATTTGGAACCAGAGACACGTTTGCATTTTTGAAAAGGCTAATCCAAATTGCGTGGAGGTGCAAGAACTAATCAAGCCAAGGGTAGCTTTTTGGGTGGAAAAAAAAAAAAAGGGTTGGAATGATTCTGCCATGGATTACTTTATCTTCAGGCTTGGTTGTGTTTTGGCTAAATCAAACACTTGGCTAATTTTTTGTTTTTGTTTTTATTCAAAATTTTCTCCCATTTGTTAGTTTCGCGTCGAAGTTTTGTTAATTGTTGGTGCTTCTCAACGAGAAGAATCAGAAAATTACTTTTTCTGTCCCTTTTAAGTGTTCACTATGGCTCTGCATGCCATTTTCAGTTGCCTACATCTCTCAATGTATACTGTTAAAGTATGCAATATGAATATTGTTTGATAGATCTAAATTATTTATATAAGACAATTGATTTTAAAAATATAAAACATAATACACGTTGAGAAATATAAGTTATTGAAAATGGCATGCAGAGCCATAATGGACACTTGAAAAGGAGCAGAGGGGGTGAAAATTTATCATCAAAAATTTAATTTTTTTTTATTAAAGACAAAAATCAGCCAAAAAGCTAGATTTTTCGGCTTTATTTAAAAAAAAATTGAGTTCGGATCATAATTTTTTACTTTTTCAATTCTTCTCGTCGAGACGAACAAATAATTTATAAATAATTGACACGAAACTAACAAATGCAAAAAAAAAATTGAATAAAAACAAAAAAAAATAAATTCAAGTGACTAATTTAGCCGAAATACCCCAGCATTGTGGAATCTCTGTAATGTGGGTTGTTTGGTTGGGTAGGTCTGTCATTTGTGGGCTTCTTTTTCTTTTTTGGGTTTCTTGGGTGGGTTCTGGGCCCTTGCTGCTTAGTTTTGGTTGGGTTTCCAGTCTGGTGACCCTAGGGGTGGGCTCTATGTCTTTTCGGGTTGGGTTGGTTCTCTTTTTTTCTGTTTTTTGGTTTCGGTCATCAGGGTCTTTGGGGTGGTCTTTTTATGGGTCTTGGTCTTCTTATCTTTGGTCTGGTCTTGTTATCTTTGGTGGCCTTCAGGCCTTGGATTGTTTCTTGGTTGATTTGCCTGTAAACTGCTCCTTTTTGGGGCGGATTTTTCATCATTTAAGCTCTTGTTGAAGATTTCATGTGAGAGCGCATTACAAACAATTGTTGCATCGAAGGTTTTTTTTTTTTTCATTTTTGGGGGTGGAGTTGTTGAAATTTCATTCTCTGTAAAATGGTCTGTTTGGTTTTGGTTGATCTCTTATCAACCTCTCTTTTTAGGTCTTGGGTTGACATATGATTGTCATGTGGTTTGAGTGCCAACCTCGTTGGGATGCTTTCCTCACGTTGTGATGCCGTTATGCTCTTATCCTTTTAATCTCCTGTAAACCGTACATTTGATTAATAAAATTCCTTTTTGCTGTTAAAAAAACGGACGTGTACAATAAATAGAAGAAACTCAAGATCAACCTAGCAGATTCACAATACTCAATTATTGTGAATACTCAATTAACAATGATGCCGTTGTGCTCTTGTCGTTTTATTCGCGATGTCTTTTTTTTTTTTTTTTTCCTTCTTGTCATGAATACTCAATTAATTGTGTCGTGATAATAGAGGGTTAAGGGTAAAATACAAATTACCTCCATGTGGCCGGTTTGACCCTTTTGCAAACGACCTTCATATCATTGATTTTATAAATGACCAATTTCCCTCCATATGGTTTTAAAGTAAAGTGCAACTCTGAATCCGTAAACAGAAAACATAAAATGACTCTAATACCCCTGCCTCTTATTTTATTGTTGATCAAGTTATTTCTCTCTATCTTCTTCAAATCTATCTCCGTCTAACAAAAGAAATCCATCTCCCTCTACAAATATGCATATACACAGACGCAATATATCGGAAAAAGTACTTTTAATTAACTCATTATATTTGGGAGCCAAGCAAAAAAAAATTTTAATTTTTGTTTCTGAATCACAGGCAAATCAACCACCAAAAATAAACCCACAATTAGTTTTATGAGACACTGTAAGGGAGAGAAGAAAAGGAGAATTTTTTTTCCTTGATCTCCATCTTTAGTTACCAAGGATATTTGCATGGCGCTTCATTTTTCGATCCCTATAATTATTATGATCATTGATCAACATCCCTATAATTTTTTGGATTCGGGTCGGATTCGGATCCAATCCGGTCCATTGGCAGGCTTAATCCCAACCACTAATTTTATTTTGTAATATATTACCATCATCTGTACTTATAAATCTTCCAAGCAGACCCAATGCCCCACTCCTCATATCATCACCAGCCGAATCCACAAAATTGCACCAGCGCCCGCACGCATCTGGCAGCCCCTAAATCGACACCCAGATATTCCATGTGTAATCGGAATTTTTATTTTTGATCAACGGTGTAATCGGGTTTTTTAACACACGTAAAACCTTTCTCTTGAAATATGATACAGTACATTGTTGTGTATTTGTTTGTCGCTACCATATTTTATTGGAGAAGATGAACAAGGGGTAATGTTGTCTTATCACATAGAAGTTCAATTTCATTTAATTTTTTTTTCCTTTTGTCATTCCAACTCAGGGGTGATACCGGTCCGGTTTCGACCGGTTTGGGTGTATTTTTCGGTCGAAACCGGTTATCCGGTTTGAGATTTTTAGAAACCGGAACCGGTTGAGATAAACCGGTCCGGTTTTGACCGGCTCAACCGGTTTCGGTCCGGTTTATCCGGTTTTCATTTATGAGCCATATTTTTGACCCAACACATCAAAAAATTCACAATTCAACCCATAAAATATCAACCAAAAATAGATAATTCAACCATTTTTTTTGGGCCCAACAAAAAAGGATCAATTTTGAGACCAATACATAAATAAAAAACCCATAAAAATATAATTAAGCCCAATAAAATAGTTTTTATATAATAAATATATTTATTAGACCAATATACACCACAAAATATCAACCAAAAACCCATAATATAACCCCTCCCCTATGTTTATATATATATATATATATATATGTATATATTATACATATATATAACTGGTCTGGTTTCAACTGGTTTTTAAAACACATAAACCGGATCGAAATTATTTTTCCGGTTTATAAAATTTTATAAACCGGAACCAGATCAAAATTATTCAACCGGTTTAAAAAATTCGGTCCGGTCCGGTTTTTCCGGTTTCGATCGATTTTCCGGTTTCGAGTAACAGTCCGGCGGCAACTCTCATAATAGGGGTGCATGCTACACCTTCCGTCAATTTGGAAGAAATTAAAAATGTAATAGAAGCACTTTAGTCCAAAACAATAGGGAGACGAATTAGTCATTAGTAAAACTCATGATGGTCATCTGCCAAAGAGCCAAAGCATGGGAAGGTAATTCGTAAATGAGTGGTTATGATATTAACATATGTAACAGAATTAGTTAGAGTTGGTCATTCCATAAGATACATTTGTACAGATATAGAGTGTATTTGCGATAACTGTGAATACAGATTTTAGATTTTAGCTTCAGACTTTGCTGTAAATTTTCGATTTTAGATTTTAGTACAAGTTAATAAACCTGTTTGTTAAGTACTCTCTTTCAAAAGTCCTCTCTCTCTCTCTCTACATACTTTCAAGCAGCTAAGGTTTTCCTGTTGGGGGGAGGCGGCTCCTCCTCCCCCAAGCTCTCTTTTCCTTCTCTCCTCCCCCTCTCCATATCCTCGGAGTGTTATCCCCTTCTCCGTTTCCCCTTTTTTCGGTCCTCTTCTACCTAGCTTCTGTCCATCCCTTGTTTTTCGTCGCCCGCTGGTTTACCTTGGGCGTATGGCGGCTTGGGTTGGCGAGGTTCGCACCTTTCACCGGCTTCATCTTCTTGGGGTAGCCGGTCTGCTTAACGGCGAGCAGAGGTGGGCGAAGGTTTGGGGGATAACCAGTGGCGGTGTGGCGGGATCTGCTGTTGCTCGAGGCGGTGGTATTTGCAGCGTCGCTCGCTGCCGGAGTTTCAGGTTGTTGGAGGTTGTCGGCTGTGGTGGAGGGTTTCCGTTCTTTTGGGCGGCTGAGGTGGTAGGTGGACTAGTGGATATGGAGGTGGGCGGAGATAGGGATGTCGGTGTAGATCTTTTTTTTTCTAACTTTTGTTTGTTGCAGGTTATTCCAAAAATGATTGGCAAAATGGTTTTTGTCTTGCGGTGGTTAGCGGCAGATTGGAGACATGGTCATGAAGGGTATGCGATCCCAATGGTCTACATTTTCTGGTCGTCTTTGTGTGTTGTTTTTGGTTGGCAATCGTTTCAGAGGTGTAGCCCGGACGAGGGGTCGACTTGGTGGTGATGTTTCCATCTAATGTTCTCGATCGTGATCCTGGGGTTCGTGGAGAAGTGGTGTTAGGCGGCAATTCTTGCTCTCCCACTGCCCTCTCTTTGTTTCCTCTCTGTTGTCGTAGACTGTTTTGCATTACCTTGGTGGGTATGTTGGTTTTCCTCTTGCCGCTGGTTATCTACGTCTAGGAGTATTCGGATCTGCTTAAGGGTGAGGCGGTTAGGTGGTGGCAATGGTATGGGCGGTGATGCATACAATGTTTTGTGCGGTGGTGGTTAGGATGCGGGTTAGGGTTTTGTGGGTTTGGGTCTGCCGAGGGGTCCTTTTGGGCCCGTTTATTTCTTTTTGGGCTTTATTGTGTATTTCGGTATCGGGTGTGCTTGATTGCTGTATTTTTAGGCTCCCGTTTTAGACCGTTTGAGGCTGGGCTTTCGGCCCTTGTGATGTACTGTCCAACTTTTTGTTGGATTTCCCTTTTCTCTCTTCGCGTTTTTAATAAATCTTTGCCTATAAAAAAAATAAACCTGTTTGTTGTAGGTGCGAGATTATGATCAAGAACTAGCAAACATAAGAGAATGGAATGGCCATGGGGGATAACTAACCAAATACCTTAGGAGTGTTGGGATTCGACATCTAATCTTTTTGATCGGCAAAAAGATTTTAGTAAAACTCGACAAAAGATACATCGAGGTGGCATACTCTAGATACAAGGAAAACTTGAAACATAGAGAAGGCTAGGAAAAAAAGATATATTCACCTCAATATTTTAATTTTATAGAATGGGAAGAGATATACTTACATAAAAGTATTAGTGCCATGGCCATAAATCTAATTTAACAAGTTGACAAAAATCCCTTGGACTCGAAAAATGTACTAAAATTAGTATTTTCTTACATATAATTAGTATTTTATATAGAGTTTTGTATCCAATTTTTTTGTTTTTGTTATTGCTGAAATAAAACCCTGGAGCTGCCGCTGCATGCAATGGGAGATGTAAAACATCTAGAAAATATATATAATAACAAACTTTTGTAACCTCAAACAAACAAAAGGGCAAGAAGCATATATAGATCAAGATATTAAGTTTTCTTCAATGACTTGCATAAAAAATTAAGAAGCACTGCATACAACCATGGAGGATAAGTTGTATTTGCAATTGATTTTGGGGTTTGTGCGAGGAGAAAAGATTAGTTATATATATTACAAATATATTTTCAAGATTTCAATTATCCCATAAATCATGGAATATCTTAAACCAAAATTATTTATTTGATCGGTTTAGGCTGTGTTCTTCTAAACGTATAAGCCTGAAACTTTTTTCGGTATTTTTTTACTTTTCGCAACTTTTTGTTTAGCTTTTCGTTGTAATTTTTGGGATTAATCATTTGTCTCGAAAATACAAATCGAAAAAGTATAAAAATATAGACCAATCTTGAAAATTTTAAAAAGATAGCTGTTTAATACTTTTTTCGTCTTTAGTGAATTTTTTGTTTATCATAATCTTGTACATTTTAGACTCCTTTTATCGAGACGGATGATTAATTAAAAAATATTATTCGAATATACTAAAAAAATTAAAAAAAATGAACGAAACACACAAACAGAAAAAAATAATTAAATTTACAAGAATGAGGCCTTAAAGTTTCATTTTATCCTTTCTTTGATGATAGAAATTTATTCACGGCTCCACACAATCTCAGTCGTCTAAAAGTGTTTTGGACGATCCGGATTAAAAACAATCTATTAACGGTATTTAATACCGTTAATAGATTGTTTTTAAATACCGTTAATAGATTATTTTTAATCCAGATCGTCCAAAACACTTTTGGACGTTCAAGATTGAGCATTGTAAACCTTATTCCCGGTTCCTCCCGCAATAAGATTTTCTCTTCTTTCGCATGTACAGCAGCGGCAACAACGTCCTTCACAAATGCTCCCAACATCGCATACTCTTCAAACGCTCTGACGTAAATTTTGCACCTAAACAACTGGGGAATAAACAGCCAAAACCCGGTAACCATCACGAATCCGACGGTCATCGGCGTTGAGATCAACCGAGGCAACCGCCACCTGTCCTTAACCACCTTCTTGATCCAAATCTCCGCCACCACCCACGCCCCGTGGAGGAGAAAGAACCATGTGACCTCCCACGTTGGCCGCAACCGGCCCATGTAGTTGAATAATATCTCGTGCATCAGGGCCGAGACTGCGAACGTGCACATGACGGCCGGAAGCGAAGCCCGAAGTGGCCTATGACTTGCACCGATATGAATAGCGCTGGCTCGTATACGGTGGAACGCAGGGTTCCGGATACAACGAGGTTCCATCTCCTGCCCCAGAAGTTTTGGACAGAGGTCGAGAGGTGCGGCTTGTCGAACTGCGGCTCGAGGTCTAACCCGAATAGGGCTTGAGCCGCGGCTGCAGCAGTGGCTAGTATGATTTCCAACGTGAAGTACAAGTGGAAGCCGTAAATGAACCACATGACCTTTGGGTGTATGTGGTTAATATACTCATAAACAAGCCAAAACAAGGCTAGAAAAACAACCTTTATACTACTAGTATAATTCCAAATCGATGTGTTTCCATTTTGTGTGATTCTGGGATTCGGATTTTCTCCATTATGCCCTTTTGGAGGTGGGTTTTGTCTATTGTGGCCATCTAGATCTAATGGATACGGGTTGTCTCTATTTTGAGATGTCAGTGAATTTTCTAGATTTGCATGGGGTTTTGGAGGTGGGTTTTGTTGGATCCTGATTGGGAAACAAGCAATAGCGGTGAAATGGGGGGGGGGGGGGGGGGGGGGGGGGGGGAGAGAGAGAAGGCTCGGAGAGGGGGCCTTTGCCAAAGGCAAGAAGGAGGAGTTTGAAATTGGAAAGCCAGGCTATGGCGAAAGCGGTGGGGCCACAAAGGTTGACGGACTGAAGTTTGAGAGGAAGGGCAAAAAAGAGAGAGACAATAGGGATGATTGAGCAAAGCCTGGGCATACCTTTGGGGACAAACTTAACTAAAAAATAGCAGTAGCATAAAGAAAACAACTACTGAAATCCATACCTTGATGAAGTTGCTGATCTCCCTCTCTAAGGTGTAGCTTGGGTAGTAGATCTCACCCTCCATCATTCTCTCTCTCTCTCTCTCTCTAGAATATCACTTCCCAATTCTATCCTAAGTCACTTCCCCATTCTTCAACTTCTTTTCCATATAAAAGATTGATCCCGCAACCTTACTGCTCTCAGGTTTAAGGTGCATAACCATTGAGCTAAATGTTTGACTTGACTCAACCTAAATGTAATTAGAAAAATTGTTTTTGAGTGCTCCATCGTCGGCTGAAAGATATTTTTAACTTGTTGCAGGTAAACGACATTCTAGCTGTTATGTGGACAATATGGAACCAGAGAAATGTTTGCATTTTTGAAAAGGCTAATCCAAATTGGGTGGAGGTGCAAGAACTAATCAAAGACAAGGGTAGCTTTTTAGGTGAAAACAAAGAAAGGGTTGGAATATTCATGGATGACTTTATCTTCAGGCTTCGGTGTTTTTGACAAAATAAGTCTCTTGGCTTTTTTTTTTATTCAAAATTTTCTTGCATTTATTAGTTTCCTTTCAAAATTTTGTGGATTATTGATTTTTCTCGATGAGAGAAATCATAAAAGTACTCTCTCTATCCCTTTTTTAGTGTCCATTACGATTTTGCGTGTCATTTTCAATGGCTTTTATCCATAGTTTTAAATCGCGGTATCGGTCGCTGTCGCGGTATCGGTCGCGGTATATCGGTATCGGGACATATCGGTGATACGTCGTGGGAATCGGGTGTCGCGGTCGTGAATTTTTAAAAATCATCAGCAACATGTATAAAACTTGAAAAATATACTTTTGCCCCAAACATTGGCTTAAATTATCACATTTTAATTAATTTAAGACATAATAGCCCATTCTCTTCATGTGAAATATCTGATAATTTATCAAAACCCGCAAGTCAATAAGATTTTACAAATATGAGAAAAATGCAACATTATAAGTTTCGATATAATTGACATAAATAGCAAAAATAAGATGAAGACATTAAAATAAACACACAATAGAGGTTTTACATTACATAATCGCTAGCCACAACTAGTTTCAAGCTCATAGCTTTTAAGTCATACATAATTTTGCTATAATCGCTTTTAAGACATTAAAATATACTTTTGCTCTGTTTTTTGGTTTTTTCTGTTTTTGTTTTTGCCGAACCGATACGTACCGGCCGAACCGGTCCAAAAATCGGTTACATACCGATACGTATCGGGAATCGGCCGGTTCGCCTGTGAATTTCAGTCTCACCGTTATACTGGCCTATATCCGAACTGGGATTCCAAAATACTGGTACGAACCGGCCGATACGAACCGTATCGGCTGATATTTAAAACTATGCTTTTATCCCTCGTCGTATATTCTATTTTATATTTTTAATCTCATTGTCTTATAGAAATAATTGAGATATATCAAACAAAATCCATATTGTATACTTTAACAATATACATTAAGATATGTTAGCAATTGAAAATGCACGCATAACTTTAGTAGACACTTGAAAAGGGCGGAGGGGGTGAAAAGTCATGGTTCGAAACTTAAATTCTTTTTGAATAAAGATAAAAATTAGTTAAAAAGTCAAAATTTTTGACTTTATTTAAAAAATTTAGTTCGGATTGTAATTTTAACTTTTTTGATTCCTCTCGTTGAGCAAACCAATAATCCATAAAAAATTAACACGAAACTAACAAATGCGAAAAAGAATTCAATAGAAAACAAAAACAAAAAAAGCTGAGTGGCGTATTTAGCCAAAACACCCAAGCATTGTGGAATCTCTGTAATGTGGGATGTTTGGGATTGTCTGGTTGGGTGGGTTTGTGGGCTGTCTTTCTCTTTTTTGTTTTTGGGTTTCTTGGGTGGATTCGGGGTCCCTTGTTGCCTGTTAGTCAGTTTTGGTTGGATTTCCAGTCTGGTTACTCTGGGGTGGGCTCTTAGTCTTTCCTGATTGGGTGGTTAATTGGTCTGTTGGGTGGTTTTCTTTTTTTCTGTTTTTGGTTTGGGTCATCAAGTTCTTTGCGGTGGTCTTGTTATGGGTCTTCTTGTGTTTGGTCTGGTCTTTATAGTGGTGGTGACCTTGGATTGTTTCTTCGAAAATGATAGTAGGATTTATGACACTGGATCCATGCAGAGGCGGAAGAAGTGTGGAAGTGTGGGACCAGTAGGGTCCCGAGCCCCAGTGCATTTCTTTTCTCTTTTTTTAATTTCAACATAGATATGTATATTTTTGTTTTATAAATTTTATTTCACATAGAACATTTTGTATGTAATTTTATTCTCAACTTTTAATCATGTATTAGAATAATTCCTACACTGGGCAAAATGAGATGTCTAATTGTACGGAGGTATTTCCGAACAGATAGAATCAAGATACATGGTATGAGGTGTCATAATATAGATGTAATAGGAGAAATAACATGCGAAGTCACTGCTCCAAATTGTCTGTTCGGCTTAGAGAAAGGCCGAACAGATTGAGAGCTCATGAGAAGACGTAAGTCCAAAATGATTGATAAAAGACCAGTTAAAGTATGAAGTAATCTAGTCGAGACAGTCTGTTCGGCTATCTTATAGCCGAACAAGGAAGGAGCTTCAATCAGGTGCTAAAGCAGGAAGAACACTCTGGAAGGGTCCAGAAGCATTGTTATTCCGTTAAGGAATGAGATCTTGAGGAAATAGGATCTAGAATAGATACTCAATGAAAGTGGGATGTTCGGCCAGCTATGGAAAAGAGTCCGAAGTGGACTAAGGTAATGAACGGATAAGGGAATGAGAATCCAAGATATTCTGGTTTCCTATACGAGATTGGAAACCTAATGCAACACGGATACTTAGGCGGCCAGCATACATGAATCTATAAATATGAGGTAAACATAGAGATAAAAGTACGATATACGTTGCATTCTCATATTCTCCTACTGATAATTAGGGTTTATTGACTAGTACGTGATATTAACTTTGGCATCGGAGGGCCTTTGCCACGAGAGGCAAAGGTGCACTCACCCCTTGTCTGTTTTGCAGATTAGAGTTCCGATGACGAATTAGAGTTCCGGTGAAAGGCACGAGTAAACCGTTGCAATCCAAGGAGATCCGAAACATCAATTGTTTTCATCCCCCTACACTAATTAATGCAGAAAATGTCCACCACTTATAATTTGAAACTCTCTATTGAGTAATGTTCAAAATTCAAAAGTGGCTAAACTATGGAGAACTATATATATGTGTTATACTTTATCAAATCTTCATAATTTTAACAATGGTCATGTTTCCTTCTCAATGTTGATAGTACCCGCAATGGAATTTGAATTTGGAGATTTCAGGCGAAATATGAACAAATATATTCTTTACTATGAAGCAACATTGATAAATATGACATCTTAATTATTGTGAATTGAGTAGAGATAGATTACAATGAAAGATCTCACTATACATGTAGAGACCCGGATAATTTTAATTATTGAAATGCTTGTTAATTGCCTAATTGAGAAAATGTGGTTTTATTTGGTGGTTAATTGAATTGAGGATTGAAGTGAAAGGATAGAGACTTGAGGGAGTGTGTGTGTCGGTAGTTAGGATAGAGAGTCTCACCATAGTAGTTGTTTGGGTAGGTAGTTAGGATAGAGAGTCTCGTAATGTAAGGGGTGGTAATACGGAGACTCAAGTGGATCTCGTAACGCAATGGGTGGTAATATGGTGATCAAAGTGGTTGGGGTTCTTCGTAACGCAAGGGGTGGTAATACGATAATCCTCGTGGTATTATACTGTAACACAAAGGGTGGAAATACATACAGTGGAGATTGGTGATAGCGAGTCGTGTCGAGATTGTTAGAGTTATTGATGTCTTATGAATCTTGTGGCTAGTTGTTATAATACCATGTCTTAGAACGATCGTAGTGAATGTTGGCATATGTATGTGTTGATTGCTATCCATCGATTGAACTATATCCTTTGTCTTCTTCCTTTGCACTTAACTTTATATTTGCACATAAAATTTATAAAGATTTTTCTTCTGGGCTAATGTAGCTCAACCAAATATTTCTTTTTAGATTCAAATGTTGGACAATAGCTTACTTGCTTGTGTGCTTGGAAGCGAAAGATTTTTTGGAAGCTAACTTCATTAGTTACTCAATTATCTTTGTAATTGACTTTATTTTAATAAAGATAGGTTCATAACTATTTATTCTAAAATTTCCTTTTGACTAAGTGTTTGTAATATTCTAAACAGGTTCGTACTTGTATCTAAGTTAATTTGGGCCATGGTGCCAAGGTTGTAATTTTCTAAATTTGGGGACTTCGTTTATAAATTAAAACAGGTGGGAAACTCTTTGGGATACTATTGATGATATGAGAATGTGAGAACCGAGTTCTAAAATATGAACTTATGTGACTTTAATTAAGGTACTGAATCTATTGAGAGCTTAAAATATACAATTAAAGTTAAAAAGGTATTTTCAGTCAAAAGTTTCTAGAATACGAGGATAGCACGATAAAATTTTCGGAGTTCAGAATTTGTCATTAGAAATCGAACAGTACCATGATAATCTACGCATTTTCATTTGTGTATGTCTAATTTTTAATATTTTTTGGAGATCGGAACGCGAACACAATTGATCGAGTCGGAGTGATGTTTATCCAAATTAGTACTGTACGTGATACCTCATTGTAGATTAAGGGATGACCATGCCATTCCTTTTGACTATTAAGCTGCCATGTGTGTACACCTGTCAACAAATTAAGAAAGAGTAGGTGTGAGTAATAGGTATAGCAAATAAAAAGAAAACAAAAAAATTAAAACAAGAATAAAGGAAACTAGTTGAGAGGTACCGTTCAGTAGAAAGGAAAAAGAAAGAAAAGAAACATCAGGAGGAGAAAAGAAAACAGAGGAAGGAAATAGGGAGGAGTGATTCGTGCACCCCGTAGTTCAATTCAACTTCCGACTTTCCTACGTACACTGCCGGAAAAGTTTAGTAGGTAATTTCTTTCTCTTTGCCTATCGTCTTGTTCCTCTTCACCCCCATCCGCTGCGTGCAGCGGCGGTCATGGGTACCAATCATCCTTTCCTCTTTTCCTCAGTAGCGGCACGGTCGCCGCCGATGTGCACGCTAGGTGCGTAAAATACACATACATGTATACAATAAGGATCTAAGTAGCATTAATTGCTTTGTAAAAAAAAGGAGGAGGAAACAGTAGACATATATATGTGTATTGGAGGAAGTCGAGTTGGGACAAATCACATACAACCACACATTCACGCACAGAACAACTCTCTTTCTCGCGCAAGAACTTTACCGCAGCTGACGTGCCGAAGAACTTAATTAAAGAGTAAAACTACTATTTCCGGCAAAGAGTTTCGACTTAGGACTCGCCGCCGCAACTCTATTTTAGTTTAAAGTAATCATAAGAGGATGGTTTATTAGGAATCTGCGTGTCTGAATTGATTATCCAATCTTTGTTGACCACCGATGTCGGACATATAAAAATCAATTGAATTCCTGAAACAAATTTGGGGCCTTCCAGGAATCCTATTGAAGTTCCTACTCAATTGAAGAAGACGCAATTTAACTCTAGCCTTCTAGTTATGGCAGTAAGACCCCGAGTTTGGAACGTGGAAAAATGGTCCCTAAATTGTGAACTGTATCCTAAGATGGGTTGCAAGATTGATGCCCAAAACTAAGTCATAAAAATGATATTACTCTAGCTTTAACTAAGTTAGTAGTAAAGGTAATTTTGTGAGTAGTTGTCACGATAATTATGTGTTTAGGTGCAAGTACTGTGAAGTGAGGTGACGCGTGTAAAGTGACTGTTACTTCTTTTTGGTAAGTTGCGCATACCTTAGTTACATGTATTTTTTGAAATTTTGGAATGAGATGCCATTGCTTGATTTTGCTGGAAAATATGGAATTTGAACTTCCTACTTGGTTTAATTGAAGTTAATGCATGCGATGGCTGGTTTATAAATCTTTTGAGTTTCAGTTAAATTAGACCATGGCAATATGTTTTGGAAACTTGAATTTTACTGGTTGCTAGCACATGCTCGTGATAATATGATTCATTCGAACGGTGTCCCGAGCGCTAGGGGATGGGTAAAAATTCTAGTGGCTTGAAATAATAAGGTAGGAGATGCAGCCAGGCATCACTGAGTAATGATATCTTACCACTCTTCAATGGGGTCGCTCCCCAACTGACTGGCAAAAATACTGTTGAATGCTATTATCGCTCAAAAATGCAAAAGTTGAAAAATAAATGAAATGAAAAGGGTCCATCTTGGACCGAAGAAATGAGCTTTCGGACAAAAATGCTTATACTGGATGGTCAACAAAATATTTGAATTGTTGCTTTGAACTGTTTTATAATGTGGGGTATTTCCATGGTTAAACTTGTAACTTTCGTATACGTTTCTCACCTGAGCTTCGGCTTATGAAAATCTTTTTCAATTTTTCAAGTTAAGGTAGATAGCAAGTTGTGGGCCGATTGAAGTGTTAGAATAACCGTGGAGAATCAAGTGGTGTCCAATGGTTTGTATTTATTATACTTGTACACTTAGAAGCTCTGGGATTATCTTATTTATTCTATGCTTCCGTATACTTTGAATTCTATGGTTTAAAAAGATGATGTTAGAAATCCCTAAACTAGATTATAAGCAGGCCTTCGGCGGCTTAACACCCGCTTGGCCGGTCACGACTTCCTGGGTCGGTTTTGGGTCGTGACAGAGAAGAACTTTTATTGAAATAATTTTTTTATTTATGTTAAAAATCAAGGGCGTTACAACACACTTTTCCATAGATGCGTACATGAGCGAGCGATTCTCTTAGACTTGAATTGTTACGACAATTCAAGCAATTGATTTGTTTTAATAATTTATGTAAGCAACTTTTCTTATTGAAAAATATGTTAGGTTTTTCTTATTCTTGGCACACAAGCTTTTTTAATTGTCTAGCATTGCTTATTACGACTTTTTTTTTTGATGACGTGTGGTTGTAAAGACCCAGTATTTTTTTAATAAATAATAATAATTATCAAAACAAAAATATTATTTTTGTTAGAAAAATTATTTATGTCGTCACACCAAATTTTATTTTATAATTGATTGTGTGCGCGTGTGTCCGGCGAGTATTTTTCCTAGTACGTGTATGCATTGCACCGGAGCATTTTCTTGCAACCCAACCCTTCCCAAATGTTCAAAATTCGGCTGAGAATTCGAGGGAACCAAATCCCTTAATTCCCTTCTTAATTTGCTCCCATTTAGACAACACATATTTTGTAATGACCCGAATCTCGGACCAATTTTTTTTTAATAAAATTAAATATTTTATTAAAGTATTTTTGTAGATATAATTGATTTTGTTAATTGATAAATCTAAACCTAGACTGTCTAGGAATCCCTAGCCCTACTTCATAATCCTAAAAATCTAGGATAGGATTAGATTTTATTAGATATGATTAGGATAAGATATGATTAGATATCCAATAGATATACTTAGATTTGTTTAGATTTTACTAGATATCCCAAGATTTAATAAGATATCCTAAGATATACCTAGATACATTAAGATATGTTTGGATTTTACTAGATATTATTTGATATTATAAGATTTTGTTTAGATATAGTAAGATTATGATCTTATCTTCTAAAATCCACCGGATTTTGTAGGATTGTTAGTATAAATAGGCAAGCATCCTTCCCTTTCCAAACACACCACACCTCACTTCCTCACTTCTTGTTTTCTTTGATTGAGTTTTTATAGAGAGAAAAAAAAAATGAGAAAGAGTAGTCGGCAAAAGAAAAAGAAGAGAAAATAAGGGAGGAGCCGAGGTGTTTTACGATAGACTGAATTCAATTGGTGTGGAGTAGTGGTACTCGATTATGCATATAGTTCACAACATATTTTGAGGTAATTCGGGGAGTATACGATATGCTTCTCACTTTCGGAATTCTTTATTCACTCTCATTTTTGCACTTCTTTTGATTATCTCGTGATATTTGTTCAATTCTGTGGAATATTGTTGAAAAGTGAAATAATTGGTATCGAATATGATGTTATTGGCTGAGTATTATAGAACTGTTTAGTACAGCGATTGAGTGAACTCATGCACCAATAGCCTGTCCAATATCCAGGATGGGTCGAGGATGACCCAGTGAGGAAGATATTGGGGGAGGGTCACTGGTCATGTAGTGAGGAGGATATAGTATAAGGTCCCTTGTGATTGTTGCTTTGACTTGATGGTTGATTATCATTCATTGATTCCACTTGAATATGAGCTTTGTTATTCTGTTGTATCGTATACTTTCTGGATAATTTCTTTTTCAGGTGTGGAGCCGGACTAGTGGAAATTGAATCGGAGCATAAGGATTAATTTGGAGATGTCTTGGAAGAGTTGATAATTTTGGAGTATCTAGAAGATTATTTAGAATGCGGCTTAAGTTTATTTTAGTGATATAATTTATTTATGGAGAAAATAGGGATCTAAAAGTGTTTGAAATACAGCATAGTTTGAAGTTTATTTTTAGAAAATAGCGGGGCGTTACATATTTAGCCATAGGATAATACCCCTTAGGCAAATCCAACCCATTTTATAATAGAGTTTTTTTTTTATCCCCAAACTATGCACATTTTTTCTACTTAGTTCATAAATTATCAATTTGATAATTTCATCATCTCAACTATCATACCATTACATACTTAGTTCAATAGATAAAGGAAGTTAGGAATTTAGACAAAAAATGTCATGTAAGGCCTGTTTGGGACCCTGTAGAGTAGATAATTGATTATGAAAGCCGTAAAGATAAAAAATTAATTATGACCCTTTAGGATAAAATGATCAACAAATAAGACTTTTGCACCGGTTTCAATAGATTAAAAATTGGAACAGTTAATTTTGTAACTATATTTTTTAGTACATAAACTTTCTAAAAAAAATTAAGTGCTCGAATTTTCAATCTGTTTGGAACGGTGCAAAGATCTTATTTTCTGATCATATTATTTTAAAGAGTCATGATTAATTTTTACCTCTAGGGCTATCATAATTAAATATCTATTTTTTATTTGGGACCCTTTAGAGCAAAAATATTTGATTATGAGAGCTCTAGAAAGAAAAATTAATTATAATCTTTTAGCATAAAATGATAAAAAAATAAGATTTTCACTCCGGTTCACACGGATTGAAAATTAGTGAGCTTAATTTTTAACTATATTTTTAATATATAAACAGTTTAAATTCTATATAAAGAACTCAGTCTTTTTAAAAAAAAAATATGTATGTGTTAGTCTCTATAAAATGCCACGTAGAATTCTAATATATGAATCTTGTAAAAAATTAAGTGCTCCAATTTTCAATCTGTTTGAACTGATGTGAATGTCTTTTTATTTATTTATCATTTTATCATAAAAAGGTCATAATTATTTTTTATCTCTAAGGCTCTCATAATCAAGTATCTGCTTTACATGGTCTCAAATAGGATCTTACATGACATTTTCCGTCAAAATTTCTAATTTCCGTTATTTATTGGGTTAGATAGGTAATAATATGATAGTTAAGGGGTTGAAATTATCAAATTGATAATTTACGAATTAAGTAAAAAAATGTGCATAGTTTTGGGGATAAAAAGAAAAGAAAAAACTCTTTATAATAACCCTTCCTCCTTTTATTTTTTGTAATTTATGTTTCCCAGCTTCACCACCAATTTGGCAGAGAGAGAGAGAGAGGGAGGCCGGAGCACCCATTGCCGCCGCCTCTCGCCATCGCCACCGAGCTCTCCACCGTCACCACCCCTCCTCCTCCTCACCAAACGAACTCCCCCTCCTCACCACTCACACCAACAGGTTCCCATCACAGCCGTAGCACCATCACCATCCAGTCGAGTTCCAACCCGCCTCCACTACAAGAAAAATTCAATTGGGTGACGAATGAAAATCGTCACAAATTGCATGTTTTTCGTCACAAATAATATAGGTGACGAAAAAAAAATTGTTGACTAAAGGTTGTCGAAGATTCCTATCTGGTGACGAAATCTATTTTTCGCCACCTATAGTGCCTTTTGATGACGAAATATTTCGTCACAAAAAAGTGAATAATTGGTGACGAAATTTTTTTCCTCACTTATTGTGCTTTTTGACGACGAAAAAATTTGTCACCGATGGGTCATATTGGTGTCAAAATTTTTTGTTACTAATATAAGAAATCGGTGACGAAATTTTTCGTTGCGAAAGATGTTTTCATATGGGAAAAGAAATCTATCTTTCTTGCTCCTGCTGGGTTTCGAACCCGAGTCCCTTGAGTTTTTCGCGCAAGCTCCAACCAACTGCACTACACACACTTTTCAGTAAATATGTGAAATATCTAATATATAACACATATGTTTAACATGAAAATATATTTCGAATGTAATTTTGGACCTTTAAACATTAAAATTAGCAATTTTGATAAACATAAAAGTTGTAGGCAATTGAGTTATTGTTCAAACCCAATTTGAATTATCTCAATCGGAGATTTTAGTAAAGAGTTATGTCCGAAATGCATTTAGTGACAAAGCGCAATTCATAAATTTCGTCACGAAAGGTACCCATTTGACAACGAAATATATTTTTTGTCGTTGAAAGCGTTAAAATGGTGACAAAATTATTTTTCGTCACCAAAGTTAAGCATTTGGTGACGAAAAAAATATTTCGTTACTAAATTGCTCACATTTGGCGACGAAATATATTTTTTGTCACCAAATGATTATCTTTGGCGACAAAAAATAATTTTGTCACCTTTTTTAAGCTTTCGGCGACGAAAAATGTATTTTATCGCCAAATGGGTACCTTTAGTGACGAAAATATTTTTTTCGTCGCTAAACAGGCATAATTGGTGACGAAATTATTTCGTCACGAAAATTATCGAAATAGTGACGAATTTATTTTTTCGTCGCCAAATATACTAATTTAGTGACAAAATTAAATTTCGTCGCCACTTTTTCGTCACTAATTTTCATTTTTCTTGTAGTGCTCCTAACCTCTCCGTGGCCCGTTTCGCAAGACAAGAGGTAGTCCGAACTCGCCTCCCTAAATATATATTATGTTCTGTATTTCGGTATTATAATATTCAAACCCGACGTCACCGATCGTAAGCGGGTCGAAACCCACTGGATTTTCCGAAATCCACAGCTGCGGTGTCCGTTGGCCATGGCTACTGTTATTTTATAAAGAATTGTTTTATATTAATTACAGTTTATCCCTCAAGATAGATAAGCTTATATATTGAACCTTGAGTATTAAGATAATAATATTATAAACCCCAAAGTTAATTAGTTCCGATACAATCTTAGTTTAATTGCATGATTAACTTAATCGCATGATTAATTCTGTTGCATGATTGATTTTATTGCATGATTTGTTAGTATCATAAAATTAATGGTTATTAGTCTGTTAGCATGTTCGTAAAAATATTGAACTGTGTGAAATACTGTTGTACTGATAGATTGGACAAATAGGTTCTTAGGGTTGGTTGCGATGTGCGGATTTAACCTATTAGACGTGAAAATAGAATTAATGAAAAAATAAAATGGGTGAGATGATCTTGAGATGTTTGTGACTCCCCATAGTTAGGTTGAGTTAGGACTCTAGAGATGAGTCTCGGTAGATATCTGGATGGGTGGTCACGATGATAGATTCGGATTTGATTACTGAGATTGCGGAACCTTGAGTATGACATGACTATGATTAACTTTTGAGAAACGTGATTGAAGCGCAAGAAGTGGTGTAGAGCAAAGGATGAAATTTACCGTGTTCGTTCTCATTGTGCTATAAAGCAAGGGATGTAATTTACCGCGATGAATTCTCTTAAGTAGATAACTTGGGGTCTTTCATCGGGGCATAAGGAGGGAGTTAAATAATGCCATGGCCATAGCTTAGTGGTTAAGGATATGAAAGGTTCTATGGATAAGATTTGAGATTTCACGTAGGTTGAAAAATAGAAAAAAAAAAAAAAAACTGCTTGTTCTCTTCTTATGTTATTTTATTGCATTTCAAATTATATATCTTGCTATTTGTAAGTTATGGGTTTCGGGTGGGTTTTGGTTATTGAGCGTTATTACTCACGGTACTATGTTGCCCTGATAACTCGAATGCCAGGTATTGAAAATGGATCGGAAGTGCCGTTTGTAGACACCCCAATCTGGGTTTCCAGATTAATTTACTTACGGTATTTGACTCCCCAATGATGAAATGGATCAAGAACACCTCAGAAATGATAAGTATTTGAGCTTTGAGTGTTTTAAAAACTCTTGAACCCCTAACCTTAGCCAAAAATCCTACCGGAACGCGCTGGTTTAGAGCTTACGGTCGAAGATCAACTTGACAGGTGTTGGACAATAGTCAAAGCTTGACCGTTGACCAACGCGTGAGTAGGTGGTACATACGCGCGCTTCACCCAGACCCGCGCGCGCAGGTCAAACGGACAGGTGGTGTTTAATAGTCAAAGCTTGACCGTTGACCCACGTGTGTGTTGGTATGACATGTGCACGCCAGGGCGCCATACGCGAGCGCCGGTCCAAGCCCGTCCTCATCACCTTTATGAGTTGGTAAGCTTAACCACCAAGTAACAATCAACCAGTCTCGTGGACTGGCTGAGCTCCTCTCTTTGCACCATATCTACCTTCCTCTCCTCATATATATACCCCCCATGATTCTTCCATTAAAAGGGTTCCAAAAAATAGAGATAAAAAACTTCAAAAGGGTTACACCAACCTTGTTTCTTTTTTCCAAATAAAAGAGATACACTCTCAAGAACGTAACTTGTTCAAACACCTCAATCAAGCACAACCACCTTGTTCTTCAATCATCAAACATCAAACCCCTCAATCAAGCCTTTAAACATCAAAGCTCAAATACTCTTTCAAACTTAAAACCAAAGGTATAGCATACTTACTGATTTCTGTTCTGACACCTGAGGGAGGCTGACAGTACCAAGGCTGGTAATCAATACCAATCTTGGCCCTAAAGCTGACAATGTTTCAAAAATCATCGTGATAGGAACCAGCGCGCGCAAGTTGTCTGTACGCGCACAGTCCTCGTGGGGATTGGTGTCTTACTGTTTTATGTATTTACTTATATATAGATCACTGTTAAGTATGCTAATAAATAGTTTACTGCTTTCCTTAGATAAAATTGTTAACTTTAGTTCAACATTCATACCTGCTGCTATGGAGTACCTCTGGGATCTTTCTGGACATGTACCAGAACTCAGAAACATATAAATCAAGCACTGGTTAAGTGGATCAGACCCATGTGCGCTTGTGGACTACCCACGCACGCTGGTCCTTCTCTAACCAGCGGCTGACTTTACATGGGTAGCTAGGCCCTTAGTCTTTGTTTTATCCCCATACTGTTTATGGGGTATTTTTGTTAATTTGTAGAGCTTTTTCAGCCTTTAAACTGTATATTATAACTGTTTGAACTGCTTGGTTTGTCCTGGGTGTGTACTGGTCCTTCTAGAGCCCAGAAGAGGGTAAAAACGGAGACTATGAGTAGAGCAAACACGCGCATAGGTTTGAATCACATGCAGTGATCTGCGTGAACTAGATCGGTGCATGTAGATTCTTTCTTCTGCATGTCAATTCAATATAGTGTGTTAGGTTTGCTCTGTTAAACAGAACCTGGCATTTACCCTATTTACTGCTTTCGCATCCATGCTATTCAATCACATCCTACAAATCATGTTATAGCTTTAATCCCCATTAAACTGTTCCCTACCCCTAATTGGCTAAAGAATTGATTAATCAACAGAATCGCAAATGTTTTCGCAAATGCCTAAATAGAGACCAATCTCCGAATTGGACGAGAGGGGTGCCTTAAAACCCTTCTCCTCTTGTAACCTGACTCCCTAACCCAGATATGGTTATGACGGCCTTGTGCTTTCACTTTTTCAAATCAAATAACGCGGCAGAAGCTTCAAATTCAGTTCTTTGGGTGTTGGACCTTCAAACCCAAGTTGCGACTCTCTGAATTTTGAGCGCTTGTCCCGCTTAGCTCTCCCTCGATCCGACATTTAAAAGAAACAGAATCCTTTTAAGGGCACGTTGCCCACAGTGGCGACTCTGCTGGGGATATCGAATCAATATTGGTCTATACTTAGATTTTAATATGCTTGAGAACAATCCCACAAAAGTCTGTCAAAATAGTGAGCTTCGCGCTGCTAAAGAAAGGATTGGTGATTTAATAAGACCTCGTGTCCGACCATCCCAATTGGGGCTTTTCCGATTTGTTCTCTTGTATAGTTTCCTTTGAGTATTGATTAATAAAGAGATCCAAATTTGAAACGGCATTTACGAATTCGTGATTCTATTCCAATAATCAATTTATTTTAACATCTCACTTGCATCAATGTTGGATAGCTGCGTTGGAGCGTTTTGGCAAGCCAGCACGGTTTACTGGAGCCCGGAGACCCCGAATGCCCAACAACCTTCGACGATGATAAGTCATTCTACCGTTCGACTGTTGCTCTGCGGTTACGCGGGCAGCGAGAGGTATATCTTGGCTTTAGTCCGAGGAACCCCCTCAAACCAAAATTGGCCTTTGCATATACAAAGTACTAGAACTCTCCAAACTAAGACAGGTACCCGCAGAGTAAGATCTACTTGCATCTAACCCCCATATACTATCTACGTGTTACTGTTTTTCCTATTGCATGCACTGTACATGCATACCGTTCTGCGTAGGAGCATGTTTAGGGTGGCTTTTAGGTTGTCTCTCTTTCGAGTCTGTCTTATGCTTATTAGGACACTGTTTTGGCCCGATGAAGAGTCGTGCATCATGATGGTGCACGTTATCAATTTTCAAAGTCCTTAGATCAGCGAGACTTTGGGAAATCAAACCTTCTAAACTTTTGTCTAATGCCTGATCGAGGTTTCAAACAGAAAATATGGAACAACGGAGAGAATGTCGTGATACTTATACCACCCTGGTTATCGTGCTAAGCATGTACACCGTTTAGGCTATGGCGCTGTGTCTCCTACGCCGCTTTGGTTCTGGTATAACATCATCTACATCGAGTTGTTCTGCCTCCAAAGTTGAAACTTCAAGAGCGGAATAATAAAAGGCTTAGACAATTTTGACAGCTCTTTGTGTTAGTTGATTCAAATAAGGATACACCCTTGAAAAGAATTCCGAGGATTCTGGCAGCGTTCGGACATCATGAGACAGACTCGTCTTTAGTTGTAGAGTTTAGGAGGACACCGAAGACAATGACGTGTACATTGCATTTTTTTTTGCAATTAACTGCAGCTGCAGAAACATCATTGAGCTTTCAATTGCTTTACTGTCTAGTTTGGAGCAATTGCACCGAACAAGAAAGTACCGAAAGGAAGAGCAAAACCTACTTGGGAACGTCTTTAGAATCTAGTTCAAAGACTTGTCAGGTTAGATTCCATGTCAATCACAACGAAGGCTTCTCCAGGTTCATTTTTGGCCGCTCTACAGTCGAGTTCGCCATTGATATTGCAAAAAGTCGTGCTGTCGGCTTCTCCTTCTTCAGCTTCTTCATTAAGTTCCATTGAAAAACCCGTGATGGCAGATCAACCGCTCAACCTTGAAACTATGCTCACGAACCTCCAGAACAGTATCACTGCTATGCAACAGAGGACCACTCAGACTGATGCCTCCATCACCCGTCTGAATGATCTCATCAACACTCGTCTTCCACCAGCTTCAGTGCTTGAAGAGGAAGGCGAGGACGATGAAGATGTTCATGCAGAACCTGTCTTTGTCGAGGATCCAAACCATGCAGGGCGTATCATTGTTCAGTTCATCCTTAGAGAGGCTCGTGTGCTTGCTTTAAACCCCAATCCGATGGCTGTTAGGCCTGTTCAAAATCCTGACATGGCAGCTCCCATGGCCAAGATGGCTAGGCTGGAAGAAGCTGTCTCAAAATTCGAGAAGATCAGGCAGGAGGAATTGATCTGGATCGTCTCTGCCTGTACCCTAATGCAAGGCTCCCCAAGAGGTTCAAAATGCCAGACTTCTCCAAGTTCGATGGGACTGGTGACCCAAAGTCTCATCTGCTCGGTTATCATGCTGCTTTAAAGTTACTTGGCATCAAGGATGACGAAATGGCCCAGATGTTTTCTCAAACACTCTCTGACCCGCCCTTCCAATGGTTTCTGTCTCTTGACATCTCCAAAAGAAGAACTTGGGAAGACATTGAGGCGGCCTTTGTTGCACAATACAATTACAACTCTTAACTCAAGATGACTACTTATGAGTTGGAGTCTACCAAAATGGAAGCAAAGGAGTCCTTTGTGGATTTCGTTAAGAGGTGGAGAGCCAAAACCGCTCTAATGACTGAGCGCCCGAGCGAGAGGGATCAACTTCGCATCATCTCGCGCAATCTTTAGCCCGACTATGCCAAGAACCTTGTGTTGGTTCAAGCATTTGCAAACTTTGAGACTTTCTTTGAGTCTGGTTTGGCCATTGAGGATGCGCTACAGAGTAGGATTCTGCCTAGGGAAGAGTCCTCCTCACAATAAGCTAAGCCGATGGTTTACTCTGGAAATAGTAGCGCACAGTATGGTGGTAGCAATTACGCCAATGCGACTACAAATGGGGACAACGCTGCTACTTCCCCCAACCATGCCGCCAACATCAATCAGGTTCAAAACGCCCAAAGCTACCGGACCCGAACCCAACCTCGGAGTTTCTCTGTCTTCGAGGCACCTTTGTCCACAGTGATGGAAAAGCTCGTCAAGTCTGGGCATCTCAAACCTTTGACCTCAACTCCCCCACCAAAAGTCCTACCTTCCGGTTACAATCCTAATCTCTTTTGCACCTTCTACCAAATGCCTGGCCATCCCACTGACGCGTGCTATTGTCTTCGACATGAGATTCAAGATCTCATTGACAATGGTACGGTTCAAGTTCCACCAAAGCCCAATGTCATCTCCAACTCCTTACCTCAATACAACTCTGACCCTCTTGTTGGTCAGATATCTGTCACCTCCACTTAAATCAACCCTAGCTCCACCATATTCAACCATAGCTACTATATCGTCCCAGAAAGCCAACCCATACCAATCGTATCCATCCAGTTCGAACCGGAGATTAACATGATGGCTGTAGGTTGGGCAATTGAGGTCTTTGCTGCCGACACCTGGATTGACAATAATGAGGAGCTTACAAAGGAGTAGACTAACGGGCTGAGGTCCATTGTTCATGGGAGCACCGAGTAGGTTTTGTCAAAGAAGCTGAGGAAGCCGAAGTGCTATTGCTTGGACTTGACGTCCTCTAAATCCCACTTCTCTATGAGGAAGCCAAGGGTAACTATAAAAGTTGCACTTTCAAATCGCGTCTATTTTGCATTGACACTTTTGAGTCTGAGTCTGATACAGTGTCTGTCAAGTCGTCTAAGTCTAGCTCTGAGTCGGAGTTTGTACCTTTCGGCCCTCCATGTCATATCTTCTATTTTCAATTCGAATTTTCGTTGTACTTGGCAACCCCGATGATTCTTTTATGATATACATTATCTTTCTTCTAAGTATTTCGCTGTCTTTTGAATAAACTGTGTCGATCTTAACGACGAAGGGATAGATTTCGATGGGATCGTCCCCAAGGAAATGTGTTCCTTCGCCGAAAGGGAAGACGAAAGGCATGCTCAGCCTATTAATTCAAATTATAGTTTTCAATAAACTTGAAAGTTAAGGTAGACCTCTGAACAGTTCAAATTGGTTCAACACTGTCCCCAGAGGAGCATTATGCCCGGTTAGACAAGCTTGAAGAGTTCATAGGCATCTTGGCATGGTCTCTCAAAAGACACGCCTGGTGTTGATCCTGAGATAAAAGAAGTATCGAATTCCTTTGTTACTGGGTACCGATCTATGTAAAGCAAAGCTCAGAAGGCTCTAAGCCTCATATCATGTTCAAATTCGTTGGAACAGCGTTCCGCCAAGCACAAATTCGAAAGTTCAAAAGTGGCCTGGAGCGAGGCATGTCAGTTGAAGCACTTTGGACCCTGTGCTATCAAAAGCCATTTTTTTTTCTGGGGTTGCAGCCAAAAATCATCGACCTCGACGGCAACAAATCAATACCTCGGTCAACATGGATCAACACAAGTGTTGTTTTTCCCTGAGAGAAGCTCGTTGGACCGCAAAACCACATGGGTGGGGGGTTTCAAGCAAAAGTTAGAGCAGACTGCTAGACTAGAAACCTATGAAGGCAATCTAGGCAAAAATAAATAGGCAAAATTCGAAAGCTTGCTAGACCGAAGACCCGAATGGGCGGTTCTAGGCAAAAGTTAGAGCGTAAAAGGAGAGGTAAATACTTGAATGAACTTTGGCCTGAACTACGTTTTGACATGATTCCCCAGAACGTGGGATACATAGGAGGTCTTTCTTCGAGACTCGGTCACAATCTATCAATTTGATCCAGGGCTTTGGTACATCACCGTGATCGAGAAGAAGACAAGCTTCATCTGTGCAGAAGGGGAAAATCTTTCATCTTTCAATCTTATTTCAAACTACTACTTCAATTTCAAAAGCTGAGCAAAAGCCTTAAAAGATTTTAAGCATAAAAAACAGAACGAAATGCTTGCGAGGCCTAACGGCTCACAGTTTGTTCTAAATTCAGCGAAGTCTGGTGTGAGCAACTGCAACGGACTTATAGTCATGCGCTCTAGTTTGAGGTTTACGCACATTTATTCAAAGTAATGCGCATTAGTCTCAAACCTGCGCTCGTGTATTCAATTCGAGCAACAATCAATAGCAATCAGTTACTGCCTTTGAATGTCATTCAAAGGGCTTTTGCTAAGTTTTGTCATGCCGTGCAGGTTATGTAGGCTTAATGTGACTGCACGAGAGTGTCGGTTTCAATCCGGGTCTATATGTGTCATCATTTGCGTCTTATGTCCGTATTTGTGGCATTTTTCCAGTTTTTCAATCCATTGTCATTTCGGGATGCTTTTCCCGGTTTCGTCTGTTGTACAGGTCATTGTACATCTATTTGACCTTACGCAAGTGTAAGTTTCACTTGTCTAAAGGGGATATTTGAGTTTTGGATATTAATGCCTAAATTTTCATTATTTTTCATGTGCCTAAGAGCTCGTGTCGTATCTAGGGCTTTTTTACCTTTCTTGTTCGAACTAGGTGAATCTTACATATATGTGTGTCTGTCCGTTGACTCAGTTCGCTTGTCAATGCAAGTTAGATATTAGCGGATGGTTTATACATTCTTTTGGACATTGTCAAAAGTGGATCGATATATTGAAAATGTAATTTTTATATTGCTACCCTAGCATCTGTAATCCACAAAGCAGTGGAATTTTTTGAAACAACAAGGGCAATTCGGCTTAAGGCCAAACAAAGCATATGCATGGGGCACATCCGCCTAAGCATCGAAGAATGGGCACGCATGCCTAATGTTGCAGCTAAACGTAAACTGGGGCCCGCTGGCCCGCTCAGTGTCTATCTATCTGGGTGCACGTCTCAGAAGTAAAAGACAATAAAGTAATAAGGCTCAGTGGTAGTCCTTAGACCTCGTTGTCCTCCTAGGAGCCGCCCTTAGCTAGGGTCTGCATTTTCAATTTGTGCGTTTCTACATCTTTGCATATTGTGTATATCAAATGTTGAAAGCAGGAAGTTGGCCAATTTGTGGGAGTTATGCCCGAATGGCTACCATCATGTCTTTGTTTGTCGAAGGATGCGAAGAAATCTCCTGCGATTTTGGTTATCATTGGTTACCGGAGGCAATGGAAATCTCCTTAAACACTTATTTTGTTCTCCGAAGGATGCGAAGAAATCTCCTGCGGTTTTGTTATGTTGATCAGCGGATGTGAAGAAATCTCCATGAACCCTCGATTTATTTCCCGAATGATGCAATGAAATCTCCTGGGGTGCTTGGTTTGTTTGCCAAAGGGTGCGATGCAATCTCCTGCGGTTTTGTTATCGTTGATCAGCAGATGCGAAGAAATCTTCCTGAATCCTTGATTTATTTCCCGAAGGATGCGATGAAATCTCTTGCGGTGCTTGGTTTGTTTGCCAAAGGGTGTGATGCGATCTCCTGCGGTTTTGTTATCGTTGATCAGCAGATGCGAAGAAATCTTCCAGAATCCTCGATTTATTTCTCGAAGGATGCGATGAAATCTCTTGCAGTGCTTGGTTTGTTTGCCGAAGGATGCGATGCAATCTTTTGCGGTTTTGTTATCGTTGGTTAGCGGATGCGAAGAAATCTCCCTGACTTCACGATTTGTTTGCCGACGGATGCGATAAAATCTTATGCGGAACAAATCAATGACAGCCGGTCCTTTCCAATCCACGACGACGATATGCCCGTCTCCATCAACGACAGCCGGTCCTGTCCAATCCACGACGGCGATATGCCTGTCTCCATCAACGACAGCCGGTCCTGTTCAATCCATCAACAACGATCAGTCATAGCGTCCGATTAATCTTCAACAGCGATTAGTCCCTCAACGACGATCAGCCATATCGTCTGTCTCCATTTAGCGATGTTCAGCCATATCGTCCGTCTCAGTCATTCAACGATGATTAGCCATATCATCAATAATGATAAGCCATATCGTCCATTTCCATCCATCAATGATGATCAGCCAAAATGTCCTTTCAATTCATCTACGATGATCAGAATATCGTTCGTGTTTACTCCCTCAAAAGACAATCAGCCATATTGTCCTTTCCGGCCCCAACAACGATCAGAATATTGTTCGATGGTCCGCCCATCCGCAACTAATTGTTCCCCAGGAGAGTCCACCTCGGCCTACCCCAAACGGCTACCTCTACATCGGTCTAGCTTCAAGTGCATCTTCCAGCAGCCTTATTTTTTTTTGTCTCAGATGATCTTTGATAAAGAGATTGGCTTTTATTTTCAACAGCTGGAATTTAACTTGCTTGACATGACCTACCTATGTTTGTTGGAATCCATTGTGCTGAGCATAACTTGATCCCCAGCAACGACAGCCTGCACCATCCAAATCTGTAGCGACAGCCTGTCCTGCCCAAATTTGATCAACAAGCGGTGATTCACTTGTCCACTTTTACTTTTATCCTTAGCAATGGACTGTCCATCCATTTCTCCAATCAGGTTCCTTAAGTTTATCAGTCTACTTTGCTAGTATGCTTTGTTTTGGATTTTCTTGAGGGGTGTCTACAAATATTTGACGTTACTGTACCAAGTCGATGGTGCTTCAAATGACGTCAAAGAGGGGCTACTGTAGATATCCCAATCTGGGTTTCCAAATTAGTTTACTTATGGTATTTGATTCCTCAATTATGAAATGGATCAAGAACACCCCGGGAATGATAAATATTTGATCTTTGAGTGTTTGAAAAACCCTTTAACCCCTAATCTTAGCCAAAAACCCTACCGGAACACGCTGGATTGGAGCTTACGTGCAGATTAACTTGACAAGTGTTGGACAATGGTCAAAGCTTGACCGTTGACCAACACGTGAGTAGGTGGTACATACGCGCTCTTCACCCAAACCCGCGCGTGCAGGTCAAACGGACAGGTGGTGGTCAAAAATTGAAGCTTGACCGTTGACCCACGCCCGTGTTGGTATGACATGCACGCGTCAGGGCGCCATACGCACGCACCAGTCCAAGCCCATCCCCATCACCTTTATGCGTTGGTAAACTTAACCACCAAGTAACCCTCAGCTGAGCTCTTCTCTTTGCACCATATCTATCTTCCTCTCCTCTTATATATACCTCCCATGGTTCTTTCATTAAAAGGGTTCCAAAAAAAAAGAGATAAAAAACTTCGAAAGGGTTACACCAACCTTGTTTCTTCTTTCCAAAAAAAGAGATACACTTTAAAAAAACATAGATTGTTCAAACACCTTAATCAAGCACAACCACCTTGTTCTTCAATCATTAAATATCCAACCCCTCAATCAAGCCGTCAAACATCAAAACTCAAATACTCTTCAAACTTAAAACCAAAGGTATAGTATACCTACTAATTTCTGTTCTGATTCCTGATGGGGGCTGGCAGGACCAAGGTTGGTAATCAATACCAGTCCTGGCACTAAAGCTGGCAAGGTTTCAAAAACCGTCGTGGTAGGAACCAGCGCGCACAGGTCGTCTGTACGCGCGTGCCACTTTGTGGTTGATTGGTGTCTTGCTATTTTATGTATTTACTTACATATGGATCACTCTTAAGTATGGTAATAACTAGTTTACTGCTTTGCTTAAATAAAACTGTTAGCTTTAGTTCAATATTCATACCTGCTATGGAGTACCTCTGGGATCTTTCTGGACATGTACCAGAACACAAAAACATGTAAACCAAGCACTGGTTAAGTGGATCAGACCCGCGCACGCTTGTGGACTACCTACGCGTGTTGGTCCGTCTCTAACCAGTGGCTGGCATTGCATGGGTAATTAGGCCCTTACTCTCTATTTTATCTCCACACTGTTTATGAGGTATTTTTTGTTAATTTGTAGGGCTTTTCAGCCTTTAAACTATATATTATAATAGCTTGAACTGCTTAGTTTGTCCTGGGTGTGCACTGGTTCTTCCAGAGCCTAGAAAAGGGTAAAAACAAAGACTGTTATTAGAGCAAACACGCGCGCGCACGTGTGGGATTTACGCGCGCAGGTTTGAATCACATGCAGTGATCTGTGTGAACTAGATTAGTGCATGTAGATTCTTTCTTCTGCACGCCAATTCAATACAGTGTGTCAGGTTTGCTCTGTTAGACGGAACCTGGCCTTTACCTTGTTTACTGTTTTCGCATCCATGCTATTAAATCACATATTAGAAATCGTGTTACAGCTTTAATCTCCATTAAACTGTTCCTCATCCCTAATTGGCAAAAGAATTGATTAATCAAACAGAATCGCAATTGTTTTTGCAAATGCCTAAGTAGAGACCAATCTCCGGATTGGGCGAGAGGGGTGCCTTAAAACCCTTCGTTTTTTATAACCTGGCTCCTGAACCCAAATATGGTTATGACAGACTGGTGCTTTCACTTTTTCAAATTAAACAGCGCAACAGACGCTTCGAATTCGGTTGCTTGGGTGTCGGACCTTTAAACCCAAGTTGCGACTCTCTGAATTACGAGCGCTCGTCCCGCTTAGCGCTCTCTCGATCAGGCATTTAAAAGGAACGAAATCCTTTTAAGGGCAAGTGCCCACACCACTCCATCACCACTACGCCTCCACCACTTCCACCGCCACCACCACCACCACCACCACCATGCCACCACAACTTTCACTTCCACAACCACTCCATCACCACCACACCACCACATCCAACTCCACCACTTCCACCACTACCACCACCACCACCATAACGCCGCCACCACATCCTCCACTTCCACCACCACTTCTACCACCACTCTATCACCACCACTTCCACAACCACCACAACAATGCCACCACAACCACCACTTTCAGCACCACCTCTATCGCCACCCCATCACCACCACGCCACCACCTCCACCTCTACAACTTAACCACCACTTTCACCACCACCACCACTACCACCATACCACTAATACCTCCACTTCCACCACCACCTCATCACCACCACGCCACCACCTCTACTACTCAACCATCACTTCCACCACCACGACGCCGCCACCACCACCATCACCATGCCACCACAACCTCCACTTCCATCCCCACCTCTACCACCACCATCACCACCACCACCACTCCATCACTTCCATCTCCACCACCACCACTTCCACCACCATGCCACCACAACCTCCACTTCCACCACCACCTCTACCATCATTGCATCACCACCACGCCACCACCTCTACCACTTCCACCACCACCACTATGACGTTGCCACCACCATACCATGCCACCACAACCTTCACTTCCACCACCACATTGCCACCACTCCATCACCACCATGCCACTGCCTCCACCTCCACCACTCAACTTCCACAACGCAACCACCACCACCACAACCTCCATTTCCACCACCACCACCACCTCCTTCACCACCACCACCCATCAGCACCTCCATAACCACTCCACCACCACGACTTAGTTCCACCACCACCACTCCAGTTCCACAATCAGGTCCACCACCACCCCACCACCACCGCCGCCACAACAAAAAATAGAAACAGATATATCATATACAGATACACCAAAACAAATACAATAAATATACCACAATAGATACACCAACACAAAATAGATATAGATATATCAACATCAAATATACCAAAACAGATACAAATATACCGAATATACCAATATAGCTCCAGGGGTTTGCTCCGGCTTCTCTCTTGCGAAATTGGATAGAGAAACATGTTTTTCATTTGTTTTTGGACGGAGGTTGACGGTAGGAGTTTAATTGATGAGCATTTTTATTACGTCAAGTGTTTATATAATATTTCGTTAAGGTCAGGTGTCAGTGTGATTTGCGTGAAAAGTCAAGTGCTAATATGA
This sequence comes from Rhododendron vialii, assembly GCF_030253575.1. Lineage (NCBI taxonomy): Eukaryota > Viridiplantae > Streptophyta > Magnoliopsida > Ericales > Ericaceae > Rhododendron > Rhododendron vialii. Next base: position 14,747,195 of record NC_080558.1, read on the forward strand.
AAATTTTCCATATAGATATATCAACAGCAGATGTACTAAAATAGATACAAACATACCAACAATAGATACACTAAAATAGATATAGATATACCAAAACAGATACACTAATAAAAAAAGATACAGATACACCAAGACAATACTCCAACACAAAACACTTACAGATATACCTGCAACAGATACACCAACGCAAAACAGATACAGTTATATCAACAACAGATTTACCAAAATAGATACAAATATTACAACAACATATACACAAAAATAGATATAAATATACCAAAACACATACTCCAACACAACACAAAATAGATACAGATATACCAATACACCAAAACAGATATACCAACACAAAACAGATACAAATATATCAACAATAGATATACCAAAATAGATCCACAACCTCCACTTACCACCACCTATACCACCACTCCATCACATCCACCTCCACCACCACTTCAACCACTTAACCACCACTTCCACCACCACCACCACGATGTCACCATAACCTCCATTTTTACCACCACTCCACCACCACCACCCCCCATCAGCACCTCCACAACCACACTACCACCCCAACCACTCCAATTCCACGACCATGTCTACCACCACCACTCCACAGTCACCACCACAACAAAGTCTTTTTTTTTTTTTTTTGATTTCTTAAACAAAACAGATACAGATACACCAAAACAGATATAATAGATATACCACAACAGATACACCAACACAAAACAGATACAGTAATGTCAACAACAGATGTACCAAAATAGATACAAGCATACCAACAATAGATACAAAAAAATAGATATAAATATACCAACACAACAAAAAACAGATACAGATATACCAATACACCAAAACAGATACACCAACACAAACCAGATACATATACAGATATACCAAAACAGATCCACAACCTCCACTTCCACCACCACCACAACCTCCACTTAAAATACAGATATACAGATATATCAACAACAAATACACAAAAAATGAACAGATACACCGGTCAACGTTAACGCCAATCAACGGTCAAAAAATAAAAAAAATAAAAAAATCAACAGATACATAAAAAATGAACAGATACGTCGGTCAACAATCAAAAAAATAAAAAAATCAACAGATATACAAAAATGAACAGATACACCAGTCAATGCCGGTCAATGGTCAAAAAGAAGAAGAAGAAGATATTTTTGTGTCAGCCAAACATGGCCCTTGTCTCATTGAAAGCAATTTGGTCTTTTCATGGACTTTAAACTCTAAAATATTTTCTTTAATGAACTTTACACATCACTGAAACTTAAGCTAGACTAAATCTGCTTTAGGACCTCTTCTTTTGGACTTTAGACCAATTTGCTGAAGATATAATTGTATAGGCGTATTTGCGATAATTGTTGATACAAATTTTAAACTTTAGTTTCAGAATTTACTTTAAATTTTTTATTTTGGATTTTATTACAATTTAATAAACCTGTTTGGTTTTTTTTTTGGGTCAAAAATCCCAGTTTGTATGGATAAACGCCCAGTGGCACTTACAAAACGAAGATCATTACAAAGAACTTGGACAAAGCCAAGCTAATCGTCTAACAAATAAAAACGAGTAAATCACAAGACAATCGATATCTTTCATCCTAACCTTGGCATGGCTTGACGCAATAGCGACACTTTTAAACTGCCTAACATCTAATTAGGAGTCTCAAACGAGAAAAAGTGTAGAGTTAAGGATAAAAGACACCAAATACCCAACGATTAGATGCACTCCAACCAAGGATGAACGCACCAATGAACTCCCAAGAACTACAAATCTATCAAGCCGCCACGAGTTGCCTTGCCAAAGATATCGTATAGTGATAGAACGTTGAAGCACAAATATCGTTGTGAAGTAACCTCGATTGAGAGAACCTGATCTGTAGATAAAATTCATCCAAAGACGAAATTAACAATTCTCGTAAAACGAGAGACAAAACTTTCACAGATTAGACGACAAGTCATTGATTTGGAAAGATGGAAGAAAAAAAAGAAAATGAGTCAGAATAGTATCATGGCCTTCCTTTCCTGCCACCGCACACGGGTATGGAACCCACAGGGGGAGGGGAACTGAGAAAAAGAGTTTTGGTGGCTAGGGTTGAGAGAGAGAGAGAGAGAGAGAGAGAGAGGGGTCGGCAAAAAAAAAAACAAATCTATTGGAGGTGCGAGATTATGAGAACAAGCAACCAACCAACCCGTGCTATGCACAAAATTTACGAAAATGCTATAGAGTATAAATTTTAGAATTTAAAAATTGTCATAATCGGTTACAGTTTATCCTTCGTAATCGTTTTCCTTCAAATTTCCTTTATTTTATTTTATTTTTATAGTTCTAGAAGATAAAGATAAAAGGGGCCATTAAAATGTGGCATTGGTTTCTGGCCGAGCTTTGTCTTTAACGCCGATGAAATCGAGTAATTTGTGGACTTGAGAAATATTGCCGACGAAATCGTTCAGTTCTGTGAACGGTGAGAAATTTACCAAAGATGATGTTAGTAGGATTAGGTACAAGAAGAATTCGACTGGAAGAGGTGGTGTTCGATCGGCACGGCGTCAGATTGAGAGAGGTTGTACAAGAATGAGATCGATGAACTCGTTGGAATCAACGTCCTTTGGCGTTGAGCTAGATGAACTTGCTGAGGTTGATGTAGCCGTTGCTGTTGACCTTGTGGATCATGGCGGAGATCTTGTCGGAGGCTTGGTTGAAGACGTGTGTGGTTGGGTTGAGTGGATAGAGAGAGAGAGAGGGGTTTTGATTTGGTCTAGTTGGGGTAAAAAGTCATTATGTAGGATAACCAAGCCTATATTGGTCAAAAACAAATATTTACTGTTGGGATTAAACAAAACCTAAAAAGAACATTTTGGGCTTCGGGGCAATTTTTGTCGACCAAATGTGATCATCAGATGGACTATGTATCTAAAGGTGTATTCGACAATCGATCTCAAGACAATCATGTGGAGTCTCAATTGTATAAGGTCGATTATAGTCACACAACGTTATTGTTAAAGTTCGATTCCTTCCCGGAGGTGGAGGTCTCGGTTTTGTTAATTTTTTTCTGATTTTATTTTGTTGTTTCGTTACCTTTGTTATCTCTAATAATTAGAATTTCATAGATCGACCCTATTGTGCAATTAAATCTGAGGCTATTTGCCGATCAAAAAAAAAAAAAAAAAATCTGAGGCTATTTGAAGTGTCAAATGCAACATCTGAAAGTTAAGTGTGAAGAGACCCACTTGCTTAATTAATTAATTAATTAATTAATTAATTAAGGACAGTCAAAAGGAGTAACTTGAAAGAAATTTGCCAACGATTAAGATAATATTTATACGTCGGTGACTACCAATTAAATATTATATAAAATGAAATGCGTGCATCTGTCTGTTTAGAGATTTAAAGATTTTTAGGATGACCTCCTAAAGATTATGCTTTATGAAAAAAGAAACACGAAAAGAGAAAGAGAAAAGGAGATTGACTATGGAGAAGTATGAAACACTAAGCCTCCATTCTGCATCGCAAAATTTTTTTTTATTTTTTAAAAAGATAATTTCAAGCTTAAAAATTATGAATTTATTAAAATATAAAAATATGTAATATATATCTTCTTTGAAAGATCTCGATGAGATCTTTTATACGATGCAAACAAAATTGAAAATTTATTTTTTATTTACATTATATTTTAGTTTGAAAATGTGAAATAAACTGTTTATTTTTTAAAAAAATTTCTGGAACGGGTCCTAAAAGCTGTTGCAAAAAAAAAAAAAAAAAACAAAAACGTTTTCTTTCTTTTTTTCGAAGTATTTGAAAACTGTAGAAGATTCTGACATTTTTCTTTTTGCCCCAAGCAACAATGTAAAACTGCCTCAAAGTGTCAAACCTAGCTAGCGATCATTCAAATCGTTTGTAACAGTTAACAAAATAAAGCTTGGTAAATTGGCTCCGTTCAAATTAAAAGAACCGTTCTCTGATGATTAATATGTTTCCCTTCCATGCACAACGAAATATCATACCAACATAGTACTCCATCCGTCCCTTTTTAAGTGTTTTGTTTCGTAATTTCAACTTATTAAAAAGATATCATCATTTCACCTTTCACATCAACTTTTACATCAATTTTCTCTCCTTACCCTCTATAAAAACATCATAATTATATTTTTATTCACTAACATTTCAAAATGAAATATATTTTTAGGGGCAAAATGGAAAATTCATAAACTTTTACTTATCAACTTTACAAAATGAACATTTATTAAGGGATAGCTTAAAATGAAATACTGGACTCTAAAAAATGGACGGAAGGAGTAGAATGGATCTAATAAAACAAAATAACAACAAAAAAAAATTATTGAACTCTCAATATATAATTATTGAACTCCTGGGAAGATCCTTCCCATTCCATTCAAACTGTAAACTGATACCGTTAAATATCAGAAACAATATATTATTGATTGTATTCAAACCATAGCCTAGCACGCCTTTATATAGGCTACAGACGCATATCAAGGAAATATGCATAATAAGGAAACCTAGACTAACTAGGAAACATAAATAGTAACTTACCTAAACTGGAAACATAATAATAAAGCTTAGAAAATATGGCAACATAATATTATGAAATATTATGTTGACACCCCCCTCAAACTCAAATAGGTCTACTAACTTGAGTTTGAAAAAGCCAAGAGAAACTAGGAGTAGCTATGCCAAGCCAAGTCAAGAGAAACCAAAAAAAGTCAGGAAAGAGAAATGACCAAGAGAGCCAAAAACAGCCATGAACGAGAGAAGCCATGACAGTAGAGATTTGAGGTAAAATCCGAGTGCACGAGCCAGTTACATATTACTACGAGTGCCCAGCGGAGAGCGACGAAGTTTAGACTGCCAGCAGAGAGCAAAAATTCCACAGGGCCTAAACCTTATAGTTTTGATACCATGTTAAATATGAGAAACGATGTATTATTAATTGTGTTCAAATCATAACCTAACACACCTTTATATAGGCTACATGACACATAACAACGAAATATGCAACAATGTCCTTCACAACACCAGCAACAATGTTTAAACTAGAAACATAATAAAGCTTAGAAATTATGGCAACATAATATTAGAAAATATTATGTTGACACGATCGACTTCACAACACCAGCAACAATGTCCTTCACAAACACTCCCACCACCGCATACTCTTTCGACGCTCTGACGTAACTTTTGCACCTCAACAGCTGCGGGAAAAACAGCCAATACCCGGTAACCATCACGAATCCGAGGGTCAATGGTGTTGAGATCAGCCGAGGCAACCGCCACCTGTCCGAAACCACCTTCTTGATCCAAATCTCCGCCACCACGCACGCCCCGTGGAGAAGAAAGAACCGTGTGACTTCCCACGTTGGCTGCAACCGGCCCATGTAGTAGAATATAATCTCATGCATTAAGGCCGAGACTAAGAACGTGCACATGACGGCCGGAAGCGAAGCCCACTTCCGGCCTATGACTTGTGACGATACGCACAGCGCCGGCTCGTATACAGTGGAACGCAGGGTTCGGGACGCGACGAGGTTCCATCTCCTACCCCAGAAGTTCTGGACAGAGGTCGAGAGGTACGGCTTGTCGAATGGCGGCTCGAGCTCTAACCCGAATAGGGCTCGAGCCGCGGCTGCGGCAGTGGCTAGTATGATTTCCAACGTGAAGTACATGTGGAAGCCGTAAATGACCCACATGACATTTGGGTGTATGTGGTCACTATACTCGTAAACAGGCCAAAACAAGGCTAGAAAAACAACCTTTATAGCATAACTCCAAATCGATGTGTTTCCATTTTGTGTGATTATGGGATATGGGTTTTCTCTACCATGCCCTTTTGGTGGTGGGTTTTGGCTATGGTGGCAATCTTGATCTAATGGATATGGGTTGTCTCTATTTTGAAATGTCAGTGAATTTTCTAGATTTGCATGGGGTTTTGGAGGTGGCTCTTGTTGGATCCTGATAGGGAAACAGGCAATAGCAATGAAATGGGGGAGAGAAAGAGAAGGGTGGGAGAGAGGGCCTTTGCCAAAGGCAAGAAGGAGGAGTTTGAAATTGGAAAGCCAGGCTATGGCGAAAGCGGTGGGACCACAAAGATTGACGGACTGAAGTTTGAGAGGAAGGGCAAAGAAGAGAGAGACAATAGGGATGGTTGAGAGAAGCCTGGGCATACCTTTTGGGATGAACTTGGCTGAAAAATAGCAATAGCATAAAGAAACAACTACTGAAATCCATGCCTGGATGAAGTTGCTGATCTCTCTCTCTAAGGTGTAGCTTGGATAGTAGATCTCACCCTCCATCTCTCTCTCTCTCTCTCTCTCTCTCTCTCTCTCTCTCTCTCTCTCAAATGTTTTGGCTCTTTTTTTATTTTCTTAGGTTAAACGGATTATGTTATTATACTAGGTGTTCGGACAAATAAGCCACTTTGGTTTATTTTTTATTCTTATTCAAAATTTTTTCGTATCACTTGGCTTATTGTCATTTTTTTTGGAAATTATTGCATCCTCACGAAAAGAGGAATCTAAAAAGTAAAATTTTTTGACCGAAATTCAATTTTTTCTGAATAAAGACGAAAAAAAATCAATAAGCCAATTTTTTTCGTCTTTATTCAAAAAAAATTGGATTTCGGTCAAATTTTTTTACTTTTTAGATTCCTCTTGTCGTGAGGATGCAATAATTTCCAAAAAAATGACAATAAGTCAAGTGATATGAAAAAAATTTGAATAAAGACAAAAAATAAGCCACTGTGGCTTATTTGTCCGAACGGGCCGAAGTCACTTTCCAATTCTTGAACTTCTTTTCCAATTGACTGAGGAAGTATAAACACCTTTTGGACGCTACTTTGGTTCACAATTTACCTATTCAAACATGAAAACGACATCGGCGGATGCTCAACGGTAGAATATATTTTCCTAACACACATGTCTTGGTCGTGTCTTGCAAATAAGGAGGGCCAAAAATGTGTACTGTGAGTTAGATATCTTTTTTCTCAGCAAAAAAGATTTATTAATCTTTACAAAAGGTTATAGAGATTAAACGGATCAAGGGCCACACCGGCATGTAGCTATCCATGATAGAAAGGAAAGTAAGACGCCAATCGAAACACCAAAAGCCCAAATAGACAACAGAAATAAAACGTCTAACAAGACCCAAAGAGACAACAAAACCCAAAGCGCCAAACTAACCTAATGACCAAAAAGCAAACCCCTAGCAGCAACACCAAAAATCAAAACACCAAAAAGAAAACCAAACAAACCGAAAAGTAAAACACCAAACCGCAAAAAAAACCTAAGCAAAACCCGCAAGGAAAACAAAAGATGAAACCTAAAACTCCAGCGAAAGGGTATGATATCAAGGATTCCAGAATTGAAGCTCCATTTTCAAACCAATGAGAAACCAAAACCAATGACAATTGAGTGACCAAAACCATAAATCTAGAATTAAACTAATCACTTATCAACCTAATCGAGGCCAGCCATGCAAGTATCACTGTAATGAAACTACAACAAATTGACTCCCATTTCAATGGATAAAGTTATTAAAGACAAATCAACATATATATTTATATTTCCTAAAAAGGAAAAGAAAAAGAACAAGTCATACTAATGCTGGTTTAGCCCGCATACCCAAACAAAATGCATTTTTTCCTCGCTCAGTTCTCCCTAACGATGCCCTCATCGAACCAGTCAACCATAGAGATAATACCAACATGAAAATAACCAATCAAAACAAACACTCTATAATTTTCAAACAGTAGAACCCAAATGTAAGAAACTACCAAAACCCCACATCCGGTGAACCTAGTTAAGCCATCGCAACGGCACAAAAGTGAACATGCAACATGAACGTGAAAGGAAAAAAGCTTTGAAAATTTTAAAAAATAAGCACTTTGGCCAACAACCCAAAAACAGTAGACCGCAAAGTGTAGATCTGAAATAGAATCTGCTCTCTTGGTAAACTCAAATATTACCAATAAACCCCACATCCTCCGAACCTCCTACAAATAAACTAACTACAATAAGTTTGCAGAATATGCGATAAAGGTTACAACATGGAGTAACAATATTTAAAAATGTAAAATCATCTCAACTACCTAAAATCAAGGTATGTGATCTCAAAGAGTTTTAGGGGCCGCAAATCACTGGGTATGTGATTTCTAAGATTTTTGAAGGGCTTTATGGTTGATTGAGAGTTTTGGTCATCAATAGGCCAGGGTTTTGAACATGAGTAGTTACAGTGGAAGTCGATTTAGGTTTTGAGGTTTGCATAGAGGTTGATTTAGGTTTTAAGGTATGAATGAAGGTCTGAGGGAGAGTGACAGATGCACTGACCGCGTCGTTCCGTGTCAAAGATAAATTTATAAAACTGAGAATTAACTACTAATCCGTAGAATAGTGGTCAAGACAGAGTATCGTTCCAACGGAGACAGTATGGCTGAGTTACGACAAATTCGATTAATTTTTAGATTAAATCGGGCAAAGGAAGTTTGGTTGTTTGAATTTGGAGAATTTATTAAATCTAAGAAAATAAATTAAATGGAAAGTTTGTAATGATTGGAGAGAGAATCTAGGGTTCGAATCCACTTCGAACCGCGTAACTCCAACATGCATAGACGAGATTAATTATTCGAATCAGAAGGGATTATTATTAGGGCTTGCAAACCCTAGCAATAATCTTCAAGAAAATAATTGAGTTGTTAAAAGGTATAGATTATCCCATAGCACGGACCGTCTCAGAAGTACGGTCTAGCTGCCTAACGGCATGACTCGTCTTACGAGTATAATCTATCTCAGAACTCCAACCACAATCGATAAAAACCATTGTATAACTCGTATTTGAAAGCATACATACAAATACTCAATAGATTAAACCATCAAAATCATTCCATTCAATTGAAATGGAAAGAGTACTTAGTTATACAATCGATCTGAATAATAAACCTAAAACCCATAACATAAAATAGAGTTACTTGGTGCGAAGTTTCATCTTCCTCTTGACAATGGAGTTAGCTGGCCATGGAAGCTGGAGCCCTGTTTTATGCGTAGCCCTGTTCGGAAATAATTCGTGATAGATTTCGTCTCCGAAGCGTTGTCTCAAAAACTGACTCCACGGCCGAACTCTGATCCCTCGAGCAAAAACCCTTCTGTCTACTTATAAGCATTGCCATGCAAAAGTTTCCTAAGGGAACAATGATTCCATGTAAACCAAAACTCTCCAAGTCCTTTATATACTTGGGCCCACTAATGAAAGCTTGAAGGAATTAGCTACAATTGAACATCAGACCCAATTTTACCGTGTGCAATTAGCCATTACCCCAATGCCAATTAACTATGTTTTATGTCGAGGCTTAATTGAGACATATACACACGGGTTGTAGACAATCAATTCCCATCTTTGCGGCAACACTCTGTAAGACCATCCAAATTGTATGTTTTCGCACCCATCGGTCTCTGAGGCCTACAAACACCACAAAACGCTAAAATATACCACGTAACAATGTAAACGGACCGGTAAAGCATAAATTAGAAGGATTAAATGGGTGATTTTCAGCACCTATCATGCACTCCCCAACTTATACTTTGCTAGTCCTCGAGTAAAGAAAATAAAATGCAACTAAAGAAAACAAATAAAATGGATAGTTCTTTTAACCCCCCACGTGGTCCGGTAGGACGAGTTTAGGGTTATCAGCAGTGAACACCCACAAACATGGGGAACCTTTCAATACAAAGAACACAACCTATCATGCACTCATCGACATATCAAGTAGAGGACACAAAGCTACCATAAAGATTTAGCAAGACAAACATAGTTCCGAGTGCTAACAATTCAAGAAATAAACTGTGGCACTTAAGCTTAGCGTGTGTGAATACGGGCCTTAATTACATATGAACAATAACCAACCACTCTCTCTGGACCGAGCCTCGACTTCAATTCTCACCGTGTCATGCACTCACAAATGAAATCACTCGAAACAAGATGCATTATGAACTCTCGAGTGTGTGGTTTGGAGGTTACGTAAAGGGAAAGCAAAGTACTCCGCACACTATGACACGAAAGAACACTTTATATAGTGGACACACAATCTCATGAACAAAATGCCAAGCATTAGAACTCCACCTATCAAACCTCAACCCAACACCCCTAAGATCAAACAAGACTTTATTCAAGGTTATAGCATTAGGGATGAGATAATGTATCAAGGCTATAGTAAAAATAGATTCAAGTATGAGAAAATAGGCGAGTATTTCATCTAAATGGGGCAAATATGTAATGTGTACCCCACAAACATTAATTCAACTCCACCTTGTATCTCCTTCTAACCCTTCAACATCTTTCAAATACAAAGCAACCATTCCTCTTTTTCCAACTTATCGGTGCCCCTTTTTCTCTTTTTTTTCTTTTTGTATTTTGTTGGGTTTTTTTATTTTATTTTAAGGGACACCACCAATACTCCGCAAAATTCAACAATCTACCCAAAAATTAACCTTTACATTCTCGCCTTTCTCCAAACACAATATGGAAGGTGGAGCTAACCAAGAAAAGGCTGAATCTGTAAGGCTTAATGTGACTCGCAAGGGCTAAATGTGAACACAAAGGAACGAACTGGCCCAAATATCAAGAAAGTGCCTGTAATCCTCTCCTAGGGGTGTAACATCCATGTGACAAACCAAAACAAAGAGATATTGTTATGCATTCAAGTTCCAACACTCGGCGACCAAAGATGATGAGATTGACAACAAATGTGTTTCTTTCCATGACAAACAAAGAGTTTAGTTGACACCACTCCAACAAAAGATAAGGCTCAAAAGCTCACAAGGGCATGAGTCTCCACTAATCATAGCCTTTAAGAACAGTCAAATCACAGCGCAAAAGCAATCAAGCCCCGACGTGCAATGTGCAAAAATGCTTAAACAAAAGTGCCAGCAGTCTAGCAAATTGAAACTATTCTGCCAAAGAGATATCGAAATGGTAGCATAATGCTTATACTCAAGTAATCAACAAGCGAGCACAACAAACAACAATCTCATGCAAAAATGCTCCCAATTTTTAATTTTCAGTTTTCTCAATTTTTTTCTACTAAAGAAAGCACCCGAAGTATTCCCCGCCCCCCAACTTAAACTAGTCACTGCCCTCAGTGATTGCAAAGATACTAAAAGAAATAAGACAATTAAAAGAAAGAGGGAGGAAAGATATCACCTCGGGCGGAGAACTAAGCAGAAAAGAGTATGGCGGCTGAGAGGCCCCCCAACTAGAACGAAACAACCTGCAATGCGTTAGTCTCCACCAAAACAAGATACGAAAATAAATTACAAAACTAATTGACAAAACAAAAACTACGCAAAAAGAAAAGAAAACTCATGAGATTGCATAAAAAAAAAGAGTAAAATCCACCACTTTCTTCACGCGAAAGACACGGGTACTATTTTTCTCCCTTGTCAAAGACTGTGGTTCCCTACTTGTTGGAAGAGCAATATACGTAGGATTCAACGATATCTTGAGAAGTGGTGCCATCATCTAATAGGCTGTCACTCCCTCTGGGGCTACCAGATTCCTTACCCACCACTTGGTTTATGAAGCAATCTCGGCCAAGTTGGACACTAAAGTCGGATGGTTCAGACAGATTTCTAGCTGCTAACTATGTGCTTGCCACCAGACCCAACCTCCTAAGTACTACATACATAGCTTTGACAAGGTGGCTATACCAGACCGTTGGAAGCCGTTCGAGCACAACAAACACTAGAGGTATCTCACCCTCTATGTATTTAAAGTCTCCTAGACTTCATTTAAAACTCAATTATCTGGATAAACTGGATAAACTAAGTCGACTTTCTCAATCACCTCCTCATTATAAATACCTTCCACATATGATTTTAAACGTTGACCGTTAACCTTAGAAACTTTACCATCCTGTGGATCTTTGATTTCAACTGCCTCGTGGGGAAAAACTTTTTGAATTATGAATGGCCCATCCCATCTTGATTTCAACTTACCCGGAAAGAGACGCAAACGAGAATTAAAAAGCCACACTTTTTGATTTGGTTCAAAGGATTTTTGGACAATATGTTTATCATGAAAAGCTTTAGTCCTATCCTTGTAAATGCGTGCACTCTCATAAGCATTATTATGTAATTCCTCTAGCTCACTTAATTGGGGACAACGATAAGACCCGGCAACAATTATATCAAAATTAAACTTTTTAATGGCCCACAACGCCTTATGCTCCAACTCTACGGGTAAGTGGCACGCCTTACCAAAACCAACCGGTAAGGAGACATGCCAATAGGAGTTTTATATGCAGTTCGGTAAGCCCACAATGCATCTTCTTGTCGTGTTAACCAGTCTTTGCGATCAGTCCTAACCGTTCTATCATGAATTTTCTTTATCTCCCTATTTGAAACCTCAACTTGGCCACTAGTTTGCGGATGGTAAGGTGTCGCCACCTTGAGTGTGATAGAATAATTACACACTAGTGCCGCAAAATGCTTATTAACAAAATGGGTACCCTCGTCACTTATGATCGCTCTTGGACAGCCGAACCGAGTAAAAACATTGATCTTAAGGAATTCGAGCACAACTTTATGATCATTTGTTTTCGTGGCCACCGTTTCCACCCACTTAGACACATAATCTACCGCCACAAGAATATACTCATTTCCAAAAGAATTAGGGAATGGTCCCATGAAGTCTATCCCCCATACATCGAATAACTCCACTAGTAGAATGGAGTTCAATGCAATCATGTCCCGGCGGGATATGTTTCCGGCACGCTGGCATCGAAGACACATCTTACAAAACTCATGGGCATCTTTAAATAAAGCCGGCCAATAAAAGCCGCTTTGTAACACTTTTATCGCCATTTTCTTCCCACTAAAATGTCCCCCACATTCAAGAGTATGATAAAATGTCAAAATACTATGATACTCACACTCGGGGACACAGCGCCGAATCACTTGATCCGCGCAATACTTAAAAAGTATCGGATCCTCCCACAAATAATATTGCCCAACCTGAGAAAAGAATCGGTCCTTATCACGATGGGACCAATACAAAGGAATCTCACCAGTGGCTAGGTAATTAACAATAAAAGCATACCACGGAAGCCGAACTTGCGACACCTCAAACAATTGCTCATCAGGGAATGAGTCATGGAAAGGCACGGTGTCACATGAGAAGTCAACAAGGATCCTCGACAAGTGGTCGGCCACAGAATTTTTGGAATCTTTCTTGTCCCAAATTTCAAAATCAAACTCTTGTAGCAACAGAATCCATCTAATGAGCCTAGGTTTCACATCTTTCTTAGAAAGCGAGTGACACAATGTAGCATGATCAGAATACACAATAACCTTAGACAAGGAGGTACGACCTAAACTTGTCTAACGCAAAAACAATGGCGAGCAACTCCTTCTCCGTAGTGTAATTCAATTGAGCATCGGAAAAGGTTTTACTCGCATAGTAAATCGCATGGAGAACTTTGTCAACCCATTGGCCAAGGACAGCGCCAACTGCGTAGTCGGACGCATCACACATGATTTCGAAAGGTAATTTCCAATTGGGTGACTGCATTATCGGTGCGGAGGATAGGGCATCTCTCAACTTGACAAAGGCTTCATGTAGGTCTCGTCAAACACAAATGGCACATCCTTGGCGAGGAGATCGCACAAGGGTTTAGCAATCTTGCTAAAATCACGAGTAAAGCGGCGGTAAAAGCCCGCATGCCCTAAAAAGGATCTAATTTGCTTAACAGAAGATGGAGGAGGGAGTCGCGAAATTAAGTCAACTTTAGCTTTATCTACCTCAATCCCCCTCGTAGACACCACATGTCCCAACACTATCACCTATTGAACCATAAAATGGCTCTTCTTCTAACTTAGCACTAAATTTTTCTCAAAGCATCGCTCAAGCACCTTGCTCAAGTTGCAGAGACAATCATCAAACGAGGTCCCAAAGACCGAAAAGCCATCCATAAAGACCTCGAGAAACTCTTCCACCATGTTGGAGAAAATAAACATCTTGCACTGCTGAAAAGTGGAGGGTGCATTGCACAAACCAAATGGCATACGCCGGTAAGCGAAAGTACCAAAAGGACAAGTAAATGTAGTTTTCTCTTGGTCTGCAGGGTCGACGGGCACTTGATTGTATCTGAAATAGCCATCCAGAAAACAGTAATAGCTTTTGCTCGCTAACCGCTCCGATTTGGTCAATGAAAGGCAATGGGAAGTAATCTTTCCTAGTCATGGAATTGAGCTTACGGTAGTCAATGCAAACACGCCACCCCGTGTTGACACGTGTTGGGATAAGCTCACCTCTCTCATTTTCGACCACAGTTATGCCCGACTTCTTGGGCACCACCTGAGTGGGACTCACCCACTTACTATCCGCGATGGGGTATATGATACCTGCATCCAAAAGTTTCACAACCTCCTTCATTACCACCTCCTTCATATTCGGGTTCAACCTTCGTTGCATCTCACGTGATAGTTTGGCATTCTCTTCGCAATTGATGCAATGCATGCATATGGAGGGATCAATACCCTTCAAGTCTGCCACGGACCACCCTATCGCACTCTTATACTGCTTAAGTTTCTCAACCAATTGACCCTCCTGTGTGACAGAAAGGTCAGACGCAATAATAATTGGAAGGGTGTCATCGGTACCTAGAAACACGTACTTGAGATTAGTTGGAAGTGGCTTCAACTCAAGTTTCGGTGGAGCCTCAATAGACGGAGGGGCGGTCTCATCAGAAAGTGCGAGAAGAGGTTCAAACTGCGCTATCCACTTTGGAGGTGAATGATTAAGTAACAAATTCACCTCCTCGATGGACTGATTGATATCATACTCCTCATACCCAAAGTGTGCCAAACAAGCGGCCAAAGGGTCATCGGTCAAAATATAAGGTAGTGCCTCCTCCACCAAGTCCTCCACGACATCGACTGAAAAGCAGTCTTCCTCCATTGAAGGGTGTTTTGCGGCCTTGTAAACATAAAGCTTAAGGGTTATGTTCCCAAAGGTCACCTCCATCTCTCCACTTCTAACAGGAATATTAGCATTCGCGGTCGCCAAGAAAGGACGACCAAGAATAATCGAAGTCTGCTTTTTGAGGGTTTGCACCGGTTCTGTGTCAAGGACTATAAAATCAGCCGGAAAGTAAAAATCATTAACCTTAACAAGAACGTCCTCAACTACTCCACGTGGCACCTTAATGGATCTATCAGCTAATTGCAAGGTAACCGACTTGGGCTTCAACTCCCCAAGCCCCAATTGTTCATACACCGAGTACGGAATCAAGTTGACACTAGCCCATAAGTCTAAAAGTGCGCACTCTATGGCATACCTCCCAATGACTATATCAATAGTCAGGGTACCAGGATCTTGCAGCTTAAGGGGAGCGTCAAACTGAAAAATAGAACTCACTTGCTCTATGAGAAGGACCTTTTTAGACACATTGGTTCGGCTTTTCCTCTTTTGAGTGTAAAGGTCCTTCAGAAATTTCGCATAAGTTGGGATTTGTTTGATGGCATCTAGGAGTGGGATGTTAACTTTCACTTACTTGAATACCTCAAGGGTATCCTCCATAGATGCTCCCCTTTTAGGAAAAGGAGATGGGGCATTCAAACATGATGGAAATGGGGCTTTAGGCACATAGGGTGGCACCTTAGGACCCGTTGACACAGAAGTGGGTGATGCAGGTGTGACTGGAGGGGTTCCCTCTTTACTCTGTGAACTCTCCTCCCTAAAGTCATCGGGGTCAGAGGGAGCCAAATGCTCATTCGATTTCGCTTTCTCTGGTCGGGTTTCGACCTCTCTCTTATTGCGCAAAGTCATGATTACCTTAGCATCAGTAAGAGGCAGGTCATGAACCACAAACTGTCCTCTAGGGGGTTGGACATGCTGACTGGACAACCTACCTTCTTCCCTACGATTAAGTGCATTGGCTATTTAACCCATTTGGGTCTCGAACGACGAGATGGATTGGGTATTAGAACGCACTTGCTGTTGGGTATCAGTTAAACGGTTAAGCGCTTCCAGCACCTTGTCCTCGAAGGATGGATCCCGTGAGGACAGGGTGGGTGCTTGGCGGTTTTGTGAGTGATAGGCAGCTGGATTGAATGGAGTATTAAAAGGCCTAGGCTGCTGGGCAGAGTAATTGCCTTGCTCTTGTGATCTCCATGAGAAATTAGGATGTTTGGCCCAACCGGCGTTGTAAGTACTAGAATATGGATCATTACCTGGTTATGAGAAACCCCGTACATTAGCGTACCCTTGTGCAACATTAACCTGTTCCTCCACAAAAATAGGGAATTGTGGGGCCGCAAGACAATCAGTAATGAAATGGGCCGGACTAGCTCATAGAAAACATGCCTCCTGAGAAAGTGGAGGCTGTGAGGTGGCCGGTCCCATACAAAGTAGCTTTTCAACCTTTTCAGTCAGTATTTCGACTTTGGAATTGAGGTCGTGAGGTGGTTTAATCTCATAAATACCTCGTGGCTTATCAGAACCAGTGGTGACTGACTTAACTCTCCTCTCAAAAGAAACATTTTGTAGGGACCCTTCGCTCATAGTTTTGAACAATTGTCAGGCTTCCGCTTCACTTTTAACCATCATAAAGCCTCCACACGAGGCATCAACCATCACACGATGCGGCGGAAGCAGCCCAGAATAAAATTTTTGTACTAATTGCCACTTAGGTATGTCATGGTGTGGACACATACGAACGAGATCCCTATATCTCTCCCAAGCCTCATAGAACTGTTCATTCTCAGCTTGTTGGAAAGTGGTAATCTCTTGCCGAAGTCTGAGTGTTTTTCTTATGGGGAAGAATTTTTGAAGAAATGCCGCACTCATTTGTGCCCAAGATGTTATAGAATTAGTTGGCAAAGTACTAAGCCAATGTTTGGCGTTCCCTATCAAAGTGAATTGAAACAAAATCAATCTCAATGCATCTATCGGAAAATTATGAATTAAAAGCGTGGAACTGAGGGCTTCAAATTCAGTGATGTGCTGATATGGATCCTCTTGAGCTTGCCCTTGAAACTTAAGGAGCATTTGGAGTGTACCGAGCTTAATCTCATACTGATTAGCCACGATTGCAGGTAATCGTACACATGATGGTGTAGTAAAAGCCGTGGGGGCGAAGTGTGAGTTGAGAGGGAGGGGGTTAGGTACCACAAGTGCTCCATCAGCATTATCTGCCATTGTGACTAAGTTGGTCTTTTTGTTAACCCTACGTCTCCTATCCAAATCCAAATTAAGAGGTACGAGTTCGGATTCCAAAGACCGATGACCAAACATACAAGTTCAATAGCCCACAGGTGTAAAAACGGTGTACTCTAAACACAGACACTAATTTGCCAAAAAGAAGAACAAACTCACAAAGGGTCAACGAAATCGCTTTATATCACGGCACCACTTCTCCACCGTGATCTTTGCTCGTTTTGTCACCTCGTAACCTGTAGCTAAGAGTACCAAAACTAACAAACAAAATAAAAATAAATAACAATGAACTAAACTAAAAATGAATTAAATTAACGCAACCGTGCAAACTGTCCACGGCAACGGCGCCAAAATTTGACCGCGTCGTTCAGTGTCAAAGATAAATTTATAAAACTGAAAATTAACTACTATTCCGTAGAATAGTGGTCAAGGCCGAGTATCATTCCAACGGAGACAGTACGACTGAGTTATGATAAATTTGATTAATTTTTAGATTAATTCGGGCAAAGGAAGTTTGGTTGTTTGAATTTGGAGAATTTATTAAATTAAATCTAAGAGAATAAATTAAATGGAAAGTTTGTAACGATTAGAGAGAGAATCTAGGGTTCGAATCCACTTCGAACCGCGTAACTCCAACATGCATAGGCGAGATTAATTATTCGAATCAGAAGGGATTATTATTAGGGCTTGCAAACCCTAGCAATAATCTTCAAGAAAATAATTGAGTTGTTAAAAGGTATAGATTATCCCATAACACGGACCATCTCAGAAGTACGGTCTAGCCGCCTAACGGCACGACCCGTCTTACGAGTATAATCTATCTCAGAACTCCAATCACAATCGATGAAAACCATTGTATAACTCGTATTTGAAAGCATGCATACAAATACTCAATAGATTAAACCATCAAAATCATTCCATTCAATTGAAACGGAAAGGGTTCTTAGTTATACAATCGATCCGAATAATAAAACTAAAACCCATAACATAAAATAGAGTTACTTGGTGCGAAGTTTCATCTTCCCCTAGACAATGGAGTTAGCCGGCCATGGAAGCTGGAGCCCTGTTTTATGCGTAGCCCTGTTCGGAAATAATTCATGATAGATTTCGTCTCCGAAGCGTCGTCTCAAAAACTGACTCCAAGGCCGAACTCTGATCCCTCGAGCAAAAACCCTTCTGTCCACTTATAAGCATTGCCGTACAAAAGTTTCCTAAAGGAACAATGATTCCATGTAAACCAAAACTCTCCAATTCCTTTTTATACTTGGGCCCACTAATGAAAGCTTGAAGGAATTAGCTACAATTGAACATCAGACCCAATTTTACCATGTGCAATTAGCCATTACCCTAATGCCAATTAACTATGTTTTATGTCTAGGCTTAATTGAGACGTATACACACGGGTTGTAGACAATCAATTCCCATCTTTGCGGCAACACTCTGTAAGACCATCCAAATTGTATGTTTTCGCACCCATCGGTCTCTGAGGCCTACAAACACCACAAAACGCTAAAATATACCATGTAACAATGTAAACGGACCGGTAAAGCATAAATTAGAAGGATTAAATGGGTGCTTTTCAGCACTTATCATGCACTCACCGTCTTTCATTGGCGCAGAGAGAGAGAGAGAGAGAGAGAGAGAGAGAGACAGAGAGAGAGAGATACCTGGTGGTGGTGCCGCTTGTAAGGTTCAAAAAGCCGAGCCCTCTTTTAGTTGGCAATTCCATTGACAAAACACTCATTTATTTGTATCCCGTATTAATTTTTATCGAGTAAGTATTTTTTATTATTTAAGCTAGCAAGTCTGTATAAGATTAGAGTGGAAGAAATCTTGTTATGTAACTAAAAGTGAATGCATTAGACTATTAGGTAGATAAATAGGAAAGATTTGATTATGTGAGGATGAAACCACTACAAATGGAAAGATAGAGGAAGGCGAATTATTTGCTGTGTGATTAACAAATTCATGAGATTAACGTTCCAATTGATCGGCACATTTATTGGCAGCCTCTTATATATGTTGGAAAGAAAAAGATTGCATGCAGGACTTCATATAAAAGGTAAAGGGTTATGCTCTACTCTCTCTCTAACCCTCTATCTCTCTCTAACCCCTCGTTGTCCTTGACCGTCTTAGGGTTTACAGCCGCCTTGGGGGGGGGGGGGGGGGGGGGGGGGGGGGGGGGGGGGGGGGCGTTGGCGTTGGCGCTGCATCTCCCTTCCTCCCCTCGGGCCTTTTCCTCCCCTATCCCTACTATCCTCTCTCACCCTCATCTCCTTGTGCTGCCAATTTTTAGCACCTATTTCTTTGGCTCGTCGCTGCCTGCCAGTCTCCATTCCTAGGTGGAACCAATTAGGCCTAACAGCGAGGGTTGGTCATGGCGGTCGGAGAAGTATAGGTCGCAGATTTCCCACCATCCATTTCCCTTGGGTAGGGTTTGGTTTTGACTTAACGACAAGTACGCGTGTTGAGTTTGGGGAATGATCATCATCGGTGCGGCTTTGGGTGATTTCGAAGCAGCAGGTTTGCAGCAACGGTTTCATTCTCGAACTATGGAGCTCTAGGCGTTTGTGAGGGTTGGAGTGGCAATTTCTTGGCGTTTGTCTTATGGGTTCCTTCGCTACAAAGTACGGCGGTGGTGCAGGCATGTGGCTTCGTCATCTGGTGGTTGTGTTATGGCGGTCTGGTTTGGTTTTTGCTCGAGGTGGTGGTTGGCTCGACTTGTTTTGGTCGGCGGTTTAGAAGTGGTGCTGACTGTTGGATGCTTAGGGTTAGGGTTTGGGTGTGGGCACTACAACAAAGAAGGCCTTTTTATAGCATAACATGATAGAGTTCTTTCACAAATGCTATAATAGAGTTGCATATTAAGGCTAAGATAGCGTACGCGGTACTGTAGGGAAGCGGAAGGTTTCCGATAGCGTTTCATTAACTCAACTATAGCGTGCACCTATGAAAGGCGGCAACCCCATTTGGGGATTTTGTGGGAAATCCCTTCTTCCTCTCTTCCGCGTTCAATTTCAAGCCCTAAAACTCTCTCTCTCTCTCTCTCTCTCTCTCTCTCTCTCTCTCTCTCTCTCTCTCTCTGTATAGATTTCAACTGCAACACGCATGGCGCAGTAAAAGAGCTCCGTCTTTGGAGCTGAACTCTGTCCTCAAAATCGATCGATTTGGGAATGGTGCCCTGAGCTTATCAATCACATCCTCGAACAACCTCACAAAAACGATCCCTTCCGGCATCACAACCGCTACTGCCTCCTTCCTCCACGCT
This sequence comes from Rhododendron vialii, assembly GCF_030253575.1. Classification (NCBI taxonomy): domain Eukaryota; kingdom Viridiplantae; phylum Streptophyta; class Magnoliopsida; order Ericales; family Ericaceae; genus Rhododendron; species Rhododendron vialii. The sequence continues at coordinate 14,767,717 of NC_080558.1, forward strand.
GCTGTCGCTGGAAAATCTACATCGTTTTCTCGGAGAGAAGGGGCATCGTCGTTTTCTTTAGGTTCGTTCTGTGTTCCACCCAAAGGTTTGGTCCTTTTCCTCTATTTTTCCAATAATATGATCTAAAAGGGTTTGTTCCTCTCTCTCTCTCACCATCGATCTCCCATCAACTAGTAGATAGAACCATTGCACACACTCAGCCACTTCGAATTTAGAGTGAGAAGCTTTCGATCATGTACTATTAATCAAACCCAGCTAGAAACTTAGTTGTAGAGTGAGAAGTTTTTGAACATGCACAAACCCAGCCACTTCGATTTTGAAAGACATTTATTTACGGTTAATCAATTTTAGGGTTGGGGGTTTGTGATTCTACACTATTTGTTACAGATTATGGTTTTTTTTCTTTTGTGATTTAGGGTTTGTGATTCTAGATATTTGGGCTTTTGAATTGATTCATTCTCTCCTCTCCTATGTGTTTCACTAGGTTACCCCATTCTTATATCTGGTTTTATATAGGTTTAACATTTAACGGCATTTAATCTCTCGATTTCGTTTCGCAGCAACGAGATTAAGGCTCGATTTTGCTTTGCAGCTGCAAGTTAAGGCTCGATTTCACTTTGCAGCTGCGAGTTAAGGTTAATTTCACAGATTCCTTTCATTAATTGATCTTTATTCCTTATTAATTATGCACATGCATTGCCAATAAACAAGTTCACGTTGACCTAGGGCTTTCTCATTCTGTAGTATTATTACATACATGGATCCTAGTAAAACCTGAGATGCTAGAGGTCCAAGGGCGCGGTGTCTTGAACCTTAGTACAATGGGGAGTACGTTTTTCCAATCTGCAGTCCCTATTTAGCTGCCATTTGAAAATACCGTATTGCAAAAATGTAGATTTCAGATCGTGATTTTGGGAACAAATTACTGTTCTCCGTCTTCATGTCGTATTCAGTTTCTAGCGGCACTAGGTTCATTTTTTAACAACTCAGAAACATCTTTTTGATTGTTGCCTAAAGTCGGTTTTGAAACATTCTTCCTGTTACAAGTTTCAAAATCTGTCCACCAATAAAGTTTTTTGTATTTTTTGACAATTGCGCACACAATAGAAAGCAAAAGCTGCAAAACGATAGCAAACATGCTATTTTGGAAAGTTGTATTGTAATTCTCTCTCAGGTTTCTCATCCTACATGTCTGCACTTTGCTAGGAAATGATCGAGCCACCTATGTTGCCCCATGGAATCTCATGTTGACCCCTTAGGCTATAGTGGCCACTTATCCAACTTCTTAATCTAACTGAAAGCATCTCCCTTGCCCTTTTTCCTCTTTCATATACTTAAAAGGTCCATTTATATGTTTGATGCCTCCCTTTTAATTACTTTTGCCAATTTCACAAGAAGTGAGGCTGGAAGCTCAGGCATCCACGTTTCTATGCACGCGCGTTCATCTGCCTTCAAATTCTAGATGTATGTGCTTTTTGCTTATGAAACATGTGAATCTAAGAGTACTATGTTTGATGGTGGATGGGGGCAACACTTATTGATTTCTATATCAATGTTGTGGCGCTATCGGTTACTTCATCCTTCCAATTCTATTGCTAGTTTAAAATTATTGACTAATTTTAATTTGTAACGGAATCAACAGCAAGAAAACTCTTGGCCATAATTTTCAGATCAAGTGCAATAAAACCGAAATGACTTTCTTAAATATATGTTGAATTGTCTTAGTTTCAGGGGATAGGTTGATAGTTTGATATGGCCTTTGCCCTGCTTTTTTAAGTTTTTCCAAGAAGCAGGACAACAAAAAGTTCTCTTAGAAATATCTTTGCTCGTTTATCAAAATCAGTGCATTACATTTATTGAACATATCAACATAGTGTGTTGCATAGATACTTTGATGATCAATTGCATCCATGTTTCGTGACATCGGAAGATCCATGAAGTTAACACAAAAAGAAAAACCCATATTCAATCTTTGTAAATTTGTAGCATTTGATTTAAGTATTCATGTTTTTAAATGTGTTCGACCTTTTTGAGGAGCCAACGAGAGGTGTATTCATCCACTCCTTTATCATGAGGCGTGTCTGAGTTTATTGATTTACATACGTTATTTTGTTGGTTTTGCATGCTTTATCAGGTTTGGGTGGCATACTAAGAATCAAGTTGGCTAAATGCTTTCATTTTGATTGTTTATTGATATGCTATGGCAGGTAATCCTCCTCTCATGGTTTTGCTACGTTCCCTTATTTAATTGTCTGACCAAGAATGGCCCATTGACAATGAGTCATCTTGATATCTGAACCATTGTTCCATAGTCATATGTCTCGTGAACTGACAGCTTCTACGGTTCTCTTTTGTTGGACACACAGTCGAAATAAGATTTTCTTGCATAGAAAGTAGGATCGAACTTATCAAGAATTGGAAGTAAAAAATTGAGTTTGCCAAAGATCAATTTCTTGCTTGAGTTTTAGCTTGGTTATCCTCATGATTTGTGTTTTTAAAATTAACCTAGGATTTGGTTGGTTTAGTATACTTGCTTCTTAGTTATGACCATTTCATAAAGTCATCACGAGATCACTATACAGACGTGGTCTTCGTATTGTTTTTTAGAACAGAAGCTAATGATACGAACTATTTTAGACTGTAGTGCTTCCATTTCAAACCACAACCACCACCATTGAGTTGTGTAATTTTGAAGCTGACATTGTGAAACTCTTAAGACAAGTTTCCTGCATAAAACTTTTCCGTAAGTGAATTATTGTTTCGAACACAGTTGAGTACTTGGGTGGCATAAAGAAAAGAGATGAAAAAATTGTACCACTCCTTACCATCACATCTCCCTGCATTCTTGTTCATTGTGGCCTTCTTAGATTGTGGTGTATGTGCGATCGCATAAAAAGATCACCAATTCTTTTCCTGAAGAGGAAAAGAAGGGAAAAATAACTTCCTTTTTTGAAGTGGAAAAGAAAACCTTGCTTTATAGGATGTAGCAGTGAATAAAGTGCTTTCATTAGACCTAACAAAATTGTTTCAAGTACAGTTTTTCATACCTGCCCATAGTTCAAAATGAAAAATAATGTGATTTTATTTTAACTTTAGGCAGGAAAATAATTGGAGCTAGATACTATCTAAAGGGTTATGAGGCATATTATGGCCCGCTAAATAACACAGGATTATCGGTCACCTCGAGAGAAACCACAAGGTACGTATATATCGAATTTGATTCCTGGTGTCTAATTTTTCTTCCCTAATCCATACATAGGGGCAGACGGTGACTCCATTTAAGCTGGGCAAGATGTACCCACTAGTTTATGCCGGAAACTCAGAAATTCCCGGTACAACCCCCAAAGACAAGACCGGGTAATTTTCTTCCTTTTTGCATCAGTGAAAACAGTATGAAGAAGTATTTGTACTAATTTCCAATGCCTTAATCATGTACTTGAATTTTCCAGGCTATGCCTCCATGGAACTCTCTCCCCAGCTCTCGTCGAAGGAAAAATTGTCGTGTGCCTAAGTGGGTATTCCTTCAATGTTGAGAAGGGTTTGGAGGTGAAACATGCTGGTGGGATTGGTTTCGTTCTGCAAAATCCTGTGAATGGCATAGGGATATCCGTTGATGATCATGTGCTTCCCGGAACAGCAGTGTTTTCTAACGATCCAGTCACCATTCTCGACTATATTAGAGCTAGTAATAGTCCAACGGCGATGTTGATCCCATCGGAAACTGTCTTGGGCAGTAGACCAGCACTGTTCATGGTAGCGTTCTCTTCCATGGGTCCGAATGGCCTCCAACCTAATATACTCAAGGTAAACAAGGATATGGATGTTCGACTTGTCGATTTCATAATTGTGAAGGGAATATACTATTGTTTGCAAAATTTTTATGAAGAGTACTCCCATAATTTTTTAGGTTGGATGTAAAGTTTTCATTTGTCTAGCGCTTGACTACTGACACATCTCCCTCATCTTAGATAATAGATCACATCAATGTTGTTCTTGCATGGAATAAACTACAATAGTCCCCTTTTTTTTTTTAAGGGAATACTTTAGTAGCTTTAATATCGGTTGGTGGTTTTAGAAAATAAGATTACGTACTCCTTTTTCTCTCTTGGTAGCCTGACGTCACTGCGCCTGGACTCACTACAATAAATCTGCCTTTTAATAGCATTAGTTAATAGCGTTCTTCTAAGAATAGCATTAGTGAAGCTAACTATTGTCCTGCTCAGTTGTTATGCTATATTAGCCTTACATGTGGGGCTAATAAGTGAGATTATCCTTACGTTGTGTTTTACTTCTTTTTTCAAGTGAAGACCTTTCACTTGATCCCATTGGCACCAAATGATTGCAACTCATTACAACATATATGGGCTTTAATAACATAGTTTTATAGCGTTTTTGCAAAAATACTATTATAGAGATGCAATAATAGCAGACACGCACTGTTTGGAGTGTGTCAAAGTATGCTGGTTAAATAAACACCAGTTATTTTTTGCTATAGCTTTTTTCTTCTTAGATGTCACCTAAACGCTCTTTGAAGTTACTCTTTCTAGTCTATTGTCCTTGTTTGGTGAAAACATGATTAATGGAATGTCTTTTTGTTGTTGAAAATCTGTTGCTAGAACTGTAGAACATGAAGCTTGAAAATTTAAATTGAATTCAAGAATTTGATGTTAAATGCTATATGCTAAATGGTTTTGTTTGCTGGAATATAATGTTGTAGTTGCTGAAACAGGGAAATTAGGTGTTGAATTTGGTGCATAGAAGTTGGAACTGTTATTTCGAGAGTCTAAAGGTATGTTGGTTGCTGAAAGTGTTAGAAAGATCTTGGTTTATTTTCTAGAGCATGATATGGTATTTAAAGTCTTTTTATATGAAGTATGGCAAGTGCTGGACTTGGATTCAAAGTTAAAAGAAGGGGGAAAAGTATATCTATTGGGGAGGGGGTAAATATTTCTATAGGTTTTGCTTTGTGTGGTTTGGATATTTAGCCTGCCGTTAGGTTTGCTGATTTTGAAAGAGTTTTGACTTTTTCATGTACTTTAGTTATGACCAAGAGATTAGTCTTTTCTTTTGCAAAAGTGCAAAAGTGCAAAAGTTGATTTGATTAGAAACTTAGATTTTCTAAATAGAAATAAAAATGTTTTCTTTTGTTGTAGGTCTTCAAGTAAAAGGAGAAGATCGATGCCAATCAAAGAAAAAAGAGAGAAGATCATTGCTTTGTCATATGAAGATGGAGATTGTGATCTAGCTACCGCGGGTTGAAACTTAGTTGAACCATTTTCCTTTGACACTTCCTTTTCTCTTCTTTGTTTTTCTATGAGAGAGGTGGGCTATGTGGATATTTATATATTTTTGCATTTGGAAGCTACTGGTTTTTTTCCAATGTTAACATAATATACTTCAATTTGGATGCAATACTATTATTTCCATGTTAAATTTGTACATAATTAGGTGAATATATGGTTGTTGGATTCATGGCAATTGGATCATTTAGATTTGTTGAAATAAATTTAAAGCAATCATACACAGTGAGCTGAACTCTCACAAAAAAAAGGACAGTGATATGTAACGTTCGAAAAACGCTATCATTAAGGTAGAGACCATAACTTACAAAGAATGCTATTAAAGATCTAGAATCACACAGCGTTCCTTCACCGCTATAATAGAGTACTAATATATAACGTTCAAAAAACGCTATAAAAGACTAAGAATTCATAGCGTTGAAAGAACGCTATCAAAAGGTCCAGACATTTCACAGCATCGGCAAATAAGGCGTTCCTGAGAACGCTATCTATTACTTTTTATAGCGTTTTTCGAACTTTGTAAAAGGTGATTTTTGTTGTAGTGGGGCCTGCCTCATAATTATTATGGGCTAAGCTATAGCTATTTGGGTTTTTATTGTACATATGTGGACTTTTTAGGCCATTTGCTCCTTCTTTTTGAGGTGTATTTGTTTGATTTGGGATTGTAAGGCCCTTAGGAGTTTAGGCTTATGCCCTTAGGTGTGGTAGGGCTTGGTCTTCCTTAGGTGTTCTGTTCAACTTTTGGTTGGATCCCCCTTCCCCTCTTCCCTCACTTGATGTACCTTATCAATTTTCATAACAATATTATTGTTGTTTTACAAAAAAAAAAAAAAAAAGGGGTTATGCTCTCAAAAGTGCGAAGATATTGAGCCAAAGAAAAAACAGTAGAGTTGCCCCTTTTTGTTGATCAAACAGTCGTGAAATACATGTGAAGGAAAAATAACCATTGTTGAGCTGCCAATCTTGAGGGATAGATTGGAGGTGGTCTTTACTTTGTTTGAGTCTTGGAGTATAATGAGATCTGATCATAGATATACTGACAACTCCAAGAAGTTTACACATCTTTGATTCAACTATCTGAATCATCTTTCGGTTTATTTCGGGAAGTATTTTAGAAGCTTGTGGATTCCAGGCAGCGGTAGTCAAGTACTGGGTGTGGTGAATGAGTGATTCGGCAAGTAGGTCTTAAGGCGATTGTGAGGAGTGCAATTTTGTACATTACCCTCCCTTTTATTGGTTGAAATGGTGTAGGTCCAACCCGTGTAATACACTTTTTGGTACGTATGACATCATTTTGTTGTGGGATCCACACACTTTGTGGTGAAAGCTACACTATTTTGACCAATAAAAAGGAGGGTAATGTTCACATTTTTAAGTGGAAGGTGAACAAAACTCAACTCGATTGTGAGGATTCAAATCATAGGTAAGATTACTTGTAAGTATACATTGAGTATAGTGTTTCGATTCATTCCTGTCGTTTTTACCCATTTGAGATTTTTCATGTATATCCTGGCGTTCATTATTTGTTTGCTTGCCGTTTGTGAGATTGATTTACTTTTCAGTTGGTGGGTTAATTAATTAAAGAGATAAAACATAGCAAATATATATACCTAGGCGAGCTAGGATTTTTCACTGCTGATGGAGAAAAGAGGCGGTGCGGTGGCATGGTGGTGGTGGGTAGAGAGAGGGAGGCGAGAGAGAGGTATTGCGATTCTGAGTGAGAGAGAGAGAGAGAGAGAGATAGATAGATAGATAGAGATATGAGGGTTTGTCGTGGGAGAGAGAACAGTGAAGGTTTTGATATACGTGCGACTGTGTCTGTGTGAGAGTTGAGAAGATGAGCATGTGAGGAGAAATTTCTCACATGTGAGACTTCAGAAGGACCAGATAATAACTTCACCCCATGGCGCAATGTAGCCCATTATGTAGAAAACGTAAAATGACAAATTTGGACAACCCAGCAAGCACAATGCCCTAGCAATTAAGGGACAAATTTGTCCAAATTGGACCAATTTGGCTAGTGATTGAATTGCCCAATGTGATTCTTTTTTAGAAGGAGTAGAGATAGATAGAGTAGGATAATGCCAGACAAAGATATATTCACCTCCATAGTTTATTTTTATAGGAATGGAAAGAGATATACTAACATAAAAGTATTAGTGCCATGGCCATAAATCTAATTTAGCAAGTTGACAAATCAATTGAAGGAAATTGTGACCCAGTTTACGTACAATCTAGTAGTAAGCAAAATTTGGCCAATAGAATGAGTAGAACCAACATGGACATGATCGATCAATACTCCAACAGAAAAACTTGTTTTCGGACCTTTCCGTGTATTTGCGTTTACGGAGCCAAATCGCATGCGTCCAAAGTGTATTGGACGGTCCGGATTGTAAAAAAACTATTCGCACGAAGAGTTAAACTTCTAGGGAATAGGTTTTTTCAAAATCCAGACTGTCCAATGCTAAAACGGACGGCCGTAATTGCGCAGATCCAAATGAGATATTGACAAGTACAATGAACTTTGCTATTCAAGAGAGAGTAGCAACCAGGTCTGTCTTACATTCCCGAAACATCATCACAGAAACTCAATTGCTAGTCTGCCGTCTTTGTGCTCACCATCCGGAAACACCTAAACATTTGTTTCTGCATTGTCAATTTTCATGGGCTGCGTGGTCTTTAATTATGGAGTGGTGGCATGTTAAATGTGTCTGCCCCTCATTGGTGGAGGCTCTTGCTAGTTGGTGGTTTGTAAATAGGCTTCGAAATTTTGAAAAAAACATATGAGAATCATGTTTTTTTGCAACTATATGGTCGATCTGACTTGTGAGGAATAACTACATCTTCAATAATGCATCGACGCAAGTTTGGGAAGTGGCGGATCTTATCAAAATCAGGGTGGCTATGTGGATAAAGACCAAGCACGACCTCAAGCTATATACGGTACGTGGAGGATTTTAAAGGCTATCTTGATGGGATTTGTAAGCTAAGATTAATTATAGTTCTGTTATGAGGTGTTCCTCATCCAACTTTCTGTTGGATGAAGTTTCATTTATTTTATTGTATGTTCCGTCTCTTTTATTTTTAGTGAGATGTACTTTTTCTCTCTCGTTTTTTCTCGATGTACCCCTTCGAGATTAATAAATTTTCGTTTGCCAAGAAAAAAATAAAAAAAGCCTATTCCTGAAACTGCTCACTATTTATTCAGTATCACTTTCGATAATTGCAACAAAAAAGAAGTGAACGCAGTAGTAATACCACTGGAAATAGTTTAAAATTGCTGAAGTGAACAGAAAAAAAAAAAAGAAGCTCAAGCAGCCCCGCAATGTGGGATGCAAAACATCTAGAGAATATAGTAACAAACTTTTGTAACCTCAAACAAACAAAAGGGCAAGAAGCATATATTCGCAGCATATATATAGATCAAGATATTAATAAGTTTTCTTTTTTTTTCTTTTGGCTTGCTCTATGTTTCAAATTTAAAAAAAAAAAAAAGATATTAAGTTTTCATCAATGACTTTCATAAAAAATTAAGAAGCACTGCATACGTTCATGGAGGATAAGTTGTATTTACAATTGATTTTGGGAATTTATAATGCCATTTCTCAAATTTATAATGCCACTTTCAAAGGGGAGTACGGTTATCGTGTGTCATTATCAACCCCTATATGGAATTGATTTTGTTACTCTTGTAGGAGTGACATTATCAATGGCCTCGATTTCGGGGTTTTTATGAGGAGAAAAGATAACATACATACATACATACATATATATACATATATATATATATATATATATATATATATATATATATGTATATATATGTATGTATATATACAGTCCGTCTCCCGTAAGGACCACCTTATTTTAGTTAAAATGCGGACCTCCTCGTTTCTTCCATTTTCCGATCGAATTTCGATGATCCGAGCCGCTCAATGTGTTCAAAACGTGATTTTAAGGGTACCCGCGAGAAATTGGCAAAAAAAATGACCGGGAAGGGCTTCATCCGAGCAGTTTTTGTTTGAACCGTTCGATAAAAAACAAACAAAAACTGCTCGGATGAAGCCCTTCCCGGTCATTTTGTTTGCTAATTTCTCGCGGGTACCCTTAAAATCACGTTCTGAACACATTGAGCGGCTCGGATCATCGAAATTCAATCGGGAAAGGGAGGTCCGCATTTTATTAAAATGAGGTGGTCCTTACGGAAGACGGACTCTATATATATATATATATATATATATACAGATTCAATCAGGTAAGGGCGCCATTACCTTGTTAAGGTAAGGACCTCCCATTTTCCGATCGAATTTCGATGATCCGAGCCGCTCAATGTGTTTAGAACGTGATTTTAAGGGTACTCGCAAGAAATCGTCAAAAAAAATGACCGGGAAGGGCTTTATCCGAGCAGTTTTTGTTTGTTTTTTATCGAACGGTTCAAATAAAAACTGTTTGAATGAAACCCTTCTTAATATTTTTTTTTGCTGATTTCTCGTGGGTACTCTTAAAATCACGTTCTGAACACATTGAGCGGCTCGGATCATCAAACTTCGATCGGGAAAAGGGAGAAAAAGGGAAGCCCTTACCTGAAGGGGACTATATATATATATATATATATATATATATATATATATATAGACACACACACACACACATTTATTTTCTAGATTTTAGTTATCCTGTAAATCATGGAATCTCTTAAACCAAAATTATTTATTTGATTGGTTTAGGCTGCGTTCTTCTAAACTTAAAAGTCTGAAACTTATTTTGATTTTTTTTTTTAAATTTTCACAATTTTTTGTTTAGCTTTTCGTTATAATTTTTGAAATTAATCATTAATCTTGACAAGATGAATAAAAAAATTATAAAATATATAGACCGATGTTAAAAAAAAATTAAAATAAGACGATACTTCGGACAAATAAGATAGCTGTACGTTGATACTTTTTTCGTCTTTAGTGAATTTTTTTTTATTTTGATCATAATCTCGTACTTTTTAGATTGCTCTTGTCAAGATAAATGATTAATTCAAAAAATATCATTCGAATATAACAAAAACTTAAAAAATGAACAAAACACACAAAACAAAAAAAAAAATTAAATTTACAAGAATGAGGCCTTAAAGTTTCATTTTAACTATCCTTTCTTTGAAGAGAGAAACTTGAATAATTAATTCACTACTCCGCGCAATTTCAGCCATTCAAAAAGTATTTTGGACAATCCGTTTTAAAAATAATCTATTAACTTTAATAGATTACTTTGAATCCAAATCATCTAAAATATTTTTGAACGGTCGAAATTGAGCACTGTAAATTTTATTTACAACTTCTCCGTGAATAAGATGTTTTGTTCTTTGACATGTACAACAGCGGCAACAACGTCCTTCACAAACGCTACCAACACCGCATCCTCTTCAAACACTCTGACGTAAAGTTTGCACCTCAACAACTGCGGAATAAACAGCAAATACCCGGTAACCATCACGAAACCGACGGTCATTGGCGTTGAGATCAGCCGAGGCAACCGCCACCGGTCCGTAACAACCTTCTTGATCCAAATCTCCGCCACCACGCATGCCCCGTGGAGAAGAAAGAACCATGTGACCTCCCACGTCGGCCACAACCGGCCCATGTAGTAGAACAGTATTTCGTGCATCAGGGCCGATACTACGAACGTGCACATGACGGCCGGAAGTGAAGCCCACTTCCGGCCGATAACTTGCTCCGATATGCATAGCGCTGGCTCATATACGGTGGAACGCAGGGTTCGGGATACAACGAGGTTCCATCTCGTGCCCCAGAAGTTCTGGACAGAGGTCGAGAGGTACGGCTGGTCGAACTGCTGCTCGAGCTCAAACCCGAATAGGGGGCTGCAGCAGTGGCTAGTATGATTTCCAACGTGAAGTACATATGGAAGCCGTAAATGACCGACATGACCTTTGGGTGTAAGTGGTCACTATACTCGTAAACAGGCCAAAACAAGGCTAGAAGAACAACCTTTATAGCATAATTCCAAATCGATGTGTTTCCATTTTGTGTGGTTATGGGATTCGGATTTTTTCTATTATTCCCTTTTGGAGGTGGGTTTTGGCAATTGTGGCCATCTAGGTCTAATGGATATGGGTTGTCTCGATTTTGAGATGTCAGTGGATTTTCTAGATTTGCATGGGGTTTTGGAGGTGGGTTTTGTTGGATCCTGATAGGGAAACAAGCAAAGAGCAATGAAATGAGGGAGAGAGAGAGAAGGGTCGGAGAGAGGGCGCCTTTGCCAAAGGCAAGATGGAGGAGTTTGAAATTTGAAAGCCAAGCTATGACGAAAGCGTTGCTGCCACAAAGGTTGGCGGAGTGAAGTTTGAGAGGAAGGGCAAAAAAGAGAGAGACAATAGGGATGGTTGAGAGAAGCCTGGGCATACCTTTTGGGATGAACTTGGCCGAAAAATAGCAGTAGCATAAAGAAACAACTACTGAAATCCATACCTTGATGAAGTTGCTAATCTCTCTCTCTAAGGTGTAGCTTGGGTAGTAGATCTCACCCTCTATCATTCTCTCTCTCTCTCTCTCTCTCTCTCTCTCTCTCTCGATCGATCGAATGTCACTTCCCAATTCTATCCTAAGTCACTTCCCCATTCTTGAACTTCTTTTCCATAAATAAGATTGATCCCGCAACCTTACTGCTCTTAAGTTTAAGGTGCATAACCATTGCGCTAAAAGTTTGACTTGACTCGACCTAAATACAATTAGAAAAATTGTTTTTGCGTGCTCCGTCGGCTGGAAGATATTTTTAAGACTTGCCAAAAACCTTGTTGCAGGTAAACGACATTCTAGCTGTTATGTGGACAATATGGAACCAGAGAAATGTTTGCATATTTTAAAAGGCTAATCCAAATTGGGTGGAGGTGCAAGAACTAATCAAAGACTAGGGTAGCTTTTTGGGCGAAAACAAAGAAGGGTTGGAATATCCATGGGTGACTTTATCTTCAGGTTTCGGTGTTTTGACAAAATAAGTCACTTGGTTTTTTTTTTTTTTTTCAAAATTTTCTTGCATTTATTAGTTTCCCTTCAAAATTTTGTGAATTATTATTTTTCTTGACGAGAGAAATCAGAAAAGTACTTCCTATCCCTTTTTTAGTGTCCATTACGATTTTGCATGTCATTTTGAATGACTTTTATCCCTTGACGTATATTCTATTTTATATTTTTAATTTGATTGTCTTATAGAAATAATTTAGATATCAAACAAGATTCATATTATATATAGACACCCCAATTTGAACTTTCCAATTTAGTTTACTTTCGATTTTTGATTCTCCGATGATGAAATGGATCAAGAACACCCCGAAAATGATAAGTGGTTGAGTTTTGAGCATTTTGAAACCCCCAAACTTCCCAAAACCCTACTGGCACGCGCTGGTTGAGAATCAGCATGCGCAGATCGAATTGCCAGATGTTGGTCAATAGTCAAAATTTGACCGTTGACTCACGCGTGTTGGTTTGGTCCGCTCGCGCGTCCACGACCCGCACGCACTAGTTAAATTTGTAGCCAACCCTTTTACTTTCCATTTCTGAAAGGTTTCCATTTATGGAAGGTTTCTAAAAGGTTTCCATTAATGGAATGCTTTGTATTAATGGAGAGTTTCCATTAATGGAAGGTTTTTTCCCTATAAATACCCCCCATATGCTTCCATTTGAAGGTTTAAAAAAAATCATGCACCTTGGGTTACAAAAATCCAAAGGGTTACAAAATTCACACATTTAGGGTTACACATTTTGGCCATAACCTTGCCTTCTTCTTTGCAAACTAAAGAGATACAAGAGCACCCAAAAACATAACTTGTTCTTCATCCTCTAAACACCTCATTCAACCTCAAATTTCAAAGCTCAATACTCTTTCAAATCCAAAAATCAAAGGTATAACACCTTTGTTTTGCTTACTGTTCTGATTCCTGAGGGGGGCTGACAGGGTCAAGGCTGGTAATCAATACCAGTCGTGACCCTAAAATTAGCAAGGTTTCAAAAATCGTAGTGGCAGGGACTAGCGCGCACCGATCGTTTGTACGCGCGCGCCACTTTATGGGTATGCGCACAGGTCTTGCGTGGGGATTGGTGCTTTGTTGGTTTGTGTTCTTTCTTGTTGTTTTACATCTTTCTTTGTATATAGATCACTGTAAGCATGCTAAAAACCGGTTTACTGCTTTCTCATGTTAAAATTGCTAGCTTGCATTTCAATACTTAGTTTTGTTATGTTGGAACACAAACTGTGATATATCTGGACATGTCCCAGAGTCTCAATCATGTGAGAACAAGTACTGGAAAGTAGCCTGGATGGGCGCGAGTAAGTTCCCAATCCGCGCGCGCAGGTGTCCTTATTTCAGTGATTTTTCAGAGCGTTGCTCTTGCATGGGTGACTTGGCCTTAGGCCATTGTTTTGTCCCCCACACTGTTTATGAGGTGCTTTATTAATTTGTAGGGCTTTTCAGCCTTTAAACTGTATATTATAACTGTCTGAACTGCTTGGTTTGTCCTGGATGTGCACTAGTCCTTCCAGAACCTAGATGATTTGAAAATAAGAGTTGTGGGTTTAAGCTTACTGGTGCGCACAGGTCTTGTAGTAGCGCGCACAGATTTGGTCAGCATGCAGTGATTTGATCAGTGCATGCTAGTTTCTTCCTGCGCACGTCACTCCAAAATAATGGTTTTCCAGTCTATTTAAAACTCTTACATGAGTCTATTTTTATCATATACTAATTGCTCATCCATGCTATTCAATCGCATCCTACAAATCGTGTTACAGCCTTAATCCCCGTTAAATTGTTCCTCCGCCCTAAATGATTAATAAATTGATATTAAAAGAATAATTGCAATAATTTCACAAAATGCCTAAGTAAAGACCGATCTTCGGATTGAGCGAGAGGGGTGCCTTAAAATCCTTCCCCTCTCGTAACTAATAAGCGCATAAATGTTCACATACGCGTCCTCTAATTTATCTTTGCTAAGTCTTTTTAATATTGTTATTCGGAATTTAATGCTTAATTTTTGTGTTGTAGATAATTGGAGGGTTTGATACAAAACATGCAAAGTTAAAATATTAAACGGTATTTGAAGCTGGACCATTTGAAGGTCAATATGGGTCAAGAGTTTAGCAGTGAACTTAATTAGGCTCTGTTTCGGAACCAAAAATAAGTTCTTATTTTTAATAAGGCAATTTCAAGTTAAAAAATTATGAGTTTATTGAAATCTAAAAATATGCAATATGAATCTTATTTGGAAGATCTCGATGAGATCTTTTATACGATGTAAAAAAAATTAAAAAATTATTTTTTCATTTATTTTATTTTTAAATTTAAAAATATAGAATAAACTGTTTATTTTTTAAAAAAATTTTTAGAACCGAACCTTAGTCAATGGACAAGACTACTGCATTTGCAATGCAATTGGATGGGCCCCATGCTTATGTATTTGTCTAACTGGTGGGCCAAGTAAAGGAATTCGACCTAAGCCGATTTATCGGTCCACGAGGGTTATTTTTTTTTACACGCCAAAGAAATATATAAAAGGGGGAGGCGAGGGCTTTTGCTGAAGAGATCTCTGACGCACGACTTTTGGCTTTCGGCAGCACTTTTTACCGTGACTTTTTACAGAAAAAAGAGGACGAACGGGGCTGCCAAACGTCTTTTGGTTTGATTTTTCTTTCACCAAGTTTTTGTCTAACTTTATTTTGTTTCAGAGCTTTTCTTTCAAGTTTTGGAGGGTTCGTTCAATTATTTGCATCCCGGTAACTTGTTTTAATTTTTGTTCTTTATAAAAATTATTCGTTTGCTTTTGTTTAACTTAGATTTTTTATTTATTTTTCATCTCGCGTATTAAAAAGCATGATTCATTCTAAGGTTTTATTTATTTTATTTTTAATAATGAGTGAGTAGTTTTTTCGAGGTTTAGCCGCTGGATAAAGGCGCGCCGCGACCCAATTAGGATTCCTTGCAACTTTTTCGTACATTAATTTAATTAAATAAATTTTAGTTGGTGAAAACTACATCCATTGGACAAATCCGAGGCATTGTCGAGACTCATGTGAGCTGGAACGAGGGACCAAAACTTATTCGCCTCTGTGTACATGATCGATAACCTTAGGATTCGCATCCTTCGAAGTATCCAATTCTCCCTAAAATTTAACCACTTTTAGAACTTTGAAAAGCGAGTGGATTCTGATTGGGTAGCGATCGCCGGATTCCTTACGACCATGTCTCTCTTTTAAATCATTTGAGCAAGTTATTTGTTAGTATTAGTTAATTAATCAACTGAAAGACAACGGGTGGCCACCTAAGAGCTAATTTTAATACTACAACCCGAGGTTCCACAACACACACTTCATCGTTCTTAGTGGATTCTACTCTGGTCTTACTGGGTATTGTGCTACATCGGTCTCAGCTCTACGCTTGGGACAACCCATTATTTTAGGTCTAGGAATCGGTCAAGCAGTAACCTGGCTCTCGAACCTAAATATGGTTACGATGGACTGGTGTTTTCACTTTTTCAAATAAAAAACAGCGCTTAAGGCATTTCGAATTCGGTTACTTGGATGTCGAACCTTCAAACCCAAGTAACGACTCTTTGAATTATGAGCGCTCGTCCCGTTTAGTGCTCCCTCGATCTGGCTTTAAAAAGAAAGAAATCTTTTTAAGGGCACGTTGCCCACAGTGGTAACTTTGTTGGGGATGATCGAACCAATATTGGTATATACTTAGAATTTAATATGCTTGAGAACAATCCCACAAAAGTCTGTCAAAATAGTGAGTTTCGCGCTGCTAAAGAAAGGATTAGTGATTTAATAGGACTCTCGTGTCCGGCCATCTCGACTGTGGCTTTTTCGATTGTTCTCTCGTGTAGTTTCCTCGAAGTATAGATTAAATAAAGTAAGCCAAATTTGAAACGGCATTTGCGAATTTGCGATTCTATTCCATTAATCAATTTATTTAGCCGCGTTGGAGCATTTTGGCAAGCTGGCACAGTTTACCGGAGCTCGGGGACCCCGAATGCTCAACAACCTTCGACGATGATAAGTCATTCTACCGTTTGACGGTTGCTCTACAGTTACACGGGCAACGACAAATATATTTTGGCTTTAGTTTGAGGAACCCCTTCAAACCAAAACCGGTCTTTGCATATACAAAGTATTAGAACTCTTCAAACTAGGATAGGTACCTGCAGGGTAAGATTTACTTGCATCTAACCCCATATACTGTCTACGTGTTACTGCTTTTCTTATCGCATGCATCGTACATACATACCGTTTTGCGTAGGAGCATGTTTAGGGCGGCTTTTAGGTTATTTTTCTTTCGAGTCTGTCTTACACTTATTAAGACGCTGCCATGATCCGATGAAGAGTTGTGCATCTCGATGGTGCACGTTATCAATTTTCAAAGTCTTTGGATCAACGAGACTTTGGGAAATCAAACATTTTTAAGTCCTTGGCTCATGCCTGATTGAAGATTCAACTGAAAAATAAAGAACTACAAAGTATTGATGTCGTGACACTGATATCATTCAGGTTACAAGTGCGAAGTCACTTACAACCGCCCCGGCCCAAGCGTGATGTCGTTGACGCCACCCCGGTTAAGGTGCCACGCCATCAATACCGAGTTGTCCCATGTTCAAAGTTGAAACTTCGAGAACAGAATAGTCAAAGGCTTAGACTATTTTGACATCTCTTAGTGTTAGTCAATTCAAACAAGGATACACCCTCGAAAAGAATTCTGAGGATTTTGGCAGTGTCCGAACATCATGAGACAGACTCATTTTCAGTTGTAGAGTCTAAGAGGACACCGACGATGATGACGTGTGCATTGCATTCTTCTTGCAAATAACTGCTGCATGAACATCATTGAGCTTTCAGTTGCTTTACTGTCTAGTTTGGAACCATTGCACCGCCAAAGAAAGCACCAAAGCAATAGGGCAAACCAGCTTGGGAATGTCAGCATCAGAATTCGATTCAAAGACTCGTCAAGCTCGAATCCCAGTCAGTCACAACGGAAGCTTCTCTAGGCTCACTGTAAGCTGCTCTACAATCAGCTTCTCCATCAGTTTTACAAGAAGCAACTTCACCACCTTCCCCATCTTCATCTTCAATTTCTTCATTAGGCTCATCTGTGAAGCCTGCGATGGCAGATCAACGGCTCAACCTGGAAACCATGCTTACAAATCTATAGAATAGTCTCACTGCTATGCAGCAAAAGGGCTAACCAAACTGATGCTTCCATCGCCTGCTTGAATGATCTGATCAATGCTCAACTTCCGCCAGCTCCCGAAGAGGAAAGTGTGGACTCGGAGGATGAGGACATCCATGTGGAGCTTGTCTTGGTTCCAGATCCAAACCACGAAGGGTGCCTCATCATACAACACTTACCAAGAAAGGTTTGTGTGCTTGTCCCAAACTCAAATCTTGTGGGTGGTGGACCTGATCAAAATCCTGAAATGGCTGCTCTGATGGCTAAGATCGAGGAGACTGTCTCTAAATCTGAAAAACTAGGGGCTGGCGGTTTGGACATGGACCGGCTCTGCCTCTATCCTAATGCAAGGCTCCCTGAGAGGTTTAAAATGCCAGACTTCTCCAAGTTCGATGGGACCGGTGATCCGAAGTCTCGTCTGTTGGGTTATCATGCTGTTATGAAGCTGCTTGGCGTCAAGGATGATGCAATGGCTTATATGTTCCCTCAAACGCTCTCTAGCCCGGCTTTTCAGTAGTTTCTGTCTCTTGATATCTCCAAAAGAAGTACTTGGGAGGACATTGGGGCTGCCTTTGTTGCACAATACAATTACAACTCTCAACTCAAGATGACTACTCGTGAGTTAGAATCCACCAAAATGGAAGCAAAGGAGTCTTTCGCAGAGTTTGTCAAAAGGTGGAGAGCCAAAGCCGCTTTAATGACTGAGCGCCCGAGCGAGAGGGATCATCTATCCATATTGGTCTTTATAGTGGTGGTGACCTTGGATTGTTTCTTCGAAAATGATAGGATCCATGACATTGGATGCATATAGTGGCGGAAGGAGTGTGGGACCAATCGGGTCCTGAGGCCCAACTGCATTTCTTTTTTCTTTTTTAATTTCAACATAGATATGTATATTTTTGTTTTATAAATTATATTTCACATAATACATTTTGTATATAATTTTATTCTCAACTTTTAATCATGTATTAGAACAATTCCTACACTGGCCAAAATGAGATGTCTAATTAATGCAGAAAAATGGCCGTCACTTACAATTTGAAACTCTTTATTGAGTAATGTTCAAAATTCAAAAGTGGCTAAACTATGGAGTATTATATATATGTGTTATACTTTATCAAATCTTCATAATTTTAACAATGGTCAAGTTTCCTTCTCAATGTTGATAGAACCCACAATGGAATTTGAATTTGGAGATTTTAGGCGAAATATGAACAAATATATTCTTTACTATGAAGCAACATTGCTAAATATTGACATCTTAATTATTGTGAATTGAGCAGAGACAGATTACAACGAAAGATCTTACTACACACTTTTTCATAGATGCATACACGAGTGAGCGATTCTCTTAGACTTGAAACGCTATGACAATTCAAGCAATTGGTTTGTTTTAATAATTTATGTAAGCAACTTTTCTTAATGAAAAATATGTTAGGTTTTTCTTATTCTTGGCACACAAGCTTTTTTAATTGTCTAGCATTGCTTATTACGACTTTTTTTTTTTGATGAGGTGTGGTTGTAAATACCCGGTATTTTTTTTAATATATAATAATAATTATCAAAACAAGAAAAATTATTTATGTCGCCATGGTTGTAAATATAATTGAGCAAGTTGACAAACAGATTGAAGTTTACAAATCTAATTGAACAAGTTGACAAATAGATTAAAATTTCCAATGTGACCGAGTTTAAGTAAGCAAAATTTAGCCAATAGAATGAGTAGAACCAACATGGACATGATCAATAGTCCAAACACCAAATGAAGATTTGATATCCAAACGATATCTTGACAAGTAACGTGAACTTTGAATAGCCTATTCCTGAAATTGCTCACTATTTATTCAGTAGTATCACTTTTGGTAATTGCGACCAAAAAAAAAAAAAAGTGAACGCAGTATTAATATCATTGGAAGTTAATAGTTTATAATTGATGAAGTTAAAAAAAGAAAGAAAGAAAGAAAAGAAAAGGAAGCAAATAGACCCCCGCAATGTGGGATGTAAAACAGCTAGAGAATATATTAACAAACATTTGTAACCTCAAACAAACAAAAGGGTAAGTTTTCTTCAATGACTTACATAAAAAAGAAGCACTGCGTACGACCACATACGGCCATGTTGTGTTTGAACTTGTGGCTCATATGTTAATATGAAAATATACTAAATAGTTTTATAAAGATACCAGATGTCAGAGAACGAGTGGAGCGAAGCGCAATGAGTTGAGACCATGTACAGGGATTAGGGTTAGAATATAGTGAACTATAAAGAGTCGGCTATGTGTACATATGCTATGTACATATCATGTATGTAGGTCGTTTTTCACACCAAAAATAAATAATTAAAACTAATTGAAAACCTCAATTCAAATAGAATAGTGGTTTAAGTTCAGGTATCGTACCACGGAGATCAAAAGGCTAAATTGTTATATTTCTAAAATTAATTCCTAATTCAATTCAAGAAAGAGTGATTGGAGTTTGGTTAACTAAAATTATCTAAGTAATTAAAAGTAAGAGAGATGTTGAATTCAAATATGGAAAAGGTCTTAGGGTTTCAAATCTACCCTAACTTTGTAACCAAGCAATTATGTTAATTTGAGAAACTGACTACCAAAACGACATTGATTCACTGGAAGCTACAAGCCCTAGTGATATTGCCAAGAACATTGCATGTGATTGAAAACCGAACATAATCTATCTTCAGTTGACATAAAATATTATAATTCTCAATTTCATGCACAAAGAATACCGTTGCATAACTATGTATTTGCAATCACAAAAAACAAACCAGATCACAGAAAACAAACCAGATTGGAAAATAAGTTTGAATTATCGTTTCCGCAATCAAAATCCAAAATCAACATAAAAACATAGTTATTTGGTTAGGATTTCATCTACACTTTAAGAAAGATGATTAGTTGCCCATGGACAGGAGATAATCAAAAGATGTTGATGTAATCTCCATTGTCGAGAGCAGCAACTTTGTTCTTTGTTCTTCCGTCCTCGGCAGTACAGATCAGAAACCAATTGCCTCGTCCCAAGCTGTGCCTTTTTTCCACGTTCCAATCTCCCGAAGTCAGTAGGGTAAATTGCTTATATAGGGATTGAATACCTTAATCACATAAAGGCCCTTTGGACTTCATAAAATAATAAATGAATCATTCAATTTTGAATCATTTCGCATTTTAACACCAAACTTCTTTAAACTCTTCTTTTTATCCAAAGTATCGGACAACGGGCTCGAGCAACCTATAAATACAAAAAGGAAAAAATAATTACCAAGTAACTAAAATAAGAGACTAATAAATGTAGTTTCGAGGGCCAAAATATGTATATTTTGGCACTTATCAATGTACATATATGGGTTTTGTGGGTCCACCTCAAATCTCACAAAGATGATTAGAATTGCCTGTTATTTTTAAAAATATTTTTTTATGGAGCCTTGTAAAAAATTAGCTCGACCTGATATCGGTAATGATTTTTTCTGAATTTGTAAGTGCGAAACTAAGTAGTTAATTAATTTCGCCCCCACAAAATTCAGAAAAAATTCTTATCGATATCAGATTGAGCTAATTTTTTACAGGGCTCCATAAAAAAATATTTCAAAAATTATAGGCAGTTCGAATTATCTTTGTGGAACCCGGGATGGGCCCCACAAAATCTATACGTAGATGGTATGTACATTCCAATATGTACCCATAGCTTAATTGGAATATAAATACTGTGTATAAGCCTTACTGGTGATAATAAGAAAAATGACAGCTGCTCTCGCTCCCGTGGACGTACCGAACAACGTAGTTTTGTGTGTTGATTTTCTTACTGTTTTTTGTACTCGTATATCGTGTGTGCAGTTATGTTCAACATGGAAGATAAGTTGTATTTACAATTGATTTTGGGGTTTGAACGGGGAGAAAAGATAAGATATATATTACAAATATATTATTTTCAAGATTTCAATTATCCCATCGACCACGGAATCTATTAAACCAAAATTATTTATTTGATTGGTTTAGCTAATTATAGAAAAACCAATTAACTTCTATATAATAATGGAGCTCATTATTTGATTTTTATGTACTACATAAATCCAATTGTCCAAAGTTATCCCATAAATCCTACAACTGAGATCAATGAGTCCTAGGGCTAGAAATATATTTGCAAAAGAATGAAAGTTATATCTCTCTCTCTCTCTCTCATACATTAATTCCAATTTTGAATCCAAAACATCTCTCTCTCACACACACATGCACTATTCCAACGTTGCTCTCTCTCTCTCTCTCTCTCTCTCTCTCTCTCTCCAACTGAATCGCATCTGCGAGCAACAAAGGTTCCCATAAAGGTAAGACAATACAACGTGTTTTTTAGGCTATAATCCATTGAAATTATCTGATTGTTTTCTCTCTCTTTTTTTGGGAGAAAATCTGTGGTGGGGTCATTGATTTGTGCTTGGGGGTTGAAAAATTTTAGAGTTGAATTGGACGTATAGTTTTCTACGACCTATTCTTCCCAGACTCAAACCCTTTTTGAATCTGTAGGTTTACCCCTTCATAAACCTTACATGTGATGTGAGAGCACCATAGGCTTGTTGGGATTTTTAGTCCCTCGCCGCAATCGAAGCACGCCACAAAATTAAACAAGCACAAGAAAAATAAAGAACAGAAGATTTCCGTGGTTCGGTCTCAATACCTACTCCACAAACAAAAGAGAAATTCCACTATATTGATCGAGTACAATGAGATAGAAAAATATTAATCCCCAAGCCCACGCTCACTAATATTTTTTATCTCTCTCTCACTCTCACAATATATTTTTCTCTCTTGCTCTCACCAATTGTGTATCTCTCACACACGTTGCATATATCTCAAACCTAACCAAGGTATATATACATGCATAAAATATATCAGCCGAAAGGAAAACAATATATTGGCCAACTGTTAGCAACTTGATTTCCAAGGCTTGCTAAGCTTGGCTAGCAGTGGCACCTTGCACCCTAGCCAACCGGTGGAAACTTAGGCATGAGGCAGGCATGTCTTTCCAAGATGACTCGATGGTGTCGGCACTGGTCCATTAGGCAAGTGGTAGCTGGGATGCACGTGAAGGCCCGATGATTATTGGGGCATGGATGCTAGACGGGAAGCAAGCTTGTGGGACAACGCAATCAGAAAACAGCTAAGTATTTGGAGCTGGGTTGGATCACGAAATTGGCCAGGCAGCCTTTATTGGGATCAGGCAAAACGGTTATTGACGGTTACTACATTCTGCATATGTTGCTGGCAGGCAGGGACAGGTGTCCCCAGCAGAATCGGGCAGTTATTAGCAGTTATTGCCAGACAGTTTTATTTTCCTATGTACTGGCAGCTTGTGGTTGTGCCAGCACAATCCTAGGGCAGTTGGGGGTGTCAACTGCAAATCATGGGGCCATCCCATGATCCCATTTTACTTGGTGGCCACGTTTTATTGATTGTAGCCTTATATAGGCACTGCATTTTTGAGTCTAAGGCAGAGGGATGTTCTGTCTAGTACTCTAAGTGTTTTCCTTGTATTGTCGGTGCAATAAAAGGTTGGGACGGGTTCTTGTAAACGGTATGCATGCTAGACTTCATTCAAACTCGTGTGTGTGTGTTTTACTGTGTTGGCTGAGACCAAGTCTTGTTGGAAACTTGGTGCCATCACGGGCAGAATCTGTGGGTGAAATTCAGCCCCGTGACAGTTGGTATCAGAGCTCCGGGTTGGAGTTATGGCTGCGAATGCTGCTCTGGATGCAGTGAGGGAACGTGTTAAACAGTTGGAAGATCTTGTGGGTATTGATGATTCTGATGAGGGCGTCACCTTGGTTGACCGTTTGGATGTTGTGTTTGCTTCGGTTCAATCTCAAAAAATTGAACACGAAGCACACGTCGCTCAGACTGAAACCAAGTTTACAGAGGTGTTGAATGATATGACTAAACTCTCAGATGTCATGAAGGAAAGAGTTTCCAACTTGGAGTCGGAATTGCTGGTGGTAAATAGGGCCTTTCTTGGTCGCCCCGAAAGTTTCGATACTCGTGTTAGCATGAAAGTTCCTGAACCAAAGGCTTTCGATGGTGCCCGAAATGCCAAGGAGTTGGAGAACTTCCTCTGGGATATGGAGCAGTACTTCTTTGCTGCTCGTGTTCCAGTGGGAGATCGGGCGACGATAACTACTATGTATCTCGCTGGAGACACTATGCTCTGGTGGAGAACTCGATCTGAGGATGATGTCCGTCCAAAGATTGAGACATGGGAGACGCTAAAGAAGGAATTGAAGGATCAGTTCCTGCCTTGCAATTCTTCGTGGCTTGCAAGGGAGTCGCTGAAACGGTTGAAGAACACTGGTACGGTGCGAGATTATGTGAAAGAATTCAGTTCGTTGATGCTTGACATCAAGAACATGTCGGAAGAGGATAAGCTGTTCAACTTTATGTCGGGTCTGCAGAATTGGGCTCAGTTGGAGCTTCGAAGGTTGGGAATCAAAGACTTGCCTATGGCTGTTGTTGCTTCCGACGGTTTGGCCGATTTCAAACTGATGGGTAAATCCAATGCCTCTGAATCTAGCAGTTCCAAATCGAAAAACTAAGAACAAGAAGGATGGTGAAAAGAAGGCTGGTTCAAAGAAATGGGAGAAGCCCTAGAAGTCCAAGCCGATGGGTGACAATAAATTGTAGGACAAGGGGAATTCCAATTCTGGTTGCTTTATTTGTAGCGGGCCACATCGGGCAAAGGATTGCCCAAAACATGAGAAGCTGAATGCTATTTGCGTTGATGAAGCCAAGGGGGCAGATTCTGACTCGGATGGTCATGTTCGAGTCAACCCGTTGCAGTTACTGAATGTTATTCATGCAGACAAGGCCCCGGCCTCGCAGAGATCAGGTTTGATGTACGTTAAAGTGTTGCTTTGTAATATTGATGTGTTGGCAATGGTCGATACAGGAGCGACACACAATTTCATTTCAGAATGGTTGGTAAATTCGCTCGGTCTTAAAGTTATCAAGAGTTCCAGTCGGATTAAGACGGTCAATTCCACTGCACAATCTGTGCACGGATCAACCAGTGATGTTCAAATGAAGGTTGGTGACTGGAACGGGCGGGTGGACTTGATGGTAGTTCCACTTGATGACTTTGAACTTATTCTTGGGAATGATTTCTTTGTGGCTGCTAAAGTGGCTTTGATGCCACATCTCGATGGGATATTTATTGCTGATGAGAAATAACCCTGCTTTGTGCCCCGGTGTTCCAAGGCAGAAAAGGCCAAGCGGGCAAAAGAAGATACGAGTGGTTGGCTATCGGCAATACAAGTACAGAATGGGCTGAAGAAGGGTGAAATGACTTACCTTGCAGCACTGGTTGAGCTTAAACCAGACGTGAAGGTAGAAGTCCCGGACGAGGTGGCAATTTTGCTGATGTGATGCCTCCAGAATTGCCTAAGTCTCTCCCTCCTCGGCGGGCTACAGATCATAAAATTGAGTTACTTCTAGGCGCTAAACCTCCGGCTAAGGCCCCTTATCGGATGTCTCCATTAGAGCTTGCAGAATTGAGGAAGCAGTTAATGGAACTGCTTAATGCTGGCTTGGTTCAACCCTCAAAGGCTCCTTACGGTGCCCCGGTTCTGTTCCAAAAGAAGCAGGATGGTTCATTGTGGATGTGTGTTGACTATCGGGCACTAAACAAGGTTACAGTGAAGAACAAGTATCCAGTCCCGTTGGTGACCAATCTGTTTGATCGGTTATGCAAAGCCTCCTATTTCACGAAGTTGGATCTCAGATCGGGCTATTGGCAAGTCCATGTTGCGGAAGGGGATGAGGCAAAGACCACATGCGTAACTCGGTATGGTTCTTTTGAATTTTTAGTTATGCCATTTGGTCTTACGAATGCTCCTGCGACGTTTTGTAACTTGATGAACGATGTTTTCTATGATTGTGTCGATGATTTCGTAGTTGTGTACTTAGATGACATTGTTATCTATAGTGAGTCCTTGGAGGACCATTTGTCCCATCTTAGAGACGTGCTGTCCAGGCTTAGGAAGCACGAATTGTATGTAAAAATGGAGAAGTGTGAGTTTGCCCAACTGGAAATCAAATTCCTCGGGCATGTAATTAGCAAAGGCCATGTAAAAATGGATAGACGGAAGGTTCAGGCCATTTTGGACTGGCTGCCGCCTACCAAAGTGTTAGAATTACGATATTTTCTTGGATTAGCTAACTATTACAGGAAGTTCATCCCTAACTATTCAAAGATGGCGGCCCCTTTGACAGAGTTGTTGAAGAAAGATCAGACTTGGCAGTGGGAAGCTGGCTGCCAAGAGGCCTTTGAAAAGCTCAAGGTTGCTGTGGCAAGCGAGCCGGTGCTGCGACTGCCCGACTTTGAGTTGCCTTTCGAAGTGCACACGGATGCCTCAGACAAAGCAATTGGCGGGGTACTTGTGCAAGAGGGCCATCCTGTTGCCTTTGAAAGCCAGAAGCTGAATGATGCAGAGAAGAGATATTCCGCTCACGAGAAGGAAATGACGCCTGTGGTGCATTGCCTTCAAACTTGGCGAGTTTACTTGCTGGGTACGAAGTTCTTGGTATTAACGGACAATGTGGCGAATACTTTCTTCAAAGTGCAGAAGAAGTTATCGCCAAGGCAGGCTCGCTGGCAAGAATACCTTGAAGAGTATGATTTTGAGTGGAAGCACAAACCTGGTCGTCATAACCAGGTTGCCGATGCTTTAAGCCACAAGGAAGTGCTGGGGTACATTGCTGCTATCTCTCAAGTTGCATCAGGCTTTGTGGACAGGATCCGGGTAAATGCTGGAAATGATTCTAAGTATCAAAAGCTGGTACAACAGGTCAAAGACGGAACTGTTCGTAGGTATTGGTTGGAAGACAATCTGCTCCATGCCAAAAGAGACAGATTATATGTCCCTGTTCTTGGAGGCTTGAGGCAGGAATTGCTTAGAGAAACCCACAATCCACAGTGGGCTGACCATCCGGGAAGGCAGCGCATGTTGGCTTTGTTGTCACGCTCTTATTATTGGCCAAAGATGAAGGACGACGTGGAAGCCTATGTCAAAACCTGCTTGGTTTGCCAATAGGATAAGACAGAGCGAAGGAAAGAGGCAGGCTTGTTGCAGCCCTTATCCATTCCAGAGAAGCCTTGGGTTTGTATATCTATGGACTTCATTTCTGGGTTGCCAAAAGTTGATGGTCGATTCTGGACAGTGTTGTTCAACTTGATGGGTTCAGAGTTGAAATTCTGCACAACAAATCATCTGCAGACAGATGGCCAAACTGAAAGGATAAATTCGTTATTGGAGGAGTACTTGAGGCACTATGTCACGTCAAGTCAAAAGAATTGGGTGGAGTTGCTGGATAGTGCACAGTTTTGTTACAACCTGCACAGATCGTCATCGACTGGTGCTAGTCCGTTTGAGTTGGCTTTGGGCCAGCAGCCCTTACTCCTCACGAGGTGGCTAGGACCAGCACAGGAGGTCAGTGTCCTGCTGGTTATAGATTTGCTCGTGCAAAGCAAGAGTTGCTTGAGGAAGCCCAAGACAGTTTGTCAAAGGCAACGAAGTGAATGAAGAAGTATGCAGACAAAGGAAGGCGGCCACTGGAATTTCAGGTTGGGGATAAGGTTATGCTCAAACTTACTCCCCAAATCTGGAAGAAAATCAATAGCAAAAAGGTGCATCGCTGGTTGATTGCACGCTATGATGGTCCCTTTGAAGTTGTAAAGCGAGTGGGGATTGTAGCTTATCGTTTGAAATTGCCGGACAGGTTGAAGATTCATCCCACATTTCACGTCAGTTTTCTAAAGCCATTCCATCCGAACTTGGTAAATGTGGGAAGAAAACAGGCTCAACGGGCTCTTCCTGTGATTCGGATGCAATTTGACAAGGAGGTGGACAGAATTCTGGATCATAAAACGGAAGGACAGAGCAAGAAAAATAGGAGAACCTCCTATTTGGTGAAGTGGACGAGTAGGCCCGATTCGGAGGCTTCGTGGGAAAAGGATGTGACTTTGTGGCAGTTCGAAAAGCAAGTTCAGGAATACCTACAAACCTTACCAACGAGGACGTCGGCCTCATCTAGTGGGGGTGGTTTGTTAGCAACTTGATTTCCAAGGCTTGCTAAGCTTGGCTAGCGGTGACACCTTGCACCCTAGCCAACCAGTGGAAACTTAGGCATGAGGCAGGCATATCTTTCCAAGGTGACTCGATGGTGTCGGTTGGTGTCGGCACTGGGCCATTAGGCAAGTGGCAGCTGGGATGCACGTGAAGGCCCGATGATTATTGGGGCATGGATGCTAGACGGGAAGCTAGCTTGTGGGACAACGCAATCAGAAAACGACTAAGTATTTGGAGCTGGGTTGGATCACGAAATTGGCCAGGCAGCCTTGATTGGGATCAGGCAAAACGGTTATTGACGGTTACTGCATTCTGCACGTGTTGCTGGCAGGCAGGGACAGGTGTCCCCAGCAGAATCGGGTAGTTATTAGCAGTTATTGCCAGGCAATTTTATTTTCGGCAATTTTATTTTCCTATGTGCTGGCAACTTGTGGCTGTGCTAGCACAACCCTAGGGCAGTTGGGGGTGTCAACTGCAGATCATGGGGCCATCCCATGATCCCATTTTACTTGGTGGCCACGTTTTATTGATTGTAGCCTTATATAGGCATTGCATTTTTGAGTCTAAGGCAGAGGGATGTTCTGTCTAGTACTCTAAGTGTTTTCCTTGTATTGTCGGTGCAATAAAAGGTTGGGACGGGTTCCTATAAACGGCGTGCGTGCTAGACTTCATTCAAACTCGTGTGTGTGTGTGTGTTTTACTGTGTTGGCTGAGACCAAGTCTTGCTGGAACTTGGTGCCATCACGGGCAGAATCTGTGGGTGAAATTCAGCCCCGTGACACCAACCAATATGATATCTTCTCTGATTCACCTTTCCAATTAAATTGAACTTGGTGTCCAAGTTTGACCAATATTCCATCTTTTGGAAATCACATTCAAATCAAATACCACCTTGGTAGATTTCCATGCCAATAATAATTCCTTGCTTACTGTCCAAAATCACGTGAATATATATTCCAAACCCTAGGAAAATTATACAACGTGGGTGAAGCACAACAATACCCCACGCTTGCCTCACCCTCTCCCTCACATTATGTCACACCTTAACCCTAATAGGGTTTACAACTATATATAAGGGACTCCAAGGGTAAATACGCTCAACACCCAACACTAAGGGTGTTATACAAAATAACCCCACCACTATGGGTGGACCCAAACAAGGCTTTGTTTTGATCTTTTTTTAATGTTCATCTTTTTGCTGGTCTAATATATTTGCTTAAACCTTTAATTGTAACCACTACCATCGTAGCTAATACTTATGATTGTCAGGGGCTTTCTTCAGAAAAAGAGATTTGCATACTTTTTACTGTTAGTATATGACGTTAGGCCAAGTTTCTAGCCGTGATTGCTACACACTGAACATCAATTATATATTCAGCACGTAAAACATAGAGAATGCTCATGAAATATGCTTGGCTATTGCTTTTTCCATAGTTGGAATTGTTTGACAGAGTTGAGATATTGCACATGAGCTCAGTGTTGATTTGCATGTGCAGATTGTTTGAGCCGTGGGCACGGGCATGCATAAAAGAACTCTGTTTGAACCTAATTGAAGAAAAAATCTTTCCGTATAAATCAGATTCGTTAGTGGGCTGGTTGTCAATAGTTTCGTAATTCATTTTAGTTGCGTTCAAAGTACATTGTGTTAAGCTTTCAGGCACAAACAAACCCTAGTTATCTCATAATGAAGAATTCATTTAAGTTTCATTTTATCCTTTCTTTGACTTGTACAACTTTTTATACGTTATAAATTAAGATTAGGTAAGAGAAAGGAGTGATTTAGGCTTATCATTTTTATGCTTTTTTAACAACAAAAAAAGCGATCATATGATTATTAATACAAATACAAATATTAAGGGTTGGAATCAAACCAAACCTAAAAAGAACATTTTGGGCTTCGGGACAATTTTTGTCGAACAAATGTCAGCATCAGATGGACTATGTATCCAAAGGAGTAGTCGACAATCGGTCTCAAGACAATTGTGTGGAGTCTCAATTGTGTAAGGTCGATTATAGTCACACAACGTTATTGTTAAAGTTCGATTCCTTCCCGGAGGTGGAGGTCTCGGCGTTTGGGATGGGTTCCGGTAGTGTGGACGTACTTTTTGTTAATTTTTCTGATTTTTTTTTTTGTTGTTTCGTTACCTTTGTTATCTCTAATAATTAGAATTTCATAGATCGAGCCTATTTTGCAATTAAATCTGAGGCTATTGCATTCATTGAAGTGTCACATGCAACATCAGAAAGTAAAGTGTGAAGAGACCCACTTGCTTTATAATTAATTAAGGCTAATCAGTGAAGAATTAAAAATCCTTGGGAGTAACTTGAAAGAAATTTGCCATGGATTAAGATAATATTTGTACGACGATGACTACCAAATATAAAATGAAATGCTTGCATCTGTCTGTTTAGAGATTTATAAAATTTTTAGGGTGACCTCCTAAAGATTATGCTTTATTGTAGGTGGATAAATTCAAGTAGTGCTTTGAACAGCACTGGAATGCAGCGGCTCCACGTGCCTCTTGAACGTAACCCTAATTCGTCAGAGAAACCCTTATCCTGCAAAACAGACAAGGAGTGAGCGCACCTTTGCCTCTCGTGGCAAAGGCCCTCCGATGCCTTTGTTAGTATTTCGTACTAATGATCAAACCCTAATTATCAGTAGGAAAGCAATAAGATTGCAGTGTATTGCGTACCTTTTACCTCTAGGCTTGCTCTGTTTATATAGACATTCGGATGCTTGGTGCCCAAGCAATCCCTATTGCCATAGGATTCCCAGCTCGTATAGGAAACCCAGGATATCAAGGATTCTCGTTTCCTTTATCAATTTATGGAAAAGAGTCCTTTCAGGAGTCTTTTCCATTACTGACCGAACATCCCATTCTCATTGGGTATCTTTCTCAGACCCTATATTCTCGGGATCTTATTCCTTAACGGAATACCACTGTTTCTGGACTCTTCCAGAATGTTCCCTCTATTTCATCATCTGACAGGACCTCTTTCCTTGTTCGGCTGTCTCATAGCCGAACAAATGGTCTGGACCAGTTACTTCACATGTAACTGGTCCTAAGGAAACAATTTGGACCATATCCTTTCTAAGGAGCTCTCCTTCTGTTCGGCATTTCTCTTGCTGAACAATGTATCTGAACAGTGGCATCACATGTCACTTTCCTTATATCTGGTCCAATAACGTCTCATGTTATTGTACCGAGAATCGTACAACCTCTCTGGACCATTGACTTCTCATATCAGTGGTCCACAGTGCGTTGACCCTTTGTTGACCGTGCTCGGGCTCATTTTGCACCTGTTCGGGAATACCTCCCTACAATTGCTCCCCAGCTTCACTTATTATTTTTTACTCAGATGATGTGTGAAGCTTCTCTTCCGAGCAAATTCATTCTGCTCCTGCACCTTACATATTGGAGCAACTTATCATCATTTTACCATGACGAAAATACCTTTTTAGGCCTGTTTTCAGGCTTTCAGCCCTAATCTTTACACGTGTCAATGTTTATTTTGTTCACATTTAATGCGGACAGGCGTGTTTTTTTGGGGAACGGAACACTCAAACGCCGTCTGGGGTGACGTTTCACTTACGCCACCCTGGTTGTAGGGTATTTTTGGGTTTTCGTCCCATTTTTCAAAACACCCCAATCTTTCCCTTAGACTCCCTCTGCAGAAGAAAAGACTGTTCAAGCGTTCCCCCGCCATTGAAGCTCTGTTCATCGTCTCAAGACCCCTTCTTTTAAGGATTCCATCGACTATTCTCGTAAGTCATCATTTCCTCTTCTTACAACTCCATTTCTCAAGTGGATTGTTTTCAACCGCAGTTTAGGGTTTCATTGTCCCCATTGCTTTACACTTCGTAGAATTCCAAAATCCTATCTGGTAATGGGTAGATTTCGAAGGCACTGTAATACTCCTCAAGCCATGGCTAGTTTCAGATCTCGATATGGGATTCCTGACGATGTAGCCACCGTATTGGCTCCTGAGGATGCCCTTCGTGAGAGTTTCGATTTCGACACTCTTCACATTCCTGTAGTAGCCATTGTTGAGGGCGGGGTTAGATTCCCCTTGGCTCCTCTGCTTCGCCAAGTTTTGGCGTATTATAAACTTTCCCCAATGCAAGTCTCTGCCAACTTCTTCCGAGTAGTTATGGGCATCAACACCATAAATCAGATGTTAGGGACCTCTTTAGGTTTATACGACATTCATCACCTATACAGTATCTCTAGAACCGGGGATGCCCCTCACATATTATTTAAAGAGTAGGGATTCTAGGAAGAAGCTTGTCCTTGAACTCCCTGACTCTGCTCGAGGGGATGACGACGACTTCCTGATTGTCACGGGCAACTTCGAACCCAGAGATGAGGACGGCCAAGTGATTGGTTTTCACGCTCCTCATGTATTCGGGAGCTCACGTTAGTGCTTTCCCCTAATTTCAAATTCTTGTCCTTTTTCATAGGAAAAGCTTTTTCATGCTTTCTAATTATTTATGCTTTGCTCGGCTGCAGCTTCAAACATTAACCGGGGTTATAATATCATAACCCCTCAAGTGCACGTAGCTGATATCAAGCGAGCACTTGCTTTCAACGGCGAAGGGACTTACCTTGCTGGCCGAGCAAGAGCGGCTCAGGTTCTGCTGAGTTACAAAGCGTCATACGGGGGGTTTATTGATCGGCGTACCCGAGCAGCGGACAACCTTGCAGCGGCTGGTCCTTCAAGACCTGTTCCCGAAGAAAGGCGTTCTCGGACACCTCCAATCTCCGACGAACCAATTCCCCTTGCCGAAGAAGCCTCCAGTCCCACATCAAGTTCTTCTTCCAGCGGTTACACGTCTTCACCTCCAACAATGAACCAGCCAATTGATTTAGGGAGTCTTCTCACCATACCTGGTCGAGGTCGTGGCGCTGCTCGGGGCCAAGGTGGCCAAGGTCGTGGCCGCCGTACTCAGACTCAGACTGATGCTCCTCCTGGCTTTTCCCCAGAAGAAATCGAGGCCATCCACAGAGAGAAACGTCTACGGGTGGAACAGCCTCAAGAAAGGCCCCCACCTTCCTCCTCGTCTCCTGCTCCAATATGGGCTCCCTCCTTCTCTCATGGGAACCGAGCTATCACTGCTCGGGACACTGTCGAGACCGAAGGAACTGCCCTTGCATTGTCCCAGGCCTTTTTGTTGCCTGGGGACATGCAAAAAGAAGTTGCAATGTCTCCAGACAATCTTCTCAGTTCCTTCATGTCCCACAACGCCAAGGTAAAATTCCTTTTTGTGATCATAGTGTACACAGAACTTAACAGTTATGTTTATCACAATTGTTTTGAATGTTTCCAGGTGATGCAAAAAATGGTGGCCATGGCTCGAAAACTTAGCCAATCAGAGCCCCAACGAGTAAAACTTGTCAGTGAAAACTCCAAGCTCCAACGTACCATCATCAGGCTGGAGAGAGAAAGGAACCAGGCCCAGGGGGTTGCAGATGGCCTGAAAGGACAGTTGAAGGGGACTGAGGACAGTCTTGCCCAGACTTTGAAGGAGCTCGAGACGTCCCAGAATGAAGCCAAGGCTGCTTTTGAAAAGGGATATAACGAAGGAATCAAAGTTGCCACAGAGAGCTACACAAACCAGATGCCTGGAATTCAGGATCAAGTTTGGGTGGCGTCCTGGAGGGCCTGCCTTGAAAAAGCAGAGATCCCTGAGTCATCTCCACTTTGGACCAACATTGAGCTTCCAAGCGCAGCAGCTGGTGATCAGGAGGAGGATATTGCAGAGGAGATGATTGATGAACAGGTGGTGAACGTGTCGGCTGAGCAACCTGTTCCTGAAGTGGAGCCTCAGATTGATATGACCAATCCTGGCCAGAAGGAAGCCAGTGGTGGTCCTATTGAAGATGAAAATCCCACAGAAGAGCTGGCTGCTCCAGTAGTTCCTACAATTACTCCTGCAGCTGTCCAAGATCTCACAGAAGATGAATGAGCTCTGTCGCTCTGTACATTTGTTTTTGAATTACTCCAGTCAAGATACCTTGTCCACATGTTTCTGACATGGATGTTTTAAGATGTTTAAGTATTTCGAACTTAAATCGTTTCACGTATTTAAAAGTTTCACGTACTTTTATGCATATATTCGTATGCTTCCAAGTTTGTGCATATTTTCGTATGCTGTGGGCTGTTGGTGCATATACTCGTTATGCTTTTATGCATGTATTTGTATGCACCGTATGGGTTCTCGTACTTTGTATGCATATCTGTCCAAGTTTCTCGTACTTCAATTTCATACAATTGTTTCTCGTACTTTAAGTCAATTCTCAAGTTTGTCATACTTGCGTTCTAACAAGTGTCACGTACTTTAAGTCTCACGTACTTAGTTGCGTTCTAACAAGTGTCACGTACTTTAAGTCTCACGTACTTAGAACAATTCTCAAGTTTTTCGTACTTGCGTTCTAACAAGTGTCACGTACTTTAAGTCTCACGTACTTAGAACAATTCTCAAGTTTTTCGTACTTGCGTTCTAACAAGTGTCACGTACTTTAGTATATATCCTATACCCTGCTCCCCAATACGAATGAGGGAAACCAACGTCGTGATTCGTATTTAAAACAAATACCAAGAAAACAGCAGTTTAGACAAAAAACGTAACTTCATTCATAAACTGTAAAACCCAAGAGGGTGTTACTCGTATTCCTTGTAAAAATAAAAAAAAAACTAGAACACAAGAGAGTTTTATTCGTAACTCCCACACAATCACGATGTGCATAAAGAAAAATTATATAAAAAACTTTCTTAGATTATGGACATTCCAAGGTCTTGGCACTGGGTTCCCATCCAAGTCTGCCAATCGATAAGCCCCAATGCCTGCGATTTCTGTAACTCGATATGGGCCCTCCCAATTTGCCCCTAGCTTTCCCTCATTAGTCACTTTAGTATTGCCGAGCACTTTTCGTAGCACAAGGTCTCCAACACCAAACTCTCGTGGGTGTACATTCTTGTTATAACCTTTGATGAGTTGCTCTTGGTATGAGGCCAAGTGCACCAAGGCCCGTTCTCGTCGTTCCTCGGCAAAGTCTAGCTCAATCTCCAAGGCTCTGTCATTTCCTCCACTTTCAACCAAAGTGGTCCTGTTGGTCGGCAGACCTATTTCTAATGGAATAACAGCCTCCGTTCCATATGCTAATGAATAGGGGGTCTCTCCCGTAGACCTCCTAGGCGTTGTTCGGTATGCCCATAGGACCAATGGCAATTCATCGGGCCATTTCCCCTTTGCTTTATCCAAACGTTTCTTAATCCCATCAAGGATTGTTTTGTTTGAAGCCTCTGCTTGTCCGTTGCTTTGAGGGTAAGCTGGAGTTGAATAATAATTTCTTATCCCATACTGGGCACAGAAAGTTTTGAATTTCTTCTGAAATTGTGACCCATTGTCTGTAATCAACGAATAGGGTACCCCAAAGCGAGTTATGATGCTTTTCCACACAAACCTTTCTATCATAGGTTCAGTAATCTTGGCCAACGGCTCAGCCTCAATCCATTTAGTGAAGTAATCTGTTGCAACTAATAGGAATTTTCGATTCCCAGTTGCTTTGTGTAGTGGACCCACTATGTCCATTCCCCATTGAGCAAACGGCCAGGGACTTATCAGCGGCACCAGGTCCTCGGCTGGTGTTCGAATCATTGGTGAAAATTTCTGACACTTCTCACAAATTTTTACGTACACCTTAGCATCTTCTTGCATGTACGGCCACCAATACCCTTGGGTGATTGCTCGGTGGGCTATGGACCGACCACCAGCATGGCTTCCACAAGTCCCCTCGTGAATTTCGTGGAGGAACTTTTGCACCATCTCAGGATGCACACAAAGCAAGTAGGGTCCTGTAAAAGACTTCCTATATAGTTTTCCCTCTGGGGATAACCAGAACCGAGCAGATTTGGTCCTGATTTTATGTGCCTCCTTTTTGTCCAAAGGGAGTACTTCATCTCGTAAAAACTCCACTATTGGGTCCATCCAACTTGGTCCTTGGTTCACGTCCAAGACCATCTCTACACTTCTGCCAATGCTCGGCTCAGCCAAATACCCTACGGCTATTTTTCTTTTAAACTCAGATGGCACAGCTGCGGCTAACCATGCCAATGAATCTGCATGAGCATTCTTCCCAGAACTTATCTGTTCAATATACACCCTTTCGAAGGTATCAAGTAGATCTCTGGTCACCTGTACATATGCCGCCATCTTCTCGCTCCGGGTTTCATATTGCCCGGACAGTTGATGGACCACGAGCTGTGAATATGAATACACCCTAACTCGTTCAGCTTTTAGGGTTTTTGCACTTCTCAAACCAGCTAAGAGTGCCTCATACTCTGCCACATTATTTGATGCATTGAACCCTAGCCGAACAGATAATTCTAACATTGACCCTTCAGGGGGTAAAAGCACAACTCCAATACCTGAACCGGTGTTGCAAGCTGACCCATCAACAAACAGCTTCCATTCCAGGGGATCTTGTTCGGCTAACGCCTGTTTCTTCGTTACAGGAGACTTTGCTTCACACTCCTTTCTCGTAGGAGGCAGAGGTGCAACCGTAGGTGAGAACTCTGCCACAAAATCTGCCAACACCTGGCCTTTGATTGCTGTGCGCGGCTGATAGTCGATTTCATATTGGCTCAACTTAACGGACCAAGTTGAGATCCTTCCCGAGAAATGTGCCTTTCGGAGCAGTGATTTTAATGGGAACTCGGTGTAGACCACAACTTTATGGCTCTGGAAATAATGTGGCAATTTTCTAGTTGCTGTCCTTAGTGCTAGGACCAATTTCTCGAGGGGCAAATACCTTGTTTCGGCATCTAACAAAGTTTTGCTCACATAATAAACTGGGATTTACTCGGATCCCTTATCTCTTAAAAGTACTGCACTTACAGCATGCTCAGAAACAGCTAAGTATAAAATCAGAGACTCACCTGTTTCTGGAGTCGAAAGAAGGGGAGGAGAGGCCAAATACCCCTTTAGATCCTGAAAGGCTTGTTCACATTCTGCTCCCCACTCGAACCCTTCCCTTTTCTTCAATAACTGAAAGAAAGGTCTGCACTTGTCACTTGATCGGCTAATAAATCGATTAAGAGCTGCTGCCATCCCAGTTAAACGTTGGACTTCTTTCGTTGTCCGAGGACTTTCCAGATTCTGTAAGGCTTTTATCTGGTCGGGATTTGCCTCTATTCCCCTTAGAGTTACAAGATGGCCCAAAAACTTTCCAGAGCCGACTCCAAACGCATACTTCGAGGCGTTGAGTTTAAACTTGTATTTCCTCAAAATCTCGAAAGCTTCTCTCAAATCTGCAATATGGCCTTGCCCAGACTTACTTTTCACCACCATGTCATCTATGTAAACCTCCATAGTTTTGCCGAGCAATTTTCTGAACATGATGGTTGCCAGTCTCTGATACGTTGCCCCTGCATTCTTCAATCCAAAAGGCATGACATTATAACAGTACAACCCTCGTGGTGTAATAAAAGACGTCTTCTCCTGATCCGGCCCAAACATTGCAATTTGATGGTATCCTCGATATGCATCGAGAAAACTCATCCGTCCATATCCCGCTGTTGCATCAACCAACTGGTCAATCCTTGGAAGAGGAAAACTGTCTTTAGGACACGCCTTGTTTAAATCTGTGAAGTCAACACATACGCGCCATTTTCCGTTCTTTTTCTTGACGACAACGGTATTTGATAGCCACTCTGGATAATAAACTTCCCTTATTGCCCTGGCTTCCAACAAGTGATCCACTTCTTCAATTACAGCGTCAACGTGCTGTACGGCTGCCCTTCGTTTCTTTTGAATGACCGGTTTATGCTGTGGATCTATATTCAAATGATGGCAGATTACATCTGCATTCACCCCAGGCATCTCCTCTGGTGTCCAAGCAAATACATCGACATAAGTTTTCAAAAAACTAATCAGTTCGTTCTCTTCCTTTTCTGGCAATGATTCCCCAATTAGAAAGTACCTATCTGGATCAGTCTCTTTGATCAGTGTTTTCTTCAAATCCTCAACCACCCTTTCGGTGGGGTCTTTTCCAATATCCTCAATGGTCGGCAGATCCGGAATTTCCACAGTATTAACATGGTGGGCATTATGGACCCTTTTTATGATGGATACCAAACATTGTTGAGCTACCTTTTGGTTACCTTTAATGTGCTCAATCCCATTTGACCCTGGGAACTTCACCATCTGATGGAAAGTTGAAGAGACTGCCCTCATCTTGTGCAACCATGTTCTCCCTATAATCACGTTATAGGAAGATGGTACATCCACCACTAGGAAGTCGGTTCGTAGCACCACTGTCCCAGCCCGAACAGGCAGGGTTACCTTGCCTAAGGGCCAAACTGCTCCTGCTCCAAATCCGACCAATGGAGTCACTGATTGTACCAAATCTTGTTGTGTGAGTCCCAGTTTCTTAAATGCATCATAGTATAGCACTTCGGTGCAACTCCCTGAATCTACCAGGATTCTTTCCATATCATATTCCCCAACTCGTAGGGTTATGACCAAAGCATCATTATGTGGTACCTGGACTCCTCCCAGATCTTCATCAGTAAAAACTATGCCCTCGTTACTTGCCCTTTCGTTGCGCCCTCTTTTCTTTCCCAACTGCATTACATGTTGGTCATGTTTCACTTGTCTCTGAAGCAATCTCACCTCATTTCTCGTATAAGGTTCGGCTAATCCATGTATCATATGGATTACCCCTTTTGGAATCTGTTCGTAATCCAATTCCATTGCCTTGTCTTTATCCTTGGAATCCTCTTGGATAAACTCTTTAAGGTAACCTCGTGAGACCAAATCATCAAGATGTCGTTTAAACATCTCACAGTCCTCTGTCATGTGACCCCAATCCTTGTGGTAACTGCAGTGCTGATTCGTAGCACGTTTTGCATCTTTATTCCCACCAAGAGTTGGGGGCCATTTGAAATATGGTTGATTCTTTATTCGATAAAGAATCCTGTAAATGGGCTCTTTCCAAACCGTGTTTATTGAAAAGAATGACTTGGGATCCGGGGCTTGCTTATCCTTGTACTGCTCTTTCTTTGCCTGCCCATAATCTTTCCTTTCACGATAAGTTTTGGGCTCTGGTTTGTCAGCTTTCTTTATAGGCTCCTTTACTTGCTCGGCGGCCAACTTTCCATCCTCTCGTAGGATGTCATCCTCGTTCCTGGCGTGCTGCTCAATCCTCTCCATTAGTTTTGCCAATGTCTGCACGGGACTCATGTTTAGAGACTTACGCAGTTCCCCCCGAACAGGTAAACCCGTTTTGAACGTGGCTATTGCGTACTCTTCACTACATCCTTCAATTTCGTTGAAGGTTTCCCAGTACTTTTTTGCATAAGTCCTGATCGGCTCGTCCTCTCCTTATTTCATAAAAGAAAGACTCTCAAAGGTTTTGGGAGCTTTCCTGCTCGTCAAGAACCGTGCAGTGAATTCCTCGGCCAACTGCACCCATGTTCGGATGGAGCGTGAGCCCAATTTGTGGAACCAAGACAGAGCAACCTTCCCCAAACTTGACGGGAACATCTTGCACATGATTGCATCATCCCCTTCATGCATGAACATCGCTTGCTGGTAATGCTGTGTATGGGCCACGGGATCAGCATCTGTCTCGTAGAGGATGAATGCCCCGTGCTTTACCCTGGTCGGCAATCTAGCCTCCTGTAACTTTTTTGCAAAAGGGGAGGATGCTATATTCTGCAGTGCTTTCCGTGCTGCTTCCCGTGCAGTCATGGCTTCATCTTCCGGTCCTTTCTTGGACCTAATTCGTTCCCAATCGGAATCAGGCCTCTCGTACCTGTCCCTATGATGTTTTCTACTCCCTTCTTCTTCGGGGGTAGAACTCCGACCTCTGCTTCTCCTCTTTCTTGGAAATACCCTCCTTCGCTCGGGTGTTCGGATCCTGCTCCTCCCTTTTCGTGGAGAAGTTTTACGTCGCCTCGGGGTCAGACTTCTGCTTCTGCTCCTCCTTCCTCGCGAAGGAGCCTTTTGATACTGCACCAGAGCGTATTCACTACCTCTAGAATTTCTTCGAGATAGTCCAGAGTCCTCCGGATGTTCTCTGATTTTCTCTAATTCTCTGATCTCATGTTCTCGTTTTTTGATCAAACGAGCATACTCCTCGATTTCTCGTCTCTTCTTATCAAGAACGTCTTCGCTACAGTATATACTCCTGGAGTGTGCAATCGATTCATCCCCTCGATGGGATTTAGTCCTTCTCGTGGACTTCGATGCCGTCTCTCCATCTCTATTTCTGGAGTTGCCATGGATAGTAAGGGGGTGGCCCTTACTCGTGGTCCTTCTGTGTCCTCCTTCAGGCTTTCTCGGAGCCCCGGGTGGAGACTTATCCCCTCCTCCAATTAGCACATCCTTCGGGTCGTGTGGCGTTGCTGGCTCTACTTCCACCATGGTCGTATTTCAAAGGGAACTCTTTCGTTTCCCACAGACGGCGCCAATTGTAGGTGGATAAATTCAAGTAGTGCTTTGAACAGCACTGGAATGCAGCGGCTCCACGTGCCTCTTGAACGTAACCCTAATTCGTCAGAGAAACCCTTATCCTGCAAAACAGACAAGGAGTGAGCGCACCTTTGCCTCTCCTGGCAAAGGCCCTCCGATGCCTTTGTTAGTATTTCGTACTAATGATCAAACCCTAATTATCAGTAGGAAAGCAATAAGATTGCAGTGTATTGCGTACCTTTTACCTCTAGGCTTGCTCTGTTTATATAGACATTTGGATGCTTGGTGCCCAAGCATCCCTATTGCCATAGGATTCCCAGCTCGTATAGGAAACCCAGGATATCAAGGATTCTCGTTTCCTTTATCAATTTATGGAAAAGAGTCCTTTCAGGAGTCGAAAGGACTCTTTTCCATTACTGACCGAACATCCCATTCTCATTGGGTATCTTTCTCAGACCCTATATTCTCGGGATCTTATTCCTTAACGGAATACCACTGTTTCTGGACTCTTCCAGAATGTTCCCTCTATTTCATCATCTGACAGGACCTCTTTCCTTGTTCGGCTGTCTCATAGCCGAACAAATGGTCTGGACCAGTTACTTCACATGTAACTGGTCCTAAGGAAACAATTTGGACCATATCCCTTCTAAGGAGCTCTCCTTCTGTTCGGCATTTCTCTTGCTGAACAATGTATCTGAACAGTGGCATCACATGTCACTTTCCTTATATCTGGTCCAATAACGTCTCATGTTATTGTACCGAGAATCGTACAACCTCTCTGGACCATTGACTTCTCATATCAGTGGTCCACAGTGCGTTGACCCTTTGTTGACCGTGCTCGGGCTCATTTTGCACCTGTTCGGGAATACCTCCCTACATTTATGAAAAAAGAAAAGAAACTCAAAAGACAAAGAGAAAAGGAGATTGGCTATGGAGAATTAACAAACATTTAGGTTATGTTTGGTTGGATGGAATGAAATATATAGAATTGAGGTTGTAATGAAAGTGGAGGGAATGAGATTGAAATATCATTTTGATTCCCAAGTTGGTTGTGCTTAGGAATCTCCATTCTCATCCATAATAGAATGGTGTGGCAATAGTAGTTTATGGAGTGAAAATAGTACATTTTGGTATGGTAATATTAATTTT
Source organism: Rhododendron vialii (assembly GCF_030253575.1). Classification (NCBI taxonomy): domain Eukaryota; kingdom Viridiplantae; phylum Streptophyta; class Magnoliopsida; order Ericales; family Ericaceae; genus Rhododendron; species Rhododendron vialii. The sequence continues at coordinate 14,808,986 of NC_080558.1, forward strand.
TGGGGTGACAATAGTAATTTTTGGAGTAGAAATAGTAATTTTTAAAGTGGCAATAGTAATTTTCAGTGTGGCAATAGTGAATTTTGGAGTGGCACTAAGAGCATCTCCAATCCTTACGCTTTTTTCCACCCAAATTTGAGTAGAAATTTGAGTCAAAAGCTGAACCATATTAAATCAAGGCAACATCGAACCCACATGTTATAAAGTCAATTGAGGCAACAAACATTCCTGATTACTGAACTCACAAGATGAGTTTGGGCTTTTCTTTTGAATCGAAGCAACATATATTTTAGACCCATCAAGTAAACTTGGTCTAATATCATTTCAACACTTTTCGTCGTCGGTAGCCAGTAGCCTTCACTACAAGAAATTTGGGATCTCCCAACGTTTAGTAATGCTTGAAATTAAAAATTGTTGATATAGATGGTGTATAGTAACAGTTTGCAAAACGTTACTAGAAACAGGACTATACCGATGGTTTTCATGCAACCGTTACTAGATTACAAGACTATAGCGACGGTTTTTGATAACCGTTACTAAAAACTAGAATATAGCGACGGTTTCCAAATAACCGTTACCATAAACCGGAATATAGCGACAATTTTCATTAACCGTTAGTAGATTTTTACACCGCAAAAACCAATTTTCTTTCATACGATCGGTTTTTCAAACTCAAACAAATGATTGAGACAGTTGACGTTTTTACCATGTTGATTAAATCATTCTAGTAAAAATTTGACTCAATCGGGTTTAGAAAGCTTCTTTATCGAGACACAATTTCTTTAACAAAATGAGTTTTTTTATCCGATCAAGTGTGTAGTGCTTGACGGATTCCTAGTCCTATATTAATGGGTTGCCCCAAGCGTAGGGCCGAGACCGATGTAGCATAATACCCGGTAAGACCGAAGTCGAATCCGCTAAGGACGGTGAAGTATGTGCTGTGGAATCTCGGGTTGTAGTATTAAAATTAGCTCTTAGGTAGCCACCCCTTGTCTTTTAATTGGTTAATTAACTAATACTAACAAATAACTTGCTCAAATGATTAAAAAGAGAGGCACGGTCGTAGGGAATCCGACGATCGCTACCCAATCAGAATCCGCTCGCTTTTCAAAATTCTAAAAACGGTTAAATTTTATGAAGAATTGCATACTCTAAAGGATCTGAATCTTAAGGTTGTTGGTCCCGTACACAGCGGCGAACAGGTTTTGGTCCCCCCGTTCCCGCTCACATGAGTCCCGGCAATGCCTCGGATTCGTCCAATGGACGTAGTTTTCACTAACTAAAATTATTTAATTAAATTAATGTACGAAAAAGTTGCGAGGAATCCTAATTGGGTCGCGGCGCGCCTTTACCTAGCGACCAAACCATAGAAAAACTACTCACTCATTATTAAAAATAAAATGAATAAAATTAATCATGCTTTTTTTAACTGGAGGAAGAAAATAAACAAGAGATAACAACTAATTGAATACCAATGAACAACTTTAATTAAGAACAAAAATTGAAACGAGTTGAAAACTTCAAAAGAAAAGAGCTCCGGAAGAAAAAGAACATAAAAAAAAGCTGCTACATAATGTTCGAACCCTAAAAACGAAGTACGGAGGGAAATTTATAATAAAATCCTATTATCCAAAATTAAAGAAAAACGACGAAACAAAATTTCCTCACTAAGAACCTCGGTATCGATACTGGAATTGAGAGTATCGATACCCAACTCTCTGTTCAGTCTTTGGATCAGTTTTGCACCTCATTGTATCGATACAGGTGAGATCTGTATCGATACTATACACATTAGCGGTCAACTCTCGAGCCTTGCATGGAATTTGGCTACCCGACGCTCCAATGACATCACTCGACGCCGCACGCCTCCGCTTTGACTCCCTGGCAACGTTCAAGCCGACCTCGAGGCCACGCATTCCAACCTTGGCATTAAAACCGCCTTATTACCTACAAAAATAGTAAAAACACAAAACACAGGAAAGCACGGCATCAAGTGGTAAATGGGATAAAACGCGCCTCTAATGCACTAATTTGCCCTACTAAGGTGCTCATACATACGATATCACGCACCTATCACACCCCTAACTTGAGCGTTGCTAGTCTCGAGTAACGAATGAAAAGAAAAATGTAAAAACGAGAACTAACATTACATAAGTGGGGATACGAGGGTTATGCATGCTGTATAATAATTAGGCGGAACGAAAGATTTCCGCCTCCTCAATCACCTGCAACTCAAACACATACATACCTTGGCAAATAAAATGAAAAATGTTAGTGCTGAAAACACATGTAGAGATAAATTCCCCACGATGGCAATGTTGCTACACTCGCTCACCGGAACTCTCAAACATCCCATGAAAAAGCGTTTGGCGAACTACGTGGGATCGAAACAAAGGTCACCACGTGCCAATCAAAAAAAAATAGCACTAACAAAGAATAACAGTACAAGATAACAATCACGATTCCACAATATGTGCAACTTTAATAAATCACATGCATCGACGAGAGTTAAACAACGTGCATAAAATCTACTAAGGCCATGATAAAGCTTATAACGACCGTGGTTCCGAACAAAAGGAGAGACATGCAAAATTAGGCGGCGGCCTATAGTAGCGTAAGGTAAACTACCCAGACGGGCCGCCACCTTACCCTTAGCTACCAGCATGCACCCATTGGTGCCAACCAAACCATGTCCGACAAGAAAAATAAACATCCAAAACTAAATTATTACAGACCCAAATACTAGAAAATCAAACATAGTCCACTAACACTGAAAACATGAAATAAACACATAAAACGACACCACCACCTAGCCTCATGCATCATGGACATCCCAGCTCAATCTGAATCGCTCCCAGCAAAATCATCGCTAACTTCAAACTCTGGAAGATCAAGCTGCTGATATGGTTCTGAGGACTGTACTTCAACACGCCTATACAACCATTTGTTCTGATGCGCCAATTGCCGTTAAGTCCTCTCAACTTGACGCACCTCCTTCTTCAACTTTTGTTGGCCTTTAGCCGTAGCCACCTCAAGACAAGAAATTTTGTTCATCCAAGTGTTGACACTGGAATTCGCCGGGGGCTCAGTCAACAATGCTCCCCGCTAACCACTAGAATGGGGCGCACTCTTCCGAAGAATAGAGCTATCAATATCACCTCGCTTAATCTCATCATTCTAAAAATATTTCACTGCTAACCTTTCGGTGGCCCTATAGATAGAGGAAATCAAACACGGGAACGGCATCCGAGTGTTTGTTGCCGCATCTCTAAATTCTATGATTTTTATGAAAATGTATTGTGCCCAATCACACACCGTATCCTCCTCCATGAATGCCACCAGCATGTTCCCCATAGTTTCGGAAGACTTATTCTCGGTCGCTCGAGGATCTAGGTTATAGCATATCAACTGATTAACAAATTGAAACGACGACCTAAATTTACCGAGCCGGTGGGGGACCATTCCATTCTTCTTCTCCTCATATAGCACATAAAAAACAACATCCCGATCAAACTCCGAATTAAGGACCGGGTATTTTGTTTCCCCCGTGGGTCGACCATAAAACAAACTGGTCGCAATGATATCAAGGGTTACTCGCACATGCACCTTACCAATCCTAGAAATAATATAAGCCCTGGTATCCAAGTCAGTCCCGGACTCAGGCAATGACATATGCTTATAAAACTCCTCAACTAATTCAATGTTATAGCTAGGATTGGATTCAAACCAGAAAGACAAACCTTGTCTAATGACCGCTTGGATGACAGTATCGTCCGGTGGGAAGCTGTCCTTGATAATGTGCCTCTCCGCCTTGACATCCTTACCCTTGCATGAGGCCTCCCATGCCACCTATTCATCCCTAGCAATTTGTTCCCAGTTCTGCCTGCGTGGACAGGCCGGAACCTCCTCCGGAACGGGTTCTTGCACAAAATCTGGGTCGACCGCAGGACTGGAGGAGCCCACGCCCTTGCCTTTCTCTGCCTCCGTTAGCCTCTTTTTGGGTGCCATGTGAGTGGTGGGTTTGGTAAAAAGGTTGAAAGTTAGGGTTTTGGGTAGGAAGAGATTTGGGTTTTTTGGTTAGGTTTGAAAAGTAGTATGTTGTAGAGATGGGAGAAAAAAAGGTTTTGGTGGAGTTTGGAGAAATTTCGGTGGAGAAAAGTTAGTTTTAGGTGGAGAATGGTGAAGGTTTTGGTTATGGAGGTTTGGGGGTAGAGAGAGAGTGTGTGTGGAAGATGAGAATGGCCAAAATCGCCGGCCCTCCCCTTTTTTAGCCTTTTTTGCCGCCCTGCCGCCCCCCATTTTGTTTTTAACCAAAGCGGCCTTGGTATCGATACAGCTGGGAGCTGTATCGATACAGTTATAACTAATCAACCTCGGCTGTTTTTTTTTGTTTTTAAAATGAAGGAAACTCGGTATCGATACTGATGGAAATTGTATCAATACCAGTGGTTTTGTTCACTTTTGGCTGCTTCAGGTCTTTTTCATTTTTTTTTGTTGGTTAAGGGTTAAGGGTTCCACACACACGACACCCATCAAAAGTTCTTCAATAACACCCTCAATGACAATGATGCTCCAAATAAAACACCCATGATGCACAAAGCTAAACCCCCCAACCTGAATCCAACCCACACACCGGTTTCCTAGGTTAAAACTCAGGAACTGATTCGGACTGGTTCAAAAATGGTCAAAGGGACACATATGTGGTCTAATCATACAAGAACACCTTGTTTCATCTCCTATGCACGTTACCAACTCTTACAAATGCATGCAAAATATTGAGCTATTCAAATATGAAACAAACGCCTGCTATTTTACTCAAATGCAATGCGAGAATGGAAAAATGAAGAACATGGGAATGTTTCTCAAGATGCAAAATAAACCACGTGGGGACACCTACTCGTCGTTAACGACAACACAAAAATGTTCACGAAACGCCAAATATATGCATGAGTCTAAGTTAAACAGGCACAAAAAAATTCGGCTAATCATAATATGCTCGCCTAATTTTGAACAATCAAGCATAACAAACCTATCCCCAACAATTTAAATAATTAAAAAGTTACAAAGTTACCCTTAGCAACGCTACGAGAACGTGTACAAAGTACACTCCTCCCCCCAACTAGAAACAAGCGATGTCCCCAGAGCATGGAGACACAGCAAAAGAAAAACAAAAGGGAGAAGAAATGGACCAACGGATGGCAGCCAACCACCATGACCTCCGTGCAAGTCACCACACCCTGCACAAGACATTAGTACCGCTCAGGTTGTGGTATCCGTGCTCCCAAAACAAAATAAAAATATGCCACCAAATCTTCACACAATCAACGTGTTATACTTTTCTCTCCATCCTTCACCGGTGCACAAGGAACATGTGGCTAGACAAGACCATGATGCTAATTTTTTTTCTTTTCAATGTTCTATTTTTTTATCTTTTTGTTTTATAAAAGAAAAAAAAAACTAAATAAAAGACAAGAATTAAAGAACTACGAAATATAAGACAAATACACATAGAGTGTGTCAAAAACAACAGAACTTAGTAAAATTCTACGTTATCGACACAAAATTGCCCTTACCAACCGTAGCTGGGCACACGATCCTTATTTTAATAGCGGTGTGCGAAGCTATAAAAAGCCAAGTCAATGATGGGTACCCCTATTGCTAGGGGCCGGGTCGACTTCTCAATGAAGAGAGTGGTATGGAAAGGCTACCCATCAAAACGTAGCCATAACGGCTATACAACAAGGTCATCTGAATAAACATGATCGACCAAAACCTCATCAGGTTCACCTACTTCCACATATTCCAAAAATGATTTTTGACGCTGCCCATTAACCTTGGAAACATTGTTATTCTTGGGGTCACAAATATTGACCGAACCATTTGCATGAACCTTATGTACAACGTAGGGACCGTCCCAACGGGACCTCAACTTACCAGGAAACAGGTGGAGGCGCGAGTTATACAGTAACACTTTCTGACCAACACTTAAAATTTTGCGCTGAATATTCCTATCATGATATGCTTTAACCTTAGCCTTATAAATACTCACACTCTCATATGCGTCATACTAATCTCCTCCAGCTCACACAACTGGAGCTTCCTATGGGCACCCGCCTCAGGTAAACGCTCGTTTAGCGTCTTAATGGCCCAATAGACCTTATGCTCCATCTCAACGTGCAAGTGGCAGGCCTTACCATAAACGAGTCGGTAGGGTGAAGCACCCAACATGGTCTTGTAAGTAGTGCAGTAGGCCCACAAGGCATCGGTCAACTGAAGTGACCAATCTTTCCTATTCGGGTTTATGGTCTTCTCGAGAATCCACTTGATCTCACGATTCGCAAGCTTAGCCCGACCGTTAGTTTGAGGGTGATAAGCAGTAGACACCTTATGAAAGATGCCATACTTGCTCATCAACGCCCCAAAGGACCTATTGCAAAAGTACGTGCCTTGGTCAGAGATAATGGCACGTGGCATGCTAAATCGCGATAGAATGTTAGTCTGCAAGAACTCTAGCACGACTTTAGAATCACTAGCCCTAGTGGGGATCGCTTCAACCCACTTCGACACATAATCCACCGCCAAGAGGATGTACTCATACCTGTATGACACCAGAAAATGGGCCCATGAAATCAATGCCCCAACAATCTAAAACCTTTATCAAAAAACTGTTTTGGAGGGGCATCATATTCCGCGGGCCAACCTTGCCTAATTTCTGGCACCGATCACACAACTTGCAAAAGACGTATGCATCCTTAAAAAGAATTGGCCAAAAGAAACCACACTCATTGACCTTGGCAGCGGTCTTCTTCGCGAAGAAATGACCTCTGCAAGCCTCGGTGTGACAAAACTCTAAAATTCCCCTTTGATCAGTTTCAGGGACACACTGGCACACAATCTGGTCTGTGCAATACTTGAACACATATGGATCATCATAAATATATTACTGGACCTCTCACAAAAATCGCTGCTTCTCAGCTGTAGACCAATGGGGTGGAATCTGCCCAGTCACCAAATAATTGGCGATATCTGCAAACCATGGACATGTATTAGCAGCGAACAACTGCTCGTCAAGGAAAGTATCCATGATGGGGAGATGAGAGGTGGGGTCCTCAAACTCCAGACGAGACAGGTGGTCGGCGACTACATTCTCAACCCCTTTTTTATCCTTAATCACAAGGTGGAATTCTTGCAGCAAAAGAATCCACCGAATAAGGCTAGCCTTCGCATCTTGCTTAGTCATCAGATATTTCAAGGCCACATGATCGGAATACACCACAATCTACGAACCCACCAAGTAGGACCGAAACTTGTCTAAGGCAAACACCAACACGAACAATTCCTTCTTGGTAGTGGTGTAGTTTATTTGTGCGTCATTCAACGTCCTGCTCGCATAGTACACAACGCAGGGATCTTTCCCTCGCCGTTGCCCTAAAACTGCTTCGACAGCATAGTTGGAAGCGTCGCACATCAACTCAAAAGGCAAACTCCAATACGAAGGTTGTATGATAGGCGGAGTACTGAGACTCCGCTTCAACGTCAGGAATGCCTCTTCACACGTCTCAAACCACACAAAGGGCATGTCTTTCGACAACAAATGGCACAACGGTCAGGAGATAGCACTGAATCTCTTAATAAAACGCCGGTAGAAACCGGCGTGACTGAGGAAAGATCGAATGTCTTTAACAGACTTTGGAGTGGGAAGATTTGCGATTAAATCAATCTTCGCCTTATCTACCTCAATACCCTTGGATAAGACAATATGTGCCAAAACAATCCCTTGGGTCACCATGAAATGGCATTTCTCCCAATTAAGCACAAGCTACTTCTTCTCACACTGTTGCAAGACCTTTTCTAAATTCTTAAGGCATTCATTAAATGAATCCCCGAAAACTAAAAAGTCATCCATAAATACCTCCACGATCTTCTCTACCATGTCGCTAAATATTCCCATCATGTACCTTGAAAAGGTTCCGGGAGCGTTGCACCAGCCAAAAGGCATGCGACGGTAGGCAAACGTACCATAAGGACACGTGAAGGTGGTCTTCTCTTGATCGTCCATGGCTACCTCAATTTGATTGTAGCTAGAGTACCCATCCAAAAAGCAATAAAATGCTTGGCCAGCCACCATCTCCAGAATTTGATCAATGAATGGGAGAGGGAAATGGTCTTTCCGAGTACTCCCATTGAGCTTCTGATAATCGATGCAAACTCGCCACCCGATTTGAACACGGGTCAGCACTAGCTTGCCCTCGTCGTTCCTCACGACAGTCACTCCAGCCTTCTTAGGCACTACCTGCACCGGGCTCACCCACTCACTATGGGCTGTCATGTAAATAATTCCCGCAACTAAAAGCTTCAGCACCTAAGCCCGAACCACCTCCTTCATATTAGGGTTTAGACGACGCTGAGGTTGCCTAGAAGGCTTCACGTCCACATCTAGAAAAATGCGGTGTGTACACACCGTTGGACTAATTCCCTGTAAATCCGCTATCATCCAACTTATTGCGCCTACGTGCTCTCTCCACAAGGTAAGTAACTTGGCCTCTTGATTCTCCTCGAGGGATGAGGAGATCACTACCGAAAAAGTATCATCGCCTTTAAGGAAGGCATACTTAAGCTTGTCCGGCAAAGGCTTTAACTCTGGTTTAGGCGGCTGGACAGACGATGAGAGAGCTTTAGGATGTGGGGCGCCCAGCGGCTCAAGAACTGGGTTCCAAGCGGCGCCACACACATCCTCCACTGCAAACATCTCCATTAAACTTCCTACCTCTAGAGAATCTAAAAATGACGTCTCTTCGGCGGTTAAGGCTATCTCCAGAGGATCCATATACAACACATTATCAACATGCTCTTGCACCAGCATGTTAATCAAACTCACCTCGTATACCTCATTATCATCTTCAACTTGGCTGTCCACATTAAAAACATTCACCTCCATTTTCAAATCCCCAAATGATAATTGGACTTGTCCAATTTTGCAATTCATGATAGCATTGGAGGTGGCTAGAAAAGGACGGCCAAGGATGATAGGAATCTTCTCAAAAACCTTCGGTATTGGGCAAGTATCCAAGACAACGAAGTCGACTAGAAAAAGAAACTCGCACACTTGAGTTAAAACATCCTCCACCACTCCCTTTGGAATTCTCACACTCTGGTCAGCCAATTGTAGCGTGACTGGAGTGGCTCTTAAATTGCCTAGGCCTAGCTTTAAGTATACCGAATAGGGGAGCAACAAAACCTTATCGAATTTTTGGCCCGCGATAGTTATAGGGATGATGGGACAACCAGGGTCCTTACACTTGGTGGGGATCTCAGCCTGGAGAATGGAGCTCACTTGCCCCGTTAGAAGCACTGTGTCTTGACTCTTGGTTCTCCGTTTTGACGTGCATAGATCCTTCAAGACCTTTGCAAACTGAGGAATTGTGTCAATGGCTTCCATTAAAGAGATAGGAAACGAAACTTTCTTGAATAATTTAAGCATTTGAAAGTTCACATTGACCTTAGGTTTCGCCACCAAGCGATTTGGATATAGAGCAACGGGTGGAGTTGGAGTCGTGGGGGCTGCATGAGCAGGCACCACCACTTCAGGAGACTCTGCTTCTTTTTCCTCTTCGGGAACACTTCCCAAGTCTGGAACGACTGCTGGTGTAGCTACCGGCAGCGGGGGTGGCACCAATTTCTTCTTTGGAGGTATGTCTTTGTCAATCACCTTCCCACTTCTGAGAGTGGTGATCACCTTAGCCTCTTCCAGACTAAGATTCGGATTACTTAGGCCAGAAGAATCGCCCACATAATGAGTACCGGCGTCAATGACTTGAGGTTGAGAAGGAAACTTTCCCTTCTCCTACTGGACTTGTCCAACTGCCGTTGATAACTAGGTCAATTGGGTCCTAATGTCACCAATTGCCTGCTTGGTCTGTTCAATAAAGCTATTCTGAGTCTGTATGAGAGCCTTTATCATCTGAGATTCGGATTACTTAGGCCAGAAGAATCGCCCACATAATGAGTACCGGCGTCAATGACTTGAGGTTGAGAAGGAAACTTTCCCTTCTCCTATTGGACTTGTCCAACTGCCGTTGATAACTGGGTCAATTGGGTCCTAATGTCACCAATTGCCTGCTTGGTCTATTCAATAAAGCTATTCTGAGTCTGTATGAGAGCCTTTATCATCTCACCAGTTTGCTTATCTTGCAGGGGATAGTTAATGCCATGGGGTGGTCCAAAAGATGAAAGACCGAACCCTTAGTGTTGCTGAGACGGGTAATGGAGCTGGATGAGTGGCCTTGAGGAGGCCGAAACTGCTAGACTGACTGCTGAGGTGGTGCCTATGCACTGGGGCTTTTTGATCCCTTCAACTTAGAAGTGGGTTTTGGGCCCCTCCAGGATTGTAGGTATTTGAATACGAATCCCAATGTTGGTTAAGCGTGTTCACCTCAGCCTGATTATTATGGTATGCATCTTTAACAATGGGAAAAGCGGGGCAAGCGGTAATTAGATGCCCCGGACACTCACACAACGCACACACCTCCTCGACTCTCACCTCATTCACGTGATGGACTTGCTTAAGGTTCAAGTCCTTTAACTGTTTAGCCATTTTTTCCAGTTGAGACTTGTCATTGTGCTCTCGCATGCTCGAAGGGAAAATGCCAGACCCATTGGGTCTCTGCGCGACCATGGCCCTATCAACAAGGTCGTAAGGTTCCCAACTTCGGTTTTTCTCAGCCAACTTGTCGAGAAAGTCCCACACATCATCTGGGGACTTGTCGAGAAAATCCTCCTCCTTACAGAGGTAGTCAATTTGTTGGACCGTAGCAACATTCAAGCCCAAATAGAAAAATGACACCAACTGGTGTTTCAAGAAACCATGATGTGGTAAGGTGCTTATCCGATTCCTAGACCTAAAATAATGGGTTGTCCCAAGCGTAGGGCTGAGACCGATGTAGCACAATACCCGGTAAGACCGGAGTCGAATCCACTAAGGATGGTGAAGTGTGTGCTGTGGAACCTCGGGTTATAGAATTAAAGTTAGCTTTTAGGTAGCCACCCCTTGTCTTTTAGTTGATTAATTAACTAATACTAACAGATAATTTGCTCAAATGATTAAAAAGAGAGGCACGGTCGTAGGGAATCCGGCGCTTGCTACCCAATCATAATCCGCTCGCTTTTCAAAGTTCTAAAAAAATGACTAAATTTAGGGAGAATTGGAAACCCCGAAGAATGCGAATCCTAAGGTTGCCGGTCCCGTACACAGCGGCGAAATGGTTTTGGTCCCCCATTCCCACTCACATGAGCCCTGGCAATGCCTTGGATTCGTCCAACGGACGTAGTTTTCACCAACTAAATTATTTAATTAAATTAATGTGCAGAAAAATTTACGAGACGAATCCTAATTGGGTCGTGGTGCGCCTTTACCCAGCGACCATCCCTCAGAAAAACTACTCACTCATTATTAAAAATTAAAGGAAAGAAAAAGAAACCTTAACTTCCATCATGTTTGAAATCTAATTTAAACAAGAGATTAAAACTAAGTTAAGATCTACGAGCAACTTTAATTAAGAACGAAACGTAATATTCCCTCCGTCCCTTTTTTTGTGTCCAGTATTCCATTTTGGGATGTCCCTTAATAAGTGTCCATTTTTTAAAGTTAGGGGGGGTAAAAGTTGGTGTATGGTCTATTTTGTCCCTAAAAGTAGATTTTATTTTGAAAAGTTAGTGAGTAAAGTGTAATGATGATGGGTAAGTAGGGAAAGTGGAGGAAAAAGTTGATGTGAAAGGTGTAATGATGATGTCTTTTTAATAAGTTGGAGTTACGAAGCAGGACACTTAAAAAGGGACGGAGGTAGTACGAGTTACCGGAAGATGAGTTCTTGAATAAAACTTGAAAACTTCAAAGGAAAGAGCTTTGGAAAGAAAAGAACGTAAAAAGAAAGCTGCTAAAATAATATCTACCCCAAAAACAAAGTTCTCCGGGGTATTTATAGGAAAACCCCTATATTCGGAATTAAAAAACAATTAAACAATCATTATTTTCGTTGCGGCCGTCGGTATCGATACTTAACATTGGGGTATCGATACAAATATGTCTGTTCAGTCTTTGACCAATTTTTGCACCACTTTGTATCGATACGGGGGATACGTGTATCGATACCGCTAAGCATAACTGCTAGCTTTCCATCCTTGCGTGGGTTTTGACCACCCGATATGCAAAAGACGTCACTCGACGTCTACGCCTCCGCTTTAGCATCCCGACAACGTATGAACCTTGGCGCTAAATCCGCCTTATTACTTATGAAAATATCATAAACACAAAACCAAAGCAAAGCACGGCATCAAGTGGAAAATAGAATAAAACGCGCCTTTAATGCGCTAAATCGCCCTACTTAGGCGCTCATATCCAAGATATCATGCGCCTATCACAAGGATAACAGCAAGTCCTTGAACCGTTCCCAGCACCTTAAAATTGACTCTCCGTCTTTCTGCTTATATGACTGAATTTGGCGAGTCAGATACTTCGATTTACTCTCCGAGAAATACTTCTTGTAAAATAGATCTCAGACAGCAGCCCATGTCGTGAGAGATTGTGGCTTCTGCATTCGCAGCCACTTATCTGCATACTCCTTGAGTGAGGCTGGGAAAAGCTTAAGGCAAGCATTCTCTCATTGAGGAGTGGTGGCAAGGGTGCGCACCAACCCCATGAAATAAGGGATGTGCTCATACGGATCCTCGTTCTCCTTCCCATAAAACAGGGGAAGGACATTATACGTACCAGGCTTTATGGTGAAAGCATTACGTGCTTCCACCATCTCGGTCTGCAGAACTATTGGACCGAGAGAAGTGGTCCTCTCAAGATGCATGTGATCACGCATCGACATTGGTGGCTCTACCATCGGTGACTCGATTATTAAATCAACGAAAAGGCCACCGATATCAAACGAATCACCACTAAAAGACTCTTCCTCCACGGTTACTCTCAGAACTCTCTCAATGGCTGACGCTTGGTATTGTCTCGATAGTACTTAAGCTTTAGAGGTGATTGCTTTCCTACGATAGAGGATTGATTACCTCTACCTATGTTAACTCGAAACTACAGAAACTAAAAAGAAAATAAAATCAAAATAACTACCCGAATTCTTAACACACGTTACCGTCCCTGGCAACGGCGCCAAAAATGCTTAACGGATTCCTAGTCCTAAATTATTGGGTTGCCGCAAGCGTAGGGCTGAGACCGATGTAGTACAATACTCGGTAAGACCGGAGTCGAATCCACTAAGGATGGTGAAGTGTATGCTGTGGAACCTCGGGTTGTAGTATTAAAATTAGCTCTTAGGTAGCCACTCCTTGTCTTTTAGTTGATTAATTAACTAATACTAACAAATAACTTGCTCAAATGATTAAAAAGAGAGACATAGTCGTAGGGAATCCGGCGATCGCTATCCAATCAGAATCCGCTCGCTTTTCAAAGTTCTAAAAATGGTTAAATTTTAGGGAGAATTGGATACACCGAAGGATCCGAATCCCTTCGGTTGTCGGTCCCGTACACAGTGGCGAACAGGTTTTGGTCCTCCATTCCTGCTCACATGAGTCCTGGCAATGCCTCGGATTCGTCCAACAGACATAGTTTTTACCAACTAAAATTATTTAATTATATTAATATACGAAAAAGTTGCGAGGAATTCTAATTGGGTCGCGGCGCGCCTTTACCCAGCGACCAAACCTCATAAAAACTACTTACTCATTATTAAAAATAAAATGAATAAAATCCTAGAATTAATCATGCTTTTTTTACTGGAGAAAGAAAATAAACGAAAGATAACAACTAATTGAATACCAACAAACAACTTTAATTAAAAACAAAAATTGAAACGAGTAACCAAAAGGTGTGTTCTTGAACAAAACTTGAAAACTTCAAATGAAAAGAGCTCTGGAAGAAAAAGAACATAAGAAAAAGCTGATACGTAATATTTAACTTTTAAAAATGAAGTACAGAGGGGGATTTATAAAAAAATCCTATTATCCAGAATTAAAGAAAAACGACGAAACAAAATTTCCTCACTAAGAACCTCGGTATCGATATTGGAATTGAGAGTATCGATACCCAACTCTTTGTTCAGTCTCTGGATCAGTTTTGCACCTCATTGTATCAATACAGGTGAGATCTGTATTGATACCGTATGCATTAGCGGTCAACTCTTGAGCCTTGCATGGAATTTGGCCACCTGACGCTCCAATGACGTCACCCGACGCCACACGCCTCCGCTTTGACTCCCTGACGACATTCAAGCCGACCTTGAGGCCACGCATTCCAACCTTGGCGCTAAAACTGCCTTATTACCTACAAAAATAGTAAAACCACAAAACACAGAAAAACACGACATTAAGTGGTAAATGGGATAAAACGCGCATCTAATACGCTAATTTGCCCTACTAAGGTGCTCATACCTACGATATCACGTGGCTATCATGTAGTATACCTGATTAACTTCATTTTTGGTACGAATGATGTACAAATGAAGTACTCGTTAATATGAAAAAGATAGGCGGTTCCAATCGGTAAGAAAATGACTTAGGTGGGGGTCGGATCTTACAATCTAATACTTTAATGTCTCGGGATGCATCAAATTGTGGTCCGATCAGGCGATCGCTGCTATCCGACGATCTTCAATGTTGGTGACAGTGACAGAATTAGTGAGACGTGAAATCCCAACAGTTTAGATTGACGATTGTAAAAATTGAGTTTGTAATTACATTTAAAATATATACGTTCAACAAACTACGTCTTGTGTTGTACTTGAATGTACAGTAGCCACTCGACCACGACACAACCGTGATGATCGAGACCATTGATTTTGTGTTTCTTGTTGATTAAATCATTCTCTTAAAAATTTAGTTTGATCGAGTTTAGAAAACTTCTTTATTGAGATAAAAATTTCATTAATAAAATAAATTTTTTTGCTCGATCAAGTGTGTAACGATACCCAATTAATTTCATTCTTAGTTCGAAGGATGTACTCTTTACTATGTAAAAAGTAGATGGTTCCAATCTGAAAAAAGAAGATATTAGTAGGTGTTTGCATGTATACACTATAAGAAAAATGAAATTTGGTGACAAAAAAGTAGCGATGAAATTTAATTTCGTCACTAAATGAGTATATTTGGCGACGAAAAAATAAATTCGTTGTTGTTTTGACAACTTCTGTGACAAAATAATTGTCACCAATTATACCTATTTAGCAACGAAAAAATATTTTCGTCACCAAAGGTACCCATTGGCGACGATATATATTTTTTGTTGCAAAAAGCCTAAAAAAGGTGACAAAATTGTTTTTCATCACCAAAGATAATAATCATTTGGTGACAAAATATATTTCGTCGCCAAATGGGACCAATTTAGTAACGAAATATTTTTTTGTCACCAAATGCTTAACTTTGGTGATGAAAAATAATTTTATCACCATTTTAATGCTTTCGGCGACGAAAAAATATATTTTGTCGTCAAATGAGTACCTTTGGTGATGAAATTTATGAATTGCGTTTTGTCACTAAATATATTTTGGACATAACTCTTTACTAAGAATTCCGATTGAGATAAATTCAAATTGGGATTGAACAATAACTCAATGCCTACAACTTTCATGTTTATCAAAATTGCTAATTTTAATATTTAAAGGTTCAAAACTATATTTGAAATATATTTTCATGTTAAACATGTATGTTATATATATTAGATATTTCAAACGTATACTGAAAAGTGTATATGGTCAAATTGGTCGAAACTTGCGTGAAAAACTCAGGGGACTCAGATTCAAAACCCAGTAGGAGCAAGAAAGAGGGATTTTTTTTCCATATGAAAACGTCTTTTGCAACAAAATTTTTTGTCACCGGTTTCTTATATTGGTGACAATCCAAATTTTTTCGTCGCCAAAAGGAATAATTGATGACAAATTTTGTCATTAAAAGCACAATAGGCGAGGAAAAAAAATTTCATCACCAATTATTCACTTTTTGGTTACAAAATATTTTGTCATCAAAAGGCACTATATGTGACGAAAAATAAATTTCATCACCAAATAAGAATTCTCGACAACCTTTAGTTGACAAATTTTTTTTTGTCACCTATATTATTTGTGACGAAAAACATGCAATTTGTAATGATTTTTATTCGTCATCCACTATAATTTTTATTGTAGTGATAGTATAAACCGAATTTAAAAAATTGGATTAAGAAAATTTTGGTTACTATAGTATAATTATTAGTAGGTGCTTCAAGCAACACAAGTACTTTGTTAGCTTAGTAGGCGCACGCGCGCAAGTGCAGGAGGTCCTGGGTTCGATTCCCAAGAGGAGCAATATTTGTTGCACTACAACGTGGGTGCGCCACACGGTTATAAGCGTTGCTAAAGCAATATTTGTTGCGCTGCCACGTGGGCGCGCCACACGGATATAACCGTCGCTAAAGAAAACATTATTAATTTTTTTTGTACCAATGCTCGTCAAAACCGTCGCTATACCTCTACAACGATGGATATCTTTGTTGCACTGCCACATGGGCGTGCCACACGGTTATAAGCGTCACTAAAGCAATATTTGTTGCCCTGCCACGTGAGCGCGCCACACGGTTATAAGCGTTGCTAAAGAAAACGTTAATAAAAAAAATTTGTACCAACGCTCGTCAAAACCGTCGCTATACCTCTACGGCAGCAGATATCTTGCGATGCTTTGGCCGACAGTTGGTGAACCGTTGATATAGCCTTTAGCGACTGTTTTTGTGTTCTTTAGTGACGCTTTTGACCATTGCTAGATCCCGATTTTCTTGTAATGCCTCTACTAGGAACCACTTTTTTTTTCATCGAAATGCTAACTTTCAAAGTTACATCTCTCAAGTGATCAGTAGTCTTTATACCTACTAGGAATCACTATTTTATATTCACATGACTAGTAGTCTAAACACTTACTAACCATCGTGTGTTTTTACTTCTATTTTCCATTCACATAACTAGTAGTCTACACAACAGTATAAAAACGAGAGATAACCACTTTTTATACTACCTAGTATATAATGCTCCAAACTTTAAACCAACAGTTCACTCCATCACTTCTTCACTCCACGCCCCATTGCCAAGAAATAATTGTTTCTGGTTTCCCAAATGTTACAGAAAACAAGTTTTGTGGACAATGATTTTAAATTCAGTAATAATAATTATTTTTCCCCAGCAAACAGGAACGTGTTTGACACGATACTTTAAAAGGTTACAAATTTCTTGATCACCAATTAATTCAATTATATATAGATGAACCCAAAAACAGTAACTTTGAAACTGATTCTAGTCAAATATCAATATTTCACTACCAATAAACAAATCTCCCACGTTACCAAACCTTGTTCAGTTTGGTATTTGGGTTTAAGACTTTCTCTCGGCGTACGGTTCTTAATAAATTTTCTCAATCATTACTCTCATTTCTCTCTATCTCTCTCCACTCAAAATCCAAATAGTTACCAAAACGAACAAGGTCCCATTCTCTGTCCTTTCACTTAATTTTCCATCAAACAAAACAAAAGAGAAATAAGTAACTTGCTCCCACCACATTACAAATACCAAATTCAATGATATCATTAGAACATCCACAATGGTATAATCAAAAACCAAAAGCTTGCTACGTTAGCAACATTTGCACAAGAAAGAACTCATATTGGAATAACCAAACTTAGCAACTCATCAAATTTTGGCTATTGAATAATCAAAACTAGCCACTTTTTGTCAATAACCAAATTTAGTTGTTATCACATTTTCTCAATCAAGTACACCATCATTACACAAAAACATTTTCTCTCTCTTTCATTTTTCAACATGTTTCTAAGAAAAATACTTTTTTTTTTAAGTTTTTTATTTTTATTTTTTCAAAAACTGTTTTTTATTAAAACTTTTTTCACAAATTTTTTTTTTGCAAAAACAATTTATTTCAAAATAGTTTTTTTTTATTAAAACTTTTTTTTTCAAAACTGTTTTCGAAAATTTGTTTTTTATGTCACAATTTTTAGATTTTTATAAGTTGAAAAAATGATGTGGTAAGTTTTGGTTATTCAATTTTGATTGTACCATTGTGGACCTCTACATTGCAAACCTTAGCAACCCTTTAAATGCATAACTGAAAGATAATGTGACAACTTTTGATTATTGACTTTTGGTTATTCGACTGTGGATGCTCTTAATGCCAAAAACAATTTCTTACTTGCTGAAACATTTTCACATATGCCAGGTTTTGAAAGAAATTAAGTTCTACATAAATTTGCTTTTCCGATTTCCCTTCATTTGAAACACTAAAAGCTGTTGCAAAAAAAAAAAACTGTTGCCCCCGGCAACAATGTAAAACTGTCTCAAAGTGTCAAACCTAGCAATGATTTAAAATGGTTTGTAACAGTTAACAAAATAAAACATGGATTAAATTGGTTCCATTCAAATTAAAAGAACCGTTTTCTGATGATTAATTTGTTTCCCTTCCATGCACAACGAAATATAACACCAACATAGTAGCAGGGATCTAATAAAACAAAATACCAACAAAAAAAATTATTGAACTCTCAATATATAATTATTGAACTCCTGGGATGGGGAGATCTTTAATTCCCATTCCATTCAAACTGTAAACTATACGATCGACTTCACAACACCAGCAACAATGTCCTTCACAAACGCTCCCACCACCGCATACTCTTCCGACGCTCTGACGTAACTTTTGCACCTCAACAGCTGCGGGAAAAACAGCCAATACCCGGTAACCATCACGAATCCGAGGGTCATTGGTGTTGAGATCAGCCGAGGCAACCGCCACCTGTCCGAAACCACCTTCTTGATCCAAATCTCCGCCACCACGCACGCCCCGTGGAGAAGAAAGAACCGTGTGACCTCCCACGTTGGCTGCAAGCGGCCGATATAGTAGAATATAATCTCGTGCATCAGGGCCGAGACTACGAACGTGCACATGACGGCCGGAAGCGAAGCCCACTTCCGGCCTATGACCTGTGACGATACGCACAGCGCCGGCTCGTATACGGTGGAACGCAGGGTTCGGGACGCGACAAGGTTCCATCTCCTACCCCAGAAGTTCTGGACAGAGGTCGAGAGGTACGGCTTGTCGAATGGCGGCTCGAGCTCTAACCCGAATAGGGCTCGAGCGGCGGCTGCAGCAATGGTTAGTACGATTTTCAACATGAAGTAGGTGTGGAAGCAGTAACTGACCAACATGACCTTTGGGTGTATGTGGTCACTATACTTGTAAACATGCCAAGACAAAGCTAGAAAAACAACCTTTATAGCATCATTCCAAATCGATGTGTTTCCATTATGTGTGATTATGGGATATGGGTTTTCTCTATTATGCCCTTTTGGAGGTGGGTTTTGGCTATGGTGGCAATCTTGATCTAATGGATATGGGTTGTCTCTATTTTGAGATGTCAGTGAATTTTCTTGATTTGCATGGGATTTTGGAGGTGGGTCTTGTTGGATCCTGATAGGGAAACAGGCAATAGCAATGAAATGAGGCAGAGAGAGAGAAGGGTGGGAGAGAGGACCTTTGCCAAAGGCAAGAAGGAGGAGTTTGAAATTGGAAAGCCAGGCTATGGCGAAAGCGGTGGGGCCGCAAAGGTTGACGGAGTGAAGTTTGAGAGGAAGGGCAAAGAAGAGAGAGACAATAGGGATGATTGAGAGAAGCCTGGGCATACCTTTTGAGATGAACTTGGCTGAAAAATAGCAGTAGCATAGAGAAACAACTACTGAAATCCATACCTTGATGAAGTTGCTGATCTCTCTCTCTAAGGTGTAGCTTGGATAGTAGATCTCACCCTCCATCTCTCTCTCTCTCTCTCTCTCTCAAATGTTTTGGCTCTTTTTTTTCTTACAGTAGGTTAAAAGAATTATACTATACTAAGTCACTTTCCAATTCTTCAACTTCTTTTCCAAGTGATTGAGGAAGTAAACACCTTTTGAACGCTACTTTGGTTCACAATTTACTCCTTCAAACATGAAAACGACATTGGCGGATGCTCAAAGCTAGAATATATTTTTCTAACACATATGTCTTGGTCGTGTCTTGCAGATAAGGAGGGCTAGGAACGTGAACCTTGAGTTAGATATTCTTGTGAGAATGATGATCCTAATTGAATTGCAGCGAAAACCTCACCTGCACACGGGGAATATAAGCAACATATATACAAATTGCACCCAAAATACTACTATGAATCTTTGAAAGTAAATAGGACGTACTTCTTGTTCTACGAAGAATATTGAAGCTCGAAGAACGTGTTCTAGATCTCTCACGTTAGTCCAACTGGAAAACTCTATATTCATGTTAACCGAAGAAGAAAATGCAAGAACGACGCAAATTAATTATTTTCTGTAGGTACAACAATTGAACCAGAAGACAAAAGGAAACATATATTTTTTTGAACGGCGAAACAAAAAATTTTATTGAAGAAAAAGGATTACAAAACGAGCTCTTGTTGGCAAGAAGTCAACAAAGAAAAACCCCAATGGAAGGTCTAAACAAGTATAAATATAACAATAAAGCCCATAAAAAACACATAACTCAATACAACAAGAAACCCAAGATGCCGAAATAGCCCAAGAACTAAAAGGCATAGCCTATAGACAACATAGGCCAAGCCGGATACCAACTCATAGACAACATAGGCCAGCCTAACCCATGGGATAGAGCCCACACCTGTTGGGCCGAAGCCCGCACCCTATGGGCCTCAAAGCCCATATTACAAACAATTCAGCACAAGAAAACCCTTAGGCGCCTCAACTTCCTACCACCGTCGCCTTCAACCTGCCACAACAGCGTTCCTCCCTTCACTATCACCATCCACGACCACCTGAGAAGACGGGCCGCGCACTGCCACTGCCGTCATTGGAACCCAAGGAACTGAGCTCCTGTTGCTGCCCATAAGAACGGCCCGACTGCCCCACATCAAGATGCCCCTCCACATTCAACCACCTCCAAAAGCCCACCAATGAGTCACATCTAGTAGCCATCACCTTCGTTCGGCCCAAACACGATCACCACAACCACCCAAAGCGACTTGAAAAAAAAACACAAAAAAAACACTAAACCACCTGCCGACGAACCTATGTGTTTCCCACTTTTCCGCCAGGTAGGCGTGAGCGGAAAATTCAATGGCGTATGCGGTGTGAGTGCGGTGAGAGTTCTTCGTTGGATGCAATGGTACAGGACTGCGTGCTTATATTTTCTTCAATTTGACCCCCAAAGGTCTGAGCAGAAGGATCATCACGCCCACCATTTTGGGATTTATGCTGTTCGGGCAGGTCTGAAGACATAATATGTGAATAGCCTTGTAACTTGGCATTAAAGAGACGGTTTACCTCATGATGTAATTGGCGATCTTTGTTTTCAAGCTTGTCAACTTCGTCTTCAAGCCTTTGAATTGCATCATTGTAGGAGTTTAGTGCGCGCATCATGAAACCAATCCTGTGTAGGTTTGAGTCGACGCCTCTCACAATCAAGGCGGTAGATTTCGTCTTCAAGCTCGTCGACTTTATCATCGTGCCAACGAATTTCTTCATTAAGACGCCGAATTTCAACATCCAATTCAACGTATTGAATTGACATGTCAGTGAATCGGCGTGATACCCTTTGAAACGATTGGGGTCCCACTGGACGTGCCAAAAGATGTTTCCCACTTTTCCGCCAGGTAGGCGTGAGCGAAAAATCCAATGGCGTATGCGGTGTGAGTGCGGGCGTGCCAGGACTTGTCATCGTCCAACGTATGGAAGGCGTGAGTGCGCCTCGATCTGACTTTGTATGTAATGCGACTGCGTGTGACCCAAAGGGTTCGGCCACAAAGAGGTTCGTGGTTTTGCCACAACAATAGTGGACTTATAATTTCCCAACCGTGTGAGAAAAAGTAGAGAACATCGTAGAATAACTTTATTATATCATCATAATAAAGTTAGGAATACAAGAGAGATATGAATAACTTTATTATGTAGTAATAATAAAGTTGGGGTCCAAGAGAGATAGAAATGGGAGAGAAATGAGATAATTGCTTCGCTGGGAAGGCTTTGGTTTAAGCGTTGAGCTTGATTGGTGTGTGGACCCATTTTCCGTCTTCGATTATGCTATTTATAGGCTCCAAGGTTGTGCAGAAAAAAGTAAAGAAGCAGCCCGTATTGTGGAAGAGTGGCCGAATAAATTCAGATCATGGGGAATGGGCTTCTTGTATGTTGACATGTGTCCCATGTTTTGGCAAAATAACTTCCATCCTTTGCTCTTTAGATGCCAAGTGTCCACAATTACTTGTAACTTCCACGTAAAAACTCAACTGCTACTGCATCGTGGGCCACTCCACTTTCTTTTTCTTGTAAATCATGGGGTAATGGGAACCCATTACTTGTTTTCCTTCTGTTGCACGTGTAAACCAAGCATAACAGAGCCATTTTGACAAAGTCAAATGGCTTTCCACTTTGATTCTAGAAGAATTCCATAACTGCTCCAATTAGGATTTCCTCTGGTAACCGAAAATAAAACATGAGCCAAGTTTCAAGACTAAAATTAATCGGGTCTTGCTCCAAATCACAAAATTAATGTGACCCATTAATTTTTTAGCTCGAGCAACTCATAAATATCGGCCCAATTTAATCGAATTTCAATTAAATGGCCTTCCAGCACTAGTCCAAGATTTGGTGCCAAAAACGGGTGTAAACAATGCCCCCCTATGCCTTGATTCTTTACTTTTAGGATCAAGGCATGTATAAAAAAGAAAACTGTTTTTGGCATCCAATCAGCCCTTTATTGTAGCATATCTTCTTTTGTTTGCCTTGTCTATGGACTTAGTAGGCATTAGGCATTTTCCATGATTCCTTCAGACATTTGACCAAATTCTTTGATTTCAAACCTTGGAAGGAGTCTGCCAGTTGTCTTTGGACAGGCCTTTCAAAAGCCTCTCTTAGAGATAAATGCCTCATTCTGCATCCTTCAGGACTTCTTAGAGTGATATGATGATGCTCGCACCTTTTATCAGGCCTCATATTGGAAGGACTGAACCTCCACTTTGAGCGCTCATAATAATGATTCAGTCCTATGGGAAAGGTCTGAACTTCTGTTTGAATTGCTTATAATATTGGCTCGAGCCTAGACAAAGAGCTCAAAAGGCCTTCAAACCTATAGCAAAATACCAATAGAGTCCTGCGTCCAGGCCTGGTTGTATAGAAATAATAGAACTTCGAAAAGGCCTAGAAAGGACTGAAAATATATTTGAAGGTCTGAACCTCTGCTTTGAACTTTCAGGCATGTTTAATGAAATAAAAGGCCTCCACCTCTGCAAAAAAGGCCTAGTAAAACTCTGATAGGGCCTACTTAAGGACTGATAGGCCATGGCCGAACATTATAGAGGTGCTAGTTCGGCCCATGAAGGACTCTTCTTTGTTATTAGCCCTTCTTGACACCACTTTGGCGTTTTTGTGTAAGCCAAGTAAACAACACTCGCTTTTGATGTGCCCCACAAATCAACGTGGGCGCAATTCTACACATTTTAGGCCTAAAATTGGCCTAAGCTGATAATGCCTTTTGGCAGTTTGGACAATGCCAAAAAGGCCTTCATGAACCGGGGGAGGAGGGGGATATCCAATTACAAATGAATCAAGATCAAGTCCTGGAGTGTCGTCGCTTTCTTCCTCTTCATTCAATTCCTGCTGTTCTGGAATGGGTGCAACTTGTAATTCAGTCCTGCCCATAGGGCTGATGGCAGGTCTGGATCGTTCATGATTTGTATCTATTATCTGCTCACTGCTCAGGACTGAATCTAGACGTGGTAACTCTTCAGACACTTGAGAAAGTTCTTGAGAGAAGAGAATGGGTTGATCTTGCCTCATAATAGGACTTTGCATGTGCTCGCTCCTCCCAGGTCTGAGATCATGTTCCCCTTGCGTTGAAGCAGACCTATCTCCTTGCTCCTTTAGGCATGGAAAGAGCTTACCATCCAAAAGTTTTTGGAAAACTCTTGAATGTTGTCTGTTGCACTCAAATCTGAGACTGTTGCCTTGATCATTTTGATGTTTATCATCCAGACCTTGCCGCTGTTCGGGAATCTTCAAAGGACTGAGCTGAGAACATTGCTCCCCGAGTTCAAGTCCTTGGCCTTCTTGCCCCCCGAGTGTAGGATTTTTAGAAGCTAAGGGCCAAGAGAAACCTGGAAGTCTAATGTGCTTGTTGGGAGCTTGTTGAGACTCTTGGCCCCCGAGTTCAAGTCCTTGGCCTCCTTGCCCCCCAAGTGTAGGGCTTTCAGCAGTTAAGGACTGAGAGAAACCTGAAGACCTGAAGTGCTTGCTAGAAACTTGTTTAGACACATTTAGGCCTAAAGTTTGGCCTAAAGTGCTAAATTGTGATAACAGTGGTGGCGTAGGAGTTGACTTCATATATTCGATGGTGTTTTTGAAATTTATTACCCATTTTTCAATCTCACGCAAAGATGCATGCAAGGGATCTATGAACTCCTGTGAGAGTTCTTCGTTGGATGCAACGGTACAGGACTGAGTGCTTATATTTTCTTCAATTTGACCCCCAAAGGTCTGAGCAGAAGGATCATCAAGCCCACCATTTTGGGATTTATGCTGTTCGGGCAGGTCTGAAGACATAACATGTGAATAGTCTTGTAACTTGGCATTAAAGAGACGGTTTACCTCATGATGTAATTGGCGATCTTTGTTTTCAAGCTTGTCAACTTCGTCTTCAAGCCTTTGAATTGCATCATTGTAGGAGTTTAGTGCATCATGAAACCAATCTTGTGTAGGTTTGAGTCGACGCCTCTCACAATCAAGGCAGTAGATTTCGTCTTCAAGCTCATCAACTTTATCATCGCGCCAACGAATTTCTTCATTAAGACGCCGAATTTCAACATCCAATTCAACGTATTGAATTGACATGTCAGTGAATCGGTGTGATACCCTTTGAAACGATTGGGGTCCCACTGGGCATGCCAAAAGATGTTTCCCACTTTTCCGCCAGGTAGGCGTGAGCGGAAAATCCAATGGCGTATACGATGTGAGTGCGGGCGTGCCAGGACTTGTCATCATCCAACGTATGGAAGGCGTGAGTGCGCCTCGATCTGACTTCGTATGTAATGCGACTGCGTGTGACCCAAAGGGTGAGGCCACAAAGAGGTTAGTGGTTTTGCCACAACGATAGTGGACTTATAATTTCCCAACCGTGTGAGAAAAAATAGAGAACATCGTAGAATAACTTTATTATATCGTAATAATAAAGTTGGGGATACAAGAGAGATATGAATAACTTTATTATGTAGTAATAATAAAGTTGGGGTACAAGAGAGATAAAAATGGGAGAGAAATGAGATAATTGCTTCGCTGGGAAGGCTTTGATTTAAGCGTTGAGCTTGATTGGTGTGTGGACCCATTTTCCGTCTTCGATTCTACTATTTATAGGCTCCAAGGTTATGCAGAAAAAAGTAAAGAAGCAGCCCGTATTGTGGAAGAGTGGCCGAATAAATTGAGATCATGGGGAATGGGCTTCTTGTATGTTGACATGTGTCCCATGTTTTGGCAAAATAACTTCCATCCTTTGTTCTTTAGATGCCAAGTGTCCACAATTACTTGTAACTTCCACGTAAAAACTCAACTGCTACTGCATCGTGGGCCACTCCACTTTCTTTTTCTTGTAAATCATATGGGGTAATGGGAACCCATTACTTGTTTTCCTTCTGTTGCACGTGTAAACCAAGCATAACAGAGCCATTTTGACAAAGTCAAATGGCTTTCCACTTTGATTCTAGAAGAATTCCATAACTGCTCCAATTAGGATTTCCTCTGGTAACCGAAAAATAAAACATGAGCCAAGTTTCAAGACTAAAATTAATCGGGTCTTGCTCCAAATCACAAAATTAATGTGACCCATTAATTTGTTAGCTCGAGCAACTCATAAATATCGGTCCAATTTAATCGAATTTCAATTAAATGGCCTTCCAGCGCTAGTCCAAGATTTGGTGCCAAAAACGGGTGTAAACGCTATGCCACCATCCCCGCCATGCCGCCACCCTAGAAAACCAGGCACCACCAACCACAACCCTAGCCGAGTGCAGGCGGCACAAAGATCACCCACCGCAGACGACCAAACCCCTAAAACTTGACCTCACCAAGACCACCAGACCCCGACGAAGACATTGCTGCTGATATCTGCCGCCACACACCGCCATTGTGAAAACTCCCATTAAAGCTTGAGCGAACAATTGCCCCAGGTCCGCGGCCAGCCCATCAAGCCAAACGTGAGCCCCCATCGCTGATAAGCCTAACCCGATTCACTTAGGAGTGAACGGGGTAGGAGCCACATCATCTCGCCCCCCAAGCCCCACAACCACGTCACGCGGTTAAGCATACCGGCGACACCAAGTGAGGAAGCCAGCAACTGTCCAGAGGAGAGGGGGCTAAGTGGGTAATAGGAGACGACAGTGGAAAGAATGGCAAGAGAAGAGATCCAACAAGTGAGGAAAAGAAGGGGAAAAAGAAAAAGAGGAATGGGGAAAAAGGCGGAGCCTAGGGGAGGAGGAAGAGGTAGCGTCCCAGCCAGGCGGTGGGAACCCTAAACAGTTTAAGAGAGAGAGAGAGAGAGAGAGAGAGAGAGAGAGAGAGAGAGTTCAAAGGCCAGGACTTGTGGAGATTAAGACAAAAGGAAACATATCGAAGAGTATGATATTGAGGATTCCAGAATTGAAGCTCCATTTTCAAATCAATGACAATTGAGTCACCAAAGCCATAAATCTAGAATTAAACTAATCACTTATCAACCTAATCGAAGGCCACCCATGCAAGTATCACTGAGAATGTAATGAAACTATGATAATTTGACTCCCATTTCAATGGAACGACAACAAATTGACTCCCATTTCAATGGATAATGTTATTAAAGACAAATCAACATATATATTTATATTTCCTAAAAAGAAAAGAAAAAGAACAAGTCATACTAATGTTGGTTTAGCCAGCATACCCAAAACAAAACAACCAATCAAATGGTAGAGCTCAAATGTAAGAAATCACCAAAACCCCCACTTCTCACATGTCGTGGGAGAGAGAACGGTGAAGGTTTTGATGTACGTGGGACTGCAGTGTCTGTGTGCTAAGAAGATGAGCATGTGAGGAGAAATTTCTTGCATGAGAGAATTCAGAAGGACCAGATAATAACTTCACCCCAAATACACACAAATACTCAAGGAGCTATCTATGGAGAACTGCCTATGCTGAAATATGCTGCTTTTGGTTGCTGTCAAATTTGGATGCTACTGGATACTAAAAGGGAGGTTTCTACTGCTACAACTAAAATCACCAAGTAACATGATAAGGTTTTACTTGGCTGCTACTTTGGAATTCTATCTTTTTGCGGCTACCCTTAGATGCCGAACATGGTGAAGCTGCTGCTATTTGAGCTGGTAATATTGCTTGGCTGACACTTTGGTATGATGGTGAATAGTTGCTCAATCATGGAGTGTAATGGTGGACAACTCCATTGCCTGGAATGCTCTTAATCAACTTGATATGAAATGTTTTTGTGGACACCTCAATTTGAACCTCTTGAAATTTCTTAATTTGTGGCTTAGTGGCCCCTGATGATGAATTTGGATTAATACAAGCCACGGTTGCAATTGAATCTTGCTTCTTGGACTTTCAAAAATCAAAATCAATTTGATAAAATCAATCCCAAGCGCTCTAGACCATTCCTAAGCGCTCAAAACCTGCTTCCAAAAACCCAAATTCCCCTCACTTCCGAGCGCTCAGAAGTGATTTTCCCAAGCACTCAGAACCATTCCAGAGCGCTCAAGTCAATTGTTTTTCCATCAAAACTTTAACTTTCAGCTTTTTTAAGGAGCACATGGCAATATTTCTTTAGATTATTCGGTCTTGCTACAGTGATTTATACCAGGGAAATCACAAGACCAAATGATGCTGTTTTATTCCCTCCCAAAATAAAATATTTTATTTTCTATTTAAATTTCAAAATTCAAAACCATTTTTCCATGGCCTATAAATAGCAGCCCGTACTGCATTTAGGGCACCACGAAAATTTGGCAACCTTACTCTCTGGTTTTCAAAGGAAAAATTCCCTTTTGCAAAGGAAATCTTCTTTTTCAAGTTTCGCCCAAAATCAAAACTATTTCAAGCACTTCAAGGAAAATTCAGAAAGCCTAGAAATCATACTCAGCCCTGGTTTCTTGAATTTTCTCACTTCCTTCCATCTTCACAATCCGTCCAAGAAGCAAGGTTCTATTGAAAAGGTAGATTTCTCCTATCTTTTTTTAACTAAAAAAGCTATTTTTCTTCTGAGGGAGGTCATTCAGCCTACTCTAGTCCTTCATGCTGGATGTGTGGCTAAATGGCCTTTACTATAAAGCGAGTGTAAAAAAGTTGCAAACAAAATTTTCAAATAAGCTCCGTGGGACTCTCGAGCGCTTAGGAATGATCCCAAGTGCTCAGGAGTAGTTTCTCTTATTTTTTTCTATTGAATTTCCAAGGAAAGTGAATGTCTCATGGACCCGGTGGCTATATTTTCTAAATATTGTCGGGAATAATTCAGGTTTTCAACCTTTCTCGGAGACATTTTATTTTCAGAAAGCAAAGTGAAAATGAGATCTAAAAACTGGCATGGAAAAGAACCATATTTTCCTTGGAAATTCTATTTTAATGTCCTTGATTAGCATAAAAAGCATTCTGGAAACTTTCAGAGCCTATTCAATTTTAATTTCAAATGCAATGAGGCAAGGTTTGGATGGCCAAGACCAGTTCTTGGCTGTTTAAATTCTTTGCTAAGCATTAGCCCATATTATTAATATTTCTTTCATTTCAAGCATTACAGTATATTTGCCTAACCAAAGTTTGCAGGATCAGGCAACAGAACTCCTAACTTCTCAGGAGTGCAGTTCCGAGCGCTCGGGAGTACTCTCAATGTCAGATTTCCATTTCATGCATCATTCTAATATCTTGCATTATCTTATCATATGCACTGTACACCAGCACAGACATGCACCTCCTTATTTTCTATATTTGTGAATACTTGCTAGTTGTCCAATGAAACAAAATATTTTTGAAAATCCCGTAAAGATTTAGTAGAGACCGATTTTAAATCGGGCGAAGGGAGGTGCCGTAAAACCCTTCCCTCCTCGTAACATGGCTTCTGAATCCACAAGTGAATCTCTGGTTTTTCAAATTCAATCAATTATTTTCAAAACAAACGGTTTCCTGGATGGCGAATTATAAATCCGGGTGGCGACTCTTCAATTTTTCAATTCAAAACATTGTTTTTCGGGTCGCCCTGAATCCACCTGGCCGTGGTAGCCCATAGTTTTGGTGCTAGCGTGCGTATGCTGAATGTCATTCTTTTGGTATTTTCCGTTTGACCAAAAAAAAAAAGAATGTCATTCAAAGGCAGCCTAATTTCTTTTTGGTTGTAATCTGCTTTTTTTTCCTTCTTCTTCTCAACTACTCGTTTGGCTCTCTCTTTTTTTTCCCTTGATGTACTCATTATCGAGTTTTTCAATAATAATTTTGCAACTTCACACCATGGCACCACGTAGCCCATTATGTAGAAAACGTATAATGACAAATTTGGACAACCCAACAAGCACAATGCCCCAGCAATATAATTAAGGGACAAATTTGTCCAAATTGGACCAATTTGGCTAGCGATTGAATTGCCCAATGTGATTTTATTTTTAGAAGGAGTAGGATAGGATAATGCCAGACAAAGATGTATTCGCCTCCATATTTTATTTTTATAGAATGGAAAGAGATATACTAACATAAAAGTATTAGTGCCATGGCCATAAATCTAATTTAGCAAGTTGGCTAATCAATTGAAGGAAATTGTGACCGAGTTTACGTACAATCTAGTAGTAAGCAAAATTTGGCCAATAGAATGAGTAGAACCAACATGGACATGATCAATAGTCCAACAGAAAAACTTATTTACGGACCTTTCTATGTATTCACGTTTACGGAGTTAAATTGTGTGCGTCCAAAGTGTATTGGACGGTCTGGATTGTAAAAAACTATTCGTGTGAAGAGTTAAAACTCTTTCAACGAATAGTTTTTTTCAAAGGTGAAAGTACATAAACACCCCCTCAACTATCATTTTTTCTCATAAATACCCCCTCACATTTAAAAGCACCTATGAAGACCCCCTCAGCTATTGGCCTCCTCTCATCACCGACGCCGACTTCAAGTCTCTATGGGCCCGCACCCCGTAGTCGCAGAGCTTCCAAGGCCGAGCCACCGTCGCCATTCGTCCTCGGCGGCACGGAAACAGCGACGCTTTGGTCGGGCGGGACCGCGACGAGGGCGCGCGAGTTAGGATCTGGGTGGGGGGGACTGCTTGGCAGCGAATGTGGTGCGGAAGGCCTCGGAGATGCGGTCATACTCGGAGTAGACATTGGTGGTGGCAGTGGTGTTTGGTTGAATTCTTGAGAGAGAGAGAGAGAGAGAGAGAGAGAGAGAGAGAGAGAGAGAGAGAGAGAGAGAGAGAGAGAGAGAGAGAGAGAGAGGCATATAGTAGTGAAGGGCATTTTTGTCCAAAAAAGCCCATGTGACTCACATGGACCATCCAGCTAACGGTTCTAAGATGGAAGGGTGTCACATGGGTAACGAGAGTAGTTGAGGGGGTCTTCATAGGCGCTTTTAAATGTGAGGGGATGCTTATGTACTTTTACCTTTTTCAAAATCCGAATTGTACGTCCAATACAGAAACAAACGGATGTGATTGCATAGCTCCGTGAACTCCGTGAAAAAGTTTATCTCATAGTCCAAACACCTACAAAATGAAGATTTGAGATCCAAACGAGATATTGAAAAGTACAATGAACTTTGAATAGCTTATTGCTGAAACTGCTCACTATTTATTCAGTGTCATTTTCGGTAATTGCCAAAAAAAAAGAAGTGAACGCTGTAGTAATGCCACTGGAAATAGTTTAAAATTGATGAAGTCAAAAAAAAAAAGAGGCTCAAGCAGCCCCGCAACGTGGGATGTAAAACATCTTAGAGAATATAGTAACAAACATTTGTAACCTCAAACAAACAAAAGGGTAAGAAGCATGTATTCGCTGCATATATATAGATCAAGATATTACTCCCTCCGTCCCTTTTTTATAGTCCTGTATTTCATTTTGGGCTGTCCCTTAATAAGTGTCCATTTTGTAAATGTAGTAGGTAAAAGTTGGTGCATTGTCTATTTTATCCCTAAAAGTAGATTTCTTTTTGAAAAGTAAGTGAGTAAAAGTGTAATGATGATGGGTAAGTAGGGAAAGTGGAAGATGGAGTGGGGCTGGGTCAGAGCCAGAGGGGCTCACGTGTTGTTTACCTTGCGATTTTCAAATTGGCCCCAAAACGCCCTCAAAACGACGTCGTTTTGAGAGGCTGCAATTGGCAGTGAGATTCCCTCACTGCAGGGACGCGGGATCCCAAATTTTCACATATGCCAGGTTTTGAAAGAAATTAAGTTTTACGGAGTACATAAATTTGGCTTTTCCGATTTCCCTTAATTTAAAACACTAAAAGCTGTTGCCAAAAAAAAAAACACAATGTTTTCTTTCTTTTTTTCGAAGTATTTTAAAACTGTAAAAGATTCTAACATTTATCTCTCTCTCTCAAATGTTTTGTCTCTTTTTATTTTCCTTAGGTTAAACGGATTATACTATCCTAAGTCACTTTCCAATTCTTCAACTTCTTTTACATTTGACTGAGGAAGTAAACACCTTCTTACGCTACTTTTGTTCACAATTTACCTTTTCAAACAGGAAAACGACATTGGCGGATACTCAAAGCTAGAATATATTTTTCTAAAAAGATTTATAAATCTTTACAAAAGGTTATAGAGATTAAATGGATCAAAGGCACATCAACACAAAACCATTCAAGACTGAAAGGAAGATAAGACGCCTACAGAAATACCAAAAGCCCAAAGAGACAACACAAATAAAACACCTAACAAGACCCAAAGAGACAACAAAACTCAAAGAACCAAACTAACCCAAAGACCAAAAAGCAAACCTCCAACAGTAACACCAAAAATCAAAACACCAAACAGAAAACCAAATAAACCGAAAAGTCAAACATCAAACCGCAAAAAAAACTTAGCAAAACCCGCAAGACAAGAAAAAGACAAAACCTAAAACTCTAGCGAAAGGGAAGCATTATCTTTCCCATCAGAAATTTCACCCTCTTCTACCTCAGCGCAATTCTTCAAAGCTTCCTCCCTGTCAGCAATATCATCTTCTTCCATCTCAACAAAGCGCTTTAAATTAATTGTCCTCCACCCTACGAGGTCAATTCCCAGCACAACAGCTGTATCTAACATCTTGCGAGCATTCCTTAATAATAAAGCGCTTCTATTCTGAACATCAGCGGTAGATACCGAAGAAGCCAAAACCCCACCTGTGAGAATGATGATCCCAATTGAAGGAGTATTATGAATGTTGGAAAGTAAATAGGACATACTTGTCGTACTACGAAGAATATTGAAGCACAAAGAACCTGTTCTTGACCTTAGTCCACCTGGAAAACTCCTTATGCAAGTTAACCGATCGAAGAGGAAAACGCAAGAACAACGCAAATTAATTATTTTCTGTAGGTACTACAATTGAAGCATAAGACAAAAGGGAACATATCGAAGAGTATGATATCAAGTGTTGGATCAAGTGCTAACCAATTCACCTAAAAACAATTGCTGTTAGGAAAATGCACAACTTAATCTTTAAAGGATAACGCAGAGCCCTGCACTTAGCGGTAGGCGGACATGGGGGGCTTCACAATGCTGCTCATACAGCACCGACGGGTGAATGCGGTTAGTCATCCCAATACGGTTGCCCCGTGCTAGCAAATGGCGTCTCGAATACAGGGTGGATGCTTGCCCTCATAAAACTAACATCAAGAATTCTAGAATTGAAGCTCCATTTTCAAACCAATGAGAAACCAAAACCAATGACAAACCAATGACATTTGAGTGAGCAAAACCATAAATCTATAATTAAACTAATCACTTATTAACCTAATTGAAGGCCAGTCATGCAAGTATCACTGTAATGAAACTACAACAAATTGACTCCCATTTCCATGGATAAAGTTTTTAATGACAAATCAACACACACACACACACACACATATATATATATATATATTCCCTATAAAGAAAAGAAAAAGAACAAGTCATACTAACGCTGGTTCAGCTCGCATACGCAAATGTGGGCTACCACAGCCCCGGGTGGATTGGGGCGGCCCGAAAAATAAGTTTTGATTTGAAAATTGACGAGTCGCCACTCAGATTTATAGTTTACCACTCAAGAAACCATTTTGATTGAAAATGATTGTTTGAAATTGAAAACCAGAGATTCATTAAGGGTTCGGAAGCCATGTTACAAGAGGAAAGGGTTTTACAGCATCCCCTCGCCCGATTCGAAATCGGTTTCTACTAAATATTTGTGGGATTTTCGAAAATACTTTGTTTCATTATACAATTAGCAGGTACCCACAGGTATGCCAAGTAAAGAGGTGCATGCATGCATGTGCTAGTGTACAATGTATGATGATGCCATGATACTAGATGGAAAACTGAATAAAAATTGAAAACTGTCACTGAGAACACTTCCGAGCGCTTGGGACTTCACTCCTGAGTGCTCAGGAGTTCTGCTTCCTCATTCTACAAATTTTGGTTAGACACATATATAGCAATGTTTGAAATAACTACACACTAATATAATGCATCAATATTGAGCAAAGAGTTTAAACAGCCAGGAACTGGTCCATGCCATCCAAACCTCGCCTCCTTACACTTGAAATTAAAACTGCTTGGCTTTGGAAACCACCAGAACACTTCCAGTGCTAAAAGTGAGTGTTCAAAGAGAAATGTGATTTTTCCCAGCTGATATCATTCCAGAGCGCTCAGGAGTGAACTGCACCCCAAGCTTTAATTTGAGCAGAAGGATGACAGATCTTGATATGATATTCTCATTCTATGTTCTGAAGATGAAGAACCAATGGAAATAACTGGAATTCTTTGTTTTTGAATAAAGAAAGTATACTTGTATCTTCAAAATGTGAGTCATCCACGACAACATGTCAAAGATTGAAAAAGTGAACATGCAACATGAACGTGAAAGGAAAAAAGCTTGAAAAATTTTAAAAAATAAGCCTCAACCATTCCACACATAGGAATCGAACACACAAGAAAAGCACTTTGGCCAACAACCCAAAAATCACAAAACCATATGAACAAACCGAAATTATTTTAGCAAACTTACTAGAAACCATAGATTGTGTATTGTTGTCCAATTGGTATCTTGTGTATTGTTGGGGTCCACCCATAGTGGTGGGACTTTGCGAGAGATACCCATAGTATTGGGCGTCTTGTATATTTTACCCGGTGCCCTTATATATATAGCTTGTAAACCCTATTAGGATTAGGATGTGACATAATGTGAAGGAGAGGGTGAGGTAAGTGAGGGAAGCCGGTCTGTGGCAGAGGTATTAGAAAGGAGAGATAAAATAGTACTTGGTTTGGATGGAGGATTACTTGGGGGTATAAGGAGGACGGATTGATGTAAAAAGCTGTTAATTGACTTTTTTGCCCTTATGCAATGTTTTATTATGACAAAATTTGTTAGTTTCATTATAATTAGAATAAATATGTGTTGAAAAAAAAATTAAGTGTTTCAAATTTCAATCGATTGAATGGGTAAAAAGATTTTATTTTTTTGATAATTTCATTATAAAGTGTCATAATTAAATTTTGACTATATGGCTTTCGTTGATTAGCCCTAAGAAAGTTGTAGAACCAAATATCTTTTATGGTTAACTAACGAGAGCTCTGAAGCCAAAAATTAATTATGACCCTTTAGAATAAAATGATCAAAAAAATAGGATCTTCGTTCCGGTTCAAATGGATTGAAAATTAGAGTACTTAATTTTCTAACCATATTTTTAATATATAAACTGTAGGTTGAAAAATTAAGTATTCCAATTTTCAATTGGTTTGAATCAGTGCAAATATACTATTTCTCTGATCATTTTATCCTAAAGGATTATAATTAATTTTTGGTTTTAGGGCTCTCGTTGGTTAGCCCTAAGAAATATTTGGTTGTATGACTTTCTTAGGGATGACTTTCTTAGAGCTAATCAACGATAGTTTTAGAGTCAAAATTTAATTATGACCATTTAGGATAAAATGATCAAAAAACTAAAAATTTTCTACTGGTTCAAATGGATTGAAATTTGGAACACTTAATTTTTTTTTGCTTTTGCTCAGCTTTCTCTCTCATCTCTTCAAACAGAAACAAAACAACTGCGACAGAAATGGCAAGCTGGAGCTGGCTAGGAGAAGGGGGATAAAGAGGGGTGTTCTCATCAATTTTTGAGGGGGATTAGAGGGTCTAAGATATGAACGCCTTAAACTCTACCCATCGGCCATACCCCCAAATACCCCTTCTCCGGTGTTAGCGAAGAACGGGAGAAGATAATCCCAAGTGTCAAACTGCTTCCTAAAGCCGGGCTTTGACTGTGGGATCAGGCTTAAAATGGGAATATTGTTAACACCCCTTAGCTGGCATCCAAACGACCCCATAGGTTCTCTGTCCTTTCACTTATTTTTCCATCAAACGAAACAAAAGAGAAATCAATAAGTAACTTAATACATATACTTTTTGAGAAAATACATAAACTGTTTGAGAAAAGTGTTTCAAGAATGATCCTACTGGTTTGTTCGTCAACATAATATTCTTAAAGCCTAAGGGATCTGGATTCAAATCTTGTGCAACAACATTGGAATTTTTTTTTTACCTTCTCACTGAAACTAAGGCACTGTTTGGAGCCTAGGGAAATAATATAAATAATAGATGAGAAAATTAGAAAAAACCTAGAAGAAAGTTGAATTGAGATTTGAAAATTTTCCTATTTTTTAAGAACCAAACAAGAAAAGGAATTTTTTTAGAATTTTCTCATTTTTTCCACTTCTTTCTACATATCCACACAAAGCCTAAGACTATATGCTTGTCACTACTTATCTTTAGATCCACAATCTTTTAATAGTAAATATTTTTGTGACAATAATTTTAGTAATTGATTTTGGCACTCTACTTTTTGATACCCACATTCCAATACTTGTTTTTTAGTGTTCAAATTACACATCACATAAAAGACAAATATTAGAGTGTGGTTGTCGATATTTGGAGTGCCAAAATTAATCCCCATAAATTTTTGTCATTAATATAGTTTAGTGACAATTTATGTATGTCAATATTGGTCAATTTTCTTGTAGTGTGAATTGAAAATTTTGCTAAATAAGATGTTTTTTTAAAAAAAAAAATCGGATAGTGTTAATCATAAAGCCCTGTAACCAAAGTTTCATTTTGATTTTTATTTTTTGATGTAATTCAAACTAAAAGCACAATATAGCCTTAATTTTTTTTTACTTCTATTTTTTTTTTAATTTTTATGACTTAATAATAAGCGGGCAACCAAATTTGGGGTTGGGCTTGGGTAACCCATCATCGAGGCCGGCCCTAATCCCATGACATTACAAATACCAAATTCAATGATTTCATTAATGCTAAAAACAATTTCTTACTTGCTAAAACAAATTTTCACATACGCCAGGTTTTGAAAGAAATCAAGTTTTACATAAATTTTGCTTTTCCGATTTTCCTTAATTTGAAACACTAAAAGCTGTTGCAAAAAAAAAAAAACAACGTTTTCTTTCTTTTTTCGAAGTATTTTAAAACTGTAAAAGATTCTGACATTTTTCTTCTTTCCCCAAGCAACAATGTAAAACTGTCTCAAAGTGTCAAACCTAGAAATGATTCAAAATCGTTTGTAACAGTTAACAAAATAAAACATGGATTAAATTGGTTCCATTCAAATTAAAAGAACCGTTTTATGATGATTAATTTGTTTCCCTTCCATGCACAACGAAATATAACACCAACATAGTAGCAGGGATCTAATAAAACAAAATACCAACAAAAAAAATTATTGAACTCTCAATATATAATTATTGAACTCCTGGGAAGATTTTTCCCATTCCATTCAGATGGTAAACTTATACGATCGACTTCACAACACCAGCAACATTGTCCTTCACAAACGCTGCCACCACCGCATAATCTTCCGACGCTCTGACGTAAGTTTTGTGCAGCTGCGGAAAAAACAGCCAATACCCGGTAACCATCACGAATCCGAGGGTCATCGGCGTTGAGATCAACCGAGGCAACAGCCACCTGTCCTTAACCACCTTCTTGATCCAAATCTCCGCCACTACGCACGCCCCGTGGAGAAGAAAGAACCGTGTGACCTCCCACGTTGGCTGCAAGCGGCTCAAATAGTAGAATATAATCTCGTGCATTAGGGCCGAGACTACGAACGTGCACATGACGGCCGGAAGCGAAGCCCACTTCCGGCCGATGACTTGTGCCGATACGCACAACGCTGGCTCGTATACGGTGGAACGCAGGGTTCGGGATGCAACGAGGTTCCATCTCCTACCCCAGAAGTTTTGGACAGAGGTCGAGAGGTGCGGCTTGTTGAGTGGCGGCTCGAGCTCTAACCCGAATAGGGCTCGAGACGCGGCTGCAGCAGTGGCTAGTATGATTTCCAACATGAAGTACATGTGGAAACAGTAAATGACCCACATGACCTTTGGGTTTATGTGGTCACTATACTCGTAAACAGGCCAAAACAAGGATAGAAAAACAACCTTTATAGCATAACTCCAAATCGATGCACGTCCCTTTTGCGTGATTCTGGGATTCGAATTTTCTCTATTATGACGTTTTGGAGGTGGGTTTTGGCTATGGTAGCAATCTTGATCTAATAGATATGGGTTGTCTCTATTTTGAGATGTCAGTGAATTTTCTAGATTTGCATGGGGTTTTGGAGGTGGGTCTTGTTGGATCCTGATAGGGAAACAGGCAATAGCAATGAAATGGGGGAGAGAGAGGGAAGGGTGGGAGAGAGGGCCTTTGCCAAAGGCAAGAAGGAGGAGTTTGAAATTGGAAAGCCAGGCCATGGCGAAAGCGGTGGGGCCACAAAGTATGACGGAGTGAAGTTTGAGAGGAAGGGCAAAGAAGAGAGAGACAATAGGGATGATTGAGAGAAGCCTGGGCATACCTTTTGGGATGAACTTGGCTGAAAAATAGCAGTAGCATAAAGAAACAACTGCTGAAATCCATGCCTTGATGAAGTTGCTGATCTCTCTCTCTAAGGTGTAGCTTGGATAGTAGATCTCACCCTCCATCTCTCTCTCTCTCTTAAATGTTTTGGCTCTTCTTTTTTCTTAAGTTAAAAGGATTTATACTATCCTAAGTCACTTTCCAATTCTTCAACTTCTTTTCCAAGTGACTGAGGAAGTAAACACCTTTTGGACGCTACTTTGGTTTACAATTTACCTCTTCAAACATGAAAACGACATTGGTGGATGCTCAAAGCTAGAATATATTTTCCTAACACATATGTCTTGTCACACTCCAAAATGAGAAGTGACCGGTCATGAACTATAAAACCAAAGCTCATAGAACATGCAACATGCAACATAAAAAGAAATTTAATTAAATTCCAAAGCAAAGATCTACTAAGTAAACAACCAACCACTTTTTTTTTTATTAAGAACAACTCCAACCATTTAAGTTCAACAAAAAGCATGGGCACAAAGATCCCATAAACCAATCACCATCCAATGATTCAACAATAATAAAAAGAATCCATTATTTGACAAATGTTTCAAATGCGGAAGCGATTATTAAAATAAAATGATGAGACACCCTAAGAAGGTCAAACAAAAGATATTCACGAGATGACACCAGAATCCTCCTAACTATACAACTTGCCTGAAAAAGAAATTGGAATAAATTCGTCAGCTGACGAACTTAGTAAATTGCCAAGCATGTATATTAGAATAACGTTCTAAAACAGGAATTAAAATAATTTACCATAACAACATAGATTTGGCAAACAGTTGAATCACAAAAGGGCAAATTTTCGTAGTTGTCCTTGTAGTTTTACAGTTGTCTTACTTTCGTCCCTCTAATTTCAAAGTGCTCTAATTTCGTCCCTTTAGTATGTTTTACGTTCCAAATTGGTAAAATAGTTAACACCGTTAACGAAACTAACCGAAAAAAAAAATAAAGTGTTCCAATTTTCAATCCGTTTGAACCGGTGAGAAGATCTTATTTTTTTGATCATTTTATCCTAAATGGTCGTAATGAATTTTTGGCTCTAAGACTTTTCAATGAGCACCCGACGACTCCTTATTTAGTTACAGGGCTCTCTTAGGTGGCTAATTGAAAGGCCTTATGATGCAAGAGCATGATCAGGAGTTGAAAAGTCTATTTAGATTTATTTTATTGTGTTAGTCTTTGAAAACCTTTTGACTTCTATGTCTCATTGTTTTGTGTTGTTAGTCTTGGAAGTGTAGTTTGCTTTGGAAAGTCTTAAAATATTAAGTGTTATGAGGGTAGTCATAGAGTCATCTTTTGTAATCTCTCTATATATCTCTGTGAATGAAGTCTGCTGGCAGTTTTTGGAGTTTATAAAAATATTTTGCAAGTTCTTTTCTTGCTTGAGAGTGAGTGATTCCTCTGATAATCAAGTGTGTGACTTGGTCGCGTGAGTGTCTTCCGCGATTAGCAACGTTGAGTGACTTCCGTTGCCCCCGGTGAGTGTCTTCCCCGGATTATCCCAACCTTGCGGGTCTCGGCCGGCATCAAATTGGTATCAGAGCTAGAAAAAAATCCAGAATTACAGGAGTTTTTCTTTGTTTCCAGTGACGATGCCTCCAAGGCGGCGACGGACTGTTGAGGATGTCACGTTGCATGATGAGCTTGCTGAATTGCGGCAGTCTAATCAAACGCTTCAACATACGATGAATGAAATTCTCCAAAGGATGCAAACTTCCCCCGGGCGAAGTCGAAGAAGTCACTCTAGAATTTCAGGAAGTCAGAGTGATATGGATGAGGGATTTGATTCATTTAGTTCGAAAGAAAATTTGGAAGCTGCTTTTGGTGATCGTTGGGCCATGGAACGATTGGCGAGAGCTCTTGAAGGAACAGATAGGAGTATTCAAGTTCACGTGCCGGACTTCGAAGGAAAGTTAGACCCTGAACAATATTGTGACTGGATTGCCTCTTTAGAAGCATTTTTTGAATGGAAAAACATGACAGAAGAGAGAAAGGTGCAGTTTGTGGCTACAAAATTGAAGGGCCATGCCTTGGTTTGGTGGCAGCAATATCAACGAAGTCGAGATAGAAGAGGAGTCCCGAGAGTTGGCACATGGGCAGAGATGAAGTTAAAGTTGGATGAGAAATTTCTTCCGCTAGATTACTCTCAGTCCTTATACCAAAAGTTCCACCGTCTTCGCCATCGCAATGAATAATCTGTGGCTGATTACACGGAGCAATTTTACAAGTTGTTGAGTCGCATTAATCTAACGGAGACAGATGATCAACTTGTTGCTAGATACACAAGTGGTTTGAAACTCAACCTTCAAGGGGAATTAATGATGCATCCCATCCATTCACTTGAAGAGGCATATCAGATGGCGCTTAAAGCAGAAGAAAAGGTTAAATGGGCTCCTTTCGGAAAAGGTGACAGTAGTAAAGCTTTGAAAGGGAAGACGGTTACCACAAACAAGAAAAATTCAGCACCCAACTCTGAGTGTCCAAACCCATATGCTGGGGGAGGAAAAAAGGACTTTGGTAAAGCTAAATCGTCTTCAAGTTCTAAGTGTTTCAGGTGTGGTGAAGCTGGTCATCGTGCTTATGAATGTCCTACCAAGAAAGCTGAGGTGAATTTAGTTCAAGAAGGGCAAGAAGAAGAAGAAGAGCCTATTTATGATGAAGAGCCTATTTATGATGAAGAGCCTGAAGGTGGAACTGAAAGGGAGTATTGTGAACCTGAGTACGATGCCAAAAGTCTTGTGATTCAACGGGTAATGATTGTTCAAGAAGATGATCAGTGGCTCAAGCATAACATCTTCCGAACTTATTGCTTGGCCAATGGGAAAAAGTGTACCTTGATGGTTGATTCTGGAAGTGTAGAAAATATGGTGTCTAAGATAATGGTCGGGAAGTTGAAACTTGCATGTGAGCAGCATCCTAAACCTTACAAAGTATCATGGTTCAAGAAAGGAGGAGAGGTTTTGGTGACACAACGATGCCAAGTGAAATTCTCTATTGGAAAGTATGAAGATAAGCTCTACTTTGACGTCCTTCCAATGCATGCTTGTCACTTACTTCTTGGAAGACCATGGCAATATGATCGATTTACTCAGCATGATGGGAGGAAGAACACCTACACACTTAAGAAAGGTGTTGAACCCTTTGAAGGATATCCCCACAAGTGTGGCATCCCAAGGCCCAGTTAGCTTGCTGTCCTATAGAGCTTTTGAACAAGTTTTCAGCAAAGAGAAGGTGGCATATGCTTTAGTGGCTGTAGGGGAAGATAAGGAAGATGCGAGAGATGTTCCTGAAGAAGTTTCAAGTCTATTCTGTAGATTCAAAGGCTTAGTTCCAGATGAATTACCTGCTCGCTTGCCACCTCTTCGTGATATTCAGCATCGAATTGATCTCATACCAGGTGCAATCCTTCCTAACTTACCTCATTATAGAATGTCACCAAATGAACATGCTGAATTGGAAAGACAAGTTGAAGATTTGCTAAAAAAAGGACTGATTAAGGAGTCATTAAGTCCTTGTGCTGTTCCAGCCCTTCTAACACCAAAAAAAGATGGAACTTGGAGGATATGTATTGATAATAGGGCAATAAACAAGATAACTGTGAAGTACCGGTTCCCAATTCCCCGTCTTGATGACATGTTTGATATGCTTTGTGGTGCAAAGGTCTTTTCTAAAATTGATCTCCAGAGTGGATACCATCAAATTCGAATTAAACCGGGAGATGAGTGGAAAATAGCCTTTAAAACGAAGAATGGCTTGTATGAATGGCTAGTCATGTCATTTGGGCTCTCTAATGCCCCAAGCACGTTTATGAGGTTGATGACTCAAGTTTTGAAGGACTTTATGGGGAAGTATGTTGTTGTTTACTTTGACAACATCTTTGTGTATAGCCAAGATAGAATTTAGCACGTCGAGCATCTGAAAAATGTGTTCAAAGTCTTGCATGACAACCAACTTTACATTAACCTTAAGAAGTGCTCTTTTATCGCTGATCGAGTTGTATTTCTAGGTTATGTTGTGAGTGTAGATGGTATGCAAATGGATGAAAAAAAGGTGAAGGCGATTCTTGATTGGCCGACTCTGAAAAGTTTTAGTGAAGTGCGAAGCTTTCATGGCTTGGCTTCTTTTTATCGACGGTTCATCAAAAACTTCAGCACTCTTATTGCTCCTATGATGGATGTCCTAAAAAATAAGGAGTTTTGTTGGGCTAAGGAAGCAGAAGAGAGTTTTCAACTTTTGAAGGCAATGCTCATGGAAGCTCCGGTGTTAGCACTACCCAACTTTTCAAAAACTTTCCAAGTCGAGTGTGATGCATCCAACATTTGTATAGGTGTTGTCCTAATGCAAGAAGGAAGGCCGATTGCTTATTTCAGTGAGAAACTAACTGATGCCAAGAAGAAGTATTTGACTTATGACAAGGAGTTGTATGCGATTGTGCAAGCCTTGCGAC
This sequence comes from Rhododendron vialii, assembly GCF_030253575.1. Classification (NCBI taxonomy): domain Eukaryota; kingdom Viridiplantae; phylum Streptophyta; class Magnoliopsida; order Ericales; family Ericaceae; genus Rhododendron; species Rhododendron vialii. Next base: position 14,851,660 of record NC_080558.1, read on the forward strand.
ATTGGGAGGAGTACCTCGTTGGTGTGGAGTTTGTTCTCTATTCAGACCATGAAGCTCTACGGTTTCTCAAGGCACAAAAGAAGCTGAATTCTCGACATGCTGGCTGGGTATCTTACATGGAAAAGTTCAGTTTTGTTCTAAATCACAAAGCAGGTTCCTCTAACAAAGTTGTTGACGCTTTGAGTAGAAAATATAGCTTATTATCTGCTCTCTCTTTCGAAATTGTTGGATTTGATCTCTTGCCAGAATACTATGCAGCTGACACTTTCTTTTCAAAGGTTTTACAAGAGCTAAGTGATGGGAAAAGCCAAGATTATTTACTCATGAATGGGTATCTTTTCAAGGGAAATCAGTTGTGTGTTCCAGAGGGATCATTGAGGCTTTTTGTCATTCAAAAGTTGCATGGTGGGGGACTTGGAGGGCATTTTGGAAGGGACAAAACTGAATGGCTGGTTAAAGAACACTATTTTTGGCCATCCTTGAAGCGTGATGTTGCTCGTTTTGTGCAAAGATGCTTGGTGAGTCAAAGGGCCAAAGGAGGAGTGCAAAATACAGGTTTATACCAGCCACTTCCTATCCCTAATGTCCCTTGGGAGGATATTTCGATGGACTTTGTTCTGGGCTTGCCAAGAACGCAGCACGGGTATGATTGCATTTTTGTAGTTGTTGATCGCTTCTCAAAAATGGCTCACTTTATACCATGCAAGAATGCCACTGATGCTTCCCATGTTCCTACTTTATTTTTCAGAGAGATAGTTCGTTTACATGGCATCCCGAAATCAATTGTATCAGATCGTGATATGCAATTTATGAGTCATTTTTGGAAGACACTTTGGAACCTTTTTGGAACTCAACTTCAGTTTTCTAGTGCTTATCATCCTTAAACTAACGGGCAAATTGAAGTGGTGAATAGATCGCTTGGAAATTTATTGAGGAGTTTGGTATGAGACCATCCAAAAAGGTGGGAGTTTGTTATTCCTCAAGCTGAGTTTGTTTACAATAGTTCTTTCAATCGATCAACTAAGAAGGCACCATTTGAGGTGATTTATGGCAGAAAACCCCATCAAGTTATGGATCTTTTGCCATTAAATAACCAAGTTCGAGTTAGCATGGATGCAGAGGAGTTTGCTGCCCACATCAAAAGTATTCATGATCAAGTTCGAGAGCGCTTAAAGGAAGCTTCTAAGTATTACAAAACCAGGGCAGATGCACACCGGAGGAATAAAGAGTTTGAAGAAGGAGATCTTGTCATGGTTTATCTACGCAAGGAAAGATTTCCAGTGGGTTCTTATAACAAGCTCAAGCAAAAGAAGTTTGGACCATGCCGAATAATCAAGAAGCTTGGACCAAATGCTTATCGTTTAGAATTGCCACAAGGGTTCTCTATCAGTCCAGTTTTTAACATCAGTGACTTGTATGCTTATTATGGAGATGATGGTGGTGATTCCTTGAAGCTTGAAGACTTGCTTGCTTCACCAGAAAATTCACATCAAGAAATCATTGATGTCTTGGATGTTCGTTCCACCACTACTCGTCGAGGAATCTATACGCAATATCTGGTTCATTGGACAGGAAAAGCACATTGTGAAGATGCATGGGTTTCAGCTCAAGAACTCAAGAAAATTGATGAAAGGCTTTGGGAAGATTTGGTTGCGAATTCCAGGAGGACTTCTTTTCCAGCGGAGGAGAATGATGCAGGAGCATAATCAGGAGTTGAAAAGTCTATTTAGATTTATTTTATTGTGTTAATCTTTGAAGACCTTTTGACTTCTATGTCTCGTTGTTTTGTGTTGTTAGTCTTGGAAGTGTAGTTTGCTTTGGAAAGTCTTAAAATATTAAGTGTTATGAGGGTAGTCATAGAGTCATCTTTTGTAATCTCTCTATATATCTCTGTGAATAAAATCTGCTGGCAGTTTTTGGAGTTTATGAAAATATTTTGCAAGTTCTTTTCTTGCTTGAGAGTGAGTGATTCCTCCGATAATCAAGTGTGTGACTTGGTCGCGTGAGTGTTTTCCGCGATTAGCTACGTCGAGTAACTTCCGTTGCCCCCGGTGAGTGTCTTCCCGGGATTATCCTAACCTTGCGGGTCTCGGCCGACATCACCTTAGAGCCAAAAATCCATTATGACAATTTAAGATAAAATGATCAGAAAAATAAGATATTTGCACCAATTCAAACGGATTGAAAATTGGAACACTTTTTTTTTCTGTTAGTTTCGTTAACGGTGTTAACGATTTTACCAATTTGGAACGTAAAATAAACTACAGGGACGAAATTGGAGCACTTTGAAACAAAAGGGACGAAAGTGAGACAACCGTAAAACTATAGGGATGACTACGAAAATTTGTCCATCACAAAATAATCAATTAATCCGATTAGCAATCCATCCGATAAATCTTAATGGTGATCACAATACAATCTTCAACAATAATGAAGAACCACAACCAAAATCAATAATACCAAGTAATTATTCTCCTACGTACACACCACCCGTCAACATCTAAAACACCTTGACCAACCATCCTCAATCTATACAATATAAAACTTGTTCCTACATATGCTATAACCCAAAATATGCATTCACCTTCACACCACCAAATCTCCACGACAATAGATCACCACCCACACACACTGCACAAACTTCCAACCTGATGTACGTCCAAACTCCATGGTCCAATAGCATGATGGAATGAAAATAGTTCTCGCCAGAGAACTTGTGCAAAACTTCAAACAAAACCATTTATCCAATTGTTAACTCCATTGATCTACACTACCGATAAACCCAAGTTTTGTTTTCTAGTTAAGCCCATAAACTACTGTAACGAGAGAAAAGGAAAAGAATGAAAAGAGAACAAGAATGAAGAGGAACAAACCACTTACTTGGGCAAATCTCCAACTTGACTGCTTCGGCCTCTCTCTCTCTCTCTCTCTCTCTCTCTCTCTCTCTCTCTATATATATATATATATATATATATATATATATATATACACACTCCAATGCAAAACTGTAGTCTCAAATTAGTGACCCACGTTCTCCCCCTAAACCTCACCTGTGAGAATGATGATCCTAATTGAAGGAGCTAAAACCCCACCTGCACATGGGGAATATAAGCAACATATCTAGAAATTGAACCCAAAACACTAATATGAATGTTTGAAAGTAAATAGGACATACTTGTCGTTCTACGAAGAATATTGAAGCACGAAGAACCTGTTCTTCACGTTAGTCTAACTGGAAAACTCCACATGCAAGTTAACCGATCAAAGAGGAAAATGCAAGAACAACGCAAATTAATTGAAGAATAAAACGATAAGATCAAGAAACAAACTCATTTTTCATTACACTTTCTGTAAGTGGAGTAACCACTTATATACATCAACTAAACCAAATACAGATTACATCTAACTACTTGCAACTAATTTTGTTTTAACAGAATTCTAATCCCCTACACGTAGATCTACAATACACTCACTGCCTTCATTCAATAACCTTTGCTAAGATGGCTTAGTCACAAATTCAGGTTATGACAGATCTAACCGTAGAGGCACAGTCTCTATTTCACCAACATTCCCCCTCAAGCTAGTGGGTAAGGAACAAACCACTAGCTTGTCTTTCAAATAATGAAACCGAGAAACAGATGCAGCAACCTTTTCACGAATGAAATGGTAATCAATAGCAATGTGCTTAGACCGTGCATGGAAGACTGGGTTTGAAGCCAAAGCCAAGGCACCAAGATTATCACACCAGAGGATTGGTAAAGAAGACAGAACAATGGAAAAATCTCAAAGCAACATTTGTAACCAACTTTACTCAGCCACGGTATGAGCCAAGGCACGATACTTTGCCTCTATTGATGATTGGGAGACAGTAGGCTGCTTTTTAGCAGGCCAAGAAATAAGATTGTGGCCCAAGAAAATACAAAAACCAGATGTAGAGCGACGATCACTACTACAATAAAGTTAAAAGATGTCAGTTGTTGAAAAAACCGTAATTAAAAAGATTGTAATAGATAAATAATGTTAGTCATCTAAAAAACTGTAATATAATATATTTATGATTTCACTTTCTAAAATAGTGACATAACTATTTTTTCTTTTTAATGTCAGTTTCTCATAAACTGTGATCTAATTGTTGGGAGGTATTCCCGAACAAGCACAATTAGTGCCCGAACATGTGATATATAGGAGCCCGTGGGAGATGAGACAGGTTGTGGGCTTCCCGACCGCATACCCGAAGAGTCGCCACCCGGATTTTTGAGATAGATGATCCGAGAAATCAAGAGTCTGTTTGAGAGAAAAAGGCTTTTGATCAAGTGAAAACGTTGAGATTTTGAATTCCGGAGCCACGTTACAAACAGAAAAAGTTTTGTTGAAAAGCAGTCCGCTCTACTCAACATTTTTAATGGGGGATTTAATATCGTTTGAAAAACTTAACTTTGATTAAAACATGTATGGGAAAGGGACATGGGGTTTAATATAACACATTGACGTGCTTGTACTGCGAACTGTACAGTATGAAATGAATGAGCAATGTACAGAAAATGAAATAACAACATTATAGCAGTCTACCAATATCATATAGAATACCGCACGATGGACCGGATACATCACACGGTGTGACTAAACCACTGTTCGGTGTACCTGTCAACGCTTTCCAAAATCAGTTCACTTTTACATGACAAAACAAACATAGGTCCGCAAAATAATTTTTTTATTTTTTGAATATCTGAAAAGTGGTTTACGAGACCTTTTTGTTCATCTTATCATGTAAAGCAATGTTAAAAGATTTAATAAAGTAAAAAAAAAAAAAAAGAAGACTTTTAACATGAAATTTGATTCTGAAATGTACCCGCACAGAAAAGTAATAAAGAGACTAAATAGAATAGCATAAGAAAGAATATGTACAAAAAATAAAATAATGCACGGTGTAATATACTACGCCGTGCGATATTGCAAAACACCGCACGATGTAGTGTATCAAGTGCAAAAACTGTTTTTTGTGCTTTTTGAATATAAAGCTCGTTTGAGACCCAAACTCGGTATGAAAAGACCGAGAAGGGCCTCGATCGGCTCCCCTCAAAGGTAAACGTGATTTAGCCCAAGGAATTTGTTTATTCCTTTTGATCGAAAGTTGGATGTGCTTGATGATGGAGGAGTGGAGGTTGATTCGGACCGAAAGCTTCCACTATTAGTTTTCTAAGATTAGGGGAGATTTGAATGAGTTTTTGTAGAGAGAGTACGAAGAAAAATCAGTTTGAGACTGATTTTGTAATAGCCTAGCTTGTGGGTTGATGTAGAGAGAGTGAGAGGCCAAAAAAATGCCAGAGTAATTTTATCTGGAGTTAAAGGGGTGCTTCTCAACTAGAGGAGGATTGTATTTATAGGCCAAAATATGCTTAGAGTGCACCCAAAGGAAAAAAACGTGCAAAATGTGCTCTGGCCAATCTGGTAACGCGCATGGCAATCTGTTAGACGCTCCTTCTGAAGGCCATGCGGTGGAGTGATTTTTGAATTTTTCTGAAATGCCATGCGGTTTTTCGAGACAACACAACACACTAAATTTCGCGGGGGCGCTCCGGACACTCCCGAACTCGGATTTGGGTGTGGTTCAAAGTGTTGGAAAGCTTGTCAAGTCCTCTTTCTAACCCAATTTAATTCACTAAAAGAAGTTTTATATATTGACATGTGTGATCATTTTACCATCAGTGTGTCATGAAAAAAGTTATTTTTGACCAAGCAAACGCATTTTTCTCTTTGCAATTGAACCGGGGGCCACCTTATATGATTGGGAAGGGGTTTTCTTGAAGTGTAGAGAAGGAGTAACAAAGGAGCAACAACCCAAGCCTTAAAGGTAAATTTTTCCTTATTTCATCATCGGGGAAACTTAAAGATCAATTCAGAGGTCCAGATTGGAGTGTCTATAGTAGTCCCTCTTTAACAGAACTTAGGTACCATTTCTTGGTGTAAGTGACGGTAAAGATTTAGACATTCCAATCCATCGCTCCAAAGTCTTTAAGTTAAATGCAAGAATGCAATAAAGGTAGTCACGCTCATGCTGCTGCCTATATACCCTATTGTAGGGATCAGACCAATGTAGTTTAATTGAGACAATGCATGCAAAACTAGTCCTGAAGGACGAATTAAATAGTAAACTTGAGAAGATTGAGTGCTTGAGTGCCATGAAATTTCTTGATACGACTCACAGGGGAACTAAAATTGAGACAAGTCTTCAGAGGACTTAAAATTGAGACGAGTCCTCAGGGGACTTAAAATTGAAACGAGCCCTCGGGGGATTTAAAATTGAGACGAGTTCTCGGGAGACTTAAAATTGAGACGAGTCCTCGGGGGACTTAATTTGAGACGAGTCCCAGAGGATGAAAATGTGATGGGTCCCGGAGGATGAAAGTGCGCCTTTTAAACAAGGCACAGATTTTAATGCTTAGACGGCGAAGAGACTTGATTTTTTTGAAATTGACTTGAATTTTGAATTTTGAAAATAGCTTTAGCTTGAATTTGAATAGTTTGAATTTCGAAAGAGACTTGAATTTGAATTTTGAAAAGTTTGAATTTTAGAAGAGACATGAATTTGAATAGCTTGAATTTTGAAAGAAACTTGAATTTTGAAAAGCTTGAATTTTGGAAGAGACTTGAATTTGAATAGCTTGAATTTTGAAAGAAGCTTGAATTTTGAAAAGCTTAAATTTTGAAGGAGACTTGAGTTTGAATAACTTGAATTTTGAAACGTTTGAATTTTGGAAGAGACTTGAATTTTTATAGCTTGAATTTTGAAAGAGTGGCTTGAACCTGAAGAGCCTAAATTTGACATTTGATTGAGACAATACATGAATGATGATGCAAGTTGATATGTCATGGAATGTTATGTGATCATGTAAAATCAATGCAAGTATAACAAAAGTGAGTCCTAGATGATGAAGTACAGATAAAGTGCGAGTCCCTGAGGACAAAGTGCGAGACAAAGTGCAGTCCCAGAGGACGAAGTGCAGATAGAGTGCGGTTCTGGAGGACAAAGTGTGAGACGAAGTGCAGTCCCAGAGGACAAAGTGCAGTCCCAGAGGATGAAGCGCATACAGAGTGTGAGTCCCGGAGGACGAAGTGCTAGACAGAGTGCAAGTCCCGGAAGACGAAGTGCTAGACAGAGTGTAGTCCCGGAAGATGAATCACAGCTCGAGAGACTAAAAGGCTTCTAGATCGGTTAGACCATAGCTTGAGAGAAACTACAGGCTTAAAAGACCATGGAGTGATCTTGGAATTGACTCTTGAATAATCATTCGAGACTCACCTATGACACCGAATGACAATGATGATGACATTCCTTGAAAAACAGAAGACGTGTCTGAGCACCCTATTTGCTTTAGTGTCTTTGGCCAGTGGACCGGTATTCTCAGGAGCTTCGAATTTGGGTTGGATTCCGTGTCAGATTTGAGTTGGGGTTTGCCTTTGGCCGTGGTTTGAGTCTTGGATTTTCTTTCCTTGGTAGACGGCATTGAGCCGATGTACCTCAATAAGTAACAACTCCCAGTCCTGATGGTTTTGACAAGCAGTTGACCAAGCGTAACCTAGGCTATGATTATAGCCTAACGAGCTTCTCTTAGGGGTGACTTTCACGAGTTTAGGATTGACTAGACTAAGATGACTGGTTCGACCTTTTACCAAAGGGAGTGCAATTTGACAAGACTATGTTGACTCAAATATGGAAGGAGGGAAATACCATTTATGAATGAAGCAACTTTCGAGTAGTGCTTCTGATTAGGCGGAGAGTTTGACTCTTTGAAGAAAACATGATTCATGTCCCATAACTCACGACAAACCAAGTTTTTGTGATTTTTCCCTTCGAAATTTATTTTACTCCACCAATTGATCAAAACACGAGAGTTTTTATCACGAACCAAGTTGCTAATGATGATCCATGTCCCCATTTGGATTTTTGCTTTGATTGATGCAAGTTTCACACAATGCCTTGATGATTGATGCCCTTTAACGTAACACCTAAGATTTTTGCTATCAAGTTGTGCTTTCTAATCCGAAAGGACTTTTTGGGTTGTAACGTGGGCCATGGTTTGGGCTTGACAAAGAAATGATATTAGGCTAAAAAAAATTCACTTTCTTTTGGGTTTTCAAAGCTAGCAGCTATCTTTGAATTGTAGGTGCCTTCTTTTCATTTTTCATTTGCTTTCTCATGCCTTCAATGCCTTTTAGTGTGTTTGGCACTTTCATTATGTTGATGCTTTGAATCTCAATGTGTTTAGCACTTTCACCCTTTTAATACTTTGAATTTCAATATTTCTTTTGGCACTTTTATTTTCATTTCACCCCAATGCGGGGGAAAGTTGGCTAGCTGGGTTCTTTTTCAAAGAATTTGATTGTAGCTCAAAGAGGCTATCAAAGGATATATCTTTATGCGTAGGACGAAAGAAATGATGGCCTTTCTTCATTTTAGATTGCACAACCTAACAACTGAATCCGAGATGCTCATTGAGAGGCTTTTATTTGCATGCTCTAACTTTTGCCTAGGTCAGATTATGAGATCTTGACCTAGCGAGCTTCTTCTTTTTTTTTTACTACAGAGTTAAGGCATTGTTTATTGGAATGGCGTCGGGGAGCGGTCCCTTGAAATTGTTCTTCTTGCATGGGGTGAAGGATCAATCAAAAATCATCTCATGTTTGAAGTGATTATTATGATTCCCAAGTGATGGCGGAAAACAATTCCGAGTTGAGCCGAGGATAATTACAAAAACATGAGTTTATTATGACGATTTTGACACAAATACACGACACTTGAAAGACAACGGCCAAACCAGCTGGGGTTGACTCGGAAGACTATGACCGAACCTTGGGATTGACTCGAATGCTCGTGACCGGGCCTCAAGGTGAGGCTGCCTATGTATCCCGTAAAGGAATCAGGTCACAACTTAGTTCAAGATTACAAAACTGACTCTTTGTTTTGATTTTTTTTGTTGACATATAGACACAAAAGTGAAAGCATGAAAGATTCGAAGTATAGACTGACACAACAAGAATGAAAACTTGACTCGAAACTTTGAAGATTTTCAAAACTCATGGAAAGTCGGACAGTTGCATGGCTCTTGACATTTTACTCCTCTTTGCTGAAAAAGGCGGCGTTGATGCAAGAATTGCGCTTGAGCACGGGGTTTGACTTTGGTTGATGAGGTGCCTTAATGACCTTGTTGTCAATGAGGTCTTGGATAGCATGGCGAAGGCGGATGTAGTCGTTTGTGTTATGGCCGGGCATTTTATGGAAGATGCAGAAGGTATCTGAGTTATGGGATGCTGAGAGCTTTTGAGGTAAAGGAGCTAGAGGGAGGGGCTTGATGAGACCAGCTTTGAAGAGCTCCCCATAAACCAAGGATTGGGGTGCGGAGAAGCAGGATGAGATTCTCGATTTGGTGCTGCCATTAAGTTGAAGGCTCATTGTGGTATCGGGGGTGCCCCTAACGGAATATTTGCTTGTGTTGCAGGCCTCACTTGCTTCGGCTAGGCCCTTGAACATTTCGGAGAGCTTCATCTTTGGGGGTGAACACCTTTCATCTATGTCTTCCTTAGCATTTCGCTTTAGATTTGGATCCGAGACTATGAAGGCGAGGAGACTATCCATCTTTTATGTTAAAGCCCCTATTTGGATCATTTGCGTATCCATTTTTTGGCTCATTTCCTCCACAGCCTTTCTCAACTCTTTAAGTTTTGTTTGCTCCGTTGTTGGTTCCAATTCCATTACTAAAATACTGGATTCATCGGGAATGGGTACAATTGGTTTGGGTAGGTGAGCAGGGATGATATAATGAGTGGGGTCAAATATAGGCTAGTGATGATGTAGTTAATGTTGTGGTTTGACAAGGTGCTTGATTCTTTTGGTAGTGAAAGGATGATTTCGTTATCGATAAGGTCTTAAATTTTATGACGGAGACGGTGACACTTATCGGTAATATGGCCGGGCATTTGGTGAAAGGCACAGAAGGCATTTGGGTCGTGGTAGGCTGAAAGATTTTGAGGTAGAGGGGTTGGAAGGAATGGCTTGATGAGATCAGCTTTGAGGACCTGTTCATAGAGTGTGGATAGGGGTGTGCTGAAATGGGTGAAGGTGTGAGTTGGTTTATCAGCTATCTGGTTTATTTCGAGGGGTTTGGCATTTGAGGAGTTCCCAACGTGGAAGGTATTGCTGTTTCCGAAAAGGACTTCGTCATTGTCGGGATGGAGTCCATTACCTTTTAAGACGGGTTCTTTCTTCTCGAGGGTACCATCCCTAAGGGCTTCTTCAACAGCCAATCCAGAATCGTAGAAGGTCTTGAAATCGGGAGACGATTGAGACAAAACCATGTAGGGGGCAAAGGCACTGGGCAGGTTTTTAGTGATGATATGTATCTGCTCTTTTAGGTCTGGCTTATTATGCATTTGGACAGCCTTGGCTCTCCACCATTTTACATAGTTAGCGAAACTCTCATTTTTGCCCATTTTGGTGTTCTCAAGTTCTCGAGTGGTCATTTTCAGCTCAATGTTGAAGTCGTATTCGGACATGAAAGTCATTCCAATGTCCTCCCACGTCTTTTTCTTCGAGGGTTCCAAGGAAAGGAACCTTTGTAGAGCTGGACTAGTAAGTGACTCGTGGAACAAGTGAGTCATGGCATCTTTTTCGACCCCTCGCATGGAGAGGGACCCAACATACCCTAGAAAGTGGGCCTTTGGATCAGTAGTCCCATCGAATTTGGCAAAATCCATCCCTTTGAACTTCTCAGGTAGTTTTGCATTGGGAAACAGACTTAAACGACCCATGTCTATTTTACTCCTCCCTATCCTTTCTGTTTTGAGGATAGATTCCTCGAGTTTGCTAATTTTGGCAATCAAGTGTGCCACTTGGAGGTCAGCGACGGGCGCATCTTCGGCAAGCGATGATTTTGGACTTGAAGTAGATTTGGCTGATAGGCGGTCACTGATTTCTTGCATTGATTTGAACAACATGGTCATGTTCCTTTGGACATCAGTGACGACTGACTTGAGCTGACCATCTATGTTCGTAATTGACTGCCTGAGTTGATCCTCTAAGTTAACCATGGTCTGCCTAATTTCCTCTATTTCATTCCTTTGACCCACCATTTTCGATATCACCACTGGTGACCGAGCTTCTCTTTGCAAACCCACCTTTGAGCTGGACGGTTCCAATTGGGTGAAGTCCTTCAAATGTTTCAGAACTGACAGTAAAGCAAAAAGGCGGCACAAATTCTGCCCAAGAATCATGTCCATGCAATGTCATCGGCGTCGTCTACATCCTAAGACCTACCTCAGCTCCAAATCTCACTTAGGATATGACTATACCAAGGGTTTCAGCAGCCACGGGTAAGTCGTGTCAGACAGGTTAAATTCCGAATGCTTCGGAACTAGAGTCAATCTCCTTATCTTGACCATCCGAGACAAACCAATGAGGTTGCCAAAACCTAGATACAAGCACATCCAAAGGCTAGATTCAGACCAGAGGGGCCGTTTGGGCACGGCGAACACTGGAGGTATCTCAAACTCCATAGATTTTAAGTCTCCTAGACTCACAGAAAATGGTTTTTTTTTTAAAAAGTTGCCTCGATCCTCAGAGTTTCTTTTGACAATGTATCCTTTATAAACAACGAAGATTAAGAAATGTCAAAACAAACTAAGTCTTCATTTGTTTTTGTTTTTTTCAAAGGTTTAGTTTCCGTTTTTGAAATGACGTGGTAAAAATGACGCGGTATTATGACCAGGTGGCGTGAGTGACGTGGCGCTATTAGCCTAGACGGTGTAAATATCACAACATTATTACTTTAGTCATTCCTTCAATTTTTTTTTCTTTGAACCTTTGATTGAAAGATGCATTGAAGACTTAGTAAGAATTGATTTCTCCCAAATGCATCATTTTAAGGACTAATTAGTATTAAGTAACGTGCGTCCCATGGGCATGACTCTTCATCGGGTGTTAGCAACCTTTTAAAGACCATGGAACCTAGAATTATTCTAAAAGGCAGATTAGCCTACTAGTTTGCGGGGACCTGACCTCTAGCTTGCTTGAGTGCGTGATGAATGTGTGATGTCCATGAGGCATGACAATATAAGATGAGCACGTAAGCAGGATATGGCACATAGTAAAAGTAAAAGGGTCCCTGTCCTAGTTTGGAAGGTCCTACGATTATGTACAAGTGCAAAGGCCGGTTTGGGTCTCAATAGGGTTCCCCGGACTAGAGCCAATATGTACTTCTCATTGTCAAGTGTATTGCAAGATAATGGTCAAGCAGTACGATGGCTCATCATGGTCGAGGGTTGCAAGGCATCCGAGGAGAGTTTGTCACCAATAAACCGGGCAAGATTGCCGGAACACTCTGGCGAGACTTGTGCTGTGCAGAGTGTAAAAGAAAAAAAAGTTAAATTTTTTGAACGATTTTAAATCCGCCAAAGAAAATGCCTTTCAAGCTTGGCCCTCTTGATTATTCAATACTTTTTATTCCCTTTTTTTTAAAAAGTATAAGTAAAGTATTGAATAAAAGTCCCCAACAGAGTCGCCACTGTAGGCTTCCCGACCGGCGTGCCTGAAGAGTCGCCACCCGGATTTTTGAGATGGATGATTCGAGAAACCGAGAGTTTGTTTGAGAGAAAAAGGCTTTTGATCTAGCGAAAACGTTGAGATTTTGGGTTCGGGAGCCACGTTACAAACGGGAAAGGTTTTATTGAAAAACACCCCACTCGCCCGGTAAAAACTGGTCTCGACTGAATATTTTTAATGGGAGATTTAAAATCGTTTGAAAAACTTAACTTTAATTAAAACATGTACGGGAAAGGGACATGGGGTTTAATATAATACATTGACGTGCTTGTGGTGCGAACTGTACAGTATGAAATGAATGAGCAATATACAGAAAATGAAATAACAACATTATAGCAGTCTGCCAATATCATATAGAATACCGCGTGACGGACCGGATACATCGCACGGTGCGACTAAACCACCATGCGTTGTATCTGTCAACGCTTTCCAGAATCAGTTCGCTTTTACATAACAAAACAAACATAGGTCCGCAAAATAATTTTTTGTATTTTTTGAATCTCTGAAAAGTGATTTACGAAACCTTTTTGTTCATCTTATCATATAAAACAATGTTAAAAGATTTTTGAAATGTTAAAAGATTTAATAAAGTAAAAAAAAAACTTTTAATATGAAACTTGATTTTGAAATGTACCCGCACAGAAAGTAATAAAAAGACTAAACAGAATAACATAAGAAAGAATATGTACAAGAAATAAAATAATGCACGGTGTAATACACTACGTCGTGCGATATTCCAAAACGCCGCACGATGTAGTGTATCCAGTGCATAAACTGTTTTTTGTGCTTTTTGAATATAAAGCTCGTTTGAGACCCAAAATCGGTATAGAAAGACCGAGAGGGCCTTGATAGGCTCCCCTCAAAGCTAAACGTGGTTTGGCCCAAGGAATTTGTTTATACCTTTTGATCGAAATTTGGATGTGCTTTAAGATGGAGGAGTGGAGGTTGATTCGGACTGAAAGCTCATAAGATTAGTTGGGTTTCTAAGATTAGGGAGATTTGAATGAGTTTTTGTAGAGAGAGTAAGAAGAAAAATCAGTTTGAGACTGATTTTGTAATAGTCCAGCTTGTGGGTTGATGTAGAGAGAGAGAGAGTGAGAGGCCAAAAAAATGCCAAAGTAACTTTATCTGGAGTTGAGGGGTGCTTCTCAACTAGAGAGGGTGTATTTATAGGCAAAAATATGCTTGGAGTGCACCCAAAGGAAAAAAAATGTACAAAATGTGCTCTGGCCAATCTGCTGACGCGCATGGGAATCTGTCAGACGCTCCTCCTGAAGGTCGTGCGGTGGAGTGATTTTTAATTTTTCTGAAATGCCGTGAGGTTTTTCGAGACAGCGCAACACACTGAATTTCGCGGGGACACTCCGGACACTCTCAAACTCGAATTTGGGCGTGGTTCAAAGCGTTGGAAAGTTTGTCAAATCCTCTTTCTAACCCAATTGGTTTCACTCCAAGAAGTTTTATATATTGACATGTGTGACCATTTTACCATCAGTGTGTCACGAAAAAAGTTATTTTTGACCAAGCAAACGCATCTTTCACTTTGCAATTGAACCGGGGGCCACCTTATATGATTTGGAAGGGATTTTCTTGAGGTGTAGAGAAGGAGTAACAAAGGAGCAACAATCCAAGCCTTGAAGGTATATTTATCCTTATTTCATCATCGGGGAAACTTAAAGATTATTCGGAGGTTCAGATTGGGGTGACTGCACAGGCTGTACTACCAATGAGGGCGGTGTTCGGCAAAGGGACCAAAGACATGAGAAGTCAGTAATCCAAGTCATTGATAGAGATTCAGTGACGTGTGAAGTCACTGGTTCAGGTAGTCTGTTCGGCAAAAGGATGGTCGAACAAAGGAAGAACTCTAAAGAAATATAGCTTTAAGTGATAAGGATGTAGGAAAATTCTAGAAGGTTCCAGGACAGTAGTACCCCGCAGGGAATAAGATCTTGAGAATGTAGGATCTAGGAAAGATATCCAACGGGAATGGAATGTTCGCCCAGTTATGGAAAGGATTCCTGAAAGGACTAGGGCAATAAATAGATAAGGGAACGAGAATCCAGAGGCTCCTAGATTTCCAATACGTGATAGGAAACCTAAGGCAACAAGGATGCTTCGGCAGCAAGCATACGTATGCCTGTATAAACAAGGTTAACTTAGAGGTAAAAGGTACGCAATACCTTGCATTATTATATTCCTACGGATAATTAGGGTTTCTAAAGTACGTTATACTAACTTAGGCATCAGCACTACAACAAATAGAGGTTTTCATAGCATAATTTAACAGCGTTTTTTTATAAATGCTATTGTAGAGGGACAATAATAGCGTTCTTGCTCTTGAAAGACACGGAGAGAAGCCGAAGTGAAACTACAGCGTTTCATTAATTATATTATAGCGTTCCACCCAATTTTTTTTTTATCCGCTTCCACCCAATTTATCCGACCCACTCCTCTCTCTCCATTCCTCTTCCCCACTCTGCATCTTCTCGTTTCAAGACTCTTTTTGTCTCTCTCTCTCTCTCTCTCTCTCTCTCTCTCTCTCTCTCTCTCTCTCTCTCTCTCTCTCTCTCTCCGCAATGAAGTCGGAAGACCCCAGCGTAGCCGACCTTGCGGATATATATCAAGCCCCCAAAAAGATCCTCGAGGAAGTGGCCACTATCCCGTCGAAGCTCCTCCGCAACAAGATAGCGGGATTCTCGACCGACCTCATGAAGCACATCCAGAAGGGCCGCCCAATCAGGACTTCGTCCTGATTTCGTTCTACGTTCCACTCAAAGGTTTGTTCCTTCTTTATTTTGCAAAAATCTTGTCCAAACAGGTCTCACACCCTACTGTGCGGTAGGAGTAGATCTACTTTCGAAAACCCTTGTCACGAGCAGATTAGATCTCGAAAAACCTGGTAGGACTATATCTAGGGTTTAAACTATGTGACCCACTTGATTTCGTACTGAAAACAAGAAGATTAGGACGCGAATAGGCTCGAATCAAGTCCAACAGCCTTCAAATCAACTCAATAGGGATCGAGTTTCAAAAGCCAAGCTTCAAAAATAGTGAAACCCTTGATTTCGAAAATAGCTTCAAAAATAGTTTAAGGCAGGTTAGTGGGGTTCGCTTCAATTATTCTTTGTATCTCCCATTTTCTCTGTTTTACTTTTGGGGTTTGAGGGGGGCAGGTTAGGGGGGCTTTGTTTTGGTGTCTGCATCTGCATTTTAATGGTCTATAACATGTGAGTTTACATACGGGCTCACTTTATGTCCATTCTAAGTAGTTTTTTATTTTTCCCTTCTCCATGTAGCCCGTCAAAACCCCTGTACCAAATATTGGTGATATTCATGGGCAATTCCATGATCTTGCTGAGCTTTTTCGAATTGGAGGGAAGGTATTATTCTTGTACAAGCACTCTGTTGCCATATATGTTTCAACATAGATACTTTTGATAATGCTTAATCTTTGAGTGGTTTAATTAAGCTTGGAAATTTTGAAAATGGCGCTAATTCTATCTCCATTGTAACTCAAGAGGATGCATGTTAGGCCCAACATTATGAGGATATGAGACAGCCGCATTCTTTGCTCTTGAGGAGAAAATTTGAGAAATGATAAAAAGTACGTGTGGCTATCTCACATCCTCATTTACTTCATTTGCTTTTGATCAAGCTTTTATGAACAAGTTTAGTATAATTGCATAAACACTTGATCAAGCATTTTCTTTACTCTTATATGGTATGTTTTGAGTAGTAAGGGTCTTAGGTAATGCTTTCTTATTGTCCCTTCATATGGTCGTATCGTGGCTATTATTCAGTTGAAACCGTAACGGTAAGTGCATGATTCTTTCTTTTCCTACATATCGTGAGGATAGCAATTGTGATAGGCTTACTGCCCGACCTGGGAAATTAATAGGCTGCATTACAGATAAGAACAAATAATGATCTCTATGTTTCTGAGTGAGAGTTACTTAGGAAACTTTTTCAATTGAATTTGCATCCTGCTGTTTAATGTGGTGTAACTGTTTTGATATTTGATCAGTTCATGTGTTCAGCTTCTAGTGGGCCTGAAAGTGTGCTATCCCCAACGAATTACTATTCTAAGAGGAAATCATGAGAGCCGGCAGGTATACTACGCTGTTGTATCTGTTTATTATGATTTTCTTTCTTGTTTATATAACCTCGATGTTCCTATGAGTAGAATTAGTGTGAGTGAAAGGAGCTGCTGATAGCTACTATGTCTTGTATCCTCAGGAATGGCGGTGATAATTGGGGATTTAAGTTTTGGTTTTTGATAAGTAATTGGGGCTTTATCTCATTGGTTCCTTATTTGGTGCTTTTTCTTATTGATTCATATTTCGGGCTATATAATGGATTCTCTCACTCTATAACAAATTAGTAAATTTTCTGAAGAATGACCATCTAGCGACTAACATAGTTAAAAAATTGCTTTGCATTCCCATTTTTTCTTGCCCTATAGGTTGATTATCCTACCTATTGAGCCAAAAAGGTTAAATAGATGTTAGAGAGTCTAATTCTCAGAATATAAACTTTTATCAGCCCTTCTTTTATGCCACTTTGATGTCCAGCAAATAAGAAGTTTAGTAGTGAGAGGCGAAATAATCAGCTAGAATTTGTGCACTTGTAAAATCGTAACTTTGTGAACTTTAGATAAATGACACCTAGTAGGTATGCTCAATTGGGAACGAGTACCAAACTTGCCAAAGAGTGTGTTATCTAATATGCTAGTTTTACTTTTTATCAAGTTTTCAGGTAAGTTTGGCTGTATAGATAATAAGCAATAAGTGGATACCACCTTTTTAACTGTAATTTAAACTCTAATTTTTGGAAGTAAAAAGGGGGGGAAAAAAAAAAGATTAACGCCTTTCGTTAGCTCCATCCGTTATAAATTGACGGAATCAGACGGCGGCACTACAACAAAGATTAACGCCATTGTTGAACCAGAGCACTTTATACTATCATCAAAATCCAGAACCAAAATCAGTAGAGATTGTTTTTGCTCACAGTTTGTATCTCTAATAAGATCTCATGAATCCTTTACGAGAGACCCACCAATCAATAATTGCGTAAATAGAAGAAAATGGCTGTCTTTTAGTGGATATAGTCCTGTGTTCTTCCCAAATGTGGCATACCTTTGTGCTCTTAATTTTAGTTGTATAATCCAAAAAAGACCGAAGCTTAGTGGGTCAATCAATTAAATGGATTTCATTCTTGTAGAGAACTCTTTTTCCCCACCTTGCTGAATAACACTGTGACCTCTCCACCATCATGTAAGTTGCCTTTGGTGATGGACCTTGATGTTCCCTTCCTCTTTCCCACCTATGCAAGTCTAGAACAGATCAATTTGGGATATTGAGTTGTAGTGGACATGTGTTGAGAAACGAGCACTTTGAATTTAGTTGTAGGGAGGTTAGTAGCATTATTTAAGATTACATTTGTGAAATAATTTAGCGATGCAAATTGTCATTATGCAAACTTCAAATATTAGCCTATACTAGTTTGGGGTTTGGTTCAGCATCTCCATATGAAGAAAAAGTAGGGCTAACGTGTCCTACCTACTAGGTCTCTAATACTATTACTCTTTATAGGTAGGAGCCTTGTACAAAATTGCATTCTTTATTCTGACATTCATTACTGTAGATTTGCATTCTTTACGCGAAGTTTTTGTTGGCCCGGTCTAACGTTCTTCATGAAAGACCTGAAAATAGTTACAATCGCAAATGTAGTGTCAAGAACGAGGTTCATTGGAGTTTTATGTTTGCATGGTTATGTTGAAAAATTAGATTTATGCAACTTTGTGGGTGATTGAGGTGTATAGGAAGGATAGACTTCGGGTTTTTTTTTTTTTTTTTTCATTTGTTTATGTCAAGGTTGGATACTCTGACCTCAATAGACTAAGTCAAATTTATTCAACTCATATTTGTTGTTGTGGTGTGCTGATACTGCAATCCTGAATTATGAATTACATGTAGGAAGTGAATTTGCTATTGAGTGCTGGAAAATAGTATTTTTGTTAAGATAAAGAGCTGGAATATGATATTTGTTGCTTAATATACCATAGTTGCTGAACTGAAATGAGCTGACTGCTAAAATTGTAAAGAGAGCTAGAACTATAGACTTAAGTCTCGGAGTTTGACGTTAAATGCTGAAAATGGGTTAGTTTGCTTGATATTGAGATGAACTACTGAAATGCAATGTTTTAGAGCATTCAATGTTAGTTACTGGCTACATATTTGTCGAATAATACCATTATCTTAACCATTGTGGTCCATGTTGTCACTAACCAACAAAAACACCCCAAAAGGAAGATGAAATCCCAAAGCCTAACAGTGCAATTGTTTTTTTTTTCACTATATACTATTTTGTTTTCATTGTTGAGATTAGTCTTCTTTGTGGGGCAGTTGGCCTCACCTCTCATCAAGTCAGTCTCTCTCGGCCGATATTAGGGACCAAGAAGATTTTTTGAGCCTCCCACTGAAATTACTCTCAGCCGTTTGATGTGCAAACTGTGCTCTTTCCCTCTCTTTCCCCTCTTATGGTGCAAAGGTAGCAAAAACAACTGCTGAGTTGTGTCAGCCAAAGCCGAAAGAGTTCGAGATAGCAATGTTCAATAAGTAGAAACTAGATTAGTTTAAATCCATGTATCTGCCCACAATGGTCCCCCTGGTTGGGGCAACTCACGAATAGTCACACCTCAACCAAGAGTTGTATCCACTTCTTTCACTGGTAGTATCCACTTCAACACTAGATTCATTAGTGAAATTGGAGATCTTTATAAACAAAATAGGAAGCAAAATTATCTTCTGCTGCATTTCTGGGATTTCCAGCAATAAGTGGCTTGCTCTGAAGCTTGGATGCCGATACAAGACAGAAATACGATAGGATACGGATACTGCTATGCAAGAAAATTTTGTCTTTTGTATGTAATGAATGATATTGCTGTGCCCACTAAACTAGTGTTCACTTTGCATTTTAGTTTGAACGGAGAACAATTGAACCACTTCATATCAGGAAGAGAGCATGTTGAACCACTTCAAGAAAGGAGAGACGAGTAGTTCGGAAAATCATTAGAAGATGTAGAAACTCCATTATACTAAGGTTGCCTAAACTACACAAAGTTATCAACAGTTGTAACTTTGTATAAGCTTAAACATATGTATTGCTACATTTGTTCCCTGCAGATAACTTGGCTGCTTACTTTTGTTTGTACACACATGTTGCTCAAAAGATTGCAAGGCCATGGCTCCTTTTTTTATTTATGTGTTTTATGCGGACTACTTAGACTAATGTTTTGTTTGTTTGTTTTTAATTTTTTGAACATTTTAGGTTCACAATCTGGCAACAATGAAGAAACACCAGCTACACCCTTTGTTTGTCCCTCGGTAAACAATTATATATTTTAGCATTTGCAATGGAGGGATAATTTAATATTCTTGCATCTGAGTGAATCTTGCTTTTAGGTTTCTAATTGCCGGAATAGAAACTACTTGGTGAATTCTCTACACAAGGAGAAGTTACTGAAATAATGAGGAGGTATATTCTCTGAAGTTGTCGGCTACACCCTAATGTTCCTTTTCTTGTTTTCTTCTCTATTTTCACCTCTTTTTTGTTTCTTTCAATCTCTCTTCAAGTGGACTATATGATAACTGTGATTATACTTTATCACGTTCTCTGTTAAATCATATTTTCCTTTTTTGTAATAGGAACCTGATTTGGGCTTTTAGCTAGATCTACATAGGAACCATGCCAAGAATTCTTAATTTGCTAATCAACTGGATTGGGGAGAAAGTAGGAAGAGCAAGCTTGTACAAAGTTGCAACTCCTCACTGTTTGACAATCGTAGTCTAACAATGCCAAAGTTTGTGTAATTGGTAGGAAGAGCAAGTTTCTTAATTTGCTGACAACCTCAATCCCTCTCCTGTCTCGCTCTTTGTACATATGCTTTAGATTTGTATAATTAGTGTGTGTAACCAAGTCTTAGTACTGTTCTTGATTTCTGCACTCACTTTGATGTCTTTTTGCGTATATAGATGTATAACCAAGTTCCTTCCCTCTTCCCCCCTATCCAAGTCTTGTACTGATCAATTTGGGACATTGGATCATAGAGCATGTGTTGAGAAACAGACACTTAGAATCTAGTTCTAGGGAGATTAATTAACACTCATAAAGGTATATAATTACGTACACAAGTGAAAAAATCCACTAGGCTTTGGGACACAAATAAGACTTAGGCGGGACACTTGCTATTCTATATTTTTCACTGCTGCAATAACACCAAAAGAAATTGGTGCAAAAACTATACTAGCCATCAATCATGTGTGGGCCAATTTTCTTAGCTCACATAGCCTTAGTTGTTACTGAAGTGTGCTAAAATTGTAAAGAGACACGGGGATAAGTAGAAGAAAAACTCTTTCTCCCATAGCGTTCAACCAAATTTTGGGCGCCAGTCTCTTTTACCTTTCTTTCCCTTGTTCTTTCAATGTCTTTCTCTACCATATATTTTGCTGGTTCTTGCTAGTTTATTAAACACTACAACAAAATGAACAAATTATACTTTTGATAGCTTTGAGTTATGAGTGGTTTAGTGGAGATTCCTATGAATGCTCTACTATTATTATACCTAGCTATTATCCCTTTTCTTTGTTTTGTCATAAGTTCATCCACTTTCCATTTTTCTGCTAAATCTTAATTGATAAGAAAATTCCTTGATAAATTGGTAGTTCAAATGCAACTTAGAGGGTACTGGTGTAATGTGGATACATTGATGATAGTGAATGACTATATCCCAATAGGTTAATGTGAACTGCTCTCGCCCACTGTGTGTATGTCGACACTCGCACAAAACTCTAATCCATTTGGTTAATGGGGATGATTAGTGATACCGGTGTCATTTATCTTTTGCAAGAGCACCATGCTCATTGTCTGCCACCATTGATCAATAATGTATGTGTTTGAATAGCTAAGTGGCTCGGCTGGTAGTTAAATACGTGTGGTTGAAGTTCCAGCTTTTTACATAGTTTTCTCACATGAATAGTTATGTTCCACAATCGCGAACGGATTGGTATATGTCGTTCACCAATTTGTCATGGTATGGTTGCTTTTGAGATTGTTCTTGGTTCTTGCTGACAATTATCCATCATATTCTTCTTTTTCTAACTGCAAACATTATGTTGCTTTAAAGTTGTTTTTCTCGTTAATAATTTTTACTATATCTATTGGGTTACTTTGAATAGTTCTATATTTACAGGTTATGTGTCCGACATTGGGAGCAAAAGGGTATAAACTTGGCAAAAAAGTAAGCTTCAAATAAAGAACATCTGCATGGGTGAAGAATTGGGGTACTTGAATGAGATGGTTGCCTAGTTTAGGATTACATTTTCTGGAAAGAGAGATTACATTAGTGTTTTTTTATAGTGTAATTAGTCTGACTCTTAAATGTAGTTTGTGATGGAAAATTATTCTTCAAGCTATTGTGATGAATCTTTGGTTGAATTATTTATCTTACATTGAAATTGTATCGCGTTTGGATGTACTTTGGTGTTGAATGGAATGCAGATTTTCTGTATGAAAATGCTAGTATATTGGCATTTGTAGCATTTAAATAAAAAAAAGAAGAAGCTAAAATTGGCTAAGATAACGTTCAGAAAAAGCTATTGTTTACTTTTTAATAGCATTCATTGCATGTTGTAAAAAGAAATAAGATAATAGGCAAAAAACGCTATCAAAGGTACAAAATACAACAGCGGACAATGGATGCTATAGAAAGTTTTTTAACAGTGGGCAATGAACGCTATAGAAAGTTTTTAACAGCAGGCAATGAACGCTATAGAAAGTTAAGACTTTTAATTGCATGGGCTAATAAGGCGTTCTTCGGAACGCTATCTATTACCTACTATAGCATTTTTTGCATGCTATTAAAAGCATGTTTTGTTGTAGTGCGGAGGGCCTTTGCCACGAGAGGCAAATGTGCGCTCATCCCTTATCTATTTTGCATATTAAGGTTCCGACGACGAACTAGGGTTCCACTCAAGAACCACAAGAAGCCGTTACGATCTTGAGCCGTTCTAAGCACTGTTCGTTTTTGTCCACCTACAATTGGCGCCGTCTGTGAGAAACGAAAGAGTTCCCTTTGAATAACGACCATGGTGGAAGGAGATCCATTGACGCCGCTCGACCCAAAGAACCTACTGGAAGGGGGAGGAGATAAGTCCCCTCCAGGGGCTTCGAGAAAGCCTGAAGGCAGACATGGGAAAAAGGCGACGAGCAAAGGTAACCCCTGACTGTGCTAGATAGCTCCAAGAATAGGGAGGGCAAGACGACCACAGGGTCCACATAGAGGACTAAATCCCACCGAGAAGGGGAGTCAGTTGCACACTCAAGAAGCGTACACAATAGTAAAGATATCCTCGATAAAAAAATATCAGAAATTGAGGAATACGCTCATTTGATCAAGAGACGGGAACATGAGATTTGAGAGCTAGAACAGATTTGAGAGCATCCTGAGGACTCTAGACTTTCACGAAGAAATTCCAGGGGAGACAGGAATGCCATGGTGGAGTACAAGAAGACTCCTTCACGAAGAAGAAAGAGTAGGAGTCCTCTTCCTAGGCGGAATAGGGCTTCTCCACGAAAAAGGAGGAGCAAAAGTAAAAGCCGAATACCAAAGCGACAAAGGGCTTCTTCATGAAAAAGGAGCAGAAGCCAAAGCTCCACCCCCGAGGACAAAGAAATCAGGAAACACCACAGAGACAGGTACGAGAGATCTGATTCGGATTGGGAAAAGAATGCTCCCAAAAAAACGAAGGAATGTGAGGAAGGGACCATGTCTGCACAAGAAGCAACATAGGCCCTCAGCAATATAGCATCCTCCCCCTTTGCAAGGAGGTTGCAGGAGGCAAGGCTTTCGAGCAGGGTGAAGCACGGTACGTTCATCCTCTATGAAACAAATACAGATCCCGTAGTGCACATACAGCACTACTAGCAGGCAATATTCATGCACGATGAGGATGATGCAATTATGTGTAAGATGTTCCCATTAAGTCTTAGGAAGGTGGCTTTATCTTGGTTTCATAAACTGGGACCGCACTCCATACGTGGATGGAGGCAGTTGGCCGAGGAATTCACTGCTTGATTCTTGACAAGCAGGAGAGCCCCAAAGATGTTTAAAAGCCTTTCCACAATGAAGCAGACGGAGAGTGAGCCGATCAGGGACTATGCTAAGAAGTATTGGGTGACTTTCAACGAGATTGAAAGTTGCAGTGAAGAGTATGCAATTGCTACTTTCAAAACTGGCTTGCCTGTTCAGGAAGAGCTACGCCCGTCATTGAATGTGCACCCGGTAGCAACACTGGCTAAGCTAATGGAGCGAATTGAGCAACATGCCAGAATGGAAGATGATATACTCCGAGAAGAAGGCAAGGCTATCGCCGAACAGTCCAAGATACCAGCAAAGAAAGTGGATAAACCAGAGCCTAAGACCTATAGGGAAAGGAAAGAGTACGAACAGGTTAAGAAAAAGTCGTACAAAGAAAAGCAAGCACCTGATCCTAAGTCTTTCTTTTCAATCAACATGGTTTGGAAGGAACCAATCTATAGGATTCTTTATCGAATAAAGAACCAACCTTACTTCAAATGGCCCCCAAATTTGGGAGGAGATAAAGATGCAAAGCGAGCTACGATTCAGCACTGCAGTTACCACAAGGATTGGGGTCATATGAATGAAGACTATGAGATGTTCAAGAGGCACCTTAATGATCTAGTCTCTCGAGATTACCTCAAAGAATTTATCCAGGAAGACCCCAAAGATAAAGGGAAAGCCATGGAGATAGATTACGAACAAAATCCAAAAGGTGTGATCCATATGATACATGGATTGGCTACATCTTACACAAGAAATGAGGTGAGACTGCTCCAAAAGCAAATCAAACACGACCAACACGTTATGCAGTTGGTGTTAGGAATGCCTTGTATTCTTTAGTCCCACATTGGTTAATTATGTTGTTCCCGTTTTGTAGCCTATTATAAATAGGGCTTTTGGGGGACTTCTAGGAATTATCTTTTTGGGCTTTCATATTGTGGCCTTTCTAGAGTTACGGATTATAGCCGGCTCTTTGTATCTCTTCTTCACGTTGGTTAGTGAATCCTCTCTCTCCTCGCCCGTGGACGTACCCAACTTGGGGAACCACGTACATCTTGTGTCTTTGTGATTTCTTGTTTAGTTTTCAATTTCACGTTCTTAGCTTGCGTTCATAGCGTTCGTTACAACAAACTGGTATCAAAGCCAGGTTGCAAAAACTAGGGTTTCGTTTCCGATTGTGGCTATGGCGGCTAAATTTGAGATTGCGAAGTTTGATGGGCAAAGCAGCAGTTTCAGTCTTTGGAGAGTAAATATGAAGGCTCTGCTAACCCAACAAGGATTGCACAAGGTTTTGTTAGGCAAGACTAGTTCTGGAATCAAAGAGGAAGATTGGGATGATACGGATGCCAAAGCTCTGAGTTCTATTCAGTTGAGTCTGGCAGATGATGTTCTTCGCGAGGTGGAAGAAGAAACTTCAGCAGCAGGAATTTGGCTGAAGTTGGAAGGCATATATATGACGAAGTCGCTCACCAACAGGTTATATCTCAAACAACGTCTTTATACGTTTCGTATGCGAGAAGGTATACCTGTTAAAGATCATTTAGACGAGTTCAACCGTATTATTATGGATCTGAAAAATATTGATAGTAAAATTGAGGATGAGGACCAAGCCCTAATTTTGCTATGTTCTTTACCACTTTCGTATGAGCACTTTGTTACAACCCTATTGTATGGCAAAGACACGATATCCATGGAGGATGTTAAGGCCAGCCTATATTCGAAAGAATTGAGAAAAAAAGTGTCAGGTGAGGGTGATGCACATGCGGAGGGTTTGTTTGTTAGGGGAAGAACAACAGAAAGGGTGGAGTCAAGTAATAGGGGAAGATCCAGATCATCAGGTAAGAAGAAGGGAAAGTGCAATTATTGCAAGAAACCCGGGCACTGGAAAAGTGACTGTTTAAAACTCAAGGAGAAGGAAAAAGAAGACCAGAAAGGGGGTAAAGTAATTGCTGGAATTGCTGAAAGTTCAGATGAGTCAGATAATGTGTTATCAGTTACAGAGGGCGATTCTCGCTCTAATACCGAGTGGGTTCTAGATTCTGGATGTTCATACCATATGTGTCCGCATAGAGAGTGGTTTTCTACTTATGAGGCGGTCAATGGTGGTACAGTTTTGATGGGCAACAACATGGCTTGTAAGACTGTTGGTTCAGGAACGATTCAGCTTAGGATGCATGATGGTATTGTTAGGACTTTATCTGAGGTTCGACATTGTTGAAAAATGTATGCATTATAATTTGTGAAAATTTATATGCATCTCTATTAATTATTTTGATGATTAATTCAATGATATTTTTATTCGGCAAATACAAAATTATCGAAAAGTCGATTCCCGAATTAAATATTTTCGTGACCTTGAAATATAGCATAAAGTCTCTTGGATTCATGATTTATATTTACAAAGACTTTATTGAGCTCAATACATGCTTTAACGGTTTATTTAGATGAAATTGTGAGCCACAGGTTGACGAACCGGCTGACAAGCCGGCTGTCTGAACAGAAAGCTGTGACAACCGGACGACCACCCGGATGACCACTCTATCAAACGGCTAGTTTCCAACGGCTAGTTTCCAACGGCTAGTTTCCAACGGCTAGTTTCCAACGGCTAGTTCCAACGGCTAGTTTCCAACGGCTAGGAAGCATATGGATGGCTATATAAGGCATCAAGAACTCATTAATGAGAACACACACAAGCTACAACATTCCATATTATTGCAAGAGCAAATTCTCAAAAGATCAAAGCCAAAAATTCTCATTGTTCTTCCACTTTCATATTATTCTTGAGAGAAAATTTGTACAAGTCGTGAGCGATAATTTTCATACCTTCTTCACATACTTGTATTTCATAAGTGAGTGTTTGAGTCAAACACTTGAAAGCTTAGAAGACCAAATTCGGGTTGGAATTTGGGTGTTATTGTTTTTGAGAAGTTTTCGGAGAAAATTCTTGCGGTTGTGCTAGCTCCTCGGGAAAGCTAGAGGCATTCGGTTCTTGTAAGCACCCGCAAGACTTACAAGTTGTAATCTTTTAAAGATTAGTCTAACCTTCAAGTAATTGCTTGAGGAGAAGTGGAGTAGGGCCGGACCGTGGACAAATCCGGACCGAACCACTATAAACGGGTTCTATCTCTCTATCTCTCTATTTTGATTGCATACTTATTGTTTGCATATATTGTTAGAGATAAATTTTTATTGGTAATTATTACTAGCAATCCTATTCACCCCCCCTCTAGGTTGCATAATTTGGGTAACAATTGGTATCAGAGCCTCGGCTCTTGTTTGTAGATTTAACCATCTAAGAGTTAAGATCCATGGCAACCACTAGTAATGTTTCTTGTATCGAAGGTCAATCGTCCAATAGACCTCCCTTGTTCACCGGAGAAAATTACTCTCATTGGAAAAATAGAATGATGATCTTTATTCAATCCACGGATTATGATCTATGGAAAATTATCAAAAATGGTCCCATTATTCCTACTAAGAAAGTTGGAGAAGAGACTATGCCTAAACCAGATTATGAGTGGAGTCATTTGGAAAAGGCTTCAATAGAAAAGAACTATAGAGCTATGAACCTTCTTTTTTGTGCTATTACTCCCAATGAATATGATTGTGTCTCCGCATGTGAATCGGCTAAAGAAATATGGGATAAGTTAGAAATGTCACATGAAGGAGATAGTCAAGTTAAGGAGTCCAAAATTGATATTCTTGTGCATAGCTATGAGCTCTTCAAAATGAAACCGGATGAATCTATATCTCAAATGTTTGCTAGATTTGCTAGTATTACTAACGGTTTAAAAGCTCTTGGAAAGATTTACAGTCAATCCGAAATGACAAGGAAGGTGCTCCGTTCCATGCCAACCAATTGGGACACTACCACCTCCATCATCCTACAATCCAAAGATTTCTCAACATACACGATGGACAAGCTCATGGGATCTCTCATGACGGAGGAAATGCATCACAACCTCAAGGGTGAAAAAGAGAAGAAAGTTAAGGATCTTGCCTTCAAAAGTACAACAAGCAAATCAAAAAGCAAGGAGGATTCAAGCAACGAAAGTGAGGATGATGAAATGGCGCTCATCACAAAAACGTTCAAGAAACTCCTCAAAAATAGAGCATCTCGCAAAGGTAGAGGATTTTCAAGAAAAGATGGAGGCAAAGATGAAAGTAGCAAAAAGGATCCAATCATTTGCTACGAGTGCAAGAAGCCCGGCCACATCAAAAGTGAATGTCCATATGCCAAAAAATATTCAAAGAAGGACAAAAGGAGAGCTATGATGGCCACATGGGACAATAGTGACGATAGTAGCTCCGATGAGGACGATGAGCAACAAGAGGTCGCTAACTTGTGTTTCATGGCCATCGAAGAAAACGAGGTAGATCTCGACTCATCCTATTCCTTTGATGAATTGTTTATTGCCTATAAAGAGTTGAAAGTAGAATTTGAAAAAGTTGTTTCTAAAAACAAATTTCTTAAAAAGGTTGCTAAAGATCTCTCACTAGAAATGGATGATTTAATTGAAGAGAAAGATATTTTGGAGGAAGAAAATGAAAGTTTAAGAACCTCTTTGGCAAAAGAAAAAGAGTATTTGA
The DNA here is from genome assembly GCF_030253575.1 of Rhododendron vialii. Taxonomy (NCBI): domain Eukaryota; kingdom Viridiplantae; phylum Streptophyta; class Magnoliopsida; order Ericales; family Ericaceae; genus Rhododendron; species Rhododendron vialii. The sequence goes on from NC_080558.1 coordinate 14,879,985, forward strand.
AGGATACTTCCAAAAACGAATCTTTAGAAAAACAAATTGACGATTTAACTAATTCTCTTTCAAAACTCACTAATGGAAAAGAAAGTTTAGACATTCTTCTTGGAAAACAAATGGTTTCTTTTCACAAGGCCGGAATTGGTTATAATCCCACTCAACACAAAAATCTTTTTGGAAAAGATGTTCCTCCTTCTAACCATTCTAAATTGACATGTCATTATTGTGGTAAAATTGGTCATATTTCTCCTACATGTCCTATGAAAGGATACTCATCTTCTAATGCAAAAAAGGTTTGGGTTCCTAAGAACCGTATCAATGCTAACCTTCAAGGACCCAAGATGATTTGGGTACCAAAAGTCAAGAATTGATGTGCTATTGTAGGTATGCTTCAAAAGTTCTCTCAAGGAAGGAAGTTGGTACCTTGATAGTGGATGTTCAAGACACATGACCGGTGACAAGAGGGCTTTCAATTCTCTTTCGCCTAAAGATGGTGGACATGTCACATTTGGAGACAACAACAAAGGCAAAATCATAGGAATCGGTGATATAGGTAATTCTCCTATTATTGAAGATGTTTTACTTGTTAGTGGTTTAAAACACAATCTTCTTAGCATAAGTCAATTATGTGATAGAGGAAATCGTGTTATCTTTGAAAAATCCAAATGTATCATTGAAAATGTCAAAAGCAACAAGACACTCTTCGTTGGACAAAGACTTGAAAATGTATATGTTTTTAATCTCAATGATTTAAGTAATTGTGATATAAAATGTTTTTCCGCTTTGAGTGAAAATAGTTGGCTTTGGCATAGGCGCCTAGGACATGCAAGTATGGATGCTATTTCAAAACTCTCTAGAAAAAATTTGGTAAAAGGTCTTCCTAAAATCAAATTTGAAAAAGATAGACTTTGTGGTCCTTGCCAACAAGGAAAACAAACCAAGGTTTCTTTTAAGTCCAAAAATGTTGTTTCAACTACTAGACCTTTGCAATTACTTCATATGGATTTGTTTGGACCAACTCGCTCTCCAAGTCTTTGTGGAAACTATTATTGTCTTGTTGTTGTTGATGATTTCTCTAGATATACATGGGTGATGTTCCTAGCTCATAAGAATGAGGCTTATCCTAATTTCACTAAACTTTGTAGAAGAGTTCAAAATGAAAAAGGCTTTGTTATTTCTAACATTCGTACGGATCATGGAAAAGAACTTGACAATTCTTTATATGAAAAGTTTTGTGATGAACATGGTATTGGTCATAACTTTTCCGTACCTCGTACTCCTCAACAAAATGGAGTAGTAGAGAGAAAAAATCGTACTCTGGAAGAAATGGCCCGCACTATGCTTTGTGAAAACTCTTTGCCAAAATATTTTTGGGCGGAAGCCGTTAATACCTCATGCTATATTTTGAATCGAGTTTTAATTAGGCCTATCCTCAAGAAAACTCCTTATGAGCTTTGGAATGGTAGAATACCCAACATTAATTACTTTCATGCCTTCGGTTGTAAATGTTATGTATTAAACAATGGAAAAGATAACTTGGGTAAATTTGATTCAAAATCAGATGAAGGCATCTTTATTGGTTACTCTCTTACTAGCAAAGCATATAGAATTTATAATAAGCGCACTAATCTTGTTGAAGAATCTATTCACGTTTCCTTTGATGAATCTAATCCTTGTGCTACTAAGGATGTTGTTGATAATGATGACTTAGAAATTACACATGAGATTCATGACTTGAAAATTCAAGAAAAAGTTGATGGTGATACTCAAGTAGAAAGCTCTCAAATCAAAGAAGATGAAGTTATTAATCAACCTCAAGATGCCATGGGAGACAACCAAGATCTTTCCAAGGATTGGAGATTCGTGCAAAACCATCCAAAGGACTTGATTCTTGGAGAAGTTTCGAAAGGGGTAACCACTCGCTCGTCTCATAGAAATTTTTGTGAAAATCAAGCTTTTGTTTCTCAAATTGAGCCTAAAAACTTTCCGGAAGCTCAAGATGATGAAAATTGGATTTTGGCCATGCAAGATGAGTTAAATCAATTTGAAAGGAATAAAGTTTGGGCATTAGTACCTAAGCCTCTTGATCACACTATTATAGGTACTAAATGGGTTTTTCGTAACAAGCTAGATGAATCCGGAAATATTGTTAGGAATAAAGCTAGACTTGTTGCTCAAGGTTATAATCAAGAAGAAGGTATTGATTTTGAAGAAACTTTTGCACCGGTAGCTAGATTAGAGGCTATTCGCATATTACTTGCCTTTGCATCTTTCAAAAATTTCAAGCTTTATCAAATGGATGTGAAAAGTGCATTTTTGAATGGGTTCATAAATGAGGAAGTTTATGTCAAACAACCTCCCGGCTTTGAAGATCATGTATACCCCGATCATGTTTTTAAACTCTCAAAAGCTTTATATGGTTTGAAGCAAGCACCACGTGCATGGTATGATAGACTTAGTTCATTCTTGCTTGACAATGGCTTTACTCGTGGAAAAATTGATACTACTCTTTTCATTAAAGCCAAAGGTAAAGATATGCTCATTATTCAAATATATGTTGATGATATTGTCTTTGGTGCCACTAATGATAATATGTGCAAAGAGTTTGCTAAGTGTATGCAAGGTGAATTTGAAATGAGTATGATGGGGGAGCTTAACTTCTTCCTCGGACTTCAAATCAAGCAAACTAATGAGGGGATCCTAATCAACCAAGCCAAGTATGCGAAAGAACTTATTAAGAAGTTTGGCATGGAAGGATCAAAGCCAACGAGCACACCAATGAGCACATCAACTAAGCTAGACAAAGATGAGAATGGTAAGGCCGTCAATGAAAAGATGTATCGAGGTATGATCGGCTCATTACTTTATCTCACGGCAAGTAGACCTGATATAATGTTTAGTGTCTGCATGTGTGCTAGATTTCAATCATGTCCTAAAGAATCGCATTTAAAAGCTATTAAACGTATTTTTAAATATGTTGCCGGTTCTCATGACTTAGGATTGTTTTATCCACGTGGAGTTGCATTTGATTTAATTGGTTATTCGGATGCGGATTTTGGAGGTTTCAAAGTTGATCGTAAAAGTACAAGTGGGACTTGCCAATTTCTAGGGCACTCTCTAGTGTCTTGGCATAGCAAGAAACAAAATTCCGTAGCTCTATCTACCGCCGAGGCGGAATATGTAGCGGCCGGAAGTTGTTGTGCCCAAATATTGTGGATCAAACAACAAATGGAGGATTTCAATTTGCAATATGATCATATTCCTATTAAATGTGATAATACTAGTGCAATTAGCTTAACCAAGAATCCAATTCAACATTCTCGAACAAAACATATTGAGATTAGACATCATTTTATAAGAGATCATGTTCAAAAAGGGGATATTGAACTTAACTTTATTAGTACCGACAAGCAATTGGCGGACATTTTCACAAAACCCCTTGGTGAAGAACAATTTTGTTTCATTCGACGAGAACTCGGCATGTCTAATCATTTATGAAAAAGTTGTGTTCTTGATGTCAAAAGTTTTTTTTTGGATTCAATGTTGAGTTGATTGAATTCGTAAATATCATACTTGATGGAGAGTACAAATGATCTTGATAAAGAAATCACCCTCCAAACATTTTATCATATGATTCATTTTCCTGTGTTTGGTATGCAGAAAAACAGTTTTATGGTCTTTAATGCTACTCCTCTTAAACGTTTTCTGGACTTAACCTGCATTTGTCAGTGTAGAGACCCGTATTTTATTTCCATAATTCTTTATGTTTTATTAAGGCATGAGTTGTGATATAAAATGGAGAATGAGTTCGGATGTCGAATGTGCTAGAATTTAGAAGTTCGGGATGCAAGTGTAATATGCATGGGTGTATAAGTGAAGGTGTGTGTAGGGGATAATTCTCCCCCACATATATTTCTTTTCTTTTCCGGGCAGACACACACACGTTTCTCTCTCTCTACTCCCTCGACCGACTCTCTCTCTTTCTCACCTCTCCTCCAAACTTCTCTCTTCGATTTCATCGCCTTAGAATGAGATTTCGGAAAAATCCCAAGTACTAAAGTTGTTCTACGCGACGAGATCTTCCTATTGATCGAAGAAGAATCATGATCGGAGCACTTTGAGGTTTCCTCCATGTTCGGGCTTGCTTCTAACCCTCGAGGTAGGGATCTCCTACCTTCTTTACATGTTTAAGTGTTGGTTAGATGTACAAGAATCAAGTTTGATCATTTATTTTGAGTCTTGAACAAATCTGTTATATGCTGATAATTTCGTGGGTTTTGGAAATCTGTCTTTTGGGAGCCCTCTGCTAGAAATCACTGGCATTTGTCATGATTAAGACCTCAAGGGGCGGGTCAGGGTCGTGACAGTCAGTCGGATGTCCAAGCGGATGTCCAACCGGACAACCGTGAGGATTGAGACTTATTCAAGCTTTTGCGTTGCTAACTCTGATTTATTAAGTCTGTTACACTTAGTTTGTATGAACTTCATGGCTTAGTGCTTAAATTGTCTCTTATATACTTCGCCGATATGAATTTCTTGTCTCTAAGCTTGCAGGGATAATCATTCTCGGTAATACCCCTCGCATTCTTTAAAAAGCTCTCTTTTAGGGGGAGCATGTATTAAGGGGACACAACAATAAACACCCGAACACAATTTTCTTCCCCTATTCTTGTTCTTTTCGGCGCCACCCCTATTCTTGTCCTATTCGGCGCCGCATCCCCTATCCTATCTCTATTCGGTGCCGCATCCCCTATTATCTCTCTTTCGGCGCAGCAATTCAATCAATTCGGCGCACCATTTCAAACAATTCGGCGCAGCATTTCAAACAATTCGGCAATCTCATACTCTATAAATTCAACAACACAATCTCTATCTCCTCATCTATCTATCTCTCCTTCTCTCTCGGCCTAAATCTCTCCAAATCTCTATCCTTCCAAATCGAGCAATGGCAAACATACCGCAAGGGTTACCGTTTGAGTTTTACGAAAGAGATGCCGAACGAGCAGAGTTTAGGTTGTTTATCCAAACCATTTGGATGCAACTCTTTATCTTCATTCTGCTGTGTGCGTTACTTACCATGAGAATACCACCATGGTTCGGATGGAATGTAAATGTGGATACTCTGTGGTATTGGATTGGCATTATAGCTGCCGTTGTAGCAGCCATTATTCGAGAATACGAAAATCAAGGACGCCAAGCTCTCAATGTACGAAGATAGAGTGCTACAGGGCAAGAGCGGCATGGTGCTGGAACCATGGCCCTATTGTTTTTCTCTTTTTAGTTTTTTTTTATGATGTCACAGGGGGAGAAAAAGCCAAGTTTTAATTGATCTATCTTGCCATTTTGGGCAAATTTAAAAAATTGCTTGCTATGATCTGATGATTATTGCTATTACTCGTTGATCGTAGATAACTGCTTTGGTGCATGTATTAAGGGGGAGATTGGCATAACTCCTACTTGAATAAAAACTATCATTTTGTGTCATCATCAAAAAGGGGGAGATTGTTGAAAAATGTATGCATTATAATTTGTGAAAATTTATATGCATCTCTATTAATTATTTTGATGATTAATTCAATGATATTTTTATTCGGCAAATACAAAATTATCGAAAAGTCGATTCCCGAATTAAATATTTTCGTGACCTTGAAATATAGCATAAAGTCTCTTGGATTCATGATTTATATTTACAAAGACTTTATTGAGCTCAATACATGCTTTAACGGTTTATTTAGATGAAATTGTGAGCCACAGGTTGACGAACCGGCTGACAAGCCGGCTGTCTGAACAGAAAGCTGTGACAACCGGACGACCACCCGGATGACCACTCTATCAAACGGCTAGTTTCCAACGGCTAGTTTCCAACGGCTAGTTTCCAACGGCTAGTTCCAACGGCTAGTTTCCAACGGCTAGGAAGCATATGGATGGCTATATAAGGCATCAAGAACTCATTAATGAGAACACACACAAGCTACAACATTCCATATTATTGCAAGAGCAAATTCTCAAAAGATCAAAGCCAAAAATTCTCATTGTTCTTCCACTTTCATATTATTCTTGAGAGAAAATTTGTACAAGTCGTGAGCGATAATTTTCATACCTTCTTCACATACTTGTATTTCATAAGTGAGTGTTTGAGTCAAACACTTGAAAGCTTAGAAGACCAAATTCGGGTTGGAATTTGGGTGTTATTGTTTTTGAGAAGTTTTCGGAGAAAATTCTTGCGGTTGTGCTAGCTCCTCGGGAAAGCTAGAGGCATTCGGTTCTTGTAAGCACCCGCAAGACTTACAAGTTGTAATCTTTTAAAGATTAGTCTAACCTTCAAGTAATTGCTTGAGGAGAAGTGGAGTAGGGCCGGACCGTGGACAAATCCGGACCGAACCACTATAAACGGGTTCTATCTCTCTATCTCTCTATTTTGATTGCATACTTATTGTTTGCATATATTGTTAGAGATAAATTTTTATTGGTAATTATTACTAGCAATCCTATTCACCCCCCCTCTAGGTTGCATAATTTGGGTAACAGACATGTTCCGGATTTGAAGAAAAATCTTATATCCCTGGGTGCTCTTGATTCTCATGGTTGCAAATTCCTCGGTGAATGTGGAGTTTTGAAAGTCTCAAGGGGTGCATTAGTACTGATGAAGGGTCAGAAGCGTGGTAACCTCTATACACTCCAGGACAGTACAGTTGTAGGTGCTGCAGCAACGGTTGCTTCATCCAAGGTTTCAGATTCAGACTTGACTCGTTTGTGGCATATGCGCCTTGGGCATATGAGCGAGAGGGGGATGACAGTTTTGAGCAAACAGGGTTTGCTATGTGGCCAGAAAATTGAGAAACTGGATTTCTGTGAGCATTGTGTCTACGGCAAGCAGTGCAGGGTAAAATTCAGTACAGCTGTTCATCGCACCAAAGGCACGGTGGATTATTTTCACTCGGATCTTTAGGGTCCCGCAGAGGTAACTTCTAAAGGTGGTTTTCGATATTTTATGAGTATTATAGATGATTTCTCTCGTAAGGTTTGGGTGTATATGTTGAAACATAAGAGTGACGCTTTTAATACATTCAAACAGTTTAAAACTTTGATTGAAAATCAGACTGGTAAGAAAATAAAACGTTTGAGAACTGATAATGGTATGGAGTTTTGTCTTGGCGAGTTTGATAGATTTTGCAGTGATGAGGGCATTGTGAGGCATCACACAGTGAGAAAAACCCCTCAGCAAAATGGTGTGGCTGAACGAATGAACAGGACTCTTTTGGAGAAGGCACGTTGTATGTTGTCCAATTCCGGATTGGGCAAAGAATTTTGGGCTGAAGCCGTTTCCACAACATGCTATTTGGTGAACAGGTCTCCGTCGACTGCTATTGAGTGTAAGACTCCGTTTGAGGTATGGTCAGGTCATCCGGCTGATTATTCTGTGTTGCGTGTTTTTGGGTGTCCAGCTTACGCTCATGTGAATGAAGGTAAACTGGAGCCACGGGCCAAGAAGTGTATTTTCTTGGGTTATGCAGCAGGTGTCAAAGGGTACAGGTTATGGTGCTCTGATGATTTGAAGTTTTTGATCAGTAGGGATGTGACTTTTGATGAAAATTATCTGATTAAGGAGTCTAAGCAGGTTGATGGTACAGTTCAGGAACATAGTGTTCCAAAGCAGGTGGAGTTTTTGGGTGAAGCTTCCGACTCAGGGAAGAAGCACATTGAGAAGCCAATTGAAGAGGAGTTCAAGAGTTCAGACACAGAGGTTGATGCATTAGTTGAGCAACCACGCACTATTGCTAAAGATAGGCCAAGGAGGGAGATTCGGCCTCCTGAAAGGTATTCGGCTTATTCTGAGATGGTGGCCTATGCTTTATCAGTTGCTGAGACAGTTGAGTATGAAGAGCCTTCCAGCTATACGGAAGCTATTTCGAGCACTGAGTCTGCACAGTGGTTTGTTGCTATGAATGAGGAGATTGAGTCTCTTCAGAAGAATCAGACATGGGAGTTAGTAGAACCGCTGAAAGGGAAGAGGATTGTTGGATGCAAGTGGATCTTCAAGCGCAAACCAGGTATTCCAGGGGTAGAAGACGCTCGGTTTAAAGCTCGGCTAGTGGCGAAAGGATACAGCCAGAAGGAGGGTGTTGACTACAATGAGGTATTTTCACCAGTTGTAAAACATAGTTCCATTCGCACTTTACTTGCTATTGTTGCATGTTATGATCTTGAGTTAGAGCAACTTGATGTCAAAACTGCGTTTTTGCATGGCGAGCTTGAGGAACAGATTTATATGCGTCAACCTGAGGGATTTGTTGTTTCTGGTAAGGAGGATCACGTTTGTTTACTTCGTAAGTCTTTGTATGGCCTCAAACAATCCCCTAGGCAGTGGTATAAGCGGTTTGATACTTTTATGATAAGCCAGTCATATTCTAGGAGTGAGTATGACAGTTGTGTGTATTTTCGAAAACTTCCAGATGGTTCATTTGTTTATCTACTGTTGTATGTTGATGATATGCTTATTGCTGCCAAGAGTGTATCAGAAATCAACAGGTTGAAACAACAGTTAGGTGGTGAATTTGAGATGAAAGATTTGGGTGCAGCAAAACGTATTTTGGGTATGGAGATTTGCAGAGATCGAGTAGCTGGCAAACTATTTTTGAATCAGAAGTCTTATGTTCTTAAAGTGCTTGAGCGCTTTGCCATGCAGAACTCGAAGCCAGTCAGTACCCCTTTGGCAGCACACTTTCGACTTTCAGCTGAGTTGTCACCACAGTCGGAGGATGAGGAGAAGTATATGTCTCAGGTTCCATATTCGTGCGCAGTTGGGAGCCTTATGTACGCCATGGTATGTACTCATCCTGATATTTCACATGCAGTTAGTGTCGTTAGTCGTTATATGGGGCGTCCAGGAAAGGCACATTGGGAGGCTGTGAAATGGATACTACGGTATTTGTGCGGAACTGGAGGTGTTGGTCTATTGTTTGGGATTGCCAATTCTGGTGATCATGCTGTTGGTTATGTTGACTCGGATTTTGCTGGTGACCACGATAAGAGGAGGTCTCTGACAGGTTATGTTTTTACTCTGTCCGGAAGTGCCATTAGTTGGAAAGCTACTTTACAGGCTACAGTTGCGCTGTCTACAACAGAAGCGGAGTATATGGCCATTGCTGAAGCTGTGAAGGAGGCATTGTGGATGAGAGGTTTGCTTTGTGAGCTTGGTCTTGCACAGGGTGTGAGTTCAGTATTTTGTGATTCGCAGAGTGCTATACATTTGACTAAAAATCTGATGTATCATGAGAGGACCAAGCATATCGATGTCAGGTATCACTTCGTTCGGGATATCATCTCACAGAAGCAAGTTGAGGTGAAGAAAGTGGGTACGGCAGATAACCCAGCAGATATGTTGACTAAACCGGTTCCGGTTGCCAAGTTCAAGCATTGCTTGGGCTTGCTTGGTATTTGCAGTTGATCGCCCCTCGGGGGCATTTGGCGAGTGAGAGGTTAGAAGGGGATAGCTATATTTGGTGATTTGGTTCAGTGGAATTCAAGTCAAGGTGGAGAATTGTTAGGAATGCCTTGTATTCTTTAGTCCCACATTGGTTAATTATGTTGTTCCCGTTTTGTAGCCTATTATAAATAGGGCTTTTGGGGGACTTCTAGGAATTATCTTTTTGGGCTTTCATATTGTGGCCTTTCTAGAGTTACGGATTATAGCCGGCTCTTTGTATCTCTTCTTCACGTTGGTTAGTGAATCCTCTCTCTCCTCGCCCGTGGACGTACCCAACTTGGGGAACCACGTACATCTTGTGTCTTTGTGATTTCTTGTTTAGTTTTCAATTTCACGTTCTTAGCTTGCGTTCATAGCGTTCGTTACAACAGTTGGGAAGCAAAAGGGGACGATGAAGTGACATATGCAACGAAGACATAGTCTTTATAGAGGAAGATTTGGGGGAAGTCCAGCTTCCTCATAACGATGCTTTAGTCATTACCCTACGAATTGGGGAGTATGACATCGAGAGAATCTTGGTGGACTCAGGGAGTTGTACAGAGGTAATTGTACTATGATGCATTTAAGAAATTTGGATTGGCCCAGGGAGACTTAGAGCAATCAACAACACCCTTGGTTAGTGTGGGCACGCTACCCGGAAATGCTCGATTTAATAAAAATCGGGTGTGGCCCCTTTTTGGAAAGGCATGGCGAAACGCCTCGATTCAGAGTCGCCACTCGGGTTTTAGCGGTGAAAACACCCAAGGAACCGAACTCGAAAATGTTTGCCTCGTTTGTTTGATTTTGAAAAGGCTTTGTAGACTGGACCATCGTCACCTTCGATATCTGAGGTTCGGGAGCCAGGTTACGAGAGGGGAAGGGTTTTATGGCACCCCTCTCGCCCAATCCGGAGATCGGTCTCTACTCGGGCATTTTTTGTAAAACGTTTACATTCTTCTCTCATTTGATCATTTTTTAGCAAGTTAGGGCGGGGGAACAGTTAATGGGGGTTGAAACGGTAACAAGTTGCAATTTATGTGACAAAAATGCTTATGGATGACTTTGCTTGCAATGATAAACATAGATTGAGAACAAGCACAGAGAGCAGTCTGAATAAGTTGGGGTACGCTGCCCCGGAGGGTCGTGAACAGACCCCGTACCAGCGTGCACTGATCCAATAAGTACACGCAGGCACGACCTGCGCACGCCACTACTAGACTGGCGTACTCCACTCATTAAGCTCCACAGTCCTTATTTGCAATCCTCTGGGCTCTGGAAAGGGACCAGCGCACACCCAGGACAAACCACACAGTTAATTGGGCAGAATATACATAGTTACAGACAGATGAAATGGCTTGAAGCCATAAAAATAGGCAGGAAACCCCCTAAACAGAGTGGGGACATGAAGCAGGCCAAGATCACACTAAGATGCAAGGGCCAGCCAGTGGGTTGTGGGACAACTGCCATACGCCAGTCATACGATGCCGTACGCAGGTGTGGCCATAATCCAGTGCATGGCTTTGCATCATCTGGGCTCTGGAACATGACCAGAAGGATCCCAGAGGCCCTTTTAAACAGATAAAAAGTAAGCAATAACTACTACATCTAAACAGCTCTAAATATACAGAAAGGGGTAAACTGGTTGTTTAGCATGCAAGTGTGATTGACAGAATGATAAAATGACAGAAATGATGATCTATGATCCCCACGCCAGTAGTGCTCATACTGTCATGACTGGCGTACGGCATAGGAGTACTGGCGTGCGCCATATTACATCTCATACGATTGTTGTATTTTACCAGTTTAAGGCCAGGACTAGTATTGTTTACCAGCCTGGGCCTTACTGGTTCCCCTCAGGGATTGAAAACAGTAAAGAACACAAAGGTGGTATACCTTTTTGTTTGAGGATTGAAGGTAGTATTGAGCTTAAAGCTTAGGGATGGAGGCTTAGAAGGTGACTGGATATCAGTAGGGTGTATGGAAGTGGATTGCTTGCTTTCCTCTTTCAATGGAAGAAAAGGCGATGAAGAGCAAGAAGAAAGGAGGAAGAGAGATTTTTCTTCTTAATGAGGCTAACCCCTTGCAAATGAATGCAATGGGGGGTATTTATAGGGGAGAGAGACTGAGATCAGTCTGGTGCTAAGGCCCTGTTTGGCTGGTTGCTTGAGGAAGGGAGCCTCCCATGCATTAAATGCATGGGACTTGCCTTGATGGGGGGTGTATGAGAGAAGGGGGACGGGCCTAGACGATATAATCATCAGGGGCTACTGTGGCCGATGTCAGGGTGGCTCAAAAGTCTCGTCCATGTGGCTGAATAAAGTTGATTTGACTGGAATTGACTGGCGTGCGCCACATTTGGACCGGCTTGCGCCAGTGATAGCTAAGTCAACGGTCGATGACTGACACGTGGCAGCTAACTGGCGTACGTCATCAAGGTACTGGCGTAAGCCAGTTGGGTTTTGCTGGGGCTGTTTGGCTCTGGTTTGAAAGGTTTGAAAGAGGTTCGGGGCGCTCAAAGCTCAAAACACACCATTATCCTCAGACTGTTCTCGACCAAAATCATCATTGGGGAAATAAAAGATCGACAAATAACATTATCTGGACAATCCAGAATGGGGTGTCTACAGTTAGGTTTGGTGTAGGAGCAGTTTACAAATAATGTGCATTACCAAAATGGAATCAAAAGGCCAATGTATCTGAAATAGTTAGAACAACGTCATGAAAGCAACAGTACCTTTTAGTTTGCCCCAGAAGAAACTCGAGCTATTTGTTAAGCGATTTTTCTTTTTTCTCGTCAATTTCTAGTTGATGCTTGCACAGAACTTGGAACGACAATGTTTTGAGAGGAAGGTTTTGAAATGTCACCAGTGTATGGTGAAATTACTAAAACCCATATCCTAAGTAGACTGATAGCTATTATTCATTCAATAGGCGGGCAGGGAAGCCCAAAGAGTTCGCAGCAATGTCAAACTCTTGTTGTTGATAATTTCAGATTTAACAGTCAAGTAGTTAGATAATGAACATACTCAAAAAAAATGGTGCTGAGAGGATCTCCACTCACACACTAGCCCTCCGAAATTGAGACCCAAAGCTCGCCAATCAAGCTCTATATTAATCTATATTCCAGAGATGCGATGATGTGGCAGGAAAAATGAAATAAATTCCTAGAGAAGAGCAATCCAGTATCAATTCATCCCAAAATTTGAGTACCAGACGAGGCAACAACTGTCTTCGTAAAGAACGTATGTGCGGAAATGTATAATATGAAGCATAAGTCACGCCACTTGGTAGCTCTCTATGGATAGGATCGTCCTCTGTGCAAACTTGGGAGATGGTCCACCTTTTAGGGGCAAGATAGTGATGACCTGCAAAAGATTTGTAATGAATCATGCAAAATCGCAAAAATTCAGAACAAAACGCTATGTGAACAAAGTGGAACCCAGAAATGAAAACTCCCTTTAATGTTCTTCAAGAGCTCAAATTATCCTTGAAAATAACAATGATAATATACAGGGCAGCTTTACGAGTAGATAACATACAAAAAGTATGGTTAAATATCGCCTTCTTTGTGCATGCCATGGATCTGTTGTATCACTGCATGTTATATGAAATACTCCATGTCACAATCTCTACTTTTCATGACAATTTTTTCTAAATCAAGAAAAGAATAGGGTACATATGTGAAGGGGACGTAAAAGCCTTACCTACTAACAAACAAGCTAGAGAAAAGACAAAAAAGCTGAAAGAATCAACAGACCCTCACATGAGTAGTTCTAAGCGTGTACAAAATATTGGACCCTTGACCAAGCTAATAAGTTTGACCTGGGTTCAATGACATATCCATCCATGCATATAGACAAATGACCACAACCAGAATGGTGATCGTGAAGTATGTTGGGGGTGTGGGGTAAGGGCTATCTATAAAAAATTCTGTTCAAGAAAATTATGAACTGTTCAACCATTCAACCATGCAACTGAAGAGAAATCTATAATAAATTTGAGCTGTAAAATCCCCAATTCTGAATTGATTCTGATTTCATTCAAATGCGTTTCATGTAAATGTCAAGCAAAGGGAATTTTATAATAACCCCATTACCGTTACCAATTATCATGGTCAAGAAAACAGAATAAAACAACCATAAATGGAGAAAACAGAGGCAAACCTTTAGGTCGCTAAATGGACTTGCAGCAGTAAAACACACTGAAATCGGAAAAAAGACTAATGAATCTGAAGGAGGAACAACAAATTCCATTGATCTATTGCAAAGTTTGCCAATACGAAGTTAGAAAATAAACGCCACTGCAAACTTGCGTAGAAAAAACTTGAGTTCCATATATTAAAACAAAATTCAGCTTATGCTGACCTGCGGTTTGAGTCGTTAATGAGAAGTATGGACCACTCCAAAATATAATTTTTGGAGTTGTACCTGTTAGGAAAACATGCAGGCGTATTAACCCAAGTCCATTGAAAAGGAGAAATGGAATAAAACAATGGAAAAGGGGAGAAGGATCCGAAATCCGTTTGTTTAGAACAAAGAAGCAAGTCACAAGAAACTCATTACATTTAAGAAAGTCAAATTCGGGGGTGTTCATGCTAATATGAGAGGACTGGAGGCCATATCAAAAAATTATTGCAGAACCATTGAGCTACTCCCTTCGTCTCAAATTCTTTGTCCGGTCCGCAAAACGGAGTGTTAAAAATAGTGCAAATTTTTCAAGAAAAAATTCAAATTTTTTTTACAAATTAAAAATACTCATTGATATCTAGTAAGTTGTTGAAAAAAATTTTCATTTTTTCTTGCAAAAAAATTTATTATTTTTAACACTCCGTTTTGCGGACCGGACAAAGAATTTGGGACGGAGGGAGTATATTTTTCATCAATTACAATAGACAAAGTTGATGAGCATGGAACACAAATGAAGAAATACTCTACCCAACCAGCCAAGCACAGCTTCCCAACAACTGAGCGCTAAATCTGTCCAAATTGGACAAAAATTTACCAACGAAAATTCCCCCAAAAGTGTTTCTTATTATAGAGGGGGAGGAAATCAATAAGAAAGGAAATGATAAACTCTGCCAAAAAAAAGTTGCGAAGAGAGAGATGATTTGAGATCAGTGAGAGACATGCGGAACCTATGCAACTCATATAGTGCAAGTGACTCACCGACATGGCAATAGGTGTGTTGGCGGCCGGAAATTTGGACTGTGCTAGAATAGAGTCATCGCTCGCCGTCGTCCGCCAAGACTACAAAGGGCAAAATTGTCCATCCAAAAAGTGGCGAGCGAAAGACGTTCTCTTCTTTAAGAGAGAGAGGAGGAGGAGATATGGCAGTCCCAATATTACTTCCTTAATAGGATTCTGACTTTGACTTCACATAAAATACTCCGTACCTCTAGTTTTAATAGGAGCGTGACAAACGGCTGCCGGTTTGCTCAAGCAAAACCATTTTGCTTGACTAGCTACCGCACTAAAAAATAACTAATAAAAATACACCCAATTAGATTTCTTTCCACACCCTAAAACAAACGATAAGATTACAACTCAATAAAATGGGATACACAAAAATGTGCGTTTTGTCAATGCAATTGTCAACACAGAGGAACTCGGCTTTTTGGAGCTTACAATCTCCCCCTTTGACACTTTCATGACAAAACACACTCACGGAAGCACCTAACCCCAAACTAAACAATCTGTGATGATGAACCTGTACTAGTTGCAACATGACATCAAAAACTAACTCACAGACGGTTAGCATTAGCAATGGTAATAATATTTATTATCTGGTCCTTCTAAAGTCTCACATGCAAGAAATTTCGCCTCACATGCTCATCTTCTCAGCTCTCACACAGACACAGTCACACGTACATTAAAACCTTCACCGTTCTCTCTCCCACGACAAACCCTCATATCTCTCTCTCTCTCTCTCTCTCTCTCTCTCTCTCTCTCTCCTTCGCAGAATCGCAATACCTCTCTCTCGCCTCCCTTTTTCTATCCACTCCCACTCTACCCCTCCGACCCACCACCACTACACTGCACCACTTTTCTTCTTCATCAGCGGTGAAAAATCCTCGCTTACAAACGCAGCAGAAATAACAAAGAGATTAGTTGCATACTAATCAAATGAATGATAGGTACTCGTAGCTACGAGCAATTCTTGAATCTTCAAGAGAAAAAGACAAAGTCTGAATATTATTGATTAAAAACAGCATAAACATTAAGTTACAACCCTTTTATAGGAAAAAGGTGTAACTCTTGAAAACCCTAATTCAAAAACGAAAATTCCCAAAATTTGGGGAAAATAATAAAATTGGAAAAAGGAAATAAAAACATGACTTTCCCAAAAAGAATCAACTTCTACGGAATTATACGCTAAAAATTATTAACGAAACAAATATTTCCTTAAATGGCAAAAACGTCCAATTGAAGGCCTAATCGAAGGAATTAGGCCAAAAAACACCTTTGATCATCAACCTAGGGTTTATGAGTATTGACCGCAGCGCGAAAACAAGTCAGCCCACTAAGTTTGGGCCCGATCCAAGCTTGTCCGAAAGTTGCTAGATAAGGTAATTTGCAATTAAACAACGTTTGGGCTTCTGAGGCTTCGACCAGTCCAATTGATCATGAAATTGGGCCTCCACGTGTTCTATATCAGTCTCCTCTACTTCGAAAGAACTCGACCCCGAGTTCAAATTTGGATAAAGTGGCTCCTTAGCATGGTACTCAAATAGATTAGCAACATTGAAAGCCTTGGAAATCTTCATAGTCTCAGGCAGATCAATCACATAAGCATTGTCACCTATTTTTTTTCACGGTACGGACCATACTTCCTCAGTTTCAACTTATTGTAGGTTCCCATGGGAAACCTCTCGTTTCGCAAAAAGACCATAACAGAATCACCCTCCTGAAACAACTTCTTACGCTTGCGTTTATCAGCAGCCCGCTTGTACCTCGCATTCGTCTCAGCCAACTTCTGTCTCACCTACTCCTGAACCTCTTGAGCCTGCTTCGCCATTGCTTCAACTGCAACACTAACCCCAGGCCCGCGAGAAAATTGAACCAGATCTACCACATGCTTTGGAGGGGTCACATATACCAAAGAAAAATGTGATTTTCCCGTGGCACTATGAACTGCACTATTGAAAGTAAACTCAGCTTGCAGTAAAGCAAAATCCCACTGCTTTGGCTTGTCCCCACAAATACTGTGAATCAAATTTCCCAAACTCCTGTTAGTCACCTCAGTTTGGCCATCTATTTGTGGATGTGCAGTGGAGCTCCTTCTCAGCGACGTACCGAACATCTTCCACAAAGATACCCAAAAATGGCTAAGAAACTTCACATCACGGTCAGAAGTAATGGACTGCGGCACCCCATGCAAACGCACCACCTCACGGAAAAACAAACGAGCCACATGAAAAGCATCGGATGTTTTTCGGCAAGCAATAAAGTGCACCATCTTCAAAAATCTGTCTACTACCACAAACATAGAATCTACTCCTCGTTGAGTACGAGGCAGACCCAGCACGAAATCCATCAACAAGTCCTCCCAGATGCTATTAGGAATAGGCAGAGGCGTGTAAAGACTAGTGTTTTGGGACTGACCTTTAGATACGAAACAAATGTAGCGCTTTCGCACAAAATTCCCAGCATCTCGCTTCAACTGAGGCCAATAATACCGTTCCTCCAAACTGGCCACAGGTTTATTCCTCCCTAAGTGTCCACTTAATCCTCCACTATGTAAGTCTCGGATTAAGCTTTCCCTTAAGGAAGACTTTGGAATACACAAGCGATTGCCTCGAAACAAATACCCATCAGTAATATGAAAATCACTCGTAGGCCAATTTTGCACACATACATCGCAAATCTCTTTAAAGTCATCATCCTTTGGGTACAGCTCCTTCAGAAACTCAAAGCCCACAATCTCATGCTTGACCGATTTCTAAACCTCAAATAATGGGTTGCCCCAAGCGTAGGGCGGATACCGACGTAGCATAATATCCGGTAAGTCCGGAGTCGAATCCACAGAGACGGTGATGTGTGCTGACTAAAAATTCGGGTTGTTATAATTTGAATGGGCTCTTAGGTAGCCACCCCTTGTCGATTTGATTGAGAGATTAACTAAAACAAGAAATTGATTGTACTTTTCAAATAATTAAAAGAAAGGTACGGTCGTAAGGTTCATAGTACTCGCAACCAGTCTGGATTAACCTGCTCCATTCGATATTCTTAAAAACTTTCAATTTTAGATTGAAAAGGATACCCCACAAGATGCGAGACCTATGGTCACCGTTTACTCATGCGCAGTAGAGAATGAGTTTTAGACCTCCATTCTCCCGTTTACATGGGCTCCGACAATGCCCAGATTCGTCCGCGGAAAGTATTTTTCAATTTTAAATTATTTTTATATTGTTTGAAAATAGGAGCAGTGCCCTGACTGGCCACGGTGTGCTAATCACTCCGCGACCCTACCTAAATAACTACTCATTCATTATTAAGCAATAAATAAAAGAAACCCTAGTTTCAAACATGTTTATATTACGCGAGATAAAAAATAAACAAAAGATCTAAGTCAAACAATAACCAACGAACAACTTTAATGAAAGATGAAATTAAATTAATATAAGTTACCAGAGTGCGAGTAGTTGAACAAAACTTCAAATAACTAGAAAGGAACGACAAAACGCAAAAGAAAAACTATAGGAACAGAAAAAGATCTTCGCAGACCCCTCCGTCCTTTTTCTTCTTTTCCACGGTCTGCAGCCCCTTCAACAGTAGGTTAAACTTTTATATATTGGTATTGAAAACTTTAATCACACAAAGGCCCTTTGAACTTCATGAAATAACAAATGAATGATTCAATTTTGAATCATTTCGCATTCGCATTTGAACCCCAAACTTCTTTAAAATCTTCTTTTTATCCAAAGTCTTGGACAACAGGCTCAAGCAACCTATAAACATAAAAACACATAATAAAAACTAGTTAACGCGGATCAAAAAAAAAAAAACTAGTTAACAAAAATAAAGGACTAATAAATGTATATTGGAGGGCCAAAATATGTATATTTTGGCACTTATTACGCCTCCCAACTTACACTTTGCTAGTCATCGAGCAAAGAAAATAAAAATAAATAAATAATACAACTGACTAATGGATAGATCTTTTAAACCGCCGGGTGGCCCCGATAGGACAAGTGAAGTCTCGTGAGGGTTTTCAGCAATGATTACCCACAAAACACCGTGAATCCTTTCCACATAGAACCCAAAAACTGCAATGCAACTCATTGATATACCAATGCCAAGAATATAGCATACGCAACAGTAGTTCTAGATGCTATCAAAACGTAGAAATAAAACATGGCACCCAAGCTTTGCGTGTGTGAGTAAGGACCTTGACCACAAGTGAATCACAACAAAGTACTCTCTCCGGACCGAGTCTCGACTTCAATTCTTACCAAGTCATGCACTCAACAAAAGAAAAAGCTCGAAACAAGGTGCATTTAATAAACTCTCAATGTGTACGGGCGGAAGTCAATTATGCAATAAAGAATCAAAGTACCCCGCACACTCTAGACACGAAAAGAAAGCTTTTTAAGGTAGACACATGATCTCATGAAAAGAATGTCAAGCATTAAAGACTTTCTATCCATCGAACCACAACCCATTGCCCCTAAGATCAAATAGGACTTTTATTCGATTATATCGGTAGGTAAGGAAAAGTGCTTCCAAGGTTAGGATAAATTATAGGCAAGTGTCCGAAACTAGGCCAAGATAACATAGGGCAAGTATAACAATGTTCGTCCTCTTTCAACCCTTTTCATCTCCGCCATATCCCTCATATTCTTCACCCTTCACACAATTCCAAGATGAAACAACTTATTTCATTCTTGCAACAAGTATATTGGTGTCTTCCTCTTTTTCTTTTTTCTTTTTTTCAAGTTTCAACCTCTCTTTTTTTTTTTAGCATGGGGAAGAACAACGCAACTCGAGTACAACATTCTCGAAACACTTACCCAATTCTCTTCAAAAATTAACTTTCACATGATTAGCTCGCCATTCTCAAGACACAATTTGGTTGGTGAAGCTTAACAAGAAAAAGGCTCATGCAAGAGGCTCAATGTGGCTCGCAAGGATAAATATTTAAGAAAAAGAAACGAACCGGCTCAATTAGCAAAGAGATCCAAAAGAAACCCTACCTTTACGACTACTCACTCAACATTAAGCAATAAACAAAAGAAACCCTAAATTGAAACATACTTCTATTACTCAATATGAAAAATAAACAAGAGATCCAAACCAAATAAAAACAAACAAACAACTTTTATTAAGAACAGAAATTAAAACGAATTATTGAGTTGCGAATAATTGAACAATACTTGAAAGCTTGAAAAGAAGAAAACTCAGAAGTAAAAACGTATGTTCTAAAACTTAAAAAAAAACAATATTCAGAACAAAACCTCTTTTCCGCCGCTCCTGTTCTTTGTTTTTTTCTGTGTAAACATATCCGTTACTCGGCAACTCCCTTTTCATCCTGATGCTGCCGACTTCAATTGTAAAAGAGATGCTTCGTTTACTCCGATGATAATGTGGAATAATACCCCAAGCGTAGGGTTTAACACGTCATTTGAAGCATAATAAATCGAAAATCCGGGATCGTACCCAAGTGAATAATTATATGGCTTGATCGGATTTGTAGATGCAAGTAAGGGCTTTCGGCTTTTAGACAGCCAACTTTGTTTTACTTTAAACGGTGGAAATAAAAGACTAAATTAAAAACGAATTAACTAGAGAAAAGATAGGCTAGGTCTAGGAATTATTAACACCCAAGACCCGAGCTAAATCACACTTTTCACCCAACTACACAATTTAAGATACTTGGTTATAGTTCTCAAATCGGAAGATAAAATGATTTGTGAATCAAGCTAGCTCCAGAATTCATTTGGCAAATACCTTGAGCGACAAAGCTCTAAGCACCATGTGTGGTGGGTAGGCGATGCTCCCACCTACACATGATCAAAGAGGTTAACAACTCGGTAATTTGTCAAACAAACCCGAACCCCACATCAATTTTCAAATCAAAGTTTAAAGCTTTATTGGGTGCAAAATGCAATTTTCGCCCGAGCGCACCCTACATTACATTCTCGGATGCTTATCAAGAGACCTAGGGATCTCAGTCACTTGGGCCAAGCCACAATTGCCTTTCCAGGGCCTTTCTTTTCTTTGATCTAACTAATAAATCCATTAGTTCTGGGCCCACCATGACATGTGCAAAGTAAATAGAATTGTTTTGCCACCTATCAGTCCGTGGACTAATTAGTTCCATGCTAAAAACATTGACCTTCCAACGGACTTGCTTCCAACACCGTATAATATTTTAGTTCCGTATTTTTTTCATCAAATCCTCCAAAAACCTACAATACACAAATTAAGCATTAAGCTCCGAATAATATTATAAATGGGACTTAACAAAGATAAATTAGAAGGCGCTAATGTGAACATTTACTCGTCTATCATGGGCCAAGGTCACCAATAGATTAGCTCGACGACTCAAAGCATCAGCCACACGATTTGTTACCCCAGACTTATGCTGAATAGTAAAAGAAAATTTCTGCAAAAACATCGCCCAATGCACGTGCATACTATCCAGCTTCTTCTGACTATTGATAAATTTCAACGCCTGATGATTAGTACACAAAACAAGCTCCCTTTGAGTCAGATAATACTCCCAATGTTTTAGAGCGCGCACCACAGCATAGAATTCCTAATCATACGTACTCCACTTCTGCCTTGCTTTACTTAACTTCTTACTAAAGAAAGCCACCGGCCTTTTTTCTTGGGACAGAACAGCCCCAATACCAATCCCACTAGCATCGCACTCAACTTCAAAAATCTTTTCAAAGCTAGGTAGTGCCAAAACCGGCACGGTGCACAGCTTCTCCTTAATCACCATGAAGCTCTTCTCTGCTTCATCTCCCCACAAGAACTTCCCTTTCTTCAAACACTCAGTGATCGGTGCCACAATAGAACTGAAATTCCGAATAAAACGCTGAATAGAAAGTGGCCAACCCAGGGAAGCTTTGAACCTCAGTAACAAATTTCAGCGTCGGCCAGTCACGAATGGCTTGAACGTTATCTTCATCCACATGAATCCCATCAGAACTAACCACATAACCCAAGAACAATAAGCTGTTAGTTAAGAAACTACATTTCTTGAGTT
Organism: Rhododendron vialii; assembly: GCF_030253575.1. NCBI lineage: Eukaryota > Viridiplantae > Streptophyta > Magnoliopsida > Ericales > Ericaceae > Rhododendron > Rhododendron vialii. The sequence goes on from NC_080558.1 coordinate 14,901,658, forward strand.
GAATGTACAACTTATTTTCTTGCAACACCATCAATACTTGGTGCACATGCTCCATGTGCTCCTCCTCGGATTTACTATAGATCAGTATGTCGTAGAAATAAACGATGACAAACTTTCCAGTAAAGGGTCGCAAAATCTGATTCATAATCCGCATAAAAGTACTTGGCGCATTTGAAAGGCCGAATGGCATAACCGGCCACTCGTAAAGGCCATCCTTGGTTTTGAACACTGTTTTCCACTCATCGCCCCGGTCGGATACGAATTTGATGGTACCCACTTCACAGATCGATTTTTGAAAACCACTTTGACCCATACAACATATCCAGCATATCATCCAAACACGAAATAGGAAACCTGTACTTAATGGTAATCTTGTTAATAGCTCGACTATCAACACACATACGCCAACTAACAATGGACGTTAGGATATAAGTGAAAAACCCCAAATGGATAAAAATCACGAGAAGGAATCAAAATACTATACTCAATGTGTAGTTACAAATAATCTTACCTACGATTTGAATTCTCACAATCACCCTAAGATCGACCTACTTGCCGAATCATTCGTTCACCACACTCAGTGCTTGACTATCGCTGCCTTGAATACACAAGCCTTCCAAAATACTTCCAGAAATCCACCGAAAGATGATTCAGATAGTTGAATCAAAGATGCGTAAACTTCTTGGAGTTGTAATGTATATCGATGATCGAAGATCTCATTGTACCCCAAGACTCAAACAAAGCAAAGACCACTTCCAATCTATCCCTCAAGATTGGCGGCCCAACAATGGTTATTTTTACTTCACATGTATCTCACGGTTGATTGATCAACAAAAAGGGGCAACTCTACTATTTTTTCTTGGCTCAATATCTTCGCACTTTTGAGAGCATAACCCCTTTTCTTTTTTTTTTAAAAACAGCAAAAATATTATTAAGAAAATTGATAAGGTACATCAAGTGAAAGAGAGGGGAAAGAGAATCTAACCAAAAGTTGGACAAAACATCTAAGGAGGGCCAAGCCCTACCACACCTGAGGGTATAAGCCCAAACTCCTAAGGGCCTTAAAATGCCCAAATTAAACAAATACACCTCAAAAAGGAGCAAATGGCCTAAAAAGTCCAAATATACAATAAAATCCCAAATAGCCTAGCCCATACAATTTATGAGATAGACCCACACCCAAACCCTAACCCTAAGCATCCAACAGTCACCACCACCTCTAAACCGCCAACCAAAACCAACCGAGCTGACCACCACCACTAGCAAAAACCAAACCAGACTGCCATAACACAACCGCCAGATGACAAAGGGGGTGTTCCGGTTTTTAAAAAAAGAAACTTTTAGAAAATGAAGGTAAATTCAAGCTAAAAAATTATGTGTTTACGCAAATAATTTTATTATGTGTTTACGCAAATAATTTTTCAACCAATATGGATCTTGTTTAATAGATTTCATTGAAATCTTTTAAACGGTACAAAAACAATTAAAAAATTATTTTTTATTTTCATAACATTTGAGCTTGAAATTACCTTATTTTTGAAAAAATAAATTTAAAAAGAAAGCGGAACGGCACCAAAGCCACCTGCTGCAGCACCACTGTACTCTGCAATGAAGGAGCCCAGAAGACAGACGTTGAGAAATAGCCACTCCAACCCTCACAAACGCCTAGAGCTCCGTAGTCTGAGAACAAAATAGCTGTTGCAAACCTGTCGCTCCAAAATCACCCAATTAGCCGCACCGATGACGATCATTCCCCAAACTCGAAGCACGATCTCCACTTGCCGTTAGGTTGAACCATACCCAAGGGAAATGGACGGTGGGAAATTAAATCTGCGACCCATACTTCTCCGACCGCCATGACCAACCTTCCCCGTTAGGCCTAACTAGTTCCACCTATGAATGGAGACTGGCGGGCGGCGGCGAGCCAAAGAAATAGGCACTGAAAATTGGTAGCATGAGGAGATGAGGGTTAGAGAGGAGAGTAAGGATAAGGGAGAAAAAGGCCTGGGGGGAGGAAGGGAGAGGCAGCGCCTCTTCCCCGGCTGCTGAAAACCCTAAGACGGTCAAGGACGACGAGGGGTTAGAAAGAAAGTATAGCATAACCCTTTACCTTTTATATGAAGTCCTACATGCAATCTTTTTCTTTCCAACGTAAATAAGAGGTTACCAATAAATGTGCCAATCAATTGGAAAGTTTTTTTTTTCGGTAAAAATAAATTTTATTAAAAAAAAAGGGGAAGGGGATTCAACAAAAAGTTCGACAATACATCTCTAGGGCAAAGCGAACACCCAAAGGTGTACAAGGGTCCAAAACTGATGAGCGATAAAGCCCAACCCTATACCCAAAATATACAAAGAAAGCCCAAAACACCCAAATCCGGCCCAACACTTGGACCGGCCCATCCAAACCAACCCTCAAACCCTAACCACCTTCAACATCCACCACCGCACAAAACATCGGAGCCCAGTCTCGCCGTTAAGCCGAGCCGGCCTCTCCCAAATGTAGAGATCGGCGACGAGGACCAGCCTACGGAAATGAATACCGATGACAGTCTAGGCAAAGTGGAGCAAACCACAACCAACATCAAGCCCCAACAAATCCCCTACAGCACTCAATCTCAATCAGCAGCAGCAAAAACCCAGAGCGACGAAAATGTTGACCACTCGCCCGACTAAGAAACTCAGAGCGGCCGCCGATCGGACTTCGGCACACAAAGCGACCTGAGCAACTCAGCCATGGGAACCACATCCACCTCACCACCACCAGAAAGAAGCATGACCCATCGAAATTGCATCTTTACCGATCATTTTGGAGATTAGAGAAACCTGCAAAACAAAAGTTAGAGAAAAACAAACTACGGAACACCACCCATCACCATCGTACCACCACCCACCACCACAATCAATTGGAAAGTTAATCTCGTCAAGGGCGCAACCAGGAATAAATTATGCCTTGGGCTAACCCAAGTATTATATATACTAACAAAAAAGAGGCAAGGTTGTACATAAATACGCAAATGTTCAAAAAGAAACAAAAGAAACGTAGAAAAAACGTACGTTATTGAAGTTGTACCCTATAATGTTTCAGAGAGTAGAAATCATCTATTATCAAATCTGAGTCGATATCATCAACAAAGTCTCTTTCGATGTTCATAACCTTAGAATAAGCAAGAAAATCATCCTCAATTTTGTTACGAAGATTAGTTTTCACACGCTTCATAGCTAAAAATGCTCTTTCTATAGTTGTCATGGTAACCGGAAGAGTTGCAACAAGACGAATCAACCTTTCAATCAAATGATAGTTCTCTGACTTTTTGGTCTCAACTAATCCTCGGCATAATTTAGAAATGGTAGACATATTCTGGATTCCCGGTGACAAGGTACATCAAGCTTGTAATGTGCCAACTGCAACCTTAGATTAAGTCTCTCTTGGTTAGTGAAATCATCAGGATAAAATTTCTCGGCAAGAGTGCAAATATGATCAAGATTAAATGATTTAAAGCCATCCTTAGGATCTCAAGCTGAGCTAAGGATAAGGAGTTCCACTACCTCCTCATTGAATCTATTATTCAACTCCATCACCTGAAAATCGATTGCATCGTTGAATATATCAAAGTGATAATGTTGCTCCAATTGTGAGGACATCCTTTTGCTGACAAGAATGACATGTAGATGTTTCGTAACAGGCAATCATGTTGGGTACATCAATGGCGTACTTTGTGCAAATTAATTTCACATTCAGAGTGTCAAAACCATCCTCTATCAAGGTCTTAAGGAGTGCTTTTGTAGTAGAGACCAAGTCCATGGCATTTAAGATGTCTAGAGATTTATGTTGCAAGGCTCGACAAAGTAAATCAGTGATTCCCATAATTCTATGCATCAAATGCAAAATAAATATGAACTCAAATGACTTCATCACAAGCAAAGCACACGTAGCTTCCCCACGTATAGAGTTAAAAGATCCCTCGTTAAACATCATTAGAAGAACTTTAATAGTTGCACCAAACATATCAACCAAGCTGCAAATAGAATCAAAATTAGAGCTCCAACGAGTTGTTCCAGGTTGATGCAAAGTACCAATCTGATTAGCCCCTTTACTCATCTCATGTTCACCAGTATCTAATATATGTTCAATGTCAACAGTTTGGGCAGATTGTAACTCAATATGTTGTTTTGGAGAAGTATCAACAAGAGTGACAATGCAAGTCAACTTTGAAAAGAATAACCGGATAGAGCTCTTAGTCTCAACAGCTGCAACAAATGCTAGTTGTAGTCGGTGGGCAAAACAGTGTATATAATAAGCATATGGGCAATCTCTAAGAAATAAGCCTTGTAATCCATTCCATGCACCACGCATATTACTAGCAACCATCATACCCTTGACCTCGCATATTGTGAATGTCCAAATTGTAACAAGTGAGGACATCGAATATCTCTTTTTTAAGAGTTAATGCAATGGTGTCTTTAACATTCACAATATGAAAAAATCTCTCATGTACAAAACTTTGGACATCAACAAATCTCAAAACAATTGCTATTTGCTCGCTATTTTTTTTTTTTGAACAGTGAAGCAAAAAGTTTTATTGCTAAGACAAAGCAAAGTTCAAGTTGACAAGAAACCAACAGAGCACCCAATGGATCAAGCCCAGAACACCAAAGGGATCTAAGTAGGTAAAAATACAACAATAAAGCCCACAAGAAACCCAAAACCCAAATACAACAATTAAGCTCAAAACATTGAAACCCTAATCCAAAAACTAAAAGGCATAACGTATAGACAACATAGGCCTAACCGGAGACCAACCCATAGACAACATGGGCTAGCCTAAACAACAACACTACCCACCACCAATCGTGGCCACCTGAAGCGAGACGGGCCCCTGCCACCAACATCCCCGGAGCCCGGGAAACAAGCCCTTGTTGCTACCCGGAGAATGGCCCAACCACCCCACCATAGGCTGCCCCACCACAACCCACCCACAACCACCAACACCAGTACCCTTCACTAGCAACCACCATCGCCAGCTGCCAAAAAAGCAACCATCAGCAGCAAAACGTTATAAAATTATGCAATAATAGGCCTTATTTATTGGGTGGGTCACTGGGTTGGGCTGAAACAAAAATAGGATTGGGCTAAAAAAAATTGGACTCGAATTTTAAATATAATAATTATTATTATTTTGGTTAATAGCTTTACTTGACTGATTATTGGACAGAGGTCGTGAGGTACGGTTGGTCGAGCTGCGGCTCAAGCTCTAGCCCGAATAGGGCTCGAGCCGCGGCTGCAGCAGTGGCTTGTATGATTTCCAGTGTGAAGTACATGTGGAAGCGGTAACTGACCAACTGACCTTTGGGGGTATGCGGTCACTATACTCGTAAACATGATACAAAGCTTTTGGGTAGAACTCATCCTTAAAAATAGACTTACAAGGAGAGGGTGCCCAAGAGTTTATTTGCATATGGCCAAACCCATATTTAGCCGACGTGGAACATTAGGATCGTAACATATCACCACGCTCCGCAACCGACGTCCACAGTGGCCGACTCTATCGACACCAACCCGGTCGATGGTAGCCCATTCTCTTTTTTTTGGCAACTCCACCCATCAATCAGTATTCAACACTTTCAAGTATTTTAATCCAGCTAGCCTATAAGTGGCCCCCTCCGCGAGTCAAATTACAACATGGTGGCTAACTCTGATTCCAATGATACAAATCATTGGGTAGAACTTATCCTTGAAAACTGATTTACAAACAGAGGGTGCCCAAGAGCTTATATGCACATGGCCAAATCCATACTTAGCTGATGTGGGATATTAAGATTGTAGCAAAATGAGGCTAGAAGAATAACCTTTATAGCATAATTCCAAATCGATGTGTTTCCATTTTGTGTGATTCTGGGATTCGGATTTTCTCTATTATTCCCTTTTGGAGGTGGGTTTTGGGCCTTTCGGCTATTGTGGCCATCTTGATCTAATGGATATGGGTTGTCTCTATTTTAAGGGATGGGTTTATGGGCTGTCTTTCTCTTTTGTGTCTTTCTTTCTTTTTTGTTTTTGGGTTACAGTTTTGGTTGGGTTCCTGGTGACTCTTGGGTGCTCTTAGTCTTTTCTGGATATGGGTGGTTGGTCTATTGGGTGGTTTTCATTTTTTCTGTTTTTGGGTGGTGGTGACCTTGGATTTTTTCTTCAAAAATAATAGGATCTATGACACTGGATCCATGCATGCAATGGCAGAGGGAGTGTGGGACCAGTGGGGTCTCGGGCCTCCCTAGATTTTATTTTATTTTAATTTCAACATAGATATGTATATTTTTGTCTTATAAATTGTATTTCACACATAAATATTGTATATAAGTTTACTCTCAACTTTTAATCATGTATCAGGACAATTTCCTACACTGGCTAAAATGAGATGTCTAATGCAAAAAATGGTCACCACTTACAATTTGAAACTCTCTATTGCATAATGTTCAAAATTCGAAAGTGGCTAAACTATGGAGTACTAGCTATATGTGTTATACTCTTTCAAATGTTCATAATTTTAACAATGGTCATGTTTCCTTCTCAGTGTTGATAGAACCCACAATGATATCTGAATTTGGAGATTTTGGGCAAAATATGAACAAATATATTCTTTACTATGTAGCAACATTGCTAGATATTGACATCTTAATTATTGTGAATAGAGTAGAGACAGATTACAACGAAAGATCTCACTCCATACTTTTCCATAGATGCATACACGAGCGAGTGATTCTCTTAGACTTGAACCGCTACGACAATTCAAGCAATTGAGTGATTCTCTAATTCTTGGCACGCAAGCTTTTTTAATTGTCTAGCATAGAATATTACGACTAATTTTTTTTTTTTTTGATGAGGTGTGGTAAATAGGTGTCCCCACTAATAACGATTCTTGACTCCGCCACTGAATCCATGGAAGTGTCCAACAAAATCTGGACACAACAAAAAAAAGTAGGAATATTTATCGCGATCACGCACATCGCTAACGTGTAATTCACTTCTCTAAACCTCTATATGCAAGGAAATTCAGTACTCTTGTTTGGTAAAGCTTCCATGGTATCAGAGAGTTAAACACTCAAGTCTTCTTCAATATACTTAAAACCCCTAAAAGCCTTGACCTGACCAACGTCCTCAAGCTACGACAATCGCGAATGAAAATTCAACTACACCTGCATGCTCCACAGCAGTCTTCCTCAAATATCAACGTAAACTCACCCTCATGACAATCGTGAACCAGATGAGACGATTTGGGAAGAACTTCTGTCAATTGCTTCCTCTGTCAAACTTCTCTTTTTAACCAAGAAGAATAAATTGAACGTTAGAGGCACGCCCTCATATTTGGAAAATTATCCCATGCATGTAGTTTTCTTTTGCACTAGCCGTTAGAACCAAAATCAAGTCAACACAAATTCATCCCTTGCATTAGCCGTTAGAATCAATTTAGGTACCAATCAACCATTGTAGTTTCCATTTCTTTGCCACTGAGACATTTGTAACTTGGGAACTTCCATGAGCCGTTGGAAATTGAATCTCACAAAATAATCCAGCTGATAATTGCTCCCATTTGAATAATTCTCTAGCCAATTAAGTTAGAAGAAGATTTGTCTTTAATCTTCCTCCTTTCAATATATATATATATATATATTGACTATTGAAGATAGTGATTTGGTGTTGCAATCTTTGTGTGTCTTTTAACCAAATCCTACAAAATAAACATTAATTCAAATGAGTACCAAATATCACAATATTAATTATATTTCTCCATAAAATATATTTTGTTATCATCAAAATCAATAGGGTATTCATAGAAACCTTTGGGCTAACAAGATGTTCAGTGCTTTATTTTCTTAAGTACGGTCACTATAAATAGGCTTTGTAATTTGTATTGTAAAAATGTATGTTAGAGTTGAGTGCGCAAAAGACAGAGATGTGAGAAGTGTGAATATCTTCTCCTCCTATCAGATCTGTGTATGTATGTATATGATCAAGTGATAAGAATGAAATTTTACAACATACCCGAAATTTGCAGAGAAATGAAGGTGTTCTCTTTGCGAAATTCTCAACTTGGAAAGTTTATCACTACTAGAAAGAGTGAGTGAGAGTGAAAAAAAGCTGGATAATTATGGAGAAGAGAAAACTACAACTACAAATATATGCAACAAAGATTGATTATTACCAAATTCACAACTAGATATATATTGAACTTAAAACAAAGATGACAAACATAACCGCTACAACCAAGAAACACACTAACATCTACCTATTTTCTATTTATAAAGGGAGAGAGAGCACTATTTGGTGCTATAAAGTTGTAAGGATTTTTTTTCAATTCCAAAATAGTCCCTCAAGAAATAGCTAGCTTATTATGCTTCAAATGTTCCAAGCCATATGCCATGGGAAGGTCAAAACAGTAAACAAACAAAAACAAAAAACAAAAACCACCCACGCACTAGGCCACTACAAGTGCTGCTCCACTATTTTTTGGTTTGCCGTGCTGCCATTCACATACGTAGTGTGCGTGTCATCTCTCTAGTAATCATAAAGTACATGAGTCTCAACACAACTGTAGAGAAAAGGTTGGGGCACCACGTGGGTGAACACCGAATAATTACAAGATCGAAATTGACGAATAATTATTGAACTCCTGGGATGGGGAGATCTTTAATTCCCATTCCATTCAAATTGTAAACTAAAAAACCGTCACAACACCAGCAACAACGTCCTTCACAAACGCTCCCAACACCGCATACTCTTCGGACGCTCTGACGTAAATTTTGCACCTCAACAACTGCGGAATAAACATCCAAAACCCGGTAACCATCACGAATCCGACGCTCATCGGCGTTGAGATCAACCGAGGCAACCGCCACCTGTCCTTAACCAACTTCTTGATCCAAATCTCCGCCACCACGCACGCCCCGTGGAGAAGAAAGAACCGTGTGACCTCCCACGTCGGCTGCAGGCGGCCCATATAGTAGAATATAATCTCGTGCATTAGGGCCGAGACTACGAACGTGCACATGACGGCCGGAAGCGACGCCCACTTCCGGCCTATGACTTGCGCCGATACACATAGCGCCGGCTCGTATACGGTGGAACGCAGGGTTCGGGATACAACGAGGTTCCATCTCCTACCCCAGAAGTTCTGGACTGAAGTCGAGAGGTGCGGTTTGTCGAAATGCGGCTCGAGCTCTAACCCGAATAGGGCTCCAGCCGCGGCTGCAGCAGTGGCTAGTATGATTTCCAACGTGAAGTACATGTGGAAACCGTAAATGACCCACATGATCTTTGGGTGTATGTGGTCACTGTACTCGTAAACAGTCGAAAACAAGGATAGAAAAACAACCTTTACAGCATAACTCCAAATCCATGCGCGTCCCTTTTGCGTGATTCTGGGATGTGGATTTTCTCCATTACGGCAATTTGGAGGAGGGTCTTGGCTATTGTGGCCATGTTGGTCTAGCGGAGATGGGTGGTTTCTATTTTGAGATTTCAGTGATTTTTCTTGATTTGAAGGTGATATTGGAGGTGGGTCTTGTCGGATCCTGATGGGGAAGCAGGCAATAGCAATGAAATGGGGGAGAGAGAGAGAAGGGTGGGAAAGAGGGCCTTTGTCAAAGGCAAGAAGTAGGAGCTTGAAATTGGAAAGCCAAGCTATGAAGAAAGCAGTGTTGGCACCAAGGTTGGCGGAGTGAAGTTTGAGAGGAAGGGCAAAGAAGAGAGAGACAATAGGGATGATTGAGAAAAGCCTGGGCATACCTTTTGGGATGAACTTGGCTGAGAAATAGCAGTAGCATAAAGAGACAACTACTGAAATCCATACATTAATGAAGTTGCTGATCTCCCTCTCTAAGGTGTAGCTTGGGTAGTAGCTTGGGTATTGCATCTCTCTCTCTCTCTCTCAAATATTATTAAGTGCTCTCTCGTTCGATACCCCCTCACGTGTAGAAGCAATTAGGTCTATCATATGTGGCTATTTATTGGATTCTATCATCGTGAAGACTTTTTTGGGTTTGTTATCGTAGAGAGACTTGATTTAATTTTTCTTATAAAATTTGGGTTAAAATGGGCCCGCTCTAACACCATGTGAAAATTTTATATGCAACTCAAAATCATCAACCCATGACGTTGACATGGCAATGGGCCCCACATCCGCGTTATCAAAGTTTAAAAAAAAAAAACAGTAAATCTACGGACCAGGAAACGGGAGCATGACCCAACCCATGACGCTAATGTGGCGGTGATGATTAATTTCAATTGTTAGAACAGGTTATCATGAATAGAGTTGCTAGCTGCATTATTTTTTATTCTCATCTTCTCTTTTAACTAATAAAATTGTGTGAAGGTTTTGACCCCTGATTCAGGCCAGTGAAATACTTAGAAGGTATTCAAATTCACTAAAATAGATACCTAAATAAGTTCTCTAAATAAAATAAAATGCCGACATATTTAATTTCTTTAAATACTTATCAATTATGCACCCATTCGAATACGTTAGGTGGTCAAGGAGTGGCTAAGTTCAACTTATATATTCCTAATGCAAACTATATGCAAGTCCAACAATATGTTTTTTTGCTTTCATTATAGAATATGTTAAACATCAAAAATTTGGAATTTACTCCTCCAGATATTTCGAAAATGAACTATTTACCATGGGTTCAAGACATAGAAATCTGTCTAGATTGTATGATTTCACATCTTTTGAAGACATTGCCAAAGCTAATGATTTTCATTTCTCAGTCATATCCACCATGATTTAAAATCCCAGTATCCAACGGTGAGAGATCCAAAAGATTTATGGAATGATATAAAAGAAAGATTTGAACATCTAGAAAATTGTGATTCTTTCAAAAGCACGTTTTGATTGGATGCACATAATACTTCAAGATTTTCAAATTGTCCATACAAGATTCAGAAGAAAAACTATCTACTTTGTCATCTAGGTTATATTACACGATAATAAAATCAATTAAATCACATGTTATGATGTACCATAAGTGCTCCAACCCGAAAATGCTTATGTTATGACATGATCACCTCCGAGATCAATAATGTTGTACCAAATTATAGAAAATCCAAATGGATCGGACATCCATTACAGAAGAAAAAAATTCTTTACCAGGTGATCAATTTCCTTATATAATGCTTGTTCACAAGGTAAGCTACTCATTAGACCACCTCCCTCTAAGGTAATTGTTGAAGTACCATCTTTTCTACAAAGAACTCAAGAAGACATTCGTGACCCTGTATACCCCTCATCTGGAACATTGTGTTACTTTATGGTACTAATCCATGCATCAACTAGATAGTCGCATAATTGTTTATTGTCTACACATAATATTGTATTTGCTAAATTTTTTAGTCAAATATTCAGATTATATATGAGCATAGTTTTTAGATTATCCAATCTTTAAGACAATTCTTGTTGACAAAATCGGAGAACTACATCACCCTGTTGCCTACACTTAGACTGGAAATGGCTTGGCTGAATCTTTTATTAAAATATTAGTTGTGCAACCACTTCTTAACTACGTGTTTTTTGCTTGGGGATATATGCCATATTACATGAAGCATCTCTAATTCATGTTAGACAAACAATGCATCATAAGTTTTCACCATTTCAACTGGTGCTTGGTAAACACCAAATATTTTTTTATTTTTCAAATTTTTTGGTTGTGTTGTGTATATATGATTCCATTGCAGCTCCCCAACACACTAAAATAGATCTTCAACGTAGACTTAATATTTTTGTTGGATTTGACTCCCCATCTATTATTAGATACATTGAACATGTAATGATGATGTCTTTCAAACACGTTTTGAGGATTATCATTTTGATGAAATAACGTTCCACTATCATGGAAAGAAAAGACACAGCTCAAAGGTAGACAAGAAATTATCTGGAATATTCTATTTTTATCTTATCTTGATGCTTGTACTAATTAGAGTGAACTAAAGATTCAAAGAGAAGATGGTTAAAATTAAATAATAAAACCCTTCCTCTCTCGCTAATCCTTTTAACCTTAGAAACCCTTCACCTTCAACCGCCGTATGGAGGGGGCGGCGCGCCGCCTGCCTCCCCCCGGATCTCTTTCCTTTCTCTTACCCCTTTCCCTTTCCTTTTTCAACCAATATCCCTTCCTTTTCTCCACCGTTTTGGCCGTTCCTTTCCCATTTCGCTCGCCCATTTGGCCCTAGTTGCTCCCATCGGATCTCTTCTATGGGTTGGATTCGGGTGAGGGCTTAACGGCGAGGTGGAGTGCAGCGGCTTGTGGGGCCAATTTTTGCGCGTTGGATCCCGCCGTGTCTTTCCATGGTTGGCCTGGTTTTCTGCTAAACGGCGTGGGATCTCCTCGCGGCTTCGATGGGGCGTTGTTTCTTCTCCAACCAATCACCGATCGATCCCCAGTGGTTTCGTCCTTTTGCCCTGGTTTGATTGGAGGTTAGCTGCGTGCGTGCGAAGCCTTTCTAGGTTTCCCCAGTTGGTGACAGTAGCAGCTGATGGAGGCTGGCTGAGGGTGGTCTGGGCGTTGCTCGACGGTGCCACTTCGGTTTGTTTGGTGCTTGTTCAGAATTTGAAGGATATGTTTTGTTGGAGGTTGGAGATTGAAGGATCGGTGGTAGTGGGTTCTTGGTTTTTGGTTTTTGGCTGTTGAAGTCTTGGGTTGGGTTTTCTTTTTTCTTTTTGTTTGTTTTGCTTTTGCAGGTTTTGATGCTGGGTGTTTGACTAGTGATGGTGTGAGCATGGGTCTTTGGTGGTTAGGGGGTCAGCACAGGATGGAATGTGGTGGTTGCAGGGGGTTTTCATGACATTGGAGGACTAGTGGGGATCCAGAAATTTCGAACGGATGGGTGATCTCTTTTTAACGATAAACTTAATAAAAAAATGTCCACAATCTGATATAAAAAGATTATGCATTCAAAAAAATATGTCAAGAATATAAAATGAATGGTTGTTCCAATGACACCGAAAAAAACATCTAAAAAAATATTTCAAATCTTAATCTCATAGTTTTCAATCAAATTTTGATGATTCGAGCCGCTCAATGTATTCAGAACGTGATTTAAAGGATACCCACGAAAAATCGGCAAAAAAATGACAAGGAATGACTTGATTTGAGCAATTTTTTATTGAACCGTTTAATAAAAACTGTTCGGATGAAGGCTTTTGTCTTTTTTTTTGGCTGATTTCTCGCGTATATCCTTAAAATCATGTTCTGATTACATTGAGTAGCTCGGATCATCAAAATTCGATTGAAAACTGTGAGATATTTTTTTAGATGTGCCCGGAACCGTCCCGAAAAACAAATGTACTGGTGTTACATTTTCAGTAGATCGTTTATTAAATTTTTATTTGAGTATTTAGCAAAATTATATGGTTTGGCTTTGTGGTAATTCAACTTCTTAATACTAGAATGTACATGGTTCCACTCCTAAGAGCATCTCCAATCCAACATCCTCCAAATTTCTATTTGAAAGGATCAAATTAATCTATTTTATTTGAAAAGTAGATTTAGAGGATTGTACTATTTATCTTAACTCCAACCTAACACTCTATTTCTCAACTCCAACACATATTTGGAGGAGATTCTCTATTTTTTCCTTCATCCTTTATATTTAGAGGATCAAAGTTCATCCTCCCAAATAGAGGAGAATTTTAGAGGATGGGTTGGAGAATATTTTTCCTCCAAAATAAAAAAAATGGAGTATGTGTTACAGATGCTAATGGGGTAAGTTTTCAAGCTTTCTTGTTTTCCAAAGGCAAGTCAGTCAAAAAAGAAAAAACAGAATGGCAGTAACGCGCCTTCAACACGCGACCACTCATGGGAGAAACACAAGACCTTACCTCTTGATCTAGCCGCCCATTATAATTTATTGTGGATAGTTTAATATATAATACTTCTTGTTTTGATTCACACAAAAGAATTCTGATTAATTTCAGGAGGGTCACGTGACCCACCTGTGCCTATGTTAGATTCGCTCCTAAGGAGGATGGGTTATCAGTAGGACTAATCAGGTTTTTTGGGTAGCAATTGCAGACGATTTGTTGGGGGGTCTATGAAAGCCAAACCAGGTCACTCCAAGAAGAAATGGCTAAAGCGTCTTCAAGACAACCAAGGCCGAGGCCATTCCAGGAGGTACGCCCTTCTATCCCAGTAAACCTGCCCCTTGCTAGTAGGAGTCTCTGCTATGGCGCTATCAGAAGGAGCAGCAGTTAGCTTGTAACTTATTCTCCTTTTTTCGCTCTTTAATAAGAAAATAAAAGGGCTATTTAGCCTTCCCTTTGAAAGAGTGTTCCGTCGTTCTGAGCTAAGATTAAGATGGGGAAGCAAGGTTTTCAAGTCTGGGATCGACCCAAAAATGGGGAATTGCAACTATAGAATAGATCCGCCCCTTAGTCTTTAGTGAGGACACCTCCCCGGTTCTCCGCCTACGAAATGGGGACAGGGGCACTCAAGAGACATAGTCACTCTTCACCCAGGCCTATCTTTCCTTCGCGTCTGCCTATCTATTATGAAGTAGGGACCTCTCAATAGAAGTGGGGGCAGGACATCTTATTCAAGAACGGATTCTTTCAGAGAATCGCTTGTGTACCCTAATCGGTTCTTCCTTCTCTATCCAATCTCTCTTAGAGCAGGAAGTGGTTCATCTATAGGCTTGGGTTCCAAACCTTCCCCTTTCATATATGGAGTCCTGACATTGGAAAAGCAGATTAGTCAATCACAAGATCGAGCTCGGAAAGACCTGCTTTTTGTCCTGTTGACTGTCAGTCTCATTCCTGTTCCACTCAGTAAGCTTGAACGAAAACAATTCCAACCTTTCTGACGCGAGTGGTTGATGCGCGAGCTGAGTCTAAGACCCTAGATTGAAAGCTGCCAGCTGAGCAGGAAGACGTAAAATGCTTTAACTACTCTCATAGAAACAATAGAGTATGCTAGAACCACCTAAGTTACAAAATTCCTGGTTGGTGAGATAAAGAGGTGTAGCACATTTGTTGAAGTGGTAAATCTATCCGGAACTCAAACTAGCTGTGCTAACACAGGATTAGCCGCGGCTTATGGATCTACTGAGTCAACAGGTGAAGGAAGCAATATGGTTGAAAGGCTTAGTTGGTGCCATGTACTCCGCTTCTGTCGTAGACAAAGCAACCGGTGTCTCTAGCATAGACCTCCAACTCACAGCACCTCCTGCAAGGGTGAAGACATAGCCCGTGGTTGAGGGCCGTTTATCCAAGTCCCCAGCATAATAAGAATCATAATAGCCAACAATACCATCAGAGATGTTCCTGTCCCTACTAAACACCAAACCAAAATCTGGTGTACCCTTCAGATAGCGAAATATCCATTTCACTGCTTGCCAATGCTCCTTGCCCGGATTGGCCATGTACCTGCTCACCACACTGACTGCATGTGAAATATCAGGTCGAGTGCAAACCATAGCATACATGATGCTTCCAACAGCACTCGCATAAGGAACATGAGACATATAGTCTCTATCCTCATCTGTACTCGGTGATAGGGCTGCAGAAAGCGAAAAGTGGGCGCCCAGAGGTGTACGAACCGGTTTCGAGTCATGCATCCCGAAACGCTCCAGAACTTTTTCAATGTAATCCCTCTGCCCCAACTCAATTCTCTTTCTTGCACGAAAGGTGTGCTGGTGGCGGAAGTGAAGAGGACGGTTTCAAGACCAAAGGAGGTGGGGTTGCAAGGTGGTTGTGACTGGCGTCTCTCGAAGCATTTTGGGATCGGCAACATATGGCAAGTTCACGGCATTCCTCGAGGTAGCGGCAGAGACAGAGCTTAGGAATTCCGACTGTTGGGTTTTGGATGGTTTTTCGAGCTTGGGGGCATTTTAGGGTTTTGTTGGTCTTTGACAATCGTTTGGGTTTCAGGTACCTATGGAGTGCTTAGCCTCGAAACCTCGCCTTCGAATAAGGTTGAAAACCCCAAGCGTAGGGTTAGATCGTCGATAGCCTAATAACCGGAAAGTCCGGGATCGTACCACAAGGAATTCGAATATAGCTTAATCAGATTGTAGGTTTTATATGGTGGTTTCGGCGTTTAAGACGGCCAACTTGGTTTTGCTTTAAAAGATGGAAAACTAAGGCAAAAGACTAGAAAAGAATTTTATAAACTAAAAAAGGCAAGTCTAGGGATCGTCTAACCCTTGATTTAGGCCGTTACCGGTTCTCATTATAGCTCAGGCAAGAAGCACGCGGCGAGAACCACGATCGCATGCTCACGCCTAGAGAATTTAGCTTTAAAGACTACGATTATCAAAAGATGTGATTATTCGGAGGCGAACCAACTTGTTTTTAACATTTATCGAACACATAGGAGGCCACGAGCCCTCGGTAAATTGCTTGCCAAGACCGCTTGACTAAACACCTTACCGAGGAGTTAACACCCCTTGTTTAGACCAAAAATGCAAGTTAAGCTCTATTCCGAATATCATGCTTTTAAGCCCGGTGGTTTGAGAACCAAATAACGACCCTAGTCCTCGGGAAAGAGTATCCCGAGACTTAACCAAGTAACTACTCACTCATAGCTAAAGCACAAAAGAAAGCATAAAAATGTGACATGATTTTTAACCGAAGAAATTGAAAACAAACTTGATATTACCAAGGATCTAGTCCGTACAAGTAACTTTAATGAGCGACAAAACATCAAATGATAATAACTTACTAGTGTTCTTCCAGAAATTAGTTAGCATAGCTTGGTGACCACTAATGGAGTTTTAGAAAATAAAAAAAAACTTAAAGTGGAAGATGACAAGATAGATAAAGAGGAGAGAGTGAGGAAATAAGAAAAGTTTTTTTGGGCCTGCCTTGGTCTTCTGCCAATAAGAAAACTCTGATCAGCACGTACCGGTACTGGCCAAATCCCAGTACCGGTTCATAGACTCCAGAACTTATATTTTGGGCCTGCCTTGGTCTTCTCAGCCCGACGATGACCCGACGCTCTACCCCTTCTCCAGTAATCACCCGAGGGGACTTGATGGGGCGTCACCACAAAGCCTTGGATGCTTGGACACTTCCGCGAGCAATCCTTAGCGATAAAAACCGCCTTGAAGCCTCATATTTCCTGAAACTATCAAAACACAACCTTACGTGCAAAATGGAATAAAAATAATAAAGTAAGAAAGCAAACGAAACAAATTAAAGGATTATAAGCGCCAAGACTTTACAATCTTGGCCGCTTATCATGGAGATTAAGTAATTTTAATTTTCATGTGCCATTGTCCTTTTAATCCTATAATTTTTGAATTCAATGATTAACAAAATAAATTTGCTAATAAAAAAAAGATTCAAAGAAATAATAGAATCTACAAATAATACTTACCGATATCGGTTGGAACTGAAGTTTTTACAAGGCCCCATAAAATATTATTTCAAAATTTATAAATATTTTTTTCTATTTTTGTAGGACCCGAAGTGGGCCCCACAAAAAATGAAGTGAATGATGTAGTGGAATGAGATAGTGTATGTAGCATTTTCGTCTGCTGTTGGCAACAACTAAAAATAATATACTTCTTATTGCAAGACCCTAAACTGCATGGGAAAAAATCGAAGTACTCCTCCTTGCTGCACGAGACTAAGAGGGTCTTCCAGTTTCTTCAAAAAATATTTTTTGAAAAAGAAAGTAATTTCAAGCTCAAAAATCAAGTATTTACTCAAATAATTTTTCTACCAATATATATTTTGTTTGATAAATCTCATTGAGATTTTTTATACGGTGCAAAAAAAAATCAAAAAATTATTTTCATCTTCATTATATTTGAGTTTGAAAATTAAAAAAACAAACTTTTAAAATAACGGAACGGTTCCGGAGACCCTTAAAAAAACCTCTAAAAAAATCTCCAAAATCTTAATCTCATAGTTCTCGATCAAATTTTGATGATCCGAACCGCTCAATATGTTAAGAACTTAATTTTAAGGATACCATCGTGAAATCGGCAAAAAAATTAACTGGGAATGGCTTGATTTGAGCAGTTTTTTATTGAACCGTTTAATAAAGTTTAATAAATAAACTGTTCAAATGAAGCCTTTCTCGGTCATTTTTTTTATTGATTTCTCACGGGTACTCTTAAAATCATGTTCGGATTACATTGAATGGCTCAAATCATCAAAATTCGATCAGAAACTTGTGGGGGTTTCTTAAGAGATTTTTTTAAAGGTCCCCGGAACTGCAACGAAGATGGTCAATTATGCACATCGAACACTCCAAGTTATGCTCATTGAGTTGTACCTGAAAATGAAGGGTTGAGCACACACTTGCCCAATAAAAAAATCTCTGACAACTTTATATGTTCATAGGAAGACAAGTGCCAAGGAAGAAAAAAAAAATTAATAAAAATATTAACATTTTGACTAGAAGTAGAAAATGTGACCCATTCCCAACTTTTGAACATAAGCAAGCATGAAACTCTATCTCACATACCAACTTTCTTAGCCGCATAGATGCACCTTCACTTAAAACCTCTATCTTTTTCTTTTTATCATCAACATTACTACTTGTTATTACATTCCCATTAATTTCAGTGATCTAGAAACATCCTAGATTCTCTAACAACCATTTTCTCTTTCTATTCTCACTTCATTAGTTCATATCTCATCTAAGTATCCATTCTACATGGAAGGAGGAGAAACATAAAGTGAACAAGGACGCTTTGAACCAAACCTCCATATGACACCAAAGAACTCACACGACTACCAATCTAATCTTTTAAATCTCAGGTTAACACCTGTCGTATCCTCCCTCGTGTCCCCTGCATCACGTCATCTTATTAGTATCGATATATCAATATTTATTCCACTTTCTCACCCACGACTTATATTCTAGTCTAAAGTTATCATCTACCAAAATACTTTTACATCAAATTCCATTTTACAAGTTTGACATGCAAATACCCTTTATAAACCTCTTACAATGTATCACACAAATATTCATACCAAACAAATTACCCCATTACTATCTATTTAATCCCTCATCTTTACCCTTACTATCATACTTTACATTTCAACATCAACCTAACATGAGTAACTCACAATCACACGTATACACATCTTTCATCCAAACTGGCATTAGGACAACGAGCCCAATGATCGAAGGTCTATGAGATACCAACTCAAGTTCAAAGTTCATTATCTTTCATTAAATATTTATTTATGTCTCAGTTCCACATTTTTGGTTAACTAGTGTTTATCCGTGCCTATGGCACTATCCACCCCGCCCCAACCCCGTGCCTACGGCACTACTCACCCCAATTGTAATTGAAATTACCATTTGAATCTTGATAGTGGCTCAAAGCATTATTTTAATTTTTAGGTAGCTATAAAATTTTTAGAAAAAGATAAAGGAAAATAGAGAAAACGATAACCAAAACCAAAAAAGTACTACGTATTAGAGAAAGAGTGAGAGAGTATGTTACCGAGGACAGTGGATTCCGGATTCCAGGTGACTCACCGGCAAGGGCGATGACTGTTTGTGGCCAGACAATCAGAGGAGAGGCTTTGATGAGAGAGAGATGGGGCAGTGATTACTGGGTTTTTTTTTTTTTTATCAACAAACAAAAGTTGATTGGTAGGAAAAAAAACAAATTGATGGCGTTTTTATAATATATTTGTAAGAGTGTGTGTGCTTTCTTAATATAGTTGGAAAACATACATGAGCCCTTGGATCAAATAAATCCTAGTTATTCCAACATCTTGTGCCCACACCCTTCTGTTTTATAATAGAGATAAACCATTTTCATATATATATATAACCATCCATTTTTAATAGCAAAGTAGTATAGAGGTACACAAAACTAGTACGAGTTAAGCTCTGTTGATTCGAGCTTTAATATCGGAGTCTGTTGATTTGTGTCCAAATGCCAGAATCCGTTGATTCGCTAAAAAATGCCAAAGGATTTTGTTCTAAAAATCCTTTTCTTTTCCTTTCTTTTTAATCAAGGAATTTCAATTGTTTTTCTCAACATTAGTTGGTCACAATCACATGGATCACCCCGGGTCTTTTCCCTCGAGCGTTAGGGTCACTCCGAGTCTTTTCCCATAATCACAATCGCCTAGGTCACCCTGGATCTTTTCCCTCAAGCACTAGGGCCACCCCGAGTCTATTCCCTCAATCACAAGAACTTGGGTCACCTCAGTTCTTTTCCCTCGAGTGTAGGGTCATCCTAAGTCTGTTTCCTTAATCACAACCAATCATTATCCTTGCTAGTTTTCATATTATAGTAGGTTGACAAACGCATTTCATTTATCGTACCACACTTGTCCAACAAATATCCAAACCTCTACCTCATACATACACATCACAACAACCCAATATAAGTGAATCAACAATTACGACATCATGGAACCCACATACCCACATCACCTATCTATTGGTTGTGCCACGAAGCATCAACTAGTCATTCAATAGCTCAACTTCATGCAAATAATTAGAAATAGTTTCACAATTCAATTTATAATACAAGAGGAAATTAATAGTTGTAACTTAATTACTTTTTTTTATTTTATAAATATAATCAATCTTTGTCATTCAAGTATCTCCATTCCAACTTCAATATACAATCCACCATTTCAACCCATATTTTCTCTAGGTGTCGACGAACTTTTCTTTAGCATGCTAGCCTACCACTTACCACTTAAGGCTCGTCAGACATTTCAAATAATTAAGTTAACGTACCTAGAAACATCCATGTCTCACTCAAATGATCCTAAGGGTAAAGGGTGCCCAATGTATATAGTATATCTACCTCGAACACTTAGGAGTGTACCAAATCACACGTAAAATTTGAATACGACCTAACCTCCAAAATCGGCATGGATTCTAACAACCAATCTACTGTATTTTAGCTATAACTTCTTATAGGTTTAGAATTTGATCATGAGACTACCACCGTTAGAAAGTAGATTTTTTGTACATCAATTTTGATATATAATATTCCCTACACGAAGTCTGGATGATAAAGTTATGACCGTCCGAAGTTTTCCAAAAATGCAAAATTTTCAGTTTCTACCAATAGAGAAATAGTTCTACCGATAGATAACCAAATTTTCATTTTCTACTAGTAGAGAAATACTATTACCGGTAGAAAACAAAAACAGACTCGCCACAAGATTGTTCCTACCTGTAGGACTCAATCTCTACCGATCGAACCTAGGTTTTTCAGCGCACGATTTCTAGTTTTGATAGATTTCTCCCAACAACAAATACGGAGGTTTAAATACCCTTAAACACATCAAACCAACGCATAAACGCATAAAGGAGGAGAGAAATCCTTACCTTAAGCTTGGAGAGTGAAACCCACGAGATTTGAACAAGCCCTAGCTTTCGAAACTTTGAAATCAATTGAATACTCCGCTCTGAGCTAAACCCAACAAAATACGAGCTCAAGATTGCATACAGTAGGTGGGATGGAGGTTGATCTTCATGGGTTTTGAGTGAGAGAAGAGGAGGGAGAGAGAGAGGGAGAGAGCCGAGAGAGGGAGAGAGAGCCGTAAGTGTGTGTGTGTGAAGGGGGAATGGTTCTCTACACACACACACCATCTATATATACCACGACATTTCTTAATTATAAAAATCAAAAATTAATTCTGATCTTTACAATTTCCAAAACAAAGTTGTTCTCTTCTTCCACCAGGAAGTTAAAGGTCTTCCACCAGGCCAGGATTTGCATCAGTCCGGCCATGAAGTGCGAATCATACGCTCACTGCCGCAGAGAATGCAGGGGTTACCATCCATGGTTGAGCTATCAGTGGTCTTCATGCTTCAATTGTCAGTGCTCTTCATGGTTGAACACTGAGTGCTTTTCATGGACAGAGGGGAAGGTATGGTGTTGAAGAGAGGTTACAGAGTAGTGATAGAGAATGGAGACTGATAATGAGAGTAGTGAGAGAGAATAGATACGTATAGTGAGAGAAATAGAGGGAAATGAATTAGGTTAGGTTCCTCGTTTTCCCTCCAAAAGTGAAGTAGGGTTGGCATGGATTGTGATTGTGTGCATTGAGTTCACTTTCTAACATGTCTAGTGGGGCACTTTAACGCCAAAATTGAGCCACATCAGCCGATTTGTGAAGGAAATTGATGGAGGCTAACGACAAGTGCCTCAATTTGGGGATTTTGAAAGTCCAGGTGTTTAATTGAAATAAAGTAAAGTTCAGGTATTTTGGTGACATTAGAGTGAAAGTTCAGGTGTCATTTTGAAATTTTTCCTAAATACCTAGACACCCCTTGAAGTTTACCTATTTTTCTGGCTCAACCCTTCTTAGAATTTCGCCTATGGGGAGACCCCTTCATTAAAGTTTTTTTTTTGTCTTGTAAACCCCTTCCGTTAGGGTTCTGGCTAGAAACGTTAAAATTTTGAGCTAGATTCTTTCAAAAGTGGCAAAATATTCCAAAATTGCCCTCCATAGGTATTACTTAACCATTGTTTCCCTTCCCACCGGCTGAACCACCACGACACTAGCAACCCAACACACCATCTTTTTTCTCGATCGCCCAAGTGGGGTACCATAAAAATAAAAAATGTAAATACCATCAACAAATTAACGAAAATCATCTCATCCAAACCGAGTTAAAGAACATAAATTGTAGCAAAAGCAGTACAAGATCTCGTGAAGAAAAATAGAAAAGCGTCGTGTCTTGAAATCCAGGTAGACAGAGGCAACATATTAAACCGAGGCAACATCGAACCATGTTAAACCGAGGCAACATTGAACCCATGTGTTATAAAGTCAATTGAGGCAACAAATATTCCTGATTACTGAACTCACAAGATGAGTTTGGGCCTTTCTTTTGAATCGGAGCAACAAATATTTTAGACCCGTCAAATAAACTTAGTCTAATATCATTTCAACACTTTTTCGTCTTCGGTAGCCAGTAGCCCTCACTTTTTTTTTTTCCATCGAAATGTAAGCTTTTAGAGTTCTTATATCTCAAGTGATCAGTAGTACTCTTTACACTCAGGGGTTGTTCTTTTAAAAAAGCCACTAGCTTTCCCGCAAAAAATAAGCCAAATAAAGCTACGTAAAGACAAAAATAAGCCAATAAGCCACTTTTTTCGTCTTTATACAAAAAATATTGGATTTCGATCAAAATTTTATACTTTTTAGACTCCTCTCGTCATGAGGATGCAATAATCTCCCAGAAATGAGGATAAGCCAAGTGTTATGGAAAAAAATTGAATAAAGACAAAAAATAAGTTACTTTCGCTTATTTGTCCAAACACCCCCTTACTAGAAATCACTATTTCTTTTTTAGAAGACTAATAGTCTAAACACCTACTAACCATCATGTGTTTTTACTATTATTTTCCGTTGACATGACTAGTAGTTTAGTCAACTATTATTTTCCGTTGAAATGACTAGTAGTTTAGTCAATAGTATGAAAACGAGAGATAACCCAATTTTAAACTGCCAAGTATATAATGCTCCAAACTTTAAACCAACAGTTCACTCCATCACTTCTTCACTCCACATCCCATTGCCAAGAAATAATTGTTTCTGGTTTTCCAAATGTTACAGAAAACAAGTTTTGTGGACAATGACTTTAAATTCAGTATTAATATTTATTTTTCCCCAGCAACATGAACGTGTTTGACCAATACTTAGAAACCGATTCTAGTCAAATAGTATCAATTCACTACCAATAAACAAAGGGTCTACAATACACTCCTTAAAAGGATGTACCATATTCACCTATTTTATGATTCATTCATTCATAATATTTTAGTGTGTTTCGTAACTTTTATTCTAGAATTCATAATATTTCAGCAGTACGATTCGTAACATTTTAATTATGATTCATAACATTTTAGTGTATCTCGTAACCTTTATACGATTCGTAACTTTTTAGCAATATGATTCGTAACTTTTTTCTCTATAATTCATAACATTTTGGAGGTGCATATGATACACACCCAAATAAGAGATGTTTATTATAGTCTTTCCCATTAAACAAATATCGCACGTTATTCAGGACGATGATAGAAAGCCCATATGCCTACCGGTACAAAATAACGTCCAATATACTTAACTATAAAGAATGCCAAACAATTAATGCACATATCGGTTCTCCGTCCTTTCACTTATTTTTCCATCAAACGAAACAAAAGAGAAATTAATAAGTAACTCATCCCACCCACTACATTTCAAATTCCAAATTCAATGATGTCATTAATGCTAAAAACAATTTCTTACTTGCTGAAACAAATTTTCACATATATATGCCTGGTTTTGAAAGAAATTAAGCTTCACATAAAGTTTGTTTTTCCGATTTTCCTTAATTTGAAACACTAAAAGCTGTTGTAAAAAAAAAAAAAACACACCACGTTTTCTTTCTTTTTCCCGAAGTATTTTAAAGCTGTAAAAGATTTTGACATTTCTCTCTCTCTCCCTCAAATGTTTTGGCTCTTTTTTTCTTTTAGGCTAAACGGATTATGCTATCCTAAGTCACTTTCCAATATTTCTCCAACTTCTTTTCCAAGTGACTGAGCAAGTAAACACCTTTTGGACGCTACTTTGGTTCACAATTTACCTCTTCAAACGTGAAAACGACATTGGCAGATGCTCAAAGCTAGAATATATTTTCCTAACACATGTCTTGGTCGTGTCTTGCAGATAAGGAGGGCCAAAAATGTGTACCGTGAGTTAGATATCATTTTTTGCTCAGCCAAAAAGATTTATTAATCTTTACAAAAGGTTATAGAGATTAAACGGATCAAGGGCACACCGGCACGAAGCCACCTGAGACAGAAAGGAAGGTAAGACGGTAACCAAAACACCAAAAACCCAAAGAGACAATACAAATAAAACGCCTAACGAGACCCAAAGAGACAACAAAACTCAAAGCACCAAAGACCAAAAAGTAAACCCCCAACAGCAACACCAAAAATCAAAATACCAAAAAGATAACCAAACAAATTGAAAAGTCAAACACCAACCTCAAAAAGAAACCTAAACAAAACCTGCAAGGCAAAGAAAATGCGAAACCTAAAACTCCAAAGCAAAACCCCTAAGGCAAACAAAAGACGAAACTTAAAACTACAGCGAAAGGGAAGCATCATCTTTCCCATCAGAAATTTCACCCTCTTCTACCTCAGCGCAATTCTTCAAAGCTTCCTCCCTGTCAGCAATCTCCTCTTCTTCCATCTCAAGAACAATGCAAATTAATTATTACCTGTAGGTACTACAATTGAAGCATACGACAAAAGGGAACATATTGAAGAATATGATATCAAGGATTCCAGAATTGAAGCTACATTTTCAAACCAATGAGAAACCAAAACCAATGACATTTGAGTGACCAAAACCATAAATATAAACTAATCACTTATCAACCTAATCGAAGGCCAGCCATGCAAGTATCACTGTTATGAAACTACAACGAATTGACTCCCATTTCAATGGATAAAGTTATTAAAGACAAATCAACATATATATTTATATCCCCTAAACAAGAAAAGAAAAAGAACAAGTCATACTAATGTTGGTTCAGCTCGCATACCCGAACAAAATGCATTCGTTTTCTCGCTCATTACTCCCTAACGATGACCTCATCAAACCTGTCAGCCATAGAAATAATACCAACACCAAAACAAACACTCTCTAATTTTCAAACGGTAGAGCCCAAATGTAAGAAATCACCAGAAGCCCACATCCGGCGAACCTAGCAAAGCCATCGCCACGGCACAAAAGTGAACATGCAATATGAACGTGAAAGGAAAAAAGCTTGGAAAATTTTAAAAAATAAGCCTCAACCATTCCACAAAGACGAATCCAACACACAAGAAAAGCACTTTGGCCAACAAACCAAAAATCACAAAACCAGATGAACAAACCGAAATCATCTTAACAAACTTACCAGAAACCATAGATTGTGTATTGTTGTCCAACTGGTATCTTGTGTATTGTTGGGGTCCGCCCATAGTGGTGGGACTTTGTGAGAGACATCCATAGTGTTGGGTGTCTTTGTATTTTACCCGATGCCCTTATATATATAGCTTGTAGACCCTATTAAGGTTAGGGTGTGACATAATGTGAGAGAGAGGGTGAGGCGAGTAAGGGAAGCCGGTTAATGGCTTCCCGGAGAGGAACCGCCGTGTGGTTCCAGGAGAGTTTTTCATCTTTGTGTATACGTTGTGTGTGTGTGTGTGTGTGTGTGTGTATATATCGGGGCGATTCCGGAGATCCTTAAAAAAATCTTTAAAAAAATCCCTCAAATCTTAATCTCATAGTTTCTGATCAAATTTTGATGATCCGAGCTGGGTCAATGTGTTCAGAACGTGATTTTAAGAGTGCCGCAAGAAAATGGCAAAAAAATAATTGAGAAGGGCTTGATTTGAATGGTTTTTTATTGAACCGTTCAAAAAAGTTCAATAAAAAACTGTTCGGATGAAGCTCTTCCTAGTAATTTTTTTTGCTAATTTCTCGCGAGTACTCTTAAAATCACATTCTAATTACATTGAGCGGCTCGGATCATCAAAATTCGATCAGAAACTTGGGGGGGAGGGGGGTTTAGAGGTTTTTTTAAGGGTCTCCGGAACCTCTCCGTATATATATATATATATATATATATATATATATATATATATAAAGTCGGGTTCCGGTGAGGGATCCCGCATTTTTTTAAAATGCGAGACTCCCCTTCCCGATTGAATTTTGATGATCTGAGCCGCTCAAAGTGATCAAAACGTGATTTTAAGAGTCCCCGTGAGAAATCAGCAAAAAAATGACCGGGAAGGGCTTCATCCGAGCAGTTTTCATTGAACGGTTCAAAAAAAACTGCTCGGATGAAGCCTTTCCTAGTCATTTTTTTCACTGATTTCTCGCGGGGACCCTTAAAATCACGTTCTGTACACATTGAACGGTTCGGATTTTCAAAATTTGATCGGGAAATGAAAGTCCCGCATTTTAACAAAGTGAGGGATCCCTCACTTGATAATTTGTGTATATATATATATATATATGCGCGAAGGGAGTTTTTTCTCTAAAATTGCTGTGGGTTTGTGTACATGATATCCCTCCGGTCCTAACAATTGGTATCAGATCGGGGTTAAAAAAGAGGGTTCACCGGATTCCATGGGTTCGATTTTTGGAAAAAAAAAAAAAAAAAAAGGTACTCACAAACACTGTGTTGGATCATAGTTTTGGATTCCCCTCATTGAGATGATCGCAATGGTGTGTGTACGGTCGTGTATCATGACAGGAAGAAGTCTCACGGGCGTTTTGAAGGGTAGAGGTGATAAGTTGTTCGTGTTGGGTCATATAAGAAATGCTCGAAAAAGTTTTTTGAGAACTGGGTTGTGTTCGTCTCGGCGAGACGATTCTAGATCTGCAAAGAACGTATTTAGAAACGTCAGGGGTTAGCCACACGCGCCAGTAGAAGAAGGAACATGAAAGAGGCTGCGGCGTGCATGGGGTCATGCGCCTCACCCATGTACAGGTTTGGCAGGTGACCACGTTAGCCCTAAAACGCTGAGTTAGTGTCACACGTATGCCACATTAGAGCCACGTTAGCAGGGAGATCGAGTTGACATATATTGTGTGAATATATATTCAAAAGGAGTTGTTCTCAAAAATCGATGTGTGGGTTTGTATGCGTGGTATCCCTCTGAACCTAACAGATTGCAAAGTGTAGATCTGAAACGGAATCAGGTCTGTGGGTGAACTCAAATTTTACAAATAAACCCCCCAAAAAAAAAGATATTAAGTTTTCATCAGTGACTTGCATTCAATGACTTACATAAAAAATTAAGAAGCACTGCATACGTTCATGGAGGATAAGTTGTATTTACAATTGATTTTGGGAATTTATAATGTCACTCCCTAAATTTATAATGCCACGCCCAAAGGGGAATGCGGTTATAGGGAGTGACATTATCAATTTGGAGAGTGACATTATCAATGGCTTGCCTTGATTTTGGAGTTTGTACAAGGAGAAAAGATTAGTTATATATTACAAATATATATTATTTTTAAGATTTCAATTACCCAATAAATCATGGAATCTCTTAAACCAACATTATTTATTTGATCAGTTTAGGCTGCGTTCTTCTAAACTTATAAGTTTGAAACTTATTTCGGGTTTTTTTTTATTTACTTTTTGCAATTTTTTGTTTAAGGTGCATTTGGTAACTTTTTCAATTTTTGTTTTTAAGAAACTAAAAGTAGAATTACGTTTATGTTTTTATGAAAACAAAAACAAGAAACATGTTTTTTTTTGAATGGCAAAAAAAGGATATTATATAAATAAAGAGGAACAAAATAAGAGAGCATGCTAATCAAGCTCTAAGGATTGACAAGAAATCAATCCGAACAACACCCAGCAGGGCCCCCCCCCCCCCCCCCCAAAGGACCCAATGAAACAGCACCAAAACCACAGGAAAACACCCTATACACCCACAAACAAAGACACCCCCAACCCCCCCACTCAAGACAAGACAACTCCCCACCCCAAAAACCAAGACACACCCCACCTAGGCTCAAACCAAAAAAGCAAACCACCCCAAAAAAAAAAAAGAGACCAACAGCAAAGAAACCAACCTGTAGCTTCAATGGCAACAACTACCAAAAACTCAATGAATTAGAAGACTAGGTCTGTCCTGCCACTTTGTCAGCTCTGTCCAGGTTTTCAGCTATCATATTTGCAAATTTGCTTATGACTTCATGCTCCTCACCATCATACCCCAACCCCATGATCTTATTGCAGGTCCAAATTGCTTGTGCTTTGTCTAGAATTATTGTATTTCTGTTAATAACTCTATATGAAGAGATAGATCCAGAGAGAGCTAGAGCTGCAACGACAGATCTATAAACCGCACACTTTGGTTTGTTATTCCTACTCTTGTTATTGAAAGAATTGCCCCTTGTAAATCCCAGAATATCATCGATTGTCTTCCTCTTCTTCTTTCCTTTTACTCCATTTATGGTAGCTTTGATTGGAGCAGAAAAATGATCAATTTCAGTTCGGGATCTTTCAATATGTTGTTCAAGAATATTTTCATCCTCATCATTTTCCCCTCTTAAAACTTCAGCAATTACTGGATTTTCCTTCACTGAATCCTCCACCCAATTGTCTTGATTATCAACCAAATTACTAAGACTTGCTCTTGGAATATGAATGCACGTATTCAGCCTTACACAAGTTAAAGGGTCCAAATAAATATTGAGTGTTGTGTTGATTGCTGTCAACTCTCTCATACTATCCATGACCTTTCCACTTCCCCAAGCTGAAGTCTCAACCCTTGAAGAAGAATTAGCTGCTTTATCAATACATCCTTGCATGTTTACATTAATTAGTTGTAAGGCTCCCTCTTCTGTCCCAATAGCCTTTTCAGCTTCCACATTTGTTTCTGCTACCTCCTCAATAATTTCCATTTCATTTTTCAACTCAGCTTTGTCTACATCGAAGTCGAGCAATTCATCATCCCCCGGATCTATCTCAACCATGACCTCTTTCTCCTCTTCATCGTTCCCTTTCTTGATTTTAATCAAAGTAAACACATGCTTTTCCCAAGAAGTTTCTGCCATGGGATCTTCAATGACTTTGACTGGAAAGATCACACCATTGATCTTAATATGAACAACCTCATTAATGCAATCAAGATAATCCGTTATGATAAACATACGCCCTTTATCGAAAGCAATGAATTTCTCCGTTAGCTCATCAGGCTTAATCACATCACCCCATAGCTTTCCAATTTCAATAAAGGTAGAAGAGCACCAAGCATTAAGAGGAACGCCATAACAAGAGATCCATACACACCTTGAAGGAGGGATCTTTTGATTATCCCATGCATGAATAGAAGAGAATCACTTTGATAACACCTTCGATTCGTATTTGAGAAACTCGTTCAACGATTCAAGAGAATCGAAAGAAATTAAAACATTGAGCCCACCCATACGACGAATCTGAGCATCCCAAATACCATTGCTAATGAAAAGATCTTGAAATATTCACATAACAAAAATTAATCAATTTACCCACTGCGCTCTTTTGCTACCAACCCAATCCCACTTCCTTAGCTTCCACCAATTTCAGCCTACCACTAGAGCCCTCTTTAAGAATATTAGCATAGGAAGAACTATTAGAATCTCTTTGATTGCGCTGAAACTCAATGGGTTTAGGTTGCAACCTATGATGAGAAGGGGCCGAAATAATTTTCTTAACCCCATCAAAATTCTTTCGGGATGCAATAGGTTTATCTTTTGAATACTTCGCAAATTGCACGACAATAGAAAAATTTCTAATCACAACTCCATCAAGATCCTCAATCACATTAATGGCCTCCTCCCTTCTCTTAAATCTAACGAAACCAAATTTAGTATTGAGAGAAGAGCTCCTCTTACTCAGCATATAGATAGCCTCCACACGCCCAAATGGAGTGAATAGTTGGCGAAGCCACCCAACATCCACTGATTTGGGGAGGTTATCGACATACACGGTAAATAAACCAACCATCTCTGAACTCAGGATGATTAGAGATACGGACTAAAGCACCCAAGAAAACAGCCGAACAGCAAACTAACGAAGCTAAACTAGCAACAGCAGTCTCAAAGTTTGAACTCAGAGGAACCCACAGAAAACCAAGAATACTGCAGCAGAGCCAGGTCTGAAAACAGCCAGAAGATTACCTTATGCGAAGACATAAAGGATGGCAGGTGCAAACTGGGCGAGAAGGAGTTCTGAAGACCCAACGGACACCCAGCCGACGATAGATCAAGGAGTGAGGAAAATATCAGTATCCCATCTGAGAATCCGTAGACGATGACTTGGAGTGGATCCGCGACAGCTGAAATCACTGGTGAACCCAAAGAGGACGAAGATCACCAACCCAGATCAGCGATCGACTACCTTCGAGCGGATGAACAGCACCGATTGATTGAGAGAACCCACAGCAGCAATAGATCGATGTGCAGAGACCGACGCCCGGCGATGGTAGCGAGAGTACAACCAGAGAACTACACCTGATTGAAAGAACCCACAGCTGCAACAGATCGAAAGTCGGAGTACCGACCAAGGCCAGAGAAACCGTAGAAAGAAGACCGAAACCGCCGAGGGATGGGAAAGTCAGGCAATTCGACGGAAAGAAGGAAAAAGTGGGGATTGGAGAAGGCCAGCCGCTGCCGGCCGGCGGAGTAAGGGTTTGGGGGCTAGGGTTTCATAATATTCAAAATCGCCGATAGACTGTAACCTTAAACAAGAAACATGTTTGGTAATATTTTTTTTGTAAACCGTAAAAAATGAAACTTTTTTTTTTTTTGTTGAAGAGGAAGAATAATCAGGATAAAGGAAAAAAAGAGAAGAGAAAGCTGTAAAATAAAAATAATATGAAAAAGTTGTAATGCGTTGGTAAATGCGTATATTAAGTCGAAAATTAGTCTTAGGTTTATTATGCGAACTTCATAAGTCCATAAAAAACAGAATTGAAATGCTTATTTTGGAAGGTGGAATTTCAGAACCCTGCTCATCTATGGGCTGAGTATATACAGTCACATCCTATCTTCCCAAGCATATCAAAAATCGAGAGAGAGAAAGAGAGAGGGAGGGAGGGAGGACCGTACCAGTACTCAAGAAGAAAATGATGGGGACATGATGAAATAAAAATGATTGGGATAGCCTTGTTATGTTTGTGCTCCTCAAACGGGGTGAGGGGTTACTAAACAAGTTTTCTTTATTAGTTTTTAAAATAGTAAAAACAAAAATAAAGAATTGAAAACAAAATAGTTATCAAACACGCCATTAGCTTGTCAATGTAATTTTTAGAATTAATTGTTCATCTCGATGAGACGAATCAAAAAAGTATAAAAATATAGACCGAATTTAAAAATAAAAATCAAATAAGATGGCACTTAGGATAAATAAGACAGTTGTACGGTTGATACTTTTTTCGTCTTCAGTGAACTTTTTTTATTTCGATTATAATCTCGCACATTTTAGACTGTTCTTGTTAAGACAAATAATAAATTCAAAAAATATCAATCGAATATAACAAAAACTTTAAAAAAAAAAAGAACAAAAAAAGAACAAAACGCACAAGCTGAAAAAAATAATTAAATTTACAAAAATGAGGCCTTAAAGTTTCATTTTATCCTTTCTTTGACAAGGGCAACTTGAATAAGTTATTCACAACTTTGTCCAATTTCAATCGTCCAAAAAGGTGTTTTGGATAATTCATATTAAAAATAATTTATTAATGGTAATAGATAACCATTAATAGATTATTTTTAATTCAAATCGTCCAAATAATTTTGAACGACTGAAATTGAGCGTCAAAAACCTTATTCACGCTCCTCCGTATATAAGATTTCTCTTCTCTGACTTGTACAACAGCGGCAACAACGTCCTTCACAAACGCTCCAAACACCGCACGCTCATCAAACGCTCCCGTTTTTGCAACGCTACTTTTAATATTCTCTGTGACGGCGCCCAAACAAGCGCCGCGTTCCAAATGCCATTTAATCCGATTTTTCTTGTAGTGGGCGGAATAAACAGCCAAAACCCGGTAACCATCACGAATCCGACGCTCATCGGCGTTGAGATCAGCCGAGGCAATGGCCACCTGTCCTTAACCACCTTCTTTATCCAAATCTTCGCCACCACGCACGCCCCGTACGTGGAGAAGAAAGAACCATGTGACCTCCCACGTCGGCCGCAACCGGCCCATGTAGTAGAACAGTAGCTCGTGCATCAAGGTCGAGACTGTGAACGTGCACATGACGGCCGCTTCACTTCCGGCCTATGACTTGCGCCGATATACATAACGCCGGCTCGTATACGGTGGAAAGCAGGGTTCGGGATACAGCGAGGTTCCATCTCCTGCCCCAGAAGTTTTGGACAGAGGTCGAGAGGTACGCTGGTCGAACTGCTGCTCGAGCTCTAACCCGAATAGGGCTTGAGCCGCGGCTGCAGCAGTGGCTAGTATGATTTCCAGTGTGAAGTATACATGACCAACTCACCAACACGACCTTTGGGTGTATGTGGTCACTGTACTCCTAAACAGGCCAAAACAAGGCTAGAAGAACAACCTTTATAGCATAATTCCAAATCGATGTGTTCCCATTTTGTGTGATTCTGGGATATGGGTTTTCTCTATTATGCCCTTTTGGAGGTGGGTT
The DNA here is from genome assembly GCF_030253575.1 of Rhododendron vialii. Classification (NCBI taxonomy): domain Eukaryota; kingdom Viridiplantae; phylum Streptophyta; class Magnoliopsida; order Ericales; family Ericaceae; genus Rhododendron; species Rhododendron vialii. The sequence goes on from NC_080558.1 coordinate 14,934,804, forward strand.
TTGGCTATTGTGGCGATCTTGATCTAATTTATATGGTTTGTCTCTATTTTGAGGGATGGGTTTGTGGGCTGTCTTTGTGTCTTTCTTATTAATTTTTTTTTGGGTTTCTTGTGTGGGTTCGGGGACCCTTGTTGCCTGTAAGTAGTCAGTTTTGGTTGGGTTCCAGTCTGGTGACTCTTGGGTGGGCTCTTAGTCTTTTCTGGATATGGGTGGTTTTCTTTTTTTCTGTTTTTGGTTTGGGTCATCAGGTTCTTTGGGTGGTGTTGTATGTTGTCTTCGGTCTAGTCTTTATTGAAGTGGTGACCTTGGATTGTTTCTTCGAAAATGATAGGATCTATTACATCTATGACACTGGATCTAGATCTATGCAGTGGCAGAGGGAGTGTGGGACCAGTGTGGTCCCGGCCCCCACTAGATATTCTTTTTTAATTTTTCAACAAATATATGTATATTTTTGTCTTATAAATTGTATTTCACATATAAATTTTGTATATAATTTTACTCTCAACTTTTAATCATGTATCAGAATAATTTCCTATACTGGCTAAAATGAGATGTCTAATGCAAAAAATGGCCACCACTTACAATTTGAAACTCTCTATTACATAATGTTCAAAATTCAAAAGTGGCTAAACTATAGAGTACCAGCTATATGTGTTATACTCTATCAAATGTTCATAATTTTAATGGTCATGTTTCCTTCTTAGTGTTGATAGAACCTACCACGCAATTTGAATTTGGAGATTTTGGGCCAAATATGAACAAATATATTCTTTACTATGTAGCAACATTGCTAAATATTGACATCTTAATTATTGTGAATTGAGTAAAGACAGATTACAACAAAAGATCTTACTGCACAGTTTTCCATACACGCATACATGAGTGAGCAATTCTTTTAGACTTGAACCGCTACGACAATTCAAGCAATTGATTTGTTTTAATATTTTTTTTTTGATCCGTGTTTTAATAATTTAGGTAAGGGACTTTTCTTAATGAATATGTTCGGTTTTTCTTATTCTTGGCACACAAGTTTTTTTACTCCCTCCGTTCTTACTTGAGAGTCCCTTATTCCATTTTTTGGATGTTCCAAAATGATTGTCCCTTTCCAAAAATAGAAGTAAAAATTTGATAAAATTCCAAAAGTGTCCCCCATAAGTGAATACAAATGATGCAAAATCAGTAGAATATAAGGGTAATGATGGAAAGTAGGTGTAATGATTACGTGTCCTCTAAAAAAGTTGAAATTTTTAAGAGGGACTTTCATTTCGGAACGTAGGGAGTAATTGTCTAGCATTGCTTAATACGACTTTTTTTTGGATGAGGTGTGGTAAATAGGTGTCCCTACTAATAATGATTCTTGGCTCTGCCACTTAATCCATACAAGTGTCTCACAAAATCTGAATAATCCAGATTCATTTAAAAGTGAATCTGGACACAACAAAAAAAGTAAAAATATACTCTTTCAGTCTCATAATGTTTGCCAGTTCGCAAAACAAGGACGTAAAATAATATAATTTTTGCAAGAAAAATTAAAATTTTTTTTAACAATTTACTAGATATCGATGAGTTCTTTTAATTTATGAAAAAAAAATTGATTTTTTTCTTGAGAGAAATGCATTATTTTTTAGTCCCTGTTTTGCGGACCGGACAATCAATTTGGGACGGAGGGAGTATAACACTATCGTGTAATTCACTTCCCTAAACCTCTATATGACGAGAGGATCTCATGTATTGGTAAGGAGTATATGATAGGAAATTCAGTACTCTTGTCTGGTAAAGCTTCAATGTTGTAGTTGTCGTTGAGGAATCCAAAGACCTCAACACTATGACGATAGACGGGCTTATGGCAATCTTACAGATTTATGAGCAGCGGATCAACAACAGGACGGCTGTGACTTCCCAGGAACAAGGAACAAGTTTTGCAGACGAGACTGACATTCATGAGAGACGAAGAAGAGCAAAGAGGGACGTTACATAGAGGAAGAGGATGGGGACGTGAACGAGTTAGAAGGCGCACGAGGACACAAAGAGTTAAGGGTCAACAAGAGTCTGTGCAAGAAGGATGAGGCAGAAGGTCAAGGACAAGTACAAGTACGAGGCAGGGGCTTTGATGTGAGCTTGGTATAAAATGCTACAATGGCAATGACTACGGTCATTAATTTGAGTAGGGATTGCACTGTAGATGTTCAGTGCTTTAATTGTCTTAAGTACGGTCACTATAGCTACGACTGTACAGAGGAAGAATATGGAGAAGTTGACGAGCAAGTGAATATTGTAGAGACAGCCGAAACAATGTTACTCAAAGCAGAGGTTATCTTAGCCAGAGAAGAAGAGTGATTCGATGCCAAAGGAAAATCAATCTTTAAGGGGTAATGATGAAAGGTCAGCTTGATTAGGATTGAGTCGGATAAGTTTCAAAAGACAAGTGAATGATTGGGAGAAGAAAAACGTAGAGCACTATTTTTTATCAGACTTGAAGACTTTGAAGCTTCAGTGATACTCCCTCCGTCGGAACTTAATAGTTCCTCGTTCAATTCTAACTGGATAAGAAATGAGTTATATCTTTAAATTGATAATAAATTTTATATCTAATATGGATCTTATTTGATAGATCTCAATTAGTTCTATAAGACAATATTTTCAAAATTACATAAAATATTATAAATTACAATAATAATTGATTAAAAAATGACACAAACCCCAAAAAAAAGGACTATTAAATCCGGACAGAGAGAGTATATATTTTGGGATTTGCAAAATAAATGAGAGATTATCTCATCTTTGTTTTTCTTATTGTTTTGCCTATAAATAGGTTTAGAATCTGTATTATAAAAATGTGAGAGTTGAATGAGCAAAAGATAAAGACGTGAAAAGTGTGAATACTATTATGTGTGAATATCTTCTCCTACTATCAAATGATCTGTATATGTATGTATATGATCAAGTGATTTTTTTTTTTTCATGGATGATCATGTGAGAGAGTGTCGAAAAGAATGAAATTTTACAACATATCCGAAATTTGCAGAGAAATGAAGGTGTTCTCTTTGTGAAATTCTGAACTTGGAAAGTTTAACACTACTAGAAAGAGTGAGTGAGTGTGGAAAAAAGGTGGATAATTATGGAGAAGAGAGAAACTACAACTACAAATATATGCTACAAAGACTGATTATTACCAAATTCATAACTAGATATATATTGAACTTAAAACAAAGATGACAAACATAACCGCTGCAAACAAAAAACACACTGACATCTATTCTATTTATAAAGGGAGAGCACCATTTGGTATTATAAAGCTGTATGGATTTTTTCATTTCCAAAATAGTCCCTCAAGAAGTAGCTAGCTTATTAGGCTTCAAATGTTCCAAGCCATCTACCATGGGAAGGACAAAACAGTAAACAAACAAAAATAAAAAACCACCCACGCACTAGGCCACTACAAGTGCTGCTCCACTATTTCTGGGTTTGCCGTGCTGCCATTCACATACGCAGTGTGCATGTCATCCCTCTAGCAATCATAAAGTACATGAGCCACAACACAATGGTAGAGAAAAGTTTGGGGCACCACATGATGGAGCCCAAGAACACCAAATAATTAAAAGAAATTGAGGAATAATTATTGAACTCCTGGTATGGGGAGATCTTTAATTCCCATTCCAATCAAACTGTAAACTGATACGATCGACTTCACAACACCAGCAACAATGTCCTTCACACACGCTCCCAACACCGCATACTCTTCGGACGCTCTGACGTAAATTTTGCACCTCAACAACTGCGGTATAAACAGCCAAAACCCGGTAACCATCACAAATCCGACGCTCATCGGCGTTGAGATCAACCGAGGCAACCGCCACCTGTCCTTAACCAACTTCTTGATCCAAATCTCCGCCACCACGCACGCCCCGTGGAGGAGAAAGAATCGTGTGACCTCCCACGTCGGCCACAACCGGCCCATATAGTAGAACAGTATCTCGTGCATCAGGGCCGAGACTACGAACGTGGACATGACGGCCGGAAGCGAAGCCCACTTCCGGCCTATGACCTGTGCCCATATGCATAGCGTGGGCTCGTATACGGTGGAACGCAGGGATCGGGATGCAACGAGGTTCCATCTCCTGCCCCAGAAGTTCTGGACAGAGGTCGAGAGGTGCGGCTTGTCGAATTGCGGCTCAAGCTCTAGCCCGAATAGGCCTTGAGCAGCGGCTGCAGCAGTGGCTAGTAAGATTTCCAACGTGAAGTAGATGTGGAAGCAGTAACTGACCCACATGACATTCGGGTGTATGTGGTCACTATACTCGTAAAAAGGCCAAAACAAGGCTAGAAAAACAACCTTTATAGCATAACTCCAAATCGATGTGTTTCCATTTTGTGTGATTCTGGGATTTGGATTTTCTCTATTATGACCTTTTGGAGGTGGGTTTTGGCTATGGTGGCCATCTTGATCTAATGGATATGGGTTGTCTCTATTTTGAGATGTCAGTGAATTTTCTAGATTTGCATGGGATTTCGGAGGTGGGTTTTGTTGGATCCTGATAGGGAAACAAGCAATAGCAGTGAAATGGGGGAGAGAGAGAGAAGGCTCGGAGAGAGGGCCTTTGCCAAAGGCAAGAAGGAGGAGTTTGAAATTGGAAAGCCAGGCTATGATGAAGGCGGTGCTGCCACAAAGGTTGGCGGAGTGAAGTTTGAGAGGAAGGGCAAAAAAGAGAGAGACAATAGGGATGATTGAGAAAAGCCTGGGCATACCTTTTGGGATGAACTTGGCTGAAAAATAGCAGTAGCATAAAGAAACAACTACTGAAATCCATACCTTAATGAAGTTGCTGATCTCCCTCTCTAAGGTGTAGCTTGGGTAGTGCATCTCTCTCTCTCTCTCTCTGTGGTGATATTTCAAATATTATTTAGTGATCTCTCATTCGATACCCTCTCACGTGTAAATGCAATTAGGTCTGTCATGTGTGGCTATTTTTTGGATCTTATCATCCTGTAGCATTTTCCTTGGTTTGTAATTGTAGAGGGACTTGATTCAATTTTTCTTATAAAACTTGGGTTAAAATGGATCCGCTTTGATATCATGTGAAAATTTATATCTAACTCAAAATCAATTGATCATGAGTAAAGATGTTCCAAATGTAATTAAATGGTCTCTCATTCGATGACAACTATTCTAACACTATATAAGTGGTTGGTAAATGGTCCACAGGGATTCCTTTGATGATTCAGTAAATCTACCGACAAGGAAATAGGAGCATGACCTAACCCATGACGCTGACATGGCGGTAGGCTCCACGTCCGCATTAGCAAAATTTTAAAAAAAAAAAAAAAACCAGTAAGTCTAAGGACAACGGGAGCATGAGCCAACCCATGACGCTGATGTGGCACTGATGGCTAATTTCAATTGTTAGAACATCTTATCATGAATTGAGCGGCTAGCTGCATAATTTTTATTCTCGTTTTCTTTTAACTAATAAAATCGTATGAAGGTTTTGACCCCTGGTTCAGGCCACTGAAATACGTAGAAAGTATTCAAATCGACTAGGATGGATACCAAGATATCGATTTAATTTCTTCAAATACTTATCATTTATGCACCCATTTGAATACGTTGTGTGGTCAAGGACTGGCTAAGTTCAACTTATATATTCCTATGCAAACTATATGCAAAGTCCAACAATATGTTTTTTTGCTTTCATTGAAATTTTTTGTTGAATTTCCCTCTCCTCTTTCCCATCTTGATGTACCATTTGTCAAGATTTCATTTTCCATTGCGGATAAGAAAAATAATAATTATACCCAACCATAGTAAAACATTTACTGCACTTTGTCCACACACTGAAAAGTGAACCCATCACAACCATGCGATTTCTATTTCAGGATTATTTTATTTTAATCTCTCAATTTTATTAGCTCTTAATTTCTGCTTTTACCATAAGCATCTGCTGTTTAATTGATTTTTTTTTTTTGAAACCGCAAAAAATTAGGTTCATTAATTCAAAACACAAAGTACAGAACTAATAGGATCAATGATATACTGCCCTGATTTGGACTCAGCCTGTTGGGTCTTAATCAGTTTCCTCCGTGTGGTTAGGAGAAGAGGGTCATGGATTGTCTCATATTACATTTGTATCTAAATTAAAGTTTCTTGTTTTATAGAATATGTCAAACATCAAAAATCTGGAATTTAGTCCTCTAGATATTTTGAAAATGAACTATTTACCGTGGGTTCAAGACATAGAAATCCGTCTAGATTGTATGAATCTTGGATATACTATTGAAGAAAACAATACTGCATCTTTGGAAGACATTGACATTGCCATTGCCAAAGCTTATATATGATTTTCCCGTCTTTGGAAGACATTGCCAAAGCTTATGATTTTCATTTCTCAGTCATATCCACCATGATTTTGTAAAATCCTGACTTTTCTTTTTAAAAAAAAAAAGTAGTAGATTTAGTCACGTAGTCCGAATAGGAATCCGACACACTGTGTGAGTTATGCAATGTTGGGATTTTACCTTAAGAATCCGACATAGCCACGGTGACCCTTAAATTATTATTAGTCTGTGTTGAATTTTTGAAATTTTTCGGAGACTGAAATCCGAACACGTACGGACCGAAATCGCGACGGACCCACACACCACACTACGTGTCACGGAGCTATGCTTTGGTATTACAGGTGTAACTTCTTTTATGTGATTCACCTCCTCTCCACCGTAGTATATATATGATTATTATAAGTATTTACTAATTAAAAGACAAAACAAAAACGAGAGACTCTGCCTTTTCCGTTCACCGAGATTGACCCACCGCTTTCGATTCCGTTTGTTTTCCGAAGGATTTCTACAGCTCCTATTGGTAATCTTTCTCACCTATTACTCTATTTTACAGTTAGTAATAAGAGATATGTATACTGTTCATAATAGAAGAATAAATTTGGGGCAAAAATTTCTTATAACCCTCTCTCCTCGCACTCATTATTCCTGAACCCTTGAAATTTTCACACAAGCGAAACCCCTTTCGGTAAAGAGTTTAGTTCCGGAACTCGCCATGGTAGATTGATTTAAGAGATTGGGAAAGCAATTTGATTAAACTAATTAAAGACTCTGCTAATTAATTCCTGCGTATTTCCCATAACTTCACAATACGTAACAGGTTAAGTATTTAATACTGTTAATTTAGAACTATAAAGAAAAAAACAGTTCGATGCCAATTCGATGGCCAGTTTTAAAACTAGTTTACCCCTAAGTTCAACTGTAACAAATGGTAATTTGTGGTACATTTTGTATAGGTACCAGTGCCTTGGGCTAGTTCGGTGCCACGTCAAGTTAGACGCATCCTTTTTGGTGAGTTGCGTATACCTTGGTTACATGTATTTTTATGAATATTGGGACAAAATGCCATTGCTTGTTTTTGCTGAAAAGTGTGGAATTCGATCCTCTTACTTGATTTAATTGGTGATGTTGAGTAAAATACATGTGATGGCCTGTTTATTAAATCTTTGGTGTTACAGTTAATCTAGACCGTGGCAATATGTTTTGGGAACTTGAATTTACTTCTTGTTAATACATGCCTGTGATAATATGAATCATTCGAACGGTGTCTCGAGCGCTAGGGGACATATAAAGAAACTAGTGGCATGAAGTAATAAGGTAGAAGATGCAACCAGGCATCGCCGGGTAACGATATCTTACCACTCTTCAATGGGGTCGCTCCCCAACCGACTGGCAAAAATACCGTTGAATGTTATTATCGCTCGAATGTGCAAAAATGAAAGGGAAAAAGAAAAGGTCCATCTTTTGGACCAAAGAATTGAAGTTATAGATCAAGATGCTTGTTCCTGGAAAATTTGATGAGATTACTTGAAGTGTTGCTTGATTCTTGAACTGTTTTATTAAGTAAGGTATTTCTATGGTCAAACTTGTAACTTTGGTATACGTTTCTCACCCGAGCTTCGGCTTATGAAAACATTTTCTAATTTTCCAGGTTATTGTAGATAGCAAGTTGAGGACTGGATGCGTTTTTTTTTTGTTAGCTCTTGTAAATAGCACGTCTGTAAAAAGGAGCAGGAACGTTGTGTAGTTTTGAGACAAAGTGGTATTGTAAATTAAGCTTAGCTATGTTGTATAGACACTCTGGAGTTGTATGAATAGTCGCTTTCACTGTTTTTCTTTTATGTTATATAGTGTGCTCTGAATGGGAAAAGTGTTGGAGGCCTTGGTGATTCCGTCACCGGCCGATAACGTGACCCGTATTGGAGTTGGGACATGACAAATTTAAAATCCGAGTATCCAATGGTGAGAGACCCAAAAGATTTATGGAACGATATAAAAGAAAGATTTGAACTTCAGAAAAACTGTGATTCGTTCAAAAGCACGTTTTGATTGGATGCACACAATACTTGAAGATTTTCAAACTGTCCATACAAGATTCAGAAGAAAAATATCTATTTTGTCATCTGGGTTATATTACACGATAATAAAATCAATTAAATAATATGCTATGATGTACCATTAGTGCTCCAACCCGAAAATACTTATGTTATAACATGATCACCTCCGGGATCAATAAAGCTGTACCGAATTATAGAAAATCCAAATGGACATCCATTAAAGAAGCAAAAAAATTCTTTTACCTGGTGATCGATCTCCTTATATAATGTTTATTCACAAGGTAAACTAATCATTAGACCATCTCCCTCTAAGGTAATTGTTGAAGCACCATCTTTTCTACAATGAACTCAAGAAGACATTCGTGACCCTATATACCCCTTGTCTAGACCATTGTGTTACTTTATGGTACTAATCCATGCATCAACTAGATAGTTGCATGTTTGTTTATTGTCTACACGTAATATTGCATTTGCTAAATTTCCTAGTCAAATAATCAGATTATATATGAGCACAGTTTTTTGATTATCCGATCAAGACAATTCTTCTTGACAATATCGGAGAACTACATCTCAGGCATTTAATGATTATTGGTTAGACCATTGGCACAGATGTTGAGCACCCTGTTGCCTACACTCAGACTGAAAATGGCTTGGCTAAATCTTTTATTAAAAAATTTCAGTTAGTTGTTGCGCAACCCCTTCTTAACTCCTTGTTTTTTGCTTGGGGACATGCCATATTACATGAAGCATCTCTAATTCGTGTTAGACAAACGACGCATCATAAGTTTTCGCCATTTCAACTGGTGCTTGGTCAACAACCAAATATTTTTTTTGTTTTTTGAATTTTTTGATTGTGTTGTGTATGTTCCCATTGCAGCTCCCCAACACACTAAAATAGATCTTCAATGTAGACTTGATATTTTTGTTGGATTTGACTCACCATCTATTATTAGATACCTTGAACATGTAATAGGTGATATTTTTAAGACACGTTTTGAGTATTGTCATTTTGATGAAACAGCAATCCACTTTTACGGAAAGAAAATCACAGCCCAAAGGTGTGTACAAGAAATTATCTGGATCCTTGTACTAATTAATGTGAACCGAAGGTTGAAAGAAATAGTGGAATCCACATATAATGGCTGAAATTGAAGAGTAATCATTGGCCACATTTGTCCATGACAATGCACTCAAATGGATATAGAAAAGGCGAATGCACTCAAAGCCAAAATCAATCATGACCAGGAAGATGAATTTGATGAAATCATGAAGGAATTCACTTCAAGATAAGATTCCGCAAGGTACAATGTTCTCCTATTGTCTTTTTTTTTTTCTTTTTCCCCCGCAAACTTCTCCTATTCACAAAAGCTGAAACTGTAGGAAAAGCTATCTTCTTGTCGCATGTGTTAAAACTGCGTGATAATACAAAATGCCCTCTTGGTTGGATCCTCATGAACCGCTCTAATAGATGCTCTTTCATATTCGACTCCTATTTGATCTAGACGCAAGACTCTACCTTTAGACCAAACTCCAATCACCATTGAACTTCAAATTATAAGGTCTCCTCATGATGTAGAAGATGAACAATCAACCTTGCATCAGAGAAATTATGTAAGTATATAGATCCTAAAATCTCATCAAATCTTTCAAGGAACCAACGCACAAATGTTTCTATAGACCTTACGAACTTTTTCTCTCTCTATAAACATTGTGGCTGCGCTCATCATGGATCTGGATGAACATGCAACGAGCTTTAAATAGACTTTCTGGCCTAGCTTATCTCATTCGAGCGATCTCCAAAGCTTGCTCGAGCCAAGTTTTGATACTTTTTGCTGCCTCAGAATTATGTCTGTAATTGTAAGAATACGAACTTGGGTAGATTGCTTGAGCAACCTACTTAACCTTGCAACATCTGATTTCCCTCTACCTTTTGAATCTTTTTTTTTTTTTGAACGGCGAAAAAGAAATTTTATCAACTTTTGAAAAAGATACAAAGATTAATAGGACAAAGAGAGAACGAAAAGTCCAATCCGAGACCCAAATCCTTGATTGGCAAGAAACCAACCAAGAAAATGCCCAAAGGGAACAAAATCACAACACCTAAAGGCCTAAAAGCCCAGATAATATAGTTAAAATAAATGGAACGCAGCCTAAACACCCAAGAGGCCTAAAAGCCCAAATAATGCCAATAAAGTCCAAAACATACAACAAACCTAACTACAACTCTGTCGCCAATACCAAAAACCGTCCAAAACCCACGGCTGTCGCCTCCTAATTTTACCTTATCACTTACAGATAGGAACATGGGAGAAGCCCTCAATCTTAGAAGTTAGACTAGAGGGTATGACTTCTTGCCAGGATTTGAAGTCATAGCAATAATTTACAAAATATATTATAAAGTAATGAATACTATTAACCTAAGGGTTGTCAATTAGGACCTCTTGACCAGATTGTCTTAATAGAGACAAATATGTTAACATCCAATATTACAACAAATAGATTGATTAATTGGAAAGATATCACTTTTCTTGAAAATTGGACTATTAATAATGTTGTTCCTCCTAGACCTGTTGTGAACCAAATTGAACAAATAGTTCAAGATAATGATGGAATAATTTCCTTAAATTTTAGGAATTCTTTGTTGGATTGCTACCCAAGAAGTACTAGAAGCGCTAGGAGTAGTTTTTCTGCTACTCAAATACCTTATAGGATTAGTATTCTTACGACTAGCAGACATTATACTTCTGAAATTCCAAAATCCAATAGAAGAGACAAACCTTGCAGGTATATGAATATCTGATAATCAAATCCCTCATGGTGTTTATCATAATTCTTCCACTCCTAATAGGATGTATTCCCCACTTGTGGGTGCGGGGAGCATATGATTGGTTAGGGTATTTGGTGCCAACCTAAGTGGGAGATGCACTCCTTTTATTAGTGATGCCGTTTCTCTCATCCCAAATATATATATATATATATATATATATATAATATAAAAAAACTACGAAAGACCTGATCCCGCTAGGGGTACGTAGTCAGTCTTGTAGCAAGACAAAAAGCCGCATCCACAAATATCAAACAAGTTTATTTCTCCGAAGAACTATGGAATGCTTGTCCAGCTGAGGGTACGTAGGCAACCTAGTAGTTAAGTAGATAACTAGATACAACAACGTTTGCAGATACCACATCTTCGTGCCACCAATTATGCACTCCGAATGTTAATTTCAAGCTAGTATGAAGTCAAATAATTAATCACACTAGCATTGTCGAAAAAGAAAATTCGAATCTTGCCCATGTTCAAACAATTAATTTCACATGAACAATACTCGAGAGGCACTGTAGAAATGGAAAAAAACTACCACAATTTAAGTGGGCCAAGATAATTAAGTTGGCGATGATTAAAATTAAATTACAAGTTTGGGATGGTGGGTAACAAAAAAAAATTTGGGGCAATTGTTTTTTTTTTTTTTTAGGAAGCCAAACATATATTCATAACTAAGAACAACAACCAAGTACAAAGGATCCACAAATTTGAACCAAAAACAAAGAAAAACAAAAACCATCACGCAAAAATTAACAGTTGCGTTGATGAAGACCACTGATCCGCTCGTGGATGTGACTGGAGAAAGATGGAGGAAACACATCGGCAACTTACTGAAGCTCAACGTCCCTTTGTCCCACCGCAGTCGCTGCTGTAAGCAGAAGAACCCACTAACCCTTCGCCAAAGCAGATCGGATCTGAGGGCCGAAAATCCAGCTCTGAAAACTAGAGGTGGGTCACCAAGATCCAAAAATGATGGGGTAGTGGGAGAACATCTCTTCTGAGGATCGGACGAGAATCTCGATCACCACACAACCATAGAGAAGAGAAAGGAGAGGAAAGGAGAGAGAGAGCCGGAGAGAAGAGAGCACCGCAGGGGAAAGGGAAGAGAACAAGGGAGAGGGCGGTGTCTCAGACTCTCGAACTCTCCAAAGAGAGGGGCTATGACCTAGCCTCTCTCTACCTTTTCTCATTTGGGGCAATTGTTGACGTTGAACTAATCACCACAAAGCAAAACTCATGGGAGAGTACCCTGTAAGCTGTAACCATCCAAATAAGGCAAGGCCCACGTGATTTATTGAATTAGGTGAACGATTTAAATGGAGAGTATCAGTTTGGTCTCACTCCACTCCAAAATTGAGGTTGTATGGACTTTTTCATTCTGTTAAAAAAAAAAGCCCTTAAAAGTTCATGAATTTACACTTGCTTTATTCATGCTTTTGAAATAACTCTCTCAAACCGTGGCTATTGTTGGACGGCCTGAATTTCGCCTAACAACTTAGTGTAGCATTCGAGGCAGGTGATGACGTTTCTGGGTTCCGGTTGACTCTACGTACCGTAGGGCAGCTAGTGGTGGCTTGGTGAACGTTGGTGGTATTTGACTGACAATGGTGGTGAATCTGTCTGTATCGGTGGATGGCAATAGTTTTTGTTTAGAGTTTCTTTGGGCCGGGCCTTTCCTATAATTTTCTAGTATTATTTTTATTTGGATACTTTAAGTCCTCAAATGTTGTATTGGGTTTTGTCATCCTGACTGTACAATTCTAACTTTCGATTGGACTCCCTTCCCCTTTGCCTTCTCCTAATAAATGTTACTTCCGCTGATTAAAAAAAAAAAAGAGTAAATCTGCGAGGAAACCACCCACAATCAATGCCATCCTATCCGATTCTTATTTGTAGTATATATATATATACACAGACAGAGATTACTCTCTCTTATATACCTGTGCTATGATTCCCTTACTTTTTCCCAATCAACCCAAACCCAATCAAATGGATTCATGGGTTACAGAGAGAATTTTGTAATCGAAATTCATGCGGATCAAAAAATAAAATAAATAAAAATTCATGCAGACCAGCAGGTAAGTAAATTATGCTTTTTTCATCCCCGAAATTCAAAATCGCATTGCCTTTGAGAGAAGTTTGGGGTATAATCTTAATTGAACAAATATTTTTGTATTTTTTTTTCTCATCTTTTGCACATGCATCACCTGTGCTTCCGACGCTATTGCTAATATTGATAATAGACAGGCTCATGTCCAATTTGGAAATTGATTTTGGCACTCCAATTTTAGTAACTAGCATTCCATTTTGTATGTAACTTATGTGAGAAAACAAAACAAAAAGTGAAGTGTCATTAGCTAAAAGTGGAGAGCCAAAATCACCTCCCTATTTGAAACATGCACCTGGCCAAAATGGAAGCAAGTAGTGGGCAAATTTCTAGAGAACTCAAAACGTGGGGAGGTTATCAGAAACTACCCACTGAATCCACTTCCTCCTCATGGAAAGTGGAGACTAACAACTTTCTCTTTTCTCTCATTTATAAAACAATGGGCTGCTCGCGGTCCAGATAGGAATCTGAGAACCGAACCATTAGTTACGTTTTCACCAAAAGAAATTTGTGTCCAGACCCAAAATCCGACGATCCGGTTCCACTCCAATCCAATCCAATTCGTAGCTTGCAGATCATTATGGCTTTATCCACGAATTATGTTACATAAGCAAAGAAAAATAAAATTGAAACATATATCCCACACTAGATAATAGATATCCCTTCAACCAAACACCAAAGCATTGCAGTTCTAAATCCATTCAAGTTCAAACGTGATTCAACCAAACAAAAAACAGTTCCAGTCTTCCAGACATCATTACGGTGTCTATATCCATTCAACCAAACCAAAAACCAAATTGGTTTCTACTTTCTAGACAGGATCCTTCTAGACATCATTTGTACAGTTCATTGCATAAAATCAAAGACAAAATTATCAAAGTGAGACAACAAATAAACACCGAAGAAGATTATTAAGGTAAAATACTCAAGATATGTAAAATAAAAAGTTTTAACAATACTGAAAATTATTTATATATATCAAATATCTCCCGGTCCGATTCAATTAATCTACAGTTTCGTAATGAAAATCTGTAGACCAAATTACCGCGAGTCACGGTTTTCTAATTTTTCAATCCGTGTTCGAACTATTAATTCACAGAAAAAAACCAAAAGATATGAATCGGATCGGTCCGGACTGGTATCACGGTTCACCAAATTTTTTGAGCAACCCTATAAAACATTGGTCGAACCAATATAATTTCTTCGCCCACTTCTTCTTCTTTATTTTTTAGGCGCCATCTAATTGTGTTCATAGTTATGAAATGAAAGAAAGAACAGATCTAGACAACCCAGCAAACCACAAACAATGAAATAAATAAAGGTTGCATCAAATTAATTCTAATTCAACCTTTACTGAGTTCAATACTCCTCCTCAATAAGTAGGACATGCAAATAGTTTCCCAATGGAGGCGGATTCTCTGCAGTACAATTGCAAAGTACTACAAAGAGTCCCTGCAGTTCAATCACAGTCATTCATTTTTGTATCTAACGATCCAAATTTTAAAAAACTTTTTCAGAAAAAAGTTAAACTTTTCGCCGGTAACTTTTTCCCGGAAAAGTTTTTTTTTTAAAATCTCGATCGTTAAAAATATCATCCGACCATTGTGAATACTCCAACCACGCAGCACATCTGCAATCCAAATATGGACTGCAGACAAGAATGGTGCTTTCCCAATAGCCAATATTTTTACATGTAGTTGATAAATGCCAAAATATACATATTTTGGCTTTCCAAACTACATTTGTTATTCATTTATTTTTGTTAATTGATATTTATTTTGTTCTTTTGTTGTTTATAGGTTGTTCGAGCTTGTTGTTTGAGATTTTGGATTAAAGAGGAAATACAAGAAACTTGGGGCCTAAATGCAAAGTGTTTAAAGATGAATTATTGATTTATTATTTCATGAAATTCAAGGATCTTTATGTGATTAAACCTTTCAAACCCTATATAAACAACCTTATTACCTACTGACTGTCGGCAGCTTTTTGGGAAAAGAAAGAAAAACGGACCGAGAGCTGCAGAGGAAAAACGAGAGCGATGATAGAAATTCCAAAAATTACTTTGTAGTTTCAGATTTCTATTTTTTCATTCAGAGTTATTTTTCCGTTTAAGTTTTTAGAGTTTTGTTCAATTACGCGTATTTTTCCGTTTAAGTTTTTAGAGTTTTGTTCAATTACTCGTATTTTAATAATTCGTTTTAATTTCTGTTCTTTATAAAAATTATCGTTGGTTCTTGTTTAACTTAGATCTTTTAATTATTTTTCATCTCGCGTAGTAGAAGTATGTTTCAAATTAAAGTTTCTTTTATTCCATATGCAATGATTAGTGCGTAGTCATATAGGTACGGTTACGGAGTGATTAGCACACCGTGGTTAATTCGGGCACTTCTCCTATTTTCAAACAATGAAAAAGACAATTTTAAATTGAAAAAATATTTTCCGTAGACGAATTCGGACATTATCGGAGCCCATGTGAACGGGAGAATGGGGTCCAAAACTCATTTTCCGCTGCGCATGGGTAAACAACAACCATAAGCTTTCGCATCTTGCGGGGTATCTTTTTCAATCTAAATTGAACGTTTTTAAAAACACCTAATGGAGTAGGTAAATTCGGACTGATTTCGAGTGCTATTCACCCTACGACCGCACCTCCTTTAATTATTTGAAAAGTTAAGTTATTTGTTAGTATTAGTTCTTTAATCAACTAAAATATAAGGGGTGGCTACCTAAGAGTCCGTTTAATTATAACAACCCGAGTTTTTAAATCAGTACATATTTTCATCTTTGTGGATTCGACTCTGGACTTGCCGGATATTGTGTTACGTCGATCTTCGCCCTACGCTTGGAGCAACTCATTATTTTAGGACTAAGAAATCGTCAAGCATTTTTGGCGCCATTGCCGCGAAGGTTGGGTTTGACAGCACCAAAAATGCTTGACGATTTTTTAGTCCTAAAATAATGGGTTGCCCCAAGCGTAAGGCAAAGACGATGTGTGCTGACTTAAAATTTCGGGTTGTTTTAATTTAAACGGGCTTTTAGGTAGTCACACCTTTTATTTTAGTTGATTAAAGAACTAATACTAACAAATAACTTAACTTTTCAAATAATTAAAGGAGGTACGGTCGTAAGGTTCGTAGCACTCGCAACCAGTCCGTATTTACTTACTCCATTCGGTATTCTTAAAAACGTTCAATTTAGATTGAAAAAGATACCCCGCAAGATGCGAAACCTTATGGTTGCCGTTTACCCATGCACAACGGAGAATGAGTTTTGAACCTCATTCTCTCGTTCACATGAGCTCCAACAATGCTCGGGTTCGTCTACAGGAAGTATTTTTCTAATTGAAAATTGTCTTTTTCATTGTTTGAAAATAGGAACAGTGTCCGAATTGACTAAGGTGTGCTAATCACCCCGCAACCCTACCTATACGACTACTCACTAATCATTGCACATAGAATAAAAAAAACTTTAATTTGAAACATGCTTCTATTACGCGAGATTAAAAATAATCAAAAAATCTAAGTTAAACAAGATTTAACGAACAATTTTTATAAAGAACAAAAATTATAATGAGTTATCACAGTACGAGTAATTGAACAAAACTCTAAAAACTTGAACGGAAAAATAACTTTGAATGAAATAACAGAAATCTGAAACTGCAAAGTAATTTTCGAAACTTCTATCATCGCTCTCATTTTTCCTCTGCAGCTCTCGGTCCATTTTTCTTACTTTTCCCAAAAAGCTGCCGACGGTCAGTAGGTAATAAGGTTGTTTATAGAGTCCTGCTACGGTACAGATTTTTGTGCATAGATTGTGCAC
Organism: Rhododendron vialii; assembly: GCF_030253575.1. NCBI lineage: Eukaryota > Viridiplantae > Streptophyta > Magnoliopsida > Ericales > Ericaceae > Rhododendron > Rhododendron vialii. Next base: position 14,951,944 of record NC_080558.1, read on the forward strand.
AGATTTTGTTGTGGAGCCCACCACAGATCCCATACAAATCATCCAAACCGTTCATTAAATGTAAAACATGTTTTCAAGGGTTTCCATAAAAAATAAGCTCAATCCAATACCTATAGGTGCTTCATCCAACCATCTAACTTTTCATTCAGATTTTTGGATAATAAAAAGTTATACGATTGGATCGAGCATCTATAGGTATCGGATTGAGATTATTTTTTACGGAAACCCTTGAAAAAATATTTTACATTTAATGAACGGCTCGGATGATTTGTATGAGACCCATGATGGACTCCACAACAAAATCTGTGCACAATCTGTGCACAGATTGTATGTATGTGTAGCATTTCTGTTGTTTATATAGGGTTTCATTTTTCCTCTGCAGCTCTCGGTCCATTTTTCTTCCTTTTCCCAAAAAGCTGCCGACAGTCAGTAGGTAATAAGGTTGTTTATATAGGGTTTGAAATGTTTATGCCTTAGGCTCCGTTTCAGAATACCTTTTTAAAAAATAAGTACTTATTTCATATTTTTAAATTTAAAAATAATGTAAATAAAAAATAATTTTTTAATTTTTTTTGCACCGTATTAAAGATCTCATTGAAATCTTTCAAACAAGATTCATATTGCAGATTTTTAGATTTCATTAAATCTTTTATTTTTGAGTTTGAAATTACCTTCTTAAAAAATAAGTACTTATTATCCGTTCTGAAACGGGGTCTTATTCTCTTCCATTTTCAAAAAAAAAATTACAAAAAATTTCTTTATTTCCCCTACTTTCAACATTTTTCTCTCAACTTATTATTCTTACTATTTTTCAAAAAAAATTTCAAAAACAAACCAAACAGAATATTAATCACTCAAAGACCATTGGACTTCATGAAATAATAAATCAATAATCCATCTTTAAACACTTTGCATTTAGACCCTAAATTTCTTGTATTTTTGCTTTAATCCAAAATCTCAAACAACGAGCTCGAACAACCTATAAACAACAAAAGAACAAAATAAATATCAATTAACAAAAATAAATGAATAACAAATGTAGTTTGGAAAGCCAAAATATGTATATTTTGGCACTTATCACACCCTCCCAACTTACACTTTGCTAGTACTCAAGCAAAGAAAATTATAAAAGATTAATTCTAACAACGCCACTTTCGTAGGACTCATGATTGCACTAAGCCAGTGTAACAAGCCTTTAAACCCCTAGGTGATTCCTAAGGGATGAGTGAAATCTTGTGAGGGTTTACAGTAATGAACACCCACAAACACTGTTAATTTCTTTTCACACGAAATCCGAAAACCTGTAAGACAGCTCAATAATATCTTACGCAAAGAATATGTAGTCATTGTAAAGAGATAACAGGCATAAGCAGTTCTAGATACTATTAAATCAGAAAAATAAGTCATGGCACCCATACTCAGCGTGTGTGAACAAGGGCTTCGGTCACAAATAAAAAATAATCAAAAGTTCTCTCCGGACCGAGTTTCGATTTCAAATCTCACTGTGTCATGCACTCAACAAATAAAATCACTCGAAACAAATGTGCATATTACTCTCAATATGTGCGAGCAGACGTTATGTAAATGAAAGCAAAATACTTTCGCACATAATGACACAAAAAGAACGCTCTATAAAATGGACACACGATCTCATGAAAGGAATATCAAGTGTTGGAAACTCTCTCTATCCACCAATTCACAGCTCATTGCCCTTAGGATCAAATAGGACTTCAATTTCGGTGATAATGTTAGGTAAGGGAAAGTATTTCAAGGTTAGAGTAAAATATCCGTGTGTTCGAGAATAGGCTAGCAACAATTCACATAGGGCAAATATAACGATGCGTGCCCTTTCTTTTTCAACTTCGCCACATCTTTCTTTCCCACATTTAGAACAAGTATTTCTCCTTTCCATAATAATTTGGTGTCTCCATTTTTTTTCCTTTTTTTATGTTTTTTTTTTGGGTAGGAAAGATCACCAATCAATAAAGTTTAATTCTTACTACATTTACTCTCTCTTCTAAATAATTCACCTTTACATAAATACTAAGCCTTCTCAAGACACAATATAGATGGTGGGGCTCAACAAGAAAATGGTATCATGCGAGAGGCTCAAATGGGTTCACAATAGATAAATGTATGAAAGAAAGAAAGAAATCGGCTCAAAATAACAAAGATAACCTATAATCCTCTCCAAGGGACAATACAACTCTGCAACTTTTCAAACCCAAGAGATAAGTAGGCAATTCAAAACATTCTCAACACTCGATGACAAAAATAATGAGATCAACAATAAATTTGCTCATTTATGACAACAAGAGTTTATTTGATACCACTCTAAGAAAAAGTAAAGCTCTAAACTTACATGTGCATAAGTCTCCACTAAACTAGTCATCAAGAATAATCAAGTCACAGCTCACAAGCAACCAAAGCCCAAATAGACGTGAAGTGCAAATGTACTAAAATAAATGTCATGACAAATTATGCGTGACAAGCTAGCAAAAAGAACTACAATGCCACCACAATATTAAAAGAATGACAATCACATCTCAAACTCAATCAATCATGAGCCAATCTCAACAGCCTGGTATAGCCACCTGGTCGAAGCTATGTACGTAGTACTTAGGAGGTTGGGTCTGACGGCGGGCGCATAGTTAGCAGCGAGAATTCTGTCTGAACCATCTAACTTTAATGTCCAAACTCTGTGAAGATTGCTTCACAAACGGAGTGGTGGGTAAGGAATCTGGCAACCCCCGAGGAATTGACAGTCTATTAGATGATGACACCACTTCTCAAGGTATCGTTGAATCCTATGCATACTCTCCTTCCAACAAATAGGGAACCACAATCTTTGGCCATGGAGAAAAGTAATACCTGTATCTTTCCCATGAAGAAAAGTGAATGGTTTTTGTCTTTCATTTTATTTCTTGTCTTGTTTATTTCTTTTAGTTATTTTTCTTGTTGTCTTGGAGGCTAACATTTTGCAGATTGTTCGATCCAAGTTGAGGGGGTCTCCCTCTCTCCATAGTTTACTCTGCTTAGCTCCTCCTTTTCGAGGTGATATCTCTCCTCTCTTTTACGTTTTTGTCTTATTTTTATTTTTCATGCTTTTAATGCTGACATTGAATAATTCAAGTTGGGGGGAGAGATCACTTTGTTCTTTATTTTGTTAGTAAAAAAATTTTTAAAAAATGGTGGAATTCTTTTAGCATGAGTAGTTTTTTTTCAACAACAAATTAAAAATGTTTCATTAATCTTGAAATTGTTATAAGACTAATAGAAGCAATGAAACAACATCATGCTCAAAGAGCAATCTTTTGTCCAATTCGAGACACAAATCTATTATTGACAAGAAGCCAATCAAAAATATCTTTTGAGACAAAGCCCTGCTAAAAAGGCCGAAACCCATCACCCCTATGGGTCTAAAAAATCTAGATATTACATTCAATTCGAAGATGGGCCAAGCCCGACCCAACACCCATTAAAATCCTAACCCTATGCAGATGCCGCCGCCGACCACCCTAAAACTTATTTAACCACCTTCCGGCAACCCCCAGCCGCCACTAGAAAAACCCCATGGCTGAACGCAGATCCACCAAACATCTAGAGCAGCGCCATCGCGATCATCATCCATTGCCGAACCTCCAAAGCGGCCACCAAGAAACTGCTAGTTCATCCCTCACAAGTGACTAGAGCTTTCGATCGACAACCTCGCCCATTCGCCGCTTCTCTGTCTCCCTCAAAAGCTCGAGTAGATTCATTGCCCAGACCAAAGTTCGTTCTGAAATGCTTGCCGCAATGCCTCTGCTTGCCGTTAGACCCAACCGGAACACACCCCAGAGTGCAAAGCCGGTGGGAAGCATCACGATCCATGCCTCCACAACCCGCAAACCGCACCACGCCGTTAGGCCTACTAGCGACACCCAGGAGTAGAAGCAAGCGAGCGATCGAGGAGGGGAATCACGGCAAGGGAGAGGCCGATGGTGATGAACCTACAAATTAAAAATAGGGAGAGAAGAAAAAGGAAGAAGAGGAGGGAGGAAAGAGAGAGAGGCGAGTGAAAACGCACGAGGGAGGAGGGCAAGAGGCGGCGGCGCCTCCCGCCGCAAAATAGAGTGGGAGCTGAAGAGTTTAGAGAGAGAGAGAGAGAGAGAAGAGAGGGATTATTTTTGGAAATTGATTTCTACACTCCAATTTTTTTCATATACATTTCATTTTTTGTCTTTATTTGGCGTAAATTTACTCTTTTGCCCCTTAATGTGTGAAAAAATGAACTTATGAAAAGGTAAAAACGTAAATTCACATGAATAAAGAAAAAAAAAAAAGAGTATATATGGTAAAAAGAAAAGTGTATAAATCATTTCCCTTATTTTTTTATTTTATTTTTTTACCTGTAGTTACGTACACACCTTAAGTTTTGTTCCTATAGATAGTACTTTAATACTTTTAGGCTTTTAGCAATGAAGACATAAGGTTTCAATGATACCAACACATAAACCTAGCAAGTAGCAAGACTACAGGGTGAATTCTCGTTGTCCATTGCTGGGAGTTTAATATTTTTCTTTGACGACACATAGCTCACCAACAGCTTGAAAAATAGACGAAATACAAAGCGTAACTTGACCACCTTATTGATGGATCGAAGACCTGCGAATCGGATTTTTGAAGGATTTTTTTTTTTTTTTAGGAAACCGAAGAATTGCATTGATAAAAGGCGTAAGAGTTTACAGATACAGGGAAACTAAACCACAACTAACAATATATACAACATGACTGCTACACAAACAAAAGGTGGAAGTCCATTGTAGCACCGGTCCAAAAAGAAGTTCCCCTTGCATCCGGACTCGCAGTAGTGGACAGCAGGGCCCTTTTAGCAAGACAATGGGCTGGAAGCGTGTCCTTACGATCAACCTTAGATAACCTACAAAAAGCGAGCTTGGAAAGTTCACGTCCAAGATTGTGCAACAAAAAATTGTCCTCATGATGGGATTCAGAGCGACCCGCCAGCTGCATGATAGTGGTTAAACAATCAGAATAAAGAAAGACCACATTAAAATTATGAAGTAAAGCCCATTTAACAGCCAGTAGGATAGCCATGAGTTCCGATTGCAAAGGGGTTGAGCTGCAACACGAGACAAAGCATTGCTGGATTAGAGTCCCGTCATGCCGGGTACCATGAAGACCCAGACCACTCCGGTGTGCCCCCGTTTTCCAGGCCCCGTCCACAATAATGTTGACAACCCGTTGGTCAAGTAGTATGAAAGGAGGGTAGGGTTTGATAACTTATGATGCATTGGTTGCGGATTGAGGATGGTGGCGGGGAGCAGACTGAGCTCGAGAGTTCCAAAGGGATGACCGTTTGAACCAGAGAGCGTTGTCAACAGCCAATGCTAGTACCGCAGTGGGTAAGAACGGAGTGTCAGAAAACACCTTCCCCTTTCTCGATTTCCAAATAGCCCAGACGTATGCAACAAAGTTAAAGAAACGATCATTTTCAGTTGGAGTCGCGGCCAAGGATATAATCCAATCCAATAGCCAGTCGTTGAAACTAGACGGCGGTTGTGGGAATAGAAAGCCAGTGTTGCAAAAGTGCTATGGGTACACCGGGTTGCATACACCATATGTACACTGCCTACGTGGCGTGTGTACGGCTGAGCCAAATCTGGCCCCCTCTGTCTTCTGCTCTCTCTGGCCCCCTTTCTCTCCTCTAAAAGAAAATTGGCGCACTAATCTCCAAAAAATTTCAAAACTTTTGGAACATGTTAGAGCTCCTTAACCAACAGATTCCAAATCTTATCCCCCTCTCTCTCTCTCGTAAAACCTCTCTCTCTGATTGTATTCAACAAGCTTGTTCAACGCCGGCAAGATCTCCGTCTCCGAGCTCCGGTCCGTTTTCAAAGCCCTCATCTTCGACGCCGTCATTGGCACGTCCTTGGCGAATCTAACCAACGCCGTGTCGAAGATAGATAAGGACGGCGCCATCGAGCTCCACGGTTTCACCGACTTCTACCGCTGCGAACAAAATCCCCAACCAATTTTGAAAGAAAGAGAATACACCCTGCAACTGTATTAGACTCCAGTCTTCATCGCTATTGAACTCTGTTACTCTCCCACGCCTCTTTTTTCTTCTACCTATGTTTCCTTCTAGAGTATTGCTCCAGAAGTGTCTATATCTTTAACATTTATACATCTCACTTGCCTATTTATTTTATTTTCTTCTAGCTGCCTTTGAATGCAAACTTGGTCTTGAAAGAAACAAAGAACCGAAGGAAAAAAACAGAGCACATGCCATCGGAAAATAAAACAGAGTACATTTATAAATGTTGAAAGGCGGTTCTCCCGACTAAGACCGCATTTAAAAATACAGTTAAGCTTCAAACTTCACCATGACCATTTGTATCTACACTTGGATGTCACTGCACTTTCGGCACCTCGATTTGGGTCAAGCAGAGCTCGGATCTGTGATGCCACAGTTTAAGAGTAGTATTCTAGGAGAAACAAAGCAGACTTTTCTTATTTATGGTAGAAATTGGGTGGTTCCACTCTTTGATGGTTCGGACTTTCGGTACCAGAGGGACGGGGGCAATGGTTGCGTCGGACTGACGTCATAAAGGTGGGGAAGGGCGTCGATGTTCGTGGGGAAGGACAGAAGATGCAGATTCAATTGGAGAGAGATATGTAGAACAGAGAGAGGTTTTAGGAGAGAGAGAGAGGGGGATAGGTTTTGAATCTGTTGATAAAGGAGCCCTAATCTGCTTCAAAAGTTTTGAAAATTTTCGGAGATTAGTGCGCCAATTTTCTTTTAGAAGAGAGAGTGGGGCCAGAGAGAGTAGAGGACAGAGGGGGTCAGAATTTGGCTCAACCGTACACACGCCACATAGGCAGTGTACATATGGTGTACACTACCCGGTGTACCCATAGCACTTTTGCTTTTGGTTTTCCAAACATGAGTGCCCTTGTGCAACTTAGGAGGCGGTCCATGTTCTGCCGAGTAGTTCCACCTTGTGTCGCAAAGTGCGCAGTAGCTGGACTTGGTAGAATAATTGCTAGATGTCGTGCGGGGCCAGACCATAATATCAGGGCAGGGGGAGGTTGGGAGTTGTATTGACAAGATTTTTGGAATGATGGATTCAGGGAACAGGACACAGAGTTTAGGGACATTCCACGAGGGGTTGCCTTAGGTAGAGGAGATAAGACTTGCCACCGTGAGGTCGGTCGGGCCGGTAAATGGCAGGATTTGGCATAGAGGCTTTGTGACATGCGAAATCCACCTATCCCTGTAAAGGTTAATCGAATTCGCACAGCCCACGGTCCAGGAAAGATGTTTGGAGATTAGGTCCCTACCATGCAGTAGACTTTTCCAAGACGATGACTGATGAGGTTTTACGTTGAGGATGTGTGTTTGGGAGCAATACTTAGGTAGGAGGATTTGAGATACCAGAAGATCAGGGTTTTTGAGGATGCGCCAACATTGGTTAGCAAGAAGGGCTTGATTGAGCAGGCGGAAGTCCCTAATTCCAAGACCGCCTTCAGATTTGTAGGCTAAAATCTTATCCCAAGACAGCCAGTAAAGAGGCTTTAGATCACCCGTTTTACACCAGAAAGACACTGAGATGGCATTGATTTTATCACAAATGGCAAGGGGCAGCTTGTAGGTAGAACAGAGATAGATGGAGAATTCACTAGCCAAAAGGGAGCTGTCCGAGATAAGGCGGCCATGCACAAAAGCATTCTTAGATGGGCAAATATAGGAGGGCAGGATGTGTTTAACCCAATTAGCCAAGGTTTTAGAATTGATTTTGTACAGTACATTACAAAGGCTGACGGGGCGATAGTCACTCGGAGAGGAGGGTGAGGGTACCTTGGGGATTAAAGCAATGTGGGTACGGTTGATTTCCTTCAAAAGATAGCCTGAGTTTAGGAATGAAAGAACCGCTTGGCAAATTGAAGGCCCAATAATATCCCAATGATGATGGTAGAAACAGCCTGAAAAGCCATCCGAACCTGGAGCTTTAGTGCCCCCGATCTGGAAAGCAGCAATTTTAATTTCATTAGCGGTGAAGGGTCTATTGAGCCAGTAGGAGTGGGCCTCCGATAAGAGATTAGCAAAATGGGGCCAGCAGGACCACTGATCCATATCAAGGTCAGGTTGGGGTTCAGTAAAGATATCACAGAAATAATCCATGAAGACCGCAGTCATAGCTTCCTGAGTGTCTACCAATAGACCGTGTCCATTGCGGATTCCTCTAATACACGTCCCATTTGACTTGATGCGGCTTGCACAATGGAAAAGGTTGTGTTTTTGTCCCTGACCCTGAGGGCAAGGAAACGCATTTTGGAGCGCTGAGCCCAGAAAAGTTCTTCTTGGGACAAAAGATCTTCGAGGTTCGCTTGGAGAACAAATTCTTGTCGGTAGTTCAAGTGGTTGGAAAGGGAAGTTTGGCAGGCCAAAAGTTGCTGCCGGATATCCGTAATTTAGCGAGCCAAATTACCAATGTCAACCTTTGCCCAAGTGATCAAAGCTTTCCGAGTTAAGTATCGGGGTTTCCCACAGTGTTGGGGAATGAAGGGGGGTTTCGCTTCACGCACTTTGAGGGGCCCTTAGCAGAAGGAATATCAAGGTGCTTGTGAACACGCAACGGCCTATCAATGAGGCAAGTGAGCCCCAGAGTGTTGAGTTCAAGTTCGAACGCTTCATCCAGCCCAAAGTGACGCTCCTCTCGTGTACGAGCCTGAAGGTCATGGTCACCAGGGTTAGAGGTGTCGCCGCCAGCACAAAGAGGAGCTGGAGTAAAGGGCTCCGTGGGAGTGTGGTCCGATTCCGCTACTTCCATCACATCCGGATTAGAGGGGCCCTCATCCTCGAAGGAGGGGGAGGTGAAGAGATCTTTACGCAGGAAAAAGATAGTGCGGACACCCATAGAGTTGATAGTTTCAATAGCTCCAGTTTCAAGCTCGAACCATAGGATTTCCAGTCGGCTAGGGCGGTTGAGTTAGTATTGTTATAGACTCTGATCTCAGTGGTGAAATGTGGGCGGTGATCCTGTGTCCAGAATGGGCTATGAGGGAATTGTTGGCCTTTTTGTGTACGCTCAAGGATGAGAGCCCCAACATGTTCAAAAGAGTAAGGACAATAAGGGAGAGTGTGGCTAACACAGCCACACTTGAAACAAACTTTGAAAACTCTTTCATATCCAAATTGCACCCATGTTAGGTCACCGTTTTCAAGACGAAGGAAAGCACCAGAGACCAATGGACAGAGGATAGGGATTCGCACCCGGAGGCGCATGAACTCCGTGTTTTCTCAATCAATGGTGTGACGGTCAACGAAGAGGACTGTTCCTAAGAGAGTACCCAGGCAGACAGCCATGGTTGGGGTCATATATTCGAAGGGGGCACCCGTAATCTGGATCCACATATCAGCGGTGGAGAAATCCATATGGTAGAGGGGAACATCAGGGAGCCATGGACGAAGAAGGAGTAGAGCCGCACTGATGGTCCAGGGGCTAGACTGAAGCAGATCATCTCGGTCCGCTAGGGTTTCAACCTGAAAGATGTAATTCTTTCCAGCTTTGTGGAGGACAGTGATTGAACCATCGAGATGCCAGTTGGCATTGATGGCTTTTTGAACTTTAGTAATGGAGAGGGATCGGTAGTCGACAAACCGACCGACCAAGCAACCAAACCAACGCTCGCGCTCGTGGTGGATGGAGGGGAAATGGGGTTTAAGAACTTCAGCACCCACTCTAGTATGGGTTTGTGCGTTGGGGTTATTCGGAGCATGGGGTGGAAGGTGGGAGTGGGGATGAGCCATGAGTAACCAAAAGGAGCGATGATACCAAAGAAGGAAAAGTAAGAAAAGGAAGAACAGAAATAGTAGTTGGATGAAGAGGAGGAGGAGGAGTGTGAGAGTCATACAAGGAGGGTTTAGTGAAGGATGTTGTTGCTGCTCACGCGAAATCGGCAATTCAAGTCCAAAAGTGGGGTTGATGATTGAGCAGAGGTGGGGAAACTGATCACCGTTTGGGCCAATGAATCAGAATCAAGAGCATGTGGGGAGGGTTGCAATGGCTGATGATGATCTGCCGCCATTCGGGTTTGGGATTAGGGTTGGTGGGGTGAAAAAGTTAGAGAGAGAAAGTCAGACCGACTCAAGTATCTCATATGTTGATTTTTTAAAGGATTAAAATTAGTAATTCGGAGATAGTAAACTCTTGACCGATTCCAGTACCATTGTGGTCTTCCAAGAGAAAATAGAGTTTGACCGTTCCAATGTACCCTTTGTTATCAATAATGTCTTGTTGCTTATAAAAAGAGAGAGAGAGAGAGAGAGAGAGAGAGAGAGAGAGAGAGAGGCTGACATTAAAGTGAACTGGCATAGAGCTAGAGATCCTGATCAAATTCTAATGCCTCATTTGTGGGCCTATATATGACCCAAACAAATAGAGGTAGCAAGAAAATCGATCTCAACCAGATAACAACTTTCCTTGGATCTAAAGTTTCAAATGAAAACATGTTAAGTGTACATGAGCGTACGATAAATAAGAAAGGTCGGTGTGTGACGTTACTCATTCCAAGCTCTCAAAACTGAGAGTTTGTGGATGGTGGTGCTTATGCATGGTTATGGCGGTGGGCACGGCTAATTAATGGTGTTTGTTTGTTAGGGTGGTTTTATGTTGAATCAAGATGGTGCATGGACAAACCCAGTGCACGAGACTCCCGCCATTGCGGGACTAGGGAACGATTGATGTATGTAGCCTTACCCCTACAAACAGAGAGGCTATTTTTGCGACTCGAACCTGTGATCCCCAGGTCACACAATGGAACAATTTAAGATGGTGGTAATGTAACAGGGAACTGTTGGGAAACGATTCCCAAAACCCAATAATGACGCGTACAGATTAGACAACAAGAAAACTGCAAAACCCTTAAAAGGCGAGATTAGGGTTTCAGCTCAACTCCTTATGACATGAATGCTAGTTGAACTTGTTAGAGCACGTCTTGCTATAAGCCACGTATACTGCTCGACTGCACCTTACGACCTTTTATCGTATTCCCTGCACATTTAGAACATGAACTGAGTGTGGACTTTTTCGAGATCTGTTTACTCTCTCTAAGCTTGCTTTTATTTCGTGAATAATAGAAAACGTATATCTGACCTAGAGAGCATTGTGTATATATAGGTCTACAATAGGGACCTAAAGAATAATAAATTCGGGCTCTCAGTGTAAATCAGAAACCCTAATGTCATCAAGATTCTGTTTCTTATTTCACTAATTATAATTCACCCCACTACAGAATTATAATTGCACTCTCGTCCTTATCTCAATTATATTATAAGCTTCATCATATTAAATGCTTATTAATCTCCCCACGTTAAGATTACAGATACCCGTTGATTAAAATAAATTACTAACATATATATATATATATATATATATATATATATATATTGATAATTGATATGGGATTTTAATTTCGATAACACAACTAGATGATCAACTTCTACGCATATCCAAAAAAGAGATGAAATTATAGAGAAATGAAAATTTGAGAAGGAACTCACAATATATAATAGGACAGTTTCTTTCCATGTCGTAACCATGCATATTGAAAGCAACAACAAAACTCACGAAAAATAGATAACCAAATAAGCACAAAAAGAGAAGCCAAAAAGTGGAATGTATAACTTTGAGCAATTATTATATAATCACACACATTAAAGGTGTAGTGTGGACCTCAATGTGAATATGAGTGAATTTGTGTAAGTATTTGTGGTTGTAAAATAATTGAACTTTGAAAATAACACACTTTGAGTAAGAAACGTATAAAAAGAAAAAAGAAAAAAGAAAAGAAAACCTTCATGGCATTGCTCAATCAACGTGGATGCTTATGAAAGTAGAACGTTGACAACCAACGGCCATGATACTCGTGCTCCGCACGAGACTTCCGCAAAGGCTTGTTTTAATTTCAAACGACAGGCATGGTACTCGTGCTGAGCATGAGGCAACCCACCTAGTCTGATAGAAGAAATGCATTCCAAGTAATCTCTAGCGTGTGTACAATAACGCGTTATTGCTAGTGAACTGTAGCAATTTTAAAAAGTAGAGAAGCTAAGGCGAGGCTGATGGATGCACCTTTTCAAGATTTTGCACGCGCAAAAAAGGGAATCTAAAGACCTTAATGCACATACTCAGCCCCGTTTGATAACCCGACTGGCAATGCATGTTTATTTGCAAATGAGAGGATGGGACAAAAAAATGATTCCCAATTTTGCCCTTGGGTTATTCCCTAATATATAGTATGAAGCTCTTACAAGCTGGCATACATTTTGCCAACCTGTTTTTCAAAATTCAAGAATTCTCACCTTGGATTAACAGAACCCAATATGCATTTTAGAATCCATTTGTTTGGCCGTAAAAGATATATTTATTTATCGGTGTTTGTTTGTATAGAATTCGGTAAAAACAATATCCATGAAAAGTCATTGATTGATACAGTTTTTCGAGAAACTTTTTTTTTAGTAGTTTTTTTAACGATCAACCAAAACACATGTTTTTTCGATGTTAACTAATTTTCTTCAAAACTAACGCAGCCTTAACCCTTTACCCAGAACTCAAAATTTAACAAAACCCAATACAATGACTTTTAAGTTTTAGCTCAACATTTGTGTCTCAAAAAACTATGATCAATACTTTGCATTTTGTAAACTTTTTATGATTTTTGAAAACTTTGAGTGGTAGAGAATTAATTGAGGTCTATAAAAAAAATTCCATATTGTATATAAAAGCGATAATTAAAAAATCCATGTTGTGAAATAACGAAGCCTTTAAAAGCACTTAAATTCAGGGTGGTTTTGGAAGAAAAAGTAAACTTGGCTTTTTTGTTTGTCTCTATTCAAATTTTTTTGCATTTGTTAGTTTTGCATCAAACTTTTGTGTATTATTGATTCGTCTTGACAAGAGAAATCAAAAAAGTAAAATATTATGATTAAGACTAATTTTTGAATAAAGACAAAAATAAATGAGTCAAAAGACAGATTTTTTGACTTATTTTTGTCCTTATTCAAAAATTATACTCTCTCCGCCCCAAGTTGTGTTGTCTAATCTTGGGATTCCAACTTATTAAGAAACCACAATAAATATATTAAAAATGTTTTGGGTTTTCACAAATACCCTCACTTTTTGAATAATTAATGAGAGTGCGTATTTTTCAATACATGATTTTTTAAAAAGTAAAAGGGCAGTAAGAAATTTTTTCCTATTCAACTTCTAGTTGAACGAACAATTTGGGACAGGTTAAAGTCAAAAGCTAGACAAACAAATCAGAACGGATGCAGTAAGGTTTGGTCATAATTTTTTATTTTTGTTGATTTCTCTCGTCGAGACGAATTAATAATTCACAAAAATTAAACGAATAATTAATAAATGTGAAAAAAATTTAGATGAAGACGAACAAAAAAAAGTCAAATTTATTTATTTTTTCCATAACCAACCTCATTTTTGAAATAGGGTTGGTATATATCACGTGGTACCTGTTCAGTACATCTGAGCCATAAAAAATGTACGGTTTGAATTGAAATATTCTTTCTCCTCTCACCCCAATACTATCTCTCTTTTTTGTATCACCAAATTCGAGCCGGCCAAAAATGTAATAGACGGCTCAGATGCACCAAACAAACATCATGCGGTATCCACCCGATATTGGAAAAAAAATTCAACAGAAGCCTCTCCCAAATTGAAGAGGAAGCGGCGCCCCGAAAGTACAACGGTTAGGGAGAATGGAAAATCACCATGCTCCCGGACTACCTAATAGTCACCCCTCTGCTGCTCTGCAGCTTTGCTTCTCTCTCTCTCTCTCTCTCTCTCTCTCTCTCCCCTCAATGGGTTAGGGTCTGTATCTTCTCCGTCTCTCTCTCTCTCTCAATGGGTTAGGGTCTGTATCTTCTCCGTCTCTCTCTCTCTCTCTCAATGGGTTAGGGTATGTATCTTCTTCGTCATTACCACTTATTCCACTGTAAGTCGACGGACTCGGAAACCCATTTGCTCTACTTATTTCGTTTCTTGAGCCCCTGAATACTCTGATTCTTGTGTTGGAATCATATCTCCAAAAATATAGGATACATTTCTTAAATTGTTTTCACACACAGGACAAGTCTATATTAATGTTAAAATACCCTTTTCTTTTTTCTGCTATATATACCACACGTTTTCAATGTCTTTAATGTGTTGCATTTGTTATGTTATCTGTTGAATGGATAGACCATTTGCGTTTTTTAAGGCTACAAAGGGCGGCATCTTGTCCTGTGTGTGCTTCTTTTTTTGTTTTTCGTTGTTGTTTTTCGCTAATACGCCCTGCTTTTGTAGGCCAACTCCTTCATTTCTATTGATTTTTTGTTGTTTTTCTTGCGTATATTTAGTTAATCTAAATATCTAATGAAGGAATACTCCTTCAATGCTTCCATAAACCAACTGATTTTCTACGGCCAGACATTATTTTTAAGTCTTGTAAACATTTCCCATTCGGAATCCCCCCACCCATCCTTACTTCGAATCTAAGCCACCTATAGGTGAACTGGGAACAAATTAGCCCCTTTCCGCTAAGGGAAATAAGTATTTATTTCTTGAATTAAAGGTGATGTATTGTGAGAGAATGACATGTCTCATAAAACGGTAAATAAGTACTTTAAAAATAAGAACCTTAGCGAAACGGGGATTCTAGTGCAACAGTCTTTAGAAAAATGGCTTCAGCAAGGGAGCAGTTCTGGAATGTGCACACATGAATATGTTCGTTGATATTTGGTAATAACTCATCTTTTGTGGTTCATCAGGCATGGGAGAACCCCAAACTAGTTGTAGAGTGATCACATTTAAGTCTTACATTTTGAGTACTATCATATACGTCTCTAATATTACATCGGTCCACTTTTCAAAGTTCCACCGAAATATGTGGTCACTTTAGAATTAGTGTTGGTAATTTCCTCGGCAATGGGTTTAATTGGTGTCCTATGAACTTTCTTTGTGATGGTGTGTATCTAACCACATGTTGATGGTGGATGAGTTGTGTCTCCTCTCTGTTGTCAACATGGGTATGCTATTTAGACTTCAGAGGGTGATCTATTTAGACTTCAGAAGCCTGAAATGTAATTTTGTGGAATCTTTAATTCGCGATTTTCTTGTGAAGTCCTGTAAATCCCCTAATCCACTGTATGAGAGCTAGTTCGACACCCTTGAGTGGCGGATTTGGTTGCTTAGCTTCTAATTGTACCAATTTTTAAGAAGAATTCATTTAAACTGCAAATCAGACAATGTGAATGACCTGCTTAAATTAGAATTGAATTGAGATCCCTCCAGATTGCTTGTTGTATAAACAGTGTTCTAAATGGCGGCCTCCAGGCGCCGCCTAGGCGCTTGGAGGCACCCCGCCGCCACGCCAATACCCCTTGGCATTTGATTTGGCGCCCAAGGAGATTTGGCGGCGTTTGGCGGCCGCCTAGGCGGCCTTGGCGGTGTTTGGCGGCCTTGGCGGACTTGGCGGCCCTTGGCGGGCCTTGGCGGGCTCGGCGGCGTCTTTGGAGGCCTAAATTGTATACTATTAATGTAAAAGGGCTAGGATCAAAAGTATAAAAACTAAAAGGGCTTATTATGTAATTTTACAAAATCATATCTATATATATTACAATTGCATTTACATCCTCATTCAATACTCCACGCTCCCAGAGATTCAGACGAACGAAGCAGACGAACTCTTTTGTATTTCTGATTTGAGTTTTTATTTTTTATTTTGGTATTTAAAAAAAAACAGATTGTATAACGACAAATAGATTGTTAAAAAAAACAGATTATGACAGATTGTTAAAAAAAAATGTTAAAAAAAAAAAAAAAAAAAAAAAACGCCGAATTGCTTGGAGCCGCCTAGGCGGCTTGGCGCTTGGAGGTGGGTCTCCGCCCTACTAGCGCCAAGCGCCATTTAGAACATTGTGTATAAAATATAAATTCCTTCAACATGGCGAGTATCTGATGACTGCTAGTCTGCTAGTAAACTTTGTCCTGCTCTGTCGATTACTTTGGATTCTGATGTCCTGGTTTCTACTTAGTGAACAGAGGCATCAAGTTTGTGGAAGCTGAAGGCGGCATACGGGCAACTTGACTTTTGTTTACAGGTACATATGTATTGGTAATTTGTCCTGCAAAAAATACCTTATCTGTTGGTTAGGATAACTTGAAATGAATTTTATTTGTAATTCTGACTCTGTGAAACTTCACTTATTTAGTGATCAAAATGTGAGGTCCAAATTATGCTCGTGTATCTGCCATGGTATGCAGATCATATAATTGAGAAGAGGAATTCTGTACCAATTAAAGGGTGTTGAAACTTGAATTTTTACCTATTGGAGTGTGTAGTTTGCAATGGTTTTAAAGAAAGTGTCCCTGCAAACTATCAACCATTTCCCCTACATCAGATGTTTTCTGCTAAGGAAGAACATGTTTTTTTACCTTTTAATTTTCTGACTGTGACAGGCAAGCCATTTTAAGTCATTGAAAATGTCTTAAAAATAGGAATGTACTGTAGTGGGGGACTGTACCAGAATCTCAGCCATATTCTGATGTGCACTGGACTGATTACGGTACACATCCTGAATGATTTGCTTACGTAACACCACAATGGCTTCTTGTCCTGAAAATTTGATACTTGAGGATAAGATTGATCTAACAAGATGCTCTTGCACTGATTTTGTTCTTACATCTTTGTATATGTTTCATGTTTAAAGATTTCGTTTGCAGAGACTTAAGCGATATACACAGTTTTGTGTTCATTCCATGCACTGTAATACTTCAGAAATATCTAACTGCAATGCGGTGTTTGAGTTTTCATTAACTAAGGAAATTTGCTTGGACTACTACTGTGTCTTTTGATTCCAATCGTTTTCTTAGAGTTGCAGCTTTTCATCGTATTTCTCTTCTGTTGATTTATCCTTTTATCTGGAGCCGGTTTCAATACCAACCATCTTTATTTGAAACATGTCATTACAATGAATTTGCATGTCATGACCTGTTGCTAAATCAGTGCCATTGGGGCCTATGTAGTATGGACACGGACACGGGACATGACAATTCTAAAAAAATGGGGATACGGACACAGCAGGGGACACATCATGTGTATAAATAAATATATGTACATATATAAAAAAATTATGAAGTATATGAATAATTTCACAAATTCTATAAATTTTTTTCAAAGGGAAAATTACAGTTTAACCCAAATGAATTGAATAATTTCATATTAACCCCAAAATTTTTAAAAATATTACATTTTGACCCCTAGCTGCTATGCAGCACAGACACTTTGTCGGAGCTCACGTACTGGTGTCGGACACTTTTCGGACACCGACACTCCTGGACACCCTCCGGACACGTGTCCGACACTTCTCCCGGAGTGTCCTATTTTTTTTTCTAATATTTGGGGTCCAACACTTTACGGACACTTTCAAGACACTTTAGGGACACTTTGGGGGTAAAAATGCAATTAGAAGGACTTTTAAAATGGATCAAAGTGTACACTTTAGGGACACTTCGGAGGATACTTTAGGGACACTCTCTTTGTTTGAATGTGTTCTCTCTTTCTTTCTCCCTCTCTAATTGGATTTAGGACTATCTCGTTATAATATTATTAAACTTTTATCTAATTTGAATATATTTTTTAATTTATATATATATATATATATATATATATATATATATATATATATATATATAATGTGTCCCCCAACGTGTCGTGTCCCCCATTTTTTGAAAATTTGCGTGTTGGGGTGTCGGTGTCGTGTCATGTCCGTGTCCGTGCTACATAGCCTAGCCGTGTCCCCAGTTGTGTCCCCTATAAAAAATAATAAAAATTATTGGACACGCCACGTGGCATGTCCAATACGTGGACATGGCGCCCTTTTGGAGTGTCGGTGCTACATATATTGGGGCATGCTTCAGCTTTTGCCAAGCTGCTGCAAAAGCTGAAGTTGGTGCTTCTGTTGTTCACAATTTTGTTGGTCGCACTCTTCTACAGTGTACAGTACAATTTTTGGATAGTATTAACTCTAGTGAGATTGACAGGGTTGCGTCAATCTTTTTCCGGATTGGGCACGAAACTGTTTTGGTGATAGAAGCTGCTCTTACAAAAGGACAAGATCCTGGTTGTCTTTGGTTAGTTCTACACCTTACTGATGTTTTGAATTCATGGTTCCAGTATCATTGGTAAGGTTATTGCTTGCCTGTAGGGTGGCTGTACATTACTGCTGCTGTTGTTACATCTTTCACTGGTCCTTCACGATGTAATTTTTTCGCACAACCTCATTAAAGTTGCACAATGTATAACCTTCTTTCATTGAGTTTTGTTTATACGCTTTGCTCGCAAATGTTGGTGATTTATTTTCTGCATATTCTCCCCTAACCCAACCATCCACACACACAGACTAATGAGGTGAATTATGTTTTATTTCCTTTTGAACAGTCCAAACTATTATACCAAGCCGGTTGAAAATGAAACCTAAAGGATGGGTCTTCCTGATAGTGTTGGTCAGCCCATGTGAAAATGGAAAACTGAAAAGTTCGGTTCCAATATGTTCCTAAAACCCCCCGACTTAACCAAGCAGCAGCTGAAGTTGGTGCTTCTGTTGTTCACAATTTTGTTGGTTGCATTAAGGTAATGCCCTTCTTCTACAGTGTACAGTACAATGTGTGGATAGTATTCACTCTAGTGAGATTGACAGGTTGCGTCAATCTTTTTCAGGATTGGGCACGAAACCGTTTTGGTGATAGAAGCTGCTCTTACAAAAGGAGAAGATCCTGGTTGTCTGTGGTTAGTTCTACACCTTTCTGCTGTTTTGAATTCATGGCTCCAGTATCATTGGTTAATGTTATTGCTTGCATGAAGGGTGGCTGTGCATTTACTGCTGCTGTTGTTAACATCTTTCACCGGTCCTTCACAATGTAATTTTTCACACAACGTCATTAAAGTTGCACAATATATAACCTTCTTTCATTGAGTTTTGTGTGTACGCTTTGCTCGCAAATGTTGGCGATTTATTTGGAGGCTATACTACGGAATTCCCCTATCCCAACCATCCACACACAGAGACAAATGAGGTGAATTATGTTTTATTTCTTCTTGAACAATCCAAACTATTATACCGAGCCGGTTGAAAATGAAACCAAAAGGATGGGTAGTGTCGGTCAGCCCATGTGAAAATGGAAAACTGAAAAGTTCGGTTCCAATATGTTCCTAAAACCCCCCGACTTAACCTGACTATCATTTCTATCCATACTGTTTGATGATGAGTTCAAAAACCACTGCTCTATGTAATCTGTCTTTATAGGTTAGTTATGTTTGTCTGTTCTTGGGTATATGGTCTTCGCTCTTAGAAAGAGAAGTTTTAGTTAGTAATCAATTGTGCTTTGAGCAGGTCATGGAAGTTTCTTTTGAAGAAGAATTTCCCGACTTTGATGTCCGTCTCTCTCCACAGCTTAGGAAACAATTTTACGAGAAATTAAAACATCTGGTGGTTGTTATTGACACAATGCTCGAAGATGGGACAAAAAATGGGATATGGGATGGCAAGTATACCTTAGAAGAAGAGGATGAGGAGAAATTTATACGTGGTGGAGGGGTCATAATGAATAGTAGGGGTTTTATTCTTACGTGTGCTCAGTTGATACCTCCTAATTTCAGCAAGATTCAGTTTCGTCGGATGAATGATGAGTCGTTTTCAGAATGTGTGTTGGTAGCAAGAAAAGAGGATTTAGATTTGGCAATCGTGAGGCCTGTAAAGGATGAAGGGGCTGTATCTGATTTCGGAAAGTTAGGTTTTCAAGAGTTCATCGACGTAGGGATGGAAGTATTTTCAATAGCTCACCCAATAGACTTGTGTTATTCATTGGTCATTGGACAGGTCACCTTTCCATGCCTCTATGATGGTACAGCTCCTAGTGACTATCCTCGGGATCAGACTCCTAGTTCGAGGTTAGTTGGATTTGTGGTTGATGACCAACGTGATGATGAACTCAAACACCTTGCCAAGGATTTGCAGCTCATTCAAATCAACAACTTTCATGGTACCCATAACTTGGCGAGAAGGACATCATTTGGTGCACCCGTCTTCGATTCCCGTGGTAGGGTTATAGGACTCAATACCTTTGTTTTAGTGGAGATGGATTTCGCAATTCATATGTCTGTTCTGGAGAAATTTTGGAAAGAAAATGTTTCAGAGCCTCAAGAAAATGGTTCAGATCCTCAAGAAAGTGTTTCAGAGCATCTTTCAAAGCCTCAGGAAAATGTTTCAGAGCCTCAGCCTCCAAAAAGAAAGAAAAGGAAAAGGAAAGGGAATCGGGTCGTTTGTGAATTTTTTGAGTTCAATTCAAATTCTTTGCGAACCTAAAGGGTTAGTTCCCCTCACACAAGAGTTGACACAAGTTTTGTGAGGGATCCATTTTGGAGTCCCACGCAAATAATCGGAGTCGTTCAATTTGTTTAAAACATATTTTTAAGAGTTCCTATAAAAAATTAACTCATTTGAATATGGGTAAGTGTTTGATCGGTTCATTCAGTTGACATAATGACAATTTTTTGTATATCATTAGAATTTCACATGTAACCTTGATTATTTATGAACTTTTTGTATATATATATATATATATATATATATATATATATATATATATATATATATATATATATATATAAAATAAGAATTTCACATGTAACCTTGAATATGTATGAACTTTTACGTGGACATACTAATGACTTTTTAATTTGTAAATGTATAAACTTTTAAAAGTACTATAAACTTGAAATTTTGTTTCATTTTTATAATTTTAGATCTTTATGAGCTTATTTATGCACAAAATGAAAATTTTATTTGCAATTCTAAACCTATATAATATGAGTACTGCTATCAGTACCGACCAAAACCCCACCGAAATCGTACCGATGGCCGCGCCGTCTTCGCCCATCGGACGGCCGATCCGAGCAGTCCAAAAATTCTTTAAAAAAAAATCGAGTGGGCTTACGCAAGAATCAACCGCATCTGACGTGCATAGGTGCTCGATTTAAACACCGCCTCTTTTCGTATATACATATATACACGAAAAAATGGTGTTCGGATCAAGCACACTACACACATCAGTTGCCGTTGATTCTCGCACTGGCCCCCTCGTTTTTTTTAGAATTTTTTAACGGCTCGGATCGGCTGTTCGGTGGCCAGAGATGGTCCGATACGGACGTCGGTATGATTTTAGTGGGGTTTTGGTCGGTACCTATAGGTTTTTGGATATAATATTTATGACTCGTTAAGGCTTGTGAATAAGTTCAAATTCGAGTCAAATCTAAGCAAGCTCAGCCCCAAAAAATTTCATTGAGCTTTAGCTCGGCTCGAGTTCGTTTAAAATCTAAATGAACCAACATAAAAAACGTTCTATAAGTCCAAAATTTATTTTAGTATTTTTTATTTATTATAAATTTTTGTTTAGATTTTTGTCATAATTTTTGGAGTTAATCTTCATTTTGATGAGACGAATCAAAAAAGTATAAAAATATGGACCGATGTTGAAAAAATTCAAATAAGACAAAACTTTAGATAAATAAGACAGTTATTTGATACTTTTTTCGTCTTTAGTAATTTTATTTTTTTTCTTTTTGTCATAATTTTGTACTATTTGAACTCCTCTCATCCCGTGAAAAAAAAAACTCCTCTGACCGAGATGAATAATTAATTCAAAAAAATATCACTCGAATTTAACAAATAAATAAATAAATAAAATACCAAAATAAAGAAGAAAAATAAGTTTACGATAATAGAGCGATTCGGCTTGTTTTCCGTACATACTCTTGCCCTTTCCCTTCCCCTTTCTGATACTCCTAGTCTCCACCGCGAGCGCGCCGTGTCCCCGCCAATTTGCTCGAGTTCCTTCCTAGGTCTCTCTCTCTCTCTCTCTCTCTCTCTCTGCAGATTTATAATATGTAGTGTCAGCACCATTGCTGCTACTGCTGCTGTCCATGTTTGAAACTTTTATGTCATGTGAATACAATGAAAGTTCTAACCCTTATTTAGCTGAAATAGGCTCGTTGTTTAAGTTAAACATTACCGTCTTTTATTTGGTCCTAGTATTATGGAGCTTGATTGTCGTGATCCGGAACAAAGAATGGCAAGATTGAGTCCATGGAAACGAGGACGCTCTGAATCATGGGGTAACTAAGCAAATTCCTTGCAATTTTTTTTCCCCTTTTACTAATTTCTATTGTTGGTTATATTCGGTGTTCTTAATCATGTTATGAACAGGTCCCTACCGAACGAGTCGTTACTCGTTCGCGGAGAAGTTTGATACTAATACAGATTCTAACATAGACTTGGATTTGGATATCAAAAAACTTGCTTTGAAAGTGTCTCCGTTCGTTGTCAGCCTTGTATCCCTTACCGGTAAGAATTGTTGGGATTTTAGTACAATTTGTTCAGCAATTATTTTCTTAATTATCTGTTGATTATGACTTCGAGAATGAATGTTTTGGTGGCTGGCTCTCATAATTAGTGCATATGAAAGCTTATGATGTCAATCATCTGTTGGGCATTTGGGTTTTGTGTATGTATCTTTTTTGTCAATCATTAGGAGGGGCATAAGGAACGGGTGCTGCAATTCTCAGGGATAGCCGATAAGACTCGAACCCAGACATTTTACTTGGTAGGGAGTGCCACAACCAATAGGCCAACCCCGTGGTAGATTCTGTTTAAATGGGTCTTCTTGAACTCTAAGGTCTGATCTGCTTAATATATGGCAGTCTGGTGTTAGGTTTTTCTTTCTTGGTTCTTAATTAGTTTTTCACGTTTTGAGTCTTCTTTTTTCGAGCAATAGCCATTCTGCTTGTCTATATGTTTTGCTTGTTTCTTACCCCTTGTAAAGATATGTTTGTTTGTTTTTTTGGTTAAATGAGATTGTGCTTTCTCGGGAAAAAAAATTCTGTTTATGTCATTATCCAGGTGAGAAGCCACTATTTATGGGTTCTGGGACTATCACCGAGTCTGAAGAGGTTAATGGTACATACTTCGGTACCATCTTAACTTCTGCTAGCCTACTTAGGACTTCTGCTGAATCAGATGCCATACCTGATGATATCAAGGTGGTTATCGTTTCTTTTTCCTCGTTTTTATATTTGACCCTAGTTCAATGTTTTTCGATGGGCCAAAGTACAAAATGACATTGTTATTGCAGGTTAATGTGCATCTACGAGATGGTACACTATGTGAGGGCCAAGTGTTGGCGTACGACTGGCATTACAACATTGCTTGGATTAAGATTAAATCTGATGCACCGCTGGCTACCGCTAGTCTGAGGCTTCTAGATGATACCATGTGTGTAGATCCAAGTGGAATGCAGGACAAAGAGTTGGGTTCAAACAGTTTTCTGTTTCATCCTCATTCAGATTTCTTCAAGCTTTGTCCTGGAGACTTGGTGGTTGCCGTCGGCCGCTACTTTCAGCCACCCAATGAGATTATGACTGCTCCTGGTAGATTCAGGTAAACACAGAAAAACTACTTTACATGTAGCAATTTTCTTATTGGAAGAGGGTAATTTATCTTAGTCTATGGAGGGTTTTCCAAGATTTAGAGTGTAGAGATGTAGGAACCTCTTTGCATGAGTTGTATTATTGCATCATTTTGTGTTAATCGGAGCACATAAAAGATGCACTAACTTGCTCATTGTATGAGTTGTGTAAGTGACTTGTCGATTACTAACATTTTCTCTTTTTCCTCTCTGTATAGTATTGACCGCTGTGACTTCGACTGTAAAGAGCTTTTCCGGGGTAACTGCAAAATTTCAAAAGTACTGACCTCTCTCTCTCTCTCTCTCTCTCTCTCTCTCTCTCTCTCTCTCTCTCTCTCTCTCTCTCTATTGGTTCTTGGTTTTAGATCATTGATGAATTAAATTACCTTTTTTGGTTTCAAAAGTAATTGCAAAACCTTACAAAAATCCTACTATTCTTGCAGAATATAGGACGA
The DNA here is from genome assembly GCF_030253575.1 of Rhododendron vialii. Taxonomy (NCBI): domain Eukaryota; kingdom Viridiplantae; phylum Streptophyta; class Magnoliopsida; order Ericales; family Ericaceae; genus Rhododendron; species Rhododendron vialii. The sequence goes on from NC_080558.1 coordinate 14,975,978, forward strand.
GTAAAAAATATGCCAATGGGGCTCAAAAAGTAAGAAACCTGCCCCACCCATCTAGAACATGATTTGGGGCTAGTCAGGTCGGGGGCGGAATTGCTATTTCATGGAAAACTCCATCAGGATTATAGGAAAGATGTGGCATTTTTTCTTGCAAAACCCACCCGATTGGTCTATATTTACATTTTTGTGATGAATATGGGCGAATATTTCTGAAATATTCTAGTGTAGTTGTTAATGCATCTTTATGTTGATATGTATGTTTGATGTAGTCTACAGTTACCAAGACTTGTGTGGTAGAATGTAGTGGTGGAATGAGTTCTGGCCTTATACGTTTCAGAAACAATTGACATATGTCTGTGTATGTCCATTAGTTAATGTGATGTGCTTTCGGTATTATTAGAGAAAGTTTTTGCAAGCGCTGATAGATTATTCTTTTGCTAGTGCGGTATTGGGGGACCCCTTATAAATCGTCATGGAGAAGTCATTGGAGTCAATTTCTATGACGAGCTATGTACTCCTTTTCTTCCTATCAACATAGTTTCCAAATGCTTGGAGCACTTCAATAAATACGGGTATGTTCTAGATCTTTGTATGTCATTTTGATTGTTGTTTTTCTTAGGATTGGGGGAAGGGGGAGGAATGCATCATTCCTCTTGTTTGGTTAGACAAAGGAAACGGAATGGTTACCTTTCCTTCGTCGTGTTTAGTTAGACAATAAGCATAAAGGGGAAGGGCGGTTCTATGTGACAAACACTTCGCCTTTCCTTTGTTTCCTCCTTGTGGGCAGTGGATAGTAATACTCGCTTTATTTAACTTTTGCGTCCCTGTCACATTCTATCTCGGTGGGGGTGAACTGGGCTATCATTGTCTTTTTGAGGCAGTGTGTTGTTTTCCACACCGTACTTGCATTATACTTATTGCTAGACATTCTCCATTATCTGCAACCCCCACGTGCCTCTTGGTGCTCGTCACTCGAGTGACTTTTTTTGTCGTGCTCTTGCTCATTTTAATCTTTGTATCCATTACATTTGATTAATAAATTTCAGCTTTTCGCCGTTTGAAAAAAAAAATCTTCAACCCCCACATGGAAGGTTGCTTGATCTTCTGTGAATTGCCTGAAAAAGGTTTTAACCAAAAGAATGTTTAAGCTGTCTTTGTCACTTGGATAGTCTAATGGGTTTTTGTCATTGCATAAGGAGATTCTCTCGACCTCTGCTTGGAATGGAAATGACTAATCTTTATGCCGCAAGTTTACGCAACTTGGATAGAATTAACCTGAAGTTTCCGAATGACTCCAACGGTGTCTTTGTCGAAAAGGTACGTTATCTGCTATGCATGATGTTAGATGGATCGTGAGTCGTCGTAACAATCTCTTCTGTCTGGATGTTCGAATATGACTAAATGAACTTTGAGATTTGACTGCATAAGTAGAATATTGAGGTTGGTGGTGTCAGGATGACTGCAAAATCTTTTACTGCTGGCCATGAACAATTTTTTTGCAAAAGTGCTATGGGTAAAATGGGTACACCGGTGGTGTACACCATATGTACACCACCTACGTGGCAACTGACAAATGGGTCCTACCTCATCTATTTCCAATTCAAAATTTCACCCAAAAAGTTGCCGGGAATATGACCCATTACTAAACTCAGTTCCAAACCCAACACCCTCCCGAGTCAGACTTTTACTCCCTCTATCGACCCCATTTTCACCTTTCACCGTCGATGCCGACGACCGCCAGCACGATCGACGCTGGCGGCCAACGACTCCCATCTCTCTTAGTCTCTTGACAAAATCGAATCTTGCTTCTATCGCTGAAAGAGAACGTGAATGGAGAGCTTTACCATTAGAGGGTGTGATACAAAGCAGTTAATAGTACATCTTAATTCTTCACCCATTAGATTATTTGGGCGGCTGGGCCCTTGGTAGTACAACCCACATGAAATTTTATTCCAAACAACATTAAGTAGAAATAAATGAGGTTTTTGGGGAAACATAAATTAGCCTGTTCTTAAGACAAGAAACAGAGCCATCAGCCATGGCAATGGTTGCCCTTATTCTACTCTTTTGATTTGCCACCCGATACGGATGAGCTAGCCTTTGATTGATAGGATTTGTTATTATTTGTTGAATTGTCTCTGCAAAGCTTACCCTCTACAGGTTACTAGCCTTTGATCAATATTGTGGTTTGATACTCTTTTGATTATTGTCACAGGACCGCCAATGATGAAAGCCAGTCAATCATTCTACTGTTGAATCATTTACACACCCAAACTTGGCCTTGGATAAACTCGATCTCTGTCACTAAAAACCCAAAGAGACGCTCAATTACGTTCACTTGGAAAAAAATTTAGTGTTTGAACAGAATGAGGCCAAGAATGATTAATAAGTTATGAATCCGAATCCAGTCCCAAGTTATACCAACGCTGGTTTTATCCACTATTATTAGTACATTCAGATGTTGCCGGCGACTTGGGTGGACGCGTTCACGCAGTGGAAGTCGGCGAACTCTTGGTCCGGACTGGAGGTCAATGGCACTGTCGCCGTCCTTGTCGATCTCCATTACGGCGTTGGTTAGATCAGCCGAGGACGTGTCGATGTCAAAGCTGAGGGCATTGAAGATGGACTGGAGCTCAGAGACGCCATCGCGGTTGGAATATAACTTGGTATATATATATATATATATATATATATATATATATATATATATATAGAGAGAGAGAGAGAGAGAGAGAGAGAGAGAGAGAGAGAGAGAGAGAGATTTATGTAGAACTGCCTGGAGACAGCGAGGAAGAGAGAGAAGTCAACAGCAGAAGTTGTATGCCACGTAGGCAATGTCGCCGGCATCGATGGTGGTGGTGGTCGCCGGCGTTGATGGTGGTGGTGGTTGCCGACGTTGCCGGTGGGACTGTGGGAGGTGTAAATGGGGTGAGGTAGGAGTAAAAGTCAGGAGGGGGGTGAGGGTATGTGGGTTTGAGTTAGTAAAGTTGAGGTCAAATTCCCGGCAACTTTTTGGGTGAAATTTTGAATTGGAATAGAGGAGGTAGGGCCCCTTTGTTAGTTGCCACATAGGTGGTGTACCCATAGCACTTTTGATTTTTTTGCCAATCACTAGATATTATTGCATTACTAATTCGATGAAAGGTTCCAAAACGCAATCTGTTGAACCCAGCTAGGAAAATCTCTCTGCCAAGTCATTGGATGCTCAATAGAAAGGGCATATCTGGCTATTTCATGAGCCGCCCCATTACAACTACGAGGAATAAAACAAAAAGAAATAGCATGTAAACAACTAACTAAATTTAAAAAGTCTTTGCTGCTCAAAAAATCCAGTGAACTGTGGAACCGGACCGATCTATCCGTTTTGGATTGAAACTGTGGATTAATGTAATGGTCCAGACGTTGGATTCAAGAATTAGAAAACCATGACTCGCGGTTCGGTTCACGCCTTCACGGATTTTCATTATGACACCATGGATTAACCGTGCAATATTTATTAGGTATAAATAATATATAAATAATTTTATATTTTTTACCTACTGTTATAGCTATTTTTACCTAGAAAGTAGAAACCAGCTTCTCCTACTTTCGTGTTTAACGTACTGACCTTGAATCTTGAAACTTGACCAATTGAATCTCTAAACTGGTGTTGCATGTAATGCATGCTTTAAGTTTATGTATTTGGAAGCTGTCAAACTGGTATTTGTAAACTGGACCTTCATTCATGTATTTTTTTTTTTCCTTGCTAGTTGCTTTTTTCTTTTTATGTATTGTAATCCGTGAATAAAACTGGAACCGATCGTGACTCGCGGATTGGATTGGAACCGGGCTGTAGGACTTTTGGTCCGGACACGGATTGCATTTTCTAAAAGCAATGACTCGCAATTCGGTCCTCGGATTCCTAGGAATCCGATCTGGTCTGGACCGCGAGCAGCCTAGTAGCATGGCCTCTATATCCTTCCTCAGCACTTTGATGATTTGTTTCAGCTCTATTTCTGTTCTAGTATGCTCAATTTAAGTGATTGAAAGTACCATTCTAATATGAGCAGATTAGTAGAAACTAAAACATGCGAATGAGATCTAGTAGAAATTGGTTTGAAGATGATTGAGTATAAACCAAGACATAAAATCTTGATCTTGCTCATCTAAACTTATCATGATATTATGAGTACATGCTTGCTTAATAAAATATAAGCTCTTTGTGATCTAAAAAGGTTGCCCAAGGTCTTTAAAGTTCTAACTTGTAATGTTCCAGATCAGGAATCGGTAGTAGCTGTGTAAAATTTCCAGTTTTTATTTTGTTCCCTAATCAAATGTCTAAATAAGAGAATTACTTAAGTTTCTTTAGAATTACTTGTAAAGGATGGGCTATTTATGGATAAAACCCTAACTTATGTGTTTGGTATTGTTGACTCATCTTTAAAGGGATTTCTGACACTAAGTTGCTTGATCTTCCTTTCTTTCGTAATTCTCAATTTGTGGGTAGTTCGTTATCTATTTTTATGTTGTTTCTTTTCTACTCTGATATTCTGTTGCGATTTCTTTGGTTGGATAGCTCACCAACTTTCCTGGACATTGGCATTTTTTCACAAATTATTCTTTCTTATAAATGATTCTTCAGTGTATTCAAATTCAGACCTTTAGATCTTGCATTAAAGGTGTCATTCTTGGTTTTTGGGCGGTTGATTGTTGGATAAAACAAATATCTTGAATAAATTTGTGAAGATGAGTATGATTGCCATGTGTGTGTGGATTTAATGTAATAATGTAATACATCTGTGTAACTGAGATATTCTTGGAATCGCATACTTCACTGCATAATCTTCCCAACATCAACCAGGTTATAGAAGGGTCCCTTGCTGAATGTGCTGGAATACTGAGTGGTGATGTTATTGTTCAATGTGCTGGCAACTTTGTCCGGAGTGTTTTGGAGGTATATCACTTTTGTCATCTTGTTAACTGGAAGTCGGTGTGTGCTTCCTTAGCATAATCGTTTGTAATAGTTGAATTTATCGAAATGTAGTGTTACTTAATACTTACAAACTCTTTTTGAGACATCTCCCAACTCCCAAGCAAGTGTATGCAGAATCTTCCAAAACAATTGTCACGTTAACTAAGTTTGTGCCTGGTTTCCATTACTGTCATGCAGTCTCCCAAGCCAAGTTGTATTATATTCAAGCTCAGCTCGGCAATTCTTAACAATGTTTGAGCTTGGCTCTGGAAATTTTAAGAGCCCTTGAGCTCAACTAGAAAAGTGTAAACTGATTTTTTTGGTGACAGATCAATCCCATGAATAGAGCGAGAATGAATTCAGACATCTCTTATCTAGCCTAAAACTGCTTGAGTTTGAGTTTGGATTTTGGACTCTGTATTGGGTGCTTACCCGTGAATAGTTGCACCGTAGAAGCTATCTATATGGGTACCTGGCGTGATGATTTTGAGGTCTTGGTCCAAGCCGTTAAATTTGGGGGCTGTTACGAGACTGTATTTCTTTCGGCCAATAGACCGTTTTATCTTCCCGTTACTGTTTATCATTTTCGACTTTCGCTACGATTTATTTTTGTTCAATCCATTTCCTGTTGTTTCAGTTCTATGAAATTTCCTTGGACAAGTGTGGGGAATCTGTGGATGTGGTGGTGTTAAGATCTAGAACCGGCGATCGTTTGAATCTGATTCTGAAGGTTGGCGAGACTAGCTCAGATAAAATTAATAGGTAAATATCTTGGAAGTATCTTGGTTAATTTCTCCATATATGCTTTTATCATCTTCAAAATGGATGTAAATTCATGGGATCTTTACTACTGTGAACTTGTACTATGTTTTTTTGATTTCCGACCTCTATTTGTGGGATGAATTCCACCAATTCATTATTTGAGATTTCCTTTCTATTTAGTTTTTTGGAAATATCTTCCCTGTCATGAGGTGGTTATATAATATGCTTCAGTCTGATTTTTTTTTTTGTATTTGTGTTGCCTTCTCAGCTGGCCCCTCCCCACAAGGTGCATGGTACACGTTAAAAGAGTTAGGTAATACAGTTGCTTTTGTGGAGTGGTGTTTTGTTAGACTGTAAATTACTATGGGCAATATTTATTGCTACCATCTTATGTAATTTCCTAGTTTGCTACAATCCCATGTAATTTACTTATTTATTTCCCCCTTGCTATGTATGCACAGGAATGCTTTTTCAATTGGAGTAATTGAGTAACTAGTTTCTGAAAATTTGGTTTACTTCAAACTCTTGTCCAAAGCCGAAAGTTGGTTTCTTTCATACCCATTTTCAAAGGAGAAATCTATCTTGTTCCCCTGGAAAATCATTATAAAGGTTGCATCTTTTTATGGGAGAATATTACGATCACTGGTGTCGATGTCATTATGTGGTTTAGTTTTTGTAATTTGATTACTGTAACAAAAAATAATAATAATAAAATAGCAAGCTGGAAGCTAAAGAGGGTTTATGGCTCAGGAACACCAGGTCGTCACGCCCTTGGGTAATGGTGTTGGGTTTGGTGTGTTTTCTTCCATCTCTCCTTGTCATCTTTATTGTTCTCGGGGCGAGCTCGGGCTTCAATCAGTAAGTTCAGTTTCTTTGACAACAGAGAAATGTAGAAATGAGAAGCAACCATATGCCCCTATTTTCACTGTTGTTGGATAATGAAATCTTGTTTTCAGTGAGCATAAGATTTCACTCTATCCAAGAATACAAAGTGTCAGACCGCTTTTCCACCATCTTTCTTAAAATCAATTGGTGTTAGGAGGAGGGCTTCAATTAAGTCTTTTATGGCATTCAACATCACATCGCAAGTATGTAGGATAATAGTAATGCAATCCGTGGGATTGTGAGGCCATTCCCTCCTTGTCCCCTCAGCTAGTTGGCAAGTGTTGAAGATCGAGTTCCACTCGGCAGAGCTTGAGGATGTACTTCGGCCTTTCTGAGTATGAAGGAGTACTGGTGTGGAGGGACTCGGGAGGACCGAAGAGAGGGTTCTTGGGAGAATTTTCATGTTTTTGTGAAGGAGAGAGCCTCTCCTATTTTATAGGAGAGGTGGAGCTTGGCTAAAAGGGGCAACCACGCTCCTGGTAATCAATTAGGATCAAACTACTTGTGGGTTATAAGAGTTCGATAGCAAACGTTGTATCAAACTACTTGTGGGTTATAAGAGTTCGATAGCAAACGTTGTATCAAACTACATGTGGGTTATAAGAGTTCGATAGGCGAGGGGTTACAAGATTGTGTGATAGCTTGTTGTAAGAGGTGATTTCTATGCAAAAAAGGTACCTTTCTATCTCTGATCTGAAAAAAGGTACTTTACAAGAGCAAGCCAAATGCTGTGTTTGATAATTGGAGGGCGTTTGGGAGATTTATTATTGAATTTTGGATTATGTATTTTATCAATTTTGAGTGTTTGGGATCATAACTTTGTTGGTATAGTTACCATTTCATGGGGAGTGTTCTATTCAAATAGAATTAGACAGGAGATCCATTCTTGTATACCGTTTTCGTTGTTTTGTTTTTATGTTTTTGTAGTGCGGGATCATTGATTATTCTTCTTTGTCACAGTCCAGAAACAATGTTCACTTTGCGGGTAATGTCGATGGTATGCCAGCTGATGCCTTGTTGTCGAGGAGTTTTGATTCTGGAACTTGCTTTCCAATTATGGTGGGATGCCAAGGGATTTTTGCTTAATGCCCGATATCGGAACCCAAAGCGTTGGGCTAATACGTCGATGACAAAAATAAGAGCAATTGAATCGATTGTGAACCCCTTTGGAACTCGAAGGAAACGAATGCACAGTGTCTTAGTGTTTGAGTTCAATCTTGGCCAGAAACCAGGATACTCCCCAAAAGTCGACGTATGCCAAATGGTTGTCACGCGTGCCACAAATGGATGAGGCGCGCGCTAGTCTAGAAATTTTGAGAAAAGTACGTCTCAAACGACAAGGCATGTCTTGTCGTGGACAATCACACACAACACGATGACGATTTTGATGATTGGTGTGCGCCACTATGAAACGGTGCACGCCATTTTTGAGCTACAGTGATGAAGCCCATTTTCCTATAAAAGGAGAGCTTCCTCCACTGTTACAGGGGTTGGCAGCAGAGACGGAGGGAGGTGTGGGCATATGGGGGCCAAGGCCCCCGTGCGGTTTCGGGTTTTTTTTTTTTTTTAAATTTTTTTTTTTGTTTTTTTGTTTGGTGAGAACATTTAGGTATTGTATTTTGTATTGGATATTATTTAGACATAAAAATGTGTTCGTTTTTTGTCCCAAAACCCAATTTCTCTTTCTGTGCACGGTCTCCCATAAGTTTTTCCTTCAATTATTGATCTAAATTTAATTATTAGATTTAAACCTCCCTCAAAATTTAAACCAAAAAAACTATTAGATTTCCGAACCTTCAAATTTCAAAATCGTGTTCATAGGTTGGCCCCCGTGTTTACAAGATCTTGGTTCTGTCCTTGGTTGGCAGGTTCAGCAGATTAGTTGGTTAGTCCAAAAAGACCAGAGGTTAGTCCTCTGCAAAACAGAGTCAGAGGGAGTGAGATAGAGAACACCCCTTCCACCTTGTCGTCTTCTACTTCTCTCTCTTAGGAATAGAGAGACTGGTCAGGGTCTGAGAGCTTGAGAGAGGGAGCCAATACCTCACCATCACGATTTAACCTCCGAGGGGGGTGGTCATGCCAGTACAGTAGCCATTACTGTTCCCTGAACCCGGATCTGCGAAGGAAGCGACTAGCGTACATCGCTTCGTTTGGCGCACACCACAACCAACTAGGCGCACGCCACTTCCAAATGCACAGTTTAAGTATTTCTCTGTATTTTCTGTTCACGGTAGGCATGTTGCCTTGCCCCAATTAGTTTTCTGTCTGTCTCCTAGAAGTTGGAGCCATACGACACAACGGACTTGCCATGCTCATGACAGGGAAGAAATTCCAAAAACTATATAGAAAGGAGATCTCACTTAATGAATCGATGGAATTCATCCCTGAAATAGAGAGGTCGTAAATCAAAAGAAAAATCGTACAAGTTGACAGTAGTAAAGATCCCATGAATTAACATCCATTTTGTAGATTGATATACGCGTACACTCAGAAATTAACCAAGATACTTTCAAGATATTTACCTATTAATTTTATCTGAGCTAGTCTCGCCAACCTTCAGAGTCAGATTCAAACGATCGCCGGTTCTCAATCTTAACACCACCACCTCCACAGATTCCCCACACTTGTCCCAGATAATTCCATAGAACTGAAACAACAGGAAATTGATTGAACAAAAATAAATCGTAGCAAAAGTCGAAATGATAAAACAGTCTATTGGCCAAAAGAAATACAGTATCGTAACGGCCCTCAAATTAACTGCTTGGACCAGGACCTCAAAATCATCAAGCCAGGAACGCATATAGATAGCTTTTACCGTGCAACTATTCACGGGCAAGCACCCAATACAGAGTCCAAAATCCAAACTCAAACTCAAGCAGTTTAGGCTAGATAAGAGATGTCTGAATTCATTCTCGCTCTATTCATGGGATTGATCTGTCACCAAGAAAATCAGTTTACACTTTTCAAGCTGAGCTCACGGGCTCTCAAAATTTCCAAAGCCGAGCTCGAACACTCTTACGAGTTGCCGAGCTGAACTCGAACAGAATACAACTAGGCTTGGTAGACTGCATGACAGTAATGGAAACCAGGTAAAAACTTAGTTAACGTGACAATTGTTTTGGAAGATTCTGTATAAACTTACTTGGGAGCTGGGAGACGTATCAAAAAGAGTTTGTAAGTATTAACACAAGATTTTGATAAATTCAACTATTACAAATGATCATTTTGATAAATTCAACTATTACAAACAATCATGCTAAGGAAGCACACACCGACTTTCAGTTAACAAGATGACAAAAGTGATATACCTCCAAAACACCCTGGACAAAGCTGCCAGCACATGGAACAATAACATCACCACTCAGTATTCCAGCACATTCAGCAGGGGACCCTCCTATAACCTGGTTGATGTTGGGAAGATTTTGCAGTGAAGTATGGGATTCCAAGAATATCTCATTTACACTAATGTATTACATTATTACATCAATACATGCATCCACAAACACATGGCAATCATACTCATCTTCACAAATCTTTTAAAAGATTTTTATTTTATCCAACAATCAACTGCTTAAATACCAAGAATGACACCGGAAGTTTTATTTAAAGGGCTCCGTTTATTTCGATGTAATTTTTCATGTAAAATATTTTTTCAGAAAATAAACTTCGTACTTTTATTTTCCAATGTTTGGTTGACACTTGAAAAATACCTCCAAAAAAGGGATAATAGTGTAGAAAGATAGAGAGGGGGCTTAAACGATGGAGAGATCTGATAATATTGGAATTGAACGTGGGTCAAGACTTAGAGGAAATTGAGTAGTGGAAATTGCAGTAGAAGGCAGCGGGTTCATTTCAGAAAATAACTTACGGAAGATTTGAGGGTAAATCATTTTCATCCACTTCATATAAAATATTTTCCTCATTTTTTATACAACCAAACAATGAAAAATAGGTAAAACATTTTACCTGAAAACATTTTACGCCCAAACAAATGGAGCCAAGATCAAAGGTCTGAATTTGAATACACTGACAAATCATTTATAAGAAAGAATAATTTATGAAAAAATGCCGATGTACAGAAAAGTTGGTGAGCTATCCATTCCAACCAAAGAAATTGCAAAAGAATATCAAAATATAATAGAACCAACATACAAAAAATAAGTTCGTGAAGAGCAGCTCTGCATAGGCCTGTCAATGGACCAGATCCGATCCGTAAAATCCGATCCGGATCCGAATCCCAATCCGATAATGACGATCCATGATATGATAATCCGAATCCGAAAATTACGGATCCGGATCGGATCCTAATGGATTAAATCCGAAAAAATCCGATCCGGATTGTTTTTTTTAAAAACCCCCAAAAGCTTGATATATAACACACCCAGTTCCTTTCACAGTTTCACTCCTCTAGGAGGCCGACTAACTCTCGTCACCGACCAACACCCGGTCTCTCTCTCTCTCTCTCTCTCTCTCTCTCTCTCCATTTTCTCACATTCAATAATCTCGCACGCATACCCTCCCTTCTGGTTCTCTTCAATTTCTAGGGTTTTGTCTTCATTCTCTTCAATTTCTTAACCTACATTTTGCAGATTCGCTCTCGCATTTGATTTCTTCGTACACGCTTTGAGGGCTTTCCGGCATTCGAGCTCAAGAATTAGGTACGCTTTCGTTGATAAACGTTTGAAAATAATGGTCGTGTTTAGATTATGCTTGACATCGGGGGTAGGGTAAGAATAAATTATTACTTGATGCTTTTGATGGGAAGGGTGGGATGACTATCGATGTTTGTCTTTTTACCAATTGTCCATGTGTGAAATGTACGAAGTTGAATAACTTTATCTAATCATGCTTCCCTTTTTTGGGTCTCTGAAAATGCAGTTTTTTGGGTCTCTGAATACCAGTTTTTTGGTCTTTCAATAGCAGGTTTTTGGGTCTCTATAAATCTGTGTAGAAAGGTTTTTGAAGATTGTATTTTTCCCTTTTCTATTTTTGTTATTGGTTTTGACAGCATTGTAACTCCTGCTCTATCTTCTCTGTTAAAGGTTGTCTAATGTAGGATGCCGGAACATCCCAGTGAAACAACGGGTGAGGGGGACACCGAGGAGGATATTTTTGAATTGGGAGAAGATGTTAGTCAACTGTTAAAGAAGCAAAGATCACTTAGATCAAAGGTATGGAATGATTTTTCAAAGATTGGAGGAGAGAGAGCGAAATGTGGTCATTGCAAAAAAATCTTTGTTGCTAGTAGTGCTAAGGGGATTAGTCACTTGAAAAAGCATATCGAAAAAACGTTCCCTATTCTAAGACGAAAGGATGGAAATGTCCCTAAGAGTGCCACACCCAAGGTTGCATCTTTTAAGTTGGATCAAGAGAGAAGTCGTATGGATTTTGCAACTATGATAATCAAGCATAACTACGCGTTTAACATGGCTGAACATGAATTTTTTGAGATATTTTGCTCTAATCTACAACCTATGTTCAAGCTTGTATCTCACAACACATGCAGGGCTGATGTACTCAATGTCTATGAAATTGAAAAGAGCAAGTTGTACTCATTTTTGGATGAGCTTTCTTGTAAGATGACTGTGACGACTGATATATGGACCTCGGACCATCAAAACTTTGGGTACATATGTTTGACTGCGCATTTCATTACTGACAATTGGGAACTCAAGAAGAAAATTCTTGCTTTTAAAAAGATTGAATACCCGCATGATGGAGAGACTTTGTTTCTCTTCCTCTTCCTCCTCCTCTCTCTCTCTCTCTCTCTCTCTCTCTCTCTCTCGCCCTTTCTCTCTCTTTCCAGGAAAAGTTATGGAAACAGGGAAAGAAGAAGATATTTGCAACAAAATATCTCCTCCTAGAGATATTATCAAGTGCAACCACAACACCCCTCTACTTATGCAACCGACCAATAGCATATAGTTAAATACCCATTAAATATGAGTTAACTCCATAAACACATAATTTAATTAAAATATGAGTTTAAAATACTAAACATTCGGAACGGGTATTACAAAGATAGTGCGGACACCCATAGAGTTGATGGTTTCAACAGCTCCAGTTTCCAACTCAGACCATGGGATTTCCAGTTGGCTAGGGCGGTTGAGGTTAGTATTGCTATAGGCTCTGATATCAGTGGTGAAATATGGATGGTGATCCTGTGTCCAGAATGGGTTATGAGGGAATTGATGGCCTTCTTGTGTACGCTCAAGGATGAGAGCCCCTACATGTTCAAAGGAGTAAGGGCAGTAAGGGAGAATGTGTCCAACATAGCCACACTTGAAACAAACCTTGAAAACTCTTTCATATCCAAATTGCACCCATGTTAAACAGAGTTTAGCAGCGAAAATCTTAAATACTAAATTCAAAACTACTTAACTGTCTTATAACTCAATGAAATAAAACAGAGTTTGATAAATGTGATAACACTTTTGGAAATTCAAACAACAATACTTTAAATTAACAGAGCTTCTAAGGGTGAGGCATCCAAGGCTTGACAAACTCCCCTTCCTTAGTTGGGCGATCTTCACCCTGATACTGATCATCTTGCAGAGGATTCTATTCTTCAGTCTCCTAATTACCTGGCATGAAACGCTAGCCCAACAGCACTATAATGAGTTTTGAAACTCAGTAGATAATCTCAACCGTACTAACGCCTTACCTTACAATTAACAGATGAACAATATAACAATTTACATGAGGTACAGAATAACAGCACATTATCATTTTCTTTATTATCCATTGTCTTACATGAAATCTAATGATCTTCTCCACAAGGTCCTTTCCTCCCATATCCACCAACTTTGACTATCCCATGGAATAACTCTCCCTTTATTTGTCCTACACCAGGGTTCTAAGAGAATACTACTAAATGATATACTCAGTTTGGATTCGCCTAAAACCATAATAAAGGAACAGCTCTCCATGACAACTCAGCATTAGGGGTCGTACTATCTCATTGCCACGATCCTTTACCGTCTCACAACTCTACACAATGCGTACTTTACCATACCCCTAATCTACACATTGGGTACTATACCGTATCTAGGGATCCTTTACCGTTTTCCAAAATACTATACCTGAACTCCTTTACTGTCCTTCACACACACTAAGTACTGTACCGCATTTAGAATCCTTTACCGTATCTCAAATCCTGTACCTAGAGTCATTTACCGTCCTTGACACACTCTGAGTACTTTACCGTACTTGGGGTTCTTTACCGTTCCCCAACTCAACTAAAGGTATTTTACTGTATCAGGGTCCTATACCAGCACCCAACATCCTCAATTAACTTTACCATTTTATCCTTTACTTAACCACGCCTATTGTCACTCCCCATCCTGGAATGACACCCGGAGTGGGCCCGAACCGATACGGCCACGTGGCATTCCACACAAAAAACCAACCACCAAACAAGAAATAGAGTAAAACCCCAGCGGAAGACTTAACATTAATATAACAAAATGTCTATGATAATTACAAACTTGCATTGCACAAACGATACCCTACATATTTACAAACTTGAAGTCAAAAAGTACTTGACAACATTAGTCACAAAATGAGTTTAGCAAAAGTAAGAGTTTGACCCATTACAACCAACACAACCACAGACACCAACACTCGATACAAATCCAAGTGTTCTCAAAACGTCGACCGGTAGTGAACCAACTCTACGACCACTTGTGGCCTGGCAATCCAAAAAGGAAACCCAAAGTGTGTGAGATATAGAGTATATTCAATAATATACTACAATACCCGAAGGAACATCTCAATTAAATGTAGTTCACACAAACTCAGCATATGCACTCAAACGAATAATACACACATATAATCACAACACATGCGGTGGCACGTCTGCCATATCCCCATATACCCCAGGAGTGGTGTCCCACACACCATACTCCCAACTACCGCTAATTAGGCGGCATGGCTTACAAAATGGTATGCCTCACACGCAAACCTTCGGCGGTATAATCAACATCCAACAAACATGCGTATAATTAGCTAAATCCCAAACAGCTACATAAACACCGCCATGCAATATCCCATTGAGCATAACCATATCAAACACACTCACCTTTATGTCGACAGAAGTATGCCAAACTAAGGTTTCGGCACCTCCCGAATAACCGGCTCTTTACCTAGCCACAAGTTAACTCATATTAGTTACGAATTCAAAGAACACTCAGCACAAAGTTATAAAGCTAACAAGAAGCTAAACGATGACCAACGAATATTAATATGTCCAAGTCAACACCAAGAAGTGTCCCAAAACAAGTATAAAGTTCAAATATGAAATAACTCTTGAAATCAGTTTGTAAACTTATGACCAGCCTGCCTCTGGCTATAATTTTTAATTGGCTTAGAATTAGATCATGAGACCACCACCAATGGAAAGTACATTTTGAGTACATCAATTTTGATATAAAATTTGCCCAAAACGGAGTTTGGATGAAAAAGTTAAGCCCATTTGAAATTTCTTTAAAAATGCTGATTTTTAACCCATGTACCGGTACTGCAAAATCCCAGTACCGGTACTGGTCCCAACAACTCCCAAAAAACATCTTCTGGACACCTTGTACCAGTACAACCAAAACCCAATACCGGTACAACTTGGGTTTTTCAACAAAAACACAACTCGATCTTTCTCCGATTTCCAACCCTTTCCTCCACTCAAATCATGTCTAAAGCTCATCAAAACTTCACCAAATCATGCTTTAACTCATATATAACAAAGAGCTACTCAAGAACATCAAAGCCATGAATCAAAGAAACTTAAAATACAACAACTCAAAAGATTCAAGTCTAGGCTTTCTTCTCCTACCCAAATCAACTTGCAACAACTAATTAGAGCATGAACCCAACTATTAAAGCATGAAATCAAGCTTACCAAACATAAAGTCTAACAATTAAAACATTAAATTACCTAGATGTTCAACCACCTAAACAACCAATAACTTCCAAGCTCTCCTCTCTTCTTTTCCTTCTTCTTCTTCTTCTTCTCTCTCTCTCTCTCTCTCTCTCTCTCTCTCTCTCTCTCTCTCTCTCTCTCCACGTTAGAAACAAGATGAGAATAGGGAGAGAAATATCTCCCAAAATATCCTCCAGGATATTTGACAAAGGCCTAGGGGAAAATTATTGTATGCAATTGAAACCATGAGTTAACTTATGCTCCACCCATGAATGACACACAAGCCCCTCGAACTTCCGTCACAAGCAAATCAACCCTAAAAACATATAATTGAATTAAAAAGTCATTATAATAACGAATTATCTGGGACGGGTATTACATCTATGTGTTCACTACTCGAAACTATCCCATGAATCCAAGTGCATTCTAGCATGAGCAACATGATATAATCAACAACTCAAACACGATACATTTCAATGAGATAGCAATATAATAATCCATATGTGCAAATAATTAAACACGTAAAGGATTGGATTGGCCGGGTCGATGCCTTTCGAGTTACTTATATTTTTTTTAATAAACATCTCTATTCTTTGTTCCAATTTAACAGTACATATGTTCGTTACTACTAAATAGGACTAACTTATATATAAGTTACCTTACTTTATAGTTATGCTAAAACATATTTGTTTTATTCATTTCACTAAAAATACTAATCTATTGTACACTAGTACTCCTTTTATTAATTCCATTCTTGAAACTTAATACTTCACAAAATAATGAATTCTAGAGAAAGCTTTTTGTTTAATCATGTATACTTATGCATTTTTTTTTATATATAACTACTGACTATTACATATTAAGTTTAGCATTTAGACTACTCTAGTATTTTCTCTAACTTCTAAGTTTAGATTTTAAAATTCTGTTATCAAAATAAGTTTTCAACCTCTCCCAATTTTCTTTCCAAAGTTGTCACTTAGATTAAATTCTAGGTTAATGTTCATTTAAGCTTACTATTACTATTAATCTTATTATGTATTTTCTTTTCCTATGATAAGATTTGACTGTGATTGACTTATTCACAAACATTTCATATCATACATATCAATCGAGAATACAATAGTCATGCATCAATATATCCTACTGAGCAACAAATGTAATAAATCAACCACCAAGTTTAGGATCAGATTTGAGAACTATAGTAAACATAGGGGGCAAACTGCAATTTAAGAACATTATGCTTAAAATTAAAATGTGTGTGTACAGTGGTGCATTTCTTATTTTCAAAAAATAGAGTATTCTCGATTTCCATGATTTCCGATGCATACGTGCGATTTCTCCCATTAGGAGAAAGTAGTGAAGCGATTATACTACCCTTAATCCGGAAAAAACAATTCGGTGGAGTCCGATGGGTTTTCGTTTGGTGGCGAAAGATCAGTATTCTAGCAGCAACTTTGGACTGGAATAACTTGACCAAACCTCTGCCGTTTTGGACAATTCTTGTGTCTAACGCGAATATCTTGAAACGCTCTACAACTTTTGTGAAGAAGTCTAAGCCCAAAATCACTTTAAGTAGGAGAAAAATGAAAGTTTGGAAGGGTGGCTGAATCTGCCTGGAAATCAAAATCTGAGAATTTTACTAAACTTTGAATGGCGATAACTCTACCAATTCTTGACCGTTTTGGGCGATTCTTGGATTGGAATCAATGCTCTCGATCCCCTCTACAACATTTGTGAAGAAACTCAGGCCAAAAAATGACGTCAACAAGGAAGAAATAGGCGAAGAATAGTGGTATGTGATATGGATGAAAAACAAAATGGTGTGATCTCTCTTTTCTTTTTCTCCTCTTCTTCTTTTTCAGATTTCTTCTCTCTCTCTCTCTCAAACAAAATGGGAATGGGAAAGATGGGTTTGATTTTGTAGTGGACATGGAGTAATATATGGGGAGTAGTGGAGAAAGGTGGGAGAGAGGGATGATATGGGTGAAGGTGATGGAATGTGGGAGGGAAGAGAGAGAGAGATAGAATCGGGAGAGATAAGGGGGAGGGGATGGGAGGATAATACCATAAATTGAGGGATGTGTATATTATATATATATATATATATATATATATATATATATATATATATATATATATATATATATATATATAGACACACACATATTACAAGCTAATTAATAATGTATATGCTAAATTAATTTTAAACACCAAAAATTTATCTAGATTCTAGTTTAATCTAATTATACTTTTAAAAAATTAATCGATTACTATAGATTATTTGATTAAAAATAATTTTTTTATTCGAAAAAAATTGGGTAAAAATCCAAGTCTTTACAGTTTCAACCTGAAAGATGTAGTTCAGGTTATTTCAGCTTTGTGGAGGATAGTGACCGGACCATCGAGATGCTAGTTGGCATTGATGGCTTCTTGAACTTCAGCGATGGAGAGTGATCGGTAGTCAACAAACTGACCGACCAAGCAACTAGACCAACGCTCGCGCTCGTGGTGGATGGAGGGGAGATAGGGTTCAAGAACTTCAGCACCCACTCTAGTATGGCATTGATGGCTTCTTGAACTATAGATTATTTTAGCTTTACTATAGATTATTTCAGCTTCTTGAACCAAGTTTAGTCTTTACTATAGATTATTTCAGCTTTGTGGAGGATAGTGATCGGACCATCGAGATGCTAGTTGGCATTGATGGCTTCTTGAACTTCAGCGATGGAGAGTGATCGATAGTCAACAAACTGACCGACCTAAAGTCAACAAACTGACCGACCAAGCAACCAGACCAACGCTCGCGCTCGTGGTGGATGGAGGGGAGATAGGGTTCAAGAACTTCAGCCCCCACTCTAGTATGGGTTTGCGCATTGGGGTTATTCGGAGCATGGGGTGGAAGGTGGGAGTGGGGATGAGCCGTGGGTAACCAAAAGGAGCGATGATACCAGAGAAGGAAAAGTAAGAGAAGAAAGAACAGAAACAGCAGTTGGATGAAGAAGAGGAGGAAGAGTGTGAGTGTCACAACCCAAACCCGTGGTTAAAAGTCTAATGACCGGCCTGTGAGTTTACATCACCCTAGACCTATCATAATAAGATCAGTTTAGGGAATTTATAAAATCCTCTCATCAAAATAGTTTTCCTTAAGAAATTCAGTAAGCTACGAAAGAACAATTTCAATAATTCCAACATATTCTAGAGTTCTACGTGCAAAGATAAAAATAATTGCTTAACAATACCTGCAAATAACCGTAGCATAACCTGGGAACAAGCTGGCTATCGAATTCATAAATCTTCAAGTCAAGTCCTCACATCTCTATACTCACATCAGAACAATATTCCTATATACACTTAAGAACTGATCACCAAAAAGACTTCGGCTTGAGAGCAAAGCCAAGTCCAGCTATTGCTACTAACTTGAAAAGTATGATTTTTGAAAAAATCCATAAGCTAAAGCTTGTGTGAAACATGGCATATCCAATAGACACATTAAATCATGGATACAGTTAACATCTTATAAAAGTGTAATCGTACTCTTTAGTATCGAACATGTAACATGTACTTCCTTTCAAAGATAATCAAATCTCAAGCCCATGATAAAATGAATTCAAGCCTTTCAATAGGCTTATGCTAAAAGCAATAATTCTTAGTCATCAATTTATTCACAGAATGAAATCCAACTTTTCAGGATAAAGCAAAAAACCATCATGATATTAAAAATATCGCATTTCATAATACTCGTCGATTTCGCACATTTTTCGTGAACAAGTTTCAACCAAAATCTAGAGGAGCAACCTCTAAAGTATAAAAGGGAATGACGTCAAACTATCAGGATACCTAGTCAATATCCCCCAACCTTGTAACTCCAAATCCACTTTGTCTGTTTAAAGTCCTCAAGTACTGACACTTGTTCAGATGTGTCAACAGAAAAAATATACATTTCATCAAGTCATTTAGCAAGTTAATAAATATCCATGATTCTACTTAAAAAAACATTTCGAAGATATGTCAACAGCAATGAAATATTTAAACAACACATGTAAACAAGATATGCATGTTTCACCTTGATCCTGAAGACGCATCTAATCTTTACTCGAGTAGAGTACAATTAATGTACTACGTTTAAACAGTCCAATTCTAGCGTCCTAAGTCAAGGCTTTCTTGCTTAAAATCGATTCTGTTACTACGGTAAAACGATCATTTTATGTCACGCGTCCATAATATCAAGTGTGCTGAACTCAAATTTCTCATCTTATAAAAACCTTGTCTTACACCATAATTTACTCAAACCTTGAGTATAAAACTCAATTTAAAACGGTTATGACCAAAAAGGTCATTTTACATCTAATCCCAAGGGCAAAATAGTCATTTTAAATCTCCTTATTACAAAGAGTAAAATTTAAGTATCCTAATTATTCAAAAATTACAATCCTGTAATTTTTACAAAAAACAATAAGAGATTTATACAAGGTCCATTTTTTGGCATAGAAACGCAGTAGAAACGCAATACAGTGGATCGGAGGTTCAACAGCCTCTGATGGTAAAATAATAACCACAATTCCACCTTAAGACCACATGGAATTTTGGGTAAAAACTTAGTTTTGTCAAAAACTCAAAAAAAAACATATGCATGCAAGGTATTTTAAGAAATAAAAACAATACTTTGTTCATTTACCAAAATCTGTCACCCTTTATTTGAAAAATCATAACTTATTCATATAAGATCCAAAAATACTCAAACCAGCGCCCAAACTTGCGTAACATCCATGTGTATCTACTGTAAAAATTGAAAGATTAGTTATCAACCAAATATTCTCCAGATTTTAAAAGAACAAGATGTTCTACAGAAAAACTGGGCAGCTAAACATGTTTTAGTAGAAAATCAATAACTAATTCATTTCAACTCCAAAAATGTTGAAACTAGTGCTCAAAGTTGCAAAACGTAAATTATTATTCTCAGTAAAAATATCAGATTCATAAATAAGAGGATAGATAGTTCCCAAAAATCAAAAGAAGATGGTTCTACCCAGATTTTGAAACATGTGTATCAGTCCATATTCCAAAAATCATAACTAATTCTGTGTTGATCGTTTTTGCATGTTATTGGTATCAAATGTTCTTCTTTAAACGTACTTCAACAGTTATGAAGATTTCAAAAATTGAATCATGGTAAAAGGGTTCTCAAAATACGAATTTCTCAGAGGGTAATAATCTGTCTCCAGAAATTGGAGTGGTTTCTCTTAATCTTTTGACGTTAATCAACTCCTAACACCTTAAAACCTTACACATCTGTTAAGAATATGATAATAGGAGTCCAAAATCAGAGGTTTATAGCTTCCTAATAAAAGTTATTCACATGAAAATGGCTAAAGAATCAATTACCTAGTTGATTATTGAAAGAGAAATCATGTCTAAGAACTTGGAAGGTGCTAGCCAGTAGTTTCTTCTTCTTCTTCTTATTCTTATTCTTCTTCTTCTTCTCTCTCTCTCTCTCTCTCTCTCTCTCTCTCTCTCTTCCTTGCTTGCCGTCCCAATCTCCTCTCTCTCTCTCTCTCTCTTTCTATATCTAATCTCCCTAGAGAGTAATACACTAGCTAGTATATCTATAATTATGATTTAAAGTAAAAAGGAAAATATACAACTATTCTAGCGCCACCAAGCCATAACACTTGTCACCTAGCCATGTTAGAGGGCTTGCCAAGTGTTAGCTTGGACTTGACACCTAGCCATGCACGCATGGCTAGTTCCAGAGCGCGACTCGCGTGCGGCTCGAAAAACTGTATAGGTTTCGAACTCAAAAAAATATGAAATTCGCGTAGTATCCTAAATAAATTATTCTAAGAATAACTCCATTCTCAGAATTTCAAGGAAAAATCCAGAACACAGAGCTAGATTTGAAATGTCTGGCCGATTGACTTGTAAAAAAAAAAAGTGATTAGGACTCTGCCGCAACCATAATTAAAGTTCGTGACGAATTATTGTCGTGTTAATATTATTTTTAACATGAGGACTCTTACAGTGAGAGTCATACAAGGAGGGTTAGTGAAGGATGTTGTCGCTCACACGAAATCAGCGATTTAAGTCCGAAAGTTGGGCTGATGATTGCGCAGAGGTGGGGAAACTGATCACCGTTTGGGCCGATGAATCAGAATCAAGAGCGTGTGGGGAGGGGTTGCAGTGGCTGATGATGATTTGCCGCCATTGGGGTTTGGGATTGGGATTAGGGTTGGTGGGATGAAAAGGTTAGAGAGAGAGTCAGACCGACTCAAGTATCTCATATGTTGATTTTTTGAAGGATTAAAATTAGTAATTCGGATATAGTAACTCATGACCGATTCTAGTACCATTGTAGTCATCCAAGAGTTTGACCACCTCAATCAAATTCCAGTGTCACATTTGTGGGCCTACATATGACCCAAACAAATAGAGGTAGCAAGAAAATCGATCTCAACCAGATAACAACTTTCCTTGGATCTAAAGTTTCAAATAAAAACACGTTAAGTGCACATGACCGTACGATAAATCAGAAAGGTCGGTGTGTGACGTTACTCATTCCAAGCTCTCAAAACTGAGAGTTTGTGGATGGTGGTGCTTATGCATGGTTATGGCGGTGGGCATTGCTAATTAATGGTAATTGTTTGTTAGGGTGGTTTTATGTTGAATCCAGATGGTGCATGGGCAAATTCAATTCATGAGACTCCCTTCATTGCGGGATCTAGGGAAGGGTTGATGTACATAGCCTTACCCCTACAAGCAAAGAGGCTATTTCCGCAACTCGAACCCGTAATCCCCAGGTCACACAATAGAGCAATTTAAGATGGTGGCAATGTAACAGGGAACTGTTGGGAAACGATCCCCAAAATCCAATAATGACACGGACAGATGAGACAACAAGAAAACTATAAAACCTAACAAAGCGAAATTAGGGTTTCACCTCAACTCCCTGCGATACGAACGCTGGTTGAACTTGTTATAGCATGTCTTACTATAAGCCACGTATACTGTTCGACTGCACCTTACGACCTTCTATCGTATTCTCTGCACGTCTAGAACACGAACCGAGTGTGGTCTCTTTCGTGATCTGTTTGTTCTCTTTAAGTCTCCCTCTATTTCGTAAATAATAGAAAACGTATATCTAACCTAGAGAGCATAACTTGTATATCTAGGCTACGAAAGGGACCTAAGGAGTAATAAGTCCGGGCTCCCAGTGTAAATAAGATACCCTAATCCCACCATGATTCTGTTTCTTATTTCACTAATTATAATTCACCCCACTATAGAATTATAATTGCACTCTCGTTCTTATCTTAATTATATTATGAGCTCCATTATATTAAATACTTATTAATCTCTCCACGTTAAGATTATAGATACCCGTTAATTAAAATAAATTACTAACAAGAACATGTATATATTGATAATTGATATGGGATTTTAATTTCGATAACACAACTAGATGATCAACTTCTACGCGTATCCAAAAAAGAGATGAAATTATAGAGAAAGAAATGAAAAATTGAGAAGGAACTCACAATATCAATAGGACAGTTTTTTTCCATGTCATAACCATGCATATTGAAAGCAACAACAAAACTCACTAAAAATAGATAACTAAATAAGCACAAAAAGAGAAGCCAAAAAGTGGAAGGTAAAACTTTGAACAATTATTATATAACCACACATACTAAAGTTGTAGTGTGGACCTTAATGTGAATATGACCTCAATGTGAATATGAGTAAATTTGTTTAAGTGGTTGTGGTTGTAAAATGATTGAACTTTGAAAGTAACACACTTTGAGTAAGAATTGTATAAAAAAAGAGAGAAAAGAAATGAATACCTTCATGGCATTGCTCAAGCAGCGTGGATCATACCGTAGTGCCTCTATTGGGTTTAGCTTTGCCGGTGTTTTGATCATTTGTGTAAATATTTTTAAATCGTTGCTTATGAATTAATGATTGGTTTAGATTTCAGGAAAGAAGTTTATTAGGATCAAACGCTTACCATCTTACCAAAACCCGCAGGTTGTGGTAAATGCGCAACTCTATTTCCTTATACTAAACCGTAGCAGGCCCCAAGCGCCACGGTTCGACCCATATGGGCAGGATACTGGCCCGCGACCAACAAATCCCACCCCCCCCCCCCCCCCCCCCCCCCAATTGATAAGCCCTCTATAATGTAAATAATAGGGCTTATCTCTCTCATTTTTGTCACACACAAGTGCATAACTTGCTTGATTTAAACGATATTGCACGAAAGGTGTGTTTTTAGTGTTTTCAGGTGAATCACGTGAATAAGGCGTGTTTTGACGCCATGGATCAACTCTAAGGGGTATCCATACACCCGAGGCCATGTGGCACTCCATCATCGAATCCCAAGAATGATGAAAAGTAACTTCGGAGGGTGTGCGGGACAACGGAAGCCCAAAGGACATGGAAAGGCTAAAGAAACAAAGGAGAAAGAAATCTGTCCAGCCGCAACGCGTAGTCCCAAAATGGTACTACCCGTAGCCAGTGATCAAAAGCTGTGTCAAAATTGCAAAACGAGACTACTACCGGTAGCTCAAAAATGGTCCTACCCGTAGCACCTAGAAATTTCTGCAGATTTTATGCCCGACTTTTGGACATTTCAGGGGTAATTTAGACTTTTGTATCCCAAATGTTTGGGACTATAAATAGTTTTTAATCTCATTTTGAGAGGATATCTTTCATTTTCAGCCCTAGGAACTTCTCTCTCTACCTCCCTCTCCTCTCAAACTCTTCATCTCTCTTCAAAGGAGATTGAAGAGTTGGGTTTTGAGGTATTTCGTCTTCATTAATGCTGTAGGTACGGTTGAGATCTTTCATAAGCTTAAGTTTATTTTTGTTTTTATCCATGAATCGTGTTTATCTTTTTATGCTTGTTCTTCATTCTTGTTTTATGGTTGAGTAGTGATAAAGGCTTGGTCATGGGGTGATTTCTATCTCGTGACTTGGGTAGTTTAATGGCTTCTTTCATTTCTTATACTTAATGTGGTTTGTGAATGGATTAAGTTTATTTTTACATAACAAAACCTAGGGTTGTTAACCTCTTTGATTATGTGTAGGCAAGGACTTGATCTCTTGCCACATATAATGCTTGGAGCTATGTCACTCTAAGTGTTTGCCAAAATGTCTCAAAGAACTTGTTGAACTCTAATCGTTGGTCTAAACTTAAGGTTGTTAACTTCTTTGATGCCGTGTCGACAAGTCTCCTTGGCACACGGCATGCTTGGAACTCTGTCACTCTAGGTGTTTGATAAAATGCCTAAATGAGTTCATTTCCATCTCCAAACCTTGTTGTATGAGTTAAACTTGATTTTCATGGTTAAATCTTCCGAGTGAGATCAAATGGCAATGACTCTCACTTGAGTTATCGAAGAGAAGCATTGAACGACCTAAGTTATGGGTGGAATAAACCCTTAGACCTTGCCACTTTTAATTTCTGGTCAAACTTCATTTTCAATCAAGTTAGGAGGTAGAGAGAATTTCAATCACTTAAAAGTTGGCCGTCTCAAAGCCAAACCTAAAGGTTGGCGGTCCTAATGCTCAAAACCCTTCATAAATCAAACCTCCGGCCTAGCTCTATTGGGTCCCTGTGGATTCAACCTCGGACTTCCGAGTTTATTATGCTGCAACTGACCTAGCCCTACGCTTGGGGCGCTCTTTACTAGGACACACTTTGGTCTTGCAAGCATTTTTGGCGCCGTTGCCAGGGACTCAATTGGTAGCTAACTTGGAGGTATTGCTTTACACCGCACTGTAAGTATTCCATCTTTTCTTTTTACTTCATGTTTTTAGCTTTAAAATAGAATGTTTTCGGCACATGAGGAGATAGAATCCAGGACTATGCAGGAGTTACGTTATCTCGCACACACGTTTACACCTCCTAGCATAGCCACTCATGACGCTAATGTTTTTAGGATTCAAATGAGCATTTCCAATTGGCTGCCCCACTTCTATGGCATGGATCACGAAAACCCTCTCTCTCACGTTAGGGCTTTTGAGGCCAAAATTGGTACCCTTGTGATGTTAGAGACCACGAGGATGAATTTCTTTTCTTTTTCTTTAAGGGATAGTGCCCTAACTTGACTCGATTCCTTGAATCCCCAATCTATGCGGACTTGGGATGATTTGCAAAAAGAATTTTACAAAATGTTCCTTCCCATATATTATACAAGGGCTTTCCACCAACAAATTCAAACTTTTGCCGAAAGAGAGAATGAGCCGTTTTATGTATGTTGGAAAAGATATCAGGACGTATTCAAAGCGGTCACGCATCATGGTTGTGACATTTTCGAAATAGTCAGCTATTTTTATAAAGGACTTTCTCAAAAGAGTCAACGATTTTTAGACATGATGTGCAATGAGGAATTTTTGGACAAAGAACCCGCTGAAGCTTTAGATTTCTTTGATAAATTGGCTGAAATTTTACAATCTCGGGTTTATGTTAAACATTTTCAAGGTCCTAACTCAAATGCCATGGAAGAGGAAATTGAGCCACATAACTTTATTGAAAAAGTTAGTTTAGATTTTGATAGCTCATTAGAGTCTGAATGGAGTGATGTGCCTAATGATGAGCCTGACGTCCAGTGTTTCCCCCCTATGAATCCCCCTCTATGTGACAATCTGGGGGAGAAACTTCTCACTGCTGAAGAGATGGACATAGAGGTGGATTACTTGTACTCTTTGTTAGAAGAGCCAGACAATGCATATGAGATCAAGAGTCGGTCTCCTACTCTGGAGATTCTTGTAGATGTTGCCCGAACTCCCATTAAGTCTGCACCATGGCACGATTTTGTTGAAGTTGAACTAGTTGATTTTCTTGGTGTTAATGATTTTAATTTAGTTTACCATCCTTACATTGTCGATTTTATCAACAGTATGAAAATCAATCTAGTTTGGAATGTGTACTTGGTTGAACATAAATGTCTTAAACGAATTCAGTAATTGCGCTACTCAAAGTATCTTATTTTGTGGTATGGCCGAATTCAATTTTTGATCAAGATTTTAAAGTGGAGTGATGTGCTCATGGTAATAGCTCTTAATGGCACAATCAATGTTCGAAATCCACGTTTGGCTGAAGACGTTTGAACTTGGCTTTCCATTTTTTTTTTCCTTCTATTTCTCTCTTGATGGTCTGGTATAGCCACCGGTTTCGAGCTTGAAGTTGTTGTATGACTTGTTCTACAGCACTTTGAATGAGAGATGGGAAGAAAAGTAGTACCCGTTTAATCACGTGACGATTCGGTGGTTTAAATACTTGTTAATAATAATTTTTGGTGCCGGGCTATCACGAGCCGGCGGTACTAATGTCATTTGTCTCCTAGTAGGTAGTTGGTTCTTAAGTCTTTTACAGGGCAACACGTTACTGCACCAGCCTTGGTAGTTTGGGTCTAAAGCCGGAGTGAATGAGGCATTCAGAAGCCCTAAGCATGGGTGCGAGTAAGTGTCGCGGTTGTAAGACCAAGAAAGCTCCGACGATGGCCTTGTGCGACTAGCTATGGTTCCGAAGGCGGGGCCAAAATAGTGGGCCTTGGAAGCGGTCCTGATGACAAACGGAGGCAATGACGCAAAATCCTCCAACTTGGTCGAGGTATAGGGTGGTTGACATTCCACCCCGTTGGTACATTTTTTGTTCTCTCTCCTTATTTTTTCGTCTTTTTGCATCAAGGGCACTGCTTATTTCAAGTTGGGGGGGGATGGATTATGCTTTTAGTTTACATTTTTGATTTTGCCTACATTTTTTTTGGTGCAATTTTCCCTTGTAATTAGTGAATTCAAGTGCTAGATACTTAGATTATGCTCATTTTTCCCTAATAATAGCAAGAGTCGTGCACCCCGTTGAATTTGATCATGTGTTGAATCCATGTTCCATGCATATACGTGAACTTTGCTAAACAAATTGAGCTCCAAGTTGTGTCGAGTAGTATGCATTGCCTAGAGTTGAAGTTCGTTTTGAAGCATCCCATGCTTGGTTGTATCTTTTTCCGCACTTGCGTAAATAATATCCGTTTGTTCATACTCGAGTAGTTTAGATATCTTTTATGCATCATATTGGAGTTGATATGCGTACGTAGGAAATGATACAAGGCAATTTTTGCATGATAAAACCACAAATGTGTCCCCTCTTCCTTGTTTTGAACTATAGTCTGAGTCTCTTCCATTGTTCAAACTTAGGTAACTGGATGTTTGGAGGATTGTGTGAAGTTGTGTTTCAATGATCTAAGGTGGTTTGGGATGGTGTGAATATAATAGAAGTGGTTGGGATGTGAAAAAGCTAAGAATTGGTACATGATTCCCTATCCCTCCTTTTCCACTACAAAAGCAAAAGTCCCAAATTTTCATCTCCCTCTCCAAAGCTCTTAGAACTAGCCCTTCAATCTCTCTCACTACAAATCTCACCTCAAATGACCCTATTCTTCAAAGAAAAATCAAGGAAATGCTATGAAAGAGCAAAAAATCGAATTTGAAAGAGGGTTGAATACTATGATGAGAGGATTGGTTAGACATCCAAACTTGCATATATTCCGGATGTGAAGGAGTCCGATGAGAAGGGAGAGCTCGAGGCTCAATAATGTGAGGAGCCGGATGAGAATTATGACTAGGTGTGGTGGAGTCGGTGGTAGTAATTCTAGTACGACATAACTAGTAGTTTTTCTTCATTTCATTTTCGTAATCTTGTTTGGAGATTGGCTGATACATGTGGCCGTGGTTGGGTAGTTTAGGGGATGGTAGTGGCCAAAGGTAGTTGAAACCAAGCAGAAATTTTATGGCCGCTACCCTTTTTGTTTCCCTTTTCTTGGCACCAAGGTCATTATAAGCTATTAAAGTCCTTAATTGATCCTAACGTACGCTCGTCTAACTCCTTTTGATGCATCATCAATGTTTAATGCTAACTTAGTATGAAATTTCTGTTAGCTTAGTTTGTTTGTGAATAATTGCTTAGCTCTCTTTGTCGGTGCTCTTTTGATTAGCATGCATAGCTTTTTGTCTCTTGCTATTGCGATTCTTGCTAGCGCTTATCATGAGATGTTCTAATTTATTACATTGTGCAAGTTCATATCAGAGTATGCTCTTTTAAGTCCTGGTATTGAAATTCAAGGTGGATGTGTGTTGCTTGGCCGTTGGCATAAGTTGTTCACCTTAGTTCATTATATGCGTGTGCGTGGGTTGCATATGAGTGAGTTCAAAAGGGTGTTGTTTGTGGACTCTTGCCATGTCTTATGTTGAGCATAGCTTCGTATCTTGTTTTGAGGGAAGATTGCATAGCATTAGTTATATACTTTTTGGTTAAGTTTACTAGGGACTAGCAAAGTCCAAGTTGGGGGATGTGTTAAGCCCTCTATAATGTAAATAATAGGGCTTATCTCTCTCATTTTTGTCACACACAAGGGCATAACTTGCTTGATTTAAACGATATTGCACGAAAGGTGTGTTTTTAGTGTTTTCAGGTGAATCACGTGAATAAGGCGTGTTTTGACGCCATGGATCAACTCTAAGGGGTATCCGTACACCCGAGGCCATGTGGCACTCCATCATCGAATCCCAAGAATGATGAAAAGTAACTTCGAAGGGTGTGCGGGACAACGGAGGCCCAAAGGACGTGGAAAGGCTAAAGAAACAAAGGAGAAAGAAATTTGTCCAGCCGCTATGCGTAGTCCCAAAATGGTACTACCCGTAGCCAGTGATCAGAAGCTGTGTCAAAATTGCAAAACGAGACTACAACCGGTAGCCCAAAAATGGTCCTACCCATAGCACCTGGAAATTTCTGCAGATTTTATGCCCGACTTTTGGACATTTCAGGGATAGTTTAGACTTTTGTATCCCGAATGTTTGGGACTATAAATAGTTTTTAATCTCATTTTGAGAGGATATCTTTTATTTTCAGCCCTAGGAACTTCTCTCTCTACCTCCCTCTCCTCTCAAACTCTTCATCTCTCTTTAAAGGAGATTGAAGAGTTGGGTTTTGAGGTATTTCGTCTTCATTAATGTTGTAGGTATGGTTGAGATCTTTCGTAAGCTTAAGTTTATTTTCGTTTTTATCCATGAATCGTATTTATCTTTTTATGCTTGTTCTTCATTCTTGTTTTATGGTTGAGTAGTGATAAAGGCTTGGTCATGGGGTGATTTCTATCTCGTGACTTGGGTAGTTTAATGGCTTCTTTCATTTCTTATACTTAATGTGGTTTGTGAATGGATTAAGTTCATTTTTACGTAACAAAACCTAGGGTTGTTAACCTCTTTGATTATGTGTAGGCAAGGACTTGATCTCTTGCCACATATAATGCTTGGAGCTATGTCACTCTAAGTGTTTGCCAAAATGTCTCAAAGAACTTGTTGAACTCTAATCGTTGGTCTAAACTTAAGGTTGTTAACTTCTTTGATGCTGTGTCTGTAGAGACCCGGAAAACTTTTTAATTTTTGAAATGTTATAAGTTAATGCGAAATTTATGAAGTTATTTTGGTTTGGGGTTTGATCGATAGAATCGTAATTGGAGGGAATGTTAGTGTGATTTGGTGTGTGTGTGAGTATATATAGAGGGGTGTGTGTGTAGGGGATTAAAAACCCCAAAATATCTCTCTCTCTCTCCTCACGTCTCCCTCTCGACTCTCCCTCTCTCTCTCCTGCTCTCTCACTATCTCTCATCCTATCACCCAAAAACTTCACCAATCACTTGAAACCCATGAAATCTAACCTCCAATCCGTCTCCTACGTGTGATTTGAGCCTTGGAATCGCGTGGGTTTGTGCTAGAACTCGTTCTTGAAAGATTTCGGAGCTTTGGAAGCTAGGGCTCGTTCGTTGATCTCGTGTTTGAAGCTTCTAACCTTGAGGTAGAGATTTCTTACTCATTCTATGTGTTTATGAGTTGATTTCATGCTTTAATTGAGTCTAGATCATCAACCATTGCGTCTTCAAAAAGCTGTCGAAATCTGCAGAAAATCGCCCAAAATCGCCTAGGGATCGATCCCCAAGCATGATGGATCGATCCCTCATTCAAATCTGGAAAAAAATCTGACTTTTGCCCTTGGGGATTGATCCCCAAGAGAGGAGGGAGCGATCCCTCCCTTCTCTGGAATTTCTGCTCGTCTTCTGGGTTTCAGCCCAACTTCAAACGGCCATAACTTTCTTGTCCGATGTTGGATTCGTGCAAACTTTACATCGATTCGAAGGTCTTGAAGTTAGCTTT
Source organism: Rhododendron vialii (assembly GCF_030253575.1). Taxonomy (NCBI): domain Eukaryota; kingdom Viridiplantae; phylum Streptophyta; class Magnoliopsida; order Ericales; family Ericaceae; genus Rhododendron; species Rhododendron vialii. The sequence goes on from NC_080558.1 coordinate 15,006,694, forward strand.
CATTTGCCACTAGAATCACTTTAAGAATCTTAGTACAAAAAAAGTTATGACCATTTGAGTAAAGGTGTGTCAATCTGCCGATGTCCGTGGTTAATCCTAAGGTTGTTCTCGTTCCGTGTTATGATTCCGTTCATAATTAGAACATGTTTAAGTCACTCTTGAGTATGATTGCTTATGTCCCAATAACTCATTGTTCGACCTTGTTTCTTGGCACTTATTAGAGCTAAATATTAACGAAGTTGGTTAGGGATCGTACCATGAGGTTGATAGGAATATTGTGGACCATAAGAGATAACATGGTAAGTGTTCTGGGTAGACATGAGTTTGTCTAGTGATTATATGGGTAGTGTTGTGACTCGTATCCTCATGCTTCGTCCTGTTGAGCTCCCTAGGTTCCTTTGGCACCCGTTTTATAAGATTCTCGTATAGAACCTAGAGGGTGGTTTATCGTAGAGTCGTTATGGGTTCGATACGTGACGTAGAGCATTGTGATAGACTTAGAGTAATAATGTGAACTTAATGTATTTATCAACGTACGATGTGACATGTTTACGAGTTTGCATTGCAAGGTGGATTTGAGAAATGTTGCCTGCTTGTACTTTGAACGATGGTTTGTGTGCGTGTATGCTTGAATTGAGAATTCGAATAAAGGGCCCGCAACGCAAGGTGTGGTAATGCGAGGACTCTAGAGGGCCCACAACGCAAGGTGTGGTAATGCGGAAACCCAGGTGGAGAATTCACTGTGACGCAAGTGGTGGTAACACAGTTGAATGTCTCACATAATGAAGAAAGTTATGATAGAGTATAGAAGTTCATGTTGTTGTTCGGGCTGTTTATTGCTTGAGATTGTACTGTTGAAAGGGGGAATAAACGAATTGAATTTATCAAAGTTTTTAAAAAGGAAGGAACTCGATTTTGGAAAAAGGATTTTTATGAAAATCCTCCGGCTATTCTTGAGCGAATCAACGGTTTCCGGTATTCGTGCGCAGAATCAACGGACTCTGGCTATTCAAACTCGAATCAACGGAGCTTGACCCGTAAAGGTCGAGAGTTTTCTTGAAAGTATTTTTGGCAACCAAAAAGGAACGTTTTTATTAAAAAGGGCTTAATGATGAATGGTAAGAAATGATGAAGCTAGTTGTGGTGTTCGTTGAGAAATCTTAAAACGGTATGAGAAATTGTCGTAGGATATTTGGATGGATGTGTGTGTTGAATGCTACTTCCGACTCGATATATGAATGGTTAGGGATAACTATAAGATGTATAGGATCCCGTAGTCGTAGTCTATCGGTTCATTGTGGTGCTCCTTTATACCTCTTGTTCGTCTCATTGAAATTCATTCACTCTTATTGCATGTTTCATCACATTTACTTATAGCTTGAGTATAGATTTTTCTACTGGGCTAGTGTAGCTCAACCTACCATTTTCAGGTAAAAAAAGCAAGGATCTTGAAGCGGAGCGCATGGTGTGCATGCTTGACTTCACATCTTTTAAAAGCCATCAACGAGGAATGGTTTTATCATCCATTGTTTGATTTCTTGGAAAGGTGTAACTGTAAATCTTTTTTGAACTCATTTAACTCTGGATATTATGTAACCTCAAAATTTATCTTCTTTGACTAATTATGAAATTTGGGCCATAGTGCCAATGTTGTAAAATCTCTAAACTCTGGGACTTGGTTTGTAAATGATCTTTTGGGAAACTATCTTTTGGGTATTACCTATATTATGCGGAGATTGATTATTGAAATGGATTATTATTTATGTTGAAAATCGAGTGCGTGACAGTGTCGACAAGTCTCCTTAGCACACGGCATGCTTGGAACTCTATCACTCTAGGTGTTTGATAAAATGCCTAAATGAGTTCCTTTCCATCTCCAAACCTTGTTGTATGAGTTAAACTTGATTTTCCTGGTTAAATCTTCCGAGTGAGATCAAATGACAATGACTCTCACTTGAGTTATCGAAGAGAAGTATTGAACGACCTAAGTTATGGGTGGAATAAACCCCTAGACCTTGCCGCTTTTAATTTCTAGTCAAACTTCATTTTCAATCAAGTTAGGAGGTAGAGAGAATTTCAATCACTCAAAAGTTGGCTGTCTCAAAGCCGAACCTAAAGGTTGGCGGTCCTAATGCTAAAAACCCTTCGTAAATCAAACCTCTGGCCTAGCTCCATTGGCTCCCTGTGGATTTGACCTCGGACTTCCGAGTTTATTATGCTGCAACCGACCTAGCCCTACGCTTGGGGCGCTCTTTACTTGGACACATTTTGGTCTCGCAAGCACCAAGCAGCATGCCATCCAAGGGAATCGAACCCTGACCTTGACTCTAATACCAATTGTTAGGATCACGCGCTTACCATCTTACCAAAACCTGCAGGTTGTGGTAAATGTGCAACTCTATTTCCTTATACTAAAGCGTAGCAGGCCCCAAGCTCCACGGTTCAACCCGCGTGGGCAGAATTCTAGCCCGCGACCAACAAAGTTTTTACGTTGCAAAACTTTTGGTGCTTATGACTGTGGAACATTGACAACCAACGGCCAAGATACTCGTGCTCCGCACGAGACTTCCACAAAGGCTTGTTTCAATCTCAAACAACGGGCATGGTACTCGTGCTGAGCATAAGGCAACCCACCTAGTCTAACAAAAGAAATGTGCTCTAAGTAATCTCTAGCCTGTGTACAATTACGCGTTATTGCTAGTGAACTGTAGCAATTTTTTAAAATAGAGAAGCTAAAGCGAGGTTGATGGATGCACCTTTTTAAGATTTTGCGCACTACTCTAGCAAAAAAGGGAATCTAAAGACCCTAATGCGAATACTCAGCCCCGTTTAATAACCCGATTAGCAATGTTTATTTGCAAATGGGAGGATGGGACTGAAAAAAATGATTCCCAATTTTGCCCTTGGGTTATTTCCCTAAGGGGTCGTTTGGATGCAGCATTAGGTAGGGGATAAGTTTTTACCCCAGAATAAGACCCTGGGTCCCTCCCTTTACCCTCGTTTGGGAAGGCAAAATTCAGGGGTTTTAGTTTGTCCCGTTTCTTGGCTAAGACCGGAGAAGCGGGGAAACAGGGGTATTATCTTCGGATAAGGTTTGAGGTCCCCATAAGTTATCCCCCCTAATCCCCTTGAAACTTGACGATTCCACCCCTCTTTATCCCCCTTCTCCCACCCCAGCTTCCTGTTTCTGCCGCTACCCTAGTTCTGCTTTTGTTCGAAGGGACGAGAGGGAAAGCTGAGCAAATAAAAATTAAGTGTTCCAAATTTTAATCCGTTTGAACCAGTAGAAAGATTTTAGTTTTCTAATCATTTTATCCCAAATTGTCATAATTAAATTTTGACTCTAGATTTCTCGTTGATTAGCCCTAAGAAAGCATAGAATCAAATATCTCTTAGGACAAACTAACGAGAGCCACAGAGCCAAAAATTAATTATAATCCTTTGGGATAAAATGATCAAAAAAATAGGATCTTCGCACTGATTCAAACGGATTGAAAATTAGAGCACTTAATTTTTCAACCTCATTAGACAGTTTATATATTAAAAAATGTGGTTAAAAAATTAAGCGCTCTAATTTTCAATCCGTTTGAACCGGTACGAAGATCATATTTCTCTAATCATTTTATCCAAAAGGGTCATAATTAATTTTTTATTTTAGAACTCTCGTTAGTTAGCCCTAAGAAATATTTAGTTCTACGAATTTCTTAGGACTAATCAATGCGAGCCTTAGTGTCAAAATTTAATTATGACCATTTAGGATAAAATGATCAGAAAATTAAAATCTTTCCACAAATTCAAACGAATTAAAATTTGGAACACTTAATTTTTTTTTAAAAACCAAATTTTATAAAAAAAAATTGTTTAATAATAATACTAAATTCGTTAATTTGTTAGTAGAAATAAATATTACGGCTTAAATTGTGAAAGAGTAATTAAATTTGCAATTACATATAAAATATAATACATAATTAATTTAGGGATTGCACAAGGGCAAAAGGGTCATTTGATAGCTTTTTATATCATCCACCCTTCTTTATACCCCTTATTAATCCTCCATCCAAATCAAGTATTATTTAATCTCTTTTCTCTAATACCTCATCCAAACAACCTACTATTTAATCCCTGGGAAAATTTCTTTTATATCTCTTCGACTTTGACCAGAAATTCATTTTGATCCTCCACCTTTCAATTTCGGCATAAAAATACTTGGGACATAAAAAAATGGAAAGTCGAAGTATTTTTATGCCGAAATTAAAATGTGATGGACCAAAATGAATTTTTGATCAAAGTCGAAAGGATATAAAAGAAATTTTCTAATACCCCTACATAAACATCACATCAATATGAGTTATCCCTTATTAACTAACTAGCGCATGTCCGTGCCTGAAGGCACGGCTCGAAGAATGAAGCATTATAACTTGCTTGGAGCGTCTTTAGCAAGATGTGGACAATTGCTCATGCTTAAAGACACACGCCCACATAACTTGATCAAAACACAAATCGATTTCTAATTAGTGGGGACCATATTGAGTAATCTAGAACTCAACAACTCTGTCGAGAGTCAGCCACACTTGAAACAAAATAAATTACAAACGTCCAAACATAATGTGATTGCATGTCCAACAAATCAGTAATTACAAAACCAGACTCAATACCAGTGAGCGACCCATCTCTGTGCTCTAATATATAATTAATAAGAAACATCTCTACCTAACTTATCGTAATGTAGTGTAGCCTTCCCTTGTAGTCAAGCGGACTATGGGAAAATCACTAAGAAATTAAACAATTTGAGCCGTTTGAGACCACCACAAAATATTCACAAAAGGGGGCAACAACGTGATCTTAGAAATCTAAAAATGGTTAGAGACATAATCGGAAAGGGTTTTGAAATCATTAGAGATTTCAGTTATGCAATTACATAAAAGACTTCCAGTAGTTTTAAGATTCGAAGACGCATTATTGATGCTTGAATGAAGTCTTCAAATCGAAGCCTTCAATACTTACGTAGACATTACCTTAAAGGAGAATTCCATGACCAGTACCCATAAAATGGCACACCAAAACAGTCCAGCTGCACCCGATTGCACATATATTTAAGGGAAAGAATAAGAGGAAAAACAACAATTAATAAAGCCAATTCCTTATTGTAATCGAACTCGCAAAAGGCGAGTGGACAGGGGAGAACACTTACAAAGACAAAGCCAATTACCTACCGTCTCATGCTTCACCAGGATGCCAAAGCCAATTCCCTATGGCAAACAAACACACAAAAGGCAAGTAGACGGGGCATATCAAGTCATGTGGGTGTGTGTCTTTAGGCACGAGCAGTTGTCCACACACCTTGCTAAAGACACTCAAAGCCAGTTATAATGCCACATTCTTTGAGCCGTGCCTGAAGCTAGTTATCAAATATGTTAAACTTCCTTCACTTGCAATATGCTAACTTGTATATGAGCTATATGGATCCATATAAGAAAATGTAGCTCGGACAACCTGAAAAATAAAACAAATACATAAAAATATATTTGCCAAATATGAAAAGGTTCTTAGAAACTGAAAACACTAACCAATTTCGGATCTTCATCAATGTGAGAGAGCTTGGAAGCGCAAATAAAACAAAAATACGAAAACCATCGAAACATCGAATATCGTATCGCTACAAAATACTAATATAGCTTAAAAAGACCATAAATGACTTAAGGGATACACATAACTGTGGATTCATAGACTTTCAAATGTCTAGGATTTTATTGCCCAAGTAATGTATATGATCAATTTAATGGGCTATTGAATGTGAAGTTTTTGATGTCTTAGGAATGACAATCGGGTCATTGGACTTGTATACTTGTCCCATTCAAATATGATTAACGTAAACTATCCAAGATTGTTAAAAAAAAAAAAAAAAGGTAAAAAGACTCAAAACTATTCTCTCACACTCATTTTTTTTCTCCTAATTTTCGGCAAAAGAACCCAATATGAGTAAATATCATACTCATGGATAAATTTCGAGAGATTTTCATTTCTCTCGATGTTTGAATCAAACACCGTTATATGAACCTCCAAATCATACACCATTGGTACAGTATTGCACTGGAAAAATAAAGAAACAGAGAAGGGAAAAAAACAGAGAGAAGTAATTGACTCGGGAATAGTGTTGGAGTAAAGAACATACCTAATATGAGTAAAGAACATACTCATGGATAAATCTCGTGTTTTTTGAGACTGTTAGAGATAAAGGGTGGGAGGGAGAATTGTCTTTTGGAAACATAAACGATCCAATAAATCAAGGGATTAATTAGTAATAGGATTTTTTTGGGTAAATTAAGTTAGGTATTGGAATTCAAAGTGATATGTACGTATTGATTTTTCGGGTAACTCTAGGTAACTCTATATACGGTTTTGTATATATCCCAAGTGATATGTACATATTCCTTTTAAAAAGGCTAAATCAATTACCTACGGATTCCTTTTCAATTATCTATGGATTACCTATCGATTTAAAATAGACTAAATCAATTCCATATATGTACGTATTCTCCTTTTCAGTTTATAACCGATCCCATAAATCATGGGATTTCAAATGTTTGGAGATACATACGAATTGAAATTTAATTAGAAGGGCCAAATGTTTTCTTTTTAATCGGAAGGAGTATTTTAGGTTTCCTTTCATTAATTCTTTTCAAATATGTCTCTGGCTATACTGCCCGTATATACGGATTCAAAAACTAATTCTGTTTAAATAATATGTACCAATCTAATGGTCCAAAATATACGGATTCAAAAACTTCCCTATCATATTATATAGATATATAGATTCCTCTAATTCCGTTTTGTACCTTGCAGATTTTAAGGGATTTTAAAATCTCTTGTGCAATTTGCATTTCCTTCCATATATAGATTTCTCTAATTCCGTTTTTTACCAACATGGTTTGCACAGGGTAGATGGGTTCAGATTTGCATTCCTTTAATTCCTTTAATAATTCCGTTTTTTACTAATTCCTCTAATTCTATATCAGGGAAACATTTAAGACTAAAAAAGGAATATAGAATGGAGGGCGGAGGGCGGAGATTTATGCAGAATGAGGGGACAAATCTTAAGCGTTGGTTGTCTTTTCGATTCAAACACTTCCCTGTCATATTATATTCTAGTGTATGCCCGTGCCTGAAGGCACGGCTCGAATTTGGTATTCAACAAATTATTTAGTTTTGTCCCTCTAACCTTTTGAAGGCCAAGACCCCATTAGCAAAATTCGAACTACACAACCCGTGCATGCACAAATAAACGCTATCTAAAGCACGACGCCACATCAACACGAATACAAATAGAAGACAAAAAGATCCATGTGGAGATAAAAAATGTATAAATACAAATGTATACCAAAGGTATGTATTTTCATTAACCCAACCATAACATTCAATCAAGGGAGCATGGTACCACCACACTTTTAGCATTCGCCCAACAACTAATGAAACAAAGAGGAGTAATAAGAATAAAACGATCAGACCTACTGGCATATAAAAATCATCTTCATCTTCATTCCCAATGAAAGCTTTCTGGAGGACACCCAGAGCATTTTTTTTATAGCTTCACTTCAACCCCATTCTTTGAAAGCCTTGCAAGCTAGCCTTGTGCATGCATGTACCAAAAAGCAAACGTAAATGTACTAATTCATTTTGGCTAATTAATTGCACGTGCCTTATCAAAATAGGCCGACCTGTTCAATATAGGGGAACCATCTTACGCACTTATCCAATCCAACAAATTCAACCTCATTCCTCCCTAGTCCTCCTTGACAATCAGTTTCATAAAGGTAAAAGAAAACTATTTATACCTGGCAATGACCAAGTAGATCCTTTGGTGCTTTGAGAGGTTCTTGAGCAATTGATAAAAATCTAAAGAAGCTTCATGAGCCGCCATTCAAAACCATAAAACTATGGTAAAACAATTCCGACCAGGCAAAAATTTGTTTAAATATCTATGTAGTTGCCAACTCTTACAGCAATTAATAGTAGATGATAAAAACAAAAAAAAAATTACTACAAACTTTGAGTTAGAACATAGATGGCAATGGCATTAAAACTATGTCGGAAATAAACTCAAACTATCACTCGTCGGTAGTCTCTAATCTGCCGGGTCCAGCAAATTGTACACATCAAACCAAACAAATAGGATTTTTGCTACTAATAAACTCAAGCAAACAAAACTGACACATAGGGCTTTTTGCTTATTACTTTGAATCAAACTCTCTTAGGAATACCCTATCTGTCAAAAAAATGAGAAAAGAGCAATCTTCATCAGCATCAAAAGCATGTACTACAATATATTTGATAACCCAAATAATCAATGAGTACTTTTTAAGTTTTTTCCATGATACAAAGGGTTGCCTACTTCACATATATCCCAAAACTTTTTCCAAAGTAAAAAGGATGTTCTATTATTGAGATAAGATCCTACCAATTATGGGCGAAAAATGCATATCGAACAGAAAATTAAAGCAATTTAGCTACCAAAGCTTACTTTTTTTTCCCTTGGCCCAATGAAACCAGAGCTTGCTTACATTCTCACTTAATGAAACCTCCTCTACAGTAAGGGAAAAAAAAAGTTACAGGAAACATGGAGAAAGGGAAGATGATGATCTTGAAACATGGTAAATCCATAAGTTACATTCTAATGGAATATCCTGTATCATAATTTATCAGTAAACCCATAAGTTAAATGACCTGCATTAAGGAAAAAATAAAATGTTAGGAATTGAAATAATCCATACCCTAAACTTAGTGGACTATAGTTTCAGTTTCTAAGGTTTACCTCTGACCCTTTCACAGCATCAATCTATAGCCACGAACCATTCATTAATTGAAAGGATAGGGAGAAAAGTTTGAAACAAAAGGGATAGGAGGAGGATAAGTAACATGGAGAGGAAGATGTACGTCGATAAAATGGGAAAAAAATTAAAACTTACAAATTAAACTTCAAAAAAGATATAAAAATTGTATAAGAATTGAAATATTGGTAATACTTACAACACCGTCACTCCTACAAATCGGAGCATATGCAGAAAAATTCACTTGAAAATTTCGTGTTACATGCCATCACTCCTATGAATCTTCAAAAAGAAAATAAAAAGAAAATTATTAGTAACTCTATAAACAAAGGAAAAACCATAGAAAGTGTAAACAACTTAATGCATAAAGGAGATCTTTTAATTTTTGGAGATTTGTCAGTAAAGAGTTTTCTTTATAAGCTCTTCCAATTTTTTTTCAAGGTGATAAGGTAATCACGGAAACAAAGGATTCCTTTTCGGTAATAAGGTAATCACAGCAATAAGCTCTTCCTAATTACCAAAAAATCTTTTACCAAAAATCACGGAATCCTAATCACGGAATGCTGAGGGAAATCACCGAATCGTAATCACCAAAAATCACGGAATGCTTTCCTTTTCAGTTTGGAAATCCAGCAAGTCATGGGGATTAAAATGTGGAATGTAAAACCATCATTACCAAAAATTCGTTTATGTAGGAAAAAATTAATGGTTAAGATTTATGGAGTGAATTTATGTGGTTCCGACATGGTCATGAATTGTATTATAGATGATCATATCAAAATTTCCTTATTACGTACTCTTTCTATAATCTAGATGCCCAAATCATGAAATCAATTATGGCATTTCTTTGGTCAATAAAATTTAAATTAAAACTTACTCGTATTTAGGTAGTCATAAAATTTAAAGGGAAATGATTTTGCCACTCTATTTTTTGTTAACGTCACTCCCCTGCAAGTGTATTTTTGCACAATTTTGGTGGAAGACCGCTCTGTTTTATAATATATATTTTTATTTCAAATTTTGGCTGATTATAGCATTAGGATTAGTCACTAATTTCCGGAATATTATTAGTCAATAAAAGAAAGAGTTGAGATTAGGATTAGGATTAATCAATAAAAGAAAGACATGATTGATTTAATTTCCGGAATATAGCATTAGGATTAGGATTATACAATTTTGGCTGATTAAACAATCATGTCTTTCCTGAAAATTGGCTGATTATACAATTAGCATTAGGATTATACAATCATGCCTTTTCGGAATATCATTAGTTATAGATTACCATAATTAGTCACTAATTTTATATTAAAAAATATTCATTCGATCTGACGGCTACAAAGTTAATAGGAAGTATGATCGAACGGTTATAGAGGGTGCTCTGTTTGTATGAATGGACATTTTATATTCATTCGATTCGACGGCTACAAAATTAATAGGAAGTATGATCTGACGGCTGTAAGGGTGCTCATATTTGTATGAGTAGACAAAAGACCGCTCTGTTTTATAATATAGATACTAGTGAATGCCCGTGCCTGAAGACACGACTCGAACAATCAGTACAAACAAATAAATAATGGACTCGCGTGCAATATATGAACCCCTGCCCAACGAAACTAACTATGCAGAAAACAATAATTCAAGCATATTCAATGACTTGTTCAATTTGAAGCAGCAAATAAAGACGGTCATGGATCATGCTAAAGCCAATTCTAAACCTTATCATCTAGCATGGCAATAAAAAGGTAAAAACCATATCCTCAAGCGTGGCAACTCCACAGGCCACTGGAACAACACCCCGTCTTGCTTCCATAGATGCCAGTTGTCCTCATTCTCATTTGCATCCCTAAATAAAATACTGTTCCAAAAAATGATACGAGATGATCCATTTAGTTTATAACCCAACTCAAAAATCCAGCTACGTAAGAATGAAATTCAAAACCAATACAGTAATTCCTCATGAAAATTAAAGATAGCATCCAAAAAAAAAAAAGAATCAGACCTGTCATTCCAGTAACTTGCATATAGAAAATAATAAAAAATATCTTCCAAAGTATGTCCATACAGCATTACACAGAGAAGATAGAAAATACATTAGGCATAGTATATCAACCAAATGACCATAGAGAAATCTATACAAAATATTAAACACAATTAAAACTTGTGGTAATACCCAAACTTGGAAATGCATATTTCCTGATAAATTTGCATTACCAAGTATGTGTGCTATGTGAATGTCCAACGATATATGTTGAACACTAATCTCATACCCCTGAACGGAGTGTCGGACTTTGCATTACCAAGTATGTGTGCTATGTGAATGTCCAACGATATATGTTGAACACTGATCTCATACCCCTAAACGGAGTGTCGAACATAGGTACTTGGATATCATACGGATACATCCAACATTGCAATCAACAAATCAACACTTAACACCAACATCAAATCTAAATGGAAATGTTTGTTAAAACCAACGGCTTGAATACTACTATTCACACTTCAAAAACTATAACATAATTCCCCTATCTAAACAAAAATCAAATATGTAACGTTCATCTAACCATTCTAGACTAACAAAGAAAGTCAAGTTGGAGACATTGAGATGGAGTGACGGACAACACTGTAGCTTTAAAATATTTCCATCGAGTCTCCTATGGACCTTTAAAATATTTCCATTGAGTCTCCTTTGGTCTTCCCAATCAAATGTAATGGGATTGCATGATGTACAAATCATAAGGATGTGATATTATGCAAAATGATCAATTTTTTTTTTTTACTAACCCGTCCCAGTGTTAGTCTCACCTCATCAATCTTGGCCCTAGAACACCTTTTTTCTCTTACTATCCCGTCCTGGTATTAGTCTCGTTCTAATTCCCATTAACCCCGTCCCGGTATTAATCTTGACCCTATAACTTCTCACTGAACTTTTATATATATGTGGTACGAAAATCCCCTTTCAATTTTGCAAGCACCTCTCCCGTCAAATATCTTAACTAATACTCTAGAGCGTTGGTTATCTTTTGGAAGCACTTTTATGTAGGCGTGAGGATAAATCTACAGCGTTGGTTATTTTTTGGATTCAAACACAACTCTGTTTTATTATATAGATAGATAGATACCCCTATTATCTTATCCCCTATTAACTAATACTCCCAATTCATAATGTATACAAACGGGCCATAACGTATATGAAGCTCTTACAAGGCATACATTTTGCCAACCTGTTTTTCAAAATGCAAGAATTCTCACCTCGGATTGACAGAACCCAATATGCATTTTAGAATCCTTTTGTCTGGCCGTAAAAGATTTTATTCAAAACTAACGCAGCCTTAACCCAGAACTCAAAATTTAACAAAACCCAACACAATGACTTTTAAGTTTTAACTCAACATTTGCGTCTCAAAAAGCTATCAATACTTTGCATTTTGTAAACTTTTTATGATTTTTGAAAACTTTGAGTGGTAGAGAATTAATTGAGGTCTATAAAAAAAATTCCATATTGTATATAAAAGTGCTAATAAAAAAATCCATGTTGTGAAATAAAGAAGCTTTTAAAAGCACTTAAATTCAGGGTGGTTTAGGAAGAAAAAGTAAACTTGGCTTCTTCTTTTTTTGTCTCTATTCAAATCATTTTGCATTTGTTAGTTTTAAATCAAACTTTTGTGTATTATTGATTCGTCTCGACGAGAGAAATCAAAAAAGTAAAATATTATGACCGAGACTCATTTTTTAATAAAGACAAAAAAATAAGTCAAAAGACCAAATTTTTAATGTATTTTTGTCTTTATTCGAAAATTATACTCCCTCCGTTCCAATTTGTGTTGTCTAATCTTGGAATTTCAACTTATTAAGAAAACACAATGATTACATTAAAAAATGTTTTGGGTTTTCAAAAATACTCTCACTTTTTGGATATTTAATGAGAGTGCATATTTTTCAATACATGATTTTTAAAAAAGTGAAAGGGCAGTAAGAAAGTTTTTCCTAGTCAACTTCTAGTTGAAGGAACAATTTGGGACAGGTTAAAGTCAAAAGCTAGACAAAAAATCGGGACAGATGGAGTAAGGTTCAGTCATAATTTTTTACTCTTGTCGATTTTTCTTGTTTAGACGAATTAATAATTTATAAAAATTTAACAAATAATTAATAAATGCGAAAAAAATTTAAATGAAGACAAACCAAAAATAAATCAAATTTATTTATTTTTTCCATAACCAACCTTACTTAAGAAATTGAGTGGATATATCTCACGTAGTACCTGTTCATCACATCCGAGCCATAAAAAATGTACGGTTTGAATTGAAATATTCTCTCTCCTCTCACCTCCAACACTTTCTCTCTCATCTTTTTTTTTTCCAAATTCAAATAAAAAATGTACGGTTTGAATTGAAACATTCTCTCTCCTCTCACCTCAACACTTTCTCTCTCTCATCTTTCTTTTTCCAAATTCAAAACGACCAAAAACGTAATAAACAATTCGGATGTGCCGAAAAAAACTACGTGGTACCCTCCCGACTGCAAAAAAATTTCAACAGATGCCTCTCCCAAATTGAAGAGGAAGCGGCGCCCCGAAAGTACAACGTTTACGGAGAATGGAAAATTACCATGCTCCCGGACTACCAAATAGTCACCCCTCTGCAGCTTTGCTTCTCTCTCTCTCTCTCTTCTCAATGGGTTAGGGTTTGCATCTTCTCTCTCTCTCTCTCTCTCTCTCTCTCTCTCAATGGGTTAGGGTATGTATCTTCTTCGCCATTACCACGTATTCCACTGTAAGTCGACGGACTCGAAACCCATTTGCTCTACTCATTTCGTTTCTTGAGCCCCCCTGAATACTCTGATTCTTGTGTTAGAATCGTACCATTTCTCCAAAAATATAGGATACATTTCTTTAATCGTTTTCACCGGGACATGTGTTATTAATGTTAAAATTCCCTTGTCTTTTTCTGCTATACCACACGTTTTCGATGTCTTTAATGTGTTGCATTTGTTTGTTATCTGTTGAAGGGATAGACCATTTGCGTTTTTTAAGGCTACAAAGGGCGGCATGTGCTTCTTTTTTTGTTTTTCGTTGTTTTTCCCTAATACGCCCTGCTTTTGTAGGTCAATTCCTTCATTTCTATTGATTTTTTGTTGTTTTTCTTGCGTATATTTAGTTAATCTAATGAAGGAATACACCTTCAATGCTTCCATAAACCGATTGATTTTCTACAGCCAGACATTATTTTTAAGTCTTGTAAAACATTTCCCATTCGGAATCCCCAACCCATCCTTACTTCGAATCTAAGCTACCTATAGGTGAACTGGGAACAAATTAGCCCCGTTCCACTAAGGGAAATAAGTATTTATTTCTTGAATTAAAAGTGATGTATTGTGAGAGAATGACATGTTTCATAAAATGGTAAATAAGTACTAAAAAAATAAGAATCTTAGCGGAACAAGACTTCTAGTGCAAGTCTTTAGAAAAATGGCTTCAGCACGGAAGCAGTTCTGGAATGTGCACACATGAATATTTTCGTTGATATTTAGTAATAACTCAGCTTTTGTGGTTCATCAAGCATGGGAGAACCCCAAACTAGTCGTAGAGTGATCACATTTAAGTCTTACATTTTGAGTACCATCATATGCGTCCCTAATATTTACATCGGTCCACTTATCAAAGTTCCACCGAAATATGTGGTCTTTAGAATTAGTGTTGGTAATTTCCTTGACAATGGGTTTAATTGGTGTCCTATGAACTTTCTTTGTGATGGTGTGTATCGAACCACATGTTGATGGTGGATGAGTTGTGTCTCCTTTCTGTTGTCGACATGGGTATGCTATTTAGACTTGAGAGGGTGATCTCTTTTTGTTCTTTTTCACTACTGGGGTATTGGAGAATTTGTGAAGCCTGAAATGTAATTTTGTGGAACGGAATCTTAAATTTGTGACTTTCTAGTGAAGTCCTGTAAATCCCCTAATCCACTGTTTGAGAGCTAGTTCAACACCCTTGAGTGGCGGATTAGGTTGCTTAGCTTCTAATTGTACCAATTTTTAAGAAGAATTCATTTAAACTGCAAATCAGACAATGTGAATGACCTGCTTAAATTAGAATTGAATTGAGATCCCTCCAGATTGCTTGTTGTATAAAATTCCTTCAACATGGCGAGTATCTGATGACTGCTAGTAACCTTTGTCTTGCTCTGTCGATTACTTTGGATTCTGATGTCTTGTTTTCTACTTAGTGAACAGAGGCATCAAGTTTGTCGGAAGCTGAAGGTGGCATACGAGCAACTTGACTTTTGTTTACAGGTACACATGCATTGGTAATTTGTCCTCCAAAAAATACCTTATCTGTTGGTTAGGATAACTTGAAATGAATTTTATTTGTAATTCAGACTCTGTCAAACTTCAGTTATTTAGTGATCAAAACAACTATCTGTGAGGTCAAAATTATGCTCGTGTGTCTGCCATGGTGTGCAGATCATATAATTGAGAAGAGGAATTCTGTACCAATTAAAGGGTGTTGAAACTTGAATTTTTACCTATTGGAGTGTGTAGGTTGCAATGGTTTGTAAAGAAAGTGTCCCTGCAATCTCTCCTTAATAGTTGTGTCTATCAACCATTTCCCCTACATCAGATGTTTTCTGCTAAGGAAGAACATGTTTTTTTACCTTTCACTGTTCTGCTGTGACCGGCAAGCCATTTGAAGTCATTGAAAATATGTCTTAAAAATCAGCATGTACTCTAGTGGGGTACTGTACTAGAATCTCAGCCATATTCTGATGTGCATTGGACTGATTACGGTGCACATCGTGAATGATTTGCTCACATAACACCACGATGGCTTCTTGTCCTGAAAATTTGATACTTGAGGATAAGATTGATCTGACGAGATGCTCGTGCACTGATTTTGTTCTTATATTTTTGTATATGTTTCATGTTTAAAGATTCCATATGTAGATATTTAAGCCATATACATAGTTTTGTGTTCATTCCATGCGCTGTAATACTTAAGAAATATGTAACTGCAATGTGGTGTTTGAGTTTTCATTAACTAAGGGAATTTGCTTGGACTACCACTGTGTCTTTTGGTTCCAATTGTTTTCTTAGAGCTGCAGCTTTTCATCGTATTTCTCTTCTGTTGATTTATCCTTTTTATCTGGAGCCGGTTTCAATACCAACCATCTTTATTTGAAACATGTCATTACAATGAATTTGCATGTCATGACCTGATGCTAAATCACTGCCATTGGGGCATGCTTCAGCTTTTGCCAAGCAGCAGCTGAAGTTGGTGCTTCTGTTGTTCACAATTTTGTTGGTTGCATTAAGGTAATGCCCTTCTTTACAGTGTACAGGACAATGTGTGGATAGTATTCACTCTAGTGAGATTGACAGGTTGCGTCAATCTTTTTCAGGGTTGGGCACGAAACCGTTTTGGTGATAGAAGCTGCTCTTACAAAAGGAGAAGATCCTGGTTGTCTTTGGTTAGTTCTACACCTTTCTGCTGTTTTGAATTCATGGCTCCAGTATCATTGGTTAAGGTTATTGCTTGCATGAAGGGTGGCTGTGCATTTACTGCTGCTGTTGTTACATCTTTCACTGGTCCTTCACAATGTAATTTTTCGCACAACGTCATTAAAGTTGCACAATATATAACCTTCTTTCATTTGAGTTTTGTGTGTACGCTTTGCTCGCAAATGTTGGCGATTTATTTGGAGGCTATACTACGGAATTCCCCTATCCCAACCATCCACACACAGAGACAAATGAGGTGAATTATGTTTTATTTCTTCTTGAACAATCCAAACTATTATACCGAGCCGGTTGAAAATGAAACCAAAAGGATGGGTAGTGTCGGTCTGCCCATGTGAAAATGGAAAACTGAAAAGTTCGGTTCCAGTATGTTCCTAAAACCCCCCGACTTAACCTGACTATCATTTCTATCCATACTGTTTGATGATGAGTTCAAAAACCAGTGCTCTATGTAATTTGTCTTTATAGGTTAGTTATGTTTGTCTGTTCTTGGGTATATGGTCTTCGCTCTTAGAAAGAGAAGTTTTAGTTAGTAATCAATTGTGCTTTGAGCAGGTCATGGAAGTTACTTTTGAAGAAGAATTTCCCGACTTTGATGTCCGTCTCTCTCCACAACTTAGGAAACACTTTTACGAGAAATTAAAACATCTGGTGGTTGTTATTGACACAATGCTCGAAGATGGGACAAAAAATGGGATATGGGATGGCAAGTATACCTTAGAAGAAGAGGATGAGGAGAAATTTATACGTGGTGGAGGGGTCATAATGAATAGTAGGGGTTTTATTCTTACGTGTGCTCAGTTGATACCTCCTAATTTCAGCAAGATTCAGTTTCGTCGGGTGAATGATGAGTCGTTTTCAGAATGTGTGTTGGTAGCAAGAAAAGAGGATTTAGATTTGGCAATCGTCAGGCCTGTAAAGGATGAAGGGGCTGTATCTGATTTCGGAAAGTTTGGTTTTCAAGAGTTCATCGACGTAGGGATGGAAGTATTTTCAATAGCTCACCCAGGAGACTTATGTTATTCATTGGTCATTGGACAGGTCGCCTTTCCATGCCTCTATGATGGTACAGCTCCTAGTGACTATCCTCGGGATCAGACTCCTAGTTCGAGGTTAGTTGGATTTGTGGTTGATGACCAACGTGATGATGAACTCAAACACCTTGCCAAGGATTTGCAGCTCATTCAAATCAACAACTTTCATGGTACCCATAACTTGGCGAGAAGGACATCATTTGGTGCACCCGTCTTTGATTCCCGTGGTAGGGTTATAGGACTCAGTACCTTTGTTTTAGAGGAGATGGATTTCGCAATTCATATGTCTGTTCTGGAGAAATTTTGGAAAGAAAATGTTTCAGAGCCTCAAGAAAATGGTTCAGATCCTCAAGAAAGTGTTTCAGAGCATCTTTCAAAGCCTCAGGAAAATGTTTCAGAGCCTCAGCCTCCAAAAAGAAAGAAAAGGAAAAGGAAAAGGAAAAGAAGGAAGGGAGAAAAGCAAAGAGGAAACTTGTAGGTATTATTTCACAGTTAGGTTAGGTACTAGTGATGACAGTTTTTGATACATGCGGTCAGTAATGAGATTGTAATTTCACGCATGCGATCAACCAACTCTAACCTTTCACTTTCGCTTATTTACTCCTAGAACACAAGTTTGCAGTTGTGAAAAAGTGCAAGTTGTAAAAAGACCATGACAAGCATGGATCACTTGTGGCGCCCTATCTGCCATGGCCTCTGGATTGGTGTGGCCACTGGCCATAACCCTTTTTCTTCCCTCACTTAAAGTTCCATTTTTTTTTTTTTGGTTAATTCATGTTTTATGTTGAGATTTGATGACCTAAATGAAATACGTAGGACTGGATTGGTTCAAATTTTTAATGGAAGCGTCCATGTTTGAAATCACATAAACGAAGCAGATGACATTATTATCTAACTCCATATTATTAAATAAATAAATAATGTATTCTTCTGTTCTTATTTACTATTTATTTGTCCCCTTTTGATAGTCATGTCATTTAATTAGGTCAACAATCAATGCATCTTTTCTTTTCTTTTTTGAGAAAATTAATGCATAAAAGTTCTTCATATGTGCTCCTTTGAATCTCTTATAACCCTTCTTTTCTTCTAGTTTTCCAATCAAACTCATGCAAATTTTCCCAATTCAATTTTTAGCTTTGTGTTTTTGCCAGAAATGCCCCCTTTTCTGTTCTCTTTTCTTTCATGGGACTCTCCCGTTTCTCTCTCTTTTTTCTATACTCCATGTTCAGGTCTCATTACCTTGAGAGATGTTTAATAAAGATTTATAAGTGCACAATGACAATATTTTTTAAATTCATAAGTAGTCGATTTAACTCAAACACTAAGACGTATGGTTCAAGTGTATTCCTTTGTTTTACTAACCCTACCTAAAACAAATACGAAAAAATCATTTCAGTTGATTTTTCTTTTTGTTCTCTCTGCTCCCTGTTCCAAATTCAATGTCCAAACATAGCACTTCGTATCATGATAGGTGGGGTGTTTGGAAGCCTACTTTTTAACTTTTTGACTTTTTCATTTTCAATTTTTTGGCTTTTTGGCTTTTTAAATTATGGTCGGAATGTATTTTGAATTTGATAAAGTGTTTGGATGATATGTACAGAATACTTTTTGCAACAGGAATAGTGTTTGGGAGATGTGTGATGAAAATATAGGAGTATTATGAGTTGATTTTTTATTATATTGCCCTATGGACAGAGGGATTATTTTCATTGCATCTTGCTCTCATCCTCCTCTTCTCTCTTCTGCTTTCCTTTTTTCTTCCACCATTTATGTCTCACCTTCACTCACTCTCTCTCTCTCTCTCTCTCTCAACATAAATTTACAGAGAAAAACATTGGATTTCAAACCCTGAAATTAGTGAATACCAGAGCAAAAACACTGAAATTATTGAATACTCACACTGGATTTCAAACTCAATTTTCAATTACTTGCTGCCTAACCAATACACAGTAAATTTTTCCCAGAAAATCGTGAGAGAGAGCACGAAAGGGGTTTTAGTAGGGGTGGCAAACGGGCGGGTTTGGGTCAAATTGGGTAAGTTGTTAGTGGGTTGGGTCTTTAATGGGTCATTGACCCATTTAGACCCATTAACTATGAGTCTAATTACCCATACCCAACCCGACCCATTTATTTTGAAGCAAACCCGACCCGCCCATTAACCCAATTACATATATACTAAAAATTATGATCGAAAAATTAGAAAAGTAAAAAAAAATTATGATCGAAACTCATAAATTTTTTTAAAAAGACGAGAATAAGTAATTTTTTTTGTCTTATTGATTTTTTTTTTTGTCTTTATTCAAAAAATTATAAGTTTCGATCAAATTTTTTTACTTTTTCGATTCCTCTCATCAAAACAAATTAATAAGTCACAAAAATGTGACACAGAACAAAAAAAATGCAAAAAAAATTTGAATAAGAACAAAAAAATAAGTCAATTTTTTAATCCAAACCCTTTGCAGGACTACCATGAGAGAAATTTATTCACGGCGGAGCACAATTTCACGGGTCCATTCGCGCAATTAATGGATGAGATGTGTTTTCAATTTTGACTGGTCAAAATAATTGTTACCGGTCACAATTGATTTTTAATTCGGACCATTTAAAATATTTTTATACGCGTGTGATTTAGCACAAAACAATTAAATAAAAGAGAGAGAGAAAGAGAGAGAGAGAGAGAGAGAGAGAGAGATAGGGGGGGTGGGGAGAGAGAGAGAGAGAGGGGTGGGGGGACAGAGAGAGAGAGAGAGAGAGCGGGGGGAGGACAGAGAGAGAGAGGGGGGTGGAGGGGAAGGGGGCAGGGGAGAGAGAGGGGGGCGTACTCCTCCACTTTTCAATTGCAAAAGAGACCAATTAAGAGATGGAATTTGGTGGGTTACTTTCATTGCCCATTGAGTCATTTAAGTTGACCCAATTAATGCCCAATTATAACCCAACTAATAATGGGTTAGCTGGGTTTGAACCCATTCTTACCCAACTAATAAATGGGTTGGGTTGGGTCTATTTTCTAGTTGATGGGTCTGGATTTGTTAATGGGTCTGGGTTCAATTTGCCACCCCTAGGTTTTAGGAAGCAAAACAACTCATACCCATCCGTCTCTCTCTCTCTCTCTCCATGCGAATACAAGATATTATGGAGATCCAAATGAAGGTTTTGCGGAATTATCTCAAAATTGAGAGGGTAGGGATGTCTTTTGGTATGGATGGAAACCGAAAATGAGAAAACGAGAATGGGAAAAGTTCCTCAGGAGCTCTTTAATTCCTCACTTCCATTCTCCTTTCTTTTAAAATCTGAAAATCCATTCTCGAAAAACTCATTCTCCTGTTCTCAACCAAACAGCCAAAATAAAAAAAAAAGGTGAAACAAAACATGCAAAAATGAAGCTGCCGAACACCCCCATGACGGCCTTTACTACGTTATCTCAAGTCCCTCGAACCAATTCTCGATCTAACATTTACACGGTTATGTTTGGAAAATGGAGCAGCTTCTCTCCGGTCCAAAATTCCAGACTTGGGTCCAAAATTCAAGACTGTAGGTGTTTACACCGTAAAACTACCGTCGAGCAAAACGCAGAACGGAGGACACTTGGCAAATATCTAGTCCGTCGACGGTAATCAACACGGTTAAGGACGCTTGGCAAAGGAACAAGAAGCCCGCACAAGAACAGTTTGGATAAAAATACAAAAGGCAGTTGAATCACAGATGTCGAAGAAGACGACATCTGAATCAAATAACTGCCTATTTCAAACGCAACAATTCAAGACAAGAAACTGCCCAAATTTGAATCAAGGGGGGAAGTTGTCCGAATTTCAATTCACAAGGAAGAGTAGTCATCTCTCCTATAAATACAAGACTCTGAAGTTAGAACAACCCCCGAAGGTTTCTACTTTTATTTTCATTTTCTTGTCTCTTTAAATTTCTGTTCTACGGTAGTCACTATCGACTGTAACCTTTGGTCTTTCAACTGTAATCTTTTGAAGATTAATAAAAGATCTCGTTTGTTATTCTTCTTTCTCTCAAAATTTGCTATCAAAGAAGTCCAGAAAACGGCAAGTAACCAAATTCTACTTTTATACATCCACAGTCCAGCACTCATTCCACAAACTCTGTCAATCTCGACCGAGTAGAATTTTTAGATAAACTACCGAAATTCCTATTGCACACTCATTACGGGTCCCACCTCAATAGCACGAACTGTCCAACTTGTAGATACACCCGAACTGTACATATATTGTGTGGGTTTGCTCTTGCTCTTGGTCATGTACATGTAAATATCTAGTCTGTCGAGCGAAACGCAGAACGGAGGACACTTGGCAAATATCTAGTCTGTCGAGAGTAGTCAACACGGTTAAGGACGAGTGGCAAAGGAACAAGAAGCGCACAGAAGAACAGTTTGGATAAATACAAAGGCAGTTGAATCAAAAATGTCGAAGAAGACAACATCTGAATCAAATAACTACCTATTTCAAACGCAACGATTCAAGACAAGAAACTGCCCAAATTTGAATTAATTAAGGAGGGAAGTTGTCTGAATTTCAATTCAGAAGGAAGAGTAGTCATCTCTCCTATAAATACGAGACTTTGAAGTTAGAACAACCCCCGAAGGTTACTACTTTTATTTTCATTTTCTTGTCTCTTTAAATTTCTGTTCTACTGTAGTCACTATCGACTGAAAGCTTTGGTTACTTTCGACTGTAATCTTTTGAAGATTAATAAAAAATCTCGTTTGTTGTTCTTCTTTCTCTCAAAGTTTGTATTCAAAGAAGCTCTGAAAACGGCAAGGAACCAAATTCTACTTTCATACATCCACAGTCCAGCACTTACTCCACAAACTCTGTCGATCTCAACCGAGTAGAATTTTTAGATAAACTACCGAAATTTCTCAATAACATGAACTGTGCAACTTGTAGATACACCCGAACTGTACATATATTGTGTGGGTTTGCTCTTGCTCTTGGTCATGTACATGTAGATATATTCCTTTGGCCTGATTCATGAGAGAGTAACTCCCATCCAAACATCTTTCACATGTACAACACCTGTTTGAGAAATGACCCTTCTGTATGAGATTTCTGAATCCCTCACTAGTCGAGGTTATACGTAATTCGTGTTGTTTTGTCTCATGGGATGAATTGAGCCATCATTCATATTGTAATTACAACCTTGCCCGATGAATGCATAAGAAGGGTGCAGAGGAGAGAGAAAACAGTTGTTGTATGCCGGGCTAGATTGACACAAATTACATACCCAAGGGTTGTCCCAGTAGTTCAGGCGGATCCAATAATGCACAAGACAACAGGAAAAAAGATTTTCGTTGATATTTTCTTTCCATCTCCATTCATCGAATGGGCAAGAGTCCATAGTTTTAAATTGCGGTATCGGTCGCCGTCGTGGTATCGGTCGCAATATATCGGTATCGGGACATATCGGTGATACGTTGCGGAAATCGGGTGTCGCAGTCGTGAATTTTTAAAAATTATCAGCAACATGTATAAAACTTGAAAAATATACTTTTGCGACTTTTGCCCCCAAAATTGGCTTAAATTATCACATTTTAATTAATTTAAGACATATAATATCCCATTCTCTTCATGTGAAATATCCTATAATTTATCAAACCCGCAAGTCAATAAGATTTTACAAATATGAGAAAAATGCAACACTATGAGTTTCGATATAATTGACATAAACAGCAAAAGTAAGATGAAGACATTAAAATAAACACACCATAGAAGTTTTACATTATATAATCGCTAGCCACAACTAGTTTCTATTGGAACTTTAATGTGTATTTGTAAAACATGGTGTTTTTCTCTAGTCCCACATTGACAAGTTACAAAACTTCTATCTACTTTAAATGAATTTGCACTTTAGTGGGTTTGTGAATGAGGACTCAAGGAGAGGTTTGCGCGCTCAGGAAAATGGGCGGCAATTTGGAAAACTGATTCAGAAACCAATTAATTGGGTGCACGTCACGAGTTATTCGCGTAGGGGGGGTGCAAATTCGGGATTTGAGACATTTTGCTAAAAATCTGAAACATTTTTTTTTCTTTTTTTTTTCTGAAACATTTTTTTCCCAAACCGGCCGAACCGGTCCACAAAAATCCATTACAGACCGATACGTATCGGAAATCGGCCGGTTCACCTGTGATTTCCAGTCTCCCCGTTATACCGGCCTATATCCGAACCGGAACTCTCAAATTCCGGTACGAACCGGCCGATACGGTTCGTACCGGCCGATATTAAAAACTATGGGCAAGATACTAATTATGATTAAGCTGCAGTAATAGCTGGTACTCTTACTGCAAAAAAAAGTTGAAAAATTAGTTTTTATAAACCTTAAAATCTAAAATACTATCCGAAAAGCTCCAAAAGCTACCCAAACTCAACTTGGAGATTCCCAAAATTTCATTCCTTTTTTAGCTTTCCAAAATATGTGGAATCTGAGAAGCTGTTATTTAAAAATTTTTGTGAATACTCCAAACTGATTGTGGAAAGATAGAATCTCAGATCTGCAAAAATAATTTTTCGTAAACACTAGTAGCATATCCAATTTTCGCAACTGGTTGAAAAGTTTTAGCTCAAAAAGTATTGGTTAGAAAATTCACTATTGAGTGGGTGTTCCAGTTTTGTAAAAAAAGAAGTTTTAGAAAAGGAATGTAATTTCAAGCTAAAAAATTATGTGTTTATGCAAATAATTTTTCTAGCAATATTGATCTTGTTTATAAATCTCATTGAGATATTTTAAACAGTACAAAAAAAATTAAAAAAATATTTTTCATTTTTATTATATTTGAGGTTAAAATTACCTTTTTTTTGAAAAAAAAAAAGTTGAATGGCACCTGAGCTGTGATGGCTACTTTGCATGAGAAGTTTTTCAGTGTCGGGGTGGGCACGGGCCACGTGGGTGCCAAGCACAATCTCGGTCATCCAAACGTGTTTTGGATGGGTCAAATCTATTTAGGTAAATTTTCAGTGTGAAATTACCAAAACATCCCCTCAAGCCCAAACATATCTAGGCCATCCAAAACACGTTTGGACAATCGAAATGCGTGTTGGACACCACGTGGCCCGTGCCCAGCCGGCACTGAAAAATTTCTCACTTTGCATAAAGTCCCATGCATGCAAGAAACAAAAAGAAAAAAAAGAGAGCCAAATGTCATGTTAATTAATTCTTGTCCTACCTGTAGGTTTTGGAATGTGTAACTCTCCCAATAGACAATAGAGTGTAAATTCGCATTCCTTTCTATTGCTAATTTTTTGACGGTCAAAAGAGCCAAACAAAATACATAAATGCTCTATTGAAGCTTTATATTTTTGATCGTGGAAGTTTGATATTGAAGCGGCGGCCGGCCACCACCCAAATGGAGAATCTGAAAATTATGATCAAAAAGTGTCTTCTCTAAACTTAGGGATGTTTTTGGTTGTGAAAAATTTGTAGATTTTTATTTGTGGTTGATAAGTTATTAGATGTTTTCGGTAGTGAATAAGTTGTTGAAAAATGTCAAATTGTTTCCGATAGTGAATAAGTTGTTGATGAATTTGTGAGTAGAGTTATTATAGCAAAAAAAAAATTTGTTGACAACTTTTTTGTTAGTGGAAACCGAATGGTAAAATGCTGAAACTTTTTTGTTAGTGAAAACGAGATGAAAAAATGCGTTAGGTTTTTATTATGTTTTTTTGTTAGTAAAAACACCCTTAATTCCCGACTCCACCAATGCTTGCACATGCAATAACGTGTTCTCCGGCCTCTATATTTTTTATGCCAAATGAAGAACAGTTCTTCTCTCGATGGGAAGCTTTTGTTGAGCTAATTTTTTTTTTCAACGAAAGAAGCATACCCATTTATAAAAGTCATACGGCATCTACAGACTATCACCAGGATATAAATCAAGCCATATGGCAGTAACTTCAAATCTGGTTGAGACATAAGTTTCATTTCTTATTATTTAGACTACCTTCTAAAGAGAAAGGATTACTATTATATTCCTCTACCTTCCCTTTCTTTGTCTGCCAAACAGAAAAGGAAATTGCCTGATTTGAGATGTCTAAAAACTCAGTTTTTTTTTTATTTGGAATCCTTTCGATA
Source organism: Rhododendron vialii (assembly GCF_030253575.1). Lineage (NCBI taxonomy): Eukaryota > Viridiplantae > Streptophyta > Magnoliopsida > Ericales > Ericaceae > Rhododendron > Rhododendron vialii. Next base: position 15,032,154 of record NC_080558.1, read on the forward strand.
GATGTGAACGGTTTTTATTTTTTAACGGCCAATATAGGTACTTTTTAGATTCTTTTTGACAAGACAAACCAACAAAATAACACACATCGACCATTTGTGCGCTTCTTTTGAAAGTTGAAAATGCGCCAAAAAAGATGCAAATTTTTGCCATCTTTTTTTTTTCCCCTCAATGATGTTTTTAAATTTATTAATTTTTTACCTTTTCAATTTCGCTTGTCAAAATGGACGGAAAGAGTAGAATTTTTTGACACGGAAAAATTCAAAAGAGACAAAAAAAAATCTAAAAATAGGTAGCTTTTTCTTTAGTGAAACCAAATCAGCCCTGATTATGCTTTCCTTAGAAATTTTACCCTCCTTAATGGCTACAAACGAACCGGGTCGTTTGTAAATTTTTTTGACTCGACATTCATAAAGGTTTGTTTGAGTTCAATTCAAGTCCTTTACGAACCTAAAGGGCCGGTTCCCCTCACACAATAGTTAACACACAAGTGATGTGAGGACCCATTTTGGAGTCACACACAAATAATCGGAGTTATTTAATTTGTTTAAAACGTATTTTGAAGAGTTTCTGTATAAAATCAACCCATTTGGATATGGGTAAGTGTTTGATCGGTTCATTCAATTGACATAATGACAAGTTTTTAATTTGTACATGTATATATATCGCATGTAACCTTTAATATGCATGAATTTTTTGTACATGTACATATATCATAAGAATTTCGCATGTAATATACCTTGAATATATATGAACTTTTACATATCATAAGAATTTTGCATGTAACTTTGAATATGTATGAACTTTTACGTGGACATAATGATGACTTTTTAATTTGTACATGTATAATAAACTTTTAAAAGTACTATAACTTGAAATTTTATTTCATTTTTTATAATTTTAGATATTTATGAGCTTATTTATGCACAAAATGAAAATTTTATTTGCAATTCTAAACCTGTATGAGAGTATAAATATATAATATTTATGACTCATTAAGACTCGTGAATAAGTTCGAATTCGAGTCAAATCTAAGCAAGCTCAGCCCCACAAAATTTCATTAAGCTTCAGCTCGGTTCGAGGTCGTTTAATATCTTAATAAACGCTACTTAATGAACGCTATACAACGTTCTATAAGTCTAAAATTTATTTCGATATATTTTATTTATTATAAATTTTTGTTTAGTTTTTCGTTGTAATTTTTGGGGTTAATCATTCGTCTTGACGAGATGAATCAAAAAAGTATAAAAATATGGACCAATGTTGAAAAAATTCAAATAAAACGAAATTTTAGACAAATAAGACAGTTGTTTGATACTTTTTTCGCCTTTACTAATTTTTTTTTTGTATTTTGTCATAATCTCATATTATTTGAACTCCTCTCGTCAAGACGGATAATTAATTCAAAAAATGTCACTCGAATTTAACAAAAAAAATGACGGAGGAAAAAAATACTACTCTCTCCGTCATTTTTTAAGTATCCTGCTTCGTAACTCCAACTTATTAAAAAGACATATCATTATACCTTTCACATCAATTTTTTTCTCCATTTTCCCTACTTACCATCATCATTACACTTTTACTCACTTACTTTTCAAAATAGAATATACTTTTAGGGATAAAATAAATAATGCACCAACTTTTACCCATCAACTTTATAAAATAGACACTTATTAAAGGACAGCCTAAAATGAAATATTGAACTCTAAATAAGGAATAGAGAGAGTGGTAAACAAAACACAAAAAATAAAGAAAAATAGGTTTACGATAATAGAGCGATTCGGCTTGTTTTCCGTACATACTCTTCCCCTTTCCCTTTCCCTTCCCCTTCCCCTTTCTGATACTTCTAGTCTCCGCCGCTTGCGCGCCGTGTCCCCGCCAATTTGCTCGAGTTCCTTCCTAGGTGTCTCTCTCTCTCTCTCTCTCTCTCTCTCTCTCTCTCTCTCTCTGCAGATATATAATATGTAGTGTCAGCACCATTCCTGCTACTGCTGCTGTCCATGTTTGAAACATTTATGTCATGTGAATACAATGATAGTTCCAACCTTTATTTAGCTGAAATAGGCTCGTTGTTTAAGTTAAATATTACCGTCTTTTATTTGGTCCTAGTATTATGGAGCTTGATTGTCGTGATCCGGATCAAATAATGGCAAGATTGAGTCCATGGAAACGAGGACGCTCTGAATCATGGGGTAACTAAGCAAATTCCTTGCAATTTTTTCCCCCCTTTTACTAATTTCTATTGTTGGTTACATTCGGTGTTCTTAATTATGTTATGAACAGGTCCGTACCGAATTGGTCTTCACTCGTTCGCAGAGAAGTTTGATACTCATACAGAGTCTAACATAGACTTAGATTTGGATATCAAAAAACTTGCTTTGAAAGTGTCTCCGTTCGTTGTCAGCCTTGTATCCCTTACTGGTAAGAATTGTTGGGATTTTAGTACAATTTGTTCAGCAATTATTTTCTTAATTATCTGTTGATTATGACTTGGAGAATGAATATTTTGGTGGCTGGCTGTCATAATTAATGCATATGAAAGCTTATGATGTCAATCATCTGTTGGGCATTTGGGTTTTGTGTATGTATCTTTTTTGTCAATCGTTAGGAGGGGCATAAGGGAAGGGGTGCTGCAATTCTCAGCGATAGCCGATAAGACTCGAACCTAGACATTTTACTTGGTGGGGAGTGTCACAACCAATAGGCCAACCCCATGGTAGATTCTGTTTAAATGGGTCTTCTTGAACTATAAGGTCTGATCTGCTAATATATGGCAATCTGGTGTTAGGTTTTTTTTTCTTGGTTCTGAATTAGTTTTCACGTTTTGAGTCTTCCTTTTTCGAGCAATAGCCATTCTGCTTGTCTATGTGTTTTGCTTGTTTCTTACCCTTTGTAAAGATATGTTTGTTTGTTTTTTTGGTTAAATAAGATTGTGCTTTCCCGGGAAAAAAATTCTGTTTATTTCGTTATCTAGGTGAGAAGCCACTATTTATGGGTTCTGGGACTATCGCCGAGTCTGAAGAGGTTAATGGTACATACTTTGGTACCATCTTAACTTCTGCTAGTCTACTTAGGACTTCTGCTGAATCAGATGCCATACCTGATGATATCAAGGTGGTTATCGTTTCTTTTTCCTTGTTTTTATATTTGACCCTAGTTCAATATTTTTCGATGAACTAAAGTACAAAATGACATTGTTATTGCAGGTTAATGTGCTTCTACGAGATGGTACACTATGTGAGGGCCAAGTGTTGGTGTACGACTGGCATTACAACATTGCTTGGATTAAGATTAAATCTGATGCACCGCTGGCGACCGCTACTCTGAGGCTTCTAGATGATACCATGTGTGTAGATCCAAGTGGAATCCAGGACAAAGAGTTGGGTTCAAACAGTTTTCAGCTTCATCCTCATTCAGATTTCTTCAAGCTTTGTCCTGGAGACATGGTGGTTGCCGTCGGCCGCTACTTTCAGCCTCCCAATGAGATTATGGCTGCTCCTGGTAGATTCAGGTAACACAGAAAAACTACTTTACATGTAGCAATTTTCTTGTTGGAAGAGGGTAATTTATCTTAGTCTATGGACGGTTTTCCAAGATTTAGAGTGTAGAGATGTAGGAACCTCTTTGCATGAGTTGTATTATTGCATCATTTTGTGTTAAACGGAGCACATAAAAGATGCACTAACTTGCTCATTGTATGAGTTGTGTAAGTGACTTGTCGATTACTAACATTTTCTCTTTTTCCTCTGTGTATAGTATTGACTGCTGTGACTTCGACTGTAAAGAGCTTTTCCGTGGAAACTGCAAAATTTCAAAAGTAGTCACCTCTCTCTCTCTCTCTCTCTCTCTCTCTCTCTCTCTCTCTCTCTCTCTCTCTCTCTACATTGGTTCTTGGTTTTAGATCATTGCTGAATTAAATTACCTTTTTTGGTTTCAAAAGTAATTGCAAAACCTTAAGAAAATCCTACTATTCTTGCAGAATATAGGACGAGTAAAAAATATGCCAATGGGGCTCAAAAAGTAAGAAACCTGCCCCACCCATCTAGAACATGATTTGGGGCTAGTCAGGTCGGGGGCGGAATTGCTATTTCATGGAAAACTCCATCAGGATTATAGGAAAGATGTGACATTTTTTCTTGCAAAACCCACCCGATTGGTCTATATTTACATTATTGTGATGAATATGGGCGAACATTTCTGAAATATTCTAGTGTAGTTGTTAATGCATCTTTATCTTGATATGTATGTTTGATGTAGTCTACAGTTACCAAGACTTGTGTGGTAGAATGTAGATAAATGGTGGAATGAGTTCTGGCCTTGTACGTTTCAGAAACAATTGACGTATGTCTGTGTATTTCCGTTAGTTAAGGCGATGTGCTTTCAGTATTATTAGAGAAAGTTAACTGAAATGTATATTGCAAGCGCTGATAGATTATTCTTTTGCTAGTGCGGTATTGGGGGACCCCTTATAAATCGTCATGGAGAAGTCATTGGAGTCAATTTCTATGACAAGCTATGTACTCCTTTTCTTCCTATCAACATAGCTTCCAAATGCTTGGAGCACTTCAAGAAATACGGGTATGTTCCAGATCTTTGTATATCATTTCAATTAGTGTTTTTCTTAGGATTGGGGGAAAGAGGGAGGAATGCATCATTCCTCTTGTTTGGTTAGGCAAAGGAAATGGAATGGTTACCTTTCCTTCGTCGTGTTTAGTTAGACAATAAGCATAAAGGGGAAGGCGGTTCTATGTGACAAACACTTCGCCTTTCCTTTGTTTCCTCCCTGTGGACAGTGGATAGTAATACTCGCTTTATTTAACTCTTTGCGTCCCTATCACATTCTATCTCAGTGGAGGTGAACTAGGCTATCATTGTCTTTTGAGGCAGTGTGTTGTTTTCCACACCGTACTTGCATTATACTTGTTGCTAGACATTCTCCATTATCTGCAACCCCCACGTGCCTCTTGGTGCTCGTCACTCGAGTGACTTTTTTTGTCATGCTCCCGCTCCTTTTAATCTTTGTATCCATTACATTTGATTAATAAATTTCAGTTTTTAGCCGTTTGAAAAAAAAAATTCTGCAACCCCCACATGGAAGGTTGCTTGATCTTCTGTGAATTGCCTGAAAAAGGTTTTAACCAAAAGAATGTTTAAGCTGTCTTTGTCACTTGGGTAGTCTAATGGGTTTTGTCATTGCAAAAGGAGATTCTCTCGACCTCTGCTTGGAATGGAAATGACTAATCTTTATGCCGCAAGTTTACGCAACTTGGATAGAATTAACTTGAAGTTTCCGAATGACTCCAACGGTGTCTTTGTTGAAAAGGTATGTTATCTGCTATGCATGATTTTAGATGGATCGTGAGTTGTTGTAACAATATCTTCTGTTTGGATGTTCGAATATGACTAAAAAAACTTTGAGATTTGACTGCATAAGTAGAATATTGAGGTTGGTGGTGTCAGGATGACTGCAAAATCTATTACTGCTAGCCATGAACAATTTTTTTGTCAATCACTAGATATTATTGCATTACTAATTCGATGAAAGGTTCCGAGACGCAATCCGTTGAACCCAGCTAGGAAAATCTCCCTGTTGGATGCTCAATAGAAAGGTCGTATCTGGCTATTTCATGAGCCGCCCCATTACAACTACGAGGAATAAAACAAAAAGAAATAGCATGTAAACAACTAACTAAATTTAGAGAGTCTTTGCTGCTCAAAAAAATCGGTGAACCGTGGAACCGGACCGATCTGAACTGATCTGTCCGTTTGGATTGCAACTGTGGATTAATGTAATGGTCCGGACATGGATTCAAGAATTAGAAAACCGTGACTCGCAGTTCAGTCCACGGATTTTCATTATGACACCGTGGATTAACAGAACCGGACTGTTGGATATTTATTAGGTACAATTAAATAATTTTATATTTTTTACCTACTACTATAGCTATTTTTACCTAGAAAGTAGAAACCAGCTTCTCCTACTTTCGTGTTTAATGTACTGACCTTGAATCTTGAAACTTGACCAGTTGAATCTCTAAACTGGTGTTTCATGTAATGCATGCTTTAAGTTTAAGTATTTGGAAGCTGTCAAACTGGTATTTGGAAACTGGACCTTCATTCATGTATTTATTTTTTTCCTTGCTAGTTGCTTCTTCTTCTTTTTTATGTAATGTAATCGGTGGATAAAATTGCAACCGATCGCGACTCACGGATTGGATTGGAACTGGACCGTAGGACTTTTGGTGTCTTTTGGTCTGGACACGGATTGCATTTTCTAAAAGCCAGTTCGGTCCTCGGATTCCTAGGAATCCGATCTGGTCTGGACCACGAGCAGCCTATTACCATGACCTCTATATCCTTCCTCAGAACTTTGATGGTTCGTTTCAGCTCTATTTTTGTTCTAGTATGCTCAATTAAGTGATAGAAAGTACCATGCTAATATGAGCAGATTAGTAGAAACTAAAACATGCGAATGACATCTAGTAGAAATTGGTTTGAAGATGATAGAGTATAAACCAAGACATAAAATCTTGATCTTGCTCATCTAAACTTCTCATGATATTATGAGTACATGCTTGCTTAGTAAAATATAAGCTCTTGGTGATTCAAAAAGGTTGCCCAAGGTCTTTAAAGTTCTAACTTGTAATGTTCCAGATCAGGAATCGGAAGTAGCTGTGTAAAATTTCCAGTTTTTATTTTGTCCCCTTATCAAATGTCTAAATAAGAGAATTACTTAAGTTTCTTTAGAATTACTTGTAAAGGATGGACCATTTATGGATAAACCCTAACTTATGTGTTTGGTATTGCTGACTCATCTTTAAAGGGATTTCTGACACTAAGTTGCTTGATCTTCCTTTCTTTCGTAATACTTAATTTGTGGGTAGTTTGTTATCTATTTTTATGTTGTTTCTTTTCTACTCTGATATTCTGTTGCGATTTCTTTGGTTGGATAGCTCACCAACTTTCCTGGACATTGGCATTTCTTCATAAATTATTCTTTCTTATAAATGATTCTTCAGTGTATTGAAATTTAGACCTTTAGATCTTGCGTTAAAGGTGTCATTCTTGGTTTTTGAGCGGTTGATTGTTGGATAAAACAAATATCTTGAATAAATTTGTGAAGATGAGTATGATTGCCATGTGTGTGTGGATTTGATGTAATAATGTAATACATCAGTGTAACTGAGATATTCTTAGAATCGCATACTTCACTGCATAATCTTCCCAACATCAAACAGGTTATAAAAGGGTCCCTTGCTGAATGTGCTGGAATACTGAGTGGTGATGTTATTGTTCAATGTGCTGGCAACTTTGTCCGGAGTGTATTGGAGGTATATCACTTTTGTCATCTTGTTAACTGGAAGTCGGTGTGTGCTTCCTTAGCATGATCGTTTGTAATAGTTGAATTTATCGAAATGTAGTGTTACTTAATACTTACAAACTCTTTTTGAGACGTCTCCCAACTCCGAAGTAAGTTTATACGGAATCTTCCTAAACAATTGTCACGTTAACTAAGTTTGTGCCTGGTTTCCATTACTGTCATGCAGTCTCCCAAGCGAGTTGTATTATATTCAAGCTCAGCTCGGCAATTCTTAACAGTGTTCGAGCTTGGCTCTGGAAATTTTGAGAGCCCCTTGAGCTCAGCTTGAAAAGTGTAAACTGATTTTTTTGGGGACAGATCAATCCCATGAATAGAGCGAGAATGAATTCAGACATCTCTTATCTAGCCTAAAACTGCTTGAGTTTGAGTTTGGATTTTGGACTCCGTATTGGGTGCTTGCCTGTGAATAGTTGCACAGTAGAAGCTATCTATATGGGTACCTGGCCTGACGATTTTGAGGTCCTGGTCCAAGCCGTTAATTTGGGGGCCGTTACGAGACTGTATTTCTTTCGGCCAATAGACCGTTTTATATTCCCGTTACAGTTTATCATTTTCGACTTTCGCTACGTTTTATTTTTGTTCAATCCATTTCCTGTTGTTTCAGTTCTATGGAATTTCCTTGGGCAAGTGTGGGGAATCTGTGGAGGTGGTGGTGTTAAGATCTAGAACCGGCGATCGTTTGAATCTGACTCTGAAGCTTGGCGAGACTAGCTCGAATAAAATTAATAGGTAAATGTCTTGAAAGTATCTTGGTTAATTTCTGCATGTACGCGTATATCATCTTCAAAATGGATGTAAATTCATGGGATCTTTACTACTGTCAACTTTTGAACGATGTTCTTTTGATTTCCGACCTCTCTATTTCTGGGATGAATTCCACCAATTCATTAACTGAGATTTCCTTTCTATTTAGTTTTTTGGAAATATCTTCCCTGAGGTGGTTAAATAATATGCTTCAGTCTGATTTTTATTTTTAATTTTTTTTTTGTATTTGTGTTGCCTTCTCAGATGGCCCCTCCCCACAATGTGCAAGGTACACGTTAAAAGAGTTAGGTAATACAGTTGCTTTTGTGGAGCGGTGTTTTGTTAGACTGGAAATTACAGGACATAAATCCTTCGAACTGTTGGAAGTGGGCATCAACTATGGGCAGTATTTATTGCTACCATCTTATGTAATTTCCTGGTTTATTGCTACAATCCCATGTAATTTACTTATTTATTTCCCCCTTGCTATGTATGTACAGGAATGCTTTTTCAATTGGAGTAATTGAGTAACTAGTTTCTGAAAATTTGGTTTACTTAAAACTCTTGTCCAAAGCGGAAAGGTGGTTTCTTTCATACCCATTTTCAAAGGAGAAATCTATCTTGTTCCCCTGGAAAATCATTATAAAGGTTGCACCTTTTTATGGGAGAATATTACGATCACTGGTGTCGATGTCATTATGTGGTGTAGTTTTTGTAATTTGATTACAGTAAAAAAAAAAAAAATAGCAAGCTGGAAGCTAAAGAGCGTTTACGACTCAGGAACACCAGGTCGTGGCGCCCTTGGGTGTTGGTGTTGGGTTTGGTGTGTTTTCTTCCATCCCTCCTTGTCATCTTTACTGTTCCTGGGGCGAGCTCGGGCTTCAATCAGTAAGTTCAGTTTCTTTGACAACAGAGAAATGCAGAAATGAGAAACAACCATATGCCCCTATTTTCACTGTTGTTGGATAATGAAATCTTGTTTACAGGGAGCATGAGATTTCACTCTATCTAAGGATACAAAGTGTCAGACCGCTTTTCTACCATCTTTCCTAAAATCAATTGGTGTTAGGAGGAGGGCTTCAATTAAGTCTTTTATGGCATTCAACAACGCAACGCAAGTCTGTTTTTAGAACGGTTGCAGGGAGTGGCATTATAAAAACAAATCCATGCGGGCACTCCGGACCCAACAGTAAGGATAATAGTAATGCAATCCGTGGGATTGTGAGGCCATTCCCACCTTGTGCCCTCAGCTAGTTGGCAAGTGTTGAAGCTCGAGTTCCACTCGGCAAAGCTTGAGGATGTACTTCGGCCTTTCTAAGTATGAAGGAGTACTGGTGTGGAGGGAGTCGGGAGGACCAAAGAGAGGGTTCTTGGGAGAATTTTTGTGTCTATGTGAAGGAGAGAGCCTCCCCTATTTTATAGGAGAGGTGGAGCGTGGCTAAAAGGGGCAACCACGCCCCTGGTAATCAATTAGGATCAAACTACTTGTGGGTTATAAGAGTTCGATAGGGGGGTGGGGGTGTTTACAAGATTGTGTGATAGCTTGTGGTAAGAGGTGATTTCTATGCAAAAAAGGTACTTTACAAAAGCAAGCCAAATACTGTGTTTGATAATTGGAGGGCGTTTGGGAGGTTTATTATTGAATTTTGGATTATGTATTTATCAATTTTGAGTGTTTGGGATCATAACTTTGTTGGTATAGTTACCATTTCATGGGGAGTGTTCTATTCAAATAGAATTAGATAGGAGATCCATTCTTGTATACCGTTTTCTTTGTTTTGTTTTTATGTTTTTGTAGTGCGGGATCATTGATTATTCTTCTTTGTTTTTTATGGAGAAGGATGTTTTAGTCACAGTCCAGAAACAATGTTCACTTCGCAGGTAACGTCGATGGTATGCCAGCTGATGCCTTGTTGTCGAGGAGTTTTGATTCTGGAACTTGCTTTCCAATTATGGTGGGATGCCAAGGGATTTTTGCTTAATGCCCGATATAGGAACCCAAAGCGTAGGGCTAATACGTCGATAAAAGTATAATAATTCAGAAGTCTGGGTATCATACCTAAGGGAATAGCCAAATAGATTGTGTGGATTTGTATAGGACGTGGCTAAAATGGAAGGATATACAGGATTTTGAGGGCACGCACCAATCACACGGCCGTGGAAACCAAGAGACGACCAGGTGTTTTATAACACGTCTGTGGTATTGTAATTGGCTTGCAATTTTTATGATACGGCCGAGCCGTACGTGGGAAAAGAAAAAGACGGTTGTTTCGCATGTGTTCAAATGATAGAACCGTCGTTTAATGATTGAGTGGCTGTAGACACCCCACTTGGAACCCCCCAGGTTAATCCCAAGGATGCTACCCCCAATGACAAAAATAAGAGCAATTGAATCGATTGTGAACCCCTTTGGAACTCGACGGAAACGAATGCACAGTGTCTTAGTGTTTGAGTTCAGTCTTGGCCAGAAACCAGGATACTCCCCAAAAGTCGATGTATGCCAAATGGTTGTCACGCGTGCCACAAATGGATGAGGCGCGCGCTAGTCTAGAAATTTTGAGAAAAGTACGTCTCAAATGACAAGGCATGTCTTGTCGTGGACAATCACACACAACACGATGACGATTTTGATGATTGGTGTGCGCCACTATGGAATGGTGCACGCCATTTTTTAGCTACAGTGATGAAGCCCATTTTCCTATAAAAGGAGAGCTTCGTCCACTGTTACAGGGGTTGGCAGGTTCGGCAGATTAGTTGGTCAGTCCAGAAAGACCAGAGGTTAGTCCTCTGCAAAACAGAGTCTGGGAGTGAGAGAGAGAACACCCCTTCCACCTTGTCGTCTTCTACTTCTTTCTCTTCGGAAGAGAGAGAGTAGTTAGGGTCTTGAGAGAGCACCCATGCACACACGCGCACACTAGTACACTTGAATCGTTCGAGTTTCGAACGGACAGCAAGAGATCCGAGAGCTTGAGAGAGGGAGCCAATACCTCACGATCACGATTTAACCTCCGAGGGCGGAAGTCATGCCAGCACAGTAGCCATTACTGTTCCCTGAACCCGGATCTGTGAAGGAAGCAACTAGCGTACATCACTTTGTTTGGCGCACACCACAACCAACTAGGCGCACGCCACTTCCAAATGCACAGTTTTAAGTATTTCTCTGTATTTTCTGTTCACGGTAGGCATGTTGCCATGCCCCATTTAGTATTCTGACTGTCTCCTAGAAGTTGGAGCCATATGACACAACGGACTTGCCATGCGCCGTTTTTGCAGTCGTACGCCACTCTGTTGTGTCACACACTACTTCTGTCTGAGGAGGTAAAATGCAAACGGAAGGCCCTGAGCGACGCCTGGCCGTTTTTACATGTTTACTGTTTAACAGTTTAATCCCAATTAACTGTTCCCCTCCTACTCAGTTACTCCAATTGAAAAGGCATTCCTGTACATACATAGCAAGGGGGAAATAAATAAGTAAATTACATGAGATTGTAGCAATAAACCAGGAAATTACATAGGATGATAGCAATAAATATTGCCCATAGTTAGTAGCTGCCTCTTTCAACAGTTCGAAGGATTTGTGTCCTGTAAGGCAACTGTATTACCGAACTCTTTTAACGTCAACTCTGCACCTTTCGGGGAGGGGCCATCTGAGAAGGCAACACAAATACAAAAAAAAATCAGAATGAATACATATTTTTTGTAAGATTATATGCTCATGACAAGGAAGAAATTCCAAAAACTATATAGAAAGGAGATCTCACTTAATGAGTCGATGGAATTCATCCCTGAAATAGAGAGGTCGGAAATCAAAAGAAACATCGTACAAGTTGACAGTAGTAAAGATCCCATGAATTAACATCCATTTTGTAGATTGATATACGCGTACACGTAGAAATTAACCAAGATACTTTCAAGATATTTACCTATTAATTTTATCCGAGCTAGTCTCGCCAACCTTCAGAGTCATATTCAAACGATCGCCGGTTCTCGATCTTAACACCACCACCTCCACAGATTCCCCACACTTGTCCCAGATAATTCCATAGAACTGAAACAACAAGAAATGGATTGAACAAAAATAAATCGTAGCGAAAGTCGAAATGATAAAACAGTCTATTGGCCGAAAGAAATACAATCTCGTAACGGCCCCCAAATTAACGGCTTGGACCAGGACCTCAAAGTCATCAGGCCATGAACCCATATAGATAGCTTTTACCGTGCAACTATTCACGGGCAAGCACCCAATACAGAGTCCAAAATCCAAACTCAAACTCAAGCAGTTTAAGCTAGATAAGAGATGTCTGAATTCATTCTCGCTCTATTCATGGGATTGATCTGTCACCAAGAAAATCAGTTTACACTTTTCAAGCTGAGCTCACGGGCTCTCAAAATTTCCAAAGCCGAGCTCGAACACTCTTACGAGTTGCCGAGCTGAACTCGAACAGAATACAACTAGGCTTGGTAGACTGCATGACAGTAATGGAAACCAGGTAAAAACTTAGTTAACGTGACAATTGTTTTGGAAGATTCTGTATAAACTTACTTGGGAGCTGGGAGACGTATCAAAAAGAGTTTGTAAGTATTAACACAAGATTTTGATAAATTCAACTATTACAAATGATCATTTTGATAAATTCAACTATTACAAACAATCATGCTAAGGAAGCACACACCGACTTTCAGTTAACAAGATGACAAAAGTGATATACCTCCAAAACACCCTGGACAAAGCTGCCAGCACATGGAACAATAACATCACCACTCAGTATTCCAGCACATTCAGCAGGGGACCCTCCTATAACCTGGTTGATGTTGGGAAGATTTTGCAGTGAAGTATGGGATTCCAAGAATATCTCATTTACACTAATGTATTACATTATTACATCAATACATGCATCCACAAACACATGGCAATCATACTCATCTTCACAAATCTTTTAAAAGATTTTTATTTTATCCAACAATCAACTGCTCAAATACCAAGAATGACACCAGAAGTTTTATTTAACACAAGATCAAAGGTCTGAATTTTAATACACTGAAGAATCATTTATAAGAAAGAATAATTTATGAAAAAATGCCGATGTATAGAAAAGTTGGTGAGCTATCCATTCCAACCAAAGAAATCGCAAAAGAATATCAAAATATAAAAGAACCAAGATACAAAAAAATAAAAATAAAAACTACCCACCAATCAATAAATATAAATGTGTTTGAGCCCCAAAAGACTTCTCCAATCCTTAATTCCTAGATTTTTCCCTTCTTCAAACAATAAAGAAAACCCGTCACACCCACCTTGTCTCAACCAAAGGCAAAAGAAAAAGAAAAGAAAAAGAAAACAAAACAAAACACAAGAACCCACGTTCAAAACTGACCCACTACAAGAACTAACCTTGAACCAACCTTTGTTCGGCTCCCACGTTTCTCCCACAAATGTTGGAAAACAATTACCTAAGTTCGCCGACTAACACTTATATTCCCACCTCCCAACTGAAATTTCACATTCCACATCCTCTGAGATTATCACATGATCAATTCTAATTCTTCCTCCACTCAGCAATTCTAACACTTTTCCCCACTGATGGCTTGCCACGAGAATTCACACACTTCCCCCCACTGATGGTTTGCCATGACAATTCATCCTCCGGAATTTTAAGTAGCAAGTACGGCTCTATTTGTTAAGAGAATTTGTTCATGGATTTATAAGTACCAGGGACGGCTACAATTGTTACGAGAATTTGTACCCGAAGCACATACCAATTGCTCAAAGGTTGGTTTCCATCTCCAAACTACCTACGCATTTACGAGGAATTGATTATGTTTTTCAGGCTTAGGTTCTCAAAATAATTTTGTTCATAACATTTTCATTTCCCACTGGCCACTAATGTTCACATCCACGTGTTTTGCTTCAAGCAAGGTGCAGCGTTCAAGAAAGGGCATTTTTCATTTAGATATATTATGCGTGTAAAATTATAGTCCACATGCTACCTATTATATTTATTTTTTATAAGTAAATAATTATTTTATATTAATAAGAAGGCATTAAGGGGATGTAGCTCATATACAAAAAAGGCCATATACTAATAGGCCTTATACACCACTATGTGAGATAAACAATTCAAACCAATGTAGAACTTGATCAAGGGAAGAATTACAATCTCCCTCGTCCCAAGACTCCCAACTATACAAACTACTAATCACAAAACTTTTGATTTTAAATAAAGGCTTTTCTACATTATCAAAGTATCTCGCATTCCTCCACATCAAACAAAGCGGAATCATGGCCCAAACATGCGTCCTTCTTTTTCCCACTCTAGCACCCCTCCAACCGATTAAGAGTTCCATAACGCTCCTTGACATCGCCCATCGTAAACCGAACCAGCAGAACACCACAGACCAAAACTCCCAAGCAAAAGGACAATGGATTAAAAGCTGATCGGTCTATTATGTCATGTACTTATATTGGACGTGCATGTTAATCTCGCCCGCACATAAAACGGGTAGAACGCTAATTGAGTATTATACGAAAGAAAGGAAGATCAAGCAACTTAGTGTCAGCAAGCCCACAGAAATACCAAACACATAAGTTAGGGTTTTATCGATAAATAGCCCATCCTCTACAAGTAATTATAAAGAAACTTTAAGAATTTCCCTTATTTAGACATTTGATAAGAAAACAAAATAAAAACTGGAAATTTTACACATAGCTACTTTCGATATATTCCTGATCTGGAATATTAGAAGTTTTTGTGCAACCTTTTCATATCTCAAGGAGCTTTTTTTTTAAGTAAACACATACTCATTATATCATGAGAAGTTTAGCGCTTTGTTCGGTTCACTTTTTGGGAAAAAAATTCCAACTCAAAAAACACTCATTACCCCTACTTCCAATCATTACTCTCATTTCTCTCTTCACTCATTACCTCTCTCTCCAATCATCATTCTCATTTCTCTCTCCACTCATTATCCCAAAAATCAAACTCAAAAATTCTCAAAAACCCATCCAAACACAGCATAGATGAGCAGGATCAAGATTTTATGTCTAGGTTTATACAATTAAACTAGATCATCTTCAAACCAATTTCTACTAGATCACGTTCGGATGTTTTAGTTTCTACTAATCCACAAATATTAGCATGGAAAGCCAGGGAACTTTTTATCACTTAATTTAGAATACTAGAACACAACTAAAGCTGAAACAAGAGATCTCAATTGTTCATGGCCCGGAGTAATAGATTTTGCAGTCAACCTGACACCACCAACCTCAATATTCTACTTATGCAGTCAAATCTCAAAGTTTTCTTAGTCATATTCGAACATCCAGCAAGAAGAGACTGTTCAACAGTCTCACGATCCATCTAAAATCATGTGTAGCAGATAACGTACATTTTCAACAAATACACCGTTGGATTCATTGGGAAACTTTAGGTTAATTCTATCCAACTTGCCTAAACTTGCCGCATAAGATTGGTTATTTCCATTCCAAGCAGAGGTCAACAGAATCTCCTATGCAATGACAAAAACCCATTAGTCTATCAAAGACAGCAAACTTCACAAAAGATCTAGCAACCTTATACTTGGGAGTTGAAAATATTTTAGAACATCTAGCAACACATAATTCAAGTACCGTGTGGAAAACAACACACTGCCTCAAAGACAATGATAGCCTAGTTCACCTCCACCCACATAGAATGTGACAGGAACACAAAGAGTTAAATAAAGCGAGTCTAACTATCCACTGCCCACAGGGAGGAAACAAAGCAAAGGCGAAATGCTTGTCACATAAACACATTATATCCAGTCATGCACCGCCTTTCCCTTTATTCTTATCATCTAACTAAACACGATGAAGGAAAGGTAACCTTTCCTTTTTTCCTTCCCCCAAACCCAAGAAAAGCACCAATCGAAAAGACATACAAAGATCTGGAACATACCCGTATTTCTTGAAGTGCTCCAAGCATTTGGAAGCTATGCTGATAGGAAGAAAAGGAGTACATAGCCTGTCATAGAAATTGACTCCAATGACTTCTCCATGACGATTGATAAGGGGTCCCCCAATACCGCACTAGCAAAAGAATAATCAATCAGCACTTGCAATATACATTTCAGTTAACTTTCTCTGATAATACCGATAGCACATCGCATTAACTAATGGAACTTATTCCACCATTTATCTGCATTCTACCGCACAAGTCTTACATAACTGTAGACTACATCAACCATACATATTAACATTTAACACAAAGATGCATGAACAACTACACTAGAATATTTCAGAAATATTCACCCATATTCATCACAATAATGTAAATATAGACCAATCGGGTAGGTTTTGCAAGAAAAAATGCCACATCTTTCCTATAATCGTGAAGGAGTTTTCCATGAAATAACAAATACGCCCCCCACCCGAGTAGCCCCAAATTATGTCCTACCAATTTGGAGGGAGGGGCAGGTTTCTTATCTTTTCAAGCCCCATTAGCATATTTTCACTCGCCCATATTCTTCAAGACTATTTGGATATCTGTAAGGTTTTGCAATTATTCCTAAAACCAAGCACCAATGTAAAGATGAGAGAGAGAGGGGTCACGACTTCTGAAATTTTGCAGTTACCCCAGAGAAGCTCTTTACAGTCGAAGTCACAGCAGTCAAGACTATACGCAGATAAAAGAGCAAATGTTAGTAATCCTCAAGTCACTTACACAACTCAGACAATAAGCAAGTTAGTGCATCTTTTATGTGCTCCGATTAACACAAAACGATGCAATAATACAACTCATGCAAAGAAGTTCCCACATCTCTATAATTTAAATCCTGGAAAATCGGCCATAGACTAAGAAAATTACCATCTTCCAATAAGGAAATGGCTATATGTAAAGTAGTTTTTGTGTGTTCACCTGAATCTACCAGGAGCAGCCATAATCTCATCGGGTGGCTGAAAGTAGCGGCAGACAGCAACTACCATGTCTCCAGGACAAAGCTTGAAGAAATCTGAATGAGGATGAAGCTGAAAACAGTCTGAACCCAACTCTTTGTCCTGGATTCCACTTGGAACTACACTCATGGAATCATCTAGAAGCCTAAGACTAGCAGTCGCCAGTGGTGCATCAGATTTAATCTTAATCCAAGCAATGTTGTAATGGCCCTCACATAGTGTACCATCTCGTATATGCATTAACCTACAGTAACAATGTCATTCTGTATTTTCGCTCATAGTGTAATATTGAACTATGGTCTAATATCATAACGAGGAAAAAGAAAAGATAACCACCTTGATATCATCAGGTATGGCATCTGATTCGGCAGAAGTCCTAAGTAGACTAGCAGAAGTTAAGATGGTACTGAAGTATGTACCATTAACCTCTTCAGACTTGGTGATAGTCCCAGAAGCCATAAATAACGGCTTCCCACCTGGACAATGAAATAAACAGAATTTTATTTTCTGGGAAAGAACAATCTAATCTTACAAGGAAAAAAAAAACAAAAAAACACATTTTTACAAGAGGAAACAAGCAAAACAAATAAACAAGCGGAATGGCTATTGCTCAAAAAAGAAGACTCAAAACGACAACCCTAATTAACAAATGTAACGACCCGCCCCAGTCGACCTGCAAACCATTCGCCTAATCCCGTGGCTCAAAAAGTTAACCTCAAGTTATACAGTAGCCGGTCGGAATTCGTTATATGCTATTTCTATTCTCTTTTAGTTGTCAATGTGGGACAACATAGGGGTGTTACAATCTCTCCACCTCATGATGCAATGCCCTCATTGCATTGCATTGGCCCAACAACCTTCCCATGGTGGCTATGGTGTGGTACTTAGTTCTGTACCGCACAATCAGTGTGCTCGTACCAGATTCTAGAGGTGGCCCCCACCATGTAGACCAGAGTTGTGCTCTGATACCAACTATAATGACCCACCTCAGCTGACCTGCTAACCATTTGTCTAACCACGTGGCTCAAAAGGTTAACCTCTAGTTATACAGTAGCTAGTCGGAATTCGTTATATGCTATTTCTATTCCCTTTTAGTTGCCAATGTGGGACATGTGGGTGTTACAATAACCAAGAAACAAAAATCTAACATTCATAAAATGAGCTGTTCAGCCCGTAGAATTCAAGAAGACAAGAAGACCCATTGAAACAGAATCTACGATGTGGTTGGCCTAGTGGTTGTGGCACTCCCTTACCAAGTAATATGTCTGGGTTCGAGTCTTATCGTTGCGAATTGTAGCAGCCCTTCCCTTATTCCCCTCCTAATGATTGACAAAAACAATACATACACAACCCAAATGTCCAAATTGACAAGAAAATAATTGGTAAACAAATTGTACTAAAATTCCAACAATTCTTACTAACAAGGGGTTGGCTTGTGGTTGTGGCCCTTACCAAGTAATATGTCTGGGTTCGAGTCTTATCACTAAGATTTGCAACACCCCTTCCCTTATTCCCCTTCTAACAATTGACAAAGAAAATACATACACAAAACCCAAATGTCCAACAGACGATTGACATCATAAGCTTTCATATGCACTAATTATGAGAGCCAGCCACCCAAACATTCATTCTCCAAGCCATAATAAACCCATGATGAAGAAAATAATTGCTGAACAAATTGTACTAAAATTCCAAGAATTCTTACCAGCAAGGGATACAAGGCTGACAACGAACGGAGACACTTTCAAAGCAAGTTTTTTGATATCCAAATCTAAGTCTATGTTAGCATCTGTATTAGTATCAAACTTCTCCCTGAACGAGTGACAACAAATTTGGTAGGGACCTGTTCATAACATGACTAAGAACACAGAATAGAATCAACAATAGAAATTAGTAAAAGGGGAAAAAAATTGCAAGGAATTTGTTTAGCTACCCCAATATTCAGAGCGGCCTCAGCTCGTTTCCATGGACTCAATCTTGCCGTTCTTTGTTCCGGATCGCGACATTTAAGCTCCATAATACTTGGACCTAATTAAAAACGGTAATATTTAACTGAAACAACAAGCCAATTTCAGCTAAATAAAGATTAGAACTATCAGTTATTCACATGACAAAAAGGTTTCATACACGTTCAGCAGCAGCAGCAATGGTGCTGAGCCTGACAATATATTGGAGTATATAAACACACGCACACGCACACACAGAGAGAGAGAGAGAGAGAGAGAGAGAGACCTAGGGAGGAACTCCAGCTAACTGGCGGGGAAAAGGCGCACGATGGAGACTTGGGAGTATCAGATTTTTGAAGCAAAGTTTAGATGATTTGTAAACACCTTTCCCGATATCGGATTGAGGTGATTTTTTACAGGGACTATAAACGAAGTATTTTGAACAAAATGAACGGCTCCGATCATCTTTGCGAGACCCGAGAAGGGTGCAAAACTGGTCTGTGCACGGCTGCTGTGCAAGCAGACTTTCTGATCAGGATTGTGATTGGAACTGGGGGAAACGTCTGTATATATATACACAGTACTTTTTCTTTTTTTTTTGGTAATAAAGTAATTTGGTAAACATATTTTTCATCAATCACGGGAAGGGCTTGCGGTGGGAATTCCAGACAAGGTTAGAGGGTTTGGATTGATCATTTTTTGACACAAACACGAATATGACACGACTCATCAACACGACAATTAATTAGTTCAAACACAAATTTGACTCACGTAATTCGATAAAAATACGGATGACTATTTAATTTTCCGTGTCAACATGTTAATCCAAAACAACATGACATGAACATGACATTTTCTTATTGATAGACGACTCGAACATGACATGACACAATTAATTTTGATTCTTTTGAATTTCCTAATTAATACTCCTAGAAGATTTGATTTTTCAAAATCATGTTGGTTAACATATGTAGAAAAATATAAATGTAATTAGGAAAAGACAAGACATGCTTTTCGCTATAGGACCCATAATATTTTTTTAAAATTAAAACAATTGAATATCTAATTTCCTAATCACTTGAGTTTCGATGCTAAAAAATTCAAAATTGAAATAAATTCATTTATACTTATGGAAATTTTTTTATTATTATTTAAGGCTTAATCTTTTAGTTTAAAATTTATATTTAGACTTACTCTTTAGATGTTGGGGTCTTTTTATTATTTTAACTGAAAATCATATAAAATTATTTAATTTTGAGACCTATGTTTAGTTGTGGCTTAAGGCATTTTTCAATATATGATTTGGCTAGTTTTATCATTTCTGCAATTATATGATGGTATTGAAAATGTCTTCAAATTTGTTATTGAATTAAATAAGTAGTTCATGCACAACATTGACGAGTATATAATTTTATGTAAACATTGAAAAAATAAAATGGTCTTATTAGTGTCAACCCAAACACAGTACAATTTTAAGCAGGTCGGTTTAATGTCAAGATATTTGACACACTTATATTAACAGGTGTTTTGACACGAATTCGAAATGACACGACACGAACACGATTGGATACGGCACGATACTCACCCCTAATTTATGCTCAATCTCTCTAAAGGAAGGTGTACAAAAGTATTCTCCGGCAAAAATTTTGACGAAAGCGCAAAGGCTGATTTGGTTTCTCCAACGAAAACGTTACTTATTTTTTGAATTTATTTTTTGTCTCTTTTGATTTTTTTTTTTTTAATTTTGATCTAGGGGACTAATTTTAGAGAGTTGAGCTTTGTTCACCCTTCACTTATGAGGGTGAACATTACTCTTTTTCCTATTTGTTGAAATGATGTAAATCCTACCACAAAGTGACGTCATGTTTACCAAAAAGTGTATTACACAGATAGTACATGCACCATTTCAACCAATAAGAGGGAAGGTAATATTCACCCTCGTTTAAGGAGGGTGAACGAAATTGCACTCGATTTTAGATGTTCGGATTGATTATTCAATAGTCCCAGACTACCATGAGACATGTCCACATGGTGCTCCCAACCAATCACGTAGCGAAAAATTTTACGAGGGACACATAGTCATCCTCTTTTGTTGGGTGGTTGGGGGACAAGGGTTAACCCACTTAGTGTAGGTGGCGATAATGTATTGGCCGAGAGCACCACAAAAGACATGCCACATGGTACTTCGAAACTATTGAAGAATTTTCCCTTTCTAAGATAATCACCCTTCCTTAGCCAGAAAACTCCTGTACTAGAGTTGCTGGAAAAACTCCTTTGCCGCCAGAATACACCGACTCCACCCCATCGGCCACAACTAAGACACCCCTAAACTACCACAAACACCAGACGCTACACCCCTAAATCAACGCAACCCCCCTAACCATTGCTGCCTCCCCCTGACCACCACTTTGCACCTCATATCGGCAACCTTCTGCCGTCGCTCTAAACACGGCTCACAACTTGTAGACACCCCAATTTGACTACGAAGTTTATTAAGTCTCCACCTTGGAATCCAATGATGAAGCTAGTCCTATAACAATCAAGTATCACTCAAACAAAGCCAAAGGGTGACCTAGGCCACTCTAAGGCATAAGGAATCCTCCCAATACAAGCATACAATCAAGGTCGTCTCTTCTTAACCATAGTTGTTGTGGGTACCTCGACCCGACGTGAGACCAAGCGGTCCTTTGGTCCTTCGCCTTTCTATCCTAAAGGGGGTCGTTGCTCTCTCAGTGTTTCAGAGAGCGAACGCGCGACTATTCGCAGCCCTTTATTTTTTCCTATAACCCACTACATTTCGGTAAATAGTTGTCGAAAATCATACATAATATTTCGGTAAATAGCTATTGAAAACAATATTATATTTCGGTAACTATATGTCAAAAATATGTTCAACTTTCGGTAAACAACTGCCGCACATACATTTTCGGTAAATAGCTGTTGAAAAAATATTATATTTCGGTAATTGGATGTTGAAAATATATCTCAATTTCGGTAACTAACTGTCAAGTATAATTGGAAATTTTTAACGGGCTATAGGAGAAAATAAAGGGCTGCGAATAGCAACGCCCGATGGATTTAGTATTTTATAGTTTTCTTTTTGCCCTAAAATTTTAATGGCACACCAAATCCCCCGTCTCTCTCTCTCTCTCGACACAAACATCCCCAATTGTTAAAACTTCAAAGGCAATTTCGAGAAAATAGAGACAGAGGAGAAGAAATTTTGGAAACCCTAAGTAATTTTGGTGAAATTTAAGTTGTAGGTATGTCTTTCCCTAATTGTTGTTCTAGACTTCTCCTAATTCTTTGTTTTTTGACTGGTAAAATCAAGAAACATAAAAGCCCATGTACCGAATTCGTTTAGTTATGATAAATGAAAAAAAGAAGATGAACAATAGAGAAAAATTAGGCACATACATCAAGATCGATCACTTTAGTTGAACCGATTTATGTATTAATGTTATTTTGAGTTTTAATGTATTTACGTGATTATGCAAGTGTATTTATGTTTTTTTTCTCATATGCACGGTCGCCCCTACGTGGTGAAATTTTTGGCTCCGTCCCTGTGTCTCGGACCAGTTTGTGCGCACCTTAGACTAATTCCTATAACCTCTTCCACAACTGTTTCTCATGCTTACACGTAGGGTGAAGTAGCCCAATGGAAAATGCACGTACCTGGAATTGAGACCCATAAATTACCCGAAATAATAACACTTTAGTCCAAAATAGTAACACATTGGTGCTCCACCTATTAAAGGTCTGGCCCCACCCAGCCTTTGGGCCAAAAGGCAATATAACCCAGCCACCTGCCGGACCCACGGTCACCCCAATAAGTCTAGTCTTACCGAATAATTCTACCACACATTTCTACTCCATGTATGTGAAATCTACTTCAGATTTCACAAAAATACTTATAAATTTTAAAATAATTTTTTTAATGGAGCTCTATGAAAAATCATCTCCAACGAATATCGGTAAGTATTTTTTTTGAATTCGTGTGGGCGACACCGTTTAATGAAAATCT
Organism: Rhododendron vialii; assembly: GCF_030253575.1. Taxonomy (NCBI): domain Eukaryota; kingdom Viridiplantae; phylum Streptophyta; class Magnoliopsida; order Ericales; family Ericaceae; genus Rhododendron; species Rhododendron vialii. The sequence continues at coordinate 15,055,179 of NC_080558.1, forward strand.
AGTTACATGTTGTGTAGAAAATATGAAGACAAAAATTTAAGTGTAATGTCATATAATTATAATGTTTTTTCGTCAGAATATTTAAAAAAAATGGCTGCTTAACCTCTCTTATGACATGCAAATACGATTTTAATTTTTCTTAATTCAAGGTCATTTTCTAAATTGCAATTTTTACAATATTTATACATAGCATTGCATACCCGTAAATACCTAGTCGATTGAACCATGTTAGTTTATGGGGGAAAAATGTGTACTGAAATGGGTTACATAAAAATTTAATGTCTAAATGAGTAGTTGAGCAGTTCACCCCTATGATTCCGGAAGAAATATTTACCGATATCTGTTGGAGTTAATTTTTTACAGGACCCTATAAAAAATTATTTTAAAATTTATAAGTATTTTTTTTGTATTTTTTGAAATCTAGAGTGGACCCCACACGCATTTGGTAGAATTGTGCAATAGAATTGTTCGGTAAGGCTGAGGTGACTGTGGTCTGTGGGTCAAGCAGGTGGCTCGATGACATCACATGACTTTTGGCCCAAAGGCTGGAAAAAAAAAAAAGAAAGAAAAGGAGAAACAAATATTTAATTCCGCTTTTTTCTAAAAAAAAAATTTTAAAAGAAAGTAATTTGAAACCCAAATATAACGAAAATGAAAAATAATTTTTCAATTTTTTTGCACCGTTTAAAAGATCTCAATAAGATCTATCAAATAAGATCCATATTGGTAGAAAAATTATTTACGTAAACACATGATTTTTGACCTTGAAATTACCTTCTTTTTGAAATACTTCTTTTTTCCATAAATCAGAACGGCAACTTAGTGGGTGGGACCACAACCTTTTATGAGTGGAGGACCAAAGGTGTTATTATTCCCGGGTATTTTATGTGTCTCAATTCCAAGTAAGTAGCATTTCTCAGCCCCAATAGTTGTTGGCACTTGGCAAGAAGAATCAAACGTGAGATCTTTGAATGGAGCAAACGCCTATTATCGTCAGGGCTGGCCTTAAGGTGAAGCTCGAAGTGCGGTCGCTTTAGGCCTCCAAAATTCGGAAAAAAATTGGGCCTCATTTTTAATATAATATATTAAAATATTATATGTTAGTTCTTCCGAGTTATAGCGCAAGCAGAGATGGTTGATGCAATGAACTTAAACGATGAGGTCTGTGGTTCGAATCCTAGGATGCCTCATCTGCTATAGTTTTTTTTCCCAGACTACAACTCCTTACATGGCTTGTATTATTATATATATAGTAATATTAGTTGTGCTTTAGTTGTTGTAAATGTTACTCAAGTCTAAGATTTAAAATATTTTGCACACGATAAATGTTTCGATAAGTTTTCTTTTTTAATTTTATTTCGTTCATTTTTTTTACTTTTAATGTCTATTTCACAAAGAAAACACTTTTGATAAAAAAAAAAAAGGTTTAAAATAATTAATTCCCTTATTATTAAAAATAATATTTGTACAATTAAAGTTAATAAATAATTAGTTAGAGAAAATAAAGTGTGTGAGAGGTACGTTTGATTAATTTTTTTCCTAATGGCATAAAAAATTTAAACATTTTATTTTAGTTAAATTACGAAGCGAAAATAGTATGTTTAATCTTTTTACCTTATATTAGACACCTACATTGATTTTTTTTTTTGTTAAAAAATGTAAAGCCTTATTTTTAGAATTCGCTTTAGGCCTCCAAACTACCAGAGCCGGCCCTAATTAATGTTAAGGTTTACACAGTTTGGTACAATTTTAATTGCCGATAGAACAACTAAATTGGAATGGATGGGAGTATACATTATACCGCATTAGGATGAAATCACATGAGTACAACTAGTGCTAACGTTAGTACTTGGGTCCCGTTCCCCTTAGGTCAAGTACTTGTTTTTTGTTTATCATTTTATAAAATAAGTTCTTTTCTCGTAATACATCACCTTTTAATTTAGTGATGAAAAATAAATAACTTATTTCAATAGAGAGTAGTATTGAAATTTTAGTGATGAAAAAATGAAGAGGCAAATTTATTGGAGATGGCGGATCAAAAAAAAAATTTATTGGAGATGCTCTTAGCCAAATGAACTGCACGTGCAACTCCGAGTCCCGATTCACTACTTCTCGGACAGTCTCTACTTCTCTCTTTCTCTCTCTCACTTGGGTTTTTCTGCGCAGTTTCCCTCTTCAATGGCTTAGGTTTTGTCTCTTATTCTTCATCTCCAGTTATCCCACGGTAAGTGACTCAATGGACTCGAAATCCTTTTGCTTTACTTATTTCTGTTCTTGAGCCCCTGATTACTCGGATTTTGTGTTAGAATCGTGTTCCTTTTTCTTGTGAATTGCTGTATGTGATGAGCCCTAAGTTTATCTCCAAAAATCTAGGATGTGTTTCTTAAATTGTATTCAGCGGGGCATTGTTATTAATGTCAGAAATTAAATACCCTTTATTCTTTTGCATGAGACGCACAAAAGTGTGATCTCTTGTATACTTTCACGTTTGCAATTCGTTGAATATGTTGCTTTGGTGGGTTCTCTGTTGAATGGAGATAGCATTGCCCCATGTATGCTTCTTTTTTTGGTGGTTTTTTTTTCTTACTATGAGCTAATGTGCCCTGCTTTCGTAGACCAACTCCTTTCTACATCTCGATTAGACATTAGATACAGTTATGTACTTGTGTCAATTCTATTGCAAACCAATGGTCAGTATGGATGGATGCATTCGGATGGCATGAGATTAATCCTTCATCACATTGAAGCTTGGGGGGGCCGTTTGGTTCGCCTTTCTTATTTGCGTAGTTTCTCGGAAACGGGCCCTTAAACAAAGGATGACAAAAAGAAAAGCATGGAGAGGGAGATACACCCTCTGCCTCTAGTCCCCCATTTTCTGAATTTGTCTCTCCGAAAAAGTGAAAGAAATGAGAGGAATGACTAAATTTAGTAAGCCATCTCTTTGGCCCTTGTTTTAACATTTCAGTTAAGAGGTAATCTTCTATCTTACAAATTCTACTCTTCAGATTAAAAGACTTTACTTCTCATCAACATCTACCAAGCAAGATGGGAAATAATTAACCTTGTTCTTCTCCGTCTCTTTTTGTCTTTGATAAGTAAATTTTCATTTCAGTACATTCCCAAGAATGCTCAAGCAAAGGGCATTCCCCAGCTCACAAACAAGAAACCCTAGCATATTTGTTACCACAAGGCCTAAACAACACTATACATGCTAACAACAAAGAAACACCAATATGCTTCCAAGACAACAACAAGAGAGCAATACATCACTTGGACGAATTCAAAAAGGGACACCATCCAAGATGCATTTCGCCTAGCCTCCCATTTTCATGAAGAGCCTCGTTCCTTTCTCAGGCTGTTACTTTCCGCCAAGAGCATGAGCCATCCTAATAGAATTTACAACTTGCCAATCCCTTAAACAACAGTCAAAACCTTTGCATAGGAGGTGCATTATGTTTGGAGCCTAGAGTCGCTCACAAAAGTTAAGTGGAGCATGAAGTCATCTTGGATGTGATTCAATGCCACAAAGCCTTAAATATTTGACTTTTGGGGATTTGTGGATGATATCATGCACACAATACCCATTTTTTCATGGCCACATTTGGGTACTGTGAACGTCTATTTGGACTTGGAGTATACAAGGGTAAGAAGAAGGGTATTGATGCTACAAAGAGGATCTCAAAATTTGGAGGGTTATTTTTCTGGAAAATCCTTATTTGAAGATCTGCAGAGATAATTGCGGTTTGTTGGTCAATTCTGGTTGCAGCTTGTCGAAATGAAGTTCCAATCGCAGCCTCTGTCAATAGTGGTTGAGATGATGCTGTTGTTGCGATCATATGATGTAGTTAGGTTGGTGGATCCTAATAACTATTATCGTAGATGGACCCGAAAACACGGATCAAGGCCGAAAGTATATAGAAATCAGGTTTTAGGACTTACTCATGCAAAATCCCGCGGGTAGGCCTCGAAATCCACGAGCTATGGGGCTCAAAGCCGAGCCCTAAAAGGCAGCATACAAGGCTACAATAAATCACCCAAAAACTGAACTTCAATTCATCTAAAACTTTATTCAAGGTGAAGTTTACATCCCTATAGATAGATCTACGAAGGTTACGTCAAAGGGAAGTATCTAGGACTAGAAACAAGCAAAAATACCGAGGGTCTAAAAATATAAAACCTGCAGGCATTATTTTTTGAGACAAGATGGCTGCTTTCACACACCTTTAGTATTCCTTACACAAACCTTCATTACCAACTAAGAAAGCTCAAAGAAATAAAAAGACCTAATCCTACAACTCAACTTATGTAAAACCAGCTTTTAACTCTCTTTTCTTGCAAAAGGAATAGACCACTTCTCCCTAAAAAAGTAAACTTGAATCTTCATTGCATCATTGTACTTTGTATAATGGGAGTTGCTGAATGTAGGTGACATCTTGGACATTTCAGTCACGTGAGTTTGCTTGTTTTCGTCTTGATAGTATGTTTGGTCAAGGGGAGGTGTTTGGTCATGTGTCTTTCCCTGTTGATCCAAAATGGTGGTGACATTTGGTTCTTTTGCAGATTAAGGACCATGGGTTTTTTAGTAATTAAAGTGTGTCAGACACCCTCTCATCTAAGTATTTTAGAGGTAATAATAGTCCCTCCGTCTAAAATTGTGGGTCCTTTCTATTTTTGGATGTTCCAAAATGTTGGTCCCTTTTGAGAAGTCAAATTAAAAAGCTTTGAGTTTTCCGAAACTATCCCTTCATAATAGTTGTGATTGTGTTCAAGGGTTAGAATATAGGGGCAATGTAGGAAATTAATGCCTCTCAATTTGAATTCGAATGAGTTATTGCTTGTCCCCATAAAAAGTTGGAATACCCGATACCTTTTGATCTTATGCATAAGATCAACACCTTGTGACAATATGAACATCTATATTATGTTTGCGATGTTATTAAAAGTGTGCATTTGTGCACTATTTGTTGAATGCTATAGCAATGCGTTTATTGTGATCTAGTTGGCATGGTAATTCAAGCATATTTCCTAGTCTTTTACTAATTGTGCTTATATGTAGTTTTGACCCCTTACGTGACTCGCTTAGAAGCATGGACGTGTAACCAACATCACATATCCATGTCTGATATGTGTCGCATGCACAAATCTATTTGACCCGGATATTTTTGTTATTATTGTGCGATCAAACACGCTGGGGACATGACCAGGGCACATTGGTGACACACTTGGAGTTCAGAATGCAATTTTAAAAAGAGGTTCAAAATTGCCATTGATGCTTAGTTCATGAATCATGGATAGAAGTGGTAATTAGTTTTACGTATCCGTAACATTCATGTTATTGTGTTCTTTCATCTGTACTTTGATTGAAAAATGGTTTTTCTTCTTTATTTTTTTTCTTTCTATTAATCATATTATCTAGCTGTGACAAAAGAAAACGTCCCCAATATGTCTGTGCCCTGATTTTGGGAAAAATAACTTGTCTGTATTCATTCTTTTTAACTGACAGGCAAGCCAAAATCAGCATGTACTTTGTAATAGTGTTCTAGACTCAGCCATATTCAAACACATTGTACTAATACGGTACACATGCTTAATGAGTTGCTCATGTAACCACAATGGCTTCTTGTCTTGAGAATTTGTGAGAGGAAAGATTGAGCTAACGAGATGTTCTCCTCCTGATATAGTTCTTATAGCTGTGAAAGTGTTTCATATTTTTTACTTTTTATGGAGATGTTAAGAGTTTTATATACATAGGTAGGCTGTGTTATCTTTTTCAGGATTGGGCACGAACCACTCTTGGGACTCTGAGATAGAATCTGCTATTCACAGAGGAGAAGATCCCTGTTTCACTTCAGTTAGTTCTGCACCTTACTGCTGTGGTGACTTCATCATTCCTTTATGAGATTAAATTCTTTACACAACCGGTGTAAACATTTGTTTCCTCCAAATCAGTTATATTGCGCCACGTCGTCATGTTTTATTGATTGGGACCACTGTTTTGCAACGTGGCGCAATTGCAACGTGGCGCAATGTAATTGATTTAGAGAAAACAAATGTTTACACCGGCGATGTAAAGAATTTATTCTTTTCCTTTATGGTTAGTAAAGGTTATTGCTTGGCTGTAGGGTGCCCGTATACTTAACAGCTAATGTTGCTGCATCTTCCAATCTTCCTTCACATTATTTGTTGTCTGGTGCATCAATTTTATTAGTACAGAAGTTGCCTATGGCATTATACCTTCTTTCGTCGAACTTAATGTAATTTCTCTGATATGATGGAAGACTAATTTGGAGGCTTATAATGTGGAATTCCCCCAACCAACCACCCAACAAATGGTAGATTTTAATGAATAGTGAGTCTAACTTCTTGAAAAGCCCAAACTCTAACACTACTGACACTAAACTGGTTGAAAATTCCTGATTGCTTTGGTCAATTCGGTTTTGTGAAATGGAAAACCAAAAGGTTTGGTTTTGTCCAGCATGTTCCAAAACTGGACTGGACCTGATCAAGTAAATCCTTACTGTTTGATGATGAATCTGATTATTTGAATACTCTCTCTCTCTCTCAAGGCGGTTCATCATGGGGTATTTGGTATCATTGTCTTCACAATTAGAGAAGTTTCAGTAGTTAATAATCACTCGTGATGTACTCTTGCAGATCATGGAAGTTAATTTTGAAGAGGAATTTCACACCAATGATACTCGCCTCTCTCCTGAGCTTAGGAAACAATTCTACGAGAAATTGAAACAGGTTGTTGTTTATATCGTTATTGAACCGGCGCTTGAAGATGTAACAGAGAATGAGATGGGGAAACAAATGTTTCGCTCACCCGATGGGCAATTGGAGGAGTTGCGTGCTTTTGAAGGTAGTGGGGTTATTATGGACAATAGGGGTTTCATTCTTACTTGTGCACATATTTTTCGACCTGATTTCAAGATTATATTTGTCCGCCATGTGGATGAAGACTTTCATTTCCGGGCGGAGTTGGTTGCTAAAAATATAGACTTAGACCTGGCTATATTGAAGCCAATAAACAACGATGGTGTCAGGTATAATTTTTCTAAGTTTGGCTCGTTGATCGACGTAGGAATGGAAGTCTTTTCTATTGCTCACCCAGGACCTTTGTGTTACACGTTGGCCATTGGGCATGTGGCTTTTCCATGCACCCATAGTATCACAGATGGTCTTGTCTCTCCTATGCTTAAGACTCCTGGTGGGAGAGTTTATGGAGATATTATTGGTTCCCGTCTAAATAGCATCTCTCACCGAGATAAGAATTTGCAAGTAATTCAAATTAGCAATTTTCATCTTGTTGGGGGCTCATCCGGTGGGCCTATGTTCGACCCTCAAGGGAGGGATATAGGAATCAGTTCATATGGCACGGGGTATTTTCATTTTGTAGTTCACTTGAGCATGTTAAAGAAATTTTGGGAAGATTTTGTTCCAAAACCTCGACCTCCGAAAAAAAGGAAAAGGAGTAGCAAGGTAAAAAGGAAAAGATGGAACATGATTTTTCCTCGAAGTGTGCGTCTCATTCTGAAAGGAAAGAAAGGTTGATGTGCTAGCACGGTGATGGAGGCGAAGGAAAGGTTGTAGCTCGAGTCGCGAGCGGGGTGGAGAAGATGCCAATTCAAGGTTGTAATTATCGGCTAAATTTGTAAATTATAGCGACATGCGGCAAGGAGGTAGGGCAGTTTGTGCCTAGTTTTGAAATTTGATTCGAGGCAACTGGCAATTGTTTGTGTATAAGATGCTCCTTAGATTTCGTTGAAAGAGTAATTTGTTGGTTTATCCTTATTTGCATTTTGTTAGGATGGTCGTTCTCATTTAAGAAGCACATCTAATGACATGGTTATTGATATCTGGAAATTTTTGTCATTCGGGGTGCTCATAACTATTATGCTTGCAATGGGCAATGGCCCATGATTCACTTACCGAAACAAACAAACAAAAAAAGGCCCATCATTTAGTCTTGGTGGTGCTTTGGCAGGTTATTGGATTTGGGGTTAGGCCTTTGGGCAGATTAATTGAAAAAAATAGGGAGTGATTGTTGCTCAATACTGAATTGGGTGGGTATTGGGTTCTTTGTGACAATGCTTTTTTTTTTTTTTTGAAAGGTAAAGTTCATTGCCAATATCAATAAGGATCCAGAGGATCGATTTACAGAGACAATCACACAAGCGGGGAACAAACCCCGAATACAAGCAACAAATCTCCACAAATCAAAGCCCTAGAATACAATAAGCGAAAGAACATGATAGAGGCCCGAGCGGCTGACCCGCGAGACGGAGACTTCTGCCAAGCCGAGACGGAGACTTTTGTGACAATGCTTTGATAGGGAAAATGTTGCTCCCTCTCTCTCTCTCTCTCTCTCTCTCATAATCTTTTCTATGTCCCTACCCAGGCTACCCTACTGCGTTGAGACCATACCCAGGCTACGCTACTGCGTAGAGACCATGGTTTTGTTGAGTTCTTGGTTGGGCATAACTCATTGAGTAGACTAGAGACTGGAATTTGAAATACGGGAAGGGAGAGAGAGAGAGAGAGGGTATGATTGGGAGACTACTTGATTTTGTCGTGGAACTAAAAGAATGGATCGCGAAATTATCACCACCCTTGCCAAGCAAAAAAAGAAATCATCACCACCCTCAAATTTTACCATTTTCCACTGCAATTATGGCACAAGGATGTAACTTGATGAAGCCACTCAAAACATTGCTAGGCTAAATTTTGTAAAAAATGCATTGAGGTAGATACTTTGACGGTCATTCCAAAGTCTTTCAAGATCAAAGTCGATGGAATTTTGCATGAAATCAAAGTTGAGGTTCCATGAAAGCCCCGAGCATGCACTAAATGCAATTCCTTTGCGGCTTTGCACATTACTCCAATGGGTGTCACCTTAATCCTCCTTTAAAACCTTACAGTCAAATTTGGAAAGATAAGGACAGAAGGATTGAGGCTAATGTAAAAAGGAAGGCCATGCTTTGATTAATAGTAGCAAGGTGAAAGACAAAACTATTTGTTCATCCTCACCTATGGTCCATAAAGGAGAGGGAGCATCTACCTCGTCTATTGAAGCTTATCATTCGATCTACTCTTCCACAAGAACTTGAAATCTCAAATTTTCTCAAAGATGTGGAATTTGAGGTACAAGATGAGGTCTCATTGAGTTGTGATCCCCTTGGTGTTTGTTGATATTGTTCTAACTCGGGAGGAAAAAAACACAAAGAGGCTCAAGGATAAGTCGCGTGAAACGAAGGATGCCCGTGCAAAAAAGGAAGCTCAATCGAGGTTAATTAGTTTGCCTCCAAAGTCCAGGAGGAAGGAACACTCAACTGTTCATGCAGACAAATTAAACCACCTTAGAGTTGAGTTTCATATGATGTCAGGAATTGTCTCAATGACGTGCAACCTTTTCGAACTTTTTTTTGTGTGCTTACTCCATAGGTGTTATACCTCTTTGGTAAGAGGAGTGTTTTGTGCTAGGTTTACTAGTGTTACTAGAGGTTGAGTTGCATATCAAGATGAGTGTATTGAACTTCATTGTAAACTCTTTTTGGTAATAAAATTCCTTAATTACCAAAAAAATAAAATAAAAGAAGAGCTGGTTCATAATCAATGTAACTGGTTGGGAATTAATAGCAAGAACATTGAGAATTACAAAACGAACAAAAACAACAATGCCAAATGCTATAAATGAACCGAGCAACTCGTGAGTTCAGCTCGGCTCAACTCGTTCAGCAGACGAGCCGAGCTCGAACTCGAGTTTTCGGTCGTTTAGTAGACGAGACGAGCTCAAACTTGAGTTTTCAGCTCGTTCAACAAAAGCTCAGCTTGTTAATGGAGTCTTGGCTTGATTAAAAAGACTCGTTTAGCAAAATGACTAAGCTAGAGCTCAAATTTTTGGTTCATTTAGTAAACGAGCCGAGTTCGAGCTCGACAAAGCTCGACTCGTTTACAGCCTTGGGCCAAGCGTAAAAGGAACATGTTGTCCCTAGTAATGTTAGAACTAAAAACAAATACTCCCTAGTCTAGAAGAAAGTGTTGAGAGTTAGGACCCATTAGCCACACCCTGCAGCCCTGCCAACACGTGAGAATCTCTTCGCGAGAGGAAAATCAAAGACAGTGACAAATGCCCGATGTGCAAGACAGAGGTGAAATCATTGACGATGCATTTTCATAGGGTGCTTTAAGGATTAAACACTTTCAGTGTTCAAAATTTTAGCCATTTTCATAGGGTTTAAGTGTTTCGTTAATTAGAAGAGACTTGATGAGAATTACTTTCTATTTTCTGAACTTAAAGATAAAATGCACATGTTACAATCACCACTACACCACGTTCATTGCAACCATCACCACTACACTACCAACTTCCACCACCACCATTACCATACCAATAACCGGCATCTCTCCACCACCACGATTATAAACACATGACATTCTTAAATAAAATTAAAAGAGAATAATAACAGATAATTTAAGCCAACCAGATTTATCATCATAAATAACCAATACTTTTTAGTTCAGTTCTTAATTATTTTTTATCAAATGGCTTTTTCACTTAAAATATTCAGCATTCAGTTTTCGAAATTACTGTATATTTTTTAGCTTTCAACTTCAATTTTCAATTTTATGAAACACGCCGTTTGTCAACCACTTTAGTCATTCACACTGGAAGTACATGCTATCGCCGGCTGTGGTAAAAATGACACTTGTACAACTTTGCCTTCTCTTTCAATATACTAGCTAACTTGACAATACTTACTTTTTTCGATACTCAAAAAACACACTAGACAATAATTGATTTTTTTTTTCTTTTCCTTTTCTACAGTCTCATGTTTTAAAACATGAACCTTTTAGTTAGACAATCGCTTTATATTTTTATTCTGTGGATAAATTTAGTCAAAAAATTATTCATCAAACTACAAACATAAAATATCATAAAAATTAAAAGTTACAATAAATACATTTTTAACCATTCCAGACATAAATCTGAGGTGTGGCACCAGATAATAACGAACACATCTTTGAGAATTGGAGTTGACTTTACCATGTGAGATGAAAATGTGAGTTGACTTTATGTTATCTCTCACATGGCCAGTCAGCAATCAATAAGCCACAATACCTGGGGAGATCTCTTTCTCTCTCTCCACATTCCATTCTCCAACTGAAATCGATCTATTGAACCCTGGGACTGAAATTTCCCAACTTAACACCTGCAACAACGTCCTTCACAAACGCTCCCACAAGCGCATACTCCTCCAATCCCCGGACGTCAGCCTTGCACCTCAAAAACTGCGGGAAAAACAGCCAAAAGCCAGTCACCATCACGAATCCAACGGTCATCGGTGTTGCGATCACCCGAGGCAACCAAAACCTGCCATTGACCACCTTCTTGATCCCAATCTCGACAACTAGACACGCACCGTGGAGAAGAAAGAACCACGTGATCTCCCACGTGGGCCGCACGCGGCCCATGTAGTAAAACATCAGCTCGTGCATCAGGCCGGAGACCACGAATGTGCTCATCACGGCTGGAAGCGCAGCCCACTTCCGGCCCATGAGTCGCGCCGAGATGCATAGGATGGGATCGTATACGGTGGGGCGCAGGGTACGGGATACGACGAGGTTCCACCTCCTTCCCCAGAAGTCTTGGAGAGAGGTCGAGAGGTACGGCTCGTCGAACGGCGGCTCAAGCTCGAACCCAAATACACCTCGAGCCACAGCTGCCCCCATGGCTAGCATGATTTCCAACGTGATGTATATATGCAAGCAGTAAATGACCAAAACGATCTTCAGGTGCATGCGGTCACTGTACTCATAAATACGTAAAAACAAGCCTACTAGAACAACCTTTAGAGCATAATTCCAGATCGATTTGCATCCATTTCCGGTGGTTTTGAGATATGAGTTTTGTCTATTAAGCCCGTTTTGAGATATGAGTTTCGTAGGCGGGTTCTTTTCATTTTGATTCTTCGTCAAATTTGACTGGGATTTTGTAGGTGGGTTTTGCTGGATCCTGATTGGGAAACAAGCAATAGCAATGAAATGGGGAAGAGAGAGAGAAGGGTGGGAGAGAGGGCCTTTGTCAAAGGCAAAAAGGAGAAGCTTGAAATTGGTAAGCCAAGCTATGAAGAAAGCGGTGTTGCCGCCAAGGTTGGTGGAGTGAAGTTTGAGAGGAAGGGCAAAAAAGAGAGAGACAATAGGGATGATTGAGAAAAGTCTGGGCATACCTTTGGGAACAAACTTAGCTGAAAAATAGCAGTAGCATAAAGACACAACTACTGAAATCCATACCTTGATGAAGTTGCTGATCTCCCTCTCCAAGGTGTAGCTTGGATAGTAGATCACACCCTCCATTTCTCTCTCTCTCTCTCTCTCTCTCTCTCCCCAGATGAGGAAACAAGATGCAGTTTAGATACAAAATTTGTAAGAAGCACGCCAATGGCAATGACTAAACTAAAGTGTTTGACTTTTTAGGGTCAGAAGAAGTATACTACCCCAGGTCTCTTCCCAGTTCATCAACTAGGACATCAACTTCTTTTTCATAGGATTGAACCTGCAACCTTGTTGCTCTTAAGTGCAACCGCATAACCGTTGGGCTAAGTGCATGACTTGACTCAGCCTAAATAAGAAAGAATGTTTTTGAGTGCTCCATTCCCTAATGTGTTACCGCATGCTGTACGGCGAAGCTGTGCCTATTACGTTTAGATGACATTTTAAGCAAGGTATAATTCAACTGAGCCACACATCCATGACCTGAAGCATAGGTTGTTTTAATCTAAAGAAGACCGCTCCTATGGACGTTTACTTGGACAGGAACAAAGTAATATCGCAAAAACTAGCCACAACCACTCCTACGGACGTTTACTTTGACAGTAACAAAGACATTTCCCCAAAACTGGCCGCAACTGGTTCTCCAATGGAAGAAGAAGATATTGTCTGTCATACACTCCATACTCCCTCCATAAACTAAGGAATATAGATAGGTCTACAAGACTGCCATACAGGCTGAGCCTAATACTTTTTCTGCACTCTATTCTCTTCTCATTGATGAGGATCTTAACATGCCTCAAGATCACACATCAGTACCTTATAACTTCAGTTTTTGTGGCTACTTCTCAGTCATTTGATCCTATAGGGTCCCCTTCCCCTCAACAACTTCAGTCTCTAATACACAGCAAATGCAGCCTAATTGTCAACAAATCCAGCAGTATTCGTCTCATAATTATCTATCATTTCAATCCAGATCCAGTCGTGGTCCTTGTAAGTTCAACAAAGAGGAAAGTTCGCTCAATAAGGGGGAGGAGCAATTTCATTTCTGGCCAAATTTCATTCCAACTGACTCAGGTTGTCAATTATGAGGTCGTAATAATCATACTGCCCGCACTTTTACTATAGACTGAACTTATCAATCACTCAGTCTTCAACGAGAACATTTTCAACATAAGCCCAAGAAAAGCCCACAAACACAAGGGTTCATTTTGACATATTTGTATACCAATAAAAGGAACTCTACGCAATTAATCATTAAATCATTTTGTATACTGTGGCTGGTACAAAAATTCTCTTACTACAATTTTGATTCAAATGACATGGTTTGGGCACAACAGACCTAGTTCAAAATCCCAAACAAAATACAGAATACAGAATATTCTTAAGGCAGTTCATATAAAAGGATTGATCACCAATACAGCTAAAACCAGTAACAGTAGCACTTTACCAAAATTTCCAAAATTAAAGAACTCCTAGGTTTTAAACTTACCCTCCAAGCTGCTAGCTCGGCCATTCCGAAATGTTGACATCTTTCCCTTCTGCACTATTATCATTCCCTAAGGCTAAGCATAAGAACATCAGACGGAGTCACGGTAGAGTATCGATCAAAGCAAGTAAATGAAGTCAAAGGTCTCCAAAGGCAGCAGCACAGCTTCATCAGTATGCAGAAGTTTCATATGGGACTTCTTTCTTTGCCAGCACTGTGATGCAGCCATAGATTGAACCTTTCTTTCCCAATAAGGTAATAAACCGGTCAATATCCCTTTTGCTGCTCATATATTTGCATGTACGTTTCAGAGAGGGCAACCATCTGTGGAAGAGTTTCCGAGACATGCAGGTCCTGCATCTCATACCTACAAGCGTAACGAATAACAACAACCGGTGAGTTCAAAGAACAATGCAAATTCAATAATGTTTATCACATGAAATCCTCGAATTTGAAGTTACCATAGCTCTTCTGACTTCCGCTGTACAAATACCCTGTAGGATCCTTCACCTGGCTTGCCATCATGAACAATATTGGCAATCAAATCATACTTTGAACGCAATTTCTGGTTCTCTTTGGGTGTTGGCAAAGGAATGTAATCTTTCAGCTCTAAATTCTTCACTGGAAAATTAACTGAGAAAAGAACAACTCCAGTAAGAAACACAACTAATGATTAATGAAAACATCATACTATACTGTTGGAACTACATCATACTATACTGTTGGAACTGGTTATTTGACGAATTGGAATAGGCCCCTAGAATTTGGTTAAAAATAAATAAAATTTGAACCTAATATTACAGTCAAACTGATTTTATATTCCTACAACTATTTCCGAGTTCTTTAACGTCATTAGTTTATCAGTCACATACAAAGGTAGCATAAAAAGGTTAAAAGGTCTAAAAATGTGAAGTCAAAGGTCCCAATCTTCCCCATGACCTTGCTTGTCATAACAGACAATAACATCCTGTGAAGATGCTGATCAGACAGGAGAAGTCTCTACATTCACTTGATGACCCATGATGCAACTTAAAGTCAAAAGTACAAGACATTTTACTACTTTTGGGATTTCTTACAAGTTATTTCCCTACTTTTGGGTATTAATAAATAAGATTTAATCTACGTAACAAGATACTCTTTAAGGTAACATGATACTCTTAAAAAAGCCCTAACCACGATCGATCGATCCTTCTCGCCGCGTCACTGCTCCGCCTGTCATCACCGCCGGTCGTCACCACTATTCGTCGTCTCTCTCGTCTTCCAGTTCGTGAGAGAAGACATGGCGTTTCGACCGGTCTCTTCGTCCCTTGCTTGATCTCTCCTCTGAATATCGTTCTTCTTTCCGGTAATTGCTCTTGACTTTTTCCTCCTTTGCTTTTGATCTTTGTGATTTCTGAATTCTATGGCGGGTACGGGCACAATTGAGTGTAACTCTACGTGTGTTGGTGATGTTAAGATTGACCTAATTCCTGCTTCTAATCTGCAATCTGCTGAGCTTGGTCTGAATTTACTAAATTCCCCTGGTGGTTCGATGGATAACGTTGGGGTTTCTTCAAGGAACTATTCTAGGGTTGTCAATCCAACTGTTTCCCTGCTTCCAAACCCTATCCTTAATGGCAATCGACTTGATTTTTTGGAGCAGATTACTGTCCCTGTTACTGACTCTTTGAACCCTTGTGCTTCATTTCCCCACCTTGTGAGCCAGGTTGGGGTGGTGTATTGTGGAGGAAATCACCCCAAAACTGGTACTTCATGGAGTTCTGTGGTGGCTAATACTGTGTCTGATGGTGGTGTTGGTTCCAAATCTGTTCCTAGTTCTAATAGGATGAAACTTGAATATATTCCTCCCTCGATTGTTAATGATAGAATTGTGGTATCCCCCTCCGTGGAAGTTGAGGAATTAGGGCATCCTAAGTGGCAAAGATGTATTGTGGGCCACTTTTTGGATAAGAAGTTGGCCTTTACTGCAGTTCAACATATAGCCATGAAGATTTGGGCTAAGTTTGGTATTCGGGAGGTACTTTCAAATGATAAGGGCTTCTTCTTCTTCATGTTTGAGGGGGAGAAGTTCAAACAATTACTGGAATCAGGGCCATGGCATTTTTGGGGTAAACTTCTTATCCTTAAGCTTTGGCACCCCCATCTTAAACTAGAGAAGGAACAGCTTTCGCAAATACCTCTTTGGGTTCATTTCTTTAACGTACCTTTGGAAATGTGGACTGGGCCTGGTCTTAGCCATATAGCTAGTTCTGTTGGACGTCCTTTGTATGCTGATCATTTGACTGAGTCTGGTCGAAGGCTGAGTTTTGCTAAGATCTGCGTGGAAGTTGATTGCTCCTCTCCTCTCCCGGATTCTTTTGATCTAAAGTATGCTAATGGCGATGTAGAGGTGATTCGCATTCAATACCCTTGGAAACCTCAGGTGTGTTCTTTATGTCAGGTATTTGGACATGGGGATGCTCACTGTCCTTTGAAAGTTAAGGAGATGGCAAAGGAAACTAAAAAGGCTACTGGTAAGAATGGCATGGAGGATGCCAATACATGGCAAGTGGTTGGTTCCTTGCGACAAGATACTGTACCTGGTGTGGAACTCCGGTCTCCTGTTTCTCTTCAGGCAGCCATTGCCTCTACTAGTGTTACTGGTGCCGTTAAGCCTGCCTCTATTTCTACTAGGTTTGCCAATGGTATAGCTGTTCCAATCTCTCCAACTAAGAATGCTCCTCCTGTGTTGGATAGTGCTGAGATTGGCAAACAAACTGTTTTTGTGTCCTCAAGGGATAAGGTAATCTCTGTGCCTAGCAAATTTGTTGTTTTGGATGCCATTGGGCTCAATATGGATGTTGGTTCAGTTCCTGAGGCTACTGCTCTACCTGTTGCTACAGGTGATGGATTACCAGATGAGGTAACTGTTGAGTGTGCTATGTTGGATATGGATTTCACTATTGTCCCTCAATCTCCGTCCACTCCCTTTCCAGTTCCTGATGGAAAGAAGGGGGGTGGCAAAGGAGGTGGTAATGTTCCTGCCAAAGGTGGTGGTGGGAAAGGGGGAAGGAAGAACAAGCGTTAAAATTCAGGATAGCTTGTTGGAATATAAGGGGTATTAATAACCCCTTAAAACAAAAAGAGGTTAGATCCCTTATTGATTCACAGCGTTTGAGTCTCTGTGGTGTTTTGGAAGCTAAGGCAAGGAAGGATAATCTTCCTACCATTTGCAACAGAAGTTTTCCTTTCTCTTGGTGTTTTTTGGATAACTCTGGTAATCAAGAGGTTGCTCGAATTATTCTTGGTTGGGACCCTAGTCGTCTGCATGTCTCTTTGATTTTTAGTTCTACTCAATTGATCTGTGTACAAATTACTTGTCTATGCACTCAGCGGATGTTTTATGCTTCAGTTGTTTATGGAGCTAATAATGTAGCTGATAGGAGAATTCTCTGATCTACCATGAGATCTTTGTATTCTGCTATTGGTGATTCCCCTTGGATCCAGATGGGAGACTTTAATGTTGCTCTTAGAAGCTCTGAAAGAGTAGGGGGGTTTGATAGTGCTGCTGCTTCTGAATTTTGTCAATGCCTTTTTGATACAAATATGGAGGAGTTGGTTACTAAGGGATGCTGGTTCGCATGGTCTAATCAGAGAGGTGGTGGTGGTGCTAATATGAGTAGGATAGATAGGGTGGTGGTCAATGGTTGTTGGATGGATTTGTTCCCTGAATCAGAGGCAATAGCTCATGTTTCAGGTATTTCTGATCACTGCTCCTTGTTGGTTACTGTTTTTGAGGAAGCTCGATGTAGAAAGCCTTTTAGATTTTACAATTTCTGGATGAAGAATCATCAGTTTAAGCCTTGGTTTTACACTCTTGGGTCCAACCTCAGTTTGGGTCTGCAATGCTTAGTTTCTCTCTTAAACTCAAAAGATTGAAGCCTGTTTTAAGGAATCTGAATACCCAATGTTTCTCGAATATTTCTGGAAGAGTTATAGAGGCTCGATCCAATATGGAATTACTTCAAGCTCAGTGTTTACTAAATCCAGGGGATGATAGCATTAGGGATTTGGAAAAAGATGCTGTCAGAACATACATGGAATTAAGTGCTGCAGAGGAATCTTTTAAAAAGCAAAAGTCAAGGGTGAATTGGTTGGCTCTTGGTGATAATAATACAAAGTTCTTCCATCATAAAGTTAGTTCTCATAGAGTAAGGAACAAGATTCTTAGCTTGATTACTGCTGATGGAATTCGGTTGGATAAACCTACGGACGTTCAACACGAGATTATCCAATACTTTAAAGGTCTTCTGGGTACAAAATTCATGCAGCGACAGGATGCTAGAGCTTCTTTACAGCAGATTATTAGAAGGAGAATTCCTATCCATATGAAAGAGGACCTAGTGAAGCCAATTCTGATTGATGAGATTCGGGCTGCCCTAAATTCTATTAAAGGGGATAAGGCTCCAGGACCGGATGGGTTTTGTTCAAGTTTTTTCCAGCAGAACTGGGATATAGTAGGGCAGGATTTTGTTGCAGCTATGATGCTCTTCTTTGAGAAAGGGTATATTCTCCGGGAGTGGAACTCTACGGCCTTGACCTTGGTGCCTAAGATTCCAAACCCTTCTATGGCAAAAGATTATAGACCTATTGCTTGTTGCAATGTGGTGTACAAAGTCATAACTAAGATCATTGCTAACCGGATGCAGCAGACTTTACCCTTGGTCATTAGTCAAACCCAATCTGCTTTCCTTAAAGGGAGGAGTATTGTAGATAATGTTCTTCTTATGCATGAATTGATAAGAAATTATCACAGAGATGCAGAGCCCCCTAGATGTGCCATAAAGATAGATATCATGAAAGCTTTTGATTCTGTAGATTGGGATTTTTTGTTAGACACCATGATGGCTATGGGTTTTCCGCATATTTTTGTTGGTTGGATTAGAGCTTGTGTTACAACTCCCATGTTTTCTATAATGATGAATGGTGGGCTGGTGGGGTACTTTCCAGGAGCTAGAGGCCTAAGGCAGGGGGATCCCATCTCCCCCTACCTTTTCTTAATTGTCATGGAAGCTTTTTCCTCTCTGCTGCAGTTTAACATTGAGACTGGTAATTTTAGATTTCATCCGAGATGCCAAGAGTTAGGGATCTCTCATGCCATGTTTGCAGATGATCTAATTGTTTTTTGTGGTGCTCATGAAGAATCTCTGAGAATCATTATGAATACCCTCAAAGAGTTTCATAGCTATTCTGGTTTGCAGCCCAATATGATAAAGAGTGCTTGTTACTTTTCTGGTGTTCCTACTGCTCTTAAGCTATCTCTTATCGATCTAATGGGTATTTCGGAGGGCCATCTCCCTGTAAAGTATTTAGGGGTGCCTTTAATCAGCTCAAGGCTTACCTCTACTGATTGTATTGTCCTTAAAGAAAGAATTTTGGCTCGGATTCAAAGTTGGTCTCAGAAATTTTTATCCTATGGAGGAAGGGCCCAATTGATTCAGTCTGTGCTTTGTAGTATTCATACCTGTTGAAAAATGTATGCATTATAATTTGTGAAAATTTATATGCATCTCTATTAATTATTTTGATGATTAATTCAATGATATTTTTATTCGGCAAATACAAAATTATCGAAAAGTCGATTCCCGAATTAAATATTTTCGTGACCTTGAAATATAGCATAAAGTCTCTTGGATTCATGATTTATATTTACAAAGACTTTATTGAGCTCAATACATGCTTTAACGGTTTATTTAGATGAAATTGTGAGCCACAGGTTGACGAACCGGCTGACAAGCCGGCTGTCTGAACAGAAAGCTGTGACAACCGGACGACCACCCGGATGACCACTCTATCAAACGGCTAGTTTCCAACGGCTAGTTTCCAACGGCTAGTTTCCAACGGCTAGTTTCCAACGGCTAGTTTCAAACGGCTAGTTTCCAACGGCTAGTTCCAACGGCTAGTTTCCAACGGCTAGGAAGCATATGGATGGCTATATAAGGCATCAAGAACTCATTAATGAGAAGATACACAAGCTACAACATTCCATATTATTGCAAGAGCAAATTCTCAAAAGATCAAAGCCAAAAATTCTCATTGTTCTTCCACTTTCATATTATTCTTGAGAGAAAATTTGTACAAGTCGTGAGCGATAATTTTCATACCTTCTTCACATACTTGTATTTCCTAAGTGAGTGTTTGAGTCAAACACTTGAAAGCTTAGAAGACCAAATTCGGGTTGGAATTTGGGTGTTATTGTTTTTGAGAAGTTTTCGGAGAAAATTCTTGCGGTTGTGCTAGCTCCTCGGGAAAGCTAGAGGCATTCGGTTCTTGTAAGCACCCGCAAGACTTACAAGTTGTAATCTTTTAAAGATTAGTCTAACCTTCAAGTAATTGCTTGAGGAGAAGTGGAGTAGGGCCGGACCGTGGACAAATCCGGACCGAACCACTATAAACGGGTTCTATCTCTCTCTCTCTCTATTTTGATTGCATACTTATTGTTTGCATATATTGTTAGAGATAAATTTTTATTGGTAATTATTACTAGCAATCCTATTCACCCCCCCTCTAGGTTGCATAATTTGGGTAACAATTGGTATCAGAGCCTCGGCTCTTGTTTGTAGATTTAACCATCTAAGAGTTAAGATCCATGGCAACCACTAGTAATGTTTCTTGTATCGAAGGTCAATCGTCCAATAGACCTCCCTTGTTCACCGGAGAAAATTACTCTCATTGGAAAAATAGAATGATGATCTTTATTCAATCCACGGATTATGATCTATGGAAAATTATCAAAAATGGTCCCATTATTCCTACTAAGAAAGTTGGAGAAGAGACTATGCCTAAACCAGATTATGAGTGGAGTCATTTGGAAAAGGCTTCAATAGAAAAGAACTATAGAGCTATGAACCTTCTTTTTTGTGCTATTACTCCCAATGAATATGATTGTGTTTCCGCATGTGAATCGGCTAAAGAAATATGGGATAAGTTAGAAATGTCACATGAAGGAGATAGTCAAGTTAAGGAGTCCAAAATTGATATTCTTGTGCATAGCTATGAGCTCTTCAAAATGAAACCGGATGAATCTATATCTCAAATGTTTGCTAGATTTGCTAGTATTACTAACGGTTTAAAAGCTCTTGGAAAGATTTACAGTCAATCCGAAATGACAAGGAAGGTGCTCCGTTCCATGCCAACCAATTGGGACACTACCACCTCCATCATCCTACAATCCAAAGATTTCTCAACATACACGATGGACAAGCTCATGGGATCTCTCATGACGGAGGAAATGCATCACAACCTCAAGGGTGAAAAAGAGAAGAAAGTTAAGGATCTTGCCTTCAAAAGTACAACAAGCAAATCAAAAAGCAAGGAGGATTCAAGCAACGAAAGTGAGGATGATGAAATGGCGCTCATCACAAAAACGTTCAAGAAACTCCTCAAAAATAGAGCATCTCACAAAGGCAGAGGATTTTCAAGAAAAGATGGAGGCAAAGAAGAAAGTAGTAAAAAGGATCCAATCATTTGCTACGAGTGCAAGAAGCCCGGCCACATCAAAAGTGAATGTCCATATGCCAAAAAATATTCAAAGAAGGACAAAAGGAGAGCTATGATGGCCACATGGGACAATAGTGACGATAGTAGCTCCGATGAGGACGATGAGCAACAAGAGGTCGCTAACTTGTGTTTCATGGCCATCGAAGAAAACGAGGTAGATCTCGACTCATCCTATTCCTTTAATGAATTACTTATTGCCTATAAAGAGTTGAAAGTAGAATTTGAAAAGGTTGTTTCTAAAAACAAATTTCTTAAAAAGGTTGCTAAAGATCTTTCACTAGAAATAGATGATTTAATTGAAGAGAAAGATATTTTGGAGGAAGAAAATGAAAGTTTAAGAACCTCTTTGGAAAAAGAAAAAGAGTATTTGAAGGATACTTCCAAAAACGAATCTTTAGAAAAACAAATTGATGATTTAACTAATTCTCTTTCAAAACTCACTAATGGAAAAGAAAGTTTAGACATTCTTCTTGGAAAACAAATGGTTTCTTTTCACAAGGCCGGAATTGGTTATAATCCCACTCAACACAAAAATCTTTTTGGAAAAGATGTTCCTCCTTCTAGCCATTCTAAATTGACATGTCATTATTGTGGTAAAATTGGTCATATTTCTCCTACATGTCCTATGAAAGGATACTCATCTTCTAATGCAAAAAAGGTTTGGGTTCCTAAGAACCGTATCAATGCTAACCTTCAAGGACCCAAGATGATTTGGGTACCAAAAGTCAAGAATTGATGTGCTATTGTAGGTATGCTTCAAAAGTTCTCTCAAGGAAGGAAGTTGGTACCTTGATAGTGGATGTTCAAGACACATGACCGGTGACAAGAGGGCTTTCAATTCTCTTTCGCCTAAAGATGGTGGACATGTCACATTTGGAGACAACAACAAAGGTAAAATCATAGGAATCGGCAATATAGGTAATTCTCCTATTATTGAAGATGTTTTACTTGTTAATGGTTTAAAACACAATCTTCTTAGCATAAGTCAATTATGTGATAGAGGAAATCGTGTTATCTTTGAAAAATCCAAATGTATCATTGAAAATGACAAAAGCAACAAGACACTCTTCGTTGGACAAAGATTTGAAAATGTATATGTTTTTAATCTCAATGATTTAAGTAATTGTGATATAAAATGTTTTTCCGCTTTGAGTGAAAATAGTTGGCTTTGGCATAGGCGCCTAGGACATGCAAGTATGGATGCTATTTCAAAACTCTCTAGAAAAAATTTGGTAAAAGGTCTTCCTAAAATCAAATTTGAAAAAGATAGACTTTGTGGTCCTTGCCAACAAGGAAAACAAACCAAGGTTTCTTTTAAGTCCAAAAATGTTGTCTCAACTACTAGACCTTTGCAATTACTTCATATGGATTTGTTTGGACCAACTCGCTCTCCAAGTCTTTGTGGAAACTATTATTGTCTTGTTGTTGTTGATGATTTCTCTAGATATACATGGGTGATGTTCCTAGCTCATAAGAATGAAGCTTATCCTAATTTCACTAAACTTTGTAGAAGAGTTCAAAATGAAAAAGGATTTGTTATTTCTAACATTCGTACGGATCATGGAAAAGAACTTGACAATTCTTTATATGAAAAGTTTTGTGATGAACATGGTATTGGTCATAACTTTTCCGTACCTCGTACTCCTCAACAAAATGGAGTAGTAGAGAGAAAAAATCGTACTCTGGAAGAAATGGCCCGCACTATGCTTTGTGAAAACTCTTTGCCAAAATATTTTTGGGCGGAAGCCGTTAATACCTCATGCTATATTTTGAATCGAGTTTTAATTAGGCCTATCCTCAAGAAAACTCCTTATGAGCTTTGGAATGGTAGAATACCCAACATTAATTACTTTCATGCCTTCGGTTGTAAATGTTATGTATTAAACAATGGAAAAGATAACTTGGGTAAATTTGATTCAAAATCGGATGAAGGCATCTTTATCGGTTACTCTCTTACTAGCAAAGCATATAGAATTTATAATAAGCGCACTAATCTTGTTGAAGAATCTATTCACGTTTCCTTTGATGAATCTAATCCTTGTGCTACTAAGGATGTTGTTGATAATGATGACTTAGAAATTACACATGAGATTCATGACTTGACAATTCAAGAAAAAGTTGATGGTGATACTCAAGTAGAAAGCTTTCAAATCAAAGAAGATGAAGTTATTAATCAACCTCAAGATGCCATGGGAGACAACCAAGATCTTTCCAAGGATTGGAGATTCGTGCAAAACCATCCAAAGGACTTGATTCTTGGAGAAGTTTCGAAAGGGGTAACCACTCGCTCGTCTCATAGAAATTTTTGTGAAAATCAAGCTTTTGTTTCTCAAATTGAGCCTAAAAACTTTCCGGAAGCTCAAGATGATGAAAATTGGATTTTGGCCATGCAAGATGAGTTAAATCAATTTGAAAGGAATAAAGTTTGGGCATTAGTACCTAAGCCTCTTGATCACACTATTATAGGTACTAAATGGGTTTTTCGTAACAAGCTAGATGAATCCGGAAATATTGTTAGGAATAAAGCTAGACTTGTTGCTCAAGGTTATAATCAAGAAGAAGGTATTGATTTTGAAGAAACTTTTGCACCGGTAGCTAGATTAGAGGCTATTCGCATATTACTTGCCTTTGCATCTTTCAAAAATTTCAAGCTTTATCAAATGGATGTGAAAAGTGCATTTTTGAATGGGTTCATAAATGAAGAAGTTTATGTCAAACAACCTCCCGGCTTTGAAGATCATGTATACCCCGATCATGTTTTTAAACTCTCAAAAGCTTTATATGGTTTGAAGCAAGCACCACGTGCATGGTATGATAGACTTAGTTCATTCTTGCTTGACAATGGCTTTACTCGTGGAAAAATTGATACTACTCTTTTCATTAAAGCCAAAGGTAAAGATATGCTCATTATTCAAATATATGTTGATGATATTGTCTTTGGTGCCACTAATGATAATATGTGCAAAGAGTTTGCTAAGTGTATGCAAGGTGAATTTGAAATGAGTATGATGGGGGAGCTTAACTTCTTCCTCGGACTTCAAATCAAGCAAACTAATGAGGGGATCCTAATCAACCAAGCCAAGTATGCGAAAGAACTTATTAAGAAGTTTGGCATGGAAGGATCAAAGCCAACGAGCACACCAATGAGCACATCAACTAAGCTAGACAAAGATGAGAATGGTAAGGCCGTCAATGAAAAGATGTATCGAGGTATGATCGGCTCATTACTTTATCTCACTGCAAGTAGACCGGATATAATGTTTAGTGTTTGCATGTGTGCTAGATTTCAATCATGTCCTAAAGAATCGCATTTAAAAGCTATTAAACGTATCTTTAAATATGTTGGCGGTTCTCATGACTTAGGATTGTTTTATCCACGTGGAGTTGCATTTGATTTAATTGGTTATTCGGATGCGGATTTTGGAGGTTTCAAAGTTGATCGTAAAAGTACAAGTGGGACTTGCCAATTTCTAGGGCACTCTCTAGTGTCTTGGCATAGCAAGAAACAAAATTCCGTAGCTCTATCTACCGCCGAGGCGGAATATGTAGCGGCCGGAAGTTGTTGTGCCCAAATATTGTGGATCAAACAACAAATGGAGGATTTCAATTTGCAATATGATCATATTCCTATTAAATGTGATAATACCAGTGCAATTAGCTTAACCAAGAATCCGATTCAACATTCTCGAACAAAACATATTGAGATTAGACATCATTTTATAAGAGATCATGTTCAAAAAGGGGATATTGAACTTAACTTTATTAGTACCGACAAGCAATTGGCGGACATTTTCACAAAACCCCTTGGTGAAGAACAATTTTGTTTCATTCGACGAGAACTCGGCATGTCTAATCATTTATGAAAAAGTTGTGTTCTTGATGTCAAAAGTTTTTTTTTTGGATTCAATGTTGAGTTGATTGAATTCGTAAATATCATACTTGATGGAGAGTACAAATGATCTTGATAAAGAAATCACCCTCCAAACATTTTATCATATGTTTCATTTTCCTGTGTTTGGTATGAAGAAAATCAGTTTTATGGTCTTTAATGTTACTCCTCTTAAACGATTTCTGGACTTAACCTGCATTTGTCAGTCGGATGTCCAAGCGGATGTCCAACCGGACAACCGTGAGGTTGAGACTTATTCAAGCTTTTGCGTTGCTAACTCTGATTTATTAAGTCTGTTACACTTAGTTTGTATGAACTTCATGGCTTAGTGCTTAAATTGTCTCTTATATACTTCGCCGATATGAATTTCTTGTCTCTAAGCTTGCAGGGATAATCATTCTCGGTAATACCCCTCGCATTCTTTAAAAAACTCTCTTTTAGGGGGAGCATGTATTAAGGGGACACAACAATAAACACCCGAACACAATTTTCTTCTCCTATTCTTGTCCTAATCGGCGCCACATCCCCTATCCTATCTCTTTCGGCGCCGCATCTCCACCGCCCCTATCCTATCTCTTTCGGCGCCTACCGCATCCCCTATCCTCAATCTCAAATTTCAAACAATTCGGATATCCTCAATCTCAAATTTCAAACAATTCGGCGCAGCATTTCAAACATTTCGGCAATCTCATACTCTATAAATTCAACAACACAATCTCTATCTCCTCATCTATCAATCTCTCCAAATCTCTATCCTTCCAAATCAAGCAATGGCAAACATACCGCAAGCGTTACCGTTTGAGTTTTACGAAAGAGATGCCGAACGAGCAGAGTTCAGGTTGTTTATCCAAACCATTTGGATGCAACTCTTTATCTTCATTCTGCTGTGTGCGTTACTTACCATGAGAATACCACCATGGTTCGGATGGAATGTAAATGTGGATACTCTGTGGTATTGGATTGGCATTATAGCTGCCGTTGTAGCAGCCATTATTCGAGAATACGAAAATCAAGGACGCCAAGCTCTCAATGAACGAAGATAGAGTGCTACAGGGCAAGAGCGGCATGGTGCTGGAACCATGGCCCTATTGTTTTTCTATTTTTAGTTTTTTTTTTATGATGTCACAGGGGGAGAAAAAGCTAAGTTTTAATTGATCTATCTTGCCATTTTGGGCAAATTTAAAAAATTGCTTGCTATGATCTGATGATTATTGCTATTACTCGTTGATCATAGATAACTGCTTTGGTGCATGTATTAAGGGGGAGATTGGCATAACTCCTACTTGAATAAAAACTATCATTTTGTGTCATCATCAAAAAGGGGGAGATTGTTGAAAAATGTATGCATTATAATTTGTGAAAATTTATATGCATCTCTATTAATTATTTTGATGATTAATTCAATGATATTTTTATTCGGCAAATACAAAATTATCGAAAAGTCGATTCCCGAATTAAATATTTTCGTGACCTTGAAATATAGCATAAAGTCTCTTGGATTCATGATTTATATTTACAAAGACTTTATTGAGCTCAATACATGCTTTAACGGTTTATTTAGATGAAATTGTGAGCCACAGGTTGACGAACCGGCTGACAAGCCGGCTGTCTGAACAGAAAGCTGTGACAACCGGACGACCACCCGGATGACCACTCTATCAAACGGCTAGTTTCCAACGGCTAGTTTCCAACGGCTAGTTTCCAACGGCTAGTTTCCAACGGCTAGTTTCAAACGGCTAGTTTCCAACGGCTAGTTCCAACGGCTAGTTTCCAACGGCTAGGAAGCATATGGATGGCTATATAAGGCATCAAGAACTCATTAATGAGAAGATACACAAGCTACAACATTCCATATTATTGCAAGAGCAAATTCTCAAAAGATCAAAGCCAAAAATTCTCATTGTTCTTCCACTTTCATATTATTCTTGAGAGAAAATTTGTACAAGTCGTGAGCGATAATTTTCATACCTTCTTCACATACTTGTATTTCCTAAGTGAGTGTTTGAGTCAAACACTTGAAAGCTTAGAAGACCAAATTCGGGTTGGAATTTGGGTGTTATTGTTTTTGAGAAGTTTTCGGAGAAAATTCTTGCGGTTGTGCTAGCTCCTCGGGAAAGCTAGAGGCATTCGGTTCTTGTAAGCACCCGCAAGACTTACAAGTTGTAATCTTTTAAAGATTAGTCTAACCTTCAAGTAATTGCTTGAGGAGAAGTGGAGTAGGGCCGGACCGTGGACAAATCCGGACCGAACCACTATAAACGGGTTCTATCTCTCTCTCTCTCTATTTTGATTGCATACTTATTGTTTGCATATATTGTTAGAGATAAATTTTTATTGGTAATTATTACTAGCAATCCTATTCACCCCCCCTCTAGGTTGCATAATTTGGGTAACAATACCTACTGGAGCTCTATCTTTATATTGCCTCAAAAAGTTATTACAGAGATTGAGGGAGTGCTGGGGGCTTTCTTATGGTCTGGTCTTGACTTGAAGCATACGGGTGCTAAAGTCAGTTGGATACATCTATGTGTTCCAAAGAATGAAGGTGGGCTGGGGTTTAGGTCCCTTAAAGAATGGAATCAGGCTTCCAATATTAGGCACCTTTGGGCTTTGAGTTTTAAAGCTGATTCGCTATGGGTTAAGTGGGTGCATATGTACATTCTGAAAGGGCATAGTCTCTGGGAAATTCCTATACCAAATGATGCATCATGGGTAATAAGGAAGCTTCTCAAATTAAGGGATATTTGCCAAGGTTGGATCAGGTATTGCATTGGGGATGGGAAAGACACGTTTCTATGGACTGATAATTGGCACCCCCTTGGTGCTTTGTACAAGCAGTTTGGGGATTCCATTGTTACAAATAGGGGCAGGGCTTTGAGGGCTAAAGTATCCTCCATTATTGTTCAGGGGAATTGGCGATGGCCAAGACAGAGGAGTCGAGTTATGATGGAGGTTATGCGTCACACTCCTGCAAATTTTCTTCCTCGTCCATTGACTAAGGATAGAGTAGTATGGACTCTTTCTTCAGATGGCTGTTACTCTGTCAAGACAGCATGGGAGGCCTGCAGACATGGGTGTTCTTTTAAACAATGGCATTTTTTAGTATGGTTTAGCCAGAATGTGCCTTGATGGAGCTTTATTCTTTAGCTTGCAATTTTGGAGCGTCTTTCCACCAAGGATAGAATAGCTAAATGGGGGATATCCATTAATCCAGTATGTGTGCTGTGTACGGCTTGTGAAGAGTCTCATGCCCATTTGTTTTTTGAATGCCAATTTTCTACAATGATCTGGAGCCGTGTTTTGTGTAAAAATAATATTTTCAGAGGGCCTCTTTCTTTGCATCGGGAGCTTATTTGGGCTAGTGCTCAAAGGAAAGGTAAAAGTTTTTGTAGTACTGTATACAAGTTATCTTTGGCAGCTATTTCTTATTTCTTGTGGGGGGAGCGTAACATGCGGATATTTCAGAACAAGAGCAGGGATGTAGATGACCTAGCTGCAGCGATTCTTGATGCGATTAGAGCCAAGCTTTGTTCTTTCAATTCTGTAAAGTTTTCTTGCCTTAATAGGCAAATTTGTGACGATTGGTTACTTAGCTCTAGAGTTTTTCGGATAAATAATGGCTGACTTGTATAGTCTCTTTGCTCATTGTAATGTTGTTCAGGGGGATGCCCCGTTGTTTTTGTAGTTGCCGTGTTTTTTGGTGAAATGAAATTACTTACCAAAAAAAAAAAACCATGATACTCTTACAAGTCATGATCATCCAAAAAATTTCAATAAAATCACCTAAATGTATGAATTGTCAATTCTTCAAACACAGGACAGATAAATTATATGACAATCAAGGACCAGCTCCATCAGAAATTTCACAATCATATTTCAAAATATTTCACTCACCAAGAGTAGGATTTTTCTCCACAAAGAAATTGTTCTTTGTAAACCGCCGCATATGGAGAATCAGATACTGTGGCAGTCGGGTAACACGATATCTCATCCTTGCTATACGAGGACGCACAACTTCAGTAATGGACTCACCATCAAACTTCTTCAGTATGTTGAAGAGTGGAACCTACAACCATACAACTCAAAACAATAAGTTCATATAGATAACTGCAGAAAAATGCACCACACAAACATTTGTACACCTTAAGTCATCTTCTTTTCTGTGACAAAGGACATTTCCGGGAAACTAATGGTGACACTAAGAGGCTCAGTCCATCCCAATAGCAGACAAGGAATTTATACTAGGACTAAATTAAGATTGCTACAATCAGTATAGTAATAGCACGAAATAAATGCGGTACATAACTGAAGCCCGTATTAGACAGAAGAACTACTAATGCTGATAAAATCAAACATAATGCATAGTCAAATTGGATACTTTGAGACACAACAGATTATATGGTAAGGTAATGGAAACAAATAAAGAAACCAAATAACTATTGCGTGTATGTTATGTAGGTATGTGTGCCTTCTTATTTTTTTCCTTCAGCTGGAGGGCATGGCGTTGTATGTCCTAGACGACAGCAAGCTGCACGGCGTTTGCAAGTAATCACTACAGTGGTGTCCATTTTAAAGACATAATTAACCAACAAACCAGTAACTGAAACTCAAGTTCCTCAAGTGCACAGCTACGGAAAATGAATATTCTGTTTTTCCTGAAAGATGTGGGTACAAATGGATAACTGTGAATCTGTGACTGATGTTAAACACCTTAGGGCAGGAACTACTGATAAGCCATTGGTTATTAAAAGATAAGCAAAAATGATATCAAAATCGGAAAACAGACCTGCGGGATAATGTTTTTCTCCATCACATCCTTGAAAAGAGGCGGCGGCGGCAAATCAAGTCCAAGCATTAAGAATGGCATTCTGCTAGTTTCTGTAACAAGACCATTATGCTCAGTTCCACCATCTGCAGCACTGCCATGAATCTCTTTTACAACCTCCAATTCACCCTATTGAGCACGATGCATTTCTCAGGCACAGCTTAATTGAACACATTTTCCAGAAACAGGTATCCCGATGAAAAAAGTATTTGATAAAAGAAGACATTAATAAATGGTAAGGTGGGCCAATACCTGAAAGCACTGGTAAATGATGCTGCTACTTTTCTTTGAATTTCTTAGATCTGCATGTAGTGTATTAAGAAGCCACGACATAAATTCAACTGGGTCAGACTGGGCACCTATTCGAAAACGTTTTTTGCTCGCTTTCATAACTGCCTGAAGAAACTCGTGTGGGCTCACCTGCAGAGACACAGAGTTTGATTTCAAAATGGAGTTTCATGGTCAATGGCCGTAAGGAAATGTGATGTCACCAAGATCAAACCTGTCCCTTGAAGTTCCGGGCATGCCAAATCTTTCTAGTGAGTTCTCCAAAACGATGAACAAGTGGAGATTTGCTGTGTTGATAGTTTGCAGGGATAAGGAAGAAGTTCCTCAAGGGAGTAACTCGCATCAAAGATTGAATTGTGACATTCACAAAATCCGTCTCCTTAATGTTATTTAAGCCCACCTGGAATTGCAAAAATCAAGGAAGCACAGTTACAAACAAAAGCCACAATTTGATGGTCAACTAATTTGTAGACAAGTAAGAAAATTCATGTAAATTATGCATCTGAAATAATAAAAATGACAAGAAGACAGAGCACGAATTGAGGAATTAAGGAAAAACTGAACTAGATACCATTCCAGGAAGGTAATCAGAACCATCAAGAGCCCTAGACCATTGCTTGTTTCTATCAAGGTCTTCAACCTGCTTCTTATTAAACCTGTTAAAATTGTACCACAGTTTTTAGAACAATCAAAAGAGGTTGCTGAGAGTAGTTACTTGATTTAGCATTGACTGGATAACTTGTCAAAACAAAAATATTATACAAATCCCAACATAAAGATGCAGAAAGAAGGAAGAAGCAAAGATGCAAGTTCAAAGAAATATTATGCCATACCTTGGGTTCAAAACGTGTCGAATGTCATCCAAAGATGGGTCATTAATTTCATATCCATCAGGAAGGCAATAAACTTTCTCAGTTCGGAGATTGATATAAACATGGTGCCCGGCTTCAAGGCTATGAGTATATGCATGAGATTTCTGACCTCTTCCTTGGTAATACTTCCCACACACCAAACAAGCATACACATTCAAGTTTGAAAGAGAAACAGAGCAAAATTTCTCAAAATCAAAATCCAAAACCTGCACAAAAATAGACAATTGCAATATAAAGAAACATAGAATAGATGGACTCACTAATCTACAATTGATAATTATCTGAATATAGATTCATGTCCATATACCCACCAATCAAATGGCACCCGTGTATTGGCATAAATTCTTCAATAACATTTTCCTTTCAAAAAAGTGGCAAAGAATTAGGCTCCATCAAAGAGCAGACCAAACCTAACAGCATTGGAAAGCTGATTTTAGTTCTACTAGTGTGAATGGTGGAAGCAGAAAGTGAATGACATCTTGGGTGGTCGCACAACACCCTGGTGATGAGGAATGATGTTATCCTTTTAAAGAATTCTTACTGCACATACTACACTTGTGGTCCACATCCTCTGCTGAAAAGGATATTTGAGGGCGCAATTGCATCATGCAGTTCATAAATCAATACCGTAAGCCTACTTCTCTTGGGAGTTTTTGGGTACTTTCTCTGAATCCATCATACTTCCGAAATCTACTTTGAACCAAAACAAAAACATATTCACTGTGATCTATTTCGATAACTCATGTAAATTCTGAACAGAAACTGATATTGGAAGACTTCCCCAACAATGATCCACCACAAAACCCAAATAAATGACAAGAAAGAGACGAGGAGTAAAACTGAGAAGCAGATAAATAAAGTACCTGGCGATTCACGGTATCGAGATAAGGACAGTCCCTCCTGAGTTCAACTACACGATTTCTCTTCCCTTGACTAAGTCCCTGCTCAGTGTTCCCATCATCATCCTCATCCTCGTCGTCATCTTCACCGCCATCTCTATACCCATTTGGCTCTATCCTTCCATCACCGCTTCCAAACGTACCCCCACCTGCTCCTCTCTGCTCATCTTCCTCCTCGTCCTCATCATCGTCGTCGTAAGTAGCAAGTGGAAGAAGAGCATTATCGAATCCAAGCCGAGGCGGCAAGGGAGAGGGAGAAGAAGACTGCTCGTTAAGCAGCTTCTGCCTCTTCGAGTGTTCCTCCCCTTCCACGCTCTCTTCTTCTTCTCTCTTCGTCTTCATCCTCTGCCAATTCACTGCTCAAATATGTAATTCCAACATTACTACTGCATCAAGCACATAATTTTAGAATACTACCTCATGATTCCAAAAATCAGAACTAGTCAATTCACTCAAATATGTAATTCCAACATTACTACTGCATCAAGCACATAATTTTAGAATCCTACCTCATGATTCCGAAAATTAGAACTAGTCAAGCTCGAAAATCACACAATCATAGACAATGCTAAAGAGATACCAAATTACAATACCTAAATGGGAGTGATTTATGTTAACTTCCAATAGAAAAGCGATGCTAGGGTTTCGATAACAAAACCAGGTTCGATGAAATAGATATGAAATTTACTGCTCCCAATTTCACTGCTCAACTATGTAATACCATCAACTATTGCATCTAGCACGTTCAGAGTCCTACCCCGTGATTTGGAAAATGAAAACTAGACAATCTCAAGAGCAGAACAGTTATAGACAATGCTAAAACGGAAACGAATACAGAAATTGGTGTGATTTATATTGACTTCCAATGGAAAAGCGATTCTAGGGTATCGAAACCAAACAAAGTTCAAGAAATACATACGAAATTCACCGCTCCCAATTCCCTGTTCAAATAAGTAACTCTGTCATCTACTGCATCTGGCACTATAATTTCGGTAGTGTTCTAAATGGGGCACTTGGCGGCAGGTCAGCACCATGATTTCACCCTCGGCGGCTCGTTCGGCGGATTTGGAGATTCGGCAAGGCTTGGCGGCCGACTTGGCGGAGCTTGGTGGCTAGGCGGCTAAGAGAGATTTGGTAGGCCTTGGCGGAGCTAGGCGGCCATCTTGGCGGAGCTTAATTGCCTTAAATATATTAAAAATATATATTTCGAAAAAAAATGCCGAATTGCTCGGCGGTGCCTAGGCGGCCTCTGCACGCTTGGCGGCGGGTCGCCGCTCGAATAACGCCGAGCGCCATTTAGAACACTGAATCTCGGCGCACTACCTCATGATTTGGAAAAGGAAAACTAGTCAATCTCAAAAACAAAACAATTGTGTACTATGCTAAAGCTAAAGGGATACCAATGCATACATTGGAGTGATTTATAGTAGCTTCCAATTGAAAAGCGATTCTAGGGTTTTGAAAACCAAACCAAGTTCAAGAAATACATACGAAATTGGAAATTCACAGCTTCCAATTCCCTGCTCAAAAAAGTAACTCTGTCATCTACTACTGCATCTAGCACTATAATTTCGGTGTCCTACTTCATATTTGGAAAAGGAAAACTAGTCAATCTCAAAAACAGAACAATTATGTACTACGCTAAAGGGGTACCAATGCAGAAATCGGAGTGATATTAACTTCCAATGGAAAAGTGATCCTAGGGTTTCGAAAACCAAACCAAGTTCAACGAAATACGTGCCAAATTCACTGCTCCACCACTCAAATATGTAATTCCGTCATCTACTACTGCATCTAGGGCAACAATTTCAGGCATCCTACCTCAACTAGACAATCCCGAACACAGAACACTTGTATGAACTGCAAAAGGGATTTCAATCCACAAATACACTAATAGGACTGATTTATATTAGCTGCCAAGAGAAAAGCCATCTAGGGTTTCGCAAAACCCAAGCAAATTCATCAAAATGCAGATGAATGGATAGATATAGGCGTATATAAATGCTTGAATGAATGGACAAACCTGTAACTCTGTGGTGTGATTCTGTGAACGGTGGAAAGAGATTAGCTACGAAGATTTGCTTCTCAATGGATCGTCTACTCCACTAGTCCTCTAGACAAGGGCTGTCCACTGGTCGGACTTTTCCGGGGGGTTCGGTTCGGGTAGGTTCCGACCAGATGCAGAAAAAGGATTGGAGCGGTCGGGTTATCTGATTTACAGTCACAAATAAATTAGAGTCCCCAACTGAATGGAAAAGTCACAAATCAGAGTGCCAAATTCCAATGAGACAATGAGTCCCAAATTACGCAATCAGAGTTTCTGATTTCGCACCAAAAGGAACAGTCCCAAGAGCCATATACAATCACAAATCGCAAAAAACACATTCAAAAATTGCATGTACAGTCAACAATCAGTGGCTATTCAGTGCAGAGATAGAGAGAGAGAGAGAGACGTACCACTGTAGAGTAATCTCACAGTCGACCCACAGAGGTCCGGAGTCACCGAGTCGATCGCCGGAGGCTCTGAGAGAGGATGAGGGTGAGTCGGGTGAGAGAGAGGAGTTGGGCGATTAGGGTTCTCAGGTGATCGTCTTATAGATTAGGGTTCTTGGGTGGTCGTCTGATCGATTGAGAGTGCGTCTGCGGGGAGCGGAGTCCCTGCAGTGCCTAAGAAGCACCGCAAATTACAGCTCCTTAAAACGACAGAGTTTTGAGCGTGAGGAAAAACTCCTCTTGGCAAGGAAAAAATTATTCACTGTTTTGGAATCACACCCCTCTACTTTTCTCCACAAGATTTTGTAAAGAAGTCCATGGAAATGCGTCGCTACTCCCTTGACCTTTTTCTGTCAAAATATATTAAGTTTTTAATATATGTGTCCTGTTATTCTTATTGTAATAATATTACTAGATGTTATTCTTATATTGTTCATTACATTACATAAAGTCTTTTTGTCTATAATTTTTAAAGTTTCTCTTGAGTGATGCGGTGCGTCCCTAGTCAATTTCCACGCATTCTAGATTAATTTCTACAATCCATCACATAGTTGGCCTCAAGATTGCTGGCAGGGAGAATCGAACTTTAGACCTTAGAAGTGAGCAAACCCCTAAGTCCAAGTGATCTTGGCATAATTTTTACAGTAAAAGTTTTATCCCATCTACTTAAAAAACTAATTGTTTTGTGTAACCCCCCCCCCCCCCCCCCCCCCCAGCAAAAAAAAAAAAAAAGAACTAATTGACTCATCAATTTTGTGCAAAAAATTCACTCTCTCCATCCCAAATTCTTGGTCATATAGACAGGGCCGGCCCAAGGCTTTTTAGTGCCCAAGGCCTAATAAAAAAAGTGTGCCCTTAGAAAAAAAAAATTTGCACGATTCCCCAAAAGAGGCAACCAATTTGGGACGGAGGGAGTAATACTTAACAATTTTTACAGTAACAATCACAATACGAGAAAGCCAAACCAATATAAATTTTTGCTTACCAAATTAATACTTAAACAGTTTCTAAGTTTTTGCTTACCAAATTAAGAGGAGTAAGGCTCATTCCAAAATATACCCAAATAACAGAAGAGGACAATTTAAAGTAATTGTATCTCTAACAAAATAAAACAGATTTTCATACATGGTCTGACTAGTAAAACATCAAAAGGGTCAAAAAAAATCTCACCTCCTCCTGCGTTCTATCTTCTCCTGTGACTCTCAAAGAGACAAAGATCGCAGCGAAGAAGGCCAATCACCACCTCTCTGACTCGCACCTATCCTGCAAATTGAGAATGAACACATAGAATAAAAGAACAGAAAACATGCGAAAAAGTATATTCATTGAAAGAAACTGAGAATTTACCCATGCCTAGAGCGCAAGGGGAACATAAACTAATTAGAGGCCAAAGGAGAACAATCAAAACAATCTTCTATTAGATTTAGAACAACAAATTGAGCAGACAAAATTCATGAAAGAGAAAAACTCTGTGACCTCTCATTGTTTGGGATTTTCAATTCATCTCAATGTTTTTCTCTTCCCAATCGTTTTCATTCCTAAACTTGCAAGAGCATACAAACTCGAGCGAAATTGAATGGAAAAAATTTACAGAATACTCAACAATCCAAATTAACCCACCTGCCTGTGAGTTAATTGGGATGTTGGAACTCTTATATGGCGATCCATCATTTCATCTCCATTTATCCTTGTGCTTTTCAGCCTTGGGGTACCCATCAGTAATTGCGGGGAGCACCAATGGGGATTCCGTTCTTTGAGGAATGCAGTGGGAAAGGAGAAATTGGCCATGACAGGGAAATTAAACTAGAAGAATCTAAGGGAAAGTGTGAAGGGATACAAATCTACGAACACACATGCATATCTCTTTACACATACTGACCAAGAAAGATGATAGGAAGAGAGATGATGGGATGGAGAGAGAGAGAGAGAGAGAGAGAGAGAGAGAGAGAGAGAGGAGAAGAAGAACGTACCAGTTTGATGGCGTCGAGCGTGATAGTTTCAGGAGCAGCCGAGTAGTGATTCTAGGGCTAGGGCTTGTTGTGACTTGTGAGAGACTGAGACGAGAGATTTGTTTTGTTTGAGTGGAAATTAAATGGACCAATTAGATATTTTATTTACAAAACTGCCACCGAAATTTGTTGGGCCTTCTTCCATTGATGGTCTCCGGCTGGGGCTTTTAGGCTCCGTTCAGTTGTCAGAAAAGTGTAGGAATAGATAGAAAAATCTATTTTTTCATAACTTTTGTAGTGTTTAGTTGTCAGGAAAGTAGTGGAAAAAATGTTCTTAAGTTTTCCTGCAAGATTTTCTTTCTTGCAAAAGTGATCCGGCCAAAACCATAGGATTTTGCGGGAAAATTTTATGCATTGTGGGGCCAAAATAATTGGAGGGCAAGAAAAAAAACGAATGACGCCAATACCAAAAAAAATACGAATTAGATTCTTAGAAAGGCACTTTGAAATTTACGTGAGCAATAACAATTTCGACTACTGTGATGCTTTCTAAGATAATTGTTGTAGAAAAAATTAGTAATTGATTTTTTTTTGAAGTATTTATTTATCTTATTATTAGTTTTCAGTTGTGTTTTGTACTTACTAATCATCAGTTTATCAATGAGTTTTTGTATCGGCAACTAATCAAGCATAGTTATTTAACATTTGTTTATTTAGTTATCATCTACTTATTTTTTAAGCTTCATGTTAAGGCTTTGCATTAGATAAAATATATTTTCCGGTATGTGTTAGTTCTCAAAGTTACTTTTAGCCATGGAAAATAAAGAAGTTTCTCATAAGTGTCTTTTTCCGATAAATGAACCACTAAACTTTAGTTTTTCTGCAAAAAATTTGTCAAATGAACACTCACAGGAAAATAGATTTTTTTTTTCCTTTACTTCACTTTACGTGACTTTTCCTGAGAATAACTTTCTTGTACAACATTCCTGGCAACTGAACAGAACCTTAATTAATATGGAATGGGCCAACTTTTTCCTTTTATTGGGCTAAAAAAGATTCCTAATCAAGCCCAAATAAGAAAATTAGTGTTGTGCCCCTAAAATTTGGCCTTTTTGGGGTGCCCAAGGCCCAGGACTCTTGGGCCTTGGGGTTGGGCCGGCTCTGCATATAGACTATTTGGAGCCTCTTAAAAAATTGGCTTTATATCTTTTAATATATAATATTTTTTATATCAAATATGGATCTTTTTTAATAGATCTCGATTAATTCTATTAAACAAATCTAGTTTTCGAAATCATAAAATGTATTATAAATTGTGACATATAGACAATTGTTTGAGTAACACAAAAAGTTAAATAGGACCAAAAATATGGGACGGAAGGAGTATTGAACTTACGTGTGCAAGTGCTCCATTTCTTTATTAAAAAATAACTCATATAACTTTTTGACACTTTACTTAAAAAACTAAATTATTTTGACGAAAAATCAAGTGAGTAGAGACGCATTTCCATGGACTTCCTTTACAAAATCATGTGGAGGAAAGTATAGGGGTATGGTTGCAAAGCAGTGAATAATTTTCTCCTTGCCAAGAGGAGTTTCTCCGCACGTAACTTGCCTCAAAACTCTGTCGTTTTAAGGGGCTGTAATTTGCAGTGCTTCTTAGGCACTGCAGGGACTCCGCTCCCGCGTGTGCGTAGGCAATGGATGGGGGAACGAATGATTTGGGTCCACCGCCAACACGTCCGTATTCGATCTAATCTAGGTTGTTAAACGAACCAAACAACTCGAGTTCGGTTCAGATTCGACTCGACTTTTGGCTTGTTCAAACTCATTTAAAAAAAATAAGTTAAACTCAATCACATTTTTTTGTTTGTTTATGAATTCAAGCCAAGCTTTCGCATATGGGTGTTTAGCTCGATAAGCTTGTAAACAAAAAGATCACTCTGTAAATATTACAAAAATAGGGGTAGATTAATAAATATCCCACAATATGAGATCATCTGTCATTCATATAGATATTTTCACAAGTTTTACATTACTATATAGCATTCGAATAGGAAATCTGTTATGTGAGATATGAAAATTTAAGGGTTGAGGGTTTTAATTTAATGAATGTATCTAGAAACTAAATTTATGTTTATGAGTTATGTTTGGCCTAGATTAATGATGCTAATTCTTCTTTATGGCTTTAAATTTGCCCATTTCATTTTAAAACTTAATAAGCTCCAGCTTAAGTTCAAGCTTGAAAGCTCAAAACTTCACAAGTTTAAGCTCATGCTTGAAAGTTCGAGATTGGCATCCATATTTTACGGGTCAAGCCCAGCTTATCACGAACATAAAACTATCCCTTATTGCATAATAAATTATAGATTACCCGTTTGAGAAATTACAAATTATCCCTCATCTCATAATAAATTACCCCTGTTGTGATGTAGGCGCTAAAAAATTTGACGGAATCTGTATGTCATTAAATTTTAATTACAATGAACAACATTGTCCTATTGTTACTTGTGAAAGTTTGCACAACTGTGAAAATAGCTTTTCACAGGCTACAAAAAGATAATTTGGTACATTGTAATTTGGCTTTGATGATGTCAAACAGATTTTGTCAAATTTCCTAGCAACTACATCACAACAAGTGAGTGGTTTGTTATTCGATAGGGGTATTTTTTAATTTAGCAAACATGAGAGCAGTCTGTAATTTTTAGAACCCTCGGGGATGATTTTGGTAATTTACCCTAATTTTTATGATATCATAGATGTAAATAAATCGGTAGCATGAGCATGAGGGAATATAATCATAAAATAAAATTTTGAATCCTAAAATATGCTAGTCTATGTCAATTACACAATCTCCGTGACTCGGGTTTTTCCCCTTTTAACCTTAGTATACAAGTGTGAGATAGCAAAAATAAAATCATTTTTGGAAAAGATAATAGTCTCCAAATCGAAAGTATGGACATTCTACATGCCGGGTGGCGGGGCGGGTTATAACAACAAAATACCCAATAATGAATCAATATTATATCTTTGTTTTCTTTGCTTCTATTTTTTTTTTACTTTCATCCTTCACAAAAATCTTGTTTTCTTGTCAAAACTCTTTAAAGAGAAAAAGTTAGTTAATATATTGTTTTCGCCCCCTCTGCCTCGATAAGAAACAAGGTGGGGATGGGATACAGTAAATCTCACTCCAACCCGCCCCATTGCCATCCCTAAACAAATTACTCAAGCTTATGTCTTGACCTCAAGATTGTTGGAACATTTTTATTAAAATAAAATCTGTAGTCCTCTATTTAACTAACATAACATTCTTTATTTCATTGCTTGCATGTTAAATCGGTTTCTGTTACAAATATAAAAGATTTATTCTAGTCATTATATTCAAGCATCATTACAAATAAATAAGGATAGTGATAATGCCCAAACTGTTTTTGTTAATGCCAAAATTCGATCCAATATATAAAAGTCTTGTACACTGCACATGATAAAAGCCTCTTGTGCACTAGAATTTTGGCACCAACAAAAACAAAAGACCTAACTCTAAATACCTAGCCACATAAATACATACATATAGGCGGGCGTACATACAACATTCTCTACAAGGGAGAGTATGGGGTGAAAAAGAAGAACGTATACAAGTATTCTAGAGCAATCTGTAGTGGAGGGATTATGAGTTTTATACAAGGGTTGTGTGTCTCTATCTTATACATATTGAATAACTCGGTTCGTGACTAGTTCAATCATCCTAACAGTTGCATACATCGGATGAGAAAAGCTTGTGAATGCATGAGTTGAATCTCGGGGCCTACCTCTTTCCTACCCCCGTCATTTTTATATGCTCTCTTATACTCCATACTTTTTGTACTTTTGAGGTTTACGCGGTGCATAATCTGCTCTGCAGCTTTTCCCGTTGAGCGCTTCAAGAATTAACAGGGCTAGCACTCCCTAACACAAAGCTTCTTTTAGTACTTTCAAAAACAGATATACACGAGTGATTTTTCAATGCCGAGTGGGTATATCCTACGTGGTACCTGCTCGGCATATCCGAGCCGTCTGATACACTTTTGGACGGCTCGGATTGAAACTCTCTCTCTCCTCTCATCCCAACACTTTCTCTCTCCAAATCTGAGCCGTTCAAACAAGCAATGGACGGCTCGGATGTGCGAGCGGACACCACGTGACACCCGCTCGGCACTGAAAATTTCTCCGATATACACACCATTTCAAGACAATCTCATAGGTTTCCTGAAAAAAGACGATGTCATAGGAATAACAGATTACATGCCAGTTTCTAAAGAAACAACACCAAAAGAAACAAAAATGGCAGAACAAAATAGCTCATCGGATAACATAGAAGAAAGCCAAAAGGGAAAAGCATTTCCAACTCTTTAACAGAACCAGGAATGAAGAAATAAGCAAGAATGAGATACTCACATTCAATAAACCCCTCAACAAAACTAACCAACAAGCTCATAGTAAACCAAAAGAAAAAACTTGGAAGAGTTTTTACTCCTGATCACGAAAACCGTCCAACATGCGGAATTCAAGTTTATTCGAGGATAAGCCAACAAAAAAATGAAAAAACGTCTAGCTCCTGCCATCAAATCTCCACACCATTTACGTTAAGTCGGGCTCGATTGGATACCGATGATCAAGAGAGAAAACCGAGTTGTTTTGGGGGCAAAGTAACGGTAGCGAATATCGGGTTCAGTTTTCCTGCCAGTCCTTTCGGATGTCGAAGGTGTAATTGATCTCCAAGTAGCACTTGTTGTCGTCGTCGACAAACTGTAAACAGAGATGAAAAAAAAGAAGAAGAATAAAATCATATGACAACCGAACTCTTGAGTATTGAAAGTGCCCCCACCATGTGTCCATTTTAATTGTAGAATTAGGCTTCTCTGTGCAGTCTGTGCTTGGACTGCAGAGAGCAGTTTGTGTAATCTCAGACATTCAAAAGCATTTTTAATGGTTAGATTTTGTTAAAAATAACCTTCCGGCAAAGAGTCTTTTTAAAATCCCATTGATTGCGAATGGTCGAAATGGGACTGAAGGGGCATTAACTTGTCCTCACTGGACATTTTCAAACTGTCAGAGAGCCAAAACTAGAAAAGGTAACAAAATTGAAAAGCAAACACACAAATAACTTTCGGTTGTTGCATTTTTCGTTTTCCCATAATCATGACAGACAGAGAAATGGTCCCCTGCATTTGTTTTCATTGCATCACATGCAAAGATGCTTTCTCGATAGAGATTGGAATTCAAGATGCGTCAATTGTGTTAAATGGTACGAAAGAACCTATTTTCCAAGGACTCAGTACGAACGTTGGTTGCGGGTACGCGTCTAAGTATCGGGGCCAACGAGTTTTCAACTAAGCATGTCCGACATGGATCCTATATTCCCGGTACTTTGCACATTTTGAAGGATTCATGTCACAAATTAAAGAAGCTTAATAGCCGTAAATCAGTAAATCCTATGCTTACATCTGTCTGATAAAGAGCAAGGGTTGAATTTACCTTCGTTTTAGCCGTATATGATCCTCTAGCAAAAAAACCAGTCGGGGTGGTCTCTTCGGGCATTTCATGCGTATAAGGTTCTAGCTGCGGGCTAAAAGTACCAACCATTTCCTTCGCGCTATCAACTGAAAGCAAAGATCCATGTAACGGAACTAACCCGGTCTCAAAAGAATCAAAAAGCGCCAATTTGTTTTTGCCAAAACCGAATTTCCAAGAGAGGGAGAGGGAAACGTTTACCTTTCACACCAGTTTTCCAGACAGTGTTGATGTATTTGAGGCCTGAGACAATGTTATTGTTGACTTGGAAAGTGAAATTCAGGCTGTAACGGCTACCTTCTTTCAGAGTAAACCACAAGCCTTTGGGATTGCCAGACTCGGGGACCGGAAGAAAGATATCAGGTCTACCGGGGGATTTGATTGCAAGGCTCAAGATCTTAACCTCAGGTTCCAAGGTTTCTACAAATGTAGAAATAAATAATCACAACCCGGGTAGCACACATATTACTAATTGTTCAACAAGATCAAACTTATCGTTTTATTGGATCAGTAGGTCAAAAACCTCAGCGAGTAAAAATTTTGAGATAAGAAGTGGGAAAAAATATTTAGACAATGACTATTCGTAGGATCATTTTGTAACTTTCGTTGAAATTTTTCCGTGCATCGATGGAAAATTCCGAACAACTAACATTGGATTGAAAATGGCTTCAACATTCCACAGCATAACAACAGAGAATTAATATAGAAAAAATGGGAAAATTTACACTTTCTGCAATGGTAAAATTGAAGTTAGGAGAATACATGAGAATACAGATTATGCAATTTTCCATACTTCACCCAAATAGCTTCATCACATATGACAT
Source organism: Rhododendron vialii (assembly GCF_030253575.1). Lineage (NCBI taxonomy): Eukaryota > Viridiplantae > Streptophyta > Magnoliopsida > Ericales > Ericaceae > Rhododendron > Rhododendron vialii. The sequence continues at coordinate 15,098,066 of NC_080558.1, forward strand.
TCATGAGATGAAATGCAGAATACAAAGCACAGGGACAATTTGGTCAAATATTCCACTAGCCCAAATCAGATTCCAGACCAGTAGAGGATTAGATGGAAAGGGCAGGAATGATTGTCAATGATTTCTATTCCCAATTCGTTTTTCCTCCCTTTTCCAAGCAACCAAACAGAACTAATCAGAGAAATTAAAAAAGGGAAAGAAAAAAAAAAAAACAAAAGGCGGTTACCTCCAATGGCATTAATATCCACACTCCCAAGAAGCTGTTCCTTCCACTTCCTTAAGCTCTCATCGTCCTACATCCCAAAAATTCAACAAATACAATTAAAAACCAAAATTGAAAAAAAAAAACAAGAAAAGGGAATAAAAGATACTTAAATTAATTCCAAGATTAAGCCCAAGAATTCGTCCGGTTGGTTGGTGGGTTTGTTAGGTTTACAGCCCAAGAAAAAGGAATAAAAGATACTTAAATTAATTCCAAAATTAATTTCTTGTGAATTTTAAAGTCTCCCTGTGAATGGTCTGCTTTTGACCGAACCGGAGAGGAAATTAGATGAGGTGCGTAAGCTGCCCGAACACCTCTAACCGTGGAACCAAAAACAGAAAAATCAATTCCAAGATTGGGAAGACAAACCTTATCTTTCTCAAGTTGTTGTTTAATGGTAAATTGAGGACCCAACTCAATCTTCGGTTCAACATCACTCTCATCCTCATCCTCAGTCACATCACATATTGAACTCTCACTCTGCTTTCTCTCAATTCTCCCTCCTGTTTCCACCACCTCTTCCTCCTCCTCAGCACCCTCTGGCTTTCTACCTTCTTGATTTTCTTTACCCTTTTTGCCCTCCTCCTTGTTTTCGTCAAAACCCATGTCGCTTTTACTCTTGGAACTTGATGATTCAACTCCAATTGCCAAAGACATCAACAAGAACAAGAACAAGAGCCCATTCAACTGCGTTAACAGAACAATTGGTAGGAGTGACCGACCCGGAACAAAATGCACGCTAAGGAAGAATCTCAGGAATGAAAAGTACGAACATGTAAAAGGCCAATGGAAAAATGTTGCAATTGGAGGTACAGAGATTTGGTGCAAAGAATCCTCGAGAGGAGTAAAAACCCAAATGGGGAATAACCAACGCAGAAGAAACGACACCCAGAAAAGGAGAGAGAGAGAGAGAGATGGGTTGTTTGGGGAGGATCAAGAAGAAGGGGAAGAAAATGTCATGTGGTGATCCGCAATTAGAGAGAGAGAGAGAGAGAGGGAGAGAGGGGGGGTCAGTGAGTGCACTAGGTTCCACGGGGACCGAAATTCGAGGAGACATCCAAGGCTCCAAAACAAATGAAGCAGCACGGGGTTTGGGTGGACGTGACAGGTTGACCCCTCCTCATTGGATAAAGCTTATAAAATCCAGATTTTCATCTCATAATCACAAGTACTATGGTATAGGAGTAAATAATCACGTCAACAAAAAAAGAAAATTAAAAATTGTTAGGTTTTTTTTTTTTTTTTTTTAAAGTAGTGTAGTTTTTACCAAAGGAAAGGCAGGTACATACCTTCGATTTGTGAATGTAAATCCTGCCTTTATCATCTTTTTTTTCCCCACAAATTCAAGAGGCAAACAAAATTTAACCAATTTTAATCTCAAGGGATTGACCTAGTATTTATGGTGGTCCGAGACATAAGAGAATGCTCCATTGAGCTTTTCTCAGGGTTTAATTGAATCTCTTTAAAGTGGACAGTGTGATTAGTCTAGCCAAGATAAGTTGAGGTTCTTGAAACTAATTCAGACACCGAGTAAATTGTAGTAGTACAAAATTTCTATGCATATGTATGGTTTACACAATCTTCTGGAGTCAAATATGGTACTCCCTCCGTCCCTTTTTTTGTGTCCAGTATTTCATTTTGGGCTGTCCCTTAATAAGTGTCCATTTTGTAAAGTTAGGGGGGTAAAAGTTGGTGTATTGTCTATTTTGTCCCTAAAAGTAGATTTTATTTTGAAAAGTTAGTGAGTAAAAGTGTAATGATGATGGGTAAGTAGGGAAAGTGGAGGAAAAAGTTGATGTGAAAGGTGTAATGATGATGTCTTTTTAATAAGTTGGAGTTACGAAGCAGGACATTTAAAAAGGGACGGAGGGAGTACAATACAAAATTGTGTCATATATAACGATCGGATATCGCGTCAATATATATGATTAAATACCTATATTTTAAAGCATTCACATTATTTTATAATAGAAATTTATTTAAGATTTTCATTTTTAAATTTTCAATCGATTCTAAATTATGAGTATTCATATTAGAAAAAACTAATTTTCAACCATCAAAATTTTCAATTTTCAAAAACTCAATTTCAATTTATTGGAAAAACATTTGTTCGTAAAAAGAATTAAAAAAAGAAGAAGAAGAAGGGATTGCACGTGCTTATAATATGGTGTATAAATCGATAAATATAGATTCATAATTTTGCAACGTGAATTCGTAACATTATTAATTTGGGTAGGAAAATCTTAGGTGAAATTCTACGGAGACTCCGTCATCTATGTATGTTTTCTAATTAGACTCCATAATGTTTAAAATTGTTCATACAGATCCCCTCATTTATATGAAATGAAAAATTGACTAGTTCTATTAACAGAATGAGGGAAATGACAATACTATTCTTTAAAAATTGCCCACACTAACCCCCTCATTTATAAAAATTGCCCATGCTAATCACCTCATCTATAAAAATCTACTAGACTGACGTAATACACTTTTCTTTCGTCTTTCTCCCCGATCTCTCTCTTTCTCTTCCTCATCTACCTACCACCTCTGCATCTAGCTCATAGAGGGAACTAACAAATTGAACCCCTCTCTCACATCCATTGTTTGTATCATCGTTGTACATACACACCATCATTCTCCCTTTGTCTCTTTCTCCATCTTTCCTAGCTATCACCAAGGCTTATTCTCTCTCTCTCTCTCTCTCTCTCTCTCTCTCTCTCCCTCTCTCTCTCTCTCTCCCTCTCTCTCTCTCTCTCTCTCTCTCTCTCTCTCTCTCTCTCTCTCTCTCTCTCTCTCTCTCTCTGGGGGTACGACCTTTTCCTAAATCTCAAGTATATTATAGGATTGATTGTGTTAATTTTCATTACTTTACTTTCCAAAACTTAAATTAAATTGGAAACATACCTAAATAAGAAATTTGACATATTGGTTGGAGTGGGTATTCTAGAGATGTCAAATTCTACCATGTCAATTACCACATAAGCCTTCAAAAAGATATCACATCTCCGCTTTTGATCTCCTTGGTTGGAGATGTTCTAATGCTACATGCAAACACACACAATTGTCTTTGTAACGGTCCAATGCACATGGGCTGTACAAGATAATTGTGGGGCCCACACACCTCGAACAATTTCATACACATCTGTATATCAATCTATGCCTGGACATCTTTACTGTTTATAGCAATTTTGGAAAATTTTAAGTTTCCAATGCCAAGTTCCAACTAGTGTAACTTTGGGGTGCTTAATCCATAATCAAGTTTAGGGGCCCTCTTCATTTATTTTGGTAAGAGGCAAGGAAAATTCTAGCCTTACCTTTTTTTCTTGGTAGATAATAATAATCAGTGACACCCTTTATCATCAAGCAATCAACTGCTAATACAATCATTTTGCAAATTCTAGTTGTTGTCTAGTTCAATCACCTATCAATCATTCTATATTAAGTAGATACAATAAGGAATGACCTTCAATTTAAGGGTTCGCTTTCTTTTATGTTTCAGATTCAAAATCTATAAGGTGTCATTAATTCATCACCTATCAACCATCCACATTAAGCACATACAATAAGGAATGACCTTCAATCTAAGGGTTCGCTTTCTTTTATGTTTCAGATTCAAAATCTATAAGGTGTCATTAATTTATCACCTATCAATCATCCACATTAAGCACATACAATAAGGAATGACCTTCAATCTAAGGGTTCGCTTTCTTTTATGTTTCAGATTCAAAATCTATAAGGTGTCATTAATTCATCACCTATCAATCATCCACATTAAGCACATACAATAAGGAATGACCTTCAATCTAAGGGTTCGCTTTCTTTTATGTTTCAGATTCAAAATCTATAAGGTGTCATTAATTCATCACCTATCAATCATCCACATTAAGCACATACAATAAAGAATGACCTTCAATCTAAGGGTTCGCTTTCTTTTACGTATCAGATTCAAAATCTATAAGGTGTCATTAATTCTTACGGATTATTCCACCTGGGAGCATTGTCCCGATTCTAATCAAGGTATATCGCTAGTTGGCGGTAGAGTTTATTTTTCATAAATTAATTGAGTTGCGTATAAATCGACCCCGAAAACTATGAGTTACCAAAAAAAAAAAAAAAACCTATCTTGAGTCTGCTATGACTTATCAAAAGCTTGTTCTATAACGGGAAGGTCAGCATTTACATTATGTGGGATCCATGGAATGATTTTTGTTTTGGTACGGGTGATACTGCTTCTCCATTATAATGGTGGTTTGTTGATTTAGACGCATGAATGGATAATTAACGTATGTGACTTCAATCATATTGGTACGGGTGATACTGCTTCTAATTTGGTATATATATAGATTTTACGGTACTTGGGAAGACAACTAGTCTTTTCGTCCACATTTTTTAGTCTCTCGTTCTATTATAATCGGATTTTAAATTAGTTTTATTTGTCAATGGATAATACTTTTTATATACGATATTGATCTTGTTTGATAGCTCTGTTTGATTGGGCATAAAATATTTTACAACTGAAAATATTTTCATGTAAAACATTTTACAGCAAAACACAATTTTTATAATTGTTTTCCGGTGTTTGGTTGAATTCCAATTTTATTCTTACAAACCAATAGTTCATCTAATTGGCCTACTGTAGTATCAAAGTGTGTGCAACTCTCGAGCACTTCTCTCTCTTCCTAGAGATGCTGAGCGGCTTTTCTTATATTTTGTTTTGTTATCGTGATTATCATTTTGTTCTTATTCAATATATTTGGAATTATCTCCCCTTCAAAAACGTGAGTATTTGTTTGGAGAAAGTCTAGGAGAGCCGTGAATGGAAATTTCTGCACTGGCTTGGTGTGTGCAAAGCACATGGAGAGAGAGAGAGAGAGAGAGAGAGAGAGAGAGAGAGAGAATCCTATTTTGCAATTGCATTCACGTGGCCATGAGGGAATGAGAGAAAATCATTCGCTGCACGCACAACCCGTCCGACATATTGGAAATTAACTTAACAATTTTTCAAGGGTAAGTTGTTCTACGGCCAAAGACATAAAAGATTTTTCAAAAACAATCATTTTTTGGGATTTTCAACAACCAAACACCGGAAATTATGCAAAAAAATATTTTCCGTCTAAACCAACGGAGCCTAAAAACAGAGTAGAGATCACTTAAAATTTGCTTGTACACCAATTTCTATTGATAGAAATCTTGAGTTATGACACACTCACGGAAGATTATTCATTAATTTGGCGAATTTCAAGCCCCTTGGACAAGAATCATCGTGTTCACGTACATACGTACACATAGTGTACATACGCCCACACGGATTACTATGCACGCGCACACATACGCATACCTAAGGATAAACCCTACACTGGGCAGCGCCAATCGGAGAAGGCCAATTAAGGGAGACATTGGATTACCAACCCCACAAACCACTCTCAACTTATACAAAATACTGTAAAAAAATAATACTGTTAATATTCACAAATCTCCCCTCAAACTCACGGCGGTACTAAATCAAAAGACGAATGAGTTTGGAAAGAGTAAGGAAGAAAAACCGCGGCGATGATGGAGCTATTGATCAGTCGCTGGTAAACGATAGCTGAGATCGAGAGATGAAAGAAGCATGAAGGCCGGGATGAGAGGGCACGGGCACTGGTTGAGATCTAGAACGAAATCTGAATAGGTGATCGAGTCAGTTTAAACAGTCATGGTGAGTAATAATCTAGCGGTAGACCTTCCCTATGTGGTCACACTTTTTTGTTGAAGTCCTTTGAAGTGCTAATTATGAAACGTTGTTGATTTCTCTTGAGCAAAAGCTCCCACACAAATCACCAAATTTATTCTCTTTTATTTTGGTGCATATAAACCAATTACATTCAAATTAAGACATCACGTAAAAAATAGTAGTCAAAATTCCTACCTCGGGGGATGGCCTAACTGTATTCACTTGGGGCTTAGGTATTTGTTCCTCCTTGAAGTCTTAGGCTCCATTTGTTTCGATGTAAAATGTTTTCCACGTAAACTTTTATTTTTCGGTGTTTGGTTGGCATTTGAAAAATATTTTTAGAAATCGACAAAATAGTGCAGAGAAAGAGGGAGGGTTTAAACAGTGGAGAGATCTGAGAATATTTGAATTGAATGTGGGTCAGGACTGACGATCGAAAAAACTGAACAGTAAAAATTACAGTAGAAGGCAGCGGGTTCATTTCGGAAAATAACTTATGGAAGATTTAAGAGTAAGTCATTTTCATCCAATGAATGAAAAATGTTTTACATGAAAAATATTTTTCTCATTTTTTACACAACAAAACACTGAAAAATGGGTCAAATATTTTACTGGAAAATATTTTACGCCCAAACAAACAAAGCCTTAGATTCAATTTTCATTGACCAAGGCTCCTGGAGATGGCCTAGACTAAGAAATCAAGTGATTCAAATTATAATTGCTGCCATGTCAAAAAAAAAAAATTATAATTGCTGAAACTCCTTCTCTATTACCTGTTCCTGAATGAGAAGATAATATGGTTTGGTTGCCCCATCCTAGTGGGGATTTTTCTGCAAAATCAGCTTGGAATGCTATGCGAACCAGATTCCTTATTCAATTTTGGCAATCAGTGGTGTGGAGTGGGAATATAGTGCGCCCAAGTGGTCTTTTATTCTTTGGCTAGCTGTTTTACAGAGACTTAAAACCAAAGAAAGATTGAGAAATAGGGTGTGATTTTGAATGACTGTTGTTCTTTGTGCAGCAGTTAATGTGGAGAATCACTCTCATCTCATTTTTGAATGTCCATTCTCGCTATTTGTTTGGCAATAATGCGGAGAATTACTCTCATCTCGTTTTTGAATGTCCATTTTCGCTAGTTGTTTGGCAAACATCTGATGAATAAGAACCTGATTCAAGGGGTGCCATGGACTTTGGAAAATATCTTGCAGTGGTTCAGTGTAAATCTCAAGGGGAAAGGTCTGCGTAGCATCTGTCTCAAGGCTTCTTTAGCAGCAGCAGGGTATGGTAATGGCATACGGCGGGAGCGTAATACTCGTATGTTTCAAGGCAAAGCCACTGATGCAATTCAACTGTGCATCCGAATTGTAAATGACATTAGGGGTTTTTTGAGCTATAAGAGATTGATGAAGCCTTGTCAAAGCAATCAAGCATTCTGCCAGAACTGGGGACTACCTGGCAGGAATATTGAGGCATATCTGAGTGATTTGTACTTAGTTTTCATATTGTATAGCTTTGTACAGTCAACTTTTGGTTGGTTTTTTGTTATGGGGTTTTAATCCCTAACAGTGTATTCTTTTGGTTTTCTGCTTAATAAAAGTCTTGCACCTTATCAAAAAAAAAATTTCCATGGCAACAGTTAGGACTGTAAATGAGCCAAGCAGCTCGCGAACTCGGCTCGACTTGTTCAGAGATTGAGCTCAAGTTTTCGGCTCGTTTACTAAACGAGCCGAGTGGAGCTCGGCTTGTTCTACAAAATATCGGCTCGTTAAGGGGGGCTCAACTTGATTAAAGAGGCTTATTTAGTAAATGACTAAACTCGAGCTCAAGTTTTTGGCTCGTTTAGTAAACGAGCTGAGTTCGAGCTCGTCGAAGCTCGCTGAAGCTCGGCTCATTTACACCCTTAGCGACAACTCTTGCAACTATATCTCACCCACACACCCAACGCGTGAAAAAGGTTGTGCGGAGGGCTATAGGATTTAGTTCAAGGTGTGGGCAGACTGACCGAGAACACTTTGCATTAGATTCCAAAAAAATAATAATAATAAATCAATAACTTGTCTTTAAGTACACTGCAAGCCATCAGCAGGGAACGGAATAAACTAGCAAGTTCTTGGCCGGTAGATCAAGCAACTCTCATCTGGCAAATCCCATTACAATTCCTCCATTTGTTGACCAAACCCCCACTATCCACATCCAACGGTCCAAAAGTCATAACCAGAAAATCCCATTTTTATATGACCAAAACGGCCATTCACCATCCTTGAACGCAATCCTTTCAACAAGGATATTATAGTAAAATCCGACAACAAATTTTCAAAGCGGTTGCTTGAAAACTCCTTATCCGTTTTCAACTTTATCCTGTTCTTTTCCTTTTCCTCATTTATTATTTCACCTTTACCTTTCATCTTTCTCTTTAATTTAGAAAAAGGGGATTACCACCGCAACTTTTTGTCTATTTTCACATTTGCCCTCACCAGTCACAGGGGCATAACCGTCTTTCCAATGGGAGAACAAGAGTGTACGGGATGATAGAGGAGAAGATGAGTGAGAAAGCTGAAGACAAATGGTAGTATCTCAGTCAACGAATTTGTAGTTCAATGACACTATCTCACCTCTTCTACATAGAAGGCGAGGGTTCGATTCTCGCTCGGAGCACGAGTTTTTGGTGGGGTAGTTGATACTCTTTGAGCTAGCCCAACCCATTTGCCGCTTGGCGGTACACCATCTCATCCCTTTAGAAGTAAGCTCGAGTGATAAAATATGATTGTATCACAAATTTCCATCTTTATAACCCTACCCTTAACACATGGGGACAAGGCTTTTGGTCAAGTTTTGAGGCTTTATGAGCTCATCCCGACGGTTATCAAAATTGTTGATATTTTATGTCTCGCAAAAAGTACTTCCTTAAAATAACCTTACTCAAATAATAGGTCAAAATTGGAGGACACTAAACTAATTTAGAGCCCGATAAGTAGAGTGACAGCCAAGTAATAAGCGACTTGTACTTCTTGCATCGAGTGAGGGATCAAACCTTGACAGACCCTTTCCTTTTTTCTAGATTAATTATACAGTAAAAAAAAAAAAAAACTTGTGAAGAGCCTGGACCCACACATGGTGGGTAGGATAAGGGTAAAAACAGCATTTTAATGCATCGAAACAATATATAGCTGAAGGACAATATCGTCATTTCCAGAGTATATAGAAGATTAGAGAGAGACAGAGAGAGGAAGAAAGAGAAAGACAGAGCGAGAGGAAGAAGAGAGAGATAGACAGAGAGCAGAGAGAGAGAGAGAGAGAGAGAGAGAGGAACCGTTTGTGTGTCCGTTTTTTCTGTTACATATATATGAAACCATGGTATCCGACCAAGAAATAGCCAGGGGAGTCGAGACCGTCCTCCGTCAATCCGACCCTAACGCCGTCACCACCCTAAACGGCGTCGTCCAGCAGCTGGAAGGGAAGCTAGGGTTAGACCTGTCCCACAAGGCCGGCTTCATCAGGGACCAGATCAACCTCCTCCTCCGCTCACCACCACTAACACCTCAACCACCCCACCCTCAGAAAGACCATTTTGCCCTCCACCAACACCAACAACACCCCCAGTACCCCCAGTACCCTCCCCATTTTGCCCTTCAGCAGCAGCAGCAATACCAATTCTACCGGCCCGCCGCCGAGGACCTCGGCTTCCGCCACCCTCCTCCGCCGCAGCTGCAACCGCCACATCCGCCGCCGTCGCAACCGCAACTGCCGTTGGCGACCAAACGGAAACCGAACGTTCAGAATGCAGAAAGGTTTGTGCTTTCCCTAATGTGTCGTATTTTGCAAATTATCTGTTGGATAAGTTTAGGGTTGTGGTTATCGAAACCCTAAATTTGGGGCTTTTATGTATAACATGGAGTGGTGTTTGTTAACCCTAAGGGGTTGGCCTAGTGATCGAGATTTGGGACTTGGGCATTTTGCTCCCTCCTAAGGTCTCAGGTCTCAGGTTCGAAACCTCTTAGGTACTCTCAACTTCTCTGGGGCCAATAAAACTCTGGCTTTAATTGGGATCCCACAAGTGGGGGGTGAGATTGGTCCCCTAGGATTAGTCGAGTTGCGCGAAAGCTGACCTGGACGCTTAAGTTATCAAAAATAATTAAAAAATGAAGCGGTGTTTGTTTTTTCCTGGTAGTAAAATTTGGGGGTTTTGGATATTGGATTTCTTGTTGTGTTTCAGTTGTAAATGTAATTTTGCTGACCGAACACAGTATTTTACTTGCAAAAATGCTCATTAGGTGCTGTGGGAAGTACGAAATCTTGCATTTTTAAGTTCGTGCGCTGCGCTTGTTTTGACACAAAGTCTAGGAACACGACTTTATGACACAGCTCCGGATACAACTACATTTGCATTCATCAAACGGCTCCGAATAAAGTTGTGTTCAGAGCTGTGTTCCTAGCATTGCTCATTGTTTAATTCATTTTGTTGGATGGTCGGAAAGGGTTTTTTTGTTACTCATTTAATTGTTGGGTAGTAATACCTAAAGAGTAACCTTTGTTTGGCTGAATTTCGCTCTCTAGAGCTACACGTTTTAGTTGTTGAAATTGAAAACATCTAGGGACTAGGATAACCAAAAGTTGTTCTACTATGGTTTAACTGTTAACGTGACGCTCTTACACGCACACGAAAGGGGCCAAAAACACAATGCGTGAAGGTCTTGTGGCAAGACGCGATGGCTTACGAGTTAGGCAGTTAGCTTTTGAGATTTACTTTACCTAAAAAAAAATTGGAAAGAAAAGAAAAAAGGAATTGGCTCAATGAGTGCATGGGGGCTGAATTTATGTAGCCTAACTCAATTAGTTCTGGTCAACTTGACATAGCCTTGACCGGATTGGTTAATGTTAGGCGCATGGATTTTCTGATGGCCTTAGGTTGTATGCAATCACATTCCCAAATACATGTAATACGTCTCCCATGGTGAACATCAAAACCTTATGTACAATTACCGGTCCTGCTGGAATTTTGATATTAAACGCTACAGTTCTTCTAATTTAATATTACAAGCCTCCAATGTTGTTACTCTTTTTGTTAACTAAAAATTTAATACAGCACACCTGTTGGAACCAAAAGAAGGGGCGGACCAGGAGGTCTGAACAAGGTTTGCGGTGTTTCACCTGAACTTCAGGCCATTGTAGGAGAGCCTGCCCTATCAAGAACAGAGGTTCTGATTCTGAGACTGAGCATTTTCTTCTTTACTTTTCTAGTATAATTTTTTCTATTCAGTTCAGTTCTATTTGTTGTAATAAACAGCCGCTATTCTATGGGGATCTTAAAACTCTCATTTGTGTTGGTTTAGATTGTGAAGCAGCTGTGGGTGTATATTAGGAAACATAACCTCCAGGATCCAAGTAACAAGAGAAAGATAATTTGTGATGACCCGTTGCGTATAGTCTTTGAAACAGATTCCACCGACATGTTCAAGATGAATAAGCTGCTTTCTAAACATATTATTCCACTTGGACCTACAAGTAAGTAAGAGGAAAATGACACAATTATGCAACTCTTTGTTCCAAAAATGGCTACTCAAGCTGTGTTCTTTTGTGCTTCAATTTATTTGTGTTCGCAGGAGAATCAGGCCAAGCTAAAAGATTGAAGGAAGATGTTGAGCCCGCAACTGAAAGTAGAGAGCCTAGTCCACCACCTATGATAATATCTGAAGCACTTGCCCAATTTTTTGGTACTGGAGAAAGGGAAATGCTCCAATCAGAGGCCTTGAGTCGTGTTTGGGACTACATAAAAGCTAACCAGTTAGAGGTAGGCAGCCAAGGCACATCTATGCTGTGCACTTGATTTTTACTGATGACGTTTGTTCTTTCACTCTTTTCTTTTCCGAGGTCTCATAGTTTTATATATGTATGTGTAAATGCTGGAATTGCACTTGATGTTACTGGTATTTGGTTAAGCAGTTCTCTTGCGGGCGATAAGTTTGATGCTTAATAATCATATCTTCTGGCTGTTAAGTCAATGTGTAATAAGTTGTCTCCTTTAACAATACTCAATTGTAGAATGAATCCTTGTGCTAAATAATCAAAGTTCCACCTCAAAGTTACTGAAAAGGAATTTTCATCAGCTATGAATGGTGATATTGTTTGTCTACAGGCTCCCCTTCTCTTTTCTTGTACTAGTTTTTGGACAGTAGTTTTCTTTGTGTTTGTATATGCTTTACGCAGTGGTTTATCACTGTTCCAAACTGCAGACGTAAGCCTTGACAGCATTCTAAATTTCTACGGCTTTGCTTGTGTGCTTACAGGATCCTCTGAACTCGATGACCATATCGTGTGATACGAAGCTTCAGGAGCTCTTTGGAGGTGAAAGCATTTCTGCATTGGGCATACCTGAAATGTTGGCCCGCCATCACCTTTTCAAGCAATGATGATGTCTGGTCTTGTGGACTGGTGAGTATAATCCGAAATTTACGCAACAACCTGACAACAGATAGGTCCATGCAGTTTCATGTTTTTTGGAACCATTAAACAGACCATGCATTTTATTCACTATGTTTTCTTATCCTTCTTACCACAATGACTGGTAGTCTCTGTTGTATTAGCACATTTTGGTGTCTGGTGCTTAATTATTGTGTTTGTCCCATGACTCCCATCATTCTCTTGGAGCTTGCATGTCTTCAAAGAGCCAAATTAGTATTAGAACTCCAAACACAGTTGCACTTCCTTTGCACTTTCTTCGAGTACAAATACAATTAGTCTTTAATTCAGTGGTGGGTTTGCCTAAGCTGACTGCGTGACTACTGGCCCAACAAGGAAACCAAGTACACAGTTATCCTTCGATTTCCTTGGCTTGCCGCTTGCCATAAGCAAGGCAGTGAAACATGTGGTATAGAAAGGCCAAGTTATTGGCATCGCCATCTTTGCTTCCACTTTTCCCATGACCTGAGAGAATTCCTATCCTCTTAACTTTGTCAGAGGTCGATTTCTAAATTTGTTGCTTGTATTTTGCTTCATTTTCTTAAATCTACCTCTAATGTTTCGGTCATTCATTGTATGATTCACTCCTTCCATCATGTTTCTTGCAGGTTTGGTGGGACACTGCCATCTGGTTGTTCAACATGTCATGGCAGCTAGCTGATGAACATGTCTATCCAATCTTTTTGTTTTGTTTAGTTAACTTTTAGTTGCGTTTTGGTTGACATGGTTAGATGTTCTGATGTTACTCAAGTTGTTAATTGATGAGTAGAATGAGAATGTACTTTGTGCTAGTGGCCGGAGACATGTTGTAATTATGCCATAAGCCTGGATTAGGTTTCGTTGCTCACATTTAGTCGCTTTCACGTGCATATATCTAACCTTATTATGCTGATAGAAGGGAAACTTAATGATTATTCTTTTTACTTGGTGGTATTGAGCAGTACTTCTATCATGTGGATGCAGGGATGCAGTCTTTTTACTTGGATCTTTTTTTTTACGGCGTTTACCTCAACAGTTTGTCAGAATTATTACATGAGAGGATGTGATGTTCCTGGATTATGCTTGTACCCAGTTCTAAAAGAGACAGGATCCCAGGGTTTTGACCCAGTTTTCTCATTTATTCTGATTAACATGGAGTCATCACTTGTACAAGCTTTGCATAAATTGGAGGTTGTGGGTACACTAACGATGAGGCACTTCAACCCCTGCTCGCCTGGTCTGGGTTTCTACCCGGCAACCCCTCTCCTTGTCTGCAGAATTTGCCAAAACAGAATGAGGGAGTAACTTATATTGAGCCTGTGCAAATTCTGTCCCACTTTTGCTTTGGAAATGTGTTGCTCTAATAAGCATAAATAATCATCTCTGTTTTTGCGTACCATTCTATTTTACAAGCCATTGTTCTTCCATTTCTGGACAAAGTTTCACAGTTGAAAACTGTCCAAAAAAGGGAGCCACTGCTGCAATAGTAGTAGACACCAAATGGTATGGAAAGAATGTAAGCTGTTAATAAGGATCTTATGTCAACCAACTGGGATAGCTCAGTTGGTCACCTTTTATACTTCCAAATGAGAGGTCGAAGGATCAATCCTTGCCCAAAAAAAAAAGACAAAGATTAGTTATTTGTTCTCTTGAATGGGGGTGTTCTTTGTTTCCTTATTTGTCCCGTTAATGGGGGCTCTCAGTTGAACTTAGTCTGATTGTAGCTTTACGCCTAGTTTGCTGTAATTCGGAAACTTGTATTCTCCAAGCGCTTGCAAAAGAAAAAAGATGCTGTGCCGTGCCTTGATATGAAGAGAGCTATACAATGAAGAGTAAGGCTGTCATAAGGGCAAGAGCTAGCAAGAAGTATATTGCCCTCTTCAACTTGCCCTTAGAAGCTCCAATCTTGTCCACTATAGTCATCACAAAACCCATCAGTTTCTGCAAAAATGAAAGAGAGAGATAGCAGCTATTAGAATCAGTTCATTATAAATGGTTTCTTCAAGTAAAATTGTGCTGGAGTACTCAGGTCTTCCTTCCACAAAGCTCACCAGTCTAAGAGGTTCTATATGAAGAAGTGGTTCCATGAACATCTCAACATTCCTGAATCATTTAATGCATAACTGCGTAATCAGAAATTGAAGAGAAAACCATTTGGTCAAATTTTTGTGTACTCATTACTTTCTCTCTCACCTTATTGTTACCTTGCCTTGGTAGGTATGGCACATGTGGAAGCTGTAACCCTTTCCCAGAGGCACATGAGTTTGTTTCCATTCTGCCAAAACAAACTTGTTTTCTTGCTAAGCAAGTTCGGGGAGAAGCCGACTCGTTAAAGCTCGTTAGATATAAACAAGTCAAGCTTGAACATTTTGAATCTCACTCATTAACTTTAAAGGTCGTGAGCTTATAAAATATCCAAAGGAAAATAAGTTACTTGAGCTTTGCTCGTGATTAGTGCGACTAAAACTCAGTTGAGATTGACTTGAATGATAGCCAATTAAGTCAGGCTTGAACAAAATTTTTGAAGCTCGCGCGTTCAGTTTTCATGCCAAATCAATCTACTATTTGGCTCAACTCGTTTGCATTGTTGACAAGGAGGAGGAACAAACCTAATTTCCAACTTACACCAACATTCATTCCATCATGCAAAGAGGGTTGCACCACAAATTGAACGTTGTTGCCCAGGTACTCCATCAGGGTAGAAAAGAAGCCCAACACTTCCTGCACCAAACAAAATCCTATTACACAGATTATACAAGGACCAATATTATATACATGTTACTATCTGAGGTCGGTTTGGGTTTTGAGAGAGGTTTTTGAGAGTAATGAGTGAAGAGAGATAGGTAGAGAAGATTTATTGGAGACCGTGCTTAGGGGTTTTGAGACCCCAAAACAAACAAAGCCTCAAGAGAAGATTCATAATTGATGCTCACCTTTTAACTTGGCTCAAAGGGCACAAAAATTACTCAAATGTACTCATGAAGAAAGGTTTTTTGAGAATTGAATTGTACCTTCTTCCCATGGAAGGGTTGGAAGATGGAGATGAAGTTGCAGACACACCGGCATTCTTCTCCGATTACTTCAGCAAGCTCGGTAATGTTTCTATTTCTTAATGCCGTATACAGCTTTAGCACAGCCTCAAGAGCCTTGTTATCTTCTTCTCCTGATCCTGCATTTTTGGCACCAAATGTCACTAATGATGATGAGCCTTTGTGCCTTGTGGAGAAGCTGCCCGGGATCGAACCTCGACGCACAAATGAAAACTGAAGAACATGGGTAATGGATGATGATTTTTGAGGTAAATTATTGAGATTGGTCTTTTGATAAAAACAAGGAGTGTATGGAACTCCTGCTTTGAAGATCAGTGGAAGTGAGTTTAACAACATTTTGTTGCAAAATTTATAGTGTTTAAAAGGGAGAGAACCCAAAATCCATTTGGGGTTCTGGATTTCACCCCAAGAGTTCAAGACCAAAGGGATACATATATGTACTATTACAGAAGAAAACTAAGAGTGCAAGGCATGTAAAAGAACAAAAAGGCAGGAACCAATAGCAAGCTAAGGATCTTTCCAAGAGTTAGGAAAATTCTTGGCGCACAAACTTCCATGACGGAAACCGTCCGATATATTGTGTGAGATCCACGTGCATTGAACGACTGCAGATACATCTGTGTCCATAACAGTGCTCTAAATGTCATGCGAAACTACAAGAGAGAAGCAAGAAATCACACATATTCCATTTTCAAACACCCATTAGTCCATTACTCCAGTAAATCCCACGCCACACCGATTTAAAAAATATGCCACATCGATTGAAAAAAAAAAAAACACAATATGTCAATTTCTATCTTAATTTATCAACATAAAAATCATGGACCTCGTAGTATTCACCAATCACAATACACATGGGTAACACAATTGGAGCTTCCACGGTCTTATTTTCCTAACATAGAAGGCGGGCACACACTATATGTTTGCGCATGTTTACGATAGACGCAGATAGCGGGGTGGTGGTTCTGATATATATGTGGTTTTAAATTAATTAGTAATACTATTTTGCCCATAACAATTATAGAATAAAAATTTTAAAAAAAATATTCATAAATTCTTAGTTTTAAGATGAGCAATAACCGAAATCACTTTTGTAAATGGAGTTTCAAAAATGAAAAACGTCAAACTGGTACTCTCCATTTTTATATTAGAAAAATAGATAGATGGGCTACGGCCTCATTTCAGTTCATAAAAACCCAGCCTAGAAAGCCCATTCAGAAAGGACCCGTTTACTGAAGCCCCGTGAGGGAATCGTTCAATTCAATACTCAACTACAGAGAGAGAGAGAGAGAGAGAGAGAGAGCTATGGCGGAAGATTTGGTATTGGACACGGCGATCAGAGATTGGGTACTGATCCCACTGTCTGTGGTCATGGTCCTCATAGGAGTCCTTCGCTACTTCGTTTCCAAGCTCATGCGTTCTTCTCCCTCCCCCGATCCCAAAATCATCAAAGAAGGGTCACCTCTCTCTCTCTCCTCCTATTTTACACACATATGTATGCCTGTTGATATATAGCTGTAGTTATTGACTTTGGTTTGTGATATATGGCGGTGAATTGTTCAGGCAGGTCGTTGTTAGGGCTAGAAATCTACGGGCAGCCGCCAACTTCATTCCTGCTAAGTCCTTCCGAGCTCGGAAAGTTTACTTCAGCAACGAGGTCTGATCTCCCTTTGTGTTTTTTTCCCCTCCTTTGATTTTGTCGAAGAATGTATGGAAAAAGAGTTTAGTCTTTATTTTGCATATGGTGAAATTTAATCCAATTCGTATCTGTTGGCGACTTGGCGTAGCTCTCGATTGAAATTATTCGATTTGGAAACGACTTTAGTTGCTCGATTCATTCCGTGGCTCGAAATCCCCCATTTGGTAAAGAATCATTTATCGTTGTCGTGGGTGGATTATTAGCAGAAGGCTTACTTCAACTGTGAGGTCTTTTGCTTACGTAGCAAAGCTATTGATTGAAGATATTAGAGTTTGTCATAGATGATAAATGAACTGATTTTTCACTTGGGTAACTGGAATAGAATTGGGTTTTTGTGGATTAAGAGCTGCCTTATTGGACCTGTTAGTGATGCATTTCTGTCAGATTGTAAATTGTAGAATCCTGATGAGTACATGAAACCCAAGTTTATAACCTTAGATTGGAGAGCTGAGGCCAAAAGTTCAAAATTTTGGCTGAGACTGAGAATAAAAGGTGTTATAATGCCATAAATGTTTACTTTACATTTTCCGTTGGGGTTTCTTATGAGTCGTTGATTGAGTGGCATCTTGCAGATAGTGTGAAAGTAACACTGTGCAGTAGTCATTGCTTGGTTAGCAAGAGGGAGGGGGCTGTTTACCATATTGGAATGAAACTTTTGTGTGTGAAAATTGAGACATTTAAGGAGAACTGTGATATGCTATCATGTGACATTCTAATCCCATGACATATTGATTAACCTTGTTTTCTCACTCACGGGTAGCATGATCATTCCTTTCCCTTTCAGGTAATGGTAGCCACTATACCACCATAGGAAGGTATATGGGGTACAAAATAATAATTCATCATCACTTATACTCCGTAAGTTTGATGCATGTGCTACGAGGGATGCATCTGGATATCCCTGCAAATGTAATTGCCCCAAATTTTTTTTGAACCACACTCACTGACACTTCCTGGGAAAGAACTTAACAATGCCACTGACAAGATTAGTGAAGAAGTGAGCACATGGACTTTGTGAAGTTATGGGATTAATTCGTGCCCTCAGTTCTTACTGGCTTCATTCTAGGTGATGGTTTTCCTAAGGTCAGGTACCTCAGACGTGCCTTAAAAGTAGAGTTTGAAAATGCTATGAAAATCTACGGATTTATTTCTTTGTAAGACGTAAATTTCTAAGCAGAAATTTGAAGATAAAGACTAAGAAGAGTGCATAGTTTTAGTTTTACAGGCTTCATTGGAAAGAAAAATTGCCATCATAGAACATTGCAGCCATGAAGCAGAGGAACACCTCATCTTTGCAGTGACATCCTTGTTTATTAATTTCTTGTGGACTTATCTTATAGCATGAAACATGTATACCAAGTTGTAATTAGGGAAAGTAAGAAAAAAAAAACATTTAAATAAACCGATTTGGTCATCAGGAATGGTGAGATTAGTACTAAGTGGACTATGACAGATTCCAAGAGCATTCTCAGCGTATGCATGTGGGGATGAATGCTCTTATGTCTAAAGTGTCCTAGTTGCATCAAGAGAGTGTTCCCTCCCTCTCCTTTCCTTCTTGTTGTTCTTGGCTGATTCCCGCTTGACCTCCCTTTGGTACCGATATTGTAATTACTTTTCTAAATTTATTCGCATTAAGAGTGGGAATCGAAAGAGTTAGTGTTGTTTTACTTTTACTCATGTATGTGGTGGTTTAACATGTCAAATTCTGTCCCATATATTGGCATGTTAGAAGCCTAGTAGCAGGTAGCTCCTATAGTGGTGCCACTCCCACCTTAGGAGCACGCTCTCCGCTCCCAACGAAGGAGCTTGACGGGAGCACGCCCCTCACGAAGATGGGAGCTTTTGTACAATCAATGTATAAAAAGCAGGGATTATCACTTGGCTTTATTAATTGGTCTTTGATGAACTCATATATCGAGCCGAATGCATGATATCTTGAAAAACGAACCATTTATTGTAACACTAGCCCATTTCTTACGCTTATGGTGGACTTAGCCCATATTTTTGCTCCCTAAAACGATTGTACTTTTAAAGTGTATATTATATGCTGCATTATTTTTTTGTAATATATATTTCACTCTCCCAACCTCAGCAACTTCTCCCGCCCCGTGCAACTAAGCATAGATGAGGACATTTTCTTGAATCATAAATGGGAATCCTAGAGTGCTAAATGTATGTATGGGCGATTAGCTATGTTGCGCGGACTCGCCCAAACCTGTGGAGTACCCGTGTCGACACGATCCGACACGGGTGCGGGTGCGGGATTCGTACGAGGTACGGCCGGCTGAATCCGGATACGCTTGCTTTGCAGTTCCAAATCTCAGAAGAAAGGGGAGAGAGAGAGAGAGAGAGAGAGAGAGAGAGAGAGAGAGAGAGAGAGAGAGAGAGAGAGAGAGAGAGAGAGAGAGAGAGAGAGAGAGAGAGAGAGAGAGAGAGAGAGAGAGCTGGAAGAAGACTCGAAGAGCTGCTGGCTGCGATCGGCGTTGGAGGAAGAGAAGATTGTCAGAGGAGGAGGAGGAGAAGAAGAAAACGAAGATGAGGAAGATCGAAGATCGGAGCTACATAGTCGTCGTCGTCGTCGCAGCAGCTCGCAGCTGCTGCTGCTCGTCAGATGAGAAGAAAGAACCATAGGGTTTTATAGTATAACTGGGCTTCTATATTACTCCTGTTGGGCTTCTTTAGAAAAGAGAAGTAATGGGTTTTGTGCTCGGGCTCCATGGGCTTCTTTAATGAACAGATGTAATGTGTGTATTTGGGCTCCTTTATTAATTTGGGCTAAGGAATTGGGCCTAATGTATATTATATGGAGTTTATGTGTTTATTTTGTTTTACAAAACTGGGCTAATGTCTTGTGTATAAATATATAAATATTTATATATTCATATTTAAAAATAAAAAAATAAAAATATATATTAGGTGTCGTATCCCTGCACCCGTTTCCAATTTCGGATACATATCCCTGAATCCTCTATTTTCAACTTTGAGATGTCCGACCCTTAGATATGTACCCGCACCCGATTCCCATACGCGATTCCGAGCAACATAGGGGATTAGGAGTTATGGCAGGATTAAGTCCAGCTTAGATGCCTTTTGTGCATGACCAATTTATCTTAGAACCATTAGGAGAATAGATATTCAAACCAAACCAAGCCTTGTGTCCCAATCAATTGGGGTCGGCTACATGAATCCTATTTTTTCATTGAATGTTTGGATTTGTGTCATAAAGATCTAACAGGGCTTTTACGTGTTGGCTCTCACCTACCTAACACACAACCCTCCTCCTTTATCCTGGTTTTGGACCGGCTGTAAAATAGATAGGACTCTAAGCATGGCATATTCGGAGTTAGGAGAATAGATATTCGACATGTATTATTTTTCTTCTTCATTCGATATATTTATCTGCATCTCTTTGCTGCAACTTGTCTTGTGGATCTGATACAAGCAAAAGGATGCAAAATGGTTATTTTTTAGGAGTTATCAAGAGGGCCAGATTCTCCAGGCTGAGAATAGACTTTGCTTCAAAAGCTTTGGCTTACTACTATTGTTCTAACTTCTAATACTATAAAACTCCATTTGCTGTAAACTTGCAGGAAAATGGGTTACTTTTTGTTCCCAAGGGCCAGGCTCAAAATCCACAAGCACAAATGTTTTCTGATCCAAACATGGCAATGGATATGATGAAGAAAAATCTTTCAATGATCATACCCCAGGTATAACCTCTCTTCTTCTTTTTTTTGTTGGAGTTCATCACTCTTTGCTAACTTTCCTTGTTTCCAAAGGGGATCTGATCATATTGTTTCTGAATTTCTTTCCTGATATTGGCCAGACTCTTACTTTTGCCTGGGTGAACTTTTTCTTCTCTGGGTTTGTGGCAGGTTAGTCTCTTATTTTGTCACTGACCTATGATTTTTACTGACTGGTAGAAACATAATAGATTGTTATGCTGGCTCCTACCATGGCATCACATCAGTCTTCTAATATTCAATCCTTTGCTTTAATTGCTTGTTGTCTTCCTTTATTGTGTTTCGCTGCTTTGCATCTTTCAATCAAAAAGCATTCTATGAACGGGTTCCTTCACAGCCTTGAAAATGTTTTTCTTTCTTTTGAAAATTAGAGAGAGTGCTTCAACTTGTATTTTTTTAACTGTATCACTTGGCATGTATGCTGTTATTATATCCTGGAGTGTTCGTATTTGGTGCTACTAAGATATGGATGCCTCACCTTTTTATCTCCAGCCAAGATACCTTTTCCACTGACTCAAAGGTTCAGATCGATGTTGCAAAATGGTATAGATTTGAGCACCGTTGATGTTAGTTATGTCAGCAGTCGCTCATGGTACATTTCTGTCCTTAATCGACAACAATGTTTCTTCTTCCATTTATTCAACTGCTCTTTATTGTGAATCTCACATAAATTGTCAGTTGTTCGATTGGTTCAATCTCAGTGTTGATTGAATGTAACTTTTTATCAGGTATTTTCTCAACCTCTTCGGATTAAGGGGTTTATTTAGTCTGATTTTGGGAGAAGAAAATGGTTAGTATCCTCGTGAAATTTCAACTCTGTTATTGTAAGTGTCCATTAGTTTCTGAAAGCAGTGATATACTTGTAGATTGACTCAATGTTCCAATGCAGCCATGGATGATACGCAAAAAATGATGCAAATGGGTGGTTTTGGCTTTGATCCTTCCAAGGTAGGTTTTTCTCTAAGTTTTCTTGAAAGATAATTAAGGCTTAAGCAGAACTCACTTTCTGAAGTGTCAAACATCCATTCACATTATTTGCTGATTTCAAACTTCTCTCTTTAGTTTGCATCTATTTTCTGCTATGCAAACAAGAAGTATGTGCTGTAGGATGTGTCCAAGTTCTAGTTTCACTCAACACTAAAATGGGTGTGTCTGCTAGATCAAAATTGCCCCAAAAGTTTAAGCTTTAGGAATGGCCTAACCACGTATATTAAGCTATTCAACTCCCTCGCTTACGTCTTTCACGTGGAGATGCAAACATCTATATATAAAGTGAAACAAAATACAAAGGACAGAAGCAGAATGCAAACAAGGAACAAATGCAAAGGGAGAGAGTTATATACCAGACCTCCCAAAACCAAGGTCTGATACCATGTCAGATCACCAATTGCACCGAAAACTTAAGCTATTAGGAAATGGCCTAACAATGGATTGAGCAATTCAACTATTTCTGACGGATTTTTTTTTTTTTTTTTGTGAGTTGGATGAACCACATTAGTGGGTAAATGTGTCACACTCCGTCCCGGAACGACACCCGAAGTGGGCCCGAACTGACACGACCACGTGGCATTCCACACCAAAGAACAAAATCTAAACAATAAACCATACACATAACAGAGTAAAACCCCAGCGGAAGACTTAACTTTAACATAAACAATGTGTCAACAATTTTACGAACTTACATAATACATAAGTTGTTGCCTCTTATCCCAACATAAGTAATTAAACATTAACAGAGTTCCCCACATAATTAAAAACTTGAAATCGTAAAGTACTTGACAACCTTAGTCACAAAATGAGTTTAACAAAAATTAGAGTTTGACCCATTACAACCAACTCGACCCAAAAACACCAACACTCGATACTAATCCAAGTGTCCCCAAAATGCAGACCGGTAGTGGACCAACTCTACGACCACCTGTGACCTGGCAATCCAAAAACGAAAACTAGAGTGTGATATAAAATAGATTCAATAAAATACCACAATACCCGAAGGAATATCTCACTTCAACGTAGTTCACACAATTTCAGCTTATGTACTCAAAAAGACAACACACATGTAATCACAACATATGCGGTG
The DNA here is from genome assembly GCF_030253575.1 of Rhododendron vialii. NCBI lineage: Eukaryota > Viridiplantae > Streptophyta > Magnoliopsida > Ericales > Ericaceae > Rhododendron > Rhododendron vialii. The sequence continues at coordinate 15,121,048 of NC_080558.1, forward strand.
GCACGTCTGCCATAATCCCATATACCTCAGGAATGGTGTCCCACACACCATGCTCCCAACTACCGTTAATTAGGCGGCATGGCTTACGACATGATGTGCCTCACACACAAACCTTCAACGGTATAATCAACATCCAACAGACATGCATATCATTAATTAAATCCCAAATAGCATGATACACAACCACCACCATGTAATACCTTATTGAACATAACCATATCAAACACACTCACCTTTGTGTCGACTGAAGTATGCCAAACTAAGGTTTCGACACCTCCCGATTGACCGGCTCTTTACCTAGCCACAAGTTAACTCATATTAGTTACTAATTCAACGAATACTTGGCACAAGGTTATAAAGCTAATAAGAAGCTAAACAATGTCTAACGGATACAAATATGTCCAAGTCAATTCCTAAAAGTGTCTCACGATGAGCGTGAAACTCAAACACTACCCAATTCTCCAAAAAGACAACATATTCCATGACCAATCTGTCTTAGAATGATCATAACATTTAATAGGTTTAGAACTAGTTCATGAGACCACCACCGTTAGAAAGTACACTTCCGGTACATGAATTTTGATATAAAGTTTGCCCAACATAGAGTCCGGACGACAAAGTTATGCTCGTCCGAAGCTACTCACACAACTGTCCAAAATTACAGATTTTGCACGTCCACCAACTTCAAACCAAAAACTGATTTAACCTATAACAAAACAAGCCACAAACCCTACATATTCCGAAAGGTATACAAGTCTAGTTTTCAAATCAAAAATCAGTGCGCAAACTCGATACCCGAGCTAAAAGATATGACTATTTTTCCCAAGACATGTCGGAGCCACAAATACAAAATCCAGCAGGATCACACCAACTTGTAAATTCCGCCAAACCTAGAATATGCATCTAATAAACCCCAAATTTGGTACACCCAATTATCACTCATCAAAGTTCATACCTGATTTTTCCCCGATTTTTCACAACAAAGGAACCTAGTCAAAATCACCCCCGAACTCAGAAATTCTGAGCAGAGTAACACAATTTCTAGCAGAACAGTTTGTGTTCGAAAATTCATAAAAAAATCGAATACTTAATGCATTTTAGTAATTCCAATGCCAAAACATCACCAATTTATCAATCTTTCAAACTCAAAAGGACTCATAATCAGGAGGATCGTTTAACCATAAAAAAATTGATGAAAGATGCAACTCTGTAAGCTGTCTGCTCAAAAACAGGAATCCTACCACAGCTTGGTTTACGATTTTTATCTTTTTCCATATTTCTCAGAAAATTCTGAAAATTTAACACAATACAATAGACACACTATTGAACCCTTAGTAAAAATACCATAAATGAACAAGTTTTCTAGATACCTTGAATAATTTTGTGAAGAACAGATTAGGGTTTTTCTACTCTTTCTCTTCTCCTCTTCCCAACCGTCTCTCTCTCTATACACGTACGAGAGAAGGGAGAAATATCTCCCCAGGATACTTGTAAACCTATATAGAGATTATCATGTGCAAGCGAGACCTATTGTTAACTTATGTTCTAATCGCAAATCACCTATAAGACCCTCGCAAATTCTATTGTTTACGGTTTTTAACCCCCAAAACGAATAGTTCAATTAAAAGTAATTGAAATACTAAAATATCTGGGGCGGGTATTACAAAATGGATATGAGAAAAGTCACTAAGCTTGTAGGGTTATGAAATCCTTGTGATGCTATGGGGATTATTTAATGTGAGTTAGGACAAGGTATGCTTACTGCTTTTGCTGCAAAGTAATGGGTGTGTGCAATTAAGAGTTGGTTGGGGCCCCTGTTGAGTGTTGACTACATATGGTTTTGGAATCAGGAAGAATAAAGTTAGCTATGATGCACATGCCGCTCCTGCCATGTTTCAGATAGTTTGCTATGGTATTATGCAAAGGTTGAAATCAAGAATTATTTACCATTGGCGTTGTTGTTTAGGACGTTATGTTATCGTAGAGCAGGGACGAAGCCAGGATTTGGCCCTCGGGGTGGCAAAAAAGTGTCTGAACAATTTACGAGCAAATAACTATACTTACTACTCCCTCTGTCCCAATTTAAATGTCCCCTACGGTTATTCGTGTATTTTCAAACCCCAAAAATATATATTTCTACATATTATTTTTAAAAACTCAATGAGCACTTTAATTTGGTGTAATAAAATAAAAAATAATATGTAGAAGTATATTTTTGGGGTTGGGGGGGTTTGAAAATACATGAAAAAACGTAGGGGACATTTAAATTGGGACGGAGGGAGTACAAAAGAAGAATGGATAGCATCCATTTAGTCTTAATACAGATTTTACAGCCAAACACTGTCAAAAAGTACTTTCTTTATCCAGCAAAGCGACATTTGATGACTCTCGATCTCACAAAATTTATCTACTAGTGGATCCGAACTAAGCTCCCCATTGAATTCGCTTTCGATGCTCACAATGACTACATTTGCTAGAATCATCTTTCATCTTATTTCGAAGGCTAGTCTTGGTGGTCTTCATGACCGAAAATGCACGTTTTCGAGATAAACAATTTAATCCAGGTAATTGGAGCCTGGGGGTGGCCATGGCCCCCCTTGGTACCAAATATCAATGTCCCTTCGCCCTTGTCTTAGAGGTAGCTATGATGTTGCTGCTGAATTTGTTTCGTACTGCTAGCATCAATTCATGTTTGCTCAAAGAAATTCAATACTTATGTATTCAATGATTTGTTCATTTCCATAACTGTGACGAAATTGCAGGTGAAACAGTTTTGTGTCTATACGTTTATTTAAGCTTCTTATTGGATCTAAATAAAGGCCAGTGCCGGCCTAGGCACAAGGTTTGGGCCTTGGGCATCCCCAAAATGCCCAATTTTTAGGGCACCCCAATTTTTTTAGTATTTGGGTTGGGTAGGATTCTTTTTAGGAAAGGCCCAGTCCAAGTTTCAGAAGTAAGGCCTAGTCTCTAGAGCATTAGTACTTAGGCAGTAGGACTTGCTACTTATAAAAGATTCTTTGCCTTCATTGTTTCCTTCAACTAGCGATGTGGGACTATAGGTGGGAGGTTTTGTTTTGCAACTTGTTTGTCCCATATCGACAGAGCAAAGGCTCAATTGGCAAAATGCTCACCTATCAAGCCTTCTACTCCACCTATTCCACTTGCTCACAGAGTGGTTTCACGTGAAAGCAACACGTGGGCAGCAATTATCGGAATTAAAATTAAAATTGTTTTGAAGGGAAATTTCAAATTTTGAAATATATATACATGTATTAGTCAAGGGGATTTAATATTATGGTTTTGGTATGGTTTTGGCTCTCTTGTATTGTGACTGTTTCTTCTTCTTTTTTCTGTAAAAATTGTCAAGCGTTGAGGGCACCATTCTTAGAACAGGCCTTGGGCACCCAAATACCTTGGGCTGGCCCAGATAAAGGCAATTATTAAATTGTTCATCATTCGAGCTAATGAGATGGGACTCAATTTTGGTGTATGTGATTAATAAATTAGAGATGCCAAAATGACAGTTGATCTTTCTCGTATGAATTTTGAGACAATGCTATATTCGTAATTTAGTATTCGTCAACAGGGTATAGGTTCTTCACTATACCATGAACGATGAAGAAATTCTTATAACCCTTTGTGTTGTTCTTTGTAGAGTTTGGGCGCTGAGAAAGACAGTCTTGACATAGTTCAGCATGACTGGGCCCTACCGAAATTCGAGCAGCGAGCTGAAGCAGTGTTGAGAAAGCTCGTATCTGATCACTGAACACGTAATTTCCTGTTCTGTGACCAGCAATGAAGTTGGTGACAATTTCAACTCTACCATACCATGTAATACTGATGAAACGACATTTAGATCTGCCTTTTCTGGCATTCTATCTTGATTCTATTCTGATGAAGAACTTAACGTTTCCAGCTTTTTATGGTTGTAATAACTTTCACATATGGCTTAGGGCTCCATTTTTTGGACTTAAAGGATGCCTGATTAATAGTTCCCACATTAGGAGTTTGTTTTCACTGATTTAGTTTCTTCTCTGTATGTTTGTGGCGCCGTTGCACACTAGACACTTCCTCAGATAAGGTATGAGATCCATGTCTGGCAAGTTTAGTTGTACAGGCACCAAGCAAGTGTATTTTGCAATTTTAAACTTACCGTAAACTATGCATCGTGCAAAATATGTGTATAATCTGCATGAATTGTCGAAGGACTCCTTTATTTTGTTTTTTTGGAAGGGGTAGGACACCGTCTAATCACTATTTATCTTGAAAAATGAAAGGAATATACCAAGGGATATGTATATTTTGTTTGTTCTTGTGTTCTTCAGATGGAAATTAAATGATTTCGGAACTGAGATTCTTGTTCGCACTCAACTCTTGTACCCAAGGTTCATGCAACATAGGCGTTGACATCTTCCTTGTGATGGATTAATATGATGGCCTCTAGAGTCTGGGAGACGATGCGAGTCTTTATACCCATGCACTGGAGATAGGCAATACAAAGTCTTGAGTGCTTGAAATGCGCCATCTATTGGCAACTGCTGGGTACCTAAGATGTTTCGGTTCTGTTATTTCTCAATAGGTAACAAAAGTTCTTGCGAGTCGTTATTGTGCTGGACGTGGAGAACCCTTTTATGTTTGTATGATTATGTACATGAAACCCCTTTTTGTTTTCATGTTTCTACCAAGTTCAGGTGGAATGGAAAACTGGTTTCTTATACGTTTGATTGCGATAAAATGATGGTGTTGTAATTTTGGGCCTGTCAGTCCCAAAGAAAGATGTTCCCCACAAGTTCTAAAACACAGGTATGATGAGCATCAAACTCTTTTCGACATTTTTTGCGCTATACGACCCATTTCTCTTCTCTTTTTCCGGTAATGCAGAGTGTCCCATACCAGTTTGCATGCATCTCGAACTAATCTCTACTGCCCCTTCCACGGCCTTTTTCGCACACTTACACGTGAGGATGAGGTGACGCTAAGAGTTGCCGGCAAAGAAAATCGAACCTGAGATCTTAAAAGAAAACAAACCCCTAAGTCTCGAGTCAATACCACCAGACAACCCCCCCCTTAGTTTACCATAACACACTGTTGAAGAGAAGGATAGTTTGAAAAATCAATCGAAGCATGGACCCACATAATAGACAGCACTTTCTTTCACAATGGACAAGGTAATAAGTCTGAAGGCCCATCTAAAAACAAAGGTAATAAGTCGAAGAGAAGAGAATAAAAGGTGTTTCTGTGTTTGCCGACCGGTCATGATTCTCAAAAAGAAACCATGTTCCCATAGATTGGAGACTTGTTCTATAGCTCCTTGGCTTCTTTTATTTGATTGAAATTATCTAACCGTGACTTTGTTTAGTTTTTACTAGGAGCCATCATTTTCATTTGAGTACTTGTGAGGATAGATTTTTAGTGCTCTTAGGTACTTTCCCACAAGTGTGGGAGCTTAACCAATGTACGGTTGGGGAAGCCCATGAAACACTGCTCACGACCTTCGAGGCCCCGTTACATTGAGGAAAATAAGTATTTTTTAAATTAAAGATGATATATTGTGAAAGAATAACATGTCTCAACATAATTTTGATCTCTCCCTTATCCATAGCAATGGTTATCCTCGTTATCACCTGAATCCTACTTCCATGGAAAATGGGAAATGTCAAATTCAGAAGGTGGGGTCAACGGAATGAAGTATATAGAGCTCGTAAAGCGAAAAATAAATACTTAAAAAATAAGAATCTTAGTGGAACAGGACCTGAATCTTGTGACCCAAAATATCTAGCATGGTGTACAATAGAGACAATATCAACTAGCAATTCTCCTACCCTTTTTTTTATTTAGAAATTTTTTACTAGTTGTTCAATTTTTTCAAAATTTAATGTAATTCGATCATGTAGGTATTGATATCCCATCGATTTGATCTACTTATTTCTGGTTAGGAAGAACTCGAGGAGCTTATCAAAATGAATAATTTCGATCGTGTCTAACTTAGGATGATCCTCACCCGCCCCTAAACTAATGATTGGGATTGTTGAGAGGGTGAGAATTACCATATGGAGAAGGAGAAGGGAAGGTTTTGATGTTTCCGTAAGGGGTGTGTATTGCAATCCTTCCCTTATGTTTCAGCATCCGAACAAGTATCTGAGGAGAATTCAGATTCCGAAGAGTCTACCGCGAGATGTGAAGGAGTGGAAACCAAATGGCATTTAACTCCATGTGAAAGGTGTAGAGCAACGGCGAAGACCACCCTATGCAATAACCTTCCCTCACAACATTAAAGAATTTCGAGTGCTCCTGATAAATCAAGTGATTGTGCATCGAGGAAGGCCGTTATTGCCAAACCCGAGACCAACCACCATTGCATTTGCGAGTAAAAGAGTAATTGAACAATGTTGAATGATGAATATGGAAGCCTGTGAAGGAGTCCAACAGACCGAAATGTTTTTCACGCGGGACGCATTTGATCCAATTCCGACTTCTCAACAGATTGGGATTGGACTGCAAAAAGGACACTTCCTGCAATCGCAATCGACCAAAATCAACCAAATTTGTTGATGAAGAATGTTGCAAATTTGGACCGCTGATTGTCGAACTAGATGGTTAAGATTTGATTGCTTTCCAACAGTCCGAACCAGGACTGTTCAGAAGCCGGATCCTTATTTTAAAAAGAATTTTGCATTTGATGTAGTATCTTTTAACCATACTTGCACTCACCTCGTTACCTCACCTTATCACTTGATTGTAGGGTCCCACATCCCATCTCACGATATCCTTAGTGGACCACCTAATCAACCCTAGTGGAAGATCAGCTTTGCCCGCTTGTCCGCTCATGCCTCCTGCCATTCAGCCAGATTTTTTTTGAAGATTCAAGAAATTATTATTTTTAATTTGGTGTCCGAATCAGTTTACGTGCAGCTCGACTAATTCGAGGACCGTAAACCTTCGACTTTCCGCTAAACTTCATACTCCTATCCTCGGTCACATAATCCTTCGAAATACCATACCGTGTGCTCTCGCTCTCAATTTTTATACTGCGCTCGCACTCTCAACCTTCTCTCATGCAGATTATAATACTAATTGGAGACGTGTTTTAAAGACGATTTTACCCTTGCGCACGCAAATTAAATGAAGCTAAGTTCTATTCCAGGACAATACAGGCGGCATGATTCTATTAGTTGAATCCACGGTTTGTACAACTCAGAAATTCCTTGTGGGACCCATTCTTGTAGGGCCCTGGAACCGTCCATCCCTCCAACTTTCAATCAACTTTTTGCCCCTTTACGTGCCTCGAGATCTACAATCAATGTACTATATTCAATATGTTATTTATTTTGTCAAAAAAAATATTCAGACCATTGGAAATAAATACTCTCAGGGGTGGCAATGGTGGCGGCATAATGAACCCCAAAAATATAAGGTTGATGTATTTTTTTTGGGGGGAAATGAATCGTTTGCATTTTACTTTTGGACCGTAGAGTGTTGTCTGTTTAATTTTAACTGTCGAAAGTGTTTTTTACAATTTGGATGTGCAAAAATTCTTACAGGTCTTGCCCGTATGATACTTCCGTAAATTTGAATCATTAGTTATCGAAACGTACGATTGAAATTAAATGGTAGAGACTTCTCTGCATTGGACTGCAGACAAGCCGGGATTTTTTTTTTTTCCTCGAGAAATTAGTTAGGCATGATCCGAGTTTATGACTGTGATCCAGCGTGGCAAATCAGAGGACTATAAAGTGGGACCCAAGTCACGAGCACACCACCTGAAAAGCATTCTACACATGGGGCCCAAGAGAGGTACACTATCTTTAGGAAGGGCGGTTTTATGGGTTTGAATGAAGAAAAAAAGGTTAAAAGATGGACATGGAGGCGTGGGGTGTGTTGGGGGCTTGGGTATAATTACAGCAACTTGTGAATTGTCATGTAACTGATGTATGTCCCACACCCTTTGGGAGAGGCTACTCGCTGCCTTCGGAATCGCCACGTGGTGCCTCAAGACTCTTCAAGTAATGCGTCGTGACCAACTTTTAGGTCTTCAACACACCCGGTCCATGCTCCAAGCCTCGTAGCGACTTGCAAATTGTAATGTTGTAGGCCCGGCCTTTTGCACGGAGTGGTCCCTTTTCTTTTTTTGGGGGGCCTCTTTGAAAAGTACGAATGATAAACGAATCAATCTACTCGAGTTAGAATTCGTGTTTCAATCTAACGTTTATTCGATACTGATTTGTTGCATAAATTAAAAGAAATGAGGAATAGTATTTTAAAAACTTGTTAACTTTTCAAATCACGATTGAACATGTTATTACTGAGTTTGTTCGGCTCGATTTGTTTTTTTTTGTTGTTGATTCAATTGCCGCTTGACGATTCAAGTCATTCATTTTGTGAGCCTTAATGTGATCATGATCTATGCAAAAATCAGATTGATTAGAGCACAGTAAAATTGTCATAAAAGAAATTGATCTTTGCCATTTCTCTTATGATCAATACGATTAGACCAAACTCGTCCCAATGTTCGTTCAATCTGATTTCCAAACCAGTACGTACAATTGCCTGTACGTTGGTGCTTTATAAACAAAAGTTATATTGTTCAAAGAGATAGTGAATACAATTTTGACCACAATAGTAAAAAACTGCCTTGCCCTTACTTTGGAATATGAATGATTGCACATTCTAGTTTTCCTTGGTTGTAAATTAACACTTCATTTCTATCTTTGTTATTGAAAATGCAAAACAATTCTCAGATTTAATAAAGTAGGATTATTATTATTATTATTATTTTGCATAAATGAAAGGTCAATAATAGATAAGTTAAATAAAATGCTATAAAAAAAAACAGAATATGTTAAAATTAGTTCCCTTTACGTAAAAGAGAAAGATACCATATGGTGTATGTTTAGACAACAATTCTCGACCCTTTTCTTTAATCATCAAATATAAGAAATGGGACTCAATCTCGATTGAATCTTTCGAATTAAATCGTTAGCGAGAGTCTTCTGCACTGAGTAAAACCTTAGTCACATAATCTTTCAAAATGCAATTCCCTCGCCCTTTCAATCCTCGCACAGCTAAATTTTTTGTACCAGTCTGAGATGTGTTTTCATGACGCGCGCTTTCACGCCCGCAAATTACGTGACTTGGAGTAAAACTTGATTACAAATTCTAATTCTAAAGAATGAAAAGAAGGGAAGAAAAAATTGCATTACAATTCCCTAAAGCAAGGGATTATGACAGGCCAAGTTGGAAAGAACGAAAGCAAATAAAGAGTGGGAAACCAAATAGAAATGCAAGAACATGAAAGCATGATAATCCAAGTCACCCATTCATACAATAACCCACTCAAGAAAAAAAGAGAGAGATGATAGCAGTTGAGAAATGACCTCCACCACTTGGCATTTCCACCCCACCAATTATTGAAAAAAAAAAAATCAAAAAAAAAAAATTTATTTTTTTATTTTTGTAAAAGTTAAAACATTGACAACTAGACATTGGGGTGTGCCCATGTATGTGAGATGTCAATTTGCTTATAAAATTCTCTCCCCATTTAGATTTAAATTATTTAATATTTCTTGGCAATTACACTCTTTCTCTATATATAGCTCTCTAAATGGACCAAACCTCTTCATCACTCTCACAAGCACTACTACTACTACTACTTCTCATTTTCCCACCCACCCCCCCTTCCTAAATCTCAGCTCTCTCAAATTTCCATTCCATTTCTAGTCTCATTTCCCTCTTTGATTTCCAATGGCAACTGTTGAGGTAACTGAACGCTAGCTTCAGTTTTCCTCTCACTTCTGCTCTGATCATTTTGATCACTTTTAGTATCAATTTGTGATCGCATTTTATCTTTGATCATTTTGTCACTCAACCCTTTTATTTTGTTTATCTTCTCCACTGAACTATGCGTGGATGGGGATCGACATGCTTTTATCCCCGACGATTTGTAAAGAGATTCGATTCGGAACTATTTTATGTCAAAGTTTCAGTATTGAAATAATTCCAGAGGCTCTTCCTCTCAGTTTCCATAAAACTAAACCTTTCGACTCCCAATTTTTTCCCCATTAAGTTTTTAGCGTTTTAGCGTTTTTCTCTTTCTTATGTATGTTGAGCTCAACTGATGGATCTCGATAATATACGTATGATATTCCTTGATCAGATGTGCTTAGACGGGCGCTTGATCATAAATTCAAGCTAGTTCTTGGATTCATTTTATTTGCTGAATAATCGAGTACATATTAGAGTTTTGAGACACAAGTTAATAAGGATTGATCGATATTGCGTATCTAGATCTCTTCATATAGATAAACGGATTTGTATATAGACGTGCGTGAGTTTGTTGTAGCAGTAAAAGTAAAAGATCGTAACCAGTTCACAACGGGCCTTACTTTAGCTTTGATTTGTACCAAATAAGACCGATAGAGATGTTTTTCGAGGCGTTAAATACATTGTTTGAATCTCCACACTAACAATCACATAGCACAGGTCAACTCACGGTTCAATCCAGTTTTTTTTCTAATCAGCCTGTAATTTTTTAAAATTATCGGTTTCGATGAAATGACTTGGAACATTTTTCATTCTTGAACAAAATATGACTCTTCTTTTCAATTCTCCAAACACATTTTGCAATCATACTTTTGTTTTGACAAAACAAACTGGGTACTTTTTGCAGGTAACACCTGTAGTGACAGCATTTCCTGAAAACGAATCAACCGAGGTGATCAAGAAGACCGAAGAGACAGAGACAGAAGAGGTGGTGGTCGCCGCACCGGCCCCAGAGCCAGTGAGTGAAGAACCAACGGTGGAAACGGCCGATGCTATAGTAACAGAATCGCCACCAGCCACCGTAGAGGTTGAAGTTCCTCCGGCTGAAGAAGTCGCGACTAAGGAGGAAGTTATTGAGGAAGCTGAAGAACCGGTGGTAGTGGTGGAGAAAGCAGTAGAAGAAGAAGAAGTGGCGACAGAGGTGATCGAGGAGCCTGTTGTTGCTGAAGAGATTAAAGAGGAAACTGTGGAAGCTACCACAGCACCGGCCGAGGAACCAGCCGCCGAAGAAGAGAAAAAAAGTGAGGCAGTTGCTGAGGAAGCTACCACAGAAGCAATTCCAGTTGAGAAGGCTGAGGAATAGACAAATACAATGGTGGTGTTCCATGGTTGCTTGCCGGAGTTTGCATTTTCAGTTTTTTTATTTAATTTCATTTAGTTTGTTTGTATTGTCCTTGTTGTTAATTATTGGTAAGGGAGGGTTTGTGGGTGCAATATGGAAGCTATAAGTAGTATTGACCACTTGGGTCCATGTCAGCATACTTGACAAGTGGCTGATAGGGGTTGGTGGTGAGGTGGAACGGTGCCACGTGGAATATGAACATTGGTTCCAAGAGGGCTAGTGAGAGTTTGAGATGTGGTTTATGGGCTTGAATAAGGAATATTTTTGTGTTTCCATGTTTGATACATAATTTTGGCAATGTTTCTACTTGGGGTGAGCTTGTTCCAAAAGTTGGTTTGTACCAACATATCTCAAGTAGCTGAGAAATTTTTGGGTGCCGGGCGGGTACCTCCGCAAGGTACCCGTCGGCGATCCCAGCCCTCCAAACCCAAATGTGTTTTTTTGACAGTCTGGATTTTAGTCCTCTCTCCCCTCACCCGACCACTCTCTCTCCTCTCTTTCTTTCTCTAAAATCCGGACCTTCCAAAACACGTTTGAAAGGTTAGGATCGCCGACGGGGTACCACGTGTGGTACCCGCCTGACACCCAAAACCTTCTCCAAGTAGCTAGACTTATTTGAATTTGGACCATCACAAAGAAAAACTTAACTTGTTCAACATACGCAGACATTAAGCTTATAGACCGTATTCACTTTGGCTATGACCGATAAGGCGATAGTAGGTCAAGCTTGAATGAAAGCTATATTTGTCGTCCAGTAATTTTTTACGAGAATATTGACTATTACAGAGAAAAATTGTAACGAGTTGTCCTAAATACTATACTTAAATATTAGGTGTATGGACCAGATTCACTTCGGCTATGACTTATAATAGGTCAAGCTTGAAAGAACGCTCTATTCGTCGTCAAAGCTATATTTGTCGTGTAAGATAATTTTCTGCTACGCAAGTATGAACACAGAGACTCGTTGAAGTCTTATTCCGACTGGTTTTTTAACGGAGTTTACCACAAAGATGATGCAGCAATGACAGTTTCGTAAGACGAAAGTCCTAAATCTGTATGTGATACTACTTCTAAGTCTATATCATACTGCTAAGTCAAAATGATTTCAGAACTTCTAACAAGAGCTCTTCAAGATAATAACATTCCTAATATGCTGTTGTGGAACATTTATCCGGCAAATGAAATTTCAGGGAATATCAGAACTTTTGCAAGGAACTTGTCAGAGGGTTATCTCGAAAATCTTCGACAAGCATGAAAGGATAGAACGCAGTCTATGGAAGCAACAAAATCATCTTCAGTCTAACCTTCTTTATTTATCATTATACCATTATAAACAGTTGGGAGAAGGGGGAAAGAAGTTACAAATTGCATTGTAGAACGACAAAAGGGATGCCAACTTGCTACCTAGTTAAATAACAAAACGGCTAAACACTACGCTGTGATCTGTACAAAAGCAAGGGTGGACAAATATCTTTTACCTGCAAACAGTAGCCTTTTGTCCCAAAATTGCAAACATCCTCACACATGTTTCACCATGTACCGAAGCTGGAGCCAACATGTTCCTGGGTTATAATGCGAAGACGATCTTCCATAACAGCCATAGATGGATAAGGTGCGAAACACAGCTGATAGAAGCATGTGTGAGAGGAAGGGAGGCGATTATAGGACTCTGAAGCCTTGTGGATGAACAGTGGAGAAGCCAAACCACCAAAACCCTCCACTGGTAGGTATTTCACCGAAGTCCAGAAAAAGAGAAGGACCTTCCTCTGATCTGCTGACATTTGTCCGACAATCTGCGAGATTATTAAGATACAAATGGTCAAATTAAGGACATCTACGAATGAACTTAACCAATAGCATCTCATAATCAATTTTGCCCTGCCCTTTAACCTTATTAGACAGATAGCAACACAGTCAAGTACATGGTTGATTTCTGCCCGGCAACCGCAGGGGCTCAACAGGAATTCAGACTATTGGGGCAAAAACCAACGGAAGGGACAAATTGAAATTGTAAAATAAAAACTACAGAAAATTAAATAAATCCAAAATCTCGGGGGCAATTAAAAAACTCTGATAATACTTGGGCACAAGTACAGTTTTCTATGTGGGGTCCCCACAAGGCTCTGCCCATGCTGCCGCAACCATATCAAGGCGGTTCTCTAAACTATAAAAAAAAAAAAAGGAAAAAAAAACATCATATGAGGTCAGTTAAACCCAAGATACGCAATTAACTCAATGATATACAACTCATTATCATAGAAAACCCACAATTACATAGAACCTGAACAGAGAAAATGAAGCCATTTGCAAGGATATAATGTTGTATCTGGTGGCCTGTGGGTTTCGAGGTCTATTTATTGATAGGTGAAGGGCCTACAAACGGTCTGCATGTTTCAGAGTGGCTGAGATGCAACCTTTTTCCTTCATGTTTAATTACATTAAATTGCAATCTTGAAGCTCTAAAGATGACGAAAGAAAATCATCAATTTTACTATAATGAGCAATATTCAGCTAAATTGATTTTTACAATGTGAAACAAGATTGCAAGAAGTTTGTTTAAAAGAGTCAAAAAAGAGAAGTGAGACAGAAAGATGCCGCGCAGGCAGAAGTAATGGAGGATATATGCATAATAAACCAACACAATGATTAGCTAATACTATACAGCGCAAAAAGATAAAATGAATTAAAACTTAAAACATAGTATTGCCCATGACGTACCTTCCAAAACCAGAGTATCTGTGGATCAGTTTCTTTGTATCCCCTGTATTCCGTGTGCGCCTTCCAGTCCTCAACAGAAATAGCATTCTCACTCCCATGCAGCATCCAATCAAGATCTTCAAGCTCTAAACTTTGGAAAAAGCACTTCTGGAGCTTCGAGTCACAAAGAATATCTGAGAACCCTTGCGCAAACCATGCAACCTGCTCAGTGATAGAGGTGACGAAACGGTGTTCAATCAAATATTCAACATACGCCTCCCTATTCCTACTATTCACAACAATGTTTTTCCCGCCTGGGCAAAGTTCCACAATTCTCCTTGATCCTAACTCTTCGACATCTCGCACAAATGTTAGACCTAGAGCATCTGAGTCAACCATCTCAGCATCCATCTCCAAAATTTTCTTGCAACTGCTGTACAAGCATGGATCTGCATCATGAATATCTTCCAAAGAAACATTCTTTCCAGCCAATTGCAAGAAAAACACACGATCAAAGACGATGCCAACTTGCACCTTATGCATCAAAGCTAAGGCAATCACCCTGCCAGAGAACTTAAAATACTTAAGGTGTAATGGATCCACCTTGGAAGCTGCAAACAAATACAATCCATAGAACGCGTTACTAGTCTTGCATTAACAAATCCTAATCATCAACATTGAACGTGCGCAAAAATTCACAGTCAATACAGGATATATAAGCACTTTTCAGCTATGGTTGCTAGAAATGTTACGGTTCAAAAACATTGAAGAGGAGAGAGCACGGGGGGGGGGGGACGGGGAGAAGACTGGAAAATGCATCCAGAAAGTAGTCATAGTGCCTGGATAGATTAGTGACAATGTCCTCGCTACATAATTGGATATAAATAAGCTTATCAAGGGTTTGTGAAGGAAAAGGAGCTCTGACTAGGAGATTGTTAGCAAACATCTGAGATTGTGTGTGATCCATCAGTAGGGCTGTCCATCGGGCGGATTTGGTCGGATTCGGGTAGGGTTGGACCCGACCCGATTTTTGTCGGATTCCCCAAAACCCCATCCGAGACCGACCGACCACTTGTCAGATTCCCGACCGACTGCAGAAACGGATTGGGCGGTCGGGTTGGCGGGCTGTAGATCTACAAACCCTTTTTCTGAAAGTGAAAATCAAATTTACGGAGAGAGAAGGAAAATCCAGTAACATCATCTACAGATCGATCGATAACAGTAGTTACAGTACACCAAATCGATTTACACTAACAGTACACCAAATCTACAAATCGATTAACTTCTTCTAGACTTCACTGCCATTGTCGGAGAGAGTGAAGGAAAATCGACTTACAAGTCCAAGATTCCCACTGCCGGAGAGTCAAGGTCTTGCCCGCCACCGTCCACGACGCTCACAGTCAATAGCCGGAGTTACGACACAGTCGAGACCCATGGCCACGGCTCTGGCCTCTGAGAGAGAGAGAGAGAGAGACTCATTCGAGGTCAGAGAGAGAGAGAGGTGAGTGATTGAGAAAATGGGGGAGGAGGAGGCGTGAGGATTGAGGAGTGGATGGCTGGAGTGGACTGGATTTTTGAACGCCACATAGTTCGGGTTTTTTTCCTATTCATATGCAAACATCAGTCGGTCAGGTTGGGTCCAAAATTATTGGGTACACCCGACAGACGACGGAAAAAATTTCAGATTCCGGACCCGAAACTGACCACTACACATGATCAGAACCTCCCGTCACCGCCATTTTGCGGTCGGGTCGGTGGTCGGGCCCATGGACAGCCCTATCTATCAGCGTGGAAGTTGCCATTCATTTGTTCGACTACAAGAGAGGACAGAAAGGAAAACCAAAGAAAAAAAGTAAGATATATGAGACAAAATAAAGAGAAAACAATGATACAAAACATCTCAACCGAAAAAACTGCAAGTACACCAACTTCCATTCTCCAAAATTCCTCCCTGGCCTCCACCCCTTTTGAATTTAGATAGTTTCAGATGAAAGTCTACGTAGGCGAAAAACTTATACACCTAGGTTTCCTTCAATCACCTTCTGTTTTCCCACATGGAAAAGCTATCAAAAAAGTTCCTCCTTTCCTCATCTTTTCTCTTCCCTAACACAAACGAGCCATTAGTTCTCATTGCAAGTATTAGAACAGGGAAGCAATGTGGAATTGAGAGCAAGCTACCCAGTTTCAGGTGTGATCGGATGGTTGAAGTTGAATTAGGTAATTCCATGGTGGGAGCTTTAGAATTACAATCAGGTATTTAAACTAAAATCAGCTAACAAGGGATAGCTGCTTATTTCAGAAGTAACAAAGCCAAATTAACTCAACCAATTTTTTCTGTCGTCAGCCCAACAGGTGTATTTGGAAAAGAATGTTGAACATTGCAGAGATTAGTCAAGGAGTATGGCCAGAGTAAGGAAGGCTTTTATATTATATTCCAACCCCTCCAGAAACCTCTTACATGAGATAAGGAAAACTCCCTATCCCCGAGGCTGGGAGAAGCTAGACTCATCGGTGATGTTGATGACGACTTGCCCCAGAAAAAAGAAGTATCAAAGTGAATAACTATTAGCAAATCAACGACTAAATTAACCTACCCAACTATGTCCACATCTTCCCTTAACGTAAGCACTACAATTCCCAATGTCGAATATCTTCGTGGGTGATGCCATTATATTGCTTATTGTCATTTCATCTATGTCTAACATCTTCTGAGAAAAAATAGTTCATTATGGATTTCAAGGGTCACTTTGCCCTAAACCCTTCAAAGTCGGAAGAATCCAAAAGGCAGACCATTTGCCAAAACCAGTAGCCTGTCTGGGGATATATGAAACAGAAACCACTGCCTCCATGACGCCTTACAATAATCCCACCAGATAATACAAAGTTCTCCCTCAGTTCCAAAAAGCTCACACTGTCTCAAAAGTCGTGCAATTTTCGGATAAAAAAAATAAAGTGCTTCCAGGCATAATTTTTTTAATCCCTATGCACCAAATTAAAGTTCTCCGAGTGTAACAAAGTTTTAAAAATTATGCATAGAAGTATTTTATTTTTAAATCCCAAAATTGCACGGTTTTTCATAGGGGTCCAGCAATTTCGAACGGAGGGAGCCAGAATCCATTTACTTATATCCGATCCTATAATGTGAACCAGCTACTCCATTCATTGACAGGTTGAACCCAGAAACTCTGACCAGCTCTGATCACAGACCAGATCGGAGAACCATATATACTACCTCCTCTGGTTTTAAATGATTTTTTCCTGGATATTCTTCCTCAAACAGTCGAGTGTGTATTTTATAATATAAAAAGGATGAAGAGAACAAACATTAAATACTCCTTGCCTCTCTAGTTTCCCTCGGGAATATACTCCTCTTTGCTCTCTCTCGTTTCTCTTTCTTAAACAACATCAGCTACATCTTAAAGGTCTACTTCCTCACTGTTTTCCTCCTCTCTTCTTTCTTGTAATTTTTTCCTTGCAAAAATTACACTAAACCATAAGATTGATCCTCCTATAATTCATCTAAGGTAAGGCGCCATTTGATGAAGAATCAAAATTTAGGATAGTGGTTCAGGAAACCCAGCTTGTTAGAGCAAAGGACTGAAAATCTTTATGGAATACATGAACAAAAGGTCTAGTCATTTCTACATTCTTAGAGGACAGAAAAGGGGTCCAAGGACGACGTTCAAAGCTCCAGTTAATAAGTATAAAACTCATTGAAGTATCAAGAAGCCACTTGGGTTTAAGAGATAAGCTGAAAAATCATATGTACTTGGCAAATAAGATTTTCAAACCACTTGGATATGGGAAACACCTCATCTCTGCCTTGCTCCCTGACTTTCCTTCTTCACTAGTGGTAATAATAACCACCTGAAGGAATATACGCTAACAGATTCCTTGCTTTTTATACCACACAATTCTAGAATGCCTCACTTCTTCCCCATCGCTGACTAAGAGCTGCAATTCATTATTAACATCCAATCAGGAAATACATGATCTAGTGACTAAGTCCTTGCTTTATGTTGAAAGTTAATTTTGTGATTAACCTCAGCTATATTGAAAGGCTTAGATATGCTATCATAATTCCAAGTTTTTAACTTGTACTTTGAAACTTAATAATGCCAAACATCATATGATTTATGCTTTCCTAATCTTCCACAACCCACAAGATATCAACAGAACACAGGACTCCATCAGACCTGAAAAACCTTTCAACAGAAAAGATCCTTCGCAAGTAAAGGAGTAATAAAACAAACTAATAAAGTTATAGAGAAAGAATGCTGGAAAAACAATTATAACATACCAGGATTGGGAAAAAATCTTCTACGATCATTCGGGCAAGCTAAAAAAAGGGCATTCTGGGGATTGAAAATTGCCTGGCATACCAAGCAAAACCACTCTCGCAACACACCGGGCCCTGTAGCTTCCTCATTTTTGAATTCCATAAACAACCCCGCACGCAACGTCTCAGGACCTGCGTTTAAAAAGTACTCAAATGATTCTGCCAAAATTTGTGACCTGTCAATAAGCATCTCATGAATCTCCTCATAGTCCTCCTTCGCTTCAGGGAGCATCATCATTGCAAAATGCCTCCTACAATCAAAATCTGTCACGCCCTTGTGCTCGAGAAGCCATCTCTGATCATTACTCCGCGTAGCATATTTGATAATAAGATGACATACCGCAACCTTTCTGCGCTTCAATATCCTCCCAAATTTGTCTTGAGCTCCACAATAAAGTCTCGAGAGACTATTCATATCCTTCAAAATAGTAAGATAGTGGGCACAGCCTAAAGGAAGGTGTTCACCTTCACTTTTCTCCTTCACAGCCAAGCACTCCTCCAATTTCTCAAGGGATTGTTCCAAACTTCCCACTAAGGCATCAAACACAACATGAAGAGACTTAATCTCCGTAGCATAACAAGATAACTTATAATCACCCTCGCGCATTGGCAACGGGATTGAACCCATCGAACCACGATGTTCAACGATTGCCGTGCACAGGGGGACCAAGAAAGCCGTCAAGTCACTAACATCGCTCGAAGATGGCCCCGGGCTCGCAGGCGACGTCACGCTAGTCTCCAAATCGGTACACAACCTAGCCATAAGATCTATAACAAACAGGTGAACGTCTTGAAAAGAAATCAACGCCTTACTACTGTCACCACAAACATTATGCTTCGACCCATTCATAATGCGAACGCAATCCATCATCGACGCGAGACTACTTCTACAGAAGCAATACAAAGGGTCGCGACAACTACTACCACCTCTATTCATCAACTTACAAAACTCTAAAATGATGGGCACGCAGAGGAATCGCAAACACTTAGGCAGCGTGTTCAAGCCCCAACTAACAAACCTCCTAATCGATTCGTCGCCGCGTTCCTTGTTACCTTTATACGGCGACATATATAGCATGACTAAAGCAGCAGGGGCACACGACGTCGAAAACACCTGAAGGTGCCCCGCGGTGGGGACCTCCGCAATCAACTTACTATTATTATCACTAGTGATCTCGCTTAAAAACTCTTTTACCTTATTGGACAACACCTTGGTCGACACCGTGTAGCAGTCTTTTTCTTCGCCCTTGCAAAGGCGGAGAATCAGCTTAATCAGCTCGTCGACCAACCGCCAGGCCTTGGGGTAAAGCGTGCTCCGCATCCGGCCCACCAAAACCAGCCCGGCGTCGTTCCGGACCGAGCACTCGGCCAGGGTCTGCTCCGTCTGCAGCTGTTTCCCCTCGTAGATCAGCCGTTGTTCGTCCACGGGTATCTTCGTGATCTCGCGGATCATCTCGTGGACCGACTCGATCGTGTCGAAGGAGTTTGCTTTGAGGACTAGGGTTTTGCTGCGTCCGGACGAGGACGGCATCGTTCTGACGAAGAATTGAAGCTGCTTGGGGGGAGGATTAATCTGGTGTAAACGACTTAGTGAAGAAGAAGAAGAAGAGGACGGGGCCCACTGGGAAGAAGATTGTTGTTGGTGGTGCTGCTGGTGGTTGGGGTGGTGAGGTGGAGGGATGGGATTGGTTGGGAGGGAATTGACGGCAGGGATGGGGTCGTTGTCTTTTCTCATCCTGACGGAGACTAGGTCGGATTCGTCGTCGGTGGGGCCATAGTCGTCCAGCTTGCGCTTCGAGGAGGGGCGATCGAGGCGTGGATGAGTGTAATCGAGAGACATTGAAGGGGCCTAGGCCAGTGGTTTGGGCTGGGGCTGTTTACGGTAGGGGTGAGTCCATTGAATTGGAAACCCTAGCTTGGCGAAGAAGACGAAGCAGAGCGAGCGAGCGCGAGAGAGAGAGAGTAATAAGAATTGAGAACGGAAATCAGGTTATGGAGAGGAGAGAGAAAGAGAGAGAGTCAGGGGGAGGGATCAGACCAAGGACCCGCAGACAATTTACGCGACCTCGAATTACCAATGTACACGAGATTTTATGGGAATTTAGAAGTATCGCTCCCGGGGTTTTTTGATAAATGCAAATTGACACCGCCATATGTAGTTTGTTTTTTTTTTTTGAAACGGACCCCATATGTAGTGTTGCAAATAAACCGAGCTGTTTTAGGAATAGCTAGTGGCTCGACCCTGCAGATAAATACAAGAATTTGAGCCGCATTTGAAGATCAAACAAGTCGGACCCAATGAAATTTTGTCTCGGCTCCTGTAGTGTAACGATTCGAGGGACAAGAATAGATAACTATCTGAAATTTGGAACATAGAGGGAGAAGGTTTAGGAAGATGTGGAGGATGGAGGGTTTACTAGGAGGCAAAGGAGGGAGAACAAAGATTTGGTAAAGATTTGTGTTTGGAAGATTGTTATTCTACATTTTGATATTTTGATGTTGCCTTTTCCTTGTTCGCCTTTATATTCACAAATTGAATATTGAGGTATCAAAAAATGTTGTGTCACTTTGATTTGAATTTTTATGCAAGAGGTAAGTTGTGCAATAATGTTAATTGACATGTTATGTAATGTTATTGGTTGGTCTTTGACGATGGCCTCGTTACGCTCTAAGTCCCTTCAATTTATGTAATTAGGGTTGAGATACTGCGTAGTCATTACATGATTTTTTACTTAATTTGGACAACATAGTTTATAGTATTTACGTTCGTGAAAATTCGAATTTGGTAAGAATGCTGTAAAAATTAAAAGAGTGTGACCAGATACGTTACAAGTTATTTAGTGATCAATTATGAGATATTGGGTTTGGTGCATCTTGTTACGTAGAAGTATTATTTTATACGTGGGACTCATATACGAGATTTCTTATTCGTGTGGACCAATTTAATTGACATCCTGCTCATATATGGATTACAGTCCTTTATGACTTATACGACTTGTGTAAAGATTATAAGTACAAGGGGTTGGGCTCTACTCCCACTCAATGATTTTGCAGTCTCCCCATTGGATTTGGCAACCTAAGGGCTCGTTTGGATGCGGGATTAAATTTGGAGGTGTTATGTAATAAGGGGGGATTGGATAGTAAGGGATGACCCACATTAATGTAATGTTTATGGAGGGGGTATTAAATAGTAGGTTGTTTGGATGAGGTATTAGAGAAGGGAGATTAAGTAATACTTTGTTTGGATAGACGATTAATAAGAGGTATAAGGAATGGTGGATGATGTAAAAAGCTGTCAAATGACCCTTTTGCCCTTGTGCAGTCCGAAACTTAATTATATATTTTGCTATATATATCATTTAAAATATAATTAATATTTCACAATTTAAGCCGTAGTATTTAATTTGTCTAACAAATGTACACATTTAATAATATTAGAAAATAAAAAAGTCAGTTATAATTTGATAAAATTCGGTTTTTTTTAAAAATTCTGGTTTTTTTTTGTTTTTTTTTTTTTATGGAAAAATACATTGTTTGGTAGTTGGAGTCCAACAATTTTGTTAGGTGAAATCCCATGTGACCAACATATTTTTTTGGTCAAAATGTGCCTAACTAATTAGGTTGGTAAATTTTTTCCTTATAAATTGTTCCAATGTCTCTTCTTATTTCACATCTCATATTGATTGAGGAAAAAAGTTTTTCCTTTCGTTGGTCAATCATATTGATGGCACAGCGAATTTGGACCGAGGTGGAGGAAGAAACGTTACTTTCCAAGCTTACGACCCTTGTAGATCAAGGAATGTGGAATGGCAAGCCCACTGAGTGCCAACCCGCATACTTGGAATATCTTCAAAATCAAATGCAAGCTTCTTTTCCTGAAGCAGGTATCTAACCAAATCATATCCTGGGGAAGATGAAGTATTGGAAACGAGATTTTTTCTACATAACCGAAATACTTCACCGTCCTGGATTTGGGTGGGATTCAAATGAAAACAAAGTTGTGGCAGAATATGAAGTTTGGGAGGAATTAATCCGAGTAAGTAAATATTATATAAAGGCTTGTTCAATAAATTTAATTTTATAGGAAGTCTTGTTTACTAAATTTTCTTAAATGTTTTTCCTTACTTTATGCAGGATCGGCCACAAGTGAGACTTTATCGAGACAAGCAAATTCTCAAATTCAATCGATTGGGCCATATTTTCGGTCGTCGGGAAAACTAGATGGTCGAAGTTGAAGGCATGTGTTCGAAGAATAAATTTGTAGTTGTCAAATAAATGGATTTGCCTTTTCATGGCTTCCTAATTTGTTTGATGTATGTGTGTGTGAGTGCATTTCTGTTGTTCATCTGTATTGTATCATGTTTTGAAGTGAAGTGAATTTTCGAACCAGCGAATATTTCATCATAGCCATACGTTACTTTTGAACCGAATAATCGAACCAATATATAATCACGTGATTTATGAAATAAAACGTACAACTTACGAAATTCTTTCAACTTATACAGTCTTTCCCATCCTAATTCGTCCGAATTTGTGAAATAGAACTTACAACTTCATTCCGAACCAGAAAACAGATGCGCCAATAAAATACAACATACGAAACCTAATAAAAAAGTTACAACAAATTATGTTGTTAGACTAGTTTTATGTTGAACTTCCAAAGCACTCGTGGATGTCGAAGCACCGTCACTTGATTGATGTTGGGTTTGAGCCAACTGCATGTCTTGAATGAGCCGGTATCTTTCCTCATGAAATGCTAACAATGCTTCTTCCGCTTCGTCTAATGTGTTGTACTTTTTCTTCAAGTTCCCCGCGTATCCATTAACTTGCAATTCCGCGGCCGCCCAACTTGTATATATTCCCGGTTTATGGCCAACGAAAACTACCCAAAACTTATCTTTATTTTGACTTCCCATCGAAAATCTATTTGGATACAACAATTAGGATATTTAAATGTAAAACAATACTAATAGTATGCCTAGAAATTCTATTTGGCTCAGATATATTTTACCGGCATATAGTACACTACTTGGCTATAAGTTATGTTGCCGAACGGTGATTGAACCGCTGACCCTCATAACTTGTCTCGCCAAGATAAAGTGACATGCCTTCAAATGTCTCTTTTATATCATCATGGCCTAAGTGTAAGAAGAAGAAGCCGAAAAATTGTCTCAAAACATGGCACAAAATAGCCGTAAAGTATGCCAAAAAGAAGCCCAGAAACAGAAACCAAACATGGCCATAAACCACCAAAAAACAGCCCAAAACAGCCTGCAACATAACCACCAAAAAATAGCCCAAAACAGCTTTAAAACCTATGCCAAAACGCACTAGCAGCAGGACACACTTAGGACACGGTTAGGACACAGCTTCAACACACCATGCCAAAACTCCACCATAACACAAGCCACACCTGCACATCCCACACCTGCTCCTCCCCTAAACACACACACTCCACACCATACCAAAACACCACCATTATGACATTTGGCTCAGAAAAATTTCATCATAGCCACTACTTTACAACCTCACAAAAAAATGCCCCAGCTAACACATGGAACCATAACTCAGATCCAAAACAGCAGCAGCAAAACCTATGTCAAAGCATGGCAAAACAATGCATCCCATTAACAGCCTCAAAATAGCAGCAGCAGTTACAAAAGGGGAAAACAGTCAAGAAACTGTAGCAGTACGGCAGCGCATTGATGCAAGTTTGACACACAACAACTGAACTAAACGAAAATTTTGGAACATCTAGCCAATGCTACACATAAGTCATCAAAAAACTGCAGAAAACAGGCAATAAAACTGGTGAAAACAGCCGCCAATTTAGGTTGGACACACACACACACACTCTCCACAAAACGACATAGCCCACACACCTCAACATCCCCCACAGCCACCCCTAACCCATAAAAGTGCACAAACCATCCCTGTCCAACCATTTTAGTGGGCTCAGAAAAGTACTACGAAACGCACGAGGGTAGGCATGGTTGCAACCAAAAGTTGCCCCGCCAAGGCACTACCTTGTTTACCAATTAATTTTTTCATCATAGCCCTACACGCAGACACAGTTAGGCTACTGGACAGATGAGCAACAACATGGTGGAAACTGGACAGAGCTGAGAACATATATGCACTACTTGGACACAAAATGCAGCTATGCTGCACAAAACTGAAAGCAGTAACACCAACAGAGACTATACCAGCCTCCCTGCAATACATGAAATCATTTTCCAGCCCTGAAACCATCACAAAAATCCTGCACATACCAGCCCACAAACCAAATACAATGCTAAAACTAAACAAAACTGAGTATAGAAACTGAGCCTGCTACACACACACACTATATGCACCTGCTACACACACACACACACACACACACACAACACCCCCTCCAAAACTACACAACCAGAACATAATAAAACTGCAGAACCAGAACATAACAAAACTGTAGAACCAGAACAGATCAAAACTAGAATACCAGAACAGAACACAACTGCAGAATCTGAACAAAACACAACTGCAGAAACCATTCAACTCCCAAACTGGACAGAGCAGAAATCATAGCGGGCTCAGGAAATTACTAAGAAACGCACGAGGGTACGCATGGCTGCAACCACAAGTTGCCCAGCCAAGGCACTACCTTCATTTACTTTGTCATTTTATCATCATCGCCCTATTAAGAACAACTTAGAACCATTGGAATTCAGAACAGCCAACTGAACATAGCAGAAACAACATGCTTAAAACTGAACAGAGCAAAAATTTGGACACACATACACTCTCTGCACCTGCTACACACACACTACACCCCCTCCAAAACTGCAGAACCAGAACATAACAAACTGCAGAACCAGAACAGATCAAAACTGCAGACCCAGAAGAGAACATAACTGCAAAAACCATTCAGAACACAACTGCTACAGATACACACACATAATCCCCCTTCACAATACCCCATCCAAACAGGCCCCAAGTATCCAGAAGTGTGAATGGATGCCATTGGCTCAGAACAATTTCATCATCGCCACCATTAACCCTCATTAATAGAGTGCAAGTACAGTTAAGTGATTCAAACATTAGGCTCAGAAAAATATCATCATAGCCACCAACATAGCCAGCAGTTATGTAATCGATGTGGGCTCAAGCAATTAATGGAAAACTATTGGATGTTACTCATGGCTGCAACTAAGGTTACCCCGCCAAGGTAACTACCATCTTTACCATTTTTTATTTATTCATCATCGCCCTATTTGTAGTACACAATCAACAAACCCTGTCATACAAAGGTATTATCAATTACAAAATAATCTTAATAATAACAGACCCACATTACCATAATATGACATAACATACATACGATAACAACATTCGAGTACATCACGAGATAGGATACAAATTAGTGCATCATACATTGTTCTTAGTTTACCACCTACGAATTTCTATTGTTCGTAGCCATTACAAATTAACAAATGGCCTAATTTGTACGACGATAACGTGCAGCCACTTCAAAAAAAGTGGGTCAAGTACCAATCTTGCTTATAATGGTACTTAAGCCACTTCAAAAGGGCACTACTATACCCAGTGTACAGTGGACACTATCCTCAACTCGTCGTGGTGTTTATGTATTTATACGGCAAATTGAGATTCTATATAGAATAATTAGAAAACCGACTTGGTAGAATTCTGATGGTTAAGATTTTCATTTCTAATAAACCAATAAAGCTAGGTTACGCGTATGACACACTCTAAACAGTTCTATGAGAATTTAAAACAAGTTCTCGCTCCCGCTCTGTGAGCCGGTGACTCAATATTGGACCATGTACTTAAATTGCTATTGAGAGGAACGAACTAACGTTGAACTTGTATGTCGAATCCTACACTCAACCAATATCAGAAATGGGAAATCCTAGTACTTGACCAGTACCTGAATCCACAACGCCATCGTTCTCTCTTCCTTTCTCACTAATAAAATCTTTTCTTGTACTTTATGACTGTACTTAGGCTTGTTATAAGAATGTGCAAATCAACACAGCCTGATAAAAAGAGAGGGTCATGGCTGCCAAGTCATTTTAATTTGTTACGTCCCATTTAGTACTTGTCTGAGTCGAGGCGAATAGAACAATAGCTGATGAAAAAATGTAGCTTGATATTTGGGAAGGATGGCAAAGGATATGCAGTGTCGAACGAAAAACACAACAGGGGTCAATAGGCTATAACTTTTGGAAACAATGAATGGCTGGATTATCAAATTTCCCCTCAAAGGGATAAGAAATCAACTAATGTACCGGCTGCAGCACCATCAGATAAGATTAGGGACTTCTATTGATTTTAGTCTTATATCCTCAAATTCTAATGCGCAGGTTTGAGTTAAACCCTGCAAAAGGTATACTTAGGTTCCACACCATTTTCAGCAACTGGTTCAATCGCAACCAGGAGTCTATAAAATACGACGGCAAATTAAGACCTAAAAAAAGGAGGGAAACAGGTGTGGCTTCTCATTGACGTGCCTATTATCACATAAATAAATGAGGAAGCTATTGACTTGGTGCTTCAAGGGTCGAGTTTCTCCAACAAATCGGAGTCTAAGCAAATCACACGTGCGCTTAAAAAATGAGATGTTTTTCGTTATTCGGTGTTATACCCATTTGGGATGAGTCTGATTTTAGAAGTTTTTCTTGTTCCTGTGGTTGTTTCAGGGATCCATGGGAGAAACTATGGAGGACCCATCTACATGCAATGCCGAAAACTTAGGTACGGTCTGTTTGGTACGGTCGTTGGTACTTGAGGTACGGTCTGTTTGGTTCCCTTTTATTTTTACTTTCTCGTTCTTTGGTATCTTTCATTGCTTCAAGATTTAGGTAACAGATTTGTTATGATTAGTTAAAATTTGAAAATGGGAAATACCAGCACATGAGAGACTGTTGGAATATAGTCTTGCGTGATAAAAAGGAGGCAATGTAGTTTTTTTTTCTGTGTAAAAGTAACCAAAAAAACAAGATCTCAGGTTTGGGTTTCATAATCTTCAACCTACAAAATCTGAAACAAATCCAAAACTCATGCATCCAACCAGTCGAAACCCTAGCGCCCAAAATCAAACCTAACCTTCAACCTACAAAACCTGAACAAAATCCAAAACCCATGCATCCCATTATACCAGTCGAAACCCAAATGCATAAAATCGAACGTAAACCTGACTGAATCGAAATACCAACAGAGAGACTACGAGAAGAGTAGGAACAGAAAAACTACAATCAAATCAAACCCATACCTCACTGTGCGGCGAAGAATCGAACTCAAATCGAAAGGCACCCAAATCGCCACAAACCCTCGTCTCTTCGAAGAACAAGTGCGGCGAAGAATTGTGACAGGAAAATGGGTACTCGGGGTGGGAAAGGGGGATTAGAAGGGGTAGATTCGTCCGAAAAAGAGGGAGATTTGGGGGGATTACGCAGCGACTGGTCGAAGGGAGCCCATCGCCAACACCCCCTCAGGCGGTATTAGGTGGTGCAGTGGAACGCCGGGTGAAGAGTATACCCCCTTCCCTTTTGATTCCCAAACGGGGTATTACGGTAGGGCCCAAGTGTTAAAAGGGGTATACCACAACACCCCTTTACAATACCCCATCCAAACAGGCCCTAAAGGCGCTAACAAGAGAGTAGAAGGCCTCCACCCACAGTTCATATGTTTGAATTTTTTTTTGTCACGATCATGAATTCATGTACGAGTCTGACCTACAATTGAAATAATCTATGAAATTATTACCGTCATGATGTCCTGAACAAGGGAAAATGACGGCCCAGGACGTGTTTTGATAATTAAAACTCGTCAATAAGAACATTTATTAATGCTAAAAATATCTTTGACGGGTATTAATTATCAAAACACGTCATTGGCCGCCATTTTCCCCCTGAACAACTAATCGCATTCCAGTAGACTCACTCTATTTTGACATGTATAATCTCTCTTTTCTTTTCTTTTTGGTAATTGTGTATAACCCCTTTTGTGGCATGAAAAATCCTATATCAAAACTAAGCAATAGAATTAAAAGGAGGGTTGGAGTTAAATCTGCCGCCTGGGTAAAAGAAGGGAAAAGAAGGTGCCTACAGCAAGCGCGACTTTTTGTATTATATCTAGTATGTGAATTACGACTCGGCCCCCCCCCCCCCCCCCCGACACGGGTTACTGTTTACCCATTTTACCCCCGACCCCACCACCCCTTAAACCAAAAACCGAAAATGGCCCAAAAATATCCGGACCCAATTTCTATTTTTTTTTAAATTAATAATGTTTATAATCTGTATCTTTTTTCTTTTTTATTTACTTAAAAATATTTTAGTGTTCTGATTTTCAATCCGGTTAAATCGGTGAAAAGATCTTTTTTTTTAATCATTTTATCTTTAATGGTCATAATAAATTTTTGATCTCGTAGAATCAAATATCTCTTAGGGCTAATCAATGAGAGCCCTAGAGTCAAAATTTAATTATGGCCATTTAGGATAAAATGATAAGGAAACTAAAATCTCTTCACCGGTTCAAACAGATTGAAATTTGGAACACTTAATTTTTTAACTATATTTTTAATATATAAACTATTTAAAAAGGTTTAAAAAATTAAGTGTTCCAAATTTCAATTCGTTTGAACCGGTGGAAAGATTTTAGTTTCCTTATCATTTTATTCTAAATAGCAATAATTAAATTTTAACTCTAGGGCTCTCGTTGATTAGCCCTAAGATATATTTGATTTTGCGAGGCCAAAAATTTATTATGACCATTGAAGATAAAATAAAATAAAAAAAAAAGATCTTTCCACCGATTCAACCGAATTGAAAATCGAAACATTTAAATAATTTTAAATAAATAAAAAAGAAAAAAAATACAGAGTATAGATATTATTAATTAAATAAAGCAAAAAAAAAAAAGTTCAGATAAATGGTTCTGCAACTTAAGTTGCAGGTGATTGCTTCAACGTTCCTTGCAGGTGATTACTTCAAGATTGTTTGCATGTGATTGCCAGGTGATTGCTTCAAGATTGTTTTAGGGCCCCCCTTCATAAATGGGACTTGCATAGGACGGTGCCATTTTAGGGCATTGCAGCTTGCAACCCTTTGGCAGCGCTACAGGGACTCGGAGTCCCACTTATTTGCCACCTAAAGCCTACATGCAAGAATCAATTTTTTTAATATACGGGATATTACATTGTGCTTATACATATTCATTTTTTTTTGTTATAGATATTTGAAAATAGAGCTGTCATGGTAGATTGGGCGCGAAGAGTTTGTAAGAAAAATGGTTTTGTAATTGTCATAAGTAAATCTGCTAGTATAAAGGGCAACAAGATGCCGAAGTGCATTCTTATTTGTGAAAGGGGGGGATTGTACAAACCGCCACACAGGAAGGGCATTCAATGCAAAGGAATACTGGAACTAAAAAATGTGATTGCCCGTTTAAGCTGCGAGATGTACCACAACCTCCAGACAGTGTCATGTGCAGTTTGAAGGTTGTTAAAGGTTTTCATAACCATGAACCAGCTGAAAGTTTTGAGGGACATGTGGAGTTTGAAGGTTGTTAAAGGTTTTCATAACCATGAGCCAGATGTTGACCAGTCAGTTCGGGGATATTCAAGGGTCGTTCCAAAAATCTCTCAACATTCCACGACACATACATCTACATGAAGGCATTTATAGTGAAATCAGAGGTCGCATTTCATTACAGGCAATGAACTTGATCCATAATCAGGCACAACGCACTGATAACGAAGCCGGCCTTTGCGTTTGTAAGATCAAAAGGACACACGGATTGCCATGCTTTCACGATATTGCACTTTACCGTTCTGTGGATAGACCAATTCCGCTAAGCTCTATCCACCCTCACTGGAGTAAGTTGTCCATGCACGCCCAGAGGCATACTGACGAGGGAACACGATCCGACAGGACAACTCAGCTTATTGAAAGATTAAATGAAATGGATTCCGACAGTCGAGAGTCTATGATGGATAGGTTTCTCGATATGGCGGATCCATCTCGTTGCACAGTTCGACCCCCAGCATATAACACAGAACACAGGGGTCGACCTACAGGCAGAGATGAGCAGAATAGAGGTCACATACCTTCTTTCACAGTATCCACTTCAGAATCTCGGGCCTCATGTATTCCAACATTGCGAAGGAGCAATGGGATGGATCACCTCGTTGAGAAATTTCCTCAACAGTATCAGCGTTATATTTTCCACTGTGTTGACGTTCGACTCGACAGTTATTGTGGCTTCAGGGCGTTAGTTGTGCAACTTTATGGTTCTGAAGATCAATGGGCTCAAGTACGACATGACCTTATCCAATAGATTGAACAAAATCGGGTCCTGTACGATCAGCTTTATCCAGAACGTAATTATGTATCCCATGTGCTACGAAGACTTCATTGCTTCCGGTCATCGACACCAGAGGATCATTGGATGGATTCTATATCATTGGGACTTGTCATAGCATCAACGTACGACGTTGTACTGCATACATTCGATATGATTGCTTCAAGTTGTTTCACTCACTTGCCGTTGAGCTCCCATCCAGTTCCATTCGCAACGCGCACACATATAGCTATTGGTCGTATTAATGACAATCACTTCGTGCAAGTTTTCTTATACCGTCATTATCCTGTACCACCCATCATCATATGGTGGAGGGCAAATGCATCAAATGAAGCACACGGATGGGCTCATCCTTATGAAGCACGCCTCCAATTGTGGTACGAAGTAATGCAGATAGATCCGCCGGGACGACGACCACAATTTGGTGAAAATATTGACTAAATTTGTGTATTTATTTATGTTCATGTATTGATTCTATATACTCAATTGTAATTAAATGAAGTTTGATTTCGGTTTGCATTATTGTCTATTCAGAAAAATATAAAGTAAATTTATGTTGATTCAATATACATAATTTACTTCAACATATATATTTCCACTGGTTCAAAGTGAATGAAATTTGAAACACTTAATTTTTTTACTATATTTTGAAATTCTTTCTAAAAAGTTAAAAAAATTAAGCATCGGTTCAAAGTTGTCCGTTGGTTTAAAACTACAAACGGTCTAAAAATATCCAAACTTTTTTTCTGTTATTTTTTCTTTATTTAATTAATACTAATAATTATACTTTGTATCTTTTTTGTTTTTTATTTATTTAAAATTATTTTAGTGTTCCGATTTCAATCCGGTTGAATCGGTGGAAAGGTCTTAATTTTTTTATCATTTTACTTTCAATTGTCATAATAAATTTTTGAACTTGTAGAATCAAATATCTCTTAGGGCTATTCATTGAGAGCCCTAGAGTCAAAATTTAATTATGGCCATTTAGGATAAAATGATCAGAAAATTAAAATATTTCCACCGATTTAAACGGATTGAAATTTAAAACACCTAATTTTTCAACATATTTAGACAGTTTAAACTACCACAGAAATATAGTTTTTCCGTTTTACATTATTTCATAATCAATATTAGGCTCGTTTGATAGGTTTCATTGAGTACATTTTAAAAATATAAAATTTATTTAAAAAAATTACGTGAAACAAAAGTTATTAACTTTTAAAAATTTATAACAAAAAAGAGAGAGAGAGAGAGAGACTGAGGCGTGAGAGAGAAAATGCGGAGGTGGAATTCACGGGAGTAAATAGGGAAAATTGTGGGCCCGCGTCAGACACCCCCCTGATACCGGGGGGGGTGTGATTAACACCTCTCATCTAGTATTCACATCTTCGTACGACACTTTTAGGCTCCGTTTCAGAATATTTTTTTAAAAAATAAATACATATTTCATATTTTCAAACTTAAAAATAATGTAATAAAAAATAATTTTTTGATTTTTTTTGCACCGTATAAAAAATCTCGATGAGATCTATCAAACAAGATCCATATTGATAGAAAAATTATTTGTGTAAACATATTATTTTTTAGCTTGAAATTGCCTTCTTAAAAAATAAGTACTTATATTGAGTACTGGAACGGAGCCTTAATATTCCAATTTCCAACTATCTGTTTGTTTTTTAAAATACCCAACGGTTTGTTTAAGACCCGCCAATCTGACCCAACACCAACCCTCAGAGCATCTCCATTTGAAATTTAAAATGTGTGTCAAGGATGTTTAGGCTCCGTTCCAGAAAGGAAAATAAGTACTTATTTTTTAAAAAGGCAATTTCAAGCTCAAAAATCATGTGCTTACGTAAATTATTTTCCTATGAATATGGATCTTGTTTGATAGATCTCATTGAGATCTTTAATACAATGCAAAAAAAATTGAAAAATTATTTTTCATATACATTATTTTTGAGTTTGAAAATGTGAAATAAGTACTTATTTTTTAAGAAGATGTTTTGAAACGGGGCCTTATATACACACACACACTCTACAGTAACAAAAGTGTGTGGGTAGTGTTCGGTTGCCATTTTTATTTTTAATTTTAGTTTAGTTTTCAATCGTTATCCTATTTTTTTCTCCAATCATTAGCCAATTTCTTCAATTATTACTTTCTCATCTCTCTCTGTCTCTCTCCAATCATTACCCCTCTCCTCAATTATTATTATATTTCTCTCTTCACCCATTACCAAAACGAAACTAAACTAAACTCACAACCAAACAAAGCCATTTCGCTCTTCTTGGATAATTAATAATAAATAAATAAAAGAATAGAACCCAGTTTTGAGTATTTGTGCTTTGACCCTATCACAATCCCATCTTATTGCTTAACATTCTATCTCTTCCTTACAAAAAAAAAAAAAAAAGTTCCATCTCTTCCGCCCCTGGAAGGCTTTTCAAGGAGCCTATCCCCCACTGTTAGCCTTCCCCACGATATGAGCCCATATATGTGTGGGTTCACCCATGCGAGAGAAGCGTTACAAATAATCATTGCATTAAAAAATTTCTCACATCGACTTAACAATTGAAAAATGCTCTCCCCTCCGTTAAGTCTTCGGAAATATTGTTTGAGAAATATTTTCTCAAGAAAGGTAAAGTGAAGCAAATTAAAGGATAAAAATTAATTTCTGTGTGTGTTCTCTTCATAGATAATCTTGTAAAAAAATTATACTGTTTTGCGAGAATCTTTCGTACTTCCGATACTCCGTATGTATAATCCCTCCTCTCACATAAAATATGAGTTCGGCATGAGCCTCACATGTTATATAAGAGGAAAGAATATACATCGAGAGTATCGAATAATTTTCCGAAGGTAGGGGCTTCACAATTTTCTGGGTAACCAAACGGTTAAAATCGTAATTTCAGTCTTCTGACTCTTATCGTTACCGGTACCACCGTAATTCCCACAACAAACAAGCCCATTTCCTGACACGAATCTCCTCCGCCTTTAAATTCAAACCGACAGTCTTCCGACCTTCCCCAAAAAACGCCTCACACAATCCAATCCAATCCTAACTATGACTCTCAAATCTCAATCTCTCATCCTCCTCCTCTCTCTCCTCTCTCCCTTCCTCCTCTCCGCCGCCGCGCTTGGCGGCAACCAGGCGTCTACGCCCCTTGGCGGTTGGCAGCCGATCGAGAACGTTTCGGCGCCTGAGGTGATAGAGACAGCGCAGTTTGCCGTCGCCGAGCACAACAAGAAGGCCGACTCGACGTTGAAGTTCCGCAGCGTGGTTCGGGGCGAGTACCAGGTGGTTGCCGGCATGAATTACCGGCTAATCATCGCCGCTAAAGACGGCGGCGTCGCTGGAAAGTACGAGGCGGTTGTTTACGTAAGGCCTTGGGAGCATTATAAGAGCCTCACGTCGTTCACAAAGGTCTAGGACTGGGAATGTGACCGCGGCGGATTTGGTAACGTGCGGTGTAATGTAAACATCGGTGTAATGTAAAATGGAAGGGAAAATATTTCGAGTATGATTTTCTTGTTCCGTTTCTTTTTCTCAGGCGCGTTTTCGCTGACCAAAAATTGTTGTATTAATTTTGTCTTTATTTTAAAAAAAATCGTCTATTAATTTCGCTCCAAATTTTTATATATCATTGGAATCGAAAAAGAAAAAATTATAATTTTTACACAAATACTTTTTCAATGTCTTTTGAATATTTTATAAATATTTGTGTAAAAGTTATAATTTTGAGTTTTTTCTTTTTTATCCCCCAAACTATGCACTTTTTTTTACTTTAGTCTCGAAATTATCAATTTGACGATTTTATCTCCTCAACTATCATACCGTTACCTACTTAGTCCAATAGATAATGGAAGTTAAAAATTTGGACGGAAAATGGCATATAAGACCTGTTTGGGACCCTATAGAGCAGATACTTAATTATGAGAGCCTTAGAGATAAAAATTAATTATGACCCTCTAAGATAAAATGATCAGAAAAAATAAGATCTTCGCACTAGTTTCAACAGATTAAAAATTAGAGTACTTAATTTTTTAACCATATTTTTTAGTATATAAACCTTCTTAAAAAATTAAGTGCTCGAATTTTTAATCTGTTTGGATCGGTGCGAAGATTTTATTTTTCTGATCATATTATTCTAAAGAGTCATAATTAATTTTTATCTCTAGGGCTATCATAATTAAAAATTTATTTTTTATTTGGGACCCTTTAGAGTAGATACTTAATTATGAGAGCTCTAGAAATAAAAATTCAGATCTCCACACCGGTTTACGCGAATTGAAAATTAGAGCACTAAATTTTTAACCATATTTTTAATATAAAACACTCTAAATTCTATATAAAGAACTCAGTCTTTTAAAAAATATATATGTGTGTCCAATTTTCAATCTGTTTAAATCGATGCAAAGATCTTTTTTTTTTTTTTTATCATTTTTATTTCTAAGGCTCTTATAATCAAGTATCTGCTCTATAAGGTCCCAAACAGGTCTTACATGACATTTCAGTCCAAATTCCTAACTTCCGTTATCTATTGGACTAAGTAGGTAACGGTATGATAGTTGATGGAATGAAATCATCAAATTGATAGTTTAGGGACTAAGTAGAAAAAATATGCATAGTTTAGCCGGTAAAAAGAAAAAAAAACTCCATAATTTTTTATGTTTTAGTTTCTCACGAACCAAAAACACATAAGAGTTAGGCGCAAAACTAACAAAGTCGATAAAAATTGGATGAGGACAAAAAATTGTAATCCACAACTTGTCGATTAGCAAAAAAGGGTTTAGTTACTCGTATTTTAGACGTATATTATGCATTTTTTTTTTCGTATTTACGCAAGAGGTGTACTTGAAAGTTAAGTTTAAAGTGCACGGCAACGGGTTTTTTTTTTGGTGTTAAGTACTATACGGTAACGTTTTCGTATGTGTTGTGTTTGTTTGAACACTTGCACAGGCAAAATATTTTGTAAAAAAAAAAATAAAAATTTCAGGATTGTAAAGATTACAACAATTATCTGAAGTTTAATGCATTTCAAATTCCTATCTAATGGTATTCGATCAACTTGATTTTCGACGAGTTCTAAAAAGCATAATTTTGACTATTGTTGTGGATTTCGGAAAGACCCACAAATGACCCAACCCTGGAGGCAAAGAAACTAGACAAGAGCTGCCTCCAAATTGTAGTGTGAATCGGGACTTCACGGGAGTGTGACCCCAGGATCCCACACCTACTCAATCACGGGACGCTATAAAGGAGTTCCCTCAGTCGTACGGGACTCCTCCTTCGTTCAATCACTTTATAGCTTTTATTACTGTACCCAATTTCTTCCTCCTCCTCCTCCTGTTTGTCTTAACTATATATTGATCATATTTCTCTGTCTGTTTTCTTCGGATCCAGGGACGCTACCAAGCATCCCTTGCCAAGCACACTGCCAAGCGGCAAACGGCAGTGTTTGATCATGCAAAAGGGACGCTGGGACTGCTACTGTGTGTTGGTTTTATTGCTAGTTTGGTTTGCCTCAACACATTATACTTATTTTTTTTATTTCTATAGGGCTCATTACAGGTCCTACAAATATGATTCAAACAACAACTTATTCTTAAAATAAATTTTTATGGGTTCTTGAAAAAAAATTAACTCAATTCAATATCAGTTAGGGCTGTTTCAGAATTCACAGGGAGTTTCAGAATTCGTAGGGCTCCATATGAAAGCCCTAGAGCCAAAAACTAATTATGACATTTTAGAATAATATCATCAGAAAAATAAAATCTTCGCACCGGTTTAAACGAATTAAAAATTGGAGCACTAAATTTTTTCACCATATTTTTTAATATATAACAGTCTAAAAAATTGGAGCACTAAATTTTTTCACCATATTTTTTAGACGGTTATATATTAAAAAATATGGTGAACAAATTTAGTACTCTAATTTTCAAGTCGTTTGAACCGGTACGAAGATCTTATTTTTCTAATCATATTATTCTAAAAGGTCATAATTAATTTTTGATTCTAAGGCTTTCATAGGGCGCCTTACAAATTCTTAAACTCCCTAAGAATTCTAAAACAACCCTTACAGATGTCGGATTGAGCTATTTTTTCAGGAACCCATAGGAAATATTTTAATAATAACTTGTGGTTTGAATCATTTTTTTAGAATTCGTAATGAGGCCCATACAAAAAATCACACTTGTTATGGAATGCCAACCAAATAAATGAGGAATTAAAACCAACACAGCAGCCCTTTTTTAGGTCCAAAAATGGTGTTATTTTTCCCACTCAAAACGACATAGTTTTGCCTAGTATTGATGACGCCCTTTTTTTGTCAAAACGACGTCGTTTTCGTTTTGAGGTGCTTGGTAGGATGTGCATGGTAGTGTCCCGGATCCGTTTTCTTCCTCTTTAGTTTACACTTGGATTTTGTTTTGATAATGATAGGAGTGGTTACTTGTGGGGATGGATTATGGAGGGAGGAGTAATTATTGATTGGCTTGGCCCGTTATTTGATGTCCAACACTTTTTTTTTTTTTAACAAACAAGATAATTCAGTTATATTTTATACAAACAAGGAAAAGGTACAACAAAAAACATGCTCGTACAACCAAAAAACAAAAAATAACCACAAAACAAAACAAAAGATACAATGGGAGCATCGGACCCAAGAGGGTGGAAAGGCCAAGGAATCCATCATGAAATTCAAAGATGAAAGCCTGTTTCTATTGCGATAAAGCCACATCTGGACCGGAAGATCGGAGCCGAATCAGCTGCACAAGCTTTTACTGTCGAGGTCGGAGAGCTTGAAAAACCGTCGCAGGCGTGGCGGAATCACCACATAGTATTTCTGTGGGCGCGGAAACCCTATAATATTTTAATCAGTTTATTGATTTGGAGGTACTGCCCTGTACATTGTAAAATGTTAAACTTGCGAACATAGTTTTGAAATCCGCCAAATTTGTGGTTACGGCGAAAGTTGGATCGAGAATCACGTGTGGTGTGTCCCAAGCTAAAATACTCTCTTTTTTTCTTTTTCTTTTTTTTTTTTTGTCACATAGCAATAAGTGAGCAAATATACACAATTATTACATATCTACTCATACATGTGTGAGATCGGTGTCCAATTAAAGTTTGTTGACTAGCATGAGAATTGGAAACTTTTGTTTGGTTTAAAGTTTTGAGAAAAATAGTATAATTAGTGGTAATGAGTGAAGAAAAATAAATAAAGAACTAGCTTAATGAAAATTATGCAGAGAGTAAATTTTTTTTTTCGAAACTTGTAAAAGAACAACAATAATTAAGATTATTTGTAAAGGCCGGGTATTTTGTTTTACTTTTGAAGTGTGAGAAACTTTATTGTTAACAAGAAAAGTACAACTGTATTATCACCACAAGATAAATAGCGTTGGCGACGAGCGAAGACCAGTAAAGATCTAAGGAACAAAACACAGAGTACTGATCAGCAAAATACAAAAAATACAAAAATTATGCTATCGCCTAAAAATATGAGGACGCCTACGACAAGCGAAGATCTACAAAACAAAGCACAGTGCTACGAGCCATGTCACGAGATTCAACTAGTTCATTGCTCGTCTTACGGATTAATTGATGTGGGTGCGTATGTTTGAACAAGTCGACTTGTTTTCTGGTTATTGCCCCCCCCACCCAATAAACGTACACTACAAGCAAATTTAAGTACTACAGTAATAAATAGTACTATAAATATAATAATGATAGTAATAAAATGGTCCGAAAGATGATAAAAAGTCCTCCTTGAAAGGAGGTTTGAACTATCGATCTTGCTATTGTTAGTTAGCCCACTGAGCTGACGATAAACACACTAGAGGATAAAGAAAACATGGATTTTTGTGCACTTTTTACACTCTTTAATACACATTCACACACTTACTATTGTCAGCCCATTGGGCTGATTTTAAAATTTTCCTTGAACTATTAATGCGAAGTGTAATAGCGCGTTTTTATCATCCCAATATTACCCTTTTTTTTTTTTTAAATTGGGATTTTAAAAGTTATAGTTTTTTTTTTTACTTCGAAATTGGGAGATGCCAAATTCTTTTGATCCCACTCCTCTCTAAATTTGACACCACAAAAACCCTCGTCTCCACTTATGGTGTCAAACTTACTCTCGTGGTCGGGAAAAAAATAGTAACTCAAAAAATACTTTATATACTCCAAATTAAAGAAAAGTCTTGGTAAGTTGGCTGATCACATTAAAAGAAAATGGGTGGAATAGTAGTACATGTTTGTTAGTTAGGGAACAAAGTTAATTCTATGGGATCTCTTTCTCTGTCATTAATCATCCTCTCCCCCATTTTGCTATAAATGCAAATGTAATCGGAGAGAAATGTAGAGTATGAATACCAGTGAGAAAGAAAAGACAAAGATCAGAAAAAGATTAAAGAAAAACACTGAGTATAATATAATAGGTCCTAAAGATCTACTTCGCTCTTGATAGTTTCTCTAAGAAACTATCCTTCTATGTATTTGTGTCCGCTTCTTAATTTAGTTTCTGCAATCTTATTTATTTTGCGCTAGTTTTATAACACAGGCCACTTTTTGCATTTGGCACATATTGCCTACTCTATTGCATGTGGAGAAAATTGGTTGCTGTGTCTAATCTTTATGCTGCCAATTTGGACAAGTGGCTCCACACCAGATTTGACTCCTTACAACATCCCATTGTAATAAGCAAATATGCGTGAATAAACAAATTTAAGAACAATGCTAAAAAAACACTCATACATTATAATAAGCAAAGTTACAAGTCTTTTAGCAAATAACCAAATTCCACCCATTCCATAACCAAACTTGACAACTTTTACCAATAACCAAATTCAAAACTCAATAACTCAAAAACATCCCACATTGAAATCGTCTCATCGAGACGAATGATTTGGTGTGGTCGGGTACGTGATTGTAACTTATTTGCGATTGGACAGATGTGCATTGTGTATTGTGGTTTTTTTTTTTTTTGTTAGAGATGCAAAAATAACCAATGTAGAGGTAGAAGTTGTTAAGTTTTATTATGGGTTAAATGAATAATCAAATGCTGACGTAACACATTTTGATTATTGATTTTGATTATTACTATTGCTGATGCTCTTAGCGGAAATGCTTTTTCATACACGTATCTCCAATAATCATAAAATACCTTGATATTATTGGCCGAATAAAAAAGCTTCAGTGGTCTCTAGAGTTATTTGCTAGCGGTAGAATTCGAACCGGTGCACTCGAAAAGGGCATGTACATTAATTGTTGTGATG
The DNA here is from genome assembly GCF_030253575.1 of Rhododendron vialii. Taxonomy (NCBI): domain Eukaryota; kingdom Viridiplantae; phylum Streptophyta; class Magnoliopsida; order Ericales; family Ericaceae; genus Rhododendron; species Rhododendron vialii. Next base: position 15,160,891 of record NC_080558.1, read on the forward strand.
CTCTAACTTGGCAAATTCAATGGGTTAATAAATGATGGTCTTTCACTTTAAAATGAATTTTAGCAATTCAGTTTCTTATAATTAATTGCACTTCAATAGTTGTCTTGCATGTGGATGTTTGGATTGGTGTTTGATTTTTAAAAAAAAATATAATAGGAGTAATAAGTGGAGAGAGAGAGAGAGAAGTGTTGGAAGTAGGAAGAATTTTTTGAAAAATTCTTTGAATTGTAAAGAGAACAAGGTATAAAAAATTGTGTTATGTATAATTTTAATTATTAAAAAAAATTGTATAACGCTTTTTTTGTAGAAATAGAATATCTGAATAATTTGCATGGATTTTTAACCTCTATGCATGCATAGATGGCAATAAAGCTATAGGTACATATGAGGTTTGTGGGACCCACCTCGGGACCTACAAAAATAATTCGAACTGTCTATTATTTTAAAAATATTTTTTTATGGAGCCTTATAAGAAATCAGCTCAACCCGATATCGGTAAGGATTTTTTTCTAAATTTGTGGGGACGAAACTAGTTAACTGCTCAGTTTCGCTCCTACAAATTCAAAAAAAATCATTATCGATATCGGGTTGAGCTGGTTTTTTACAGGGCTCCATTAAAAAATTATTTTAAAAATAATAGGCGATTCGAATCATCTTTGTGTGATTCGAGATGGGCCCCAAAAAATCTCTACTTACATGGTATGTACATTATATATGTACACATAACAGTACTCGATAGATAGCGATGTCTAATGGGGTGTTTGCATGGCTACAGAGCCCCCTAAAATTGATTAATTGCATGGGGGGTGGATTTGGGTTCATTTGAGACTTCTCCTTCTGTGTTTGCTTTGTTTTTTTAAATTGAAGTGTTATCGAGAAATGCCAAGGCCGACTTTGACCTAAATTAGGAGGTACGATGGTTTTAGGCCCCACCAAATTTTTTTTCCTTCAAAAAATGGAGCCTGAGCCAGTTCCCCGAAAAAAGCCATTGGGCCTTCCTTTGCTTTTATCTTTGTTCAGATTTTTTTTGCGTTTGTTAATTTTTTGTCAAATTCTTATGGATTATCAATTTGTCTTGACGAGAGAAATAAAAACTATATAACTTTTATCAATCCTTGATCGTCAAATGTCCGAACCCCCGCTTAAGCACGGTACTAGCTCTACATTAGGAGCACGGGGGCTTTATCTAAAGGAGGTATGGACCCCCATAGTACGGTACGATGCAGTTGAAAAACGTAAGCCCTTGTGTAGGTCCAGCGCCCTTTTTTAGTACTCCTTGAGCTAATCCCTCATTGTTTTGCGCATTAAGCTCAGGAATACGTTTATTTGCTAATATGATGGCCGGTCATAGTTCAGTAAAGCGGCTTTCGGAAAAGGATGGTAAGGAGTATTCTGTTCTTTCTTTCCCTTCCCCGGGTTAGCTAGGAAGTCTATTCCCAGCTGTTCTGCCAGATTCTGTAAACCTGGGATATTTCATTAAAACATCAATTTCCTTTCATAAGCTGTTTGTCTGCTTTACTATTTCGAAGTCAAGCCTACATACACCTCCTGTCCTTCTACCTCCTCCCTGGGTAGTCGAGTAAGTTACCTTCCTTTTTTTGGAAATATCTAAGAAAAAGGTCAAAAAGTCAAAGCTTCGCGTCAAGACAAACCAATAATCTATAAAAGTATGATGCAAAACTAACATTCATGAATTTGTTTTTGAATAAGAACAAAACAAATTCAAATTGGTTTTTTATTTTGGGAAAGTAAGGCCCCGTTCCAGTTTTAGAAAAAGTTCTTATTTTTTGGTCCAAAAAGAAGGTTGATTCCAGATCTCTGAGCCTTCCCCATTTTTAAAAATATTTGACCAAAACGACGTCGTTTTGGTCTTTGGTCCCCACAATCCCCGAGTGAAATGACAATACTGCCCTTGCACCATTTTATCTCCTAGGGCTTCCAGTTTATGACACAATAATCTCCTCATCTCATCTCTGCAGCCCTACCTCGTCCCCTTTCTCATCAGTCCGATCATCTCCAACATAAATTGGGAGCACATCATCGCAGCCCTCCCTCGTCCCATTTTGTTGGCAACCCAACCCTGGCTTCCATTTTAACAGCCCGCCTGGGGATTCTAATGGCGGACCGCGGACGAGAAGCCACCGTTGAACGGGGCTGCCCCTGTGGCTTTGTGGGTGTGGAATTTGGCTGTGATTACTCGAGTGGATAGGGGTAGTCTGGAGTGGAATGTGATTTGGGTTTGTTGTAGAGCTGCTGCCGTTTTGGGGGGGAGAGAGGAGGAGGAGGAGGAGGAGAAGAGAGAGAGAGGGTTTGGGATTCTCTCAGTAATGATAGAAGAGGGAGGGGAGAAAGTCAAGGGTAAAGTTTGGGGAATTTGAATTCGTAGGAGGGGTAATATGGTCATTACAATAATAACCTTTTTGAAAAAGAACAACATTTTAAAGGAAAGTGGAACGGAAGTTCTTTTTTGGTACTGTTCATCACAGAAAAGAGAACTTTTGTAAAAAGAAGTCAAACTGGAACGGGGCCTAAGCCTGAGTATGAATTATATTGATGTAATATTAGAAAATTTCAAAGAGAAACAAATCACATATTGTTTAGCAAACCACTGTTTTAGCGGTCTAGCAAATCACTGTTTTACCACGGACAGAACTTCTTCCCACGGAGAAAGGACGGACGGGACTGCGCGGCACATATTGTTTAGTATTTTGTTTCCTTTCAAGTTTTGAAGCTTTGTTTATTTACTCGCACTTCGGTAATTCATTTTAATTTATGTTTTTAATTAAAGTTGTTCATTGATTCTTGTTTAACTTAGATCAGGCGTTTATTTTCTTTCTCCAGTACTAGAAGCATGAATCAAATTAGGGTTTCTTCTATTTCTTGCGTAATGATTAGTGAGTAGTTGTTTAGGTAGGGTCGTGGGGTGATTAGCACACCGTGGCTAATTCGGACACTGCTCATTTTATCAAACTATTAAATTAAACGATTTTCGATTGGAAAATACTTCCCGCGGACGAACCCGGGCATCGTCGGAGCCCATATGAACGCGAGAATGGGGGTCCAAAACTCATTCTTCGCTGCGCATGGGTATACGGCGACCATAGGGTCTCGCATCTTGCGGGGTATCTTTTTCAATCTAAAATTAAACGTTTTGAAGAACTCCAAACAGAGCAGGTTAATCCGGATTAGTTACAAGTGCTATGAACCCTACGATTTTACCTCCTTTTAATTTTCTAAAAAAGCACATTCAATTTTCTAGGTTTTAGTTAATCTCAAACAATCAACAAGGGGTGGCTACCTAAGAGCTAATTTTAATTCTACAACCCGAGGTTCCACAGCACATACTTCACCGTCCTTAGTGGATTCGACTCCGGTCTTACCGGGTATTGTGCTACATCGGTCTCAGCCCTACGCTTGGGGCAACCCATTATTTTAGGTCTAGGAATTGGTCAAGCAAGTACTTATTTGAATTTTTTTGAATTAGAGGTGATGTATTGTGTGATAAATGACCTATCTCGTAAACACAAAAAATAAGTACCTAAAGAATAAGAACCTTTAGCAGAACGGGTTAAAACACTCACACTCAAGTAGGAATCAACAAACGGTGCTTGAGTTTTTCTTTTTTTTATTTTATTGTGCCATACGATTGATTGAATTGATGAACTTGGGTCACTCAATTTAATGAATTCTAATAATTAACAAGATAACTTTTGTTTTTGTTTTTTTTTTTATATGAGATAACTTTTGTTGATTATGGTCCAAGTATATAAACTAGATTATTTTGAAAAGATGAAAACTTGGGTCACTCAATTTAATCTAGAATACTATAACGAACAAAAATTTTACTTTTGCTGATGGACGGTAGGCATATATAAACAAAATTATTCAGAAAATGGAATGATGTTAAAATATAAAGCAATCACACATATGTTAAATTATTGTTTATCTGTTTGAATTTATGTAAAAAAAATATCTGGATATCAATGCATATCACATACAGTACTTTTAAAACCACTTTCACGCGACTTTATGCAATTGTGAAAAATTTATTATTTCAGGGGTTCTGAAAAGTATGGCATTAATCATCCAACGTTTCATTGAAAGATATGTTTAGTAGGCCTTCTGTTTCATATACATTTTCTGCACAAGGCCCTCCATAGGCCTAAGCTAATGGCACAAGGCTTAGGCCCCCAACGAGGAATATCAGAAAAATATAAAAGTATATACATAGTAGACAAAAATTCACTAAAACAATAATAAAAAAAAGACACTAAGAGAAATTAACCAAAGAGATGATGCCAAAAAGTCATTGAAAAGTTAGCCCGATGGGGTCCTTAGAATTGTAAGCATTGCGTGTTATTAGACTCATTACTGCTTTGCCATAAGTAAAATAGTTAGCAAAGAGATTGTGTGCACCTCAAACATACATACCAACATGTAAGGATCGTAAGAAGAAGGAAATGAATTATTTAAACAAACTAACCTTTTATTAAAGAAGGCCAAAGCTATAACTATAGCGACACAAGAGAGGGAGAGAGCAACATAGAGGATTTTTTAGATTAGGGGAAATCCAAAACCTACCTCCTAAACTAAATACGCATCCCTTATATAGGGGATTTCAACTTGAAATGAAATTCAAATTACACTTAAATTCAGATCTAATGAAAGATAAAAGATGTCGGGTTCACTTCATGGGACCCATCGACACATGTCTTTGTCTTCTTGTCTGAACTTTAGTCGTTGAGATTGAGATTGGCCGCCGAAAGTTAATTTGGCCACCAAAAGTTAATTTGGATTTATCCGAACATTATTGCTAATAGTTATGCTTAATAATTCACATTCATACTGTAAGGATTTTTTAGGGATTATTTAGGGAACCCTGATTTTTCATTTAGTTTTTCATCGAAAAGTCCAGATAAAGTGTTTCTAAGGACAATAAATTATTTTCCATCTTTGTCTCTCTTTACACGTGTTTCGGACTTTTCGAGGCTTGGTCATTATTTTAGTTTCTGGATTCTGTTCGTCAATATGAAAAATTGATCCAAAAAAATCGACACAAATCTGACCAATATTTTAAAAAAACGACCAAAAAGACATAGTGAGAAATTATCTAGGGTTTCTTTTTGGCGCAATAAGATTCAGAGTTATGTTTCTTGTTCTAGTAGTACGTAGTAGACTAGTTCATATTTCTGTTGAATACTTGGTATATCCTGGAAACTCATTAACCTATGCGTTTTTGGTATATATTTCAGTTGAATACTGGCCCTCTATTAATGTATTATTTCCATTATTATTAGCCCCTTTCATTTGACCTTTTTGATTGCTAGCCACGATATAAAACCGACACAACACCCAACCATCAGAAGCTCGACTATAAAATCAATTCAGAAAATATTATCCAAAAACGCAAAACTCATACTCAGACCATTTTAATCAGGTTTCACAAACTATATCATACGTGACATTATTTTGGCGGAGAAGAACGAGGGAAAGGGGTCAAAAAGCTGCAAGTTGAGTTTTCCAGTCATGGCTAGTTGGAAAATATTACAGTAGTTGCGTTTAATTAGATAAATAAAAGTTATACGATTAAAATATAATGATATGTGATTTATGTTCGGTGGAGCACAAACATGGTTTGATTGTGACATGGTATGATAATTGATTTTTTTTTAATTTGTCAAATAATATATTTCACCTTGTTGCTATAGAGAGTTGACATTATAGTTAAAAAAAAGAAGTACTCCAATTGATTTCGACGCTTCATTTTTTTTATTTATAACCACACTCCAATATCAATAACAAAAAACTAGTCCAATATAGAAGTTATAATAGCCTTAATGCTAAGGGGACCAACGGGTACCCTATCGGTAGTCATCCTATCGTACCAATTAGGCCTGTGCAAAAAACCCGTCCACATGCCAACCTGACCCGAAGGGTTTCGAGCGGGGTCGAACGTGTGGTTAGGACGGGTGCAAGTTCAATTTCTGTTAAAAATCATATTTTGGTTCAGAGTTCGGGTTGATGTGTTTCTTATCCAACCTAACCAATTCACAAAGATTAATTCGGTTTTTGGTCAGGCCCGACCCGACGTAAAGAATCGGGCTCGCGGACGGTTCTTGCACCTGTTCGGTTTGCAAGCCTAAAAGTATTGTTACCCCGACATGTCGGGTCGGACTTGAGTTCGTGGTCAAACCCGACCCGTGCACACCCTTTATTACCAATAGCAGGACTCTTATAATAGGGTCTGAACTGAAACAAAGGGGAGTAATTTCTGACATGATCAAATCCTAGGGTTTTGTATGTAATTGTCGCTAGATATACACAAATTCTACTCGATCAGAATCAGAGGCAGCCTAAAATCTCAAATCGAAGAGAGGTAACCTTCTCTCTCTCTCTCTCGCTCGTCTACCTATCGGTTTGCTGTTATTTGTATGTAATATAGATGCTTGAACATAGTGTATTAGGGTTTAGTCAATAAAAACTCCTCCTGGAGTACTCGGAGGTCCGATCCACACACCACGAGTGAATCCTTTTAACGTCGCTGCACGAGTAACATACATTTAGGGTTTTGCCCCAGGGCTTGCCCTAGGCTGTGGTGTTTTACCAACAGTTGATTGCAATGCTAACCATTCGAAAAATGGAAATTATTTCCGCTCTTATTTCCATTTGAAATGGAACTTGTTTCAGCTTGATCATTGTTTTTTGTTCGTGCCTTTTTACTGTGTTTACGCAGAAACGAGACTGTGATTTGCGTTTATTTGGTAGGCCTCCTAGGGTTTGTGACGTGTTGCGAAAGTGTTAAGGTTAAGTGAAGAGATCAATGGACCTCTTTCAGGCAATGGGTTGAATATCTCTCTGTTTGGAGATGCCGCGTGGGCCCATATGTAAACATATTCAGCATGTCTAGAGAGTTTGAGATATAGTCTGTGTGTTTTGGATTGCATAGACCGATATACATACACAACTTAGGGTTTTGCCCTGGAAAACGGCCACTCTCAGTTTCATAGAAAGTATGATCGTTGGATTGAAATGCAAGCCAACAAGTGTATAAATAGGCTCTTCTATCTCTCTTTATGCTTGACAAGCCACCTGAATTCTACCCTTTTTGGTAGGCCTTCTAGGGTTTGTGGATGTGTTGCGAAAGTGGTAGGGCTGAGTGAAGAGATCAATGGACTGCTCTCAGGCAGTGATTTGAATGTCTCTCCTTTTGGAGATGCCAAGTATGCGTTCACTAGAGAGTTTGAGATATATCTGTGTGTTTTGGAGCGTGCAGACCAATATGTACCTGGCATTTAGGGTTTGGCACTAGACGACTGCTTTTAGTTACCTTATGTTTGGAAGACTGTAATAGAAAATTTGATAGCATTGAAAATGTAAGCCAACAGGAGTGTACATATGCTCCTCTATCTGTTTCATGCTTGACTAGCCACCTGAATTTTCCTTTTTTTTTTAGTGTATGCGGTGTGTGTGATTTCGACAGTGGAACTTGGTTTCATATCCCATTGCCTTCTTTCTTTCATCCTTTTGTTGTTTCTTCGTGTGCACATGTGCGTGAATATAGTTGCACTTGTTTTTATTCTTTTGACTGGCTGCTGAGTAATGCTGTCCTTTTCAGATAATAGGTTAACTAAGCCCAAAGAAAAGCCTGAAATATCAGATTTTTTTTGTCAATCTGATCTGAAGACAAGGAAAAGCAGCTGTTTGGCAAGGAAAACTTTTCTGCATGACCTTTTGAAATTCTGCGATGTCCGGATTACTGAATGTATTGTCCTTCTGAAAGCCTTTTTTTACATAAATGACATTGAGAGTGTTAATCATATGGTTGTTAGATCGTTGGGTTCATTCTTGCATGAACGTATGGCATATCTTAGAGTAAAGTGAACTGTTTATAGCGGTTTTGACATCTTCTTATCTTTTTCTTCTGTCTACCTTTTCTAATGTAACTAAATTTGATTTATTTTTGTGCATCTTCTTATTTAGTCTTTGAAATTGTGAGTCATCTTGGTTTGCTATGTATATACCCTTGTGTGGAATTGGGAATACTGTGTCGGCATGTACTTTCTTAGTATTTGTGTCAGTTTGTACTGAGGGTTTTGTGGGCATTGGAATATCTACTAGTTAGTGTCAAAGTGGGGACAATGTGCAAATATTACTAGGAAAAGGAACCTACTCTCATATGCAATCCTTCCTTTTTTTCCTGGAAGTTTTCAATTCTATGATACTTGTGGATAACACGTGTCTGAGATTTTCTAGATTGATTTTGTTTAACATATATTGGATGGGGTAGTTTTTAACTTCTATAGGGTGTATCTGTTGTTTCTGGGATTGAAAGTAAGAGCAAGCACTCGCCAAATATTAATCATTGGGTCTCAATGAAACTCACAACTCTCTTTTGACTGTACTATACTTTAGTTTTAAGTTGTAAGGGAAATTTAAAGAAATAACAAGGAACTGCTTTGGGTAGTACTCTGGTTTGCTAATAATGCACCATTTGGTGGTAAATTGCATACTTTTTCGCAACATAGGTGTCCAAAAAGTGTAAATCGCTAGGTTGCAGTGTTTCTAGTGACACTAGTTTTGCCTATTTTGGTGGAGCATCTGTGTATTCTAAATTTGTGGCATGTGAAGAGTTATTAGTGAGGCATGGCAGGGATGAATGGACCTATTATGGTGTCTCATTGACCAGAGATGTGATTTTTATTTATCTCCGGTTCATGTCCTACTTTTTTGGTTTAATGTGGAAGTTATAGAGCTTGGCCTTTTACTACATTAGTTTCTCACCAACAAGAATCGAAGGAAGGCTAGGTGTAAAATAAATCGACGTCTAACTTGTCACAACTTTTTTTTCCCCATGGTTTTTGTTGCTCTGATATATGGAGAAATCTCTAGCATGTCTAGTTAAAGGTTATGCTTCTTAATGCTGACAAGAAGATGAAGTCATTCACAAGGGGAACCAGCAAACATTTGGCGATTAACTGTATTGACGAGACTATATGGATACGTTGGCAGCTGGGCCTTCCATCAATTTCCTTTGCTTATGCTTAATTGAATATCCATACTCTGTTTTCGTATGGAGTTAATTCTCTTTTGTATGCCAATTATTTTTATTGCCCCCCCTGGGTTTTGAGTTACGTGATGGGTAACTTATACCATGTGTGACACTGGTCAATGGTCGAAACCCCCGCTCTGTTGCTTGTTTACCTTTTTTAAAAAAAAAAAAAAATTCATGCAGTCATCTCTGAACGGAACGGCTTCAAATCATCCAGACAGTACTGGGCGGCCTTTTACTTCATCTTTCTCTGCTCAGTCCGGTGCTGGCTCCCCTGTTTTCCATCACTCAGGTGAGTATTTTTTTTCTAGTACTGCTCCATCTATTCTAGATTTTGCCTAATAGAGAAATTCCCTTTTGTAGGATCTATGCAAGGGCTGCATAATAACATTCATGGGAGCTTCAATGTTCCCAACTTGTCCAGCACACTTTCTTCCCGAAACTCTACAACAAATAACGTCCCGTCAAGTGCGGTTCAACAGCCCACTGGAAGCCTTTCTAGTGGACGTTTTGGACCAAATAATCTCCCTGTTGGCCTTTCTCAGGTATCTATGCAATAAGTATTTTTCACGATGACTGCAAGTAAGTTTTTCATTGGCCGCATATAGGTTATTTTCTTGTTTGAGCTCTGTCTGATTGTATATTGTTTTCTGCGGCAGATATCTCATGGAAGCAATCATGGTCATTCAGGTGTGACAAATAGAGGTGGAATGGGGGTTGTTGGGAGCCCTGGATTTAGTAGTAGCGCAAATGGTGTTGGTGGTTCTATTCCTGGAATTCTGTCAACCTCTGCAGCAATTGGTAATCGGAGTTCTGTTCCAGGTCTGGGAGTGTCCCAAATGTTGGGAAATGCAGGTCCTCGGATTACCAGTTCCATGGGAAACATAGTCGGTGGGGGAAACATTGGAAGGAGCATGAGCTCTGGTGGAGGATTATCTGTGTCTGGTCTTGCTTCTCGCCTAAATCTAGCTGCCAACAGTGGTTCGGGAAATTTAAGTGTGCAAGGTCCAAATAGACTAATGAGTGGTGTGCTTCAACAAGGTATATGACCTTGATTTGGTGACAAATTGTTGTGGCTTAAGAGGATGTTGTTCTGTTGCTAACTTCTACCATTGTGATGCTGTGTGTCCTCTCCCTTACAAACTGTCTGGAAGAGTTTTGTTGGTAGTTCTTACTTTCGCATTTCTTCTTTAACAAGTATGTCTCGTAAAATAACTTAGCTGTTAATCATGTGAAAAAAAGAATTTGATTGTTGTCTCTTGAATGTGCCATCGGGCAGTGAATCAATTTACATTTACAGAGTGAAAATCTGCAAACAAATTGCTAAATATGGGATGGAATTGTTGATAGCTTCCAGCTGCTTTTGATTGCAAATTATTGTAATTGTTCCTCATTAGTTGTGATTCCTTCTGCCTTCCACAAACTGCCGATCAAAAAAAAAAAAAAAAGGTGTGGCCACAAACATTGCATCTCTGTGCACTTCAATAAGTCACAAGCTTGGACCATGGTATTTACCTTTGTGGGATTTTTTGGATATCCCTTATCTTCCTCCTGTTGCTCAAGTATTCTATCTTGTGGGTCGAAATTGACTCTCAACTGAATGTCCCTGCTGTTAAATACGGCTCACTGGTTCTTTGTGATTCTTGTTGGATGACGTTATTATCTCCACAAGAAGAAGCGTTATGGCTAGTTAGCTAGTTGATGCTTTTTCTGTAGTAAATAACACTGCCTGGATTCAGCTTCTCCGCAGGTAATTTCCATGCTAGGAAATTCCTACCCAACTGCTGGTGGGCCACTATCTCAAAGCCATATTCAAGCAATGAATAATCTTAGTTCTATGGGAATGTTGAATGATGTAAATTCCAATGATGGTGCTCCCTTTGATATAAATGATTTTCCTCAGCTGACCAGCCGCCCCAATTCTGCTGGAGGGCCTCAAGGACAATTGGGTAAGTTAGGTGCTTATTTTTGCTTGGAATGGTTCTCTTAGGTTCTTACCCGTACGATTATATATTTATCAAGAGCAAATAATGTCAGGTTCGCTACGCAAGCAAGGTCTTGGTGTTAGTCCTATTGTCCAACAAAACCAAGAGTTCAGCATCCAAAACGAAGATTTTCCAGCTTTACCAGGATTTAAAGGTTCTCTCTCTCTCTCTCTCTCTCTCTCTCTCCCCCCCCCCCCCCCCCCCCCCTCTCTCTGTGGTTTGTTACATTTGTTTTAAGTCAGACTATTATTGAATGCAAGTTTTCTGGTCTATGTTCCTTTGATTTTTCTATGTCATACGGTTGGTGAAATGGCTAAAAGCCTGGAAGAGAATTTCTATGTTGGCCCTTCTCCATTTGTCATTGGTACTAGAGTTAAGCATTAATGTCACGTGTCAAGTATAGCGAGGGGCATTAGGTACATATGCATGCTTAACAATCTTAATAGTTTGTCTCTGGGACTCTAGGTTTCCCGAGAAAAGCGCAGTCTGTGTCTAGGTCTAATGGGCAGTAGGTATTTCATGGATACCAGCTTTTTATTTATATCTGTTGCTTTTTTAAAGGATTTTTTTAGAGACCAAGATAGAGGTACTTATTGGTATTCCTTTTGAGTGAACATGATCTCTGGTTGATTGGTTTACTGGTTGGTGTACATTACACGTATACAGAGGCGACTCTAGGAATTATTGTTTATGGGGTCAATGGCAAATTTAAATTCCAACTGTTCCATGGGCAAAATAGCTTTACAGTAATAAACAAATAATCATCTACTTCGAAAAAAATAGATTTCCAGATATTTGTTTATGCACACACACACACATATATATATATATATATATATATATATATATATATATACACACACACAAATTATCAAGTGAGGGATCCCTCACTTTGTTAAAATGCGGGACTTTCATTTCCCGATCAAATTTTGAAAATCCGAACCGTTCAATGTGTGCAGAACGTGATTTTAAGGGTCCCCGCTAAAAATCAGTGAAAAAAATGACCGGGAAGGGCTTCATCCGAGCAGTTTTTTTTGAACCGTTCAATGAAACTGCTCGGATGAAGCCCTTCCCAGTCATTTTTTTTGCTGATTTCTCGCAAGGACCCTTAAAATCACGTTCTGATCACTTTGAGCGGCTCGGATCATCGAAATTCAATCGGGAAGGGGAGTCCCGCATTTTAAAAAAATGCGGGATCCCTCACCGGAACCCGACTGTATATATATATATATATATGTGTGTGTGTGTGTGTGTGTGTGTGTGTGTGTCTATCTATATGTATGTATATGTATGGTACAAAATTACAAATTCTAACTTTTGATCAACTGAAATCCTAAATCAATACCTACAACTCTCAATGGTCATCCATTATATGTTTGGACGGTAAGGTTCATATATTGTGTAATTAGACATTGTCACATAAATAATAAAGGCTTGCTTTTAAATAAAAGAGAATCCTAAATTTAGTTGCTCTTTGAAGATAACAATGATTCTTGGGTTCTTAGAGAAGAGAGCGAGGGAAAGTTGGCTGTTCTGAAGGAAAAGTTATTCATGTATTCCATGCTACTGCCTCATGGACCTCGTTTTAATGGTGTTAATAACTTAATACTGCCCAATCAAATTAATTAGTGCAATTGGTGGAGTAATTATATTTCCCATGGGGTCAGCTGACCCCACCCATTCTATATTGGCATCGCTTCTGGATATAGCAATGTTTTATGTACCCTGTTGATTGATTAGCTCATTGCTCACATTTACATTTTGGTTGCTTGTAAACTGTAATAGGTTAGATTTGTTCGACACTGCATTTAATTGACCCTGCCCCTTGTTTCTGTTTAATTATTTCTCACGATGCATCTGCCACTCTCTTGTTTCTTTCTTTTCTTTTTTTCCTTCTAAGTTTGATTTGATGGTTAAAATAAATTAGTCCGAAGGAAATTGGGACACCACGTTGATTGATGTGCTGTTATATGTTTCAACTTATGTCCTCTGAGAAGCACGTTTGTGACTTTTCTGATCACGTCTTTCAATTTCCTCTCTCCCCTGGTAATAAGTATGGAAACCTTTTTTAAAGGGTCAGTGCATCCATACATGTTATTAGCTTGCATTAATACCTTTCGCGTAACGCTTGGGACTTGGGAATCACCTTCAGACAAATTGTACTTTCAAGCGCATCTTAATGACTATCCTATTAGATTTTGTTCAGGCGGCAATGCTGATTATGCTATGGACATGCACCAGAAAGAACAACTTCATGACAATGCTATGTCCATGATGCAGTCTCAACACTTCAATGTACGTGTTAATTTTTTTTGGGAAAACATATTTATTTGTTCTGATTGGGTTTTGCACTCATACGTTCATGCATCATTGTGCAGATGGGCAGGTCTGCTGGATTCAATTTGGGAGGAACATATTCACTGCATCGTCCACAGCAGCAACAGCAACACGCTTCATCAGTCAGTAGCAGTGGGGTCCCTTTTTCATCTGTAAACAACCAGGATCTTCTCCATCTACATGGCTCGGATATGTTCCAATCATCTCATTCAAGCTACCATTCACAGGTTTGTCTATCTGCTACGTGAAATGGTTATTTAATGATGCAAGGGCTGTATGGATTCCTCTTGGTCACTACCGTTGTAATGTTTATTTGCTATTTTCAAGCCCTGCTTTCAAAACTGGCCTTCATTCTAAAGAAATTCCTTTACCTGATCAAAATCCTTCTGCCATTTACTTCAGCACTGGCAGAAGACCTCCTTGCCAGGTCTTATTATAGTGGCCTCTTTATTAAATGCCATGAAGGAGTTATAAATTCCTAAACCCCGAACTAAACATTTCTACGCCACTTGGTTGTGATGACATTGGAGCTTTTTTGTTCCAATAAATTGGTGATTGTGGAAAAAGATTTTCTTTTCAAGATGAGAAGAAAGTTTTGATGCCCTTAATAATTTGAAAATGTCAAATTCAAAAGAATAAATTACTTCGCCATCTGGTTTGGCATTTATCTTGTAAAACTTGTCTGTATCGTCTGTTGAATTATCAGTGGAATTTTTAAGCATCTATTTGTTATTACTCCAGACCAGTGGACCACCCGGCATAGGATTAAGACCTCTGAACTCTCCAAATTCGGTTTCTGGTATGGGGTCATACGACCAGCTTATCCAGCAATATCAACATCAAAACCAATCACAATTTCGGCTGCAGCAAATGTCTGGTTTAAATCAATCATACAGGGATCAGGGAGTGAAGTCTATGCAGTCCGCACAAGCCGCTCCTGACTCTTTTGGTTTGCTTGGTTTGTTAAGTGTAATTAGAATGAGTGATCCTGATTTGACATCTCTTGCACTTGGAATTGATTTGACAACACTGGGGTTGAACTTGAACTCAACTGAAAATCTTCACAAGACATTTGGTTCCCCTTGGTCTGATGAGCCTGCTAAGGGTGACCCAGAGTTCATTGTACCACAATGCTATTATACTAAACAACCACCTGCCTTAAGTGTAAGTCTGTCTCTCTCTCTCTCTGTGTGATTGATTTTAGTCTGCTTCTCTTGTTAGCCTTCTCATGCTTGCAAGGTTTTTAAATTGATTGCAGCAATCGTATTTTCTGAAGTTTCCGATGGACACATTGTTTTACATTTTCTACAGGTATGCCTGTAAATTGGGTTTCTATAAACTTTAAGGGTCTTCTCATTTTAAGCTGATGCCTACTTGTAATTTTATCTTGCAGCATGCCAAAAGACGAAGCCCAACTATTTGCTGCAAATGAACTGTATGCTCTCAGCCTAGCATCTGTTGTACCAGTTTGTTTTACTGCTGCTTCTTCCGTACCTCAAACTGCAATTTGTAAAGCATTGACTATCGATGTGTTGCATTTTGAAAATCTTTTTTAGTGCGAAGTAGATAATTTATTCACTGTCTTTGCTAACCAGTACAGCATTATAAATTGCTAAGATCCTTGTTACTTCTTTTTTCCTTCTTTATATTGAATGTTGCAGGTACAACAGAGGTTGGTTTTATCACAGAGAGCTCCGGCTATGGTTAACAAGGGTTGCCAACATGGAGCCGCTTGTGAAGACTAACACTTACGAGAGAGGATCTTATATCTGTTTCGACCCAAACACTTGGGAAACAATCCGCAAGGTATAAGATTTTTTTCACCTGTTGAATTGATTGATTGTGATTTGTTGTTCCATGAAACCTGATGCCCTCTACAGAAAAAAATGGAGACAGTGAATTCATGCAGCCGAGCCAAATTGATTTGGACTTAAGGCTCAGTTTGGTATGGTTATCTATTTGATCCTTTTTGTCAAAGTCTTTGCAACACTGAATTTGCCGTACTTCATGTTTTCTGCAGGATAATTTCGTTGTTCACTATGAAATGTTGGAAAAAAGACCAACCCTACCTCAACATTGACTCATAATTCCCAGTTTACGAGTGTAAAGTTTCAGTTTAGGTCATTGTTAGAACGCAAGTCAGTTTCCCGCTTTAGTTTTTCCTTCAATTGGCCATTGTAAGCAATTGATGCATTGATCTTGTTTCAGTTCACAACCGTTGTTAGTCTCTTTACTTTTTCTATGAAGCTCAATATAAGATTTGGAAAAAATAGGAAGAAACAATGAATCAGTTTCTATACATCTTTTGTAAGAAGTTTTGATTTTGGTGATAGAAAGGGAGACTATTTATGGTGGTTAGTTCTTATAGTGGGATTCAAAATGGTTTCGAAGTTGTATCCTTCAGCCGTGATCCTCAAATGCCTGAACCTTTTGAGTCAAGTTGATATCATTTCTCTTGCTCACAACAGCACGAAGCTACCAAGCTCGAGTTTACTAGCGAAACGTGTATCTCCTGCTATAGAGTTTGTGCAATGGTTACAGCACGGGAATACGGTGAAATTCCAATTTCATGGTTTTAGAATACAAATATATTCAAATTTTGAAGCGAAGTGAGTTCAAGTTTCTCAAGTCCACCTTCGTCTTTACGTCTCATATGGTGTGCTGGAGAATACATTTCCAAAAGCATTACTAACCAATAGTTCCTATGACTCATATATCTTCTTCTTCTTCTCCATGTACTCTACAACAACGCAAACAATGTCCGCATTGTGCAAAACTTGGCTAGTCCCCCCCAATCAAACAGCAAAAAGTCTCCAAACGCGGGCGATGCTTGCTTGTTAACATTGCATCCAAAACCTTCAAATTCCTCAACTCAAAAAAACCCATCAACCATCATTCTATATGCGGCTGCATTTGGGTCACACACTTGAAGCTGGATTTCCACCAATATTTTGTATGCCTCAGTAGCTGCTCTCCCTTACTTGGAACATATAATTAAAGAGAATAGTCACGATAAGAGGCGTTTTTTTCCCTCTTCGGCGAAAGTCAATATTGTTAGTTGTAGTTACTGAAGTTGAACCCCCGTCAAATGCAAGGGAATACGTGTTGCATAAACCTTCTTTTCATCATCTCAAGAAGCAATGCCTTGGCTTCCCCAATCAACCCTCTCTTTGCAAAGTCATTCATCAAAACACAATAATTCACCATTCACGGTTTACACCCTTGATACTCCGTATCGTGAACTATAATCTTTTTTCGCTTTAGTGTACTTATCTGAAGAGCACAAACCTTCCATCATCAACAACGAGAACCTCGCCTTCAGGCTTGAATGAAATATTGACTGATTCAAAAAAAAAAAAAAAAAAACAACGAGAACCTGACCGCATTGGGGGTTTTTTCCCTGGCCATGTCACCAAGCAGACCCTTAGCCTACACAAATAACCAAATAGGCTATTATAAGTTACCACAATGGGTTCAATTTTTCCCTCGAGCATTTCATCTTAAGTAAATTTTTATCAAATCATTAAATTTTTTACTTTTTTGATGCATATAGCGCATCTCTATTTAAAAAGTAAAAAAAAAATTGTTAGAATGTTAAAAAAATAGACTAAAGACGAAAAATATATGCAAACCTATACAACTTTAGTATCTCAAAAACTTGTCTCAAAACTAACATCCAAAACAACTGCAAGTCTTGCTGCTACATCCTAAACAGAGCCCAACTTTAAAATAATAATAATAATAATAATAATAATAATAATAATAATAATAATAATTCCGGCTTTATCCTAAACATAGCCCAACTTTGTTGTAGCTTCGGTTATATCTCTATAATATTAATGAGAATTTTTTGTTAAACGGGCCTCCCGTAAATACAACGCTCCATCTTGCACATCCAAAAGTGTTTTGGACTGTCCGGAATTAAAAACGAATTATTACCGTTAATAGTTATTCATTACCGGTAATAGTTTAAAAATGCATATCAACCATTAATCGTTGAAACGGACGGTTGAGATTGCGCGGATAACTTATTCACGGCGGAAGTTTCTCTCAATGTTAATTGCTCAGTCAAGAGAAAAGAAACAAACTAAAAAAACTCTAATACTGTATTTGTTAGCACCGTATCCCTAAATCCTCAGAACAGCAGCTTGGAAAAAAGAAAAACCCTAGTATTTATTAGCAACTGAAAAGCTCAAGATGGGAAAGAAGAAAAACAGGGGAGGAAGATGGAGAGAGAAGATGATGCAGATGCCATAGAGGAAGAGTACCGTAATTCTGTAGTTGTGGAATTATGCGTTGGGCCCACCCATGTTCGATCCGAAACGGCTCAACGGTCAAGACCCATCGCTATGCCCTGGCCGAAGTCGTTTTTCGGGCGTTCGTCGCTGTCTGAATGGTCAAATTTGCCGTTTAAGGAAAGATTTGGCTTGCTATTGGGCAAGAAAAATCCGAATTAAGCTGCACTTTTTTTTTGGAGAGGTCTCATAATTTTCTCTATTTTCTAAATTTGTTATTATTCCGAATTTTTTCATTTTTTTCATTTTTGTTATTAATTGATTCCGCTCTATTTTCAGATGAATCGATTAGGGTTAGGTTTTCTGTCTATTTAATAAGTTGTAAACTTTGGAGCTGAATGAATTAATTATTATTGAATGAATCCGGTTTGTAATTGTCTTTGTTGGAAAAAAAAAAAACATGGCAACAACAAAAGCAGAACCCCACGTTCCGGAAGATGTAACCGTCGAAATACTCTCCAGATTACCTCTCAAATCATTACTGCAATTCGCCGGCGTTTCGAAACGCTGGTATTCCATGGTCTCCGACGTCACCGCCAAAAGAAACAGAAGTCTGAGAGTTTTCACCGCGTCCACCTTCAGATCAGGTGGAACTCTGAGTTCCCCGGATTTTTCGTCCACCGATGAAGTTGGTCACGTAAAAAGCGTTCGTAATCCATGGACAGAGGGCTCATGCTATTGGCATGTCAACTTATGCGGTTCATGCAACGGGTTGTTGCTTTTGGCACTTGACGACGACTTCTTCCTGTGGAATCCAGTCACTAACTACTTGAAGGTGTTATCGTTTTTTCGACCCCTTTTTGACCAGTTCTACTATTATGTTACTGGACTTTGTTACGATTCTTCAACCGATGAGTATAAGGTTGTAATGGCGCAGTCTCCAAGAGAGTAATCTCAGAAGCTGGTGAATTCGTCGTCGTTGGTAACCTCAGAAGCAGAACTTGGACAAGTATTCGTTTTCCATATGAGGTTGGTACGGTGAATAAGGGGCCTACAGTGAATGGTTATTTACACTGGTTTGCTCATACGCAAAAATCTGGGGAGCACTTCATCCCTTCCGGGGACCAAATTATTTACTTTGACCCGCGGATTAATAAATTCAAGAAAGTGCCAATGCCAGAGGCCAAGCAAGGAGGAGAAGATGTCATGCTCGGGCTAGGAGCTC
The DNA here is from genome assembly GCF_030253575.1 of Rhododendron vialii. Taxonomy (NCBI): domain Eukaryota; kingdom Viridiplantae; phylum Streptophyta; class Magnoliopsida; order Ericales; family Ericaceae; genus Rhododendron; species Rhododendron vialii. The sequence continues at coordinate 15,179,722 of NC_080558.1, forward strand.
TAGATGGATGTCTTTGCATGTCTCGTTGGGAAGATCCGAGCAATGGAAGAAGCAATATTGAGGTATTAGTGATGAAAGAATATGGTATGGGAAAGTCTTGGACTTGTATGCTCGGGATATCGAAATCCAGAATATGCAGAGATTCTGGTTTGGATGACTTGGTGAATTTTTTGCACCCATTGGGCACAAAAGATGGTGAGGCTCTGATAATCAGAGTTACCTTTAACTCTGGTCCTTGCGCTGTAGTGGTATACGATCCTAATGACATTGAACCTATAGATTTCATGTATGAGCCCGATTATTGCCTTTTTGGTGCGGTCACGTATGAACAAAGTTTTGTTATGCCTAAAGGCTACGGCTACGAAGACGAAGAGCACTTGAGAGACAAGCGAATAACCTACACAGAATTCGAACTTTACGAATACTCCCAAAATCCCAAAATCGTAACTTCAGAACAGTTGATTACTAGCCAGACTCAGTACAACAACAATTAGAATGGGTGACAGCCAAGTTGGGAATGGAGGGTATAAACGGCATAGGAGAGGAGAAGCTGGTGAATTTTAGCAAGTTTCTTTTTTCTTTTGCTGCTCGAATTGAAGTTTTAGGTAACTTTGGAATAGTTGATCAGCTCAAACTGTTAATATTTATGCCAATACAATAGTGTTTGAATCAACATGCATCAAACTATCAAAGCATGTGAGGCTGGCTCATAAAACAACTGATTTTTAATTTTTATAACCAGGCGTACGTTCGGATCAGCTTTCGTGCATCTCGACTAATTCCGGAACCCTGAAGTTAACCATTGGCCAAACTTCCAGGTGATCCCAAAATTTGCAATGTTCTTTCTTGATATTCGACTTTGCGATCTCTTAGGGAGCAAACTCTTTGATTGTTTTATCATGTTCACTTGGCCGAACCTTTTTTGGGTGTTTTTCTGCAGCAAATGCTTTCCACGAAAATAGAATAATGGTGCTAAGAAAGTTTGGCTCTAATTAATCACAAAAGAATCCAATTAGAGAATTAATTTGATATTTATATGTTTTAGAATTCAAAATCAGAGGGCATGCTTCGATTGTCATTCTACTCTTCCGACTGAATTATCAATGAATCTCCAATGCTTACCCAAATGTGTATCCATTTTGGAGTTTTATCCATTTGTATTCCCAAGTGAGGGACAACCCTAACCTTTACCCGAAATTCCAACAGCTAATTTTTGTGGTTTCTGGTTGGTTCAGGTGGTGGCAGTCGGGGTGCCTGGTGGTTTCTGCGGTGGATTTGATCGATGGAGATGCATCGGATTTGGGATTTCAGGTGGTTTATGGTGGTTGAGTACTAATGGTTTAGCCAAGTTAGGAGAGAGAGAGAGAGAGAGAGAGAGAGAGAGACCTGAGGTGCTCTGGCGAAGATGATGAACCCTTCTATGCGAACCGACCGTTTGTGCATATACGGTGCATAGACCGGCACGAGGGGTCCACTTTGGGTTATACACGGATAATTTGTGCAATTCAATAATTTTAAAATATTTTTTCGAGTGGCCAAGTGAAAAATCGGCTCAACCGGATAAACGTCGGTGCTTGATCCAATTTTCCAATTTTTCGTTCAATTTATTGATTCCTCTCTCTGCAATCCTTGGTCGTCGTTGCAAGCCATCCTCAATGGAGTGATCGAATAGAACAAAAACAAACATTCAAAATCACGTATTTATATAGGCGTTGAGGGAAAAATAGTAAAAACATATTTAAAAAAGGCTTGGGCGGGATAGCACTACAAAAGTGGGTTCGCATGGAACCCCAACAAAATATAGGACCGGCCGGTAATTTTCTTAAGCTTAAAAAGGAGTAAATTATGTGGTAAAGTTCAATTATGTGATACTCCATGATTCACTCATTTAAAAAATAAAAGACTGATCAAATATAAGAAATCTGATGACCGGATGACAAAATATAGGACCGGCTGGTAATTTTCTTAAGCATAATTCTCAAAGTGTACCATCCATAGTGTGAAACTAAATTTCATCCTTTCATAGAGCTATAACGATATTCGATAAACTCAAATTTTTTGGTGAAATGATCTTCCTAGAGACCTCTAAATTAACGTTCCCGGTCATCAAGGCCGGACAGGGATCGGCCCAAAACTCACCAAACTTGCCGTAGTAAACTTTAATTTTTAAACATTAGAGAAGTATCATTATCAGAAACTTGGTTAGAAAGCAAAGCAAGTAGGAACTAAGCGGAGAGTTCTAATCCCATCAGGATTTGGACGCACAGTTAATTCCTTGCTAACCAAGACTTAGCATAACCTATATAAACAACACCACCATGCCCTGATTTTTCACCGTCATTACAAAACTCACGCTCTCTTCTTCTCCCTACTTCCGCCGTAGCCTTTTCACCTCATCTTCTCTTCTGTTCTTCGATCGCAAGGCGAACGTCAATGCCAACACAGAAACTGGTGTTTCTGCTTTGTCTCCTGATTAGTTTCTTTTCGACTCCGTCCCTCGCTCTTTCCGTTGCCGGTGGTTCATTGTGTTCCGACTCCGTGTTCCCTAATAACCGAGTCTTCGCCTCGTGCACTGATCTTCCCAATCTTGATTCTTTCCTCCACTGGACTTACACCCCTTCCTCATCCACTATCCACATCGCTTACCGCCACGGCCAAGTCAGTTCATCGTCGTGGGTTGCATGGGGAATCAATCCCACGTCCAAAGGCATGATTGGAACTCAAGCCATCGTCGCATACCCAAGGCCAGATGGAACCGTTGCAGTCTTCACGTCACCAGTCGATAGCTATGGTACCCAGCTACGAGAGGGGAATCTGACTTTCCCTGTCTCAGATTTGTCAGCCATGTTTATGGACAACGAGATGGTTATATTCGCAACCATTGAGCTTCCTGAAAACACTACGAGCGTTAATCATGTTTGGCAAGATGGACCAATCTCGGGTGATAATCTTGGAATGCATGGTGTATCTGGAAACCATCTCCAATCCATGGGAAATCTGAATCTCTCGTCAGGACAAGCCTTTGGGTCTCATGGAGGCAATTCAAAAACCAAACTGAAGATAGTAAGTTATTAAGCCCGTATAAAATTAAGGCTTTTACACATTAACATCACAGTTTTTAGGAGCAGCCTGTTTCTTTTCTGTTTCTCTAACGGTGATTTTGAATCAATTTTGCAGGCACATGGAGTTCTAAATGCTGTTAGTTGGGGTATTATGATGCCTTTGGGATTTATGGCGGCAAGGTATCTCAAGGCCCTCGGACCACGAGCAGACCCTCTTTGGTTCTACACTCACGTATCTCTGCAGCTCTCTGGCTATTTTCTTGGCATGGCGGGAGGCGCAACTGGGCTTGTTCTTGGCGGCATGTCATCTGGAAATCATCATCCTTGCCACATGGGTATTGGGAGCACACTTTTTGCCCTTGGATTACTACAGGTATCAAAACAAAGTCCATTCTTATCCTCTTATTGCACAATGCTATTTGAATTTGCTATTCTGTGACTGGTGTACGTCATGCTAACAAAATGCTTTCTTTTGTGTTTAGATTTCTGCACTATTTCTGCGACCTGCGAAGGACCACAAGCACAGACATATTTGGAATTGGTTCCACCATCTCACAGGCTACTTAGTTCTTGTCTTGAGCTTGGTCAACATATGGGTAGGCTTCACCATTTTGAAGCCTGCAAAGGGATGGATGATCGGGTATGGTTCTATCTCCGGTGCAATCATGCTTACCTTGCTGATTTTAGAAGTTTGGAAGAAGATGACAAGAGATGGAAAGATCAGTGGAGCACAAGTCAATGCAACTCCCACAAGTGCAGAAAACAAAGTCTAGATCATGATTGTTTGCTGATACGTAGTTCGACATAGTTCTTGTTGTTGATACCTAACTGAAAAAGATTTTGCTAAATTCCTAGTTGTTTGTTGTGTCTTCTCAGAGGAGCCTTATTCTTTGTGCTGAAAACATGGATTTGTTTGGCTTGGATTTAATAAAATAACCTTGTTTTACATTTTGCCTGTTTTTTCTTTGATTTGTACGATTTCCATTCATTTAAAATCTTTTTCAGAATGTTATTTTCATATGGTCTTTGTTTCTGACATATACTTCTGGAGATGAACTGTCAAGGTCTTTGGAATATTGAGAACTTTGGACTAACATTATTTCTCAGAAACGTTTTAAAAAGAGTGACCTTGACTTGTTACTTCTTGTACAAGAGAAAACACAGACTGTCTATGGAAGCTTTAAATTTCATTCTTATTTTTGCTTTGCGTTGATAGTGTAAGTGGGTATCAGTGTCAAAATTGTGAAGCTGTGTTATTATGTGTGATCACAGAAAGCATATACATGCTTACAAGATTGTGAAGCTGGTTTTCAGAAAGTAAGCTTTCACTTTCTCCCGTCGCCTAGAAATTTTCCAACTATAACAAGCTCTTCTATTCAGTCTGCAAAGGTTTCTTAAAGTGTGTAAGTTCACAAGCTGTCCACCTTCACACATGAACATGATAGTGCAATACTTATCACTGACCACAACAGATTATTTTCTACATGATTGTATGCCTTGCCTCACCATAAGATGATTGTATTCCTTGCCCCACCATAAGATGATTGTATTCCTTGCCTCACCATAAGATGATTGTATTCCTTGCCCCACCATAAGATGATTGTATTCCTTGCCTCACCATAAGATGAGAGGGAAGGTCCATTTGACTTGAATCCTGGATCTAATCCTTATTCCTACACCAGTTAATGATGATGCAATGGGAGAAGTTTTCTTTTGTCATTTTTTCATGAATACTTGCCCAAAAGCCCAGTCAAGGCTCGTCTATCCCGACCGGGTGGAGCAGTGACCCGTCACACTTTGAGGCTCAAGAGAAAAGAGAATGAACTAGAAGAAACTATTAACATTACAGATTGACTTGTAGACGTGACCCTTCTTGTTATTGACAAAGGAGTTCCGACGTTTCTCAACAAATCAAATAAAACCTGGTGAAACTATTTTCTCGATCATATGGGGTATTCGCGAGACTTTGGATGAGTTGGGCTTTTGACTCCCTAATTTGTCTCGCTGGCTCTGTCCTAGTGTTCAATTCCACATATGTAATCCCGAAGTCTTATCCATAACTGGGGTCACTAAATGGCAATATAAACGTATTTGATATGAATAACCTGGGCCTTGCGTTGATCAGGGGCCCAACTAGTTTGCCTAGCTAGTGAGCACTTTTTCGGGCAGGAAGCAAGTCGGGCCCTACGGGTGAGCAGCTCTTGCACTGAAAGCAGGATTGTTCATCAATAGACTCAATACTATAAATTCAGACAATGACAAACAGGCCTGTGATAGATTTGTTATTAAAAAGGAGTAAATTATATGCTAAAGTCCAATTTATTGGGTCTACCCTAGTTTTGCTCTAACCTCAATAGCGAGGTACAAATCGTTCACTTGTAGAGCTCTTTGATATAGTCACCCATTTTTAAAAAAGAAAAGAAAAAGACTACTCAAAGATAAGTAGTCTCATGGCTACTGGATGATCTGTCTAGGTAACAAGTATAATTCTCAAAGTAAACCGTCGACCATATTTGTGATACTAAATTTCATCCATTCATATAGCTAATGATATCCAATAAACTCAATTTTTTTTATGATAAAATGATCTTTTTAGTGACCTCTAAATTAACGGTCCCGGTCATCAAGGCCGGACCGGGATCGGCCCAAAACTCACCAACCTTGCCGTAGTAAACTTTAATTTTTCAAACTTATCAAGAAAAAAAAACTTATAATTTTTAAAATTTAGAGAAGCATCATTATCAGGTGAGTAATCAACAAGTCACTTAACTAACCCCATAAAGTTTTTTAGAAAGCAAAGCAAGTAGGAAGCATAGAGTTCTAAATCCCATCAGGATTTGGACGCACAAATTCTTTGCTATGCAAGACTTAGCATAACCTATATAAACAACACCACAAATGCCCGGATTTTTCACCGTCATTACAAAACTCACGCTCTCTTCTTCTCCCTACTTCCGCCATAGCCTTTTCACCTCATCTTCTCTTCTGTTCTTCGATCGCAAGGCGAACGTCAATGCCAACACAGAAACTGGTGTTCCTGCTTTGTCTCCTGATTAGTTTCTTTTCGGCTCCGTCCCTCGCTCTTTCGGTTGCCGGTGGTTCATCGTGTTCCGACTCCGTGTTCCCTAATAACCAAGTCTTTGCCACGTGCACCGATCTTCCCAATCTTGATTCGTTCCTCCACTGGACTTACACCCCTTCCTCATCCACTCTCCACATCGCTTACCGCCACAGCCAAGTCAGTTCATCGTCGTGGGTTGCATGGGGAATCAATCCCACGTCGAAAGGCATGATTGGAACTCAAGCCATCGTAGCATACCCAAAGCCAGATGGAACCGTTGCAGTCTTCACGTCACCAGTCGATAGCTACGGTACCAGGCTACATGGATTGCGCTTGGACATGAGGTCTGACTTTGGTTGATGAGGTGCCTTAATGACCTTGTTGTCAATGAGGTCTTGGATAGCATGGCGAAGGCGGATGCAGTCGTTTGTGTTATGGCAGGGCATTTGATGGAAGATGCAGAAGGTATCTGGGTTATGGGATGCTTAGACCTTTTGAGATAAAGGAGCTGGAGAAAGTGGCTTGATGAGACCAGCCTTGAGGAGCTCCCCATAAACCAGGGATTGGGGTGTGGAGAAGCGGGATGAGGTTCTCGATTTGGCACTGTGATTAAGTTGAGGGCTCATTGTGGTACCGGGGGTGCCCCTAACGGAATCTTTGATTGTGTTGCAGGCCTCATTTGCTTTGGCTAGGCCCTTGAACATTTCGGAGAGCTTCATCTTTGGGGGTGAACACCCTTCATCCATGTCTTCCTTAGCATTTTGCTTTAGATTTGGATTCGAGACTATGAAGGCGAGGAGACTATCCATCTTTTGTGTTAAAGCCCCTATTTGGATTATTTGCGTATCCATTTTCTGGCACATTTCCTCCACAGCTTTCCTCAACTCTTTAAGTTTTGTTCGCTTCGTCGTTAGTTCAAATTCCAATACTGAAATACTGGATTCATCGGGAATGGTTACAATTGGTTTGGGTAGGTGAGCAGGGATAATATAGTGAGTGGGGTCGAATATAGTGGAGCTGGTGTTGATATAGTTAATGTGGTGGTTTGACAAGGTGCTTGATTCCTTTGGTGGTAGAAGGATGGTTTTGCTATCGATAAGGTCTTGAATTTTGTGACGGAGACGGTGACACTTATCGGTAATATGGCCGGGCATTTGGTGAAAGGCGCAGAAGGCATTTAGGTCGTGGTAGGCTGGAAGCTTTTGGGGTAAAAGAGTTGGAAGGAGTGGCTTGATGAGACCGGCTTTGAGGAGCTGTTCATAGAGTGTGGATAGGGGTGTGCTGAATTGGGTGAAGGTGCAAGTTGGTTTATCAGCTATCTCGTTTATTTCGAGGGGTTAGGCATTTGAGGAGTTCCCGACGTGGAAGGTATTGCTGTTTCCGAAAAGGACTTCGCCATTGTCTGGATGGAATCCCTTGCCTTTTAAGATGGGTTCTTTCTTCTCGAGGGTTCCATCCCTAATGACTTCTTCAACAACCAATCCAGAATCGTAGAAGGATTCAAAATCGGGAGATGATTGCGACAAAACCATGTTGGGGGCAAAGGCACTGGGCAGGTTTTTAGTGATGATACGCATCTGCTCTTTTAGGTCTGGCTTATTGTGCATTTGGGCAGCTTTGGCTCTCCACCTTTTTACATAGTCAGCAAAACTCTCATTTTCGCCCATTTTGGTGTTCTCAAATTCTCGGGTGGTCATTTTCAGCTTAACGTTGAAGTCGTATTGGGACACAAAAGCCATTCCAATGTCCTCCCACGTCTTTTTCTTCGAGGGTGCCAAGGAAAGGAATTATTGTAGAGCCGGGCCAGTAAGTGACTCGTGGAACAATTGAGCCATGACGTCTTTTTTGACCCCTCGCATGGAAAGGGAGCCAACATACCCTAGCAAGTGGGCTTTTGGATCAGTAGTCCCATCGAATTTGGCAAAGTCCATCCCTTTGAACTTCTCCGGCAATTTTGCATTGGGAAATAGACTTAAACGATCCATGTCTATTTCACCCCTCCCCATCCTTTCTATTTTAAGGATAGATTCCTCGAGTTTGTTGATCTTGGCAATCAATTCTGCCACTTGGGGGTTAGCGACGGGCGCATCCCCGGTGAGCGATGATTCAGGACTCGGAGTAGATTTGGCTGGTAGGCGGTCACTGATTTCTTGCATTGATTCGAACATCATGGTCATGTTCTTTTGGACATCGGCGACGACTGACTTGAGCTGACCATCTATGTTCGTAATTGACTGCCTGAGTTGATCTTTTAGGTCAACCATAGCCTGCCTAATTTCCCCTATTTCATTCCCTTGACCCACCATTTCAGATATTATCACCGGTGACTGAGCTTCTCTTTGCGGACAGTTCCAATTGGGTGAAGTCCTTCTTGTGTGACAGATGTTTCAGAACTGACAGTAAAGCAAAAAGGTGGCTCAAATTCTGCCTGAGAATCATGTCCATGCAATGTCGTCGATGTCGTCTACAATCTAAGACCTACCTCAGCTCCAAATCTCACTTAGAATATGATTGTACCAAGGGTTTCAGCAGCCACGGGTAAGTCGTGTTAGGCAGGTTAAATTCCGAATGCTTCGGAACCAAATCCAATCTCCTTATTTTGACCATCCGAGACAAAGCAATAAGGTTGCCGAAACCTAGATACAAGAACATCCTAAGGCTAGATCTAGACCAGAGGGGTAGTTCGGGCACGACGAACACCAGAGGTATCTCAAACTCCATAGATTTTAAGTCTCCTAGACTCACAGAAAACGGTCTTAAAAAGTTACCTCGATCCTTAGAGTTTCTTTTGACAATGTAGCCTTTATAAATAACGAAACTTAAGAGATGTCAAAACAAACTAAGACTTAATTATTATTTTTTCAAAGGTTCAATTTCTGTTTTTGAAATGACGTGGTAAAAATGATGCGGTACTGTGACCAGAACGGCGTGAGCGGCATGACGCTATTAGCCTAAACGGTGTAAGTATCACAACATTATTACTTAAGTCATTTCTTCATTCTTTATTTTTTTTCATTTTTTGAACAATTGATTGAAAAATGCATTGAAAACTTAGTAAGAATTGATTTTCCTCAAATGCGTCATTTTAAGGACTAATTAGTATTAAGCAACGTGCGTCCCATGGGGCACGACTCTTCATCGGGTGTTAGCAACCTTCTAAAGACCGCGGAACCTAGAATTATTCTAAAAGGCGGATTAGCCTACCGGTTTGCAGGAGCCTGACCTCTAGCCTGCATGAGTGCGTGATGAATGTATGATGTGCATGAGGCATAACAATATAAGATGAGCACGTAAGCATGATATGGCACATAGTAAAAGTAAAGGGGTCCCTGTCCTAGTTTGAAAGGTTCTACGGTTACGTACAAGTGCAAAGGCCGGTTTTGGTCTCAAAAGGGTTTTCTGGACTAGAGCCAAGATGTACTCTCAATGTCAAGTGTATTACAAGATAATGGTCGAACAACACTATGGCTCATCATTGTCGAGGGGTTGCAAGACGTCCCGGGAGAGCTTTTCATCGGTAAACCGGGCAAGATTGCCGAAACACACTGGCGAGGCTTGTGCGGTGCAGAGTGTAAAAGAAAACAAAGTTAAATTTTTTTCAAACGATTTTAAATCCCCCAAAGAAAATGCCTTTCAAGCTTGGCTCACTCCACTAATCAATACTTTGGAGAAAACTACACAAGCGAACAATAGTAAAAGTCCCAGTTCGGATTGGTCGGATGTGAAATCCTGTTAAGTTACCATTCCGTTATTCAGCAGCGTTGAGGTACTGTTTTGACAGACTTTTGAAAGATTGTTCATTTATGTATTAACTTTTAAAATTTTGATTACCGCAATATCGTCCCTAGTGGAGTCGCCACTGTGGGCTCCCCCGCCCGGCGTGATCGAAGAGTCGCCACTCGGATTTTTGAGATGGATGATCCGAGAAATCGAGAGTTTGTTTGAGAGAAAAAGGCTTTTAATCTAGCGAAAATGTTGAGACTTTGAGTTCGGGAGCCACGTTACGAACGAGAAAGATTTTGTTGAAAAGCACCCCGCTCGCCGGTAAAGACCGGTCTCTACTGAACAATTTTAATGGGGGATTTAATATCGTTTGAAAAACTTAACTTTGATTAAAATACGTACGGGAAAGGGACATAGGGTTTAATATAACACATTGACGTGCTTGTGGTGCAAACTGTACAGTATGAATGGATGAACAATGTACAGAAAATAAAGTAACAGCATTACAGCAGTCTGCCAATATCGTATGGAATACCGCGTGACGGACCGGATACATCGCACGGTGTGATTAAACCACCGTGTGGTGTACCTGTCAACGCTTTCCAGAATCAGTTCATTTTTATATGACAAAACAAACATAGGTCCGCAAAATAGTTTTTTTAATCTCTGAAAAGTGATTTATGAGACCTTTTTGTTCATCTTATCATGTAAAGCAATGTTAAAAGCTTTTTGAAATGTTAAAAGATTTAATAAAGTAAAAAAAAAAGACTTTTAACATGAAATTTGATTTTGGAATGTATCCGCATAGAAAAGTAATAAAGAGACTAAACAAAATAACATGAGAAAGAATATGTACAAAAAAAATAAAAAAAATAATATACGGTGTAATACACTACGCCGTGCGATATTTAAAAAACGCCGCACAATGTAGCATATACAGTGTAGAAATTGTTTTTTGTGCTTTTTGAATATAAAGCTCGTTTGAGACCCAAACTCAGTATAGAAAGACTGAGAAGGGCCTCGATCGGCTCCCCTCAAAGCTAAACATGGTTTAGCCCAAAGAATTTGTTTATACCTTTTGATCGAAGCTTGGATGTGCTTGAAAATGGAGGAATGGAAGTTGATGTAGACTTGAAATGCTTGAATGAAGATTGAAGGATTTGAGGTTGTTTGGATGCTTTGAGGTGGAGGTCCTCCTAAATTAGTAGTTTACTGAACTTAAGAGGAGAAGAAGAATGAGAGTATTTTTAGAAAGAGAGTGTGAGAGTCTAGAAAATGACAGAATAACTTTATTTGGAGTTGAAGTGGTACTTCTCAACTAGAGGAGGAGTGTATTTATAGGCAAAAATATGCTTGGAGTGCACCCAAAGGAAAAAAAACATGGAAAATGTGCTCTGGCCAATCTGCTGACGCGCATGGGAATCTGTCAGACGCTCCTCCTGATGGTGTTTCAAATTTCAAAAGGCCGAGCGGTGTATTGAAATCCCGTGAGGTGGAGTGATTTTTTGAAATTTTTTGAAATGCTGTGCCGCGTTTCTGAAATGCCGCGCGACGCTTTGAAATGCCGCGCGGTATTGTGTGTCAGCACAGCATACTGAATTTCACGGGGGAGCCCCGGACACTCCCGAACTCGGATTTGGGCATGATTTGAAGTGTTGGAAAGCTTGTCGAGTTCTCTTTCTAACCAATTGGTTTTACTCAAAGATGTTTTATACATTGAAATATGTGCCCATTTTATCATCAGTGTATCATGGAAAAAGTTATTTTTGACAAAGCAAACGCATATTTCTCTTTGCAATTGAACCGGGGGCCACCCTATATGTTTGGAAGGGGGGGTTTCTTGAGGTTTAGAGAAGGAGTAATAAAGGAGTAACAATCCAAGTTTCGAAGGTATATGTTTTCTTATTTTATCATCGGGGAATTTAAAGATTATTCGGAAGCCCAGATTGGGGTGTCTACAATGCTTTATTACCATGTCTGTGCTTTATTGTTGCTCTGCTGCATTGCTGCTCTGTTGGCTGAGTTTGAGGTATTGTTTTGGAAGAATCCTCCTATGCAGGGTCCATTTAGGAGGTTTTTGGTGGTGTAAGGATTAGTGGCCGGTTATGGTGCGTGCTGCTCATTTATGGATTTTTTCCAACAAATGTTACAATGCTATTGTGCTGCAGATTATAAATACATTATTGCCTTCTTGTTCATTGGTCCATTATTTCATAAAGGCCTCATTTTCCTAGGAGGCTACATCATGCTTTAGGATTTGAAATGTGAGATCCAGAGAGGACCTTCTCTCCTCCCCTGTTTTGTCGATTCTGTTGCTGCATAGGCAGCCACTAGTTGCCCATATTTTTCTTCATTCTCTCTACTAAACATTGTATTCTTTGAGTGATTATATTTTCCTCTTGTTTTTTTGAAACTGGGACTGTGTTGGAGCGATTGACAGTACCCACATATCGGCAAGTGTTTTGGCATCCAATCAAATACCATATCATGGTCGACACACTGTTACGACACAAAATGTAATGGCGGCTTGCTCTTTCGACATGCAGTTCACATACGTACTAAGTGGTTGGTGTTTGATCAATTCTTAGACCTAAAATAATGAGTTACCCTAAGCGTAGGGCTGAAGCCAACATAGCACAATATCCGGTAAGACGGGAGTTGATTCCACTAAGGACGATAAAATGTGTGCTGTGGAACCTCGGGTTGTAGTATTAAATTTAGCTCCTAGGTAGTCACCCATTGTAGTTTGATGCTGAGATTAACTAAAACTAAGAAATTGTTTGATTTTTTAAATAATTAAAAAGAAGGTATGGTTGTAGGGTTCATAGCACTCGTAACTAGTCCGGATTAACCTGCTCCATTCAGTGTTTTTAAAAAAACGTTCAACTTTAGATTGAAAAATATACCCCGCAAGATGCAAAACCTAAGGGTTGCCGTTTACTCATGCGCAGCGGAGAATGAGTTTTGGACCCTATTCTCCCGTTCACATGGGCTCCGACAATGTCCGGGTTCGTCTACGGGAAGTATTTTTCCAATCTAAAATCGTTTTTTCATTGTTTGAAAATATGAGTAGTGCCCGAACTAGTCACGGCGTGCTAATCACCCCGTGACCCTACCTATTCAACTACTCACTCATTAATAAAAAAGAAACGCAGGAAATCCTAGATTGCATTATGCTTCTATTATTGGAGAAAGAAAATAAATGAGAGATAAATACTAAACAAATACAAACGAAAAACTTTAATAAAGAATAGAAATCGATACGATTTACGGAACTGCGATTACTTGAACAAAACTCCAAAAACTTTAAAAAGAAAAAAACTCTGAAGAAAAATACTGTACTCTAAAGCTGCAAAATAAAATCAGAACAATCCTCCTCATGGCAGTAATCGGCAGCGCCGTTCCGTAGTCGGCAACCTTTTTCTCTTGATTTGTGTCCGAATAATTTTTCCTGGTGAAACCCTTTTCCTCCCTTCATAATAGTTGCCGAAAAGCAATGAGAAAAGAGGAAACAAACTTGCCAATACTGGGCCCCAATCTTCCACGTGCCAACCCAAATGTTTATTGGCTGGCTTATTAGAGAAAATATGCAATTGTCTTTTCATTTGCACCACATGCAAATCCACACTAATATATTACTCCGAAATTCCATTATGTTATGGATTTGATTGCCAGGTTTACATTATCCAATATAAGTTTGATCACGTCTCTGGATCAATTGGATCCGCATTGACTTGGGGTAAAATATGATTTGCGCTTTTAGCTCCAATTGTTAACCATCGGTTCAAAGAGTCCTAAAACACAATTAACAAGTATCAAATTCCAAATAACGCGCTAAATGAACATAACAAGTTTAAGTTATTCGGCGTAAATAGGCGTATTTACGCACCTATCACATTCCCTAATTTACACTTTGCTAGTCCCTAGCAAAGAAAAGAAAAATAAATAAAATAAACAACTAACTAAGAGATAGATCTTTTAAAACTTTGGGTGGCCCCGGTATGACGAGTAAAGTCTCGTGAGGGTTTTCAGCAATGATTACCTGCAAAACACCTTGGATCTTTTTAATTGAAACTCAAAAACCTGCAATGTGACTCATTGATACGCCAATGCCAAAAGTATAGCACATGTGAAAATAGTTCTAGAGGCTATCAAAACATAGAAATAAATCATGGCACCCAAGCTTAGCGCGTGTGAGTAAGGACCTTAATCACAAGTGAACCACAACCAAGTACTCTCTCCAAACCGAGTCTTGACTTCAATTCTTACTGTGTCATGCACTCAACAAAAGAAAACACTCAAAACATGGTGCATTCAGTAAACTCTCAATGTGTGTGGGCGGAAGTTATGCAATATGAAACCAAAGTACCCCGCACACTTAGACACGAAAAGAAAGCTTTTTAAAGTAGACACACGATCTTATGAATGGAATGTCATGTATTAAAGACTATCGATCCATCGATCCACAACTCATTGCTCCTAAGATCAAATAGGACTTTTATTCGGTTATATCGTTGGGTAGGGAAAAGTACTTCAAAGGTTATGATAAATCATAAGTGTCCGAGAATAGGCTAAAACAACGAAGGGCAAGTGTAACAATATGCACCCTATTATCATTCTTTTCAACTCCGCCACATCTCTCTTATTTTTCACCCTTCACACAATTCCCCAATGAAGTTCACACGTTTTTTTCTTCAAATAAATGCATGGGTGTCTTCCCCTTTTTCATTCAAGTTCTATTTTTTTCCTTTTTTTTTTTTATACTATTTTCTCAATTTTATTCTTTTTAGTTATGGGGAAGAACACACCACATTTCAAGTACATCTTTCTCAAATACACTTTCTCCATTCTCTTCAAAAATTAACCTTCACAATTAACTTGTCATTCTCAAGACACGATATGGTTGGTGAAACTTAACAAGAAAAAGGCTCATGCAAGAGGCTCAATGTGACTTGCAAGGGATAAGTGTTTAAGAAAAAGAAACAAACCGGCTCAAAGTACAAAACTGGCCTACTATCATCTCCTAAGGCTAATACAACCATGTAACTTTCCATTCCCAAAAGAAGAAATAATAGGCATGCATTAAATCCCAATATTTGACGACAAAGATAATGAGATCGACAACAATTAAGCTTCTTTTTTTTAATGACAAACAAAAGAGTTTATATAACACCACTCCAAAGGAAGGTAAGGTACTAAAGCTCACATGGGTATAAGTCTCTACTAATTTAGCCATTGAAAGCACTCAAGTCACAATTCACAAGCAGTCAAGGTCCAAGAAATGTGCAGTGCAAAGATGCTAAGAGTGTATGCCAAGATAAATTTCTATCGCCAAGCTAGCAAAAAGAACTACCATGCAACATAAATATTCAAGGAATGCCTACAGATTCTCAGCACGAGCAATCAACAAGTAAACATTTCAATCTCTAAGTCTCAAGTAGAAAGGATCCAACAAATATTTTTTAATTAACTTTTTTTTTTAACAAAAAGCAAAGTGACTCATCCCCCAACTTAAAACAGCATTGTCCTTAGTGACGGCTCAAACATAGAAAAAGAAAAGACAAGTCGGAGAAAGAGAGGAGAGATATCACCTCATGTAGGAGCAACAAAAGATAAGGCAAAAGAAAAAGTGGAAGTCATCCCCCAACTTGAAGTGTTGAACCTGCAGTTTGCTAGTCCCACAACACAAAATAAAAGACATTAGTTCCGCCCGGCTCATGTTATTCGGGTTCCCAAAGATAAAAAAAAAAAAAATACTCCACCAAATCTTCACGCGATCAACATGTCATACTTTTCTCCCCATCCCTCGCCGGTGGGGCAAGGGACATGTAGCTCTACAAGACTATTATGCTATTTTTGTTTCTATTTTAAATTTTTCTCTTTTTTTTTGGATTTTTCTTTTTCTTAACAAGAAATACAAGAAAAATGAAATAAAAACAAGAAATAAAAGAACAACGAAGTAAAAGACAATTATACATGGATTGTGCCAAAAGCAAAAGAACTTAGTAAAATTCAATGTCACCGACACAAAATTGTCCTTACTAATCGGAGCTGGGCACACGATCCTTATTTTAATAGCAGCATGTGAAGTTATAAAACCCAAGTCAATGATGGGTACCCCTATTGCTAGGGGCCGAATCCACTTCTCAGTAAAGAGAGTGGTACGCAAAAGCTACCCATCGGAACTTAAGACGATGGGGCGCCCAGCGGCTCAAGAATTGGGTCCCAAGAGGTGCCACACACCTCCTTGACTGCAAGCATCTCCATCAAACTCCCTACCTCTAGAGAATCTAAGAATGACGCCTCCTTGGCAGTTAAGGCTATTTCTAGAGGATCCTTATACAAAATACTATCGACATGCTTCTAAACCAACGTGTCGATCAAACTCACCTTATATACTTTCTCATCATCCTTGACTCGACTATCCACATTGAACACATTCATCTCCATTTTCAAGTCCCCAAACGAGAATTGGACTTGTCCAGTTTTGCAGTTCATGACGGCACTAAAGGTGGCTAGGAAAGGATGGTCAAGGATGATAGGAGTTTTCTCGAAGACCTTCGGAATTGGGCATGTGTCCAGGACAATGAAGTCGACTGGAAAAAGGAACTCGCCCACTTGGATTAGAACATCCTCCACCACCCCTTTTGGAATTCTCACACTTCGATCAACCAATTGTAGCGTGACCGGTGTGGCTCTCAGATCGCCTAGGCTTAGCTTCAAGTACATTGAATATGGTAGAAAGTTGACACTTGCTCCTAAATCCAACAAAGCCTTATCGAACTTTTGGCCTACGATAGCTATAGGGATGACGGGACAACCAGGGTCTTTACTCTTGATTGGGATATCGGCCCGAAGAATGGAGCTCACTTGCTCCGTCAGGAGCACTTTGTCCTGACTTTTAGTCATCCGTTTTGAAGTATACGGATCCTTCAAAACCTTCGCAAACTGAGGAATGGCGTCAATGACTTCCATCAAGGAGATAGAAAATTGAATTTTCTTGAATAACTCAAGCATCTGAAAGTTCACATTGACTTTGGGTATCGCCACCAAGCGATAGGGGTATGGAGCAATGGGTGGCGATGGAGTCGTGGGGGCTGTAGGAGCAGGCACCACCACTTCAGGAGACTCCGACTCTTTCTCTTCCTCAGGAACACTTCCCAAGTCTGGGATAACTGCTGGTGCAACTACTGGCACCAGGGGTGGAACCGATTTTGCTTTGGAGGAATATCCTTGTTGATCACCTTCCCACTTCTAAGAGTGGTGATCGACTTAGCCTCTTCCAGACTGCAGTTCAAATCACTCGAGCTTGAAGAATCGCCCGCAAAATGAGTACTGGCGGCATTGACTTGAGGTTGAGAAGTAAACCTTCCCTTCTCCTGCTGGACTTGTCCAGCTGCCACCGTTAACTGGGTCAATTGGGTCCTAATGTAACCAATTGCCTACTTGGTTAGCTTAGTAAAGCTAATTTGAGCCTGCATGAGAGTCTTCATCATCTCATCAGTCTGCTTATCCCGCAGGGGATGGTTAATGCCAGGGGGTGGTCCAAAAGATGAGGATTGAACCCCTGCTGCTGTTGAGGTGAGTAACGGAACTGAGTCATTTGGCCTTGAGAAAGTCGGAATTGCTAAACTTGTGGTTGAGGTGGTGCCTGGGATTGCAATGGAGCTTTTTGATCCCTCCAACTCAGAAATGGATTTTGAGCCCACCCTGAATTGTAGGTATTTGAATACGGGTTCCAACGCTGGCTAATTGCGTTCACCTCAGCTTGATTACTATGGTAAGCGTCTTTAACAATGGGAAACGCGGGGCAGGCAGTGACTAAATGCCCCGAACCCTCACATAACACACACACACCTCCTCGACTCTCAACTCATTTACCTGATGGACTTGCTTAAATTTCAAATCCTCTAACTGTTTAGCCATATTGTCTAGCTGAGACCGGACATTGTACTCTTGCACACTTGAAGGGAAAATGCCAGACCTACCGGGTCCCTGAGCAACCATGGCCCTATCACCGAGTTCGGAAGGTTCCCAATTTCGGTGTTTCTCGGCCAACTCATCTAGGAAGTCTCACGCATCGTCTGGGGACTTGTCTAGAAAATCCTCCTCCTTACAAAGGTACTCAAGTTGTTGGGTCGCCGCAATATTCAAACCCAAATAGAAAAATGACACCAACTGGTATTTCACAAATCCATGATGCGGTAAGGACAACAAGAAGTCCTTGAACCGCTCACAGTACCTTAAAAACGACTCGCTCTCTTTCTGCTTATACTACTGGACTTGGCGAGTCATGTACTTCGATTTACTCTCTGAGAAGTATTTCTTATAAAATAGATCTCGGAAAGTCCACGTCGTGAGAGACTGTGGCTTCTGCATTCGCAACCACTTATCCGAATTGTCCTTAAGTGAGAACGAGAAAAGCTTAAGGTAAGTATTCTCCCACTAGGCAGTGGTGGCAAGGGTGCACACCAACCGCTCGAAATAGCGGATATGGTCATACGGATCCTCATCCTCCTTCTCGTAGAAAAGGGGAAGGACATTATGCATACCAGATTTTATGGTGAAGGCATTACGTGCCTCCACCGTCTCGGTTGGCAAAACTATTGGTCCGAGATGAGTGATCCTCTCAGGATGCATGAGCTCACGCATCAACTTTTGTGCCTCTGCCATCGGTGGTTCGATTATTAAATCAACGAAGAGGCCACCGATATCAAAAGACACACTACTGAAAGACTCTTTCTCCACAGTTACTCTCGGCACTCTCTCAATGGCTACGAGATGCCTGGTATTGTCTCGGTAGTACTTAGGCTTAAAGGTGATTGCTTTCTTATAATGGAGGATTGCTTAACTTTACCTATGTTGACTCGAAACAACTAAAATAAAAAATAAAAAAAACAAAAAAAACTACCCGAATTCTTAATACACGTTACTGTCCCCGGCAACGGCGCCAAAAATGCTTGACCGATTCCTAGACCTAAAATAATGGATTGCCCCAAGCGTAGGGTTGAAACCGACTAACCACAATATCCGGTAAGATCGGAATCGAATCCACTAAGGACGGTAAAGTGTGTGTTGTGGAACCTCGAGTTGTAGTATTAAAATTAGCTCTTAGGTAGCCACCCCTTGTAGTTTGATGCTGAGATTAACTAAAACTAAGAAATTGTTTGATTTTTTAAATAATTAAAAAGAAGGTACGGTCGTAGGGTTTATAGCACTCGTAACCAGTTCAGATTAACCTGCTCCATTCAGTGTTCTAAAAAAACGTTCAATTTTAGATTGAAAAAGATACCCCGTAAGATGCAAAACCTTAGGGTCGCCGTTTACTCATGCGCAGCGGAGAACGAGTTTTGGACCCATATTCTCCCGTTTACATGGGCTCCAACAATGCCCGAGTTCGCTTACAGGAAGTATTTTTTCAATCTAAAATCGTTTTTTCATTGTTTGAAAATAAGAGTAGTGCCCAAACTGGTCACGACATGTTAATCATCCCGTGACCCTACCTATACGACTACTCACTCATTATTAAAAAAAAATGCAGAAAACGCTAGATTGCATCATGCTTCTATTACTGGGGAAAGAAAATAAACGAGAGACAAATACTAAACAAATACATACGAATAACTTTAATAAAGAATAGAAATCGATACGATTGACCGAATTGTGAATACATGAACAAAACTCCATGAACTTAAAAAGAAAAGAATTTTGAAAAAAAGTACTGTACTCTTAAGCTGCAAAATAAAATCAGAACAATCCTCCTCATGGCAGCAGTCGGCAGCCCCGTTCCGCAGTCGGCAACCTTTTTCTCTTGATTTGCGTTCAAATAATTTTTTCTGGTAAAGCCCTTTTTCCTCCGTTTATAATAGTTGCCGAAAACCCATGAGAAACGAGGAAACAAACTTACCAATACTGGGCCCCAATCTTTCACGTGCCAACCCAAATGTATATTGGCTGGCTCATTATAGAAAATATGCAATTGTCTTTTCCTTTGCACCACATGCAAATCCACACCAATATATTACTCGGAAATTCCATTATGTTCGGGATTTGATTGCCTGCTTTACATTATCCAATATAAGTTTGATCACGTTTCTGGATCAATTGAATCAGCATCGACTTGGGGTAAAATATGAATTGTGCTTTTAGCTCCAATTGTTAACCATTGACTCCAAGAGTCCTAAAACACAACTAACAAGTATCAAATCTCAAATAACGCGCTAAATGAACATAACAAGTTTAAGTTATAGGGCGTAAAAAAGCGTATTTACGCACCTATCAGTTGGGAGGAAACTGCTAATAACTCGAGGGTCTTTTTAGAATGTGTGAATAGTCCTACCATGGGATTTCCCAAGCCTCCGGAAGGTAAACTAGAAACTTGTTACAACTTAATCTTATTATCAATTCATTGCTTAGGCTAATGGATAATATGACTTGCAGGTAAATACTATGTCGTGGATTCGGGTTACACTAATATGCCGGGTTTTTTTATCACCGTATCGAGGAGAGAGGTACCATTTGAACAATTTCCGTGGGCATGGCCGACGACCAAAAAAGATAGAAGAGTGGTTTAACTTTCGTCATTCGTCTTTACGTAATGTTATCGAGCGATGTTTTAGAGTGCTAAAAGCTCGATTTCCTATATTGAAGCAAATGCCACCGTATAGTGTTTGAGTACAAAAGTATATTCCCACAGTTTGTTGTACGGTTCACAATTGGATTAGGATGCATGATAACAATGATGATCTATTCATAGAATATAACCAAGAGAACATGGTGATGAGACAATGTCAAAGAGCTAGCGGGAGTAGTTCTCAAAATTCAGTTGAGATTGATATCACTCGTGGACAACTCCGTCGTATGTCCAATGCTCGTGATCGGATTGCTGAACAAATTTGGGCTAGCATGAATCATAGTGGATGATACCACTGCAAATGTAATTATCATTATTTAAAACTGTTACCCTTATTTGAGGTTTGAACTCAAAGTGAACATCATTTGTATGCGATTGATGGATTTGAGTTTTGGTTTAAGTAAACATGTTTCTTATTTTTGTTAATTGTTTGTATGTGGAACTTTTTTCTTTCAATTCTTCTAATTTCATTCAATTTGAAGAATAAAAACAAAAACAAAAATGATACTACCAAACATGTTTGTGTTTTCAGTTTTCGTTGTTTTCAAAAAGATTATTACCAAATATATTTCTTGTTTTTGTTTTTATGAAAACAAAAACCCTGTTTGTATTTCTAATTTTTTAAAAACTGAAAAGGTTACCAAACGCACCCTAAATGTGCGCACATTCTCCGACTAAATTTATTTAGTCGCTAATTCCTATATTTTCAGCGACTAAATCGTTTTTGGTCGTTAATGTTAGTCGGGAATGATGTAATTTGTTGTAGTTTCAAACAATGTGGGATAACTATTCTAACACTGTATAAGTGGTTGGTAATTACATGGTCCACAGGGATTCCTTTGATGAGGGACCATTTAATTACCAACCACTTATACAGTGTTAGAATAGTTATCCCACATTGTTTGAATATAGAATGAGAGATCACTTAATCACATTTGAGACATCTTTACTCGTGGTCAATTAATTTTGAGTTGAATATAAAATTTTTGCGTAGTATCAGAATGGGCCCATTTTAACCCAAAATTTATAAGAAAAATTAAATCAAGTCTCTTTACGTTGACAAACTCAAAAAAGTCTTTACGATGATAGGATCCAAAAAATAGCCACACATGACAGACCTAGCTAATTACATCTACACGTGAGAGGGTATCGGATGAGAGAACACTTAATAATATTTGAAATATCAAGAGAGAGAGAGAGAGAGAGAGAGAGAGAGAGAGAGAGAGAGAGAGAGAGAGATGCACTACCCAAGCTACACCTTAGAGAGGGAGATCAGCAACTTCATTAAGGTATGGATTTCAGTAGTTGTCTCTTTATGCTACTGCTATTTTTCAGCCAAGTTCATCCCAAAAGGTATGCCCAGGCTTCTCTCAATCATCCCTATTGTCTCTCTCTTCTTTGCCCTTCCTCTCAAACTTCACTCCGTCAACCTTTGTGGCCCCACCGCTTTCGCCATAGCCTGGCTTTCCAATTTCAAACTCCTCCTCCTTGCCTTTGGCAAAGGCCCTCTCTCCCACCCTTCTCTCTCTCTCCCCCATTTCACTGCTATTGCTTGTTTCCCTATCAGGATCCAACAAAACCCACCTCCGAAATCCCATGCAAATCTAGAAAATTCACTGACATCTCAAAATAGAGACAACCCATATCCATTAGATCAAGATGGCCACCATAGCCAAAACCCACCTCCAAAAGGTCATAATAGAGAAAATCCAAATCCCAGAATCACACAAAATGGAAACACATCGATTTGGAGTTATGCTATAAAGGTTGTTTTTCTAGCCTTGTTTTGGCCTTTTTACGAGTATAGTGACCACATACACCCAAATGTCATGTGGGTCAGTTACTGCTTCCACATCTACTTCACGTTGGAAATCTTACTAGCCACTGCAGCAGCCGCGGCTCAAGCCCTATTCGGGCTAGAGCTTGAGCCGCAATTCGACAAGCCGCACCTCTCGACCTCTGTCCAGAACTTCTGGGGCAGGAGATGGAACCTCGTTGCATCCCGATCCCTGCGTTCCACCGTATACGAGCCCACGCTATGCATATGGGCGCAAGTCATAGGCCGGAAGTGGGCGTCGCTTCCGGCCGTCATGTGCACGTTCGTAGTCTCGGCCCTAATGCACGAGATTATATTCTACTACATGGGCCGCCTGCAGCCGACGTGGGAGGTCACACGGTTCTTTCTTCTCCACGGGGCGTGCGTGGTGGCGGAGATTTGGATCAAGAAGGTGGTTAAGGACAGGTGGCGGTTGCCTCGGTTGATCTCAACGCCGATGAGCGTCGGATTCGTGATGGTTACCGGGTTTTGGCTGTTTATTCCGCAGTTGTTGAGGTGCAAAATTTACTTCAGAGCATCTGAAGAGTATGCGGTGTTGGGAGCGTTTGTGAAGGACGTTGTTGCTGGTGTTGTCAAAAGTTGTACGTATTAGTTTACAGTTTGAATGGAATGGGAATTAAAGATCTCCCCATCCCAGGAGTTCAATAATTATTCGGCAATTTCTTGTAATTATTCGGTGTTCTTGAGCTTCACCACGTGGTGTCGCAAGCTTTTCTCTACCGTTGTGTTGAGGCTCATGTACTTTATGATTACTAGAGGGATGACACACACTATGTATGTGAGGCTCCGTTTGTTTTGATGTAAAATATTTTATATCGAAAAATATTTTTATGAAAAATCATTTACAGGTAAAATGATAGTTGAACTTCTATTTGTGGCTGTTTGGTAAATGAGTAGAAAAAAAATGATTTGTTCCGATAAAAACGTTTCTCACGGAGCAGGGGCTTCGAAGTGGGTTGTCTGGGACAAATATATACAAGTTCATATATACAGGGAGAGATGCTTGGGTGTCAATTGTCTTGGGCCTGTAGAGAGAGAGGATACAAATTCAGTTCATTGAAGAGAGAGAGAGAGAGAGAGAGAGAGTGAGTGAGTGGTGGTTTGCTTCCATGTAGAATCATGCAAAAGTCTCAGATGATGCCTGGTGGGCCGGTGGCCATTCGTGCACTTAATTGTCAGCAATGGGTGATTGGGTGAAGCGGGCATCTCAATCCAGTATCGTAAAATGATTTACGGCCATCACAACCGCAAGTCATTTTACGCCTTATGATGGAAATCATTTTACATCCAAAAATATTTTACTTGTCATTTATCTAACCAAACAAAGTAAAATGGGTAAAATATTTTCCACAAAAATATTTTACGTCAAAATAAACGGAGCCTGAATGGCAGCACTGCAAACCCAAAAATAGTGGAGCAGCACTTGTAGTGGCCTAGCGCGTGGGTAGTTTTTTTTTTTTTTTTGTTTACTGTTCTGTCTTTCCCATGGCATATGGCTTGGAACATTTGAAGCGTAATAAGCTAGCTACTTCTTGAGGGACTATTTTGGAATTGAAAAAAATCCATACAGCTTTATAGCACTAAATGGTGCTCTCCCTTTATAAATAGAATAGATAGATGTTAGTGTGTTTCTTGTTTGCAGCGGTTATGTTTGTGATCTTTGTTTTAAGTTCAATATATATCTAGTTATGAATTTGGTAATAATCTGTCTTTGTTGTATATATTTGTAGTTGTAGTTTCTCTCTTCTCCATAATTATCCACATTTTTTCCACACTCACTCACTCTTTTCTAGTAGTGATAAACTTTTCAAGTTGAGAAATTCGCAAAGAGATCGAACACCTTCATTTCTCTGCAAATTCCGAGCATGTTGTAAAATTTCATTCTTTTCGACACTCTCTATCACTTGATCATATATATATACATACATATACAGATCTGATAGGAGGAGGAAATATTCACACATAATAATATTCACACTTCTCACATCTCTATCTTTTGCTCACTAAACTCACATTTTTATAATACGTACAGATTACAAGCCTATTTATAGGCAAAACAATAAAAAAAAACAAAGATGAGATAATCTCTTAATTACTTGGCTCACATCAAACCCCCTGCCTCATCCTTATCCTTGACCTTGTCCTGCTCCTCTGCCTTGTCCTTGTTGCTCTGTCTCTTGTTGACCTTTAACTCCTCGTCCCCGCCCTCTAACTCGATCGTCCACGTCCCTATCCTCTTCCTTTATGTAACGTCCCCCTTTGCTCTTCTTCGTCTCTCATTAAAGCTTTTTCCTGGGAAGTCACAGTCGTCCTCTATGTAATGCCCCATTTGTGTTCCAAGTGCCTGACTTTCAAGTTGTTCCTTTTTTAGTATGTTCTTGTCATCACATGAAAGCCAAAGCTAACACCATTGGGGACCAATCAACACAATGTGATTATTCAATTTCGTAACAAGAAAAAGAAATCGATTCTCATGTCCTTTCTTTTTTGACATTTCCATTCTATTCCCAACGCCATGCATGGTTTCGCGATGCTCTCGACTGGTTTTGTAATGATGTCCAACCAACATCATAAGATAGTCAAACTTTAAGTTTCAACTTTGATTTTATGATGATGACAGATAATGTTCTCCTAATTATTCTCTCTATATTCTTCAAAAATAAAAAGATAACGTTCTCTCTGTCAATTTATTTTTTTTCTCTATAATAAATTTACATATAATATCATTTGTGCCAATGTATTGATTTTTTAAATAAATCAACAAATATTGTTACATGTATTAATTTATTTGCTATATATTCTAAAAAAGCAACAAATAATATTATTTGTGCCTATATTTTTCTCTCAAAAAAATAACAGAGAATGTTATCTGTGTTAATTTAGTTCGTGTCTATTCTAAAAAGGCAATAGATAATAATATTTAATTTAATATAATCTTTTTCTCTCTATAAAATAAAACAATAGATAATGTTCTTTGTGTCAATTTATGTATCTCTAGTTGATAATGTACAAGTCTGAGTAACCAATTTGAATATTCCTTAAATGTGTAGATTTCATTTCAGCTTGCAAACAAAAGCTTTTAGCACCAACACAAAATCTATTAACAAGCCAATCAAAATAACACAAGGAGCTTAGAGCATCTCCAGTGTAATAAGTAAATGAGTGTGCATAAGCAAACTTAACAACAATGCTAAAAAAAATACTCACATTGTAATAAGCAAAGTTAGCAAATAACCAAATTTCATCCATTCCATAACCATACTTAACAACTTTTACTAATAACCAAAACTCAATAACTAAACTCAAAACTCAATAACTCAAAAACACCCTACATTTGAACGTCTCATCGAAACAAATAATTTGGTGTGGTCGAGTGCGTGATTAGAACTCATTTGCGATTGAACATATGTGCATTGTGTATTGTGGGGGGGGGGGGGGGGGGGGGGCCGAGGGGGGGGGGGGGGGGGGGGTAGGGGGTGGGTTGTTGGTTAAGGATGCAAAAATAACCAATGTAAGGATATAGATTGTTAAGTTTGATTATGAACTAAATAGATAATCAAATGCGGATGTGACACATTTTGGTTATTGGTGTTGATTATTCCCATTGTGGATGCTCTAACATTATATAGGCCACATGCAAAATAAAAAATAACCCTATATGTATTACTTTGTCTCACAAATACATATATACAAGTAACGTTATATGTGTGACAAAAATATACATAATACCTTGTATGTGTTACTTTATCATCTTAATAACAAAAAATACACATGGATTATATTATTTGTGTGACACAAAAAGCACACATATAACCTTATATATGTTATTTATATGTCAAATTAAAACTATCTCCATTATTTATATGTCCAATTTATACTATTTATAATTCAAAAATACCAACAGATAAAGTTATCTCCCCAAAATTTTGCACTTTGTGTAATTGCAAATAAAAGCAATAGATACGATTATTTGTTAAAATTTGTCCTCTTTTTTATGCAAGATAGGATTACCTGTCCAATATGTACTCTGCATAATTATTTGTCTAATTTTATATCCCTTTCGTACCAAATTGCTTGTTCCTTTTGGGAGTTCATGCATTTTGCACAAAATATTTTTCTCTCCAAAATAAAGCAACTAGTAATGTTATCTGTGTTAGTTTATATCTTGTGTTGTTTAAAAAAATAATAGATAACATTATCTCCGTTAATCAATTCATTTTTTTTGCTCTAAAATAAAATAATAGATAATGTTATTTGTGTTAATCTATTTTCTATATCTTCTTAAAAAAAACAATAGAAAAAGTTATCTCCACAAGTTGTAAGTAGTTAATAAATTTATATGATTAGAATAGAGAAAAAAAATCCTAACTATATTTCTCACGTTATTGATTTTTCGGGTATTGTTTATCGAATGAGCACATAAACGCTTAATAACTATGGTGTAAACAGTAGAATTATGATTGAAGATTAAACAACAAAAGATCTTTTAAACAAAAAAAAACTGCAACAGATAATATTATCCAGAATAAAGCAACATATAGCGTTATTTATGACAATCAATTTTTTCATCTCTCTAAAATATGGCAACATATAATCTTATCTGTGCTAATTTATTCTTCGTAATCTCTAAAATAAAGAAACTGATAACATTATCTCTATTAATCTATTTCTCTCTCTCTAAAATAAAGTAACAAATAACCTTATATATGCTAATTTATTTTCTGTATCTTCAAAAATAAAGAAACAAATAACCTTATCTATGCTAATTTATTTTCCGTATCTTCAAAAATAAACGAACACATAACATTATTTTATGTATCTTCAAAAAAAAAATTATTTGTGCTAATATATTTTGTGTTTCTTGAACAAAAAGTAACAAACAAAGTTATATCACTACTAGATACTTGGAGTTTTTCTTTAAAAAAAAGACAGATATTGTTATACTTGTTAGCCTATTCTTCTTTCTCTCAAAAATAAAGCAACATATACAGTTATCTTTTTTAGCCTGTTTTGGACTATTTTAATATTTTTTAATCGGCAAAAAAAAAAATTTCATTAATCACAACCAAAGAACTCAACTCCAAATAAGAACATAGAATAAAGTAATGCAACCTGTTACATGGAGTGAATAACTGAGCATCAAATTGATCCAAATAGGACACCTGGAATTCTCAAAGACAAAAAAAAAAAAAAAAAAAAATCACAGTAAAGTCTTGACGGGTTCAAGTTTTCATTTGAAATACTATTATTTAGCTTTGAAGGATTCGTTTCAGTTGTGTGATTTTAATTTTGTCAAACGTGATTGTAATAGGGCTGCACATGCTTGTGCGAAGAAAGCCCTTTCTTGTAGTTTGTCCGGTTTGTGGACAACTACCTTGCCCCTTTGGGGCTCCTCTCTCTCTAATGGTTAGGCGTTTTTCCGCCTTTTAGATTAATAAAATATTCTCTCTTTTGTTAAAAAAAAAAAAAAAAAAGAGTAAGTAAAAAACTTCAACAAGACCCAAGGGCCACGTTGCCTCTTGATCGAATTGCTACGTTGAGCTATGAGGTTATAAGTTTCCTCTGGTATTTGGTCCAACATGTGGTGCATGAGCATTAGCCAAGACCCAAGTTGCCTCTTTTTTTTTCTTTTTTTTTTTGAAAATGTCATTGTATTCCAAAGAAACCAGCTCAAAATGCATCACTGGACAAGATGAAAACTAAAGCGGGCGGAATACAACCCAAAAAACTCAAAAAGTTCCTCTCCAGTGAGAAGCAATCCAGTGCGGCTTACATTGCCTCTTGAATATCACTCAAAATCTGAAAATCTCATCGGCAAAATGCTTGATTCGATCGCGAATAAATTGAAGCCCCGACCCTCCTTTCAAATCAAATTCGGGCCCCAATCTGTAGATGTATGAAATTGGTTTAGGGAGAGAGAGAGAGAGAGAGAGAGTCTCTCGAACTATTACAACATAATTGTCTGGCCCTCCATTACGGCGTCTTCTCCGGCGAATTCGACAACCATTACAGTGGTACGTAACACAACCACAGCCCACCGTTGATGCCTTCACCGTTGGGGTATCACAAGTTCACAACCACGGCCCCGTCGATCCTCATCTGTTTCTGAGAGAGAGAGCATGCAATCCAATCCTAATCTAAAAGTCATATAGTTTGGTTTCGATTTTATCCATGAATTTCCTTTCATAAAAATAAAATAACGCTATTGAAAGTGCAAACACTTATTAGTCCGTACCTACGGCACTACGCATTCCGGTTGAAAGGGGATGACAGTTGTGTGATTAAGATGAAAATTATGGGCACTTAACCGGAAAGTGGGAGGATGCACTACAGCCTTTGGATCAAATGAATCTAAGCCGTTCCAATAACTTGTCCCCACACTCTTCTGTTTTATAATAGAGATTATAGCAAGTTAGTTCAAGTCCAAATACCAGCGCAGTAAGACAGCACCCAAAAAAATTTATAGGGCTTGTTTGGTTAGGTATTGGGATTTTGGACTCAAAATTATTAACTCTACTCCAACATCCACTCATTACTCCTATCTCAAACCATATACTTTTATTTTTATCATTATTTCTCTTCAATCATTATCATATCTCCATACCCTAATTAATTGTTACAAATTTAAATTCAAAATTCAAAAATCTTCGACCAAACAAGTCCAGGGTTTTGGCTTTCAGACTTCGGAGTACTGTGTGTGTATGTATATATATATATATATGTGTGTGTGTGTGTGTGTGATTTAAAATTTACGTTTTCTTTTTTACAAAATACTAACAGTTTAACCCTTAAGTTTTAGATATTGTCACATTAATGTAAAATTGTTAAAAAAAAATCATAACAATTAGTAAAGTTATAATTATTTATAAATATTACACACACATATATTTTTTATTTTTTAAATATCTCACGGTCCAATTCGGTTAATTTACGGTTTTGAAATGAAAATCCAATCTTAATCCATATCTCACGGTTTTTTAATTTTCGAAACCGTGTCCGGACCATTAATTCATAGACAAAATTCAAAAGGCACGGATCAGTTTGGTCTAGACCGATTTCATGGTTCTCGATTTTTCTTGTACAACCCTAAACTTTATCACACTATCACCAACCAAAATCAACCCAAACGTTCTTTCCTGGCTAGATTAACGACACACCCACCTACTTAATTCTCTTCAGAAACAAGACAAGCCCTCAAGAAAACCAGGAAGTTCCGTCGAAGACCGATCCATCGATTACTGATTTCCTCAAGCTTTGTCTCCTCCGGCAAATGAAGGTAATATAGAGGGGGGGGGGGGGGGGGGGGGGGGGTTTGGGGGCAATACTGAAGAGTCTGAGTTTAATTATGCGTGACATTGCCCCTAAAATTCCATGCTCTGCTTGCTTTTCTTCATTGAAGTATGAGTCACCCATATTCTATTACGTGAAAAATCACCATCAGGGTTTCCCTCAAAATATGCACTCTCGCGTTCTTTGCTAATTTTTTTCAATATAAATTGCTCTAATTTTGATGGGTTTTGAAGATATTTGTTCCTTTTTACTCCTAATTATGTGTGTGTGTGTGTGATCTTTACAGAAGAGTTTGAAAATGGTGAAATTGTGCACGTATGGGTTGCTTTGGTGCATCTGGATACTTGTTCCCTGGGCGACGTTGGCTTCTGGTCAAGGATCAAGGAACAGAACCAGTTTGGGGCAGACATTGCATGGTAACTCTCTTTTTCCCCTCCTTAATTTTTCTTCTTGTGCTGCTCTCTTTGATCTCTGTTTGGCTGCCGAGAAACCTCTCGGATTTCATGAAGAAACAAAGATACGATAGTGAAAGGAAATACCCATGTTTTGTTCTGTTTTCATCTTTCAAAAAGAGCTCAGAGCTCATGACCAGTGAAAATTCTGTTGGTTAAGGTGATCCTCTTAAAATTTAGCACCACTTAGAGCATCTCCACCATTTACTCAAATGATCACGTGGATTCGAGTGATGATTAATTCATTAATGTCGTAGTTGTAAGTTTGAGGATAAATTGGCCTTGCAAAGTACGGGTGAAAAATTGGTATGTTTGAGTCAATGATTGAAGTGAATGACAATCTTAGTGCACTATCTTGACTTGGCACATTTATTTATTTATTTATTTTTCGAACGGAAGAAAGTTTTTTATACTAAATAGAAGAGGAGTCAGAGGCTTTAACGTCATCAAGGGCTAAAGCCAAGAGCCATTGGAAAAAATCGCCCTGCCAGCTTATCGACCCAACACCCAATAAGGGTTTTTAGCCACAAAGTGTGCTACCCTATTTACAATCACGTTTGATATGAGAGAAAAGGTATGAGGAAATTTGCATAGCTAATTGGAGGCAATCCAGAATAATGGTATCATAGTCAACGAATGATTGAAAACCATTGAGGACTTGAACAATTTGAAGTGCATCCCCTTTCACGATAACCCGAGAACAACCCCAATTCAAAGCAGTTTCAGTGTTACAAAATCGGCACTTATTAGTCTCCTCCGGACAAGTGGAACAAAATAGAAGACTCTTCACATGCATAATCAACGTACCCCCTTTTGATTCATTTATTTCTTTTTACCAAAATTAACGTAAAAAAATAAAATAAGGAGAATCAATTCCATTGTCAATTACCTCTCTTGTTATCCCTAGGATTCCTTCAAACGCACGTATTTATATATGTTACCAATTAATTTGAAGATACGAATTTCATAGATACCATATATAGCATTATTGCATTCTTAATGGGCAATTCATGAGAGACCATGATCAATATAAATAAACTCCAATTAATGTAAAGAACACTATTCTTGTGTTATCAGTTATCACTGCACGACATGTCAGGTCTCTCCTTGAATCTAGCCATTTTCACATGTTTTTCAATTTACTTTTTGTTCTTCTTAAAAACTTCTGCGGCTTTCCTCAAACTAGAAAACATTCAATATCCGTAACCAAATTAAATGGGGAAGAGGAAGTAACGATCTTAGTAGTGATTTACACAGATGCACTTCGTTCTCGTCCATGCTACATTTAATTTATACCATGTAGAAAGATTTCTTTGTGACTTTGTGTGTAATGTCTTATAAAGTGAAGGGCAAACTTATTTTTCTAAGTAATGCTAAAAAAACAGTGTTTTTTAGACCAAATTCTTGTATAATTAAAGAGGAGTGGACTTTTGTGATTCTTTCATCCAAAATTAACAACCCACCGTTATCACGTACTATCATTCTCTCATATGTAGTGAGATCACTTGCATTTTGGGGCACATTTTTTTGATAAGGTATTGATCAATCAACTATAGTAATGTATGTTAGTTTAATTGGCATTTTCCGGATTATATCAAAACCATTGGAGTCTGTATTGTTCTTTTTTCATTTGGGTTTAGGAGGTGGTTCTTTTATTTTATTTTGTCTAGATACTCCACCCGGTGAATGAAGAAATATTGAGAAGCTCTTGCCTTGAAGGATATGCTCAGATTGTGTTCGAAAGAGGTATATGCATTCTATGCATTTAATGTAATATTTTCCATGCATCACTTCTAAGTTTTATGCATAAACTTCAATACTGCAACCTCGCTTTTTAATTCCATGGCATTAGCTCTCTTTGTTTGTTTTATGGGAAGAAGTAGAGAAATTTCTCCAAGGCATAAGAAAAAGCTTTGCTGGCCTTGCTTGAAGGAAGAAAATTTTTCTAAGGCAAAAAGTGGACAGAACCATGTGCTAGCGGAGCGCTCTTGTAGCGCAGTAGCACTCGTTGGCGCCCTAAGAGTGCTAGAGCTCTCCGGTGGCGCTATTCAAAGTGTTCTTGATTTTTGATTTAATTTTAAATACCAGATTTTGAAGGGCGCTCGCGGAGCGCCTTGGCAGCGCGCTAGCGCTAGCTCGCGTGCTAAGAGCGCCGCTGGAGCGCGCTAGCACCCGCCGTGTCCATCCTTTATTGGCTAGCTCTAGGTTTTTGTTCCAACCGTATATATATGCCGAATTTCTCTTCTGGTAGGGTATTAACCCACTCTTGCATCAACCACTTTAGAGAGAGAAAAACTCTTTCACTCATATCCTTGTGTGCTTATGCATTTGAGATGATCTAAATAGAGCATTTGATCATCCTTTGTCATCCTAGAGAAATACTCTAATATTCAATGTATCCTCTCTAGGTTGATTTGTTTTCCACAAAAACTTCATCTATTTTAAAATCCATACATTGTTGCCGATGATACTACTTGGCCGGATGATTCCGGAGCCGTGTTGAGCGAAAATCGAGGTGGTGGACTCGTGGTGGCTATGGGATCAAGAAGGAGTTCGGGGAGCTACATCAAAGTGGTGGAGTTAGGATAAGCTTTTGGGGTAAAATTGTTATTCCTCTCTCAACACTTTGTAAACCTTTTGATCTATGGCAATTTTGGTAGTTAGGCCGTGGTTTTATGCTTAGGGTATGATTGACCCTAAGTAGTTTCCACGTATATCTCGGTGTTTGTGTTCTTTAGATTAATTGCTCTTAGCTTATATTATTAATTTGGATAGCCTTGGCATGGAGTTTGGATAGTAGCCTAAATTGTTTGTTGCTTTAAATTTAAATTAGTAGTCCTATTCACCCCCCCTCTAGGACTTTGTAGCGTATTAGATTATTTCAATGTATAAGCACCTAACATGTTTATAGTTTCTTAACACAATCAGCATAATGCAATATCTGATCGCTCATCGTTACTTTGCTTTCGCTATCCAGGTCAACAGATGGGTTTACCTAAATTGCTCATTGTTCTCTTATTGTAGTTTCAACTTTTCGGCTACAATGGAGTTGAAGGGACGAGGGGTTTAATGAAAAGTGAAGATCTTGAGTTGGAGAAGCAACTTAAGCTTATGAACAAGCCTGCAGTCAAGACTATAAAGGTATATATATCTAACGGTCAATAGCTTTTTTTTCTTTTCCTTTTTTTTGGCTAAGGCATTACGATGTATGACGTGAATTAATTGGGTCAACTTTCAATTTTGTAGGAGTGGCAAACCCTCGTTATTATAGGCAACACAATTGTTGCATAAATTTTAGTGCCTTCAAATTTGACAAGTCCGATTTTGTTACATTATCATTTTTATTCTCTCTTTCTAACCCTTAGGTCCCACTAACCATGGTTAGCTTTAAAAGCAAACATATATGGGAATCCCAAGATGTAAGTCATAAGGAATCTACCTAATTATTTGGAAGGGCTTAGGGTGTGTCCGCTTTCACTCCTTAAAAAATAAGTACTTATTTGTAATTTTCAAGTTTAAAAATAATAGGCTTACTAAAATTAAAAAATATGTAACACGGATCTTATTTGATAGATGCTGATGAGATTTTTCAAACCCTGCAAAAAAAATTGAAAAATTATTTTCGTAAACTTATTATTTTAAGTTTAAAAATAGATTCTTAATTTTTAAGTATTTTTTTGAAAATTTAGAACAGAACCTTAATAGGATACTCCAAGTGGGCTTTTGTGAGGCCCAATTTGGCAATGGATTGGGCCACGAACCAATACCTTTGGGCTCAGTTTAGATTAAGAAGCCTTAGAAGTCCCCTTTCCAGTAATTCTTTTGGGAATTGATTTTGCCACTCCATTTTTTATTAATGCTACTCCCATTCTCTTACAAAACAAATCATCTTATATAGACATAAGGGCGAAAAGAGGATCATTTAGTAGTACACCCTTGCAATATATTCACTGTGGACAACTCAGGTCGAGTGGTTTTTCTTTTCTTTTCTTTTTTTGCCATGCCATTTCGATTATTTGTTCTCT
Organism: Rhododendron vialii; assembly: GCF_030253575.1. Taxonomy (NCBI): domain Eukaryota; kingdom Viridiplantae; phylum Streptophyta; class Magnoliopsida; order Ericales; family Ericaceae; genus Rhododendron; species Rhododendron vialii. Next base: position 15,213,805 of record NC_080558.1, read on the forward strand.
CATTATTTTTAGGAACATAATGCGGTTTCAAGTAATTTTTCAGAAACACCATTTTTAACATTTGCAGAAATATTGTTTCTGTTAATATTAATGCATTGTGATAACTTACCCTGATAACTTACCCTATAAGTTTATATATCCCCTTAATATTGGGTCAGTCAAATTTGAGTGCGATTTTGTTCACCCTCACCAAATGTATGTGGATGTACATTGACGTGACTTTTATTAGTTTTTTTTAACTCTTAGGTCCCCCAAGTTTATTTGAACAATTCTTTTCACGAATTGAACATCACTGTAAACCGTGTATGTAATTGGTAACCCTCATATCCTCGTCAAAATTAATAGAAGAATATTGTAATGTTCGCGGACACAGTACATGGATATATATGATTGTGTGGATTTCTACAAGCAACCAGCAATTGATCATTCTTAATTGAAGAACCACCGTTTTCATTTTAGGTTTGTCTCCATATATTCTCATGTCTCTAATCTCTCAGACTAAAATACAACTTTTTTTTTTCTTTTCTTGAAAGGTAGAAATACAACATATTTAATGCACATGTGTTGAACCCCAGATGCAACCCACTTTATTGCCTAAAAGAAAAAGAGATCAAGTCTCCTCTGAAGATAAAGAACCCATACATATCGGGCTCATTGGTACAGTTCCTATTAGAAGAGTCACAAAGGAAGATCTCATCAGAGCAAAAAAATGCTTCGGAAGTAATGTCTTCTGCATATGTTGCTTATGGTGGTCAACTGGTCATGTAAGTTATCCTTAGCCACATCTAAGTTATTTATGAATTAATATGGTGCCATTGCCGCCGTTGCTGTTACTATTTCTCTTTTGGTTAGATGTATTGTTTTTACCAATGCACCTTCCCAGTTTTAATTTGGAAATGCCGTTAATGGGTACTCTTTTCGGCATTTATCACAAATGTCGGTAATAGTATTATTCCTGGCATTTGTTTTATCAACATTTAACAAATGCCGGTAAAAGTTACTATTATCGGCATTTTTTTTACAAATGCCGGTAATAAAAACCTTAAGTCGCTTTTGTTAAATGCCAGTAAAATAAATTCTGGGAATAGTACTATTACCAGCAGTAACTAGAAAACGCCGTCAAAGATTTTATATACTATACAACAAATGCCGGTATAGATGGTACTAATGCCGGTAAAACTATTACCTACATCTTTGACCACTTTTTCTGGCATTTGTTAAGTGCCGGTAAAGCCACATTTTCTTGCACTCCGATCCATACTTTTCATCGATATAGATCGTACATGCATGGAAAGTCGTTCCAAAGCACTACCAATTAACTCTGAAAATCCTGACTTCTTTGCTTTTTTTTCTGAAGAATCCAAATGCTCAAGCCTATTTGGAGCTTGAAACATCATGCATGAGATATAACCAATAAAAATATTTCGTGGTGGAAAGGAGGGGTTACGGGGTAGAAATTAAATTTTGCCTACATTTAGTGTGTATTTGTCATATTGCTCAGTATACCGTGGTTCGAACAAGAGGTGGCCAAAACAAGTTTAGTGGAGCTGGAGCGACACTTAACTTACATAATCCGCGAGTTTCCAGAATACAATACAGTGCAATGAGATTCATGCTTCAAAACGGGGCTGATAGCATATAAGTAGGGTGGAGGGTAAGTCACTGGTTCTTGTTTCCGAATTGCCAAGATTCAATCGTAACTTCATATAAATTAAAGTTCTCACCATAAGCAAATTTTTATGTTTTAGGTTGATCCAACGTTGTATGGTGATTCTAAGACTCGACGATTTCTACGATTGGATGTAATATTCTCTGTCTTGGTTAAACTACTTTCCTTAAAGGGATGTGTTAAACCTTGTTATACCTATTACGGAGTAATTCTTTGTTTTATTGTACCAACAAACAGGTCAATCTCATTGTTTCAATGCTAGATGCCTAGGATTTGTTCTTGTGAGACCGGATATACCTCTAGACTTAGTCTATCCCCAAATTTCTGTTCCCGGAAAAGCGGTTTATGAAGTGCAACTTTACATTGACCGGGTAAGGTTAAATATCGCTCATCAAGCTTTTCCAATTCTTAGTTGGCTTGGGAAAAAGGAATTCGACGAGTATTTGCATTTAGGAACTTATTAAGTTATTTTGTCATAGGACCTAGCGAATGGAAATTGGTGGCTTTTAGTTGGAGATGACAATACTAGGGTTGGATTTTGGCCAACGAGAATATTCACTGAACTAGCGGACATGGCTTCCGATGCTGAATGGGGAGGACAGGTGTTTGGTCCCCAAGGCACACCTACTGCTAGAATGGGCAATAGTGCTTTTCCTATAGATGATACACATTACGACTCATACTTTAAAAATGTTGAAGTCATCCTGACGGGCAAAATATCAACGCCTATAACACAGAGCCCTGAGCAAATAATATGATAGCATATAAAGTTTTTGATAGACAACACACTAGTTTGAGACATTTGGTCCTGTATGGAGGCCCTCCTTTGGCCCTCCTTTAGGCTGATGTGATATTCTCTTACTATTGTGAATATAATAAGTGAACCACAATGCAAAAGATGATGAATGCAATTGGATTGCCCTCTGGTTCTCTGGTTGTGTTATAACAATTTTGAAGATTATAAAGATCAATAAAGCAACTCCCTTGGGTTCCATTTTAACTAGACAAATCACCGATCGAAAAGTCTGTATGATTTCTTCAGCCAAACTTGAGTTAAGAAAGGATGCGTGTACATTGATTGCCATTTCATAGCCTTTTATCAAAGTAGAAAAAAACAACTTTGATTTGAAAAAAATGGCTCAAACTATCTAGGATGATCTTAATTACATGCATGCACGTTTCTACTTACAACTATTATTAGCTATTGAATTTATTCTATCTCTTTACATCAGAGGCGACGCCAATATTCTTCTCACTAAAATGCGGCCCCGGTCTAATTTCGGTGTACGTTCAATGACGTGCGCGTGCATCCCTTTGTTTTTTCCGTTCCCATAATGAGACAATTCTAATTCGTACTTAAACTGGATTTTGAAAAAATCTACTATTTTTCCAACAATACCATTTATCCATAAATTCAAGGTTGAGTAAGGAAGGAAACTTCATTTTGAGAAACCAAGCTTAATTAAGTTAGTTATCTCATTTCTCTCTCCAGTTGTGGCCAATGTTCGCGCCTCAAGGGAAGCAAGTTTGGGTTTCTCTGAATTTTCATTGACTAACATATTAACACTCTGCTGACTCCTGTTGATGTATATCGTTTGATAAAAAAAAAAGGAGGCGAACAACACAAAATGTGAAGAATTGGAATCCACCAGGCATAAAATCCTTGAACGACCTCTGTGAATGAGCCATGGGATGAATTAGGCTTGCATTTTTTATATTTGAGTTTTTTATATTTTTATTCCTCAAACTATCACCCTTTTTTTTACTTTGTTCTTCAACTACCAAACAACCCATTTTGTCCTTAAACTATCCAAATCACACCTATTGAGTTCAATGGATGGATTTGGACTCATTAAAGAACTAATTAGACTCATTAAAGGACGAATTGGACTCAATGGGTGGGATTTGAATAGTTTAAGAACAAAATGGGTAAATTTTCAAAGTTTACTGTTAAAGTAACCGGACTCGAATCCTCTGTTCGAGTATGCCTGTGTGTCCCACCCTTCTCCTTCCACCACATAACCCACTCCAACTCTTTTAACTTCTCCTCTTAATCTCTCTTTGCCAAGCGACCCTGGGGACCCAATGGAGCTCACTACCTTACATTACCCCGAACATGGAGGGCGTGCTATGCACGATCCAAGCCGTTACGTGCTGTGTACGATCCGTGCCGTCGGATGCACACCCATAGCGTGCTTGGAAATCAACCAGTTAAAATTTCTTGATAAAGTCCTTTGGCTGTCCATGGTTTCTTACCAACGAGCGGCCAGGCATTCTACAAAGGTAAAATCAGAACCAAGTACCGCTGCATTGCACGCTAAACATGTTAAAGCATTCAATTCCAAATCAATTGAGAAAGAGTGGAGAGGCCGCCCAAACTCATATATTAGTTTTGGCGGAGATAATTAACCGATGTGGGACAAATCCCAACACTCCCCCGCATGTGCGACCCTTGACTCGCACGTGGAGAGGTCAACGAAGGATCCGGAATATACGGATCATGATGATACAAATTGCAGTTATGGCACAAACAAAGGGGAAAAGCCAGCCCCCAAAAAAGTGAAGAAGAGGAAGAGACCAAATTTGAGGTGGCAGAGCATAGTTCGGAAGATTTGACCGATGATGAACGTGAAGATCATGTTCGATTTGCTCTCTCTCTCTCTCTCTCTCTCTCTCTCTCTCTCTCTCTCTCTCTCTCTCTCTCTCTCTCTCCAAGCACATACTTAAAACACATCCTTGAATTCCAAGCATAATGTTGTGTGTGTGTGTGTGTGTTTTTTTTTCATTGGCTTAAAACATTGAGGATATTTTTTTTGCAAAGAAATCTGGTTAGCATATACTCTCTCTATTACGAGAAAAATTAATAAGCTGAGAACAACAAGGAGAACAGCCACAAGAGCCAGAAAATTCGGAAAAAATTACATTGGGCAAGAATCATAGGCCCCATTTGTTAACCCTCTTAGCCCTTAAGATTGGACTACCAATCCACTACCAATCCCAAGGGACTATCAATACTTTGTTTGGTAACCCAAAATGAGTTTGGATTATGAATCCAATAGACTGGCAAGCCGGGGATTAGGGGGTATTAGGAATACCCTGGGGGAGATGATATTAATAGTCCAATCTCAACCCATTCACATTACCAATCCTTTCTTATTATTAATTCCTTCTATCATTGTAATCCTATCATCTAATCTCATCTCAAACAAACATAATATTAATAATCACATCATACAATCTCATCTCAAATAAACGTACTCATTACTAATCCCTTCTTATTACCAATCACTTCTCATTATCAATCCAAATTCTAATCTCATCTCCTTACGAATTCCACCCATCTATCACTGTTATCAAATGTAGCCATAAAGAGAAAAGCCAGGAGAAGAAGAGCCAGAGAACCCCGATTAGTCAAGAAGTCGACATAGTCGTATGCCGGAACTTTAGGATGCCCATGTCTGACATAGTCGTATGCCAGAACTTTAGGATGCCCATTTGCTTCTGGGGTTGGAGATGATGATATAAGCCCATTGCCTGTATCAAAAGGCAGGGCGGCTTTTGAGACACTTGAAGCTTCTGTCAAGACCGGTTTAGGAGCACTGGGGGCTAGTCCTGAGGAGACATGAGTGACACCAGACCCTTATCATCTGCAGGTAGCGCCAAAAGCTCGATAAACAACTGATCACACTAAAATTTTGTACTAAACGAAGGAGATGGAATGAATTCATCCACTGTAAGCTGTAAATTACATCTGCATCATTATACTCTGTAACCATTTTGTTGGGGAACAAAATACTACAAGCTTATTAATTTAAACAACTTCAGAAAATAATGAGTTTCAAATTTTCAATAGCCTTGAGTCCTTCGGTGGGAAAGTGACAAGGAGAGGAACTCTGGAGTGTTTCAAGGTGTGCAAAGGCCTCATGATGCAACGGAGAAGCAAATTTCATGTTCATATTTTCTTTATGAAACTCAAAGACATCAAGCCTTCACCCCTTGAACTTGCTATCTATGATGAGGAGTTGGATCCTCGATCCCAGCCTTGAATTTGGATTTGCACTGGGAAGTCTGAAATATCGATCGATGATCATCCATCTAGTCAATCTATGGTTTGTATTTGTTTATGGTAGTTTCTTACCTTCGACTATCAGCAATTTTTGACTATTGTTGAGATGAGCAGACGAGATCTGGACTGTCTAGTCAAGTCGAAAATGAGGAATGCAGAGAATCCAAAACTTTATGATTATTGGTAGACACTTGACCACTCAGTTAATGGTGTGGAATCTGTATCCGACAGGTTTAGTAAGCATGCTCGATAATTAGGATTTACTAGAAGGAGGTATGCGTAGTACTTGTGTAAGTGTTTGTACCACAATTAAGATTTCTATTTTTACCCGTCGATTAGGTGACACGTGGCGGGGGTAAATATGAGCAAATGTGAGGATATAATGGACTTAACGTAATGATTCAGCGTGAAGGTGAATCGATGGTGAAACTATAAAAAGTCTTGTCCATCGATTAGCCTCCACGTGGCATATTCCTGTGGCATTTTGGACCGTCGATCGGGTGACAGATGTCAAATGGACGTGGATCCCATGTTTCCACGATTGAAGAGGATGGAAACCGCAATTAGTAGGGCAACTTTCTCAACGTGGGCATGATCGGCAGTTAGAGAAAGTTCTTAATCAGAATTCGAGGGAAAGTTCAACTGCCACTTTGGAGGGAAGTTTTGAATTCAAATGTAATGTGAGGAGGCCTATTTAAGTACAAGTTAATAGCAGTTTCAGACACACACAAACAACGCCAATCAGGCCTTTATCTTTTCTTTTCTAGGAGTAGAATTAACTTGTAATTGTTCACTCAATCTTCTCGATTGATTGTTCTTCTACTTTGAGGATTAATAAAGTTCATTTTGTTAATCTTCTTCCATACTTCATCCACTTCATTGTTTGTTTTCAAAGAAGTCCTGAAATACGGCAAGGAACCAAACTCCACTTTTCACATCCACATTCCAGCAAGCTTTACAATACGATTTCCCGTCGATTCTCGGTCGATTGGAAAGAAAACAAGAATTTTTGGTAACAATTTTGGCGCTAGAAGGAGGGCCCGTTACTAATTTGGAAGTGAGTAATGGCACCAAAGACTAGGAATCAATTGCCTAACTCCTAAGGCACCTAGTAAAACACAATCTATCCTACGAAGTCTACGAAACATATTAAAGCAACATGAATAGTTTGGGGTGTCCCCACCCTTAAGATAGAAATTAGTACCTGCAGCGGACACGAGTATCCTAATGGACCTAATCCGTGTAACTTCGGTTGAAAACTTGCTACTAAACAAAACCGGACACGTTTATTCCCCAGAAATTTGCCATTGATCAACAATAGAAAAGAACGATTGTGTGATGACCAAAGATAAATGTACGGGCTTACTCTTGTACTGAACAGCGGTCCTAGGGAATTCTGTGATGATGCCATCAATTCCCCCACCCGTTACAAAGTTGCTGATTTCCATATTCGCATCGGAGCAGAAATCCCAGGCCTGAGACACGGGCTCATTTTGAAGAACTTCTGCATGCACCTTGAGTTCGAATGCCTGCAACTTTTTCACCACATCCATCATGTCGGTTAGATGCTTGATGACATGAGGACATACAAAGGCCTTGCTTACAACTACAGAGTTGGCAAACTTCTTGATCTCTTTAATGGTTGAGGTATCTGCATCACGGATGTCATGTTTTTCTGTAAAAAATTTAATTTAATTTATACTATCTAATAGAACTCGTTGCCATCTATTGATTTGTGAAAAAAATTGATTTTTTTAACGAAACAAATGCATCTTTTTAAATGTCATAGGTTTGCACGCTGGACACTTATTTAGGGACAGAGAGAGTATATGTCATGCTAACAAATTTCTTTATTTTGTGTTTAGATTTCTGCAACCTGCAAAGGATCACAAGCACAGACACATTTGGAATTTGTTCCACCATCTCAAAGGCTACTTAGTTCTTCTCTTGAGCTTGATCAACATATGGGTAGGCTTCACCATTTTGAAGCCAGCAAAGGGAAGGATGATCGGATATGGTTCTATCTCCGGTACAATCATGCTTACCTCGCTGATTTTAGAAGTTTGGAAGAAAATGACAAGAGATGGAAAGACCAATGAGGAGTGCTAGGGACAAAGAAAATGGACAAAGAATTGACTCTTATAGTGTACTTGAACAGCTCAGATTCACTGTGCAGTGCATCTGAACCGTTCATGTACACTTTAAGGGTCAATTCTTTGTCCATTTTCTTTGCATGTAGCATTTCTCAAGACGAATGGAGCACAAGTCAATGCAACTCCCACAAGTGCAGAAAACAAAGTCTAGATCATGATTGTTTCGACGTCATTAATTGTTGTTGATGCCAATGCATTGTAAAAGATTTTGCATAATTCCTAGTTGTTTGTTGTGTCTTCCTAGAGGAGTCTCATTCTTTGTGCTAAAAACGTGATTTTGCTTAGCTTGTATTTAATAAATTAACCTAGTTTTACATTATGCCTTTTTTTTTTTTTTTTTTTTAAAGTTCATATGATTTCCATTCATTTGTATCATTTTCAGAATGATATCTTGATATCCTCTGTTTCTGAACATGAACTGTAAAGGTATTCATATGATTTCGGTTTATTTCTGAGAAATGTTTTGAAAGATTGACCTTGACTTGTTACTTATTGTACTCTACAAGAGAAAATATAGACCTCTAGGAAAGCTTTAAATTTCATTCTCATTTTTGCTCAGCCTTGATTGTGTAAGTAGGTATTAGAGTCAAAATTTAGGTTTATTCACTCCCATTTTGTGAACTTCAGAGAGTGAGAGAGAGATCAAAGCAAAAGCTTGTTTAGTATTATGACCGGTCACAATTAATTTTTCTCCGGAAAAATTTCATTGAAATCTAGACCGCCAAAACATTTTTGGATGACAGCGGATTCACTTCCGGAAAGAAGTTTTTCTCATTCCCCATATGTACTCCTGAAGTCTCATCCAATGCTAGGGTCACTAAATGGCAATATTAACGCATTTGATATTATTAATTAACCCGGGCCCTTTGTCGATCGGCCCAACTAGTACGCCTAGCTAGTGAGCACTTTTTCGGGGAGCAGTGCTACGTGCACAGCAGCTATGCACAGCAGCTGTTTTCTCCCGCCTCGGGTCGCACAAAAATGATCGGAGCCGCTCATTTTGTTCAAAATATGTCGTAAATTCTGAAGTGATTTTGGGTGTTTTGTTAACGCCTCTAACGATATCGAACGAAGCTCATTTTTTAAAGAGACCTTAAACGACATATTTTGAACAAAATGAGCGGCTCCGATCATCTTTGTGCGACCCGAGGGGGGAGAAAACAGCTGCTGTGCACAGCAAGCTGTGCACATAGCTTTTTGGTTTTTGGGGTGGGAAGCAGGCCGGGCCCTACAGGCTACAGGTGGGCATCTCTTGCACCGAAAATAGCATTGTTTGTCAATACGATAAAATCAGACAATGACAAAGCAGCCTGTGATAGATTTGTTATAAAGGAGTAAATTATATGCTAAAGTCCAATTTAGTAGGTCTACCCTAGTTTCACTCTAAGCTCAATATCATGATTAAAATTGTTCACTTGTAGAGCCCTTTGATATGGTGACCCATTTTAAAAAGAACAGAAAAGAAAAAAGACTGATCAAATATAAGTAGTCTCATGACTACCGGAGGGCTAGTCAAACTGCCGGATGACCTGTCTAGGTGGCAAGTATAATTCTCTAACTAAACCGTCCATATTGTGAAACTAAATTTCATCCATTTATATAGCTAATGATATCCGATAAACTCAATTTTTTGTGTGTAAAATGATCTTTTTAGTGACCTCCAAATTAAGTGTCCTGGTGTACTAATCTCCTAACACCCCGCTAACCCCGTTGATGTATACAATATTAGCACCAAAAAAAAAATTAACGGTCCCGGTCATCAAGACCGGACCGTGATCGGCCCAAAACTCAACAACCTTGCCGTAGTAAACTTTAATTTCTAAACTTTAGAGAAGCATCAGGTGAGTAATCATCAAGTCGAATGACTAACCCCATAAGTTTAGGAATCCTGGAGATTCAGAAACTTAGCTAGAAAGCAAAGCAAGTAGGAAGCAGAGAGTTATAATCCCATCAGGATTTGGACGCACAGTTAATTCCTTGATAACCTATATAAACAACACCACCATGCCCTGATTTTTCACCGTCATTTACAAAACTCACGCTCTCTTCTTCTCCCTACTTCCGCCGCAGCCCTGAAACTGGTGTTTCTGTTTTGTCTCCTGATCAGTTTCTTTTCGGCTCCATCCCTCGCTCTTTCGGTTGCTGGTGGTTCATCCTGTTCCGACTCCGTGTTCCCTAATAACCGAGTCTTCGCCTCGTGCACTGATCTTCCCAATCTTGATTCGTTCCTCCACTGGACTTACACCTCTTCCTCATCCACTCTCCACATCGCTTACCGCCACAGCCAAGTCAGTTCATCGTCGTGGGTTGCATGGGGAATCAATCCCACATCTAAAGGCATGATTGGAACTCAAGCCATCGTAGCATACCCAAAGCCAGATGGAACCGTTGCAGTCTTCACGTCACCAGTCGATAGCTACGGTACCAGGCTACGAGAGGGGAATCTGACTTTCCCTGTCTCAGATTTGTCAGCCATGTTTATGGACAACGAGATGGTTATATTCGCAACAATTGAGCTTCCCGAAAACACTACGAGCGTTAATCATATTTGGCAAGACGGACCAGTCTCGGATGATAATCTTGGAATGCATGGTGTATCTGGAAACCATCTCCAATCCATGGGAAATCTGAATCTCTCATCAGGACAAGCCTTTGGATCTCATGGAGGCAATTCAAAAACCAAACTGAAGATAGTAAGTTATTAAGCCCTTCCAAAATTAAGGCTTTTACACATTATCATCACAGTTTTATTGATACTTTTGATTTCTAAAGGGGGTTGATAATATAGGCTGTTAAAGATTTGTAACCAGCATCACTTTTACTGTTTACGTACATGAGTTAAAAACCAGGATTGATCTTTCTTTTTACATTCTTGAAAAAAAGAAGAAGGTAAAATAAAGAATACTACAGTAGAGGGCCTAAAAATAGTGAGAGATTATGAGTTGATTACTACAGGTATCAAAACATAGGCCATTCTTTTCCTCTTAATGCACAATGCTATCGACTTTTCTACTCTGTAACCGGTATACATCATGCTAACAAAATGCTTTGTTTTGTGTTTAGATTTCTGCTCTATTTATGCGACCTGCGAAGGACCACAAGCACAGACATATTTGGAATTGGTTCCACCATCTCACCGGCTACTTAGTTCTCGTCTTGAGCTTGGTCAACATATGGGTAGGCTTCACCATTTTGAAGCCTGCGAAGGGATGGATGATCGGGTATGGTTCTATCTCCAGTGCAATCGTGCTTACCTCGCTGATTTTAGAAGTTTGGAAGAAGATGACAAGTGATGGAAAGATCACTGAAGCACAAGTCAATGCAACTCTCACAAGTGCAGAAAACAATGTCTAGATCATGACTGTTTGCTGATATGTATAGTTGGGCATTGTTCTTGTTGTTGACACCTATGCACTGTAAAAGATTTTGTTTAATTTCTTGTTGTTTGTTGTGTCTTCTTAGAGGAGTCTCATTCTTTGCGCTGAAAACATGGATTTGTTTAGCTTGGATTTAATAAATTAACCTAGTCTTACATTATGCCTGTATTTTGTCTATTTTTTCGCTTTAATTACTATGATTTCCATTCATTTGCACAATGCTATTTTCATCTCCTCTTTCTAACATGTACTTCTGAAAAAGAACTGGAAAGGTATTTTGAATATTTGAAACTTTTCCCGGCTATATCCTAAAAATAGCCCAACTTTGTTGCAGCTTCGGTTCTATAATATTAATTGCACAGTCAAGAGGGAAAAAAAAAAAAAAAAACTCAAAAAACCCTGGTATTAGTTAATAATCCTGGACTATTTGTCCCGGTATTAATTTAGTTTTGAATCCTATACAATTCCCTGTTTGGAGGGCTAAGAGGATTTAGGGCTCTCATCCAAGGAGTTCTCCCTGCTTCTGTTGCTGATGAATATAACACTATCTTTGTTTCTGCTCTGTGTTTGATGCCTAAGCTCTGATTTTTGGATAAGGATTGCCATGTAGGTTGGTTGCTGGATGTTTCTCATGTGATGCTCAAGGATATATACGGTGCTACTGGTATGCTGATGACTGGAGTCTAGTTTTACTGGCTGCTTCGGTTGCCGATTCTGATGCTGAATTTAACAAGGAAGAGTTCTTCGTTGGATGTTTTGCATCCCTGATGCTATGCTGAAGATTATGTTCTAATGTTGCTTTGGCATGCATATGCTGGATCCAAGGTGATGTTTAAATGATGCTCCATAACTTTGTTGCTGCGGAAGATCGTTTAAGTTCTCCCTATGGGGAACTCTGATGCAAAATGACTTTGGTAGATGTTGTGCTACTTCTCTGATCTTACAATGACCTATAGCTTATATGGTCAGTACTGCTTGGAGTTGCCTTCTCCAGTTCTGGTGTTTGGATGATTCCACCTCCGGCTTCATTCAATTTCTCGTGGGATGTATTTTTTCTCCTTTTCACCTTTTTTTTCTTTTTTGGCTTCTTCTATGTTTCAAGTTTCTCTTGTATCTAAAGTTCGGTCGCCTCGATGTACCATTTGTCGAGTTCTAATAAAATTTTATTGTCTATCAAAGTAAAAAAATGCTTACCGAAATGAGATATCTCTCTCTTCTCTCTCTCTCTCTCTACATTATTGCCCTTGGGTATTTTAAAAAGAATAAAAAATTTATTTTGGCATTGGAGATGCTCCTATCCAAATTGAGTTTTTACTCAAAATTTGATTCAAATTTGAGGGAAAAAATGTTAGTACTGTAGATGCACTTATAGTGAGCAAATGTTATGTTTTTTTTATATCAAATTTTCACAAAATGATTCATAGAATCAATTCTACCATCCACTAGTGGGAGGTCCACATAATGAGAGCAAAATTGGACATGGATGTTTGGATACTAATCCTAACACTGATGTATTTGTGCATTCAATTATGTGAATTTCACGTGCATCATGAGAGGTTAACGTGTATCGAACGATTTTGAATACATTTGTGATAGGATCTTTGTTCGATTTTCTACGTCGGTTGCACTGCTCAAATATCTCCTAACAAGATAAAAACAGTCAATTTGTGGGGCTGCATCCTCCATTTGCACCGAGAAAAGAAAGGAAACAGATAAGATTTTGAAGAAAATCAAAATTCTGGACATTGACATGAGGGCAAAAAAAATGTGATAGTCCTTGACAGTTTTAGAGAGAAAGAGTGATGGAACATTAAAAAATGGATGAAAAGGGTGTGGTTGGGGAAAGATTTGATAAATGAGTGGCCAAAGACATGTGAATGTGAAGGTGGAAAGGTGTACCTTTACTACCCTTTGGCTCGGTGCAATTGCAAGTGGGCTTTCTACAGACATGCCATTTCCATAAACCTCCAAACATGAAAGCAAAAAGTACTCATGGATTGATGTAAAGTCCTGGCAGGCACCACTGTCCTCGTAAAGTTGCTGTGATATGGATACTGGCCAACTCCTACCAAATGTTTCAATATATTATTTCCGTCCCAAAATGTTTATTTGGTCCGTAAAATAAGGACTAAAAATAATGCATTTATTTCAAGAAAAACTTTAAAAAAATTTATAAATTAAAAGACCTCATCGATATCTAGTGAATTTTTGAAAAAAATTTAAAATTTTCTTGCAAAAATTATATTATTTTTACGTCCTCTTTTTGCGGACCAGACAAACATTTTGAGACGGAGGGAGTAGTATTTTTTTATAAAATTTTTGATAACCGAATATCCGGACCAGCTTATGCGCACCTCGACTAATTCCGGAGTTCTGAAGGTTAACAATCAGGCACAATCCCCAATAGCCCCAAGGTTTGGAATGCTTCGCAGTTTGGCTTTTGTGAGAATGAAATTTGTGATCTCATAAAAGAATGCTTATTAATTTTTCACAATCACTTCACCAAACCCTTTGGGGTTATGTTTCAATATTTTTTTTCATTGCATATCACCCAAAATTGAAATAACCACAAGGGCACCAGGTGTGAATACAGTAATCCATAGAATTAGCTGGAAGCTGCAGTTGGTCTACAAATTAAGTTAAAATCACATTGACAACCAGATGATCAAGATAAATTTGTGTTACATTTTATTTTTTACTTATCAATAATAATGACCATCTATTTTGGCATAACAAATGTTGATCGAGTAACGAACTAATGATATCCTATTAATTTAATTTTGTTAGAATGATCCATTCGTCGAACTCTACACCTCGTAAGGTCCACTACAAGAACTTAGAGGAGAATGTGAGATTGAAACATTTTTTTCCTTTTCAGAAAGGGTAATAAGTTCTAGCTGTTACTTATAGTCGGTAAGGATTAAACCTAGTCTATGCATATTATGTATAGAGACTTACCAATCAATCATCTTTGACATTATCTAAATTACATTTTTTACAGGGTATTTCAAATTCTATGTTGACAGGGAATTGGGAAAAGATAAATTTTATATTGAATATTTGGATTGCAGCGTGGGATCATAATAGTAGTAATTATTATTTTTATCTTGTGACCATTCAAACTGGTTTATTTGTCTTTTTGCATGGTCGATGCCGCTACATTTGTCTTCTATTTTAAATATTCATATTCATTTTAAGAACTAGTCAATTTGCCTTTTTGCATGGTCGATGCCTGCACTTGTCTTCTACTTCAAATATTCATATCCATTCTAACAAGTTCATTCGTTAGTAACAAGTTCATTCGTTAGTGTTTCATGACATCATTTAATCGACAATGTCATAATATATGGTCCCATAGTCCATAGTATAAGGTCATTTGTACTCGACAATCTTTCTCCTCTTTTAAGATAAGATTACGAGTTTTAATAATATCAAATTTAATACCTATCACACCCAAAAAAAAAAGAAGATAATACGTAATTTGACACAAATGATTAAAATTTAATACCTAAAATATAAATTGTGAGAGTGAATTTTGCACAAGAATAGAGATGATTTTCGCCATTTTTTGGTTTTTGAGGAGCATTTGGTAAGTTTCGGATATATTAAATTAAATACGAAATTAATTTACAGATAATGAAGCACCTGAATCTATCGTTCTCGTGAATCTACAACGGTGTTCAGTCTGTGTGTGTGTGTGTGTGTGTGTGTGTGAGAGAGAGAGAGAGAGAGAGCAGTCTAGACACTTACATATCGATGAGTTCTCGCACAATTGAAGCACCGATCGATTGGCTCGGTCCCTAATCGGACGAAGAACTCAAACCCTAGGGAGGGAGGGAGAGAGAGAGAGATTTTTATACTCCTATTCTTTATCTCTCTCTAACAATAGGAAAAAATATCTGTTTGTACAGAGAGAAGGAAAAATAGGACTCTGTTTCTCATCCTCCAAATCTCTGGCGCGCAGCCGAGCCTCGGCGTCACCGGCGGTGGTGATCCAGAGGCTCTCGTCGCCGTCGTCGGCGGCGGCGCCACCAGAGAACGAGGGGGAGGCGGAGAACAACAAGAAGATGAAGAGCCTGTTCAAGTCCAAGCCCAAGACGCCGGTCGACCTCGTCCGCCAGACGCGCGAACTCCTCGTCTACGCGGACCTGAACGCTCCTGACACCCGCGAAATCAAGCGCGAAGAGAAGGTCGTTCCTTTACTTTTCTGTTGTTTTGTTTTAATCTGATTTTGTTCGGAACGGTTTAGGTTTTCATTGCGTGGTTTAGTTTTGTTCGGATCTGCGCCAATTGTGTATGCAAATGTTTCCTGGTGAGAAATCGGCCCAATTAACAAACTCACAAGGCACGAAGGATAATCAGGAAAGAAATAAAGATAGGCTCAGACATTTTGCATGATTCTCCAATTGTGTTGTTGAGTACATTCACGGCTAACACTAGCTTTCACTATGTATCAAATGTAAACTGAGAGTACAAGTTGCATTGGTTGCGTATATCATGTGGTTATAGAATAATCAAGAAAAGAAACAAAGAGCGCAAGGCATAGATATTTTTATGTGGTGCCTCAACTGTGAAAATGAAATAGAGTGCATCTATGACTCACACCAGTTGCCATTGTGTATTGAATGTGGAATGAACTACAAGTTACATTGGCTGCGGATGGCAACTATTTATAACTTAGGGTTTACGTCATCGGTTACCGTAACATCCGGAATAGTCAGCGAAGCGCGAATGAATCGAATCAGCCTTCACAAGCCCAAATTGCCCAATATTTCCAACGAGTGATTTTATTGTTTGTACTTTTGTTTGTGTATACGATTAGCATATGATGATTTTTTTTTGATATTTGGCTACGGAATTGTGTTGAGATAGGCAAGCTTTCCTGGACAATGTATTACTGGTTATACATTAGCTTTGTAAAATTAGCATGCTTGTCATTTATGGAATTAGGATTTTCAAAATTTTTCAAGCTTTGCGTTTATGTTTTTCATTTATGGTTATGAAAATGCTAACCATGTCTACTAGGCGGTGATTAAATTGCAAAAGGTGCGTTCAGCTATGTGTCAAGTGTATGAAAATAAGTGAAATTGCATGAAACTTTAAATTGTTTTGATATTATTTGCTCCTAAACCATTGTCATCTGGATGTTGTTACTGTGACCGTATTTATCACTAAATTATGCACTCTTGCTGAGCGGTCTGACTTATCCAGCAAGGGATTCGTTTGATTTTTGTGGATTGCTTTGGGGGATATCCACCACACTTAGGTAGGAGTCAACTTATCTGGTGTTAAGTCTATAGGGGGGTACTTGTACTTTGCGTCAATGCTAGTGTTTGATGGCTATTTGCTTAAAATTTGAACGCACTTGCATTGGTAAGGCGGCCTAGTGAAACTTTGCCAAGTGGATTGAAAAGTTACTTGTTAGGACTGCCAATGGATGCTTGACACGTTTTGACTTTTGAAGCTTAGGCTGGTATTGAGTCTTGGTTTTGACTACTTATAAAAAAAAGTAACGTGTGAAGAGACATTATGGAAATGAACTATTGATTAAGAACTGTGGTGTTGGAAGATGTCCACAGCTTTCCCTGAATTGCCTTAAGACGTAATGTTCCCAATCTTGATGTTGAGCGTATTTTACAGTTTTATTATGGAATTTGAAAAAGAGTTTCATCATTTGTGTTGTGCCGTGTTTTGGAGAAAGACTTGAATTTGTAAATTTGACCAATATGCTTGCTTATGCAGGGTTTCTGAAGTAGGGGTTGTTGCATTTAGTTGGCCACTTTACCCTATAATCATGTTGTTATTTGTTCTGTGTTAATTTCTTCAAGTTTTTTGTCCCTTCCTAAACTTTCTCCAGATGTTTGAGTTAAGCAAGCTTCTAAGGGAGCTAAAGTCGATTCTTTATGGAAATAGTGAAACCGAACCAGTCTCAGAAGCTTGTGCACAACTGACCCAGGAATTCTTTAGGGAGAACACGCTGCGTCTCTTAATTGTGTGTCTCCCAAAATTGAACCTAGAGGTAATATGAAATCAATTTTTGTAGATAAACATGGATTTGGATGGTCTAATTGAATAGATTTATTAACCTTTCATTGGTTGCATAGTTTTTCTCATGTTCCATTCGATGGAGCCATATCTCTGTATTTTGCCATTTCATTTTGTTAACTTTCACAGGCCCGTAAAGATGCTACTCAAGTTGTTGCAAATTTGCAAAGGCAACAAGTTCAGTCACGGCTTATTGCTTGTGATTACTTGGAAAAGAATCTTGATCTGATGGATATTTTGGTTTTAGGGTAAGCTGCTACAAGAAGCAATTGTGACCTTGTCATTGTCATTCCTTCTTTTGGCTATTTTTCTGCTTTACTTAGTCTACTTTGGTGGACCGGTGGTGTATAGAATCTTTTATGTCATCCTTGGCTTTGCTGTGCTTCACTGAATGTTCTTGGGCTTCCTTGTGGGAAGAAAGGATTAATATATTATTGAAATCAGATAAACTCTATTTATCCTTGCTTAGATGTTTAGTCTTGGACTTTGTTGGAGACTGCTTTTTGGGGGTGTAATGAACCATTTTCTTCATCGTTGTTGTTAGATTTAGCTGACAAGAAAATTTTGGATTACTAATGAAACTTTGTTTCCTTTTTAGTGGGTTTTAACTTGGGGCCAGGAGGCGTGGAATGAGGAGGGTCTAGGATTTTGACAGTAGTCCTTAGTTTTCTTTGAACTGCCGTATTCTTCCTTCTCCATGCCTTTTTTTATCGGTTTAACCTTTTGGGCTGGGGGGGAGGAGTAGAAAAAGAGGAATGTGTGTGATTTTTCACTGTATTCGTTATTTCGTGTGTCCTTTTAATCTACTTTTTGGATGCCTATTACTGGTTATGTAGGTATGAGAATACGGACATGGCCTTACATTATGGTGCAATGTTGAGGGAGTGCATACGCCATCAGAGTGTTGCCAGGTGATCCAATTGTTTTACCTCCTAAGGATGGAATTTTATTGTTTCTCCAAGAAGAGGTGTTCATGTACGTAATATTCATTTGTAACTATTGTAGTAAAGTTTCACCTTCAGTATCAGAAAAGGTGCTCATCAATTTGCCAAAAGTTACCCATCCCTTGTATGTTTTGGCAGGAATGTATTCATTTAGGAAGACTGAGAAAGAAACAGTGCTATACTTGTAGTTCCTTTTATTTATTAAAGGCTACCTTTGTGGCATGTTCATACTAGTAACTAACTACATGTACATTATGTATATGTGTATTCATATGCATGAGGGTATATACATCTAGTTGACTTTCCTGCTAGTATGTATTTAATCTAAGTTGACAGAATATGTATAGAATCAAGAGAAAACAACTGTCTCTTTATTTAGTTCGAAGGTATGGCTTAGATTACAAATGTCCTTGTTGCTCTCTGTCTAAAGCTTTGCCGAACATATTAGTTGATGAATTAATATTTTGCACTCCTTTGTTGTAACACAACGGTTCTTTGATGTGGTGTAACTTCGTGCTTTGTTAATTGTGTTAACCTTCTCTATACTCTCCCCCTTCTCTCTACCTCTCAAAAGTTCTGCTAGGGTTTCCCGCTGAGGGAGGGGTGCCCCCCCCCCCTCTCTCTCTCTCTCTCCCCTTCCTCTTCCCTTCTCTCCTTTCTTTCTTTCTTCTTTTCTCTTTCCTTTCTTCCTCTCCCTTTTCCTTTCTCTTCTGTGTTTGCTGTTTTGTTTTTCGATCTTCTCCTGCTTCTTGATCAGACGCGCTGTTACCGTTGGGTAACTCCAGTCTTGGGCTTAATGGCGAATGGATGATCAAGCGGCTTGAGTTGATCGTAGAACCACTCCCCCTTCTCTTCCTTTCTCCCCTTCCGATCTGATGCTGGACGTTTTCCGTTTCCAGTTTACCTTGGCTGCCGACAGTGGCCTTTGCTGGAAGACTGCCGGGTTTGGCCAAACGGCGTGGGCAGTTCCGGGCTTTCCGTCTTCATCGTGGGTCACTGGAGGGTCCGCATAATGCAGTCATTGTTTGGGCTCGGGCTGCTTCACTTCAGGGTGGTGCTTTGATGGTTTTGGTTGCGGCTTCGTCGAAATCAATGGTGTTTGGCAGCTTGTTCCGGTGGGCTGCGTTGTTCCGGCAGTCTTTGTTTAGTTTTTTTGGTGTTTTTGTTTTTGGGCTTAACCCTTTAGGTGAATGGGCTTGTCCCAATAGGTGTTTTCTGGGCTTGTCCCAATGGGTGTTTTCTGGGCTTGGCCTATTAGATGTGAGCTTGTCCCAATGGGTATTTCCTTGGGTTGGTTTCTTGCTAACCTCAGGTTTGGGTCTTGGATGGCATATGATTATTCTTGGCTTTGCAACACAAATGGGTCTCGGGTTAGGAACAAGGTTATAAATCCCGTACCGTACCTGCTGGTACGTTCCGGTATTGTCCAAATCCGGTACCCTACACCTCTAATTCCGTTATGGCTTAAATACCGGTCGGTACGGGCCAATACCAGACGGTACTGGAGATACTTGTTAGTACCGGACAATACTTGATGGTACCATACTACTTTTAAATTTATTTTTTTCTTCAAGTACCGGACAATACCGGATGGTATCAGACAAATATCAGAATACAATTTATTTATTTTGTTTAAAAATGTGTATATTATACTATAAATCCTTTTATGTGGGAAAATAACACTAATAACGATCAATCCGAAACGGTACTCAGTTTCTCACCGGTATGGTATGTACCATACTATTAGGAAAACCAGTATTCTAGTCCGTACGGTATTCAGAACCTTGGTTAGGAATATGATGCCATCATTCCTTGTTCCTGTTAATCTCTGTATCAATTTCAGTGATGAATAAAAATTTATGCCTTCCAAAAAATAAAAAAATATTGTGTTAACCTCTCCACTCTGTTTTCTCAGATATGTTCTGGAGTCAGAGCATGTGAAGAAGTTTTTTGATTATATCCAGCTTCCAAATTTTGATATTGCTGCAGATGCTGCTGCCACTTTCAAGGTTGAGTATGGTTGCCAGAACTTGTCTCTCTCTGTCTAACACATACACACAGTCACAAAGACAGTCTCACAGACTCTGGCACGCTCTCTCTTGAACGCACATGCACTCTAGTCTCTTTGTATTGAAAATGCTAATCTAGGATTAAAATTTTGTTCCTGTTTCTGCTGAATATGTTTCCAATGTAGAGCTGCCTGATGCCGTGATCCATTAATTGCTCTAAAGAAAAGGTGCAGTACTGCATCATGGTTTTCTAGATTCCATAAAATCCACTTTTGCAGAAGAAATGGGGCATATTGCTGTTAAGTTAATTTGTATTTTCCTTGACCTTTATCCATCATCTATGCCTAATTGGAAAACGTGTAGTCCTTATAATATGCTGTATATCCTGTCCTAGAGGTTAGCTAGCCGACTGTTGGTTCTTACTTGTTACTTGTTAGTTGGCTGTGGTCTTTGTCTATTAATAAAGGGAGAGACCTCATGATCAGCTTTTGACATTGAGATCAATGAAATTCTGAGCCCTAGCATGGCTTGTCTCTAAATCAATTTTTGTTGATAGTTTCTTCTCTCTAATTCGTTGATTCCTCGCTTGGTTCCACTAGGATATGTCAAAGTAGGATGGGGAATGGTGATTTTGTTCTGTGCATTCATTATGTGCTTTTACTCTTGCCATTATTAGGACTCAGATTGGATTTTTATTTATTATTTATTTTTGTTGCAGGAACTCATGACAAGGCATAAATCAACTGTAGCTGAATTTCTTACCAAAAACTATGATTGGGTGAGCCATATTTTGATTATTCGTAAATGTAGTTACATTGGTTACCATGCATCTGTGTACCACCACTGGTTAAGAAGCTTCCTGATGTGCTTGATGACAAATTATGTTACCGATAAATGGACGTAAAATCTGAATTGGGACTTGGGTCGCATCTAAAATCTAGGCATTCCAATTTTTGCAATTTTAATTTATTGGTATTGTGTGCGGGTGCGTGCGTTTGTGTGTTTTGAGGGCTGTGGGGATGTAAAGTTATATGGCTTGGTTATCTTGGCATTGATGCCTGCATGATCGGATCTCATATGATTTGCAGATGTCAGCTAAGAAACCACCTTCTGTGTAATTCTTTCAATTGCTAATGAACCACCTGTTCCGTATGCCAGGCCTTGGTTAATCGTACAAATTTATCTGATAGATGGTTGAAGTAGTAATGTGTTGTTTTTTAAGAAGTGAGAATAGGATGTTTTTGCTAACACGTATTAGCATCTCTTGTGTGTATCTTGTATGAATAATTGAATCCCCCCCCCCCCCCCCCCCCCCCCCCCCCCCTCCAGGTTGTCTGCTACATACACCAGAAAACATCAGTATTTGCATGTGATAGTTTATTTATCCTCTTAATGTGATTCCATATCATCATTGCTATTGTTGTTTTAGTTGTCATCTGCTTGATCAGAACTTGAAATTTCCAGATTTTTTTGTTTTAGTTTTTTGCAGAGTTTAACACGAAACTGCTGGAATCTACCAATTACATTACTCGGCGACAAGCTATCAAGGTAGAACAAAATTTTGAGCTTTTGTGGACATTTAGCATGGTCATAGAGAAATTTTATCTCTCTCTTGAGTTTTCGCCGTTCAAGGATGTTGGATGGGTTATTGGTTTAGTAGTTTAAATGTGTCGTTTATGTCCTATTTTGCATAAGATGGCATGTAGCAATAAGAGCTGTTGATTTGGTAACTCCGCCTGTGTCATGCTTCGAGTCTTATATAGTATACCGCACAGCCGGTCCCAAGCCAGGACAAAGGAGGAGGGTTGTTCGTTAGGTAGCTGACATGCAACATGTAAAGAAATCCTGTTAGATCCGTAGGACCCTTGACAGATCTCAGTGGAGAAACTTGACTCATGTAGCTGACCATAATTGATTGGGACTTAAGGCTTGGCTTGGTTTGGTTTGGTTGTGGACCTGTTGATTTGGGAGCTCTCGTACTGAGTCAAAGTAGGGGTGCTCATGGTTCGGATTGGTCCAACTCTCTAGAAAACCAGTAACCAGACCATTTTAAACGGTTCTAGAAAATTAAGAACCTAAACCTAACCAAAATATGTGTGGAACCTAACCAAAACCAAACCGCAAGACCGATCAGGTTCTGGTTCTATCCAATTAGCATCCAAACACTTAAGGGCTTGGTAGGGTAAAGTAAGTATCGAGTAAAAAAAAAGAAATTGGGTACACTCAGTACTCTTAAGAATCCTTAGGGCCCGTTCCAGAACCTAAATTATGTACTTATTTTTTAAAAAGGTAGTTTCAAGCTAAAAAATAATGTGTTTATGCAAATAATTGTCCTAGCAATATGGATCTTGTTTGATAGATTTCATTGAGATCTTTTTGAACGGTGCAAAAAAAATCAAAAAATTAATTTTCATTTACATTATTTTTTAGTTTGAAAATGTGTAATAAATACTTATTTTTTAAGAAGGTGTTTTGGAACGGGCCCTAATGGTTTAGATTCCTTCAAATATACTACTAGTATATTAGTAAAAACTTTCCTGAGATTTCTTCTTTAAATAAATTAACTTTATCAAGTAAAAGATTAACTTACCAAATAAAATACATAATTATGTACATATATATACATATACATATACATATACATATATTATTTTTTAATATATTAGTTCTAAATGGTCTGGATCGGTTCTAATCACGGATCTTTAATTGAAAACCAATAACCGAACCAAAATTAACGGTTTTTGTTTTTTTGGAACCATAACCTGACCGAACTGGATTAGACCGGTTTTGTAGTTCAGGCGGTTTTCTTGAGCACCCCTAAGTCAAAGTGTTAACCTGTGTTACTTGTTTGAGGAATTTGGTACGTATGATGAAGGTACATGCTCATGCCGTGTATTTGCACATTGTTTTTCTCCCCTTAAGAAGCCTGATTGCCCCTAAACCAACTAAATTGGAACCGGGATTTTTTTTGATTTTGACATCTAAGTGGTAATTGTTTTCTACCAGAGAATGAGTGGTCTTATTAAAATGAGCTTTGTTGGTGCTTATGGATTTCGATGGCAGCAAAATATTCTGTTCAGAGAGACATGCAGAATGATGGTTACAGACTCACATATGGAGTCAAAGGGTTGTTTGAAAGACATATGAGCTGACTGCAGTTATCTAGTAATGTGGAACTGTTTCCACTACAAAGAGGATGGGTAGTGTGGAATGTTCCTGTTGTGCCTTTTTCTACCTCCCCCTGGCAGGGCTCATTTGGTTTTCCTTGAATCCCGGATACCTGCAACCACCTCCAAACCATATGTATCAGTCATACCGGGGGAGAAACCAACAAAAGTCTGCCAGTGTGTCTTCCATCAACTGCTGGCGTGCCCATGTGGACCATGCAGTATATTTGCACTAGTGTCCTTAATTTATCCTAGAACTGGTTTGGGAATGTGCTGACATGATCATGTATGAATGATTCATAAGAACTTTTTTCATAGGTAAGTTGAGGAAACTCTTATTGGGAATGCGAGCAAAGCCCTTGGGGTGTCTCCAAAGGGGGACTCACTTTATAAATATAATGATTGATGGTTTTTTTTTTGGAATGGCAAAAGTAACTTTTCATTTAGGCTCCGTTCAGTTGCCAGGAATATTGTACGGAAAAGTTATTCTCAGGAAAAGTCAAGTAAAGTGAAGTAAAGGAAAAAGAAAATTATTTTCCTGTGAGTGTTCATTTGACAAAAGAATTTTGCAAGAATAATTAAGGTTTAGTTGTTCATTTGTCAGGAAAAAGAAACTTTCGGGAAAATTTTGTGAGTGTTCACTCATTTTCCTTTTCCCGCGACGCAAAATCCTGTGTTTTTTGCAGGATCACTTTTGCAGGAAAGTAATTCCTGCAGGAAAACTTAAAAACATGTTTCCCACTACTTTCCTGCCAACTGAACACTACAAAAATCATGGGAAAGTTGGTTTTCCCATCCTTTCTTGTACTTTCCTGGCAACTGAACAGAGCCTAAGGGAAAGGGGGATTCCAACCAAAGATTGGAAAGTACAGATGGGACAAAGTGCAATCACACCTAGGGCAATACTGCCACATTGATTTTTCTCATATTGGGTTGATATTTTTGCGGTCTCACACTCTCTTTATATTGGGTGTGATTGCTACGTTGGTAGCTAAGAAAGCTGCTGCTGCTGCTGCTTCTTTTTTTTTGGTGCAACGGAAATACTAAGAAAGCTTCTTTTGTTGTTACAGCTGTTGGGAGACATGCTACTGGATCGTTCAAACTCTGGTGTGATGACACGTTATGTGAGCTCAAGGGATAACTTGAGGATTCTTATGAATCTTCTCAGAGTATGATAGCCTTCCTGATTGCTTGTTTCTATGCTTGATCACTGATGCCATCTCCCCGGATTTTGTATAACAAGCAGTCCCCCTTTGTTTTCTTTACTGTAGAAAACATACTCAAATGAATCTAAAGCGTTGTTGGTCGAAGATTGTTAAATCTTATGAAAAGGGGTTTCTGTTTGTCAGGATTTTTGTTAAACCAATATAATGGTGCAGTTGTCTTCCTTTTCTTTTGGCAACTGATAACCCTTTTGGAATTTTTGGTAAAAAGGCGCCGAACAGCCCAAAATATGGAGGGGAACAGGAGTAGTATGGAGGGAATAAGTGTACAGTTTATCTGGAGTGTGGACATTCTTCATGATTTATTTTTCTTAACAATTATGCCTGATTTGAAGTCCTTTATTCCTCAGGAATCGAGTAAGAGCATTCAAATAGAAGCATTTCACGTTTTCAAGGTACGCTTTGTCAAGAAATATTGGGGCCAATGTTTGCAATGACTATTGAATAGTCAAGTTCAGTGGGTTCTTACTAATTCTCAATGAAATGTCCAGTTATTCGCCGCTAATCAACATAAGCCACCGGATATTGTTAGTATACTTCTGGCAAATAGAAGCAAGCTGCTTCGTCTGTTTGCCGATTTCAAGACAGATAAAGGTAGAAATAAGTTCCCATTTGGGCCTATTTTCATTAGGAGTCTTGGCAGCATTTCAAAATATTTGCTTGTTATGGTGCAGAGGATGAACAATTTGAGGCAGACAAAGCTCTGGTTGTCAAAGAAATTGCAGCCCTTGAAACCCAAGACCAGCCATGAACCGGCTTTGTCGTACGTATAGCGCCGGTAAATGGTCTTTTTCCAATCAAATTGTGTTAATCAATAGTTTTACTAGTCCATGGCAGGATTATACTTTGTATCTGTAGAGAATTCATTTATCCTCTTTTCCCATCTCTTTTTCCCCCCCTTTTTGTTTCCTTTTCCCTATTTCTCTAGTATTTGTGATCAACGTAATGTATCTTAAATAAAAGTACGACTATACCTTGAGAGAGAAACAAGAAAGACAAGATCAATGATAAGAGATGTGTCAACCGGGTATTGGAGCTGTAAAATTGGTGAACTTTTCATGTATGTTTTTTCTTCCTGGGTTTTAAACACACCATACCAGTGCGCCCTTATGTGCTTGGGAAATCAAGTAGCAAGAATTCTGTCTTTGAAGACACGTCATGCTATGCCCGGTGTTCGAAAAAGGGAATTTTGTTGAGGGAGTTGATATTTGGTTTGATGCGATTTTTTGTGGAAAAAGGGGAAAGGGGTTTGTCGGAGATCAATCTCCGGGACAATTGGTGTATTTTTTGAACAAGGGACAATTTGTTAGTTCTGAGAACATTAGGTTAATGCTATAAAAAGGATAAGTCACTGCTGCTGTTGTGCATTATTTGTACTGTGACTGAAAAGGTGAAAAATTATTGGCTGGTCTTGGGGCATTGACACATGGTGTCCCAATATCCTTCTCCACCCACACATTCTGAAAAGGTTGGTCTTGCATAGCAATGGTTGAATTTCTGAGAGCTGAATTGCAGCTAAATTTATTTTGAAATGTTTTATGGTTTATCTCCAATTATCTGTAGTCAAGTATCCAATTAACCTCTTTCACTTTGCATCTGTGGTCAAGTAAGAATGGGTGGTTTATTTGCCAAGAAGGTCAACCTTGATCAAGGGGGGTTTTTTTTTTTTTCCGGAGAAAATTAGTCAATTGCTCATGAAATTCATTGGTTGTTTCTATGTCTTGCTTCGCCAATAAAATCCCTTTGTAAAGGCCTGATAAAGTTGCATCTTTGTTGGGGTGCCTGAGGTCGTCTTAGGAATGAGCATGTACCCTGGGATCCTCAGAGAGAGAGAGACGCTTCAATTACAAGAGAGAGAGAGAGAGAGAGAGGCTTCAATTACAAGAATGAAAAAAGGGGGCATATTGGCATATTCGTTTATGCTCTTTTATGTATTGGCAGGGCTATCCTCAACAATGGACTATTTACAAAGAAGACAGCAATTACATAAAAACATTTTATATCACAGTATAGTTGTATGTTCATTTGCCCAAATAAACGTATAGGTATTTACTAATATAGGATGAGTAATTATACCAAATTAATATTGATATGATTAATAATAGTACAGTTTCTATGATTTCGTATATTTTGCAATTTTGAGATTCTCTATTCGTCATAATCTCAAATCTACCATGTGGGCATTTGATGCCTTGTCATTTCAAAGATGCCCACAAGGATATGTTATGCCATTTCGGTAAATGCCAATATTCATCCGTTTTTAAGGTAAAATGATTTTTGCACTCAACTTCGTGTATAAGAGCATGCTATAATTTTGAAATTTAATGTTCTTCCAAAATTACTATCATGTGTGATTTTAAGTACTAAACCCTTTTTGGAGTGTCTTTAAAAAGGTAGATTGCAAAAATCAGTTCCTTTTCCAAGCCTTGGATATGTCCCTGTAATATTCGAGCCTAAAATTCTCACTGTAAGCATCGCAAAATATCTAGGGGCATTCTTGCCTATTTCCATTTTCATAATCTAGACCCTCTTTCCAATACACGGGATTCTGTAGTGCGTGCATTATTGCTGAAGTGCGGCATCTTAGTCGTCTGTCTCAACAATAAATCAATGGTTTAAATTTCATTTCGGTAATAGACGAACTTAAATTTTTTAGAATCAAGATGAAATCTGGATCATTGATTGCCTACGAGATAAAATCTCGACCATTGATTGCGGTTGAGACCGCTCCCCCTGCGGATCTCCAATTCTTATGGCGTCCGCGCTGTTTTTTTCCTCCATCTTTTCATTTTGCCACCTGAAAGCTACAACAAGGAGCGCGCTCTCTCTCTCTCTCTCTCATCAGCCAGTTTCGAGAAAAGTAATAAAAGAATGGCCGAAAATGGTAGGAGTCCGTAAATCTCTCCTAGTGTTGTCTAATGGATAATTTTAGTTTCGAATGAATTTGTTCAATTGCATTGATTTCAGATTCACACTCCAAGTTCCTCGCCATTGCAGTAGAAGCTGCGAAGAAAGCTGGAGAGGTAAATTTTATTCGAAACCCAGTTATCCCGTACTCTTGTTTCTTCATCTTTCTTCATCAATTCGCTCAATTTAAAAATTCCAAAATTTCCTTGTTTGCAGCTTATCCGTAAAGGATTCTACCAAACCAAGCATGTGGAGCATAAGGGCCAGGTCTATTCACTTGCTTATTAGTACTTGTTTGCAAGATATGTATTTACATATACATTTGTATTTGTATCTAGATTTTCTTTGGTAATGCTGGGTGTCTCGGGCCAGCTTGCGCATCTGGGACTATTCCATATAGCCCCTCCTAACAGCCATTTCACACGCTTACGCATGTGGATGAGGTGGCTCCAAGAGTTGTTGGCAAGGGGAATCCAACGTGAGACGTTAGGAGGGAGCAAATCCTAAGTCTCAGGCTAAGACCACTAGGCCAACCCCCTTGGTGTTGTTTGTATCTAGATTTTGTATTGCTGTATTTACATTAGATTATATGTATCTATTTTCTGGCCGTGCTTGATATGGAAAGGAAATATACTAGAAGAATAATCTTCTGCTCAGTGAGGGTAGACTGGCTTGATTGGCTAAAAATGCAAATTCTGCAGAGACCTGAGAACAGATGTGAATGCTTAAGTGGTGAAAACTGAAAATTATGGAGTGTGAACTTGGCAAGAATTGTGTTAAATTGGTCAATTAGATGCATCTATGTGAATTGAGATGCACGGAAGGAGTTCCGTAATTAGGAAAAAAATACTTGTGGTAATACAAATCCTTCGGTGATTTGTTTTTGTTTTTGTTTTTGTTTTAATCGCTTATTGTACTCGAACCAGCATTGTCAACCTTTGGGTGTGATGCAAAATGATCGCCAATCCGAGTGCTAAACATTGACATTTGAATTAAGTTCATTTGACATTGTTTCATGTTGAGTGAGTGGCAGACTCTGAGAATATGGTGGTGGCAATGTTTTCATGGTGGTTGAGGGAAAGCAGGGAGAAAACAAAAGCCTAACATAATAAAGTAAGAAACAAGGAAACAAGAATAAGAAGTACAGTAGTAAATTACATACGAAAATAGCAAAGAGGGAAAATTGTTTGGTCATGCACATTTAAAGGTCAATGACTGGGACATCAACGGTAACAGAAAAAAGGTTCAGACTTCAGAGTAGTCTTAAGACAAGAAATGAGTGAAGATCATAAATGCTAGAATCTGAAATTGCAACTAATTATCTACTATCCATGTTTACCAATGCAGGTTGACTTGGTCACGGAAACTGATAAGGCATGTGAAGATCTAATATTCAATCATCTTAAGCAGTATTTCCCTAGCCATCAGGTTAACCATTCTGTCTTCTGGATAATTGCATGTGTTTGATGAAATTTTTGAGTCGGGGCTTAGTTGGTAAGTTTGGGTAATTTCACGAACCAGTTTCTAATTATTTCTTTGAATTTTTGCTTGTCTCTTAGTTTATTGGCGAGGAAACCACTGCTGCTTGTGGCATTACGGAGCTGACAGACGAACCGACGTGGATAGTTGATCCTCTTGATGGGACAACTAACTTTGTGCATGGGTAATTCGAAACACTTTCATGTCAATTGCGGAGACTTTATTGTTTGTATTGTATTCACTCCAGTTCATTTTATCTCATTGTGCAGGTTCCCGTTTGTTTGTGTCTCCATCGGTCTAACAATAGGAAAAATCCCCACAATTGGTGTTGTTTACAACCCAATCATGGATGAGGTGAGAATTTTCATGCTACGAGTATGTATTACGTTTGGTACGACCATCGGAGGTATTGACCACACATACATGCGAAGGGATGTATTGCCTGTTTTGCTTAAGGCAATAGGAGTGACAAATACTTGCTTAACCTTTTAAAAGCCCCTCATTACTAACATGGAGATTTACCTTGGGTGAGCCAGTGGTGGAACTTAGGCGGTCACAGGGGCCATGACCCCCCAACGATTAGATTTTTCGTTTCTAAGCATAGCCTAAGCATGTCCTAAAAAAAACAGGTCCTTGAAAGAAAAAGTCCGAGCATTTCCTAAAAAATCAGGTCCTTGAAATAAAATCCTTACTCTGCATGCTTTATAATTATGCTTCCCTTCCCAAGAAATAAAATCCTAGCCTGTCCAGGAGTATTTGTCAAGTCGATGGATGTATTGCTTTGGTGGTCTCCTAGGTGTCACTCAGCAATGTGATCTGACCTACCCAGAGAAGAATAATGTCCACTACTTGGCAAAACTAAGATAGTGGGAGCATACATCAACATAGGGGTGGGCATCGTGTCGTGTCATCTCGTGTTATTGTCAGAATTCTCTCAATCCTAATCCGAACTGTTTAGCTTTTTGTGTTATCATGTCGTCTCATATTCTTGTTCCGTGTCAGAAATAGCCGACCCTAACCCGCTAACTTCGTGTCCGGTTTGTTTGTCCTTCCATAAATTCTCACCCCGCGTCGTGTCGTGTCATCTCGTGTTTGTGCCAGAATTCTCTCAATCTTAACCCGACCTGTTTAGCTTTTTGTGTTATCATGTCATGTCATGTCATGTCATATTCGTGTTCCGTGTTAGAAATATCTGGCCCTAACCCGCTAACTTCGTGTCGGATTTGTGTCGTGTTCTTCTGTCGTGTCGGGAATTCCTACCCTTGTATCAACATAGTGGGATTCAGTGTGTCTTATTTGTCACCAAGTGTAATGACCGGTAACCTCAAGCACCATAACGTAGAAATTAAATTTGTAACGACCCGTCCCACATCGTTACTACAACCAGCCACAAGCCGTTCATACATATAATTATGCGTGAAACCACTACCCCAGCCAGCCCCCACTGTGGGAGCACCTCCAACTGTTCTGTTCCTATTTTTCTTTCCCACAAATCAAAAATAAGAATAGCTCATATCAGCCAGTATTTCCTCCCTCCTCTGCCTCGTCCTTCTTTCTTTTCTTTATAATTAGTTTCATGCACAACATATCTAGGAACTTGTGCATATGCCATGCACACAGTCACACACCACAGATTGATGGCTCACACAACACAACACCACACCACATCACCCCACGCCACACCCACGTGCAGCACACCCAATACTTGGACACATAACCCTTACATGCATCCACATAAAGTTAACTACTCCAAGCTTCTAATTAATTTCCGAAATGAAATTATTAGATGCTTAAGTATAGAAAGTTGGTTAAATTATGATACGGGATATTACACCAAGTGCGTCTTATATAGTGAATTTCGGCCATGTTTGGCACAACCGTAAGGATTTGATGAAGAACAAAAATCAGTTTGATAAGTGGTCGAGTGGAATAAAACTTTTTGGGTTTCCAATATGCAGCTTTTCACTGGAATCCATGGGAAAGGTGCTTTTTTGAACGGAAACCCCATTAAAGGTGACTCATATTTTTTTCTCCATCAATTAGTCTAGCTGTTTTTTGGGTGCCAGAAATAATGTACGGGTTTCTAACAAATTGCATCAAATCTTTGGGATATTCTGCAGTGTCTTCTCAGACTGTACTGATGAAGTCCCTCCTTGCTACAGAGGTATGTGTGGAAACTGTTGTTGCAAATTACTGCAATGTGGTCCTCTTGTCAGGTTCTTGGACTCTTCTTACTATAATGCTGCAGTGACTAAGAGTCTAAGACACGTTGAACTTTGGCACCTATGCAAGTAGCATGTCCATATTTTGTCTGTAATTCGACTTCCTGAAGAGTGAAGAGCATGATGCATAAAAATGACTTGTAACGAGTGCTGGTGGTAGGGTTCTGGCTTATAGTTCTTCACTCCGTTTACGTGTTGCTCAAGTTACAAGGGTGCAGTATTATCTGTATACAGGACATACTCTGTTGCGTTAAGTGATAAGTATTGCACTTCTATGTTCATGAGTAAAGGTGGACAGTTTGTGCACCGACATACATACTATTAAGTTGTCTTTTCTTTTTGATTGGCATTAAGAAGTCTTTTCTACTGAATAAAGAGCTTATCAAAGTCGAAAATTTCTAGCTGAGGGGAGAAAGTGAACTTTGAGAATTATGAACATATAGCTCTCCTCGGTTGTATCGAGGTGAGGTCATATTATCTTCTTGGCTTCTTGCATTCACCTGAAACCAGCTTCCACAATCTTATAAACATAAATTTGTCTTGGGAAATCGTAGATAATAACACATCCTGCAAATTGTGAAATGTTCACCTTATAGGGAAAGGCAATGGAGCTGCATCACTAGTATCACATATAACAAACTAATTAATTTTTATCTTGCTGCAAGAGCAGGCTGGGACTAAACGTGACAAGTCGACGATGGATGCAACTACAAACAGAATCAATAGCTTACTTTTCAAGGTAAAACCTGAAGTTGGTGATTCAAGTTACTGATTTTGATTAGATAGAAATTTTTTGGCAAACAGAATTAATTTCTATGTGATCAGGTGAGATCTCTTCGAATGAGTGGCTCTTGTGCATTGAACTTATGTGGAATTGCATGTGGAAGACTTGACCTATTCTATGAAACTGGCTTTGGGGGCCCTTGGTATGGTTCTGTCTTTTGGATTAAATGAATCATAAAGCTACACAATATTAACTGGCTTGACTCCTTTTACAGGGACGTGGCAGGTGGGGCTGTGATTGTTAAAGAAGCTGGAGGTGTTCTGTTTGATCCGTAAGAAACATATTTTTTCATGAAATTTCCTTTTTAAAGTTTGTTTCTGCCCTTCGGAACTTTCTCAAAAAGGTTTAGAATGGCCAGTTAATATATCTGTTGACACAGAGTGATTTTACTGTAAGGAAACAATCATTGCATTCATTTTGATGTCCAAGCACTTGAAAAGATTGTCATTACAGTAGTTGATTGGTTGTTTCTCACATATTTCCTTTTATCTGGATAGGGGTAAATATCAAAGAAGCGAGATGCATTTAAGTACATAGTTGGCTTAAAGCAGTTTCCTAACTCGAAAATGCAATGTTTGTTTTGCATCAGATCTGGCAAGGAATTTGACATCACAGCTCAGCGAGTTGCAGCTTCAAATCCACTTCTTAAGGATGCATTTATCGAAGCATTGCACCAATCCGAGTGAAAGTCTATGAAAACTGAAAGCCTCATTTAGGAAAGGGTACAGATTCCATCAAAATGGTTTTCTGAAATAAGAGTTACTGAGAGGATTACCAGGCGATTCTAATGATTGTTCATTGGCCCGGGGACTTCAACCAGTGCCAAATTATCTGTTAAAAACCCAATTGATCTGACAAATTCATAGCTAATAATAGCAATATAAGTTTGTGGTATTTTGAACCATTTTGAGTTTGATCTTACATTAGAATTCCTGAAAGTTATCAAGTCTGCCTCCGAATTCCATTTCGTGTTTGAGCAGTGTTTTTCTTTTAGAGTACAGATTGCAGTTCCTATAATACGAAACAAGCTTTTGCTCTGATCTCTCTCTCTCTCTCTCTCTCTCTCTCTCTCTCTCTCTCTCTCACACACACACACACACACACACACACACACTCTGAAGTTCACAAAATCGAAGAGAATAAACCTAAGTTTTGGCACCGATACCCACTTACACTATCGAGGCAGAGCAACAAGCACAATGAACTGTAAAACATCCTTTGACAGTCTATATTTTCTCTTGTAGTACAAGAAATAACCAGTCAAGGTCACCCTTTTAAAACATTTCTCTGAAATAATGTTAGTCCAAACTCCATAGTTCTCAATATTCCAAATACCTTTACAGTTCACTGGAGGCCGAGGCACATGCGATGCGTGTACAAGTCGGATTTTCACAACATTTGTGAAAATTTGATCAAACAATAAGTGGGAAACATTTTTACAAAAACGTTGTGAAAATCCGACTTGCGTGTGCCCCGGCTTCTAGTATTTGTTATTAGCAAATACGCACGTTAGGTAGAAGGCATCATTCCAAAGTAAGAACAGGTTCAACGATTTAAGGATTGTACACTGATGTTTTGCCTTCATTAAAAGCACAAACAATGCAACCGTTAAAAGCACAAACACCATATTGTTTTACAACAGTAATCAATTATGTAAAAAACAGAGCCAAAAGATACCAAATAGGGCTGTAAGTGAGCCGAGCTACTCGCAAGCTCGGCTCCTCTAGGCTCTTTAAGGCTCGGCTCGTTAAGGGAGGCTCGGCTCGATTAAAAAGGCTCGTTTAGTAAATGGCTAAGCTCGGCTCGTTAAGGCTTGAGCCGAGCTCGAGCTCGAGTTTTTGGCTTGTTAAGTAAACGAGCCGAGCTCGAGCTTGCCGAAGCTCGGCTCGGCTCGTTTACACCCCTAATACCAAATAGTAGATAATCACTTATAACTCCATAAGTGATTATCTGCGGAATAAAGAAAGTGTTCATATGTCAAAGAGTAGTAAGCTGAAAGCAAATTTTGACAGAAGAAGACATTAATACAAACACCTGGTAGTCAAAAAGAGAGAGTACCCTTAATTTTCAAAACTTTCTTCACTGCAGGTATGAACTTTCGAATCTAAAATAGGAAATAAGAACATCCTGAAGGTCTAAGCAGAACAAAAAAATCTGCAAAACCCATACTGAAACCGAATAAGAAATAAGAACATCTTGAAGGTCTAAGTAGAACAAAAAAATATGCAAAACCCATACTCAAAATCTGCACAACCCATACTCAATCCGTTTGGAACGGTGCGAAGATCTTATTTTTCTGATCATATTATTCTAAAGAGTTATGATTAATTTTTATCTCTAGGGCTATCCTAATTAAATATCTTTTTTTTTTAATTTGGGGACCCTTTAAAGCAGATACTTGATTATGAGAGCTCTAGAAAGAAAAAATAATTATAACCTTTTAGCATAAAATGATCAGAAGAATAAGATCTTCACACCGGTTCACACGGATTGAAAATTAGAGCGCTTATTTTTTAACCATATTTTTAATATATAAATAGTCTAAATTCTATATAAAGAACTCAGTCTTTAAAAAAAAAAAAATGTATGTGTTAGTTTCTATAAAATGCTATGTAAGATTCTAATATATGAATCTTGTAAAAAAATTAAATGCTCCAATTTTTAATCTGTTTGAACCAATGCGAATGTCTTATTTTTCTAATTATTTTATCCCAAAGGGTCATAATTAATTTTTATCTCTAAAGCTCTCATAATCAAGTATCTGCTTTACAGAGTCTCAAATAAGGTCTTACGTGACATTTTCTGTCGAAATTTCTAATTTCTGTTATCTATTGGACTAAGTAGGTACCGGTATGATAGTTGATGGGATGAAATCATCAAATTGATAGTATAGGGACTAAGTAGAGAAAATGTGCATAGTTTAGGGGAAAAAAAGAAAAAAAACTCTTCTATTTTTGTTTTTTTATTATTGTGGAATTTTTCTAATTTTTTTTTGTTGGTGAGAAAAGGGAGTTACGAGGACCATAGAAAAAAGGTTCTCACTGATTTTTTTTTTCTTTTCCATCTCCGTTCTTCGAACAGCCAAGACTCTAGCTGTGATTGTTGGTGATGATGGAAGTGCATTGTTTTGCATCATGTTGAGCCCTAAATTTTTTATTACAGGTTTAGTGTTTGACTCTTGCCCTTTAAACTCTGTAATTCTCTTTTCTAAAATTACTATACATGAATGCTTGCAGTTTTTTTTTTTTTGTTTTTGATTTTTTTGTTTTGGTAATTAAACTTTCATTCAACGAAACAAACCCCAAAGACTACATCACCAAGCACAAAAACAAGGACAACGTCACCAAGCACACAAGGGTCAGAATCCAAGAACATGGACAACACCACCACCTGGAACAAGAGGGATAAAAGAAAAAAAAAAAAAAAACAGAGCAATACATCTCCAGACTTAACTACCTAAACAGCCTTATGAACTGAAAATTCTTGTCGAAATATTCCATGCTCTGAGAATGCAACACTTTCCTCCAAGAGATAAGTTTATTTCGCAAGTCATTCTCAAGCAGGTGGAAAATGTCTTGGGGATTAGAAGCTTTGGCTTTGAAAATTCTTGCATTTCTCTCAATCCATATGTGATATACTGCTCCTACTATAGCCATTTTTTTTTTTAATTTATCTTTGTTATAGTTGTTCATTTAGTTTTATTTGGCAAGGGCAATGGACAGCAGTATTAGCAGAAGTTCAAAATGGAAGTGTGGAAGATGAAATGTGGTAATTTCTTTCTTCGTTTAGCTCGTAAGTTCGTATCATTTCAGCAACCAAGATATGGTAAACGCAGTTGTGGATGACTTCAATTATGCTTTACTCTTTTACATATTTCCAGGTATGTGTGGAAATTGTTGTTGCAAATTACTGCAATGCTGTCCTCTTGTTCAGGTTCTTGGCCTCTTCTTGCTAAAATTGCTGCAGTGAGTAGGACGTGTTGAACTTCGGCATATATGCTACTTCCCGAAGCACACGATGCGTAAAAGTCAGTTGTAACGATTGCTGGTGCTAGTGTTCTGGCTTCCTCACTCCCTTTACCATACTCTGTTACGGTCAATAACGAGTATTGCACTACCATGTTCGTGAGTGAAATTGACAGCTTGTGCACATACTTTAAGAAGTCTTTCTGACTGAATAGAAGAGCTTGTTACAATCGGAATTTTCTAGCTGAGGGAGAAGGAAAATTTCGAGAAACATGTACATAGCTGCAAGGATGGAGCCAGGGGGTGCCTAGTAGGGGCGGCTGCCAAGGCAATAATTTTAGAAAATTCAATTATTATATGTAAAAAAAAATATTTATTCCCAACTTATATAGACTCGCCATTGCTAGATTTTTTTTCCTTGTTTTTTGCTATATACTAGTGCAAAATTCTCTATTTTTTTCTCAAGAAAGAAGACCCAAAATAGTATTCCAAAACTAAATTTAATGGGCCAAAGTGAAATAATATGTAGGCTGAGGTCTAATTAAGGGAAAATAAAATCCACACCTCAACCTAAAACAACTTAACTGAAAAAATTAAACAAGTTAACCAAAATCAAAACAGTCGACTCTGTGTACGACTCAACAGTAGTGGATTTCTCATTTAGTGGACTTCTAAATTTCCAAAGCCGGCACTGTCCAATAGTAGACTTCCGAAAAATTAAAAACTTATTTATTGTTTGGCGTTTTGTGTGAATTTCTCAAACTCCATTGAAAAAATGTTCCTCTTCAATTTTTCAATATTCAATTCAATTTAGAGAGCAGATAAAAAAATTATTGAATGTTTTAAATCTCTTATTGAGTTTGTATTGAGAAATAAATGGTATTTGCACGATATGAAAAAAAAAAAAATCTCTTATTGAGTTTTTCTTAGAGTCGATGACTATTCATATTGTAATGCATCTTTTTATATTTTTAGTATACATTCGCCACTGCTAGGGAAAAATTCTGGCAATAGCTCTCATCGATTGTATCGAGGTCATATGTATCTTCTCTCGATATACCTGAAAACTAGCTTCCACAATCTTGTGAACATTTATATGCTTTGTGAAATCATGCATAACGCAGGTTGCAAATTGTAAAATTTTTACCTTATAGGGAAATGCAAGTGAACCGCGCGTCACTAGTACTATCTCATATAATGAACTTATTCAGTTTTGTTTGACTGCAAGAGCAGGCTGGGTACACCTGACAAGTCTTCTTTTTTTCTTTGGCACTGTTAGAAAATCAAAAGAAATCTGGTTCTTGGCCATTACCACAATGGTCATAGAAGATGGTGGTTGCCCAAGCCCTATCACTTCATAGGCTTCCTCTTGATTTGGCATACTTGAACAAGTGTTCGTAGAAAACTCGCCTCCAAAGAATAGGCGTTCGTGAGATTTATCTTCCTGAGTGCATAGGGGAGTGGGGGAACACAGCAGGAAAGCCAAAGAATGAACAAGACCATTTTGGGACACCTTGTTCACACCAAACTTTCTTGTACATTGCTTTAGGTTACAAAAGAAAAACGAAATGATGTATTATTGATTGTGTAAGATACATGATAACCCTAACACTCTTTTATATAGGCTACAAAACTTGACCACCAAGAACCGTAAATAAATTGGGAAAATATATATAACATGAAAACTTAGGCTAAATAGGAAACACGAATAATAGCCTAGACAAAACAGGAAACATAATAATAGAACCAAGAAAACACGAGCAACCAAGCCAAGCCAAGAGAAACCAAACCAGGAGTAGCCAAGTCAAAGAAACCAAGAGCAGTCAAGCCAAACCAAGAGAAACTAGGAGAAGCCATAGCGAAAAAAGAAGAAGAGAAACCAGGAGCAGCCAAGCCAAGGGAAATGAGGAGGTGAAATCCTAATGAGCGAGTCAATTACATGTTATTATAAGTGCCCGAAGGCAACAAAGAACCTTTTTCTGTTATATATAGCCACTTAAATATTAAGCTACCACGTTCTTGAGTGTAGGTTGAGTTGCTTATGCCTACACACAGAGGTAACCAACTCCTTGATGTGGTATTTCTAGGCAAAAACTTCGAGCACGGTTTAAGTTATCTATCACAAGGGAGAAAGGATCCAACTACTCTCTTGTCCATGTTTTGGATTGAAGGAGATAGTCGTGATTGTGACCGTTCATTAGTACTTTCAATGGCTCGAATGTGATTTTAAAATTTGAGGTCAAAATTTAAAAATACATCCAAACCGTTCTTGTCCCAATTCTCCTTCATTTCTTGGCACCTTTGGGTGTTTCTGGTAGTGAATAAATTTTGAGAAAACATTTGTTGCAATCAAGTTGTTAAGTATTTCTGGTAGTGAATAAGTTATAATTGAGAAATGTTAGGTTGTTTCCGGTAATGAATAAGTTGGAGATGAGTATGTGAATGAAAAAGTTGTTAGAAAGAAGTAGTTGTTAACTAGTTGTTAGTTAGTCTAAACAACAAGCTAAAATGCCAAAACTTGTTAATTAATTAGTGTGAACGAGATGGTAAAAATGCCTACGTTTTTTCCTCAAATTCTTAGTGGAAGCTTATTTTTCTTTAATTTCCAGTAACTTTCTATTTTGCTTTAGTTTCTAAAAGCATTCAGCATCGTCATGATTGTTGTATGTGTAATGCGTGATATCTTAAAGTTCATATTCGAATATTGCAGTGGCAATTTGGAAACTATATTCTTAAATCAATTGAGTGTAACTTGGAACATTATATTGAAAAGAATAATTGATGATTTCCTAGTGAATGAAACGACTTCAACTTCCCAAAGCAAATTAGCAAATTCACAAAGGCTTCGTTGGTTTTAAATTTTTGTTTTCGTATTTTTGTTTGTCTTTTATGAATTTTTGTTTTGATTCACGTTAGATTTTTTTGGATTGATAATTCGTTTCAAGAAGAGTCTAAAAAGTAAATTATGACCAAAAATAAAAAAAAGAAAAATACCGTAAAAGACAAGAAAAAAAAATACCAAACAATTAATGGATATTTTTTTTTTGTTTAGTGTCGTTTTTTATATAAAAAAAAATTAAAATTTGGTCCGCATTTCATATTCTTTGACAACCCTCGTCGAGACGAATGATTAATCCAAAAAATAATGTTTAAAAACTAAATAAAAAATTATAATATATAAAAAAATACCGAGGACAATGCTTCTATTTCTTTGGAGTTTTAGCTTCCTATGTTGGGTTTCCAAAGCTTATTGTGCATGTTGTTAGGTTTCTCGGTCTTTTGGTTTCTCTCTTCGGTTTGTTTTCGCTTTTTGTGGAGCTTTGGGTTTTGAGGGATGGTTTGGGTCTTGAAGTTTAGTTTGGAGTTTTCGTTTAGATTTTTGGGTGTTTGTAGTTAGGTTTTTCTCAGGTTTTTGTTGTTTTTGGTTGGCGTCTTGCCGTCATGGTTTTGGACAGTGTTCACACGTTGGAGGGTGTCCCCTTTAATCCCCTTCAATGAAACGGAATCAAGTCCATGTAGTAAAATAGGGATCAATAATTGGAGGGTTTGTTCAATTCTATTTCTAACCCAGAGTTTCTCTCTCTAATGGAAAAAGCCCTAGTAGTTTTCTTCTTTTCTTCCCCTCCCTCTCCCAAGGATTTTCAATAATCTCTCCTGTCTAGTGAGGCTCTCTTTTCTCGCTTTCAATAATCTCTCCTAAGGGTCTTTCTCTCTCAATCTCAGGTCTGAGAATTAATTATTTGTTTTGTTCCTTCTTTTTCATTTATCTTGGTTTCTCCTCCATGATCATCAAGATTTGTTTTGAGTTTCGACAATTGTGGTGGTGATTAGTTAGAGTATTGTTATGCATGCATTGATGTATTGTTAACCTTTTTGATGTATTGTTATGCTGAATGAAAGTATCGTACCATGTTGGAAAAAAAAAATATAGTAACCAATAATTGTGGAGATAATAAGGGATTCAGACTAACTTTAGAAGGTGACCTTCTCGTGGTTGATGAATTTTTCTTTTAGCTTTCAGGGAGAGTATTTAGAAATTAAGTGTCAAAAAATATAAGAAGATGAATCAAAGTTAAAAAAATTTCAGAAATGGCAAAAAAATAAAAGAATCCACTTGATTTAAGACAAATTTAGGCTGTAAATAAAAAAAAAACAAAAAAAAAAAAACAACGTGTCTCTTGGGTTATTTTTAACAACTACTCCAAATAACTCAAAATGAATTTGGCTGATCTTAGCAGGTTGGCCTCAACATAAACAAGCAACGGAAATTTCCTCAATTTAAGCGGCTGGTCATCGATAAGTGAGAAGGGCTGTAACTTCAAAAGGGGAAAAAAAAAAAAAATACTCCCTCCGTCCCTTATTTAGAGTCTAATATTCTATTTTGGGCTGTCACTTAATAAGTGTCCATTTTGTAAAGTTAGTGGGTAAAAATTAGTGCATTGTCTATTTTATCTCTAAAGTAGATTCCATTTTGAAAAGTTAGTTAGTAAAAGTGTAATGATGATGGGTAAGTAGGGAAAGTGGAGGAAAAAGTTGATGTGAAAGGTATAATGATGATGTCTTTTTAATAAATTGGAGTTACGAAACAGAAAACTTAAAAATGGACGGAGGAAGTACTGATTTGGGAACTTAACATAAACACCGATAAGAAACAAAGCAATGAGAAATGATATCTCAAGGTCCACCAAAACCCACGGAGAGTGTGTATTACTGACTTTGGAAAAAATTACTACTCCCTCCGTCCCTTTTTTAAAATCCAGTATTTCATTTTGGGTTGTCCCTTAATAAGTGTCCATTTTGTAAAGTTAGTGGGTAAAAGTTGGTGTATTGTCTATTTTATCCCTAAAAGTAGATTTCTTTTTAAAAAGTAAGTGAGTAAAAGTGTAATGATGATGGGTAAGTAGGAAAAGTGGAGGAAAAAGTTGATGTGAAAGGTATAATGATGATGTCTTTTTAATAAGTTGGAATTACGAAGCAGGACACTTAAAAAGGGACGGAGGGAGTACTAATTTGGGAAGTTAACTTTTGCTGAATCTTTTACTGATGCTGGTATATGTACATATATTTACACCAGTGTTTTTTTTTTTTTGATTTCTCGCGGGTACCCTTAAAATCACGTTTTAATCACATTGAGCGGCTTGGATCATCGAACTTCAATCGGGAAAAAAGAGGTGCCAATGGTCCTAACCGTAAAAGGTGTGGACTTGATCGGGGACGCAATCATTTTAAAACGAGAGCCACTCTATTTCTCCCATTTTCCATTCGAATTTCGATGATCCGAGCCGCTCAATGTATTCAGAACGTGATTTTAAGAGTACTGGCGAAGAATTGGCAAAAAAAAGACCAGGAATGGCTTCATCTAAGCAGTTTTTATTTGAACCGTTCGATAAAAAATAACCAGAAAGGGCTTCATCCAAACAGTTTTGTTTGTGCATGTGTTTAAAAAAAAAGAACCTAGAGAGAGTAGATTGATAGGTTGGACACCAAAGCTAATTCGTTTCTTTTTCTGTGTACTTTTGTTGTTGGTTTTTTTTGTTTTTGTTTTTGTTTTCTTCATCTTGCTGTAATTGTTTTAGTATTAATATAATATATTTTTGTTTCCTTAAAAAAAACGCAGAGAGGGGAGAGATATATCCGTGCATCACCCCAAGTCTTGAAAGCAAAATTGACCTCTCACCCACCATGTGGATTCTTTTCCACATCCTTCTCTGTTTTCACACTAGTGGGGTCCATTCCAGTGTTGTCAATTCCATACGGTACCGGCTCGTACCAATCATAAAATGGTACACATATCTTGGTGTTACGTATCGGCCAAAATACCAGTCTATATCGGTTGATACTGGGCATACCGGTCTGTACTAGGCTTGTATCGGGATCTCGGCCGGAACACAAGTACTTGCATGTATTTTTTTCTTTTGATAAAAAGACATGAATTTTAAGGTATTTTACCAAAATTTGGAGTTCATTTAATATTAATCATGTTAATTTGTTATTAGAACTAGTATTAAGGTGAGTCAAAATGTTAGAATTTATTTATTTCTCCATTTTTTAAGTTTTTAAATTGTATATAAGTATATTAAAAAAATCTAAAAATGTAATATTGCAATAAATAAAAAACGGTACCAAGATACAAGCCGATACCGGTACTTACCGTCCAAATAGAGAAAATAGTATGCTAGACTGTACGGGATTGATAACTTTGAGCATCCATCTCATTTGCCCGAAAATTTCTGCCATGCTCACGAGTGGTATGGGAGCATGATGCTCGAATTTAAGCTTGTTCATCCTCTTTAAAAGTGGGTAAACAGTACCCTCTTTCTTATTAATTGGTTGAAATGGTGTGAATCTCACTATAAAGTGATATCATGCTTATCAAAAAGTGTATTACAGAGATGAAACCTATAATATTTCAACCAATAAAAATGAGGGTTAACGTTCACCCTCTTTTTTGCACTCATGATGCTTACATTGTTTATGGACCCTTAGATTGAAAATTGTGTAAATCACGACCGTTAGATCAAAATCACGTACAAAAAGTAAGGTGGATATGTTAACAACAAGATGATTTTACTATTTTTCCGCCAAAAAAGCGCAATATTACTTATCACAAAAACAAGATTTATATACTCCCTCCGTCCCCTTTTTAAAGTTCAATATTTCATTTTGGACTGTCCCTCAATAAGTGTTTAGTTTGTAAAGTTAGTGGGTAAAAGTTGATAAATTTTCCATTTTGCCCCTGAAAAGTAGATTCTATTTTGAAAAATTAATGGGTAAAAGTATAATGATGATATCTCTATAGAAGGTAAGTAGGGAAAATGAAGGTAAAAGTTGATGTGAAAGGTGTAATGATGATATTTTCTTAATAAGTTGGAGTTACGAAGCGGGATACTTAAAAAGGAACGGAGAGAGTACCATTTACTTAGGCAATACTTACTATATGTATGGCTACACTTATTACTGAGATATTTTGACATTCAATGGTTGATATTAATTATTGAGATCAACTCGTCCAATTCAATGGTTTGGAACAATTGGGAGAGCATCATAGCCATTGCCCTTTGGGAAAATAACGGCCAAGGACGTGTTTGATAATTAATACCCTCC
This sequence comes from Rhododendron vialii, assembly GCF_030253575.1. Classification (NCBI taxonomy): domain Eukaryota; kingdom Viridiplantae; phylum Streptophyta; class Magnoliopsida; order Ericales; family Ericaceae; genus Rhododendron; species Rhododendron vialii. The sequence continues at coordinate 15,256,919 of NC_080558.1, forward strand.
AAGGACATTTTCAGTATTAACAAATGTTCTCAAATGTTCTCAACATGTCCTTGGCGGGTATTAATTATCAAAACACATCCTGGGCCGTCATTTTCCCTTGCCCTTTTGCCCCCTTTCTGTCTAAGAATTAATAATTAAATCAACATTGTGCAAAAAAAAAAATACAGTACTCCCATACACTTCGAAAACAGAAAGTCTAGGATCACCGTTCCATGCATTTTACCCCTCCTTTCCACTTCTTCATGTGGAGCTCACTCTGAACTCCACAAAAATATCTATAAATTCTAAAATATTTTTTATTTAAAAATCATCTCAATCGCATGTCGGTTGGTATGTTTTCTAAATTCGTAGGCCCCTACGAATTCAGAAACATACATATTAATATGCGATTGAACTGATATTTAAAGGACCCCATAAAAAATGTTTTAAAATTTGTGGATGTTTCTTTCTAAAATTTATGGATGTTTTTTGTATTTTTGTTGGATCTGAAGTGTGCCCCACATAGAGCGGTGAACATAGCACTTTGCCTTCTATAACAGATAATCTAGGATCACCGCTCCATTACTAATGCTCTTATCAACCGCTCCATGTGAAGCCAACTCCGGGCCCTACAAAAAATTATGCCATATATAGCTTTGGAAGACATGATCAACCAGTTCTTGGAATAAGCTTGGCAACCACTCCCACAAGGAGCGGACAATATGGATGAAAAGAACTTGAAAAGGATAATTATTGATTTCCTAGTGCATGAAATGACTACAATTTCCCAAAGCAAATTAACCAACTCACAATGGCACCGTTCTTCATAAATTTTTGTTAGGTTTGATGTAAGATTTATAGGATTGATCATTCCCCTAAGCAAAAAAAGTCTACAAAGTAAATTATGGCTAGAATCATAAAGAATATATATACACTAAGGGTATGTTTGTTTTGATGGAATAAAAATTGAAATGAAATGGCCGTTCCAATGACATACTTATTCCTATGTTTGGTTGATGATGAAATGATTCTTCCAAATAAGATTACTATTCACCTTAGTAAAAGAATTGTCATTCCCCTAAAAAATTAACGAATTACCATTCCATTTCTTTGCCACTCCAAAAATTACTATTGTCATTTCAAAAATTACTATTGCCACACCAATTCATTGCGGATGAGAATATGACTATTCTTAAGTACAACCAATTTTCTCAACTTTCTCCATTAGAATGGTACTCTCCCACATAGATCTTGTCCAGGTACATCCCAGCAAAATGGTCGTGCTAAACGTGAACACCGCCACATTCTAGACACAGTTCGTGCTCTTCTTATCTTAGCCTCGTGTCCTGAATATTTTTGGGGAGAAGCAGCTTTCACAGCTGTATCTACCATCAATCGCATTCCATCCCCAATCATTGACAATATGACACCTTATGAAAGGTTGTATGGTATCTCTCCCAATTATGACCATCTTCGAGTTTTTGGATGTGCATGCTTTGTGTTACTTCAACCTCATGAACATACCAAGTTGGAGCCTAGAGCACGTCTTTGTTGTTTCATAGGTTATGGAATTGAACATAAAGGTTATCGCTACTGGGATCCCATTTCTCGTCGTCTTCGCATATCCCGTCATGTTATTTTTTGGGAACACAAAACCTTTTCTTCTCTCTCTATGTTTCACTTACGCACCACTGACATCGCCTCTTTTTTTACTGACTCGTCCATTGAGTTATTCCCTGATGAGCTTGATACAGGTTATCTCCACACGTCTTCTCCGCAGCCTATCCCAGATGCCTCTATTCTGTCTGCTGATTCTGCACCTGCATCTTCTGGCTCCTCCCTCCTAGAGCCTTCCGAGTCATCTCCTAATCATAATGTCACTGCTCCTCCACCTCTCCGTCGTTCTGATAGGATAAGGAAATACCTATTCATCTTCGTGATTACCATTGTTTTTCCACTATCCTTTCACATTATGAGCCACACTCTTATCATGAAGCTAGTACTAACCCTCTTTGGTAGCGAGCAATGACAGACGAGCTGTAGGCTTTGACTAACACTCCAACATGGGATTTGGTTGATCTTCCCCCAAGCAAAACTCCCATTGGCTCCAAATGGGTGTACAAAATTAAGACCCGCTCTGATGGCTCTATTGAACGGTACAAAGCTCGCTTGGTGGCAAAAGGGTTTAACCAAGAATATGGCATTGACTATGAGGAGACTTTCGCTCCAATTGCTCGTCTTACCTCTGTTCGGAGTCTAATTGCCGTTGCTGCTGTCCATAAATGGCAACTCTATCAGATGGATGTCAAAAATGCCTTCTTCAATGGTGATCTCGTTGAGGAAGTGTCTATGAAGCCCCCTCCTGGGTATACTCATCCTCCAAACAAGGTCTGTAAGCTTCGTCGTGCCCTCTATGGCCTCAAACAAGCTCCTCACGCATGGTTTGCCAAGTTCAGCACTACAATTCAGACATTCGGATTTTCATCTAGTCCACATGATTCTGCCTCACGCATGGTTTGCTTATGCTGTTCATCTTGTTAGCCAATTTTTATCATCCCCACGGACGACCCATTACGATGCTGTTCTTCATATTCTTCGCTATGTCAAAGGGACTTTGTTTTATGGTCTCCACTACGCTGCTCATTCATCTTTAGAGCTGCGAGCTTACTCTGATGCAGATTGGGCTGGAGATCCTGCCGATCGTCGTTCTATCACAGGCTACTATTTCTTTCTTGGTGATTCCCTCATCTCTTGGCGCAGTAAGAAACAAACTGTTGTTTCCCGATCAAGTACTAAAGCCGAATACTATGCTTTGGGAGATACCATCCAAGAACTCCTATGGCTACGATGGCTACTTACCGATATGCGTGTTCACCATTCCACTAGTACTACCCTTTGTTGTGACAACCAGAGTGCCATCCAGATTGCTCGCAATGATGTCTTTCATGATCGCACCAAGCACATCGAGATTGATTGTCACTTTGTGCGTCAACATGTTGCTAGCGGCACTCTTCGTCTTCTATCAGTATCGTCATCTGATCAGACTGCTGACATTTTCACCAAGGCGCACCCTTCTGGGCATTTTCATGACTTAGTTTCCAAACTCAAGTTGGTCTCTACTTTACCACCCTGAGTTTGAGGGGGGATGTTATAATATTCTAGATCATAAGATCAAATCATATATGATCAAATCATATATTATTATGATTTTATATGATACTGATTTTATATGATTGTGATTGTATTTTCCTTTATTGTATCATGGCTCACACTATATAAATGAGCCCTCTCATTTGTACAGAATATACAATTCAATACAAATATTATTTCTTTCTCTTACATCATAACATCCTCTAATTTCATTCCAACCTTAGTTTCATTCAATTTGGCAATTCTACTTGATCGAACCAAACATACCCTAAAGATGAGAATAAAATACCAAAGGTAGTTCGATCACCAGTCAAACCACACCTTGAATTAATCCAATCGAATGGGACTCGTTTGGAATCCGTCGCGATCGAAATGCCCAAACAACACGCAATGGAAATGCCCCAACAATTAAACATATCTTTTTCTTTAGTGTCGTTTTATATAATAAAAAATTCAACTTGGATCCGCATTTTATACTTTTTTGGCGACATGGGGACGTATAAGAGCATGTACACAAGACTAGTTAAACACCCAATTTTAGGTACTTTGCCTATGCAAAGTGAGAAAATTAGGGTACAACAGACTAGGTAAAAAGAAAGGTAAAATACATTTGAAATTTTTGCTCTGTAGTTTTGGCGATGTACTGTAGCACAGGTATAAGTAAAATACTATTGGTTCTCTCTCTCTCTGTGACTAGGTAGTCAGCACTTGTGTGCAGTGTGGGTAGGTAAAGTAGGAAGACTGGTGCAGTGTGGGAGAAGAAAATAAATAGGTAAAGTAAATATTGGATACTGTTCATAGATATTTTTGCTCACACCGGTGTACATGTTCTAAAGGGGGACAATGGACATGTATTTTCCACTCTCAGTCTTATCATTAATAAAAGAACACGGGGACGTAAAAAAGGGGACAGTAAAAAGGGGGACAATGGACATGTATTTTCCCACTCTGTTTTATCATTAATAAAAGGAATCAACGCTATGCCAAGAAAAGACAGACAAAGAAGACTTTCATCACGAGTAATGCTATATGTACCGATTGGGGAGGAGGGAAAATGTACCACCGGCCGCCGGCGGGCCATCTTCGGCCACCAGACGGTCAATCCGAGCAGTTCAAAAATTCAAAAAAAAAAAAATTGATGGGGCTTATCCGGGAATTAACGGCATTCGAGGTGTGTAGGATGCTTGATCCGAGCACCCCTTTTTTATGTATATACACGTATATACATATATACATGAAAAAGGGGTGCTCGGATCAAACACCTTACACACCTCGGATGCCGTTGATTTCCACCTAAGCCCCATCAATTTTTTTTTAGAATTTTTGGACGGCTTGGATTGGCCGTCCGGTGGCCGGAGACAGTCCGGCGCAGCCGGTCGGTACGTTTTCCCTCCCCCTTTTCGTACCTATATCTTTACTCCTTTCATCACAGACGGTCCCATGACATGCACTTGGACAATAACATACCGGTTTTCCCCACCATCCCCTTCCTCTACAAATCCAAAGCTACTCCGTAAACCACACACAAAAAAAAATATAAAAAAATGGCAGAGGCGGCTGTGCTCGGACTTCTATCCACCTTCGAACCCTATCTCCGAGAAGAGTTGAACTTGTTGAGCGGAGTACGGGAAGACATTGAATACATAAGAGCCGAATTCGAGCGCATGACACATTTCCTCAGAGTTGCTGATGCTATAGAAGATAGAGACCCGAAAATCAAAGTATGGGTGAAGCAAGTTCGAGAAGCTGCATATGACACTGCAGATGCTCTTGAAATGTACTTGCTTTGCCTCAGACATCATCATAGCATTGGATTCCAAGGGTTTGTCCGTAAGGTTTCTTTCTTTGTTAAGACTTTAAAAGCTCGCCACCAAATTGCTTCTGAAGTAAAAGGAATCAAGTCCAGAATCATCAATATTTCTGAGGGACATCAGTGATATAGGGACATATATGGCAAAATAGAGCAAGCCTCAAGCTCTACTCATTTAGACATAGCATGGTATGATTGTCGTGGTGATGCCCTTCTACTCCAAGATGCTGACCTTGTGGGCATTGACAAGCCCAAATCACACTTGATTAAGTGGCTAGTGGATGAGGATCCTCGACTAAAGGTGCTTTCTGTAGCAGGAATGGGCGGATTGGGCAAAACCACCCTTACAAAAAAAGTATATGACAACACAACAGTGAAGAGGCACTTCCAGAACCATGCTTGGATAACTGTTTCTGAATCATTCAAGGTTGAAGAGCTTTTAAAAGACATGATTCGAGTTCTCTTTGAAGATGTTAGGCAACCACTCCCACGACGAATGGACAATATGGATCCAAACAGCTTGAAAGGTACAATTAATGCATTTTTGCAGCAAAAGAGGTATGTGCTTGTTTTGGATGATGTATGGGGAATTCACGCATGGCAAGTTTTAAGAATCATACTTCCTGAATGCAATTGTGGCAGTCGAGTAATTTTGACAACAAGAAATGTAGATTTAGCTTCTTTTGCTAGTGAAGAATATCATGGCATGGTGTATAATCTCAAGCCCTTGCCTCTCAGAGAGTCATGGGCCCTGTTTTGCTCAAAGACATTCAAGGAGAATTCTTGTCCTTCATATTTGGAAGATTTGTCAAAAGACATCTTGAAAAAATGTGAGGGGTTACCACTTGCAATAGTAGCAATTAGTGGTCTGTTATCAACAAAACATAAGAGTTTGAATGAGTGGGAGAGGATTTACCGTGGCCTTGGTGCAGAACTAGAAGGAAATGACAAACTCATGAGCATGACTAAGATATTGTCCCTTAGTTACTTTGATTTGCCTTACTATCTCAAGTTATGTTTTTTGTACTTAAGTATTTTTCCAGAAGATTGTCTCATTGATTACTGGAGATTAATTCGGTTGTGGGCAGCGGAAGGATTTATAGAAGTGAAAGAAGGAATGACAAGAGAAGAAGTTGCTGAGGGCTACCTCAATGAGCTAATTAACAGAAGTTTAGTTCAAGTGGTAGAGGTGAGGAGGGACGGGAAAAGGTTCAATGCTTATCGAATCCATGACCTTTGGCGTGAAATGATAATTGCGAAGTCAAGAGAGCAAAACATTGTCATAATAACAAGTGCAAGAAGCCGAGCATGGCCTGAGAAATTGCGACGCCTCTCGGTCCACCACAAATTGGAAGATATTCAACAAAGCATTTGTTTCACTCGCCTTCGTTCTTTGCTCGTGTTCAGCGCAACAGATTCGTTGTCCATGTTGTCAAAGGTTGCATCCTTAGGCAAAGGTGTAAGGCTACTAACTGTGTTAGACTTGAGAGGAGCACAATTAGAAACATTCCCGCATGAAGTTGTGAAACTCCTTAATCTTACTTATTTAAGTTTGAGGGGGACAAATGTAAAAGTGATCCCGAAAGCGATTGGAAAGCTCAAGAAGCTAGAAACGTTGGATCTGAAAGGTACGAATGTCATTGAGTTGCCTGATGATATCTTGAAGCTCCAACATCTTCGCCATCTCTTGTTGTATCGCTACAACGATGCCCATTGTTATTCACCATTTCATGGTACAATTGGCTTCAAAGCCCCGGCGGGAATAGGAAGTTTGTTGTACTTGCAGAAACTATGTGCTGTTGAAGCAAACCAAGGGAGTAATAGTGGCATTGTGCTAAGAGAGGTGGGGAAGCTAACTGAACTTAGGAGATTGTTCATTTTAAGGCTACAGAAGGAAGATGGGACGGTGCTATGTTCATCCCTTGAGAAGCTAAACAACCTTCGCTCGTTGTGCGTTGTGGCAATAGAAGAAGATGAGATCATTGATCTAGATTCTTTGTCTTTGCCGCCTCGACTTCTTCAAACACTCTATCTAAGAGGACGTTTGGATAAGATACCGCACTGGATACCATCTCTTCATAACTTGAAAAGGTTAGGGTTAGGGTGGAGTAAGTTAAAAGATGTTGTTCCACTGCAATCTGTTCAAGATTTGCCCAATTTGCTTGACCTTGAACTTGGTTCTGCGTATGAAGGAGATGAATTACTTTTCAAGGCTGGTTGGTTTCAGAAGCTTAAATATTTGCGGTTGGTTCACTTTGTAAGATTGAAATGGGTGAGAGTGGAGTCTAGCTCGATGCCTCTTCTTGAAGAGCTAGTTCTCCAAGACTGTAAATTGATGATGGAGTTGCCCTCGGGTGTTGAACATCTGGCCAACCTTAAATATCTTAACTTGAGTGATATGTGTGAAACATTCATTTCGAGCTTGAATAAAGACTTACAAGGTGGGGACTATTGGAAAATTGCACATGTCCTTGAGGTTTGGATTTGGGACTCAAAATCTGGTTTTTGGACTGGTGGTTATCTATAATAAGGTTGACAGCTTGTGCAGCGACATACATACTATTAAGAAGTCTTTTCTACTCAATAAAGAGCTTATCAAAGTTGAAAATTTCTAGCTGAGGGGAGAAAGTGAACTTTGAGAATTATGAACATGTAGCTCTCCTCGGTTGTATTGAGGTGAGGTATTATCTTCTTGCAATACACCTGAAACCAGCTTCCACAATCTTATAAACATAAATTTGCTTTGTGAAATCGTAGATAAATAACACATGCTGCAAATTGTGAAATGTTCACCTTATAGGGAAAGACAATTGAAATGCATCACTAGTATACATATAATGAACTAATTAATTTTTATCTCGCTGCAAGAGTAGGCTTGAACTAAACATGACAAGTTAACGATGGATGCAACTAGAAACAGAATCAATAGCTTATTGATTTTGATTAAGTAGATTTTTTTGGTCAAACAGAAATGATTTCTATGTGATCAGGTGAGATCTCTTCGAATGAGTGGCTCTTGTGCATTGAACTTATGAGGGATTGCATGCGGAAGATTTGACGTATTCTATGAATTTGGCTTTGTTGGCCCTTGGTATGGTTCTGTCTTTTGAATTAAATGAATCATAAAGCTACATAATATTAACAGGCTTGACTCCTTTTACGGAGACGTGGCAGGTGGGGCTGTGATTGTTCGATCGGTAAGAAATATATTTGTTCATGAAATTTCCTTTTTAAAGTTTGTTTCTGCTCCTCGGAACTTATTCAAAAAGGTTTAGAACTGTTAGTTAATATATCTGATGACACCGTGATTTTACTGTAAGAATTAAAATCAACTTGCATCCATTTTGATGTTCGATCAAGCACTTAAAAAAGATTATTATTACTGTAGTTGATTGGTTGTTTCTCACATATTTCCTTTGATCTGGATAGTGGTAAATATCAAAGTAGCGAGACGCATTTAAGTACATAGTTAGCTTAAAGCATTTTCCTAATTCGAATATGCAATGTTTGTTTTGCATCAGATCTGGCAAGGAATTTGACATCACAGCTCAGCGAGTTGCAGCTTCAAATCCACTTCTTAAGGATGCATTTATCGAGGCATTGCACCAATCCCAGTGAAAGTCTATGAAAACTGAAAGCCTCATCAAAATGGTTTTCAGAAATTGAGTTACTGAGAGGATTACTAGGCGATTCTAATTATTGTTCATTGGCCCGGGGACTTAAACCATTGCCAAATTATCTGTTAAAAACCCAATTGATCTGACAAATTCATAGCTGATAATAGCACTATGAGTTTGTGGTATTTTGAACCATTTTGAGTCTGATCTTACATTAGACTTCCTGAAAGTTATCATATTTCACGTACAAGTCTTCGCCGCCGAATTCCGTTTGGTGTTTGAGCTGTGGTTTTCAGAGTACAGATTGCAGTTCCTATAAAAAAAATCTTTTGCTTTGAGACCTCTCTCTCTCTCTCTCCGAAGTTCACAAAATCGAATAGACTAAACCTAAGTTTTGACTCTGATACACTATCAAGGCAGATCAACCATCATAATGAAATGTAAAGCTTCCTTTGACTTTTTGCAATCGAAGAAATAATAAACTACTGCCGTAAAGCCAATTATCAAACCTTGACCATGTGCATGGAAGTACGAGGGAGACACTAACTGCACTTTACTCCATTTGCATCCATTCCCCTCCCCAAATTCCATGGAATATAGTAGATTAGGTTTAACGAATGAAAAAGATGAAGAAGAAAAAGAGCCAATTATCAAAGCAGTCAAACGCATCAAAATAGCAAGCTAGTGATCAAAGGTTAATATCAAAGTGAAATACATTCGGTTTTTTACCTGTGGGTCTAGGAAAACCGAAAAAATATTTCCCATTATGGAATAGCGCACTTTTTAATTACGTGCATGCAAGCAGTGATGTACGCACAATGGGGCACGTGGGGTCATGTGCGCTCACTCAATAGGTTTTTTTAAATACAAATAATCAAAGCTGTTCGATTTGTGTAAATGTATTTTTAAGAAAACCCAAAAAAAAAAAACTCATTCAAATATCAGGAAGAGCTTATCAATTTTCTTTCTTGAATTTGAAGAGACAAAAAGTGAATGAATGGATACCTAGTCAATATTTAAATGAGCTGAATTTTTTAAGAACTCTTAAAAAAGTATCTTTAAAACAATTAAACGGTTCTAATCATTAATGTGAAATCTCAAAATGAATATGACTCAATATGATGTATATTTGGTGTGTATCCATAGTTGTACTACGGGAAGGGAAAGCACATCTATCTAAATATTTAAAAGGCGCTGCTATTCGAAGCCCTTTATTTTCTTTTATAGCTCATTACATTTCGGTAAATGATTGTTGAAAATCATACATAATATTTCGGTAAATAGCTGTTGAAAATAAGATTATATTTCGGTAATTACATGTCGAAAATATGTTCAACTTTCGGTAAACAACTGCCGAACATACATTTTCGGTAAATAGCTGTTTAAAAAAATATTACATTTCGGTAAATAGCGCCCTATTTAAAAAGGGCGCCGCTATTCGCAGCCCTTTATTTTCTCCCGTAGCCCACTACATTTTGGTAAATGGTTGTTGAAAATCATAAATAACATTTCGGTAAATTGCTGTTGAAAACAAGATTATATTTCGGTAACTACATGTCGAAAATATGTTCAACTTTCGGTAAACAACTGCCGAACATGCATTTTCGGTAAACATCTGTTGAAAAAATATTATATTTCGGTAATTGGATGCTGAAAATATATTTCAATTTCGGTAACTAACTGTCGAGTATAATTGAAAATTTTTAACGGGCTATGGGAGTAAATAGAGGGCTGCGAATAGCAGCGCCCTTTAAAAAAGGGTAAAAGTCACTAAGGTTTTTTTGTAAGTACAGATTCTCCCTCCAGGTTTGAAAAATAATTTTTACCCCCCTGAGGTTTTGTGGCGCATTTCAATTACACCCAATCATTCGAAATGCTTTTACTAAATTGTGTTAGACCCATCTCGGAGTCCCACATAAACGATTCAAGCCATTTAACATTTTATAAAACCTGATTTTAAGGATCCTCATAAAAAATTGGCTTAGTCAAATATCAACAAAGGTTGGATTGACTTGTCAAATTTTTACTATCTAAATTTGCGGGGCCCTTAAAAAAATGTGTTAAACAAATTCAATGAGTCTGATAATTTGTGTGGAATTCTGAAGTGGGTTCAATCAACGCAATCCAGTGTAAGCATTTCAAACATGTTAGAATTTCAAACAATTGGGTGTAAGTGAAATGCATTACTAAATCTCAAGGGGTTAAAAATTACTGTCAAACCTGGAAGGGGAATTCTGTACTTAAAAGAGAGACCCTAAAAATACTCCAACTGAACACTGAAGTCCAGACCTGGAGATTGAAGGAGAAGGTCCCTGCTTGCTTTCCCGCCCGATCAACGAAAGGCCCCAAAAAGTTGGCCCCGCTCATATTTACCGATTGCGTATTTTCTGTGTGTCTTAGCGAGAGAAAACCCTACCCTCGCGCAGCATATTTACCGATTGCATATTTTCCCGGGATCTGCTCTACGACCAAATCCAGTGGGTTCGTCGATAGATTTCGCAAGAATAGGTTGCGTCGCCCAGACAGTACGCCGCCCAGACAGTACGCCGCCCTTTGCCGCTTTCATCTTCGCATTCGAGTAAGAGAAAACAAATACCCCTTGATTATTCCGTTTCTAGGGTTTAATGTGTTTTGTGGTGAAATTCAGATTTTATGATTCATGGGCCTATAAATAGTTTACAGCTAATTTCTAGACTCTGTTCGTATAACCAAAAATCTTTGATGGGGAAACAAAAAAACCAATGCTCCATCTTTGCTTTTATTTTGTTTTTGTTTTTGTTTTTGTTTTTTGTTTTTTGTTTTTTTTTCTATTTCGTTTCGATAGCAAATTGCTCAACTTATCCCAACTATCTCTTGTAGCAATATTTGATTGGAGAAGAAGACACGAACTTTGTTATCCCTTGATTTAATAGTACAAGTTTGATTACAGGATTGGAGATCCGCTCTTGAGATTTATAGACTGTTCCCTCTTTCATGATTCTTGCTTAATCACGAAACGACTTTACCATAGTCCAGACCCCCCCCAAATGATGCATGAGTTGAGATTGAGACTGTTTCTCTGTTTTATGACCCCACCCCCTGCCCTGCTTATTATGAAAACTTTTTGCTTTGCGTTCTATTATGTGTCCGTTTGCTTTCTGGCTATTTTGAATTTTATTCTTCCTTTTGGTTACTCGGAAACATAATAGAAATTGATGATGAAGAAGAAGAGGATGTTGATGACTACTAGTGGAATTGCTTCATTGACGGATGGTATATTAGTGGACATTCTATCGAGACTCCCAGCAAAGGTGGTTGGCCAATGCAAGTGCATATGCAAGCATTGGTGTTTACTGATTGAGGACCCCTCTTTTGTGCATTCGCACTGCGCTTGTTCCAAGTCTAGACAGGACTGCCGCTACCTTTTCATCTCCATAATTGACTGTCACAGAAAAAATGTTTATTTTTATTCGGCAAATTACCATGGAGGACCGGGCCACCACTTGCGCACCGACTGGGATATGGGACATGCTTGTTTGAAGCAGTCTGTCGAGGGCCTAATATGCAGGGTTCTTGCGCTTGCGCGGTCTAAAACTGTCTTCATCACGAATCCAACCACCAAAGAATTTTGTTACCCTCCCCCCTTTTGGTTTAATATCGTATGAGAATACCTGTTAGGATACCCCACTTTTATCGTTTGGGTTTGATCCTTCCACTAAACAATACAAAGTGTTGAGGATGAATTGTGTGGAACAGTGGACCAAAAGAGACCACCTTGATTTGCCGATCAAAAAAAATAAAAGAGACCACCTTGATGGCTTCAAGGAGATGGACGACAAGGTCTACGACTACGAGTCTGAGCTTGATGACTTTGACAAGCTCTACGACTACGAGTGTGAAGTTTTCACTTTGGGCACACATTCATGGAGGAAGCTTGATGATGTTCCCTTCCACTTTGAATTTGGTGCTGGTAGTCGTTGTGTTGATGGTGTCATATTCTGGAGAAACACTAGAATTAGGTTGGAGGAGAATCATACTCCAGGGGAGGATGTGACGGTGGCGTTTGACCTCAAAGATGAGAAATTTTGAGTAATTTCAGTTCCTAGCGGTCTCTCATGCATGGCTCGTCTGATAGAACTTAATGGCCATTTGGCAGTTGCCAATAGATACCGCCTAGATGGTAATTTGGAGGAGCTTTGGGTATTACAGGACTATGAGAAATGGATTTGGGTTCAAGAAAAGATCAGGCGTCCATGATTGGGTTCGAGATGATGATCCTTATACCGCTTGGGCAATGGACAGCAGTATTAGCAGAAGTTCGAAATGGAAGTGTGGAAGATGAAATGTGGTAATTTCTTTCTTCATTTAGCCGGTATGGTAAATGTAGCTGTGGATGACTTCAATTATGCTTACTCTTTTACATATTTCGTGGCTACGGCTGTACTGTATATCCAGTTGTTTTATTGCTATGCAACAAGCAAATCAAACTAAACCTAAAGCACATTACCCCCACCGCCCACCAGAGCTGCTCCGGCCCCAGCAACCATCAGGCACCACCTTCCCCTCCCCCGGCCCAGGCAACCACCCCGCCACCATTTTGATCTCCTTCCTCCTCCTTTCCAGGCAACCACCCCTCCACCATTTCGATCTCCTTCCTCCTCCTTTCCAGGTAACCAACCACATCTCCTCCATGTCCATTTGCGATCTCGAAGGAGAGAGATGAAGAACCACCATGCGAACAAGATATGTATTGTCAGCATCCAGTCGAGATAACGAGGGTTCTTCCACTCATAAGCCCTCTCTCATATCCTCCAACAAACCGAACATATACATACCCTTCTACTATCACTTATCCCTCTATTAATAATCGAAAAGTCTGAGGTTCCTGACGGGGAAATTCGGACCAAATTCCCGACGGCCCGCCGGGCCCACTCTGGCCACTGGACGGATGATCGGAGCCGTCCAAAAATTCTATAAAAAAAAACCGAGTGGGTCCACGCGAGAATCAACGGCATCCGACATGTGTAAGTAGTCGATCAAAACACTCAATTTTTGTGTGTATATGCATAGGAATTCGGTCGGGATTTCTCCGTCGGGAACTGTAGCACCACTAATTAATAATTCTCCATTTTACTACAAGTCTATATCACCTGATTTTTATATCAGAAACAAAGAGCATATGAAAATAGCATTCTGAAAAAGATACAAATGAATGGAAATCATACAAATTAACAAAAAAAAAAGGGGCAAAAACATAGGCATAATGTAAAACAGGGTTAATTTATTAAAACCAAGCTTAACAAATTCATGTTTTTAGCACAAAGAATGAGACTCTTCTCAGAAGACACAAAAAACAACTAGGATTTAAGCAAAATCTTTTACAATGCATAGGCATCAACAACAATAATGATGTCGAAACAATCATGATCTCGAGTTTGTTTTCTGCACTTGTGGGAGTTGCATTGACTTGTGCTCCATTGGTCTTTCCATCTCTTGTCATCTTATTCCGAACTTCTAAAATCAGCAAGGTAAGCATGATTGCACCGGAGATAGAACCATATCTGATCATCCATCCCTTTGCAAGCTTCAAAATGGTAAAGCCTACCCATATGTTGACCACGCCCAAGAGAAGAACTAAGTAGCCAGTGAGATGGTGTAACCAATTCCAAATATGTCTGCGCTTGTGGTCCTTTGCAGGTCGTAGAAATAGAGCAGAAATCTAAACCCAAAATAAAGAAATTTGTTAGCATGACATATACAAGTTACAGAGTAGAAAATTTTATAGCATTGTGCATTCAGAGGATAAGAATGGCATAAGTTTCGATACCTGAAGTAGTCCGAGGGTAAAAAGTGAGATCCCAATACCCATGTGGCAAGGATGATGATTTCCAGATGACATGCTGCCAAGAACAAGCCCAGTTGCGCCTCCCGCCATGCCAAGAAAATAGCCAGAGAGCTGAAGAGATACGTGAGTGTAGAACCAAAGAGGGTCTGCTCATGGTCTGAGGGCCATAAGATACCTTGCCGCCATAAATCCCAAAGGCATCATAATACCCCAACTAACAGCATTTAGAACTCCATGTGCCTACAAAATTAATTCAAAATCACCATTAAAGAAATTCAAGCTACTTTTTTTAGGAAAAAGAAACAGGCTGCTCCTATTACATAATTCTAGAGAAAGATGACCAAGATGTTTCCATGCAGTACTCAACTCATAATCTCTCACTGTTGTAGGCCCTCTACTGGAAGTTCTTTAGTTAACCTTTCTTTTTTTTCAAGAATGTAAAAGGAAAGATTAATCCTGGTTTTTAACTCATGTATGTAAACAGTAAAAGTGACGCTGGCTACCATTCGTTAATATCAAATCTTATAAAGCAACTAACCGTGTAGCAATAAAAACCGAGAAGGTTGATCAACTTACTATCTTCAGTTTTGTTTTTGAATTGCCTTCATGAGACCCAGAGGCTTGTCCTGATGAGAGATTCAGATTTCCCATGGATTGGAGGTGGTTTCCAGATACACCATGCATTCCAAGATTTTCACCCGAGACTGGTCCGTCTTGCCAAACATGATTAACGCTCATAGTGTTTTTGGGAAGCTCGATGGTTGCGAATATAACCATCTCGTTGTCTAAAAGCATGGCTGACAAATCAGAGACAGGGGCCTTGAGATACCTTGCCGCCATAAATCCCAAAGGCATCATAATACCCCAACTAACAGCATTTAGAACTCCATGTGCCTGCAAAATTGATTCAAAATCACCATTAGAGAAACAGAAACAGCCATAGTATTAACAAAATCTAGAGAAATATGGCCAAGAGTATTCCACGCAGTAACCAAGTCATACTCTCTCACTATGTTTGGGCCCTCTACTACGGTATTTCTCCATTTAGTTTTCTTTTTTCCAAGAATGTAGTAAAAGGAAAGATCAATCCTGGCTTTTTTAAACCATGTACGCATTAACAGTAAAAGTGATCAAATGAAGAAATACTTAAAACTACTAGCCATGTAGCAATAAAAACTGAGATGGTAATGTGTAAAGGCCTTAATTTTGGAAGGGCTTAATAACTTAATTTTAGTCTTACCCGAGCAGCTACCCATTGAATGATAGCCCACCTGGGGACATGTCTTTTGAACCACACTAATTTCCACCAAAGAACTTCAGAATGAGGCTTTCTGAATCCTTGCCAGGCTGACTTGATAGAGAAAGTGCCCTTAGGATGCTATCAATTATTTTCTTAACCACTAGATTTCTCCTACCAGGCCACATCCAGGAATTGTTGCTAATAATAGATGCAACTTTGGATTGAAAAGTCCTTACTAAATTTCCAGTTAGTCTACCCTCAAACCTGTCTTTGAGAGGTTACTATGAGGCCAATCTTTTTCTTACTTTGTCACTCACAGGTTTCCTTGTTGACTTCAGTCTCGGACTGACACCCAGAGGCATTCCCAAGTACTTTATAGGAAGTGATTGGGCTTTTCATTTGAGGGCATTAGCGAAAGATTGAACTTCAGCCTCCTTGACGCCCACACCACACACGGCAGTTTTGTGGTAATTTATTCTCAAGCCAAACCTCACTTCAAAAGTTCCAAGTAATCTCTTCCCCATTTGAATGTCTTCCAAGGTTGCTTTGCAAAATATTAGAGTGTCATCTGCAAAATGCAGACGATTTATCTTTGGACCATCTATTTCAAATTCCAGCCCACTTATCAGACCATGGGCCTCAGCTTGTTTAAACATCCATTTCAGACCTTCAGCTGCAATAATAAACAGAAAGGGGGAAAAAGGGTCCCCTTGTCTAACACCCTTGCGCATTTGAAATTCCTCTGTGGGGGAGCCATTCACCAATAGAGAAATCCTTGCAGATTTTATGCATTCCTTCATCCATAGTATCCATTTATCAGGAAGACCCATAAAGTTCAGCATTTTTAGGATGTGTACCCAGTTGAGGTTGTCGAAGGCTTTTTAAAAATCCAGCTTGATGATTAAGCCTTGCTTTTTATTTCTTTACCATCCATCCAACACTTCATTGGCAATCAAAATACTGTCTTGAACATTTTTCCCTCCCGAAAAAGCAGATTGCATCTCGCCCATACAACCACCGGAATGGTAGTTTTGAGTCTGGTAGCAAGTACCTTCGACAGAATTTTGTACATACATCCTAGCAAACTGATAGGTCTGTAGTCTTTCAAGTCAGTAGGATTTTCCACCTTTGGGATTAATGTTATAAATGATGAGCTGATTCCTCTTGGCAGCTTGGAGTTCTTTTGAAATTCTCTAAGGAAATCCATAATATCCTTTTTCATGAAACCCCAACCTTTTTTTATGCTCAGCATGTTCAACCCATCAGGACCAGGGCTTTTGTTTCGATAACATGACTTCATCACATTCCAGACTTCTTCTTCTGAAAAGCTTTGAATAAGAGAGGATCTCATTCGTTCATCAATAACAGGACCCCATCTTTCAGTGAAAGTTGGTCTGATCTCCCAATCCTCCACACGTATTGAATGTGCTTCAGCAAATGCAAAAGCATGTAAATGTGCTTCAGCAAATGCATATATATCATCTGATTGCATTAATCATAAAGGGTTTTTGGTCATTTTTTTTTTCACATTTTACGTTATGTATATCAAAAGATAAATGATTAACTCAAAAAAATGATGCGAATCCCACAAAATTTCAGAAAAAGTGACCAAAACGGCGTTACTGACTATATTAAAAATTCAAGGAAAGATACAATTTTAATAAAAAAGCTAATATACCGAAGTGGAATGTGATGGCCGAACCATGATATGTGGGGAAAAAGTCCACAATGAAACATTAATAAAAATTGTAATGAACATGCATCCAACAATCATTTGAAAAGTAGAAAGCCCTGCAACTGAATGGAAGAAATAAAGTGGCAGTATTAGAGTGGCAGGAATCTTTCTGGAATCACATTCCCATTCCACCCGAAGATGCCTGCCATCCAAAATCAGCCATGGGGAACGGGGCCTAACTTTCTCTTTTGCTTTAATTTCTACTAACTCTCTCTGTGGACCAAGAAAATTAGTAAGCTTTTCCTAAAAAAAAAAAAAAATGCAACATCCTCATGATTTTTAAATTTTTTTTGCCAAAAGGTTAACCAGTTTCATTGGTAATCAAACAAATAAGGAAATTATCAAAGAGCATGTCTATACTTTATCAAAGGCGTGGACAGCCACAATGGCGGATATGCTTCCCACGTGCAAACACCTACTCCATAACCTTCACTAGCCAAACAGTGAGCTACACCATTACCATTGCGTCTGACAAAACTAAACTCACACTAAAGAAAATTACACGCCAAACTCGTATCTTCCACAAGAATCCCAACATCCTGGTGAATAATCTGCTCCCCCTTAATCATCCTAATCAAATTCAAGGAGTCGCCCTCCAACTGGATCCGGCTAAGGCCTAGCATTGACACGAACAAAATACCTTCTCTGGCTGCCATCTTCAGCGACCAACGGGAGAGAAATTCCTTCAAGTGGCATAGATCTAGCAGCAACGAAATCCCCATTCGACCCTCACACTACCAGACCCACACAACCTTGACGAGCACGGACATCAATCCCCGCATCAAAATTAATCTTGAACACCCCTAATTTGGTTGTGTCCACCGTTGAAACTCCTCCTAGAGACCGCCCCTTCAAGCATCCGACGTTGACCAATTAACTTCTGAGCCTCCAAAAATTCTGATGAATCCCGGATAGCCACTGCAAACACATGATCACATGTCTTTCCAGAAAAATTTGCATCATTCCTGCATTTCCATATCCGCCATACAATTGCATAAATCAACGCTATCTGCCTCTCGTTATCACGCCTGCCTGCCTTTTGCGCCTGCCTTTCGTTATCGTGCCTGCCTTTCCACCTTGCCTTTCATTATCGCGCCTGCCTTTCCACCTTTCATTCCCCCTCCAAGTACAGAGTCCAAAAGAAGGGGGAGAACTTTCACATGGAATCTGTGATTTCTTCAAGTTCATATTCAAATATTGCAGTGGCAATTTGGAAACTAAATTCTTAAATAAAGCATGCTGCAAGATCTTTCAGTTGTGTAACTTGGAAAATTATTGAAAAGGATAATTAATGATTTCCTAGCGCATGAAATGACTCCAATTTCCCAAAGCAATTAAATTAACCAATTCACAAAGGCTTCGTTCTTCTTAAATTTTTGTTTTCGTACTTTTGTTTGTCTTTTATGAATTTTTGTTTAATTCACGTTAGATTTTTTTTGGATTGATCATTTGTTTCTAGAAGAAGAGTCTAAAAAGTAAATTATAACCAAAAGAAAAAAAAAACTAAAGACAAGAAAAAAAATACCAAACAATGGATATTTTTTTCTTTGGTGTCATTTTATGTATAAGAAAATATTCAACTTTGGTCCACATTTTCATACTTTTTTTATAACTCTTGCCAAGTTGAATGATTACTCAAAAAGCTAAACAAAAATTTGGAAAAATTACAAATACCAAATAAAAATTTAGGGACAATGGACATGTATGTCTATGTGAGTGCTTGATCTGTGTCATATATACCTTGAAGGTGGTCCCCTTCAACAAAGCAAAATCAAGTCTTTCTACTAAAATATGGACCACTAATTGTGGAGATGATAAGGGGTTCAGACTAACTTAAATTCTCGGTATTGATGGTTAGTTTCTCATGGTTAACTAATTTTTTATTTTAGCTTTTAGGGAAAGTTTTTGGAAATGAAGTGTCGAAAAATGAAAAATTACGAATCAAAGTTGAATTTTTCAGAATTTGCAAAAACAAAGAGAGACTATCCATTTAATTTAAGATACACCCCGTGTATTTTTTTTCCACATCCGTCTCATTTTCCCACTACCTATCTAATAATTGATAGAAGAATCAACATTTTGCAAACAAATAGGGGACCATTAAGGTCCAGTGGAGAAACTGAAATAACAAAAGAAAGATACAGAAGACTTTTCATCATAGACTATTCCATGCATATAACCATCAAATTCAGGACTCCCCTCAAGAAACTAAGACCATCCCAGTTTTCCCTCGCCATCCCATTTCTCTTTCAAATCCAAAGCTACTCCGTAAACCAAAAAAACAAAAAAATAAACAAATGGCAGAGGCTGCTGTGTTGGGACTTCTATCCAACTTCGCACCCTATCTCCGAGAAGAGTTGAACTTGTTGACCGGAGTACGGGAAGACATCGAATACATAAGAGACGAATTCGAGCGCATGACACATTTCCTTAGGGTTGCTGATGCTATAGAAGATAGAGACCCGAAAATCAAAGTATGGGTGAAGCAAGTTCGAGAAGCTGCATATGATACTGCAAATGCTCTTGATATGTACGTGCTTCGCCTCAGATTTCATCATAGCACCGGATTCCGAGAGTTTGTACGTAAGGTTTCTTTTTTCATTATGACTTTGAAAGCTCGCCATCAGATTGCTTCTGAAGTGAAAGGAATCAAGTCCAGAATCATCAATATTTCTGAAGGACATCAACGATATAGTGACATGCATGGCAAAATAGAGCAAGGCCCAAGCTCTACTCATTCAGACATCACATGGTACGATTGTCGTGGTGATGCCCTTCTACTCCAAGAAGCTGACCTTGTGGGCATTAACAAGCCCAAATCACACTTGATTCAGTGGTTAATGGATGAGGATCCTCGACTCAAGCTGCTTTCTGTAGCAGGAATGGGCGGATTGGGCAAAACCACCCTAACAAAAAAAGTATACGACGACGCAACAGTGAAGAGTCACTTCCAAAATCATGCTTGGATCACCGTTTCTGAATCATTCAAGGTCGAAGAGCTTTTAAAAGACATTATTCGAGTTCTCTTTGAAGAAGTCAGGCAACCACTACCACGAGGAGTGGACAGTATGGATGCGAACAACTTAAAAGGTATAGTAAATGTCTTTTTGCAGCAAAAGAGGTATGTGCTTGTTTTTGATGATGTATGGGATATTCATGCATGGCATGTTTTAAGAATCATACTTCCTGAATGCAATTGCGGCAGTCGAGTAATTTTGACAACAAGAAATGTAGATTTAGCTTCTTTGGCTAGTGAAGAATATCATGGCATAGTGTATAATCTCGAGCCCTTGCCTCCTAGAGAGTCTTGGGCCTTGTTCTGCTCAAAGACATTCAAGGACAATTCTTGTCCGTCATTTTTGGAAGATCTTTCACTAGACATCTTGAAAAAATGCGAGGGGTTACCACTTGCAATAGTGGCAATTAGTGGTCTGTTGTCGACAAAAGAGAAGAGTGAGAATGAGTGGGAGAGGATTTACCGCGGCCTTGGTGCAGGATTAGAAGGAAATCACAAACTCATGAGCATGACTAAGATATTGTCCCTTAGTTACTTTGATTTGCCTTACTATCTTAAGCTATGTTTTTTGTACTTGAGTATTTTTCCAGAAGATTGTCTCATTGACCACGGGAGATTAATTCGGTTGTGGGTGGCCGAAGGATTTATAGAAGTGAAAGAAGGAATGACAAGAGAAGAAGTTGCCGAGGGCTACATCAATGAGCTAATGAGCAGAAGTTTAGTTCAAGTGGCAAATGTCACGAGCGATGGAAGGTTCAAAGCATATCGTATCCATGACCTTTGGCGTGAAATGATAATTGTAAAGTCGAGAGAGCAAAATATTGTCACAATAGCAAGTGAAAGAGGCAGAGCGTGGCCTGAGAAATTACGACGCCTCTCGATCCACCATAATTTGGAAGATATTCAGCAAAGTATTTGTTTCACTCGCCTTTGTTCTTTACTTGTGTTCAGCGCAATAGATTCAGTGTCCGTTTTGTCAAAGGTTGTATCCTTAGGCAAGGGTATAAGGCTACTAACGGTGTTGGACTTGAAGGGAGCACAGATGGAAACATTCCCGCATGAAGTTGTGAACCTCCTTAATCTTACTTATCTAAGTTTGAGGGCGACGAATATAAAAATGATCCCGAAATCGATCGGAAAACTCAAGAAGCTAGAAACATTGGATCTGAAGCAAACCAATGTCACTGAGTTACCTGATGAGATCTTGAAGCTCAAACATCTTCGCCATCTCTTGTTGTGGCGCCTCAACAGGGACGCCTATTGTTATTGTCCTTTTAATGACTTTGTAATTGGCTTCAAAGCGCCGGAGGGAATAGGAAGTTTGTCGTACTTGCAGAAACTATATGCTCTTGAAGTAAACCAAGGGAGTAATACTGGCATTGTGCTAAGAGAGATAGGAAAGCTAACTCAATTGAGGAAATTGTATATTTTAAGGCTACAAAAGAAAGATGGGACGGTGCTATGTTCATCCCTTGAGAAGCTAAATAACCTTTGCTCGTTGACCATTGCGGCAATAGAAGAAGATGAGATAATTGATTTAGATTCTCTGTCTTTGCCGCCTCGACTTCTTCAAGCACTCCATCTACATGGACGTTTGGAGAAGATACCGCACTGGATACCATCTCTTCACAACCTGAAAAGATTAGAGCTATGCTGGAGTAAGTTAAAAGATGTTGATCCACTGCAATCCCTTCAAGATCTGCCCAATTTGCTTACCCTTGGACTTCGTGATGCATATGAAGGAGATGGATTATTCTTCAAGGCTGGTGGGTTTCAAAAGCTTAAAGAATTGTGGTTGGCTGGCCTAGTATGTTTAAAATGGGTGAGAGTGGAGTCTAGCTCGATGCCTCTTCTTGAAGAGCTATATCTCAAAGATTGTAAATTGATGATGGAGTTGCCCTCAGGTGTTGAACATTTGGCCAACCTTAAAGATCTTAAGTTGAACGATATGTCTGAAACATTAATTTTGAGCTTGAATAGAGACTTACAAGGTGGGGACTATTGGAAGATTGCACACGTCCCTAATGTTTGGGTTGCAGACTCCAAATCTGGTAGATGGACCGGTCGTTATCTATGATACGACAGAACGAGAGGGGATGAGGATCTTCGAGATTGGTTTATCCCCACTATTAATGTGCCATTTTTTCCTTATAAATTTTTGGCATTTGTACATGAGAGCTTGAAAACTTGTTTGTAATCTTGCGTACTTTTTTGTTATGAATTAATTACTTTATCGGTTTGCAGCAATCTTTATTTTTTGAGGAAGATTAGGTGAAGTTCAACACATCTCTAGAGGAACCTAATTTCCCTTGGTGCTGTTTAAAAATATTTGATATGTTATATCATTTATACCGTTAATTTTTCCCCACTTTTCTATGTACGCAAAAAGCATTTGCTTTTTTGTCTAAAACTCTTTTTCATTAATTTTTATTTTTCATAACTTTTTATTAAAAACCCAATTGATCTGACAAATTCATAGCTGATAATAGCAATATAAGTTTGTGGTATTTTGAACCATTTTGAGTTTGATCTTACATTAGACTTCCTGAAAGTTATCATATTTCAAGTACAGTGGTGCTAGACGTACAGCAGAAGCTGTACACACAGCTTGCACAGATCCATTTTGGGCCCTATTCGGGTCCTGCAAAGATGATCGGAGCCGCTCATTTTGTTCAAAATTTGTTTTTAAGGGTCCTTGAAAGGTAAGGACGTTTACGAATCATCCAACTTTGCTTCAGAATTTAGGACTGTAAAAATCATCTCAATCCGACATCGGTAAGGGCGTTTACGAATCATCCAACTTTGCTTCAGAATCATCCAACTTTGCTTCATAATTTAGGATTGTAAAAAATCATCTCAATCTGATATCGGTAAGGGCGTTTACGAATCATCCAACTTTGCATCAGAATTTAGGCTAAATTCTGAAGCAAAGTTGGATGATTCGTAAACGCCCTTACCGATATCGGATTGAGATGATTTTTTACAGGGACCCTTAAAAACAAATTTTGAACAAAATGAGCGGCTCCGATCATCTTTACGGGACCTGAATCGGGCCCAAAATGGATCTGTGCAAGCTGTGTGTACAGCTTCTGCTGTACTTATATCATTTCTGTTTCAAGTACAAGTCTTTTCCTCAGTGTTTGATCAGTGTTTTTCAGAGTACAGATTGCAGTTCCTATAAACAAGCTCTCTCTCTCTCTCTCTCTCTCTGAAGTTCACAAAATCGAAGAGAATAAACCTAAGTTTTGACACTGATACACTATATATCAAGGCAGAGCAACAATCAGAATGAAGTGTAAAGCTTCCTTTGACAGTCTATATTTTCTCTTGTAGTACAAGAAATAACAAGTCAAGGTCACTGTTTTAAAACATTTCTCAGAAATAATGTTAGTCCAAATTCAAAAGTTCTAAATATTCCAAATACCTTTACAGTTAATGTTCAGAAGTATATATCACAAACAGAGAGCATACTAATATAGCATTCTGAAAAGAGACAAATGAATGGAAATCATACCAACTAAAAAAAAGGCAAAAACATAGGCATAATGTAAAACTAGGTTAATTTATTAAATCCAAGCTAAACAAATTCATGTTTTTAGAACAAAGAATGAGACTCCTCTCTAAGAAGACACAACAAACAACTAGGAATTAAGCAAAATCTTTTACAATGCATAGGTATCAACAACAATAACGATGCCGAAACAATTATGATCTAGACTTTGTTTTCTGCACTTGTGGGAGTTGCATTGACTTGTGCTCCATTGGTCTTTACATCTCTTGTCATCTTCTTCCAAACTTCTAAAATCAGCGAGGTAAGCAAGATTGCACAGGAGATAGAACCATATCCGATCATCCACCCCTTTGCAGGCTTCAAAATGGTGAAGCCTACCCATATGTTGACCAAGCTCAAGAGAAGAACTAAGTAGCCAGTGAGATGGTGGAACCAATTCCAAATATGTCTGTGCTTGTGGTCCTTTGCAGGTCGCAGAAATAGAGCAGAAATCTAAACATGAAATAAAGAAATTTGTTAGCATGGCATATACAAGTTACAGAGTAGAAAATTTGATAGCATTATGCATTCAGAGGATAAGAGTGGCGTAAGTTTCAATACCTGAAGTAGGTCGAGGACAAAAAGTTAGATCCCAATACCCATGTGGCAAGGATGATGATTTCCAGATGACATGCCGCCAAGAACCAGCCCAGTTGCGCTTCCTGCCATGCCAAGAAAATAGCCAGAGAGCTGCAGCGATATGTGAGTGTAGAACCAAAGAGGGTCTGCTCGTGGTCCAAGGGCCTTGAGATACCTTGCCGCCATAAATCCCAAAGGCATCATAATACCCCAACTAACAGCATTTAGAACTCCACGTGCCTACAAAATTGATTCAAAATCACCATTAGAGAAACAGAAAAGAAACTGGCTGCTCCTATTAACAAAGTCTAGAGAAAGATGGCCAAGAGTATTCCACACAGCAATCAAGTATCTCTCACTATGTTTGGGCCCTCTACTACAGTATTTCTCCATTTAGTTTTTTTTTTTTCAAGAATGTATTAATAAGAAAGAATATTAATCCTGGCTTTTTTAAATCATGTTCGCATACAGTAAAATTGACTTTTGGAAGGGTTTAATAGCTTCCTATCATCAGTTTGGTTTTTGAATTGCCTCCATTAGACCCAAAGGCTTGTCCTGATGAGAGATTCAGATTTCCCATGGATTGGAGATGGTTTCCTGATACACCATGCATTCCAAGATTATCACCCGAGACTGGTCCGTCTTGCCAAACATGATTAACGCTCGTAGTGTTTTCGTGAAGCTCAATGGTTGCAAATATAACTATCACGTTGTCCAAAAACATGGCTGACAAATCTGAGACAGGGAAAGTTCGGCTGGTTCGTACCGGAATTTGAGGGTTCCGATTCGGATATAGGCCGGTATAACGGGGAGAGTGGAAATCACAGGTGAACCAGCCGATTTTCGATACGTATCGGGCTTTAACAGATTTTGTGGACCGGTTCAGGGAAAAATGTTCAGGAAGAAGAAAAAATTTCAGAATTTTAGCAAAACGTGGGCTTAAACCGTAGTCATTCCATATGTTGATCATTAACTACCGGATAATGATGAACTTATGGGCTTAGCAAGGTTGGTGAGTTTTGGGCCGATCCCTGTCTGGCATTGATGACTGGGACCGTTAATTTGGAGTTGGAGGTTTTTATCGGATATTGTTAGCGATATGAATGGATGAAATTCAGTTTCCTCAATACGGACGGTTTACTTTGAGAATTATACTTGTCACCCAGACATGTCATACGGTCGTCAAACTACATATATATATTTGATCATTATTTTTTTTTAAAAATGAATGATCATATGAAAGAGCTCTAGAAGTGAACGATTCGTATCACAATATTGAGCCTAGAGGAAAACTAGGATAGACCTACTAAATTCTACTAAATTGAACTTTATGGTAATTTACTCCTTTTTAAGCTTATGAACAAATCTATCACATGCCGCCATGTCATTGTCTTAGTTTTAGAGTAGTGGCGAACAATGCTGCTTCGGTGCCGGAGATGCCCGCCTGTAGGCCCCGGCTTACTTCCCACCCAAAAGAAGTGCTCACTAGCTAGCCAGACTAGTTGGGC
The DNA here is from genome assembly GCF_030253575.1 of Rhododendron vialii. Lineage (NCBI taxonomy): Eukaryota > Viridiplantae > Streptophyta > Magnoliopsida > Ericales > Ericaceae > Rhododendron > Rhododendron vialii. The sequence goes on from NC_080558.1 coordinate 15,282,927, forward strand.
CTGATCGACGAAAGGTCCAAGTTACTAATATCAAATATGTTTATATGCCGGCAAATGGATAAGACTTCAGGTGTACATATGTGGAAAAGAAACAGGCTGCTACTATTACAAAAGTCTAGAGCAAGATAACCAAGATTATTCCAAACAGTTATCAAAGCCATATTCTACCACTATGTTCAGGTTCTCTATTGCTCATTGTAAGGCTACAGAAGGATGATGGTACTGTGCTATGTTCATCCCGGCCTTGAGAAGCTAAACAACCTTCGCTCGTTGATTTAGATTCTCTGTCTTTTCCGCCTCGACTTCTTCGAACACTCTATCTAATAGGACGTTTGGAGAAGATACCGCACTGGATACCATCTCTTTACAACCCGAAAAGATTACAGTTAGGGTGGAGTAAGTTAAGAGATGTTGATCCACTGCAATCCCCTCAAGATTTGCCCAATTTGCTTCACCTGGACTTGCTACTGCATATGAAGGAGATGGATTATTTTTCAAGGCTGGTGGGTTTCAAAAGCTTAAACAATTGGTGTCGGTTAGCTTATTAGGATTGAAATGGGTGAGAGTGGAGTCTAGCTCGATTCCTCTTCTTGAAAAGCTATATCTCGAAGACTGTAAATTGATGATGGAATTGCCCTAATTAAGGTGTTGAACATCTAGCCAACCTTAAATTTCTTGGCTTGAATGATATGTCTGAACATTAATTTCGAGCTTGAATAGAGACTTACAAGGTGGGGACTATTGGAAAATTGCACACGTCCCTAAGGTTTGGATTTCGGACTCCAAATCTGGTAAATGGACCGGTCGTTATCTATGATACGGTAGAACGGGAGGGGATTAGTGAATTGAATACATTCTTTCTGAAAGTATAACAACTACCTCTCTTACAAATTGTACAATATGTACCATATAGCCTGTATGGGAAGACAAGTGAACTAATGCATATAAGGAACTAATGATGTCTTATCTGACTGCGAGGGCAGGCTAGAACTAAACCTGCTATGTTAATGGTGGATGCCACTGCAGAGAGAATGAATAGCTAACTTTTCAAGGTAAAACCAGAACATGCAGGTGCAAGTTGCTGAATATGTTGGCAAACAGAATTAAGGGTACTACTTTGTTGTGCGATCAGGTGAGATCCCTTCGGATATATTCAATCATCTCAAGAAAAACTTCCCTAACAATATGGTTACCCCTCGTGAATTTTCAAATAACTGAATATGTTTGGTGAAAGTATAGAATGGGCGCTTAATATGGCAGTGCTGTTGTGTACTTTGACTACTTTCACAGACTGGTTTCTCACGAAAATCCTGCGTGGATAGTTGATTCTGGTACTTTATATATTCATACGAGCTTATCTCTTATGAAGTACTTTTAAATCCATTTTTACAGGCCACACGAAGTAAATACGTGAAGAACTTAGTTTTCTTCTCTGAAGTTTTCGTGAACTCTTGCGCCACTTCAGCTACAGAGATTTAGAAGTCACAAACTATTTGACTAACGGTTGTATATATTTATTTACGTTCAAAATTTGGGATATTGTGATTATCGGGCTTTGACACTTCATGTTGTTCAATTGATACAACTCGTGCGAGTTAGAATGAAGATTGTTTGGTATTTATAGTTTTGAAAATGAAGATTGTTTTAGATAAGAGGCCTTAGGAGGATGTTAATCACCTGGCCAGTCGGGTATTACAACCCATCAATTGATTGATTGATGCCATATAGCTTTCAGAGACATGATCCATTAGCTCTTGGAATAAGCCTGGCAACCGCTCCCACAAGGAGCGGACACTAAATGGATATACAAAGAACTTGGAAAGGATAATTAATGATTTCCTAGTGCAGGTTCATCTTTTCTGAATTTTTATTTGACTTATGTTAGATTTTTAGGATTAAATTCTTTTTTGGTACTTAGGAATGATATTTTTAGGATTAATGATCATTCATCTCAGAAAAAAAGTCTAAAAAGTAAATTATGAAGAGAAGCAAAAAGAATATACACTAAAGACGAGAATAAAATACCAAATAATGGATTTCTCTTTCTATAGTGTTGTTTTATGTAATAAAAAAATTCAACTCCACTCCGCATATTATACTACTCTTTTTATTACTCTCGTTGAGATTAATGATTAATCCAAAAAAATTTAACGAAAAGCTAAACAAAAGATTAGAAAAAACAAAAAGCTAAACAAATTTTTTTTTGTAGGGACAAGACAATGGACATTTACTTCTATGTGCGTGATGTGTGTTCATACCTTGAAAGTAGTCCCCTTCAATAAAACGAAATCAAGTCTGTGTAGTGAAATATGGACCACAAATTGTGGAGATGATAAGAGGTTCAAACTAACTTAAATACTCGGTATTGATGGTTAGTTTCTCGTGGTTAATTAATTTTTCTTTCAGCTTTTAGGGAAGTTTTTGGAAATGAAGTGTCGAAAAAATATTAAATTATGAATCCAAGTTGAATTTTTCAGAATTTGCAAAAACAAAGAGAGACTATCCATGTAATTTAAGACGCAGGCTCTAAAATAAAATAAAAACAAACAAACAACGTGTCTCTTGGGTTATCTCTAATCAAATTCTCCGAAATTACTCAAAATGAATTTGGGTCTTAGAAGGCTGACAACAAGCACTATTTAGCAATTTCCTGAATTTTGATTAACTTCAAAAGAAAGGAAAAAAAAAACTGATTTGGGAAGTTGAGATAATTAAACACCCATAACGCCATAACCATAAGGAACAAAGCATTTCGAGAAAAGTGAAAACAGCCCAAGGTCTGCCAAAACCCACGGAGAGGAGAAAGAGAGAGATATTGGTGCGTCGCGCCAATACCATCAATGCAAATAACAAATTTTCCCACTATCTAGCCGTCTCATTTTCCGCATCCTGCTCTGCTTTGACACCTACTAGCCGTATCATTTTCCCACTATCTACAACTAATAGGAGTAATAGGGCCCGGACCATTAAGGTCCAGTACTGGAGAAACTAAAATAACAAATTAACAGAGGGTACTAGAGAAGACTTTTCGTCATAGACAGTCCCACATGCTCCCAGTTTTCACACTCTATCCCCTTTCTCTTCAAATCCAAAGCCACACCGTAAACCAAGAAAAACAAAAAACAAAATGGCAGAGGGTGCTGTGTTCGAACTTCTATCCAATTGAACACCCTATCTTCGAGAAGAGTTGAACTTGTTGAGCGGAGTACGGGAAGACATCGAATACATAAGAGCCGAATTCGAGCGCATGACACATTTCCTCAGAGTTGCTGATGTTATGGAAGATAAAGACCCGAAAATCAAAGTATGGGTAAAGCAAATTCGAGAAGCTGCATATGACACTGCAGATGCTCTTGACATGTACATGCTTCGCCTCAGACATCATCTTAGCGCCAGATTCCTCGAGTTTGTACGTAAGGTTTCTTTCTTTATTAAGACTTTAAAAGCTCGCCACCAAATTGCTTCTGAAGTAAAAGGAATCAAGTCCAGAATCATCAATATTTCTGAGGGACAACAGTGATATAGTGACACATATGGCAAAATAGAGTAAGGCTCAAGCTCTACTCATTCAGACATCGCATGGTATCATTGTGGTGATGATGCCCTTCTACTCCAAGAAGCTGACCTTGTAGGCATTGACAAGCCCAAATCACACTTGATTCAGTGGCTCGTGGATGAGGATCCTCGACACAATGTGCTTTCTGTAGTAGGAATGGGCAAATTAGGTAGAACCACCCTTACAAAAAAAAGAGTCTACGACGACGCAACGGTGACAAGGCACTTCCAGAACCATGCTTGGATCACCAGTTCGATCTGAATCATTCAAGGTCGAAGAGCTTTTAAAAGACATGATTCGAGTTGTGTCTTTGAATAAGTCAGGCAACCACTCCCACGAGAAGTGGACCATATGGATACAAACAACTTGGTATAATTCATGCCTTTTTGCTGCAAAAGACGTATGTGCTTAATTGGATGATGTATGGAATATTTATGCATGGAAAGTTTTAAGAATCATACTTCCTGAATGCAATTGCAGTAGTCGAGTAATTTTGACAACAAGAAACGTAGATTTAGCTTCTTTTGCTAGTGTAGAATATCATGGCATGGTATATAATCTTGAGCCCTTGCCTCCCAAAGAGTCATGGGACCTGTTATGCTCAAAGACATTCAAGGAGAGTTCTTGTCTTTCATATTTGGAAGGTCTTTCTAAAGACGTCTTGGGAAAGTGAGAGGGGTTACCACTTGCAATTGTGGTAATTAGTGGCCTGTTATCAATAAAGGAGAAGAGTTTGGATGATTGGGAGAGAGTTTATCGCGGTCTTGGTGCGGAACTAGAAGGAAATGACAAACTCAAGAGCATGACTATGATATTGTCCCTTAGTTACTTTGATTTGCCTTACTATCTTAAGTTATGTTTTTTGTACTTGAGTATTTTTCCAGAAGATTGTCTAATTGATCACTGGAGATTAATTCGGTTGTGGGTGGTGGAAGGATTTATAGAAGTGAAAGAAGGAATGATAAAAGAAGAAGTTGCTAAGTGCTACCTCAATGAGCTAATGAACCGAAGTCTAGTTCAAGTGACAAACGTCACAAAAGATGGAAGGTTCAAACCTTATCGGATCCATCACCTTTGGCGTGAAATGATAATTGCGAAGTTGAGAGAGCAAAACAATATCACAATAGCAAGTAAAAGAGGCAGAGTGTGGCCTGATAACACTACAAGAAATTACACAATTGCCGACTAAATTTCCCGACTAAATAAAATTTAGTTGCCAATTGTCAAACCATTACCGACTAAATAAATTTTAGTCGGGAAATGTAAATTCTAACTCCGACTAAAAAATTTTAGTCGGTAAATATTAATCAATTCCGACTAAAACTATATTTAGTCGGGGAATATCGATTTTTTCTGAAATTAAAAATCCAATAAATGAACTAAATACGCCGACTAAAAAGTTTAGTCGGTAAATATTAATAAATTCCGACTAAAACTATATTTAGTCGGGGAATATCGATTTTTTCTGAAATTAAAAATCCAATAAATTAAATAAATACGCCGACTAAATATTTTAGTCGGTGACGCTATTAAATGCCGACTAAAATTATATTTAGTCGGGGAATATCTATTCTTTCCCTAAATTAAAAAATCAATAATTGAAATATCCCAACTAAATCATTTGATCGGGAAATGTAATTTTTTGCCGACTAAAATTATAATTTAGTCGGGGAATGTATATATTTTTCCTTTTTTAAAAATTTCAAGAAAGAAGTATTTGTTCGACTACATTGATCACAATGCAACCTTCCCGATCGAAACCATTCATTTTTTTTTCCTTCTTAATCATAACATTCTCGTAAAATTTTGGCTCGATCGGGAAAACAAGTTCCCCCTTTATCGAAGACAAATTCTTACATAAAAAGAATTTTACTGTCCAATCAAGTGTCTATCCATATGTGGGTAACTTCATTCTTAATACGAATGATCTAATTTGTATTACGTCCAATGTAGATGATTTCGATTGCCAAAATAGACCTCAAGCGAGGCTCGGTTAGTTCACTATAACACTTAAACGTCTCTAAATGCATTAAATGTCGTTCAATCATGTGGTCGCCGATATCGAATGAGCTTTGATTTTTGTGTGACAATGCTATAATCGGTAAGATGTGAAATCCTAACGGTTCAGATTGAGCATTATAGAAAGTGACTAAGCAGTTACCTTTACAATATCTACTTTTGATCTACATAGTAGTCAACTAAGTCTTATGTTGCACTTGTTGTTGCAGTAGCCACACGATCACAAGACCATCATGACAATCGAGATCATTGATTTTGTTGCACTTGTTGATTTATTCACTCTCGTAAATTTGTGGTTTGACCAGGTTTAGAAACCCCTTTTATCGAGACATTTTCTAATTAGAAAAATAGTATTTTTCATTCAATCAATTGTCTAACGAAAAGCAATCAATTATAATCTCGGTAAGAATGATCTAATCCTTAATAAATTAAAGATAGATAGTTCTGATCGCACAAAAAGACCTCAAGTGAGGCTCGGATAGTATGCTATAAGACTTTAATGCTTCCAAACGCAATAAAAGTCTTCCGATCATGTGGTCTCTGATATTGAATGATCTTCGATTTTGGCGACACTACTTTGTAATCGTTAAGACGTACAATTCTAACGGTTCAGATTGAACATTATAAAAATATCCATGTCGATAAAGTTTAGAGTTTGTATGCAATAGTGGCGCAATTAGTGCCCACTAAATATTTTTCCCTAAATCCTAAATGGAACAGTTGCCGACTAACTATGTTTTGGTTGGGGAAGATCAAATTTTAAGCGCCAAATCAATATTTCACGAAATGTTGGCGGCTTTTGTGGTATTATTTCCGACTATTGGGTTAGTCGGCAATATGTATATTTCATTAAACGACATCGTGTGTGCTGTAACACCTGATATAAACCCACCCCCAAATCAGGGTCTACATCGATATCTTTTCTGTCTTCGTTCATCCATACCTCTCTCTCTCTCTCTCTCTCTCTCTCTTCGTTCGTCCCTCTCTCTCTCTCTCTCTCTCTCTCGTACCCCTCTCTCTCTCCTGCCATTGTTGATCTCTCCTACAACGCGAGAAGCTCTGTCTACGGTATTCCACACTCTCTCTCTCTCTCTTCGATTGGTTTTTTTCCCCCAAAAAATCACGTGCCTACCTCTGTAAACCCCCAAATGTCTGTAATCGTTTTCATATTTGTTGGTCGTTTTGCGTGTATTTATGTGTCTATAATTGTTTTCATCTCTGTTGATCGTTTTAATCGGTGATATTGATTCTGCAATTTTTACTGTTGTAATATGTTGTGTATTTTAGGTTTTCGTCTTTTTCTTTTGATTTTCTATTTATGAATCCCCAATGTGCAGATTCATAAATTGTTGAGGTTTTGAACTATAAGTGTCCCTGTTGATTTTTTTGTTGTTGTTGCTGAATCTCTTTCTTTGGGGGTTTACCTCTTAATTTCTACTTATTCCTCTTTATTTGATCACATTCATAAGCTAGGTTCTTCTTTGTTTTTGTGTAGATAGATCTTTCTGCAACTTCAGTGCACAGCCCTAGATTCTGTTAAGATTTTGATATTTTTATTTTTTCTTGCAGCTATGTCATCATTTTTTGGGTGCTTGGTATAACTGAAGGTATCCATTTTTCTTTTCATTGTGTACACGATTGAGCATGTCTGTATGAATGTGTATAAACAGGAATAGACATCAGTTTTTGCTTCTTTGTATACCTATAGGCCTCGTTTGATTTGGGGACTAAAACAGACAGGATTAAGAGTCCTGGGATTAGTAATGCTGGACTATTTGTCCTGGTACTAATTTAATCCTGAATCCTATACAATCCCCTGTTTGGTTCGAGCAGGATTAATATTGGGATATCCCATGCTGAGGCCAATCCCATGTTTTGTTCTGTCACTAAATTTCGGGATTAATTTTAGGACTATTTCTCTCTCTCCCCCTGTCTCTCTCTCTTAAGCAATCCAACCAATTTATGGGCATTCCATCCAATTTCTCAAGCAATTCAACTAATTTTTAGGCATTCCAACCAATTTCTCAATCAACTGCTCTAATTCATGAGAGTGAGCTGATGATTGATGAGAATCATGAGAGTGAGCAATTGGTGGTGTTCCTTCTCTTGTCATTTTGTGGGAGCAGTAATATATGATACAGCCAAAAGAAATGAATCTCGACAGAATCAAGGAAAAACATCTACAACTACACTGGTGTATTTTCTTGAGGCCATAGACCATATGTACACATATTTTTAGGCCAGATGAACCTATTGTAGATAAAGATAAATAACAAGAAAGAGAGGAAAGAGCACAACAAAACCAAAAAAATTTACAGCAACCAGAATTCCTCTCAAACCGAAATTCATAACCTGGGCATGCTAACCAACAAGATGTGATATAACTTGTGCATTGTAACATGCTAAAGCCAACCAAACAAAAACAAAAACAAATCTGTAGACAGCTAAAGCCATCACATAACATGCTAAAGCCATCACAAAAAGGCATAACATAAAGTTACGCTCCTGTTCCAAAAGTGCATCACAAAAGGCATCATATTTGTTAAAAGTGCACCCCACACTGGCCAACAAAAGCTAAAATAAACATAGTTTTAAGTTTTTGTTCCCAGTAGACTTGAAATTTAAGGACACAAGTCACACAACTTCTTCACCACCCAACTTCTTCACCATTACCATTTTTTCCTCATCATCAAGGCTGAAAAAGTGATCAACCTTTTGTGCATCTTGGGTGATTGCCATTCCGACAACGACCCTAGACTCAACTGTGATTGGAAGTTTCCTAAGTGCGTCATTAACTTCACCTCTTTTCTTTGAGAGGTCATGTGCATAACCCATCCTACCTCCAAGCATCTCAATCTTAGCATCAGACCTCTCAAAATATATCCCCAACTTGTCGGCAAAATTATTCATTCCAGCCAAGATGTTCTCAGAAACCTTAGCCTTTTTCTTCGAATGCTCTTCAGGTGACTTGTCAGTGTTGTTCACCGTGGTTGAATTACCACCACCTTCATTGGCAGCCTCATCTAAGTTCTCAACCATATCTGCTGCACTCTCAGCCATCTCTCCCGTTGCTCTGTCATTCCCAAAAATCATGCACCAATCATCATAGTAAGGGAATGACTTGAACCTTAGCCCCTGCGCATTACTGTCTGTCTACAAAAGATTTAAAATGCAATGGTTATTTACATGATTAACATGCTATAAATTGGTAGACTTGATAGGGAAAAAAGATTACCTTGCAGTAGTCCTCCCAAATTTTATCGTCTGCTACTTCTATCATATGTGTTGAGTCATTCCATCCGAACCCACTAGAGCCACGCATAGCCTTTACAGAGTAATAGTTTTTTTTCCAAACCTTCAACTTAGACGAAATATGAGGACTGGCACGAATGCTAGTGCCAGGCAAAGCAACAAGTAACATTCCCTCAACTTTCCTCAAGTATCCAGATTTGAAAGAATTTTCAATTCTTTCACCTTTGACAACCATTTCCTTCATTGCATTAAGAAGTGCATCTTCCAACCTTTGATTCCATGAACGCCTAGTTGCATCAGCAATGTTTTCTTCAGCATTCCCTCCTTCCTTTGCCTTCCCTCCCTTCTTACGAGACTTAGTAGGCTTCTCCATCCCTAATATAGTCAATGCCCACATTCATTTTTACACAATTCAAGGATTGGTATTCCAAATTCTCAATTCAAGGATTCAAAGAATTTGTCCTACCATTGTTTTGGATCAAAAAGCCTTCTCAATTATAACATGCTAAAGCCAACCAAACAAAAAAAAAAATCTGTAAACAGCTAAAAGCCGTCACATAACCAAACAAAAACTTATACTGAAGCCATCACATAACATGCTAAAGCCATCACAAAAAGGCTTATAATAAAGCCATCACATTACATGCTAAAACCATCACAAAAAGGCATAACATAAGGTTACGCTTCTGTTCCAAAAGTTCATCACAAAAGGCATCACAGTTACATAAAGTCGTACAAATAGTATGTGATCAAAGCCACCGATAAAGTCTTACAAACAAATACATGATTAATGACATGATGTTACAAATAACAAGGGCACTCTAATTTCCACCATGGCCCCTTCGTGCTTGCCACTCTTGATAAATATGTTGTGCAAAGGCATCCCTCCAATCAGTCCATTGACCTGATGTCTCGACTGTATCAATGTAGTCATCATCATTATCTTCCTCTTCGAGATTATCAAGTTCATGTTCATGTGGGTCAACACTCATCTCTTTTCTAATGTGATTATGGACTAGACAACATGCCGTAACAATACGAGACTGCGTTCTAATGGGGAAGAATGAGTAACTCCTAAGAATAGCCCATCAAATTTTTAACAAACCAAAAGTCCTCTCAATGACGTTACGGGCTTGGGCATGCTTCATATTAAAGTACTCCTCATGGTCCTGAGGAGCTGGACCATCCCATTCTTTCAAATGGTAACGCTTTCCTCTGTATGGAGCTAAGAATCCTTCTGCATTTGTGTAGCCGGCGTCAACAAGGTAATACGAACCTGTGTATGATTGATTTACTAAGTTACGTACTTTTTATTAAGAAATATGTTGATAAAGTTACATATGTAATAAAAAAAAATGCTTACCAGTGGGAATTTTTAGCCCATTAGTCCTAGTAATAGCATCGCGCAAGATTCTAGAGTCTGCTGCTGATCCTTCCCAACCAGATAAGACATAGATTATGTTCATATCTGTGTTACAAACACCCAACACATTTATAGCCAACTCTCCTTTTCGATTCCTATACCTTGGTCTGACAGATGGACTAACTCGAACATCAATGTATGTGCCATCTAGTGCCCCCAAACAATTCTAAAAATATTGCAAGAAGTTAATTATTTGTACTTAGAAACATAAAATAACCGTACGAGTTATGTACTCAATTTCAAATGTTACCTGAAAAATTTTCCACCTATCATCTGTGCATGCTTGAGTTATAGGCTCAGGCTTGACGAGTAGTTGACCTTGCAGGCGTATGACAGCCTGAAGAACATCATTGAAATGCCTACTAACAGTTTGACCTGACCGGAAGAAGTGGTGCTTAACAACTCTATTCTTATGGTAGTGCGCTATGGTGTACAAAAACATCGCAACTTTCTCCTCCAAACAAACTGACCTTGAATGGGACAACCCTCCAACTGTTTCAATTAGGTTACACAGACGCATAAAGCAATTCCTATCCATCCGAAGTTGCTCCAAACAAGTTACGTCGCTACGACGCACTAACCGATTGATGTTATCTATTTGTTCTTGGAATGGGTTCGGTTCCATAAACCTAGATTCATGTCGAGAGTAATATCTCTCAAGAGCAACTTGGACCACAATTATAGCCAAACCACACACCACTTTTTTCTGCCTGATCAAATGCGTCACTATGGTGAACACCTCGGTCTCCTCCGAAGTATAATCCAACTCATTTCCAGTGATATCCATCTACTAACAAAATATCAAAGCAGAAAAAAATATTAGAACCCGTGAACCCCCCCTTTTTTTATACTTTGTCATGATCTTGTTTGCACAAATTTTGACTGCTCATAATTAGGAGCCAAGGAATCAAACCCATTAAAATATCTTGTTTCCTTTTGCGACACGACCAGAGACTTTGAGGAAATCAATATGAATTTTTCCAAAATCCCTCTTGCTTCGAGCATATTTTGTTTTGATTACTAGATACTGGTGTTAGAACAAAGTATACAAGTGTTCTAGATCTGGACCCGCCTACACTGGTCCGTTCGGAAGTACCATATTCTAGGGTTTCAAAAAATCAACTGAAACAGATTCTAGGGTTTAGAAATAGTAGTGACTAAAAATTATTAAAACTAAAACACATGAAGCAGAAATCAAAGCAAAAATCTCAAGATCTCAAACGAAAACAAAGCAGGTTTCTCAAACGCACTCATCTCCAGAAATCGAGAGAGAGAGAGAGAGAGAGAGAGAGAGAGAGAGAGAGAGAGAGAGACGAAGTACCAGGTTCGGAAGACAATCGCCACAAATCGCTTGCTCTGGTATAGAGAGAAGGTCGGCGAAAGAATGGGAAAAGTGAAAGAAGCAGCGTGAAGCGATGCTTTTATAGCAGTGGCAATTTTGCAATTCTTGAGAAGTTCACTTCCGTGTTTTTTTTTCGTCCGGGATAAATAATCCCATCCCCCCCCCCCCCCATGGTATTATATAATACACCCCATATAAGGATTAAAACAATCCCAGGATTGCTTATCCCAGCGCGCAAAACGGGAACCAAACGAGGGAAAATACGGGATTAGACGCGCTTAGTCCAATCCCATGCAACTAATCCCTGAATCAAACAAGGCCATACATTACATAATTCTTTGTACATAGGTAGGTATACATTACCTGATCACCACATGAGTGTGGGTGCTCTTTTTTGCATAGCTATTGGGTTTCACCTCTTCTAGCTTGGTATTGAAGATTCATAATACGAGTAGCTTGCGGGGATCTTCAATATACCATTATTTGCCATCTTTTTAACTTATATACAATTGAAACTCTTGGACTCCTGGGGCATAAATTTTTACTTTCAAAGGAAAATAAGAACAGAGAAGAGTGTTCTCTACTTGTTTTTCCTTCCGAAGGTTTTAATAATAGTGAATTAGTTTACATATTTTTAGTTTGTTGAACCATTTTCTATGTTTGTTCACCACCCCCACCCTAGCCGATAACACATATATGCCCAACCTGATAGTTTCTTCCATCCGTGCACAACCCGTGCTTTTGGTTTTTATGCATAGAAAATGGGTGATAGACTGATGAACTGGTGAACATGTGTTATTGCCTATATGCTTCATTACTTTTCTTTTTTTAATCTATAGCTTTGATCTGGTTGATCAACTAGATGTTGTGGTCTAACTTGTAACTTTAAGATCTTCACTTATTTAAAGGATTGAGCTCATGTTGATCAACTATTTGCTGTGGGGCTTCAACTCTTTGTGACGGTATCTTTTTGCTCCGACTAGCTTAGTCCCAATTAACTCTTACGTGCTCAGTCTATACAAGGTTTTATTATGCCTTTAATCAGACTTTCCTCTAGGGGAGGGTGAAATTTCATCTCTAGAGATTCGTCGAGGTACACATTAGCTAGTCCTATTACCCTACATTTATCAAAGAAAATTCCAAAATTAATGCATTATATTCACGCTATGGGAGTCATGACAATTTGAGGGGCCAATCACCTTCTTACACCCCTTTGGATCATCAATCAGTGGTTACCGAATAATTATATGATAGGGAAGAAAGAATGGGCATGGCCAATGCCATTAGGTGCTGGTTGCACTAAATAATATGTTTTGCAGTTAGTAAACCACTCCCTCCGTCCCCCCTTTATTCCCACCTTTATTCCTTTTACTTATTAAGTACTATATTCTTTTAATAATCTGTTAGGATAAAGTATGCCATGCTTCTATTTTTTTTCTCCGTGTCATCTGAACATAAGAGAAAGGACCTAAACTGGTCTGGGTCACCGACAATGTTTACTTTTTAGAATGGGAAATTTAATCGTGAAAAATTTGGTATGTGTCATCAATTGAAGTTGCCATAAAACTATGTTTTGATAAGTGCATTTTGGCGGACCGTCATCAGTGAAAGTGGTAGTCAAAATTTCCAAGAGATTGAACTGTTGGCTTTTCTTCCGTTATCAGCCAAAACAGATAAAGTCAATCTCACCACTCGTATAAGAACTATTGGCTTTGCTTCCTCCCTTCCTCCTTACCCACCCAAAAGGTCAAGCCCTATCTCGATTTTCTAGGTTTGTGTGTAGTGGTTCATCATTGGTTGTTTTTTTGGTGTCTTGGTGCTTAAAGGGTGGTTCCTTTGGTATTTTAGTCCTATTTTGTTTCCTGCAATTTCTTGGGTGGTGTCTTGGAATCTATATTACTGTTTTTTTTTTGGGATTTGCTAATGTGTGAATCTATGTTATCTCTATGGATACCTCAGTTAATTGTGATGATGCCAATCTTTACTGTGCTTGATGTTGGTTTTGGATTGCTGTTGTTTTGTGCTTTTCAGATGCTTATGGAGCTTTTATTCAAGCCTTTGGATGCTATTTTGAAAGGCCTAACTTTGCCTCTATGGTTACACTTTGGAGTTTTTTTGCTGCAACTGAGTTGCTAATGTGAAGTACCTTCAATTTCTACTTCAACTGGGAGCAACACTCTAGTGCTAAGTTTTAAATCATTCTGTTTCTTGCTATTTGTAAAGAACTTGATGCTTATTTGTCTTGTTCTCTCTCTTTCTTTTTAGATGCTTGGATTTTTTATTTCATACTTTTTGTAGTACGATTTTTCTTTATTTTGTACTTTACGAATTCGAATAAAGTTTGTCAAGTATTTGGTGAACACTTTTATTTATGGAAGTTATGAATGGATTATTATTGAATTTATGTTCTTAATTACAATAAGTTGGTGAATAGTTGGAAAGAACAATTGGTTGCTTGATTTAATTTACCAAGAATTAGGGGGAAAAAAAAAATTAGAAGCAGGTTTTGAAATCATTGTAATATTACATTTGCCAATCAAACATTTAGTTGGAAAAATTAATAAAATGCCGACTAAATCATTAATCGGGATAAGACATTTGCCGACTAAAAACTGTTAGTCGGGAAAATAAGCCTTTTACCGACTAAATAATTAGTCGGTAATTAATTAATCATTTACCGACTAAATTTTTGGTCGACAATAATTTAAATATGACGACTAAATAATTAGTCAGGAAAAGTGAACATTTGCCGACTAATTGTATTTTAGTCGGCGGTAACATTTGCCGACTGCGTTTCATCGACTAATTTGCCGACTAAAATTTTTAGTCGGGAAAGCCTTTTGCCGACTAAAATGCCTACTTTTCCCGACTAACCGTTAGTCGGGAATGGTATTTTTTCTTGTAGTGCTCGAAGGAGGGTGCATGTCGTTCTCTTTCATCTAGCTATTTCGCGACCAATCCGTTGTCTGGATTCTGAACCCAATGTTTTCATTCCATCACCAATGGTGATCGCAACACTGTAATACCTGTAACTCAATCTCCTGCTCTTAATCTATATAGAAACCATTGGCTTAATTTGTAGAATAAAGACGATATGTCACAACTGGGTTGTGGCATTGTTGGTTTGATGTGATGTGATTCATGTAACTCTCGTCTTCATCCTCTCGAAAACGGAAAATCCGATTCAGTTTTAGAGAAAAACAAAACATAAGTGTGTTATTTGCATTCAATACTGTCAATTTGTACCTAGACAACGGGCTAAGCGGAGATCGCTGTCTAGAGAGAAAATGAGATGGAAGGAAAATGGACATGGAATGTTGGATGGAGGTGGATCTCGTGGTGGGTCAAAATTTCGGGGATTGACGGTGGGGGTAATCGAAGCAAGAAAGCCGGAGAAGAGAGGGAGGAGATGGAGGTGGGTATGCCCTGGTTATGAGCGGCAAGGAACGGACGGAGAGAGAGAGAGAGAGAGAGAGAGAGAGAGAGATAGATGGCCATGGGTGAAATTGTAAGATCACTTCATTTGTAGTGGCATTAAAATTAAGGCTCGTGGCATTAACCACACCTTTTTTGTTTTTGTGTTTTGGTCATTTTTTCTGATTTTTTGTTAAATTTGCGTTATATCTTTTGAATTAATCATTCGCCTCGACAAGAGAAGTCTAAAGATTGAAAATTATATGACAAAGCAAAAAAAGATTTACTAAAGACGAAAAAGTCAAGCAATTGTGGTTTTTTTTTTTTTTGGTGTAAAGTATTGTGTATTATGAACTTTTTTAAATATCGGTCTACAGTTTTATACTTTTCTGATTCATTTTGTTGAAATGAATGATTAACCCCCAAAATTACGATGAAAAACTAAACAAAAAGTTACGAAAAGTAAAAATTACTGGAAAAAATTTTTAGACAAAAAAGTAATTTTTAATCAGCACCAAGGGAAAGTAGGTTCTTCTAGAGATGTGTTGGACTTCACCTAATCTAAATCGACATTGTTGCAAACCGATAAACTGAAGGCATGCTTTGAAGTTCTAAATTCTGTCAAGCTGTTTACATCAAACTAGCTAGTAAATAGCACGTGCCTTGCACGTGGCGTTCTTCCCATTAAACGGTTTTCTACTTTGAAAAAACCCTAATTTAGTGCCTTTAGGATTTTTGAATTAGATCTACAAAAGCAAGTGGTGATTGTGGTTTCATCCAATGTTATGGACAAGAAGAGTATTGACGAAAGGTACATTGTCTACTTGAATGATTCCCAAACCAGCACATCAAAACCATATTAGTAGCGGGATAACGTTTTGATACAAGAGTATTCAAGTTCATGTTGAATGCAACAAAACCCATTAATGTCCCAATTGCAATCAGCAAGTTAACAAAAGTAATCATCCAGGCATAAAGCAACTTCAAAATCCAATGAAAAAAAAAAAAGCCTTTCTTCCTTCCATTGCTTGGATTTACAGGCACCTAAAGGTGTCAACAAGAAATTCGCGGTGAGCACCATGAATGCCAAAGCTTCTCTCCTACAAAAAAAATATATCAAGAACCACAGAACCCAATGAGTACACACAACACTGACCTTCCATTTTTACATGCGTCCCGATTTAGGTTACTCAAAGCATTTTTTCCCTCCAAAAAGAGTAAAGGAACCTCCATTTTCTTATCTCGAATCCGTGGGGTCAAACTGGTATGCCTTCAATTCTAACCACATTGCATTTTTTCCCTCCACATTGCATTTGAATAGTCTTCAAAACATAGTGCAAAGCAAATTGAAGCAATTGTTCATCGTGCAAAACAAAGGGAAAAAATGAAACATAAATATATCCAGAGAATTGAGTGTCATTCCATTACCTTACATATCTCAATGTCTAGGTTCATTGTGCTGCCAATGATACTTTTAAGTAATTGGATCTTGCACCGATATCAAAGCAAAAAGATCACAATGAATAATCATGTAAGAGAAACACGTTAAACCGATGAGAATTATTCATCAATAGATGGAGGTGATCGAGGAGCTAAAAAATGAGCTATTGACTGCTATTAATTGTGGAAATTAAATATCATTACTGTAGCAGTTCCTCACGTGCACACTGCTGTGTATTACATTGCATTTTCCTTTTATTAAGCAACACAAATGAATATGCAAAGCAGCATAGAAGGGTACAGGAGAAAGAGAAAGGCATGAAATAAACAAACATATTTAGAGTTTTGAACTCAAGTAATAGTTAGCTCAAAATCTTACGGGAAAAGAGAAGTACTAATAAGCCATTGCCAAGAAAACTGAATCATGCATAGCCCTATTTGAATAATATATTCATATCTCTTCCAACAAACAAAAGCCCGATCGATGAGGCTTTGCCAGTAAACCAATAAAGATTCAAAGAATTAAATTAGGACCCAATCAGGACTAAAACTATAAGAAGAAATTCAAAGTAGAACCAATAAGCCAATGTGATTGTTTAGATCAGCTAACTATCTTCCACCAATTTGATTCCTCTGCAGCGACCAAAAGTTCTGAACCGCAGAATTAGAGATACTTCCGAAAATCCTACCCAAGAATGAAGAAAATAAAATACGAAACTTGCAACGATAAAATATTCTTCGATTTTTAAATTTCATTGGTTTGATCCGAGGAAATAGCATGGACTGATAACTTACATAGTAGTTTCAAGTACATATTGATGCACCCTCATACTGTGAGCCACAAAATAAGTTGTCGAATAGATAACTGAATTATGCATAATCCTATCTGAACAAAACATGTGCCTCCTCTGGCCAAGAAAAGTCTAATGATGCTTTTCCAGTAAACCCAATGAAGCTTCAAATTAAGAATTAAACCATGACTGCATTAGAATTAAGTATAGATAGAAATAGAAATCTGAAGGAGAACAAATACGTAAATGTGCTTGTTTAGATCATATAACAATATTTCTTGAGTTTGATTTCTTCGAAGCGACAAACAGTTATGCACCATACAATGATCGATCCTACAGAATCTTACTCGACAATCAAAACAAATACATGGCAAAACTTGTGCGGCTACAACATTCTTCAATTTTGAACATTGTAGGGATTTCTCCAAAGAAATTAGCCTAGATTGATAACTTCCATAATAGTTTGAAGTTGGTAATGGTCCCTAATGCCGCAGACCAGAAGGCCATAACATTACCATGCCTATGTAAAATAGAAATCAAGCATCGATACACTAAGAGATACCACACATTGGATATTGGTAAACTTGACAGAAGTTTTTGGTTCCCCATCCATTGATTAGGAAGAAATAGGAGCATAATCCATTAACATCCTACTCAACAGTTTCAACTTATGGCCTTACCACAAAGATATCCATACTTTACGGTAACTTGTGGTCTAATCCTCATAGAGGCAATACATCGAACACCTAACTTGTAGTAGTACGTCCATGAATCACAGACGTGCCTCCGTAGAAGAAGATTCCTCAATCATTTCGATAAATTGATACTTTACTATCATCTGATATAGTTCGATCGTATTGTACCTGATATTTTGGGGTCACAATTGCCGGGAATACACAAATTGGAAAACGCAAAAGAGAGCCAATGAGTGTTGGTTATTGGTGATGCCAGGAGAGATGTCAGTCAAGGGCACACTTCCACACCCTCACCGGAACAAGACTGATTGTCGAAGGCTGGTGTTACGGTACATCTTCGGCGGATGTTTTGTGAAGGAAAATTTGACAACAACGTTCCATGGTCTCATGCCCTGGGCAGTTAGAGAGAGGGAGTGAAGTTACCAGGAGAATAGACGTAGAAGGAGAAATAATGTGTACCGCATGGAAGAAGCTAAAGCTGAAGCTGCAGCATGAAAAGATTCTGGGTGGTGGGCAATGACGAACGTAGAGATTCTAGTCGTCGGAGGGATCTTCAGTCGAATTGAGTCTAGAGGCGTTGCTGTGAGAGACGTGCGCACCGCTTCAATTTAATTTAAAGGTCCGGCAGATGAGAGTTGCCGTTGGTTCATTTTTGGAAAAGTGCGTCATTAGGAAGCAAAAACGGTGCAGAGAGCTTTGAAGTGGCGTTAATTTCCATTTGGGGTGGGTCAGTTATTTCAAGTTTTTTGAAGCGGCATTTTTGGAATGGAAGACAAAAAGTAAAAAACACCTTCGTGCTTTTAAAAGAAGTAATATAGATAGATGACAACAATTAGAGTCAATACTGTTCAAATCTCATTTCTAGAATCATACATTTTGTTAACAACTCATTGCAGAATGCATGCGAGAACCACAAACAGAACAACAAAACCTTTTTTGTTGATGTATTGTTAACGCTCATACATCATTAGGGTAGACATATATTCCAAGAACTATGTTAAAAACAGTGCGCTTGGTAATTTATTGCTTAGACATTTTGTGAACATCTGGTGAACAAACTATGGACGACGAAAATTCACCGATTAACTCAGCAATAAACCAATGGTAAACTTTAAATAAGAGCGAGGGAGAGCAAATAACATGAATAAGATGCAAAAGTGCTACAATACACACCCCTTATTTGGGTGTGTATCATATGCACCCTCTTTAATTACCATTAGATGCTTTAAAAATGATCTGGACCCTTTAAAATGTTACGATAAGTTACTAACAAAAACCTATTACCAGTGCAACTGCACTGGTAAACCATATGAATTAATAGTTGGGCCATAAGTTTGGGCTGAAAGAAAAATTAGGCCCAATTTTATTTTTGATAATTAATTTATGTTAAAAATAATAATTTTATTTTTTATAAACTTTGAAGCTAAAATTATTTCAAGTGAAAATAATTCACTTCTTTAAAATAGGTTCTCAATAATTACTAAAGGAAAAAGATACTATCATTATCATAATGTAATAAAAAGTCAAGTTAAGGCATTTTTTATAGGATTTTTAAAGTGTTTCATATTTGTAGCCAATTTTTTTTTTAATTTTTTTGAAATATTATGATGTTTAATATTTTTCACAATATCTTTAATTGCATAGTGAACTTTCACATAAATGGTCCAACTAAAAGAAATAATGAAGTCAATCATCTGTATTAATAAGTAAGAAATACTAACAAAAAAAGTTAAAGGGTGATCAAGAGAGTGATGGTGACGAGATAAATTTACCAATACATTTTAGGTTATTTGTAAAAGATAACAAATATTTAGGACGTGCTATTTATTTTTTGGTCAATAGACGTACTACTAGTGTTTTGTGAATTAGTGCAAACATCCAAATTACAAATAACTAATACTCGTATTTGATAATGTAATCGATTACAAGTGTTATCAATACCAATCAATTACGTAATTGAAACCACAAAGAAATATAATCTATCATGTAATCAATTATTTGTGTTATTCAGAACAATTGATTTTTAAATCTATTGCAATGTTTTTTTTTAACTTATTTCACAATTGATTAGAGAACTTACTGAGGCCCATCAATTAGCAAATCGATTGAGTAATCGACTTCACATTGTTACCCAATCGTACTCAATTCAATTACAAAATCGATTATATTGTCTAATCGATTACATAATAGAATTTATTATATATTCGATTATGATGTCTAATCGAATATGTAATCAATTGCAAAATCAATTACTATATATTTGATTATAATGTCTAATCAATTGAAAAATCAATTATAAAGTCTAATCAATTATGGAATTGAACATTCACGTAATAGATTAGATATTTGATTAACTACCGTTCAAAAAAAAATTGATTAAGTAATCGATTGCACAATTGATTATAGAAAAATCATAAAATGGACTAAAATGTTACGATTCCGTAGTGAAAATGTTACGAACTAAAAATGTTACGATTTTTTTTTATAAAGTTATGAAATATACCAAAACGTTATGATTCTAAAAATGTTATGAATCTGTTGCTAAAAAGTTACAATTCATTCGTAAAGATTACGATATACACTAAAATGTTATGATTCAAAAGTTATGAATTTTTTGTATAAAAGTTAGGATAGACATAAAATGTTATGAATGACTGGTTCAACAAGTAATTTTTTATGAGGTGGCACAATATAGACCACACAATAGGTGTATATGATATGCATTTTAAAGGGGTGTGTATTGAAGATTTCTCATAAGATGTATTGTTGCGTATCTATTCAAAATTAAACCACAGGTAAATAAAAAGACAACAATACCGACAATCTTTGTGCTGTGTTTCGAGAAGTTGGAATTTATTGGTCAACCAGCCGGTCGTGCGACGCACTTGACAATGAGGTGACTGGTTGCCGGAAAATGCGGAGGAGGGGTGAGAGATGAAATAGTTGCTAAGTGGAATGCCCTTGGTCTAAACGGATTATTCAATTCAACTCTGAGTCCCATTCTAGAGGAACACTATGCTCACTGAAGAAGAGGTTTTGCTATCGAAAAAGATGCGTTCCAGAAGGGCAACAGAATGTGGCAGTTGCAACCAAAACTGCAGTTGCTATTAGCATTTTTTGTTTGTCTGTTTTCTTTGGGTTGCGGCGGTTGCCGAATCGTTAAGGTTTTGCTTTGGCAAAAGACTCGTGCTCTTCTTGGGACAAGGAGATGCATCTGTTCCGGAAAGAGGCGGTCCTTTGGCGTCCCTTCGCTTGTGTGGGAAATTGAGAGATGCGTGGCTTTAGATACGTTTGTGATTTGATAGACATAGCAGGGGCATTTTTGGAAACAAAAGTGTTGGAAACGCATGGGTTGCTTCCGACAATTTTAAAGTAGGAGTAGATGAACAAGGGTATTATTGGAAATGAAAAAGTAGAAAACACCTTCGTACTTTTAAAAGGAACTAGCAAGTGCTCAAGTCACTTAAAACAAGGGTATTATTGGAAATGAAAAAGTAGAAAACACCTTCGTACTTTTAAAAGGAACTAGCAAGTGCTCAAGTCACTTATTTTCTTGTACGCAATTGTAAAAAAAAAAAGGACAACAAAATAAACAAGCTCTTGAGGGACAGCACAAGTTAAGAGCCCGTTCTAGAACACCTTCTTAAAAAATAAGTACTTATTTCAAATTTTCAAACTCAAAAATAATGCAAATGAAAATTAATTTTTCAATTTTTTTTGCACCGTATTAAAGATCTCAATGAGATCTTTCAAACAAGATCCATATTGTATATTTTTAGATTTCAATAAACCTATCATTTTTAAGCTTGAAATTGCCTTCTTAAAAAATAAGTACTTATTTGGCGTTGCGGAACGGGGCCTAAGTCAGCTTCTTACTTAGTTGCAATTTCATTTGGTGGCTCTTGCAGGACTCTAATTTCTACAAGGCTTGTGCTTCGAGTTTAGGTAAGTTGTCAGCACATCCAGTGTAACGCCCCAAAAATTCGGAGACATTAAAAATAATAATGAAAAGATTATTTCCACAAAAGAAATTCAAAGATTTACTGCGTCACCATTTCAAAAGCAAATGTCATTATATCACAACCGTTTTGAATAAATCAACATATTACAATTTTCAAATAAACTTAGAAGCTTCCAAAATAAAATCGACTTAAATTAATCAGAGCAACTATGCGCACGGAAACCAAGATTTTCAGCTTCTTCCTCGATAGGATTGAACTCTTCCGAATCGTACGACACTTCTGTTCCATCTTTGATACCTGGCGTTCGAGTTACCAGGGCAACATAGTACCGTGAGCGATGACGCTCAATAGCCAAAACCCACCCGAACCCATAACTTACAAGCAATAGGAATATAATTGGTACACATTAAAAATAACATTAAAAGAGGGCAATCAACTTTTCTTTCATTACTATCCTTTAACTTATGTGAGATCTCGAATCCTATCCACAGATCCGTTCCTACCCATAACCTTCGGCGTAAGGCACTGATGTGATCCGACTCCCCTTTTTCAGATCCGGATGAAAAATACCTAAGTTATATACCCGGTATCCCACCCGTGACCATAAGTTCGGATAAAACTTCCCGGGTGCGCACGCGAGCACACTCTGTCCCGGTTTGTGACACAAGCACAATACCACCCTTATGTCCCGTCCTAAACATCCGAGAGCCGATCACCACCATGCCGTACCCAGGGTTCGTAAATCCATACTTTCAACAAATCACCACCAATCATTCATCAATAATACAACACCACGGGTTCCAAACCAGGATTGCCCGGAATCCAAAATCACATCCTCTCACATTATCCATTAAACCTACTTTCACGTCTAATATGTTAAATCCGTACATCGCAACCAACCTCGGGAACCTATTTGTCCAATCTATCAGTACAATAACATTTCACAAATTCAACATTATCATGATACAGGCTAACATGCTAATAATGTTCAATCGAGCGATAAAATTTATTTCGCTATAGAATTAATCATGCCACAGAAATAATCTAGCGATACAACTAACAATGCCAAATAGAATAATCATGTGATGCCACAACAATGCCATAAAATAATCATGTGATACAACTAATATTGCCATAAAAATAATCATGCGATAAAATTTATCTTGCGAGAAAAATAATTTAAGCGGTTCCTTTATTTTCTCTTTTCTTTATCAAAACTAAAGTCTACATTTATTCTTAATCGTCGTGGAGTATTGTCGGTACTAAAATAATTCAGGATCACAATAAAAACTAGGATTTAACCAAAACTAGTTAACTTGAGGTTTATAGTATTAGCCTTTAAGACTCAAGGGTTGGATTTATAAGCTAATAAACTTGAGGGACCAAACTGTAATTAATCTAAAACAATTTTTATATAACAAAAACAGTAGCCATGGTCAACGGAGGCAGCGGCCAGGGATTTCGGAAAATCCAGCGGTTTCGGCCGGGTTACGATCAGCGGCGTCAGGTTCGATTATTTTCATACCAAAACACGAAACAATCAATACGGAACATAGAATATATTTAGAGAGGTGAGTTCGGACTACCTCTCGTCCGACGAACGGTTTTTCGGAGAGATTCGGTGGCAGGTCGAAGCGGCGGCGGAGCTCGGATGTGCCGATACGGACTGGTTTTCAATGCGTTTTCATGAGCTGTTCAGGAACTAACATGCAGCAGGTTTCAGGGGCGGAAAAGGGCTATTTTTGTGGCTGTTTGGGACCGGCTTTGGGAGCAGATTTTCCGGGTTGTTTCGGAGCCGATCCAAGGTGGGTACGGGGTTGCTTCGGGGCTGATTTCTGGACTGAAATGGGGCTGGTTTTGTGACTGGTTCGGTGGTGGTTAATGGGTGTTTGAATGGTGGAATGATGGATGAAGATGGTGGCTCCGGCGGTGGTGATGACTGCTCCGGTGGTGAGAGAATGTATGGCGATGGAGGTGGTTCCGACTGGTGGAGGAGGTGTTGGGTTGCGGCTGCCGGTGGAGATGGTGGAGTGGCGCGGTCCACGGTGGTGCCTCTCTCTTTCTTACAGTGCCGAATGGGGAAGGATTTTGGCTGTCTGGGAAAAAAAATGAAATGGAGGAAGGGTATTAAAATGGGTTGAGTTTTGCACGGGGCTAATACCCAATGGTTAAAAATGTGCTGTCAACAGTAGAGGAAAATAGGGAGGGAAAAGGGGATTTGGTCTCTCCTCTCTCAGCCGAATATTTTGAAGGAAAAGGTGAGGGTTTGTTCCGGAACAACACACGCACACACTACTAAAATTACTCGCTGGACACATGCACACACAATCAATTATAAAATAAAATTTGGTGTGACGACATAAATAATTTTTCGCATTAAATAAACTAACGGGCAAAATAATATTTTTGTTTTGGAAATTATTATTATTTATTAAAAAATACCGGGTCTTTACATCCAGCAGCTTATCTGAGTATGTTGATGATGGACCTTTTCAGCTTCGGTTCACAGTCATATATCAAAGATCTATACTTCTGAGTTGCATGACCATCCTTCATGATTGGCTTGAGACTGTATTGCTGAGTTTAACTCCTTTGAATCATTTGTTCTCTCGTAGCTTTGGGCCTTGAAGAATGCTTCTAAGTTCAGCCTCAAAGCTTGTTACTTCCTCCAATTCCCTTTATAGGCTATAATCCACTTCCATGTATCCCTCATGCCAGCAGCACCAAGACCTCCTTGAGGACTTCCATTAGTTTTAAGCTTCAGTTTTCTGCAGATGGATAACCTGATTTGATTAAAATGGGTAGTCTCACATTACTGAATACCAAAGTGTCACCGAGCACCTAAAGATAAGTAGCAATCATATCATTTGATTGGTAGCTAGTGGCATGTGAATCATCAAGAATATCAGAGAGTCAACTTTACTAACTAATCCTTCTTTTAATGTGCATAAACTTTTTTTCCTCAAGAAATTCAATCTCTTCTAAACTTCGTCTTCCAACGCTTTATTTCTATAATGAAAATGTTGTCTAACTCTAAAAATCTAAATGATTTGAGCCCTTCCAATGACATTGAGCACATAGATTGTGTTCATGCCATGGATCTATGAATGGAGTTATTAGTCAAAGAAACATGGTAAGGAAGCCTAGGAAATTTTTTTCGCTACCTTTCTTACTCTCCGTAAAAGGCAACAAATTCATGATCAAAACACATCAAATGCATAGACTTCCTTTTGATCTTCCCAAAATTTTCATACAATGCCTTAATACAACCAAAAGAAAATGTGTATACTTCCTTTTTTTTTTTTTTTTAGCTAGAGGTACATGCTCAGGCTATGCAAGTAGTCTTGGATTGTGGACTATCCTACCCCATTCATATGTTGAGGTAGGAACCGCATTTCTTCTTAATACAACCAAAAGTAGCCGAGCAAAAAAAAAAAAAATACAACCAAAAGTAAATGTCAATTGTTGAGTACTTTGCAAAAAAAAAAAAAAAACAATGGAAAAAGCCTTTTATTGCTACAGCTTTGCTCCACATTTCAATGTATTATCTTATAACCTATCTCCACTTGTCTTAATTAGTTCCTTGGTACTATGAAACTTGAATTTACCCAACAAAAATATAGTATCCAATATGGTAAAACGTAGAGAACAATGTTGCCTGCCCCATAGCGTAAAAGTTTTGGAGCGCTTTCCCCACTAAAGCTTCCTACCCTTTGGAATCCCTAAATATAGCATTATCTCCGCAGTGGGAATAACACCCAATTTCAGTGCTAGAGTAAAGTTACAGTGCATATTCTACACTAAAACACAAGACATATGCATATGCATTTTATGTGACCAAGAAAGTTGCATTATTCAGAAAAGGATTAACAAATTCACAGTATTTTTACGGAAGTTTGGGCCCCCAAGATATGATTTAGCTTGGAATAGATAATCTGCAGGCAGGGGATGGAGCGGATATGCTTTACCTTGGCATGATTGTTCCTTGCCAACGTTTCCATCCTCAAGCCAACCTCCTGCAATAAACAAAGCATACCAAACTTGATTTTGAAATGATAAGTCGAAGTGGAGTTGCGATTCACAAAATGGTTTATTATTAAAAGAAAATCAGAATACCTATTTGCTTTCCGTAGCCTGATGGATGTATTCCCCTTCATAAGATCAAAGTGCCAAACTTCATTTTCTGTAAAAGAGAAACCATTCTCTCCCTTTCTTGTTTTCTTGTAATGTTAATATCCAACGCAAAGACACCAAACACAGTAAGAGAAAATCTGCAAGGGCCACTCATATGTGGCATCACCTGTACTAAAACTTATACCAAGTAAATGAATCAAACAGTTGATGTACGTGACTCCCATAGCAATCTGTCTGTGTTTCAGGGATATTATTTTGGGATGTCCGTTCCATTACAGAGGACAACAAATAATGGTTACAGAAGTGTGAACAATGGAGAAATTTTAACTTACTATGTCATGTTTGTCTATAGAAGTTTTCATCTCCTTGTTGAACCCATCCATGGAGGACTCTTCTATACATGGAAATTGTGGAATATATAATTACTTTTAGATACATTTGTCATGTTTCGAATACATGTGTTACCTATCTTGGGCTTCTGTTCGAATACTCAGTTCGGTATGCTTTTGTAGTATCAATTTGCCGGAAAGCGGAGTTCAGTGGATTAGGAGATTGGACTGACTGAGCGATTTTGGTGTGAATGACGCAACATTTTTGGGAAGGCTGTTTTTCCCTGCCCAGAGAGGTGTGTCCTTTGGAAGCCAGGGGAGGCCTTTGTTGTTTTGTATCATTTCATTGCAGCCGTTGTATTGTGTCAGTTGGGAAGAGATGTAGGATAAGATAGGTATTAATTGCAAGTGTTTAGGGCATTTGTGGAAAACAAAATGTAGAAAACACCTTCGTACATTTAAAAGATGTAGTATAGATAGTATAGATATGATATTCTCAATAAAGTAATTAATTCCAGACAAAAAGTACGCAAAAGAAATATCTAATTCACAACATGATTACACAAATAATTTTTCAAGCTTCCACAAACACCAAAAAATTATGAGGAATAACCACCGGTCCAAAAAAGGGCACATCAATAGCAAGGATAACCATCAGTCCAATTACCAGATTTGGAGTCCCCAACCCAAACATTAGGGATATGTGCAATCTTCCAATAGTCCCCACCTTGTAAGTCCCTATTCAAGCTTGAAATTAATATTTCAGACATATCAGTCAACTCAAGATATTTAAGGTTGGTCAAATGTTCAACACCTGAGGGCAACTCCATCATCAATTTACAATTTTGGAGATATAGCTCTCCGAGAAGAGGCATCGAGGTAGACTCCACTCTCACCCATTTCAATCCTACTAAGCGACGCAACAACAAACGTTTAAGCTTTTGAAACCCACCAGCCTTGAAAAATAATCCATCTCCTTCATACGCAGTAGCAAGTCCAAGGTAAAGCAAATTGGGCAAATCTTGAAGGGATTGCAGTGGATCAATATCTTTTAATTTACACCACCCTAACAATAACGTTTTCAGGTTATGAAGAGATGGTATCCATTGCGGTATCTTCTCCAAACGTCCTCTTAGATAGAGTCTTTGAAGAATTCGAGGTCGCAAAGACAGAGAATCTAAATCAATGATCTCATCTTCTTCTATTGCACGAACCCCCAATGAGCGAAGGTTGTTTAGCTTCTCAAGGGATGAACATAGCACGGTCCCATCTTCCTTCTGTAGCCCAAAAATGAGCAATCTCCTCAATTGAGTTAGATTCCCTACCTCTCTTAGTACAATGCCACTATTATTCCCTTGGTTTGCTTCAATAGCACATAGTTTCTGCAAGTACAACAAACTTCCTATACCCACCGGGGCTTTGAAGCCAACTGTAGAGTGAAAAGGAAGATAATAATGGGCGTCGTTGTAGCGATACAACAAGAGATGGCGAAGATGTTGGAGCTTCAAGATCTCCTTAGGCAACTCAGTGACATTTGTTTGTTTTAGATCCAATGTTTCTATCTTTTTGAGTTTTCCAATTGATTTTGGGATCATCTTTATATTTGTCCCCCTCAAACTAAGATAAGTAAGATTAAGGAGTTTCACAATTTCGTTGGGGAATGTTTCCAATTGTGCTCCTCTCAAGTCTAACACTGTTAGCAGCCTTACACCCTTGCCTAAGGATGCAACCTTTGACAAAATGGTCAACGAATCTGTTGCGTTGAACAAAAGTAAAGAACGAAGGCGAGTAAAACAAATGCTTTGCTGAATATCTTCCAAATTATGGTGGACCGAGAGGCGTCGCAATTTCTCAGGCCACGCTCTGCCTTTTTCACTTGCTATTGTAACAACATTTTGCTCTCTTGACTTTGCAATAATCATTTCACGCCAAAGGTCATGGATCCGATAAGCTTTGAACCTTCCATCTCTCGCTACTTGTGTCACTTGAACTAAACTTATGTTCATTAGCTCATTGAGGTAGCCCTCAGCAACTTCTTCGGTTGTCATTCCTTCTTTCTCTTCTATAAAGCCTTCCGCCACCCATAGTTGAATTAATCTCCAGTGATCAATGAGACAATCTTTTGGAAAAATACTCAAGTACAAAAAGCATAGCTTAAGATAGTAAGGCAAATCAAAGTAACTGAGGGACAATATCTTTTTCATACTCATGAGTTTGTCATTTCCTTGTAGTTCTGCACCTAGGCTGCGGTAAATCCTCTCCCACTCGTCCACACTCTTCTCCTTTGTTGATAACAGACCACTAATTGCCACTATTGCAAGTGGTAACCCCTCGCATTTTCCCAAGATTTTTTTAGAAAGATCTTCCAAGTATGAAGGACAAGAATTCTCCTTGAATGTTTTTGAGCAAAACAAGGCCCATGACTCTTTGGGAGGTAAGGGCTTGAGATTATACACCATGCCATGATATTCTTCACTAGCAAAAGAAGCTAAATCTACATTTCTTGTTGTCAAAATTACTCGACTGCCGCAATTGTATTCAGGAAGTATGATTCTTAAAACTTCCCATGCATGAATATTCCATACATCATCAAAAACAAGCACATACCTCTTTTGCTGCAAAAAGGCATTAATTATACCTTTCAAGTTGTTTGCATCCATATTGTCCACTCCTCGTGGGAGTGGTTGCCTGACTTCTTCAAAGAGAACTCGAATCATGTCTTTTAAAAGCTCTTC
Organism: Rhododendron vialii; assembly: GCF_030253575.1. Lineage (NCBI taxonomy): Eukaryota > Viridiplantae > Streptophyta > Magnoliopsida > Ericales > Ericaceae > Rhododendron > Rhododendron vialii. Next base: position 15,312,019 of record NC_080558.1, read on the forward strand.
GACCTTGAATGATTCAGAAACAATGATCCAAGCATGGTTCTGAAAGTGCCTCTTCACTGTTGCATCATCGTAGACTTTTTTTGTAAGGGTGGTTTTGCCCAATCCGCCCATTCCAGCTATAGAAAGCACCTTGAGTCGAGGATCCTCATCCACTAGCAGCTGAATCAAGTGTGATTTCGGCTTGTCAATGCCCACAAGGTCGGCTTCTTGGAGTAGAAGGGCGTCGCCACGACAATGATACCATTGGTTGTCTGAATGAGTAGAGCTTGAGCCTTGCTCTTTTTTGCCATGCATGTTACTATATCGCTGATTTCCCTCATAAATATTGATGATTCTGGACTTGATTCCTTTCACTTCAGAAGCAATTTGGTGCCGAGCTCTTAAAGTCTTAATAAAAAAAGAAACCTTATGTACGAACGCACAGAATCCGATGCTCTGATGATGTCTAGATCTGAGGCGAAGCATGTACATGTCAAGAGCATCTATAGTGTCATATGCAACTTCTCGAACTTGCTTCACCCATACTTTGATTTGCGGGTCTCTATCTTCTATAGCATCAGCAACTCTGAGGAAATGGGTCATGCGCTCGAATTCGGCTCTTATGTATTCAATATCTTCCCGTACTCCGCTCAACAAGTTGAACTCTTCTTGGAGATAGGGGCCGAAGTTGGATAGAAGTCCCAACACAGCAGCCTCTGCCATTATTATAATTTTTTTATTTTTTTGTGGTTTACGGTGTTGCTTTGGATTTGAAGAGAAAGGAGAAGGTGAGGTAAAACCCGTATGTGAATATTGTCCTGAACTGGATAGCTATATGGAATATTGTCCAAGTGTTACGGGACTGTCTATGCTGAAAAGTCTTCTGTGTCTTTCTTTTGTTATTTTAGTTTCTCCACTGTACCTTTTAATGGTAAGACAGAGAATAGGAAAATGAGACTGATGGACCCCCCAGTAGATGTGAAAACAGAGCAGGATGTGAGGGAAAAATACACGGGATGACTGAGAGGTCAATTTTTGCATTCATGATTAGAGGTCGGCAATTGCCTAATGGAGGTGGTAAGTAGAATTACTCTCTTATCTTGTCGTGTGGAAAAAAAAAAAAAAAGAGACTTGGGGTGATGCACCGATATCTCTCTTTCTCCTCTTCTTTTTGTTTGATAGCCCTTGGGGTTATTTTCTCTCTTCTCGCAAAAGATTCAGCAAAAGTGAATCTTTTCCCATTGACTTGTTCCTTATGGATGTTTATGTCAACTTCCCAAATCAGTTTTTCTCTCTTTTTTTTTTTTTTAAGTTTATCAAAATTCAGGAAATTGCTAAATAATGCTTGTTTATATATATTGAGCCCAAGCAGCTAAGAGCCAAATTCATTTCGAGCAATTTGGAGTATTTGATTAGAAATAACCCAATAGACACGTTGTTTGTTTGTTTTTTTCCCCTAACTTAGATTGTCATAGAGCCTATTGTGCAATTAAATCTGAGCCTATTGCATTTGTTGAAGTGTCGCAATATCTGAATGTAAAGTATGAACCCACTTGTTTTATTAATTAAAATTAAGGACAATCAGTGCAGAATTAAAAATCCTTAGGAGTAACTTGAAAGAAATTTGCCATGGATTTAGATAATATTTGTATGACGGTGACTACCAAATAAAATATAAAATGAAATGCGCGCATCTGTCTATTTAGAGATTTTACATTTTTAGGGTGACCTCCTACAGTTTATGCTTTATGAAAAAAAATAAAAAAGGAAAGAAAGAGAAAGGGAGATGGTAACTATTAAAGAATTAACAAACATTTAGGGCTTTGGGGAAATTTTTGTCAGCCGAATATGAGCATCACATTCGAAAAAATGTCTTCAGTCATATGTGAGGAGTTTCAATTGTGCAGTGAGATCGAGGTCGATTGTAATCACATGATATTATTCATAGTGTTTGATTCCTTCCCTGAGGTTCATGAGCTCTAGGCGTTGGGCAGGGTTCTAGCTAGTAGTGTGGGCTGTGGAGTTGTCATAAATTTTTCTGAATTCAACTTTTGTTGTTTTTGTGTTATTTGTTATCTGCTTAGAATTTCATGGAGCCTATCAGGGGTAGTTAGATTCTTTTTTTTTTCTTTCTCAATCGATAAAAGAGATCATTTAATTTACATCAGATATGAAGTATAGAGTACAAATCCAGGACATTACATCAATTATGAGAGTCCACAAGACAATCAAGCCCAATAACTCAACTAATAAAAGAAAAAAGCCTATTTATAGGGTAGAAACAAAGAAAGAAGCTCTCTAAGGGAAGAACACCCACATACAGGTGCTGAGACTCGAACTCCTTACCTTCTAGTAATATGCAAGTGGGTAGTTAGATCTAAGCCAATTGCATTTCCGTGAAGAGTGTCAGCATCTAAATGTGAAGTGTGAACCCACTGGCTTGTTAATTAGGGAGACAATTAGGCCACGTTTCTACTAAAAATTTTGCACTACAACTTATTGTATTTTGTGACGTTTTTCATACTAAATGAAATTTCTTTGTCAAAAGTTAAGTTGTTTCCACTAAATTAAAACATCCAACACTTTTTCTTCTACTAACCCAACACATTTTCTACAACTTATAATTTACTGACAAATACTTGATGTTTATGGGCTACGTACAAGAAATAGTAGTTTGTAACTTAACGCTTAGCAGCAACGCATGCACAGTTTTTTTGTTGATAGGAAAAATTTATTAAAACGGGGAGAGGTAAAAGGGGAATTCAACAAAAAGTTGGACAGTATATCACATGAGTCGAAGACCAGCCCCAAAGGTCTAAAACGGAGCCTAAAAATAAAACAGTCAAGTACACCCATTACCCAAATAAACAACAAAGCCCAAATAAATAAACAGACCCAAAAGGACCTGCCCGACAGACTTAACCCCACAAAACCCTAACCCGCTTCATAACCGCCGACGCACGAAACACCGTAGGCATCACCACTCGGATCAGCACCACCACCTAATCGCCTCGCCGTTAAGCAGATCCGGTCACTCCCAGATATAGATGACCGGCGGCAGGAAGCAAATCAACAGACCCACCAAGGTAATGCAAACAGCATGCGACAATAGAGAGGAAGCAAAGATAGGGCAGTGGGAGAGCAAGGAAATTCTGCCTATCACCACCTCTCCACGAACCCCAGGATCACGATCGAGAACAATAGTTGGAACCATCATCGCCAAGTCGACCCGCGCTATAACACGAAAGGGCTATAGCGAGGATTTAGTTTCTTCACAAAAGCACCTGATTTCCTCGCAAAATGTATTAGCGAGAAAAAATTTTGTCGCCAATTTTCCTCGCTAAAACACTGTCGCAAATAGTATTAGTGAGGAAAATAAATTCCTCGCCTAATTTGACGTGTTGCGAGGAATTTTTTCCTCGCTAAATGCTTAAATTCCTCGCTAAATGTTTTCCTCGCAAATACCATTTGTCGTCAAATAGGCTACGAATTTATCAATAGGCGAGGAAATTTTTTCCTCGCTAAACAAAAAGAATCCCAAAATAGAAGTTCTCTCCATGCTTTTTGAAGCTGTTGGTACTCGAACCTTGGACCTCTCCCATAAGACACGAAGCAACTACCAACCAAGCTACATTGTACTTTCTGTGAAATAGGTGAAACTTTATTTATATATTATCTCTTTCACCACTCCAAATTAATTTTTTCAACATTAATTTTGGCCTTTCTACTTTTTGTAGTTTTATAGGGTCTGAACTTTATTTGAACAAGTTAATTTTTTGCTAGCACAACAATTTTATCTAACAACTTTTGAAGAACTAATAATATGTGTTATTATTCTCATTTTTTTATGGGATAATCCTAACTTTTATGGAATGAGATTAATTTTGTCGTCATAAGCTTGAGATATATTTCAACGAAAAGTTCCCCGAAAAGAGCAACTAATGGTTGAGATTCAGTTTGATGTGTGGGACCCTATATATCAAAGTGAATCTCAACCACTAATTGTTATTTTCAGGGTAATTTTTTTTGTACTTAGTACTAATATTTTAATATCAGATTATGAATAACAAGAAGCATCACCCTCATTTTCTAATTTTAAAAGTGAGTTTGACCTTCTTTTTTGCCAAATACAAAGGGTATTATAGACTTGTAATTTTTTTCATCATCACTATAATAATATGAACAAAATTTGTAAATATTCATATAAGATCATCCTAAAAGCACTAAAGAGCATACTTTTTTAATTTTTTAATCTTTAATAAATTTTTTAAAATTTTAAATTGCCCCTCTCTCTCTCTCTCTCTCTCTCTCTCTCTCTCTCTCTCTCTCACACACACACACACACAATATGTATATGTATAAATAAAATTATCCATGATACTTACAAAATTGCATTTGAAATTAATACTTAACATATTTATCTGGTTATAAAGGAATGCCATTACAATCACCTAAGTTGGCTTAAATAAAAATCAACAAACTATTTATAGGGGAAAAAAAATTACAGCATGAATGCACGATACATATGAAGTAGTGTATTTTTTGTGAAATAGTGCATTTTTATGTAGATGTTCTGAAAATATAATTGTGATGATCCAACTTTGAGATATTTTAAATACAACATCAGTAACTTAAGATATTTTTAACTTTATCTTCTGTTGAGTTTTTCACTATTATGAAAAAAATCATTGATACCTACACTTCAAGATATCTTTCATTGCTAATTAGAATAAGAAAAGTTACAAATAAGTGGTTTCTTCACCAATTCAATGCGATTGGTGATGAAAACTATTTGTTCCCTTTTAACACTTTTTTATTTTAATAAATTTCATAATGGTATAGTTTATTATGTCATACCGTCGTGATATTACAAAATACATAGGAACATAATTAATAATAACTTATATATAAAAAAAATGAATCCTAAAAAAGGTGACGAAATATTTTCTCATCGAAAAGTTACATTTGGCGAGGAAAATAAATTTTCCTCGCCAAATGTAACCTTTTTGCGAGGAAAACTATTGTCCTCGCTAAAAAAGGCTTTTTGGCGAGGAAATTTGTTTCCTCGCTAGAAAAGGCGACGAAATTGAATTTCCTCCCAAATAATATACTTTTAGCAAGGAAATTCATTTTTCTCGCCATATTTCCTCGCTATAGCCCATTCGTGTTGTAGTACCCATCGTCCGGGCTGCACCTCTGAAAAGATCGCCGGCCGAAAATTGCACACAAAACGACCAGAAAATACAAATCATTGGGGTCGCATACCCTTCACGACCATGCCTCAAAACTGCCGCTAACCACTGCAAAACAAAACCTTTTTGACTATCAGATTTTGGAAAAACCTGCAGCAAACAAAACGTTAGAAAAAACAAAGCTACAACGACATCCCACCTCCGCCCACACCCTCCACAGCAACCGAGCCACCTGACGCCACAGCCCCCCAAACAAACGGAACACCTCCCTGTACCACAGCCGGCAACCACCAACAATTAGAGAAACTCCGGCAGCGAGCACTGAAGCGAACCTGAGAAGAGGAGTACACTCAGAGGTTATGGAGAGGGGGAGGAGAGAAGGAAAAAAGAGGTAGTGATGGTGACTTGCTCGTGGTTAATGAATTATCCTTTTAGCTTTTAATTAGGAGAAGTTTTCGAAAATTAAGTGTTGAAAAAATATAGAAGTATGAATCAAAGTTGAAATTTTTTCACAAATGGCAAAAAAAAAAAAAAAACTATCCACTTAATTTAAGACAAATAGGCTCTAAAATAATACAAATACAAACAAACAACGAGCCTAGCAGGTTTGCCTCAATATAAACAAGAAATAGCAGATTCCTGAATTTTAATTAACTTCAAAAGGAAAAAAAAAAACTGATTTGGGAAGTACTTAACGTGAACACACATAAGAAACAAAGCAAGATATTCACTTTTCCTAAATCTTTTCCCGGAAGAAAGAACATATCTCAAGGAGAGGATAGAGAAATAGCGGCGCAAAATTGACCTCTCACCCACCCCATTTCTCTTCAAATCCAAAGCTACTCGGTAAGCCAAAAGAAAAAAAAAAAAAAAAAAAACAGAAGAAATGGCAGAGGGTGCTGTGTTCCAACTTCTATCCAACTTCGCACCCTATCTCCGAGAAGAGTTGAATTTGTTGAGCGGAGTACGGGAAGACATCGAATACATAAGAGCCGAATTCGAGCGCATGACACATTTCCTTAGAGTTACTGATGCAATAGAAGATAGAGACCTGAAAATCAAAGTATGGGTGAAGCAAGTTCGAGAAGCTGCATATGACACTGCAGATGCTCTTGATATGTACATGCTTTGCCTCAGACATCATCATAGCACCAAATTCTGCCAGTTTGTTCGTAAGGTTTCGTTCTTTATTATGACTTTAAAAGCTCGCCACCAAATTGCTCCCGAAGTAAAAGGAATCAAGTCCAAAATCATCAATATTTCTGAGGGATATCAACGATATAGTGACATATATGGCAAAATAGAGCAAGGCTCAAGCTCTACTCATTCTGACACCGCATGGTATGATTGTCGTGGCAATGCCCTTCTACCATAGTTTTAAATATCGGCCGATACGGTACGTATCGGCCGGTTCGTACCGGAATTTTCGACTCCCGGTTCGGATATAGGCCGATATATCGGTGAGATTGAAATTCACAGGCGTATCGGCCGGTTCCCGATACGTATCGGTCTGTAACCGATTTTGGACCGGTACGGCCGATACAGCCGTTACGGCCGGTACGTATCGGTTCTGAAAAAAAAAAAAAAAACAGAAAAAATCAAAAAACAGAGCTAAAAAAAAAAATAGAAAAAATCAAAAAACAAAGCTCCTTCCACACATATGTATATATTTGCTTCCACGTCATTCATGTACGTATCGGTATCTCCACGTCATTCATTCTGGCATTGAAGTTGTATTAGCAAAATTATGTTTGACTTAAAAGCTATGAGCTTGAAACTAGTTGTGGCTAGCGATTATGTAATGTAAAACCTCTATGGTGTGTTTATTTTAATGTCTTCATCTTATTTTTGCTATTTATGTCAATTATATCGAAACTTATAATGTTGCATTTTTCTCATATTTGTAAAATCTTATTGACTTGCGAGTTTTGATAAATTATCGGATATTTCACATGAAGAGAATGGGCTATTACATGTCTTAAACTAATTAAAATGTGATAATTTAAGCCAATGTTTGGGGCAACAGTATATTTTTCAAGTTTTATACATGTTGCTGATAATTTTTAAAAATTCACGACCGCGACACCCGATTCTCGCGACGTATCACCGATATGTCCCGATACCGATATACCGCGACCGATACCGCGACGGCGACCGATACCGCGATTTAAAACTATGCCTTCTACTCCAAGATGCTGACCTTGTGGGCATTGACAGGCCCAAATCACTCTTAATTAACTGGCTAGTTGATGAGGATCCTCGACTCAAGGTACTTTTTGTAGCCGGAATGGGCGGATTGGGCAAAACCACCCTTACAAAAAAGGTCTACAACGACGCAACAGTGAAGAGGCACTTCGAGAACCATGCTTGGATCACTGTTTCTGAATCATTCAAGGTCGCAGAGCTTTTAAAAGACTTGATTCGAGTTCTCTTTGAAGACGTCATACAACCACTCCCACAAGGAGTGAACAGTATGGATGCAAACAGCTTGAAAGGAATAATTAATGCCTTTTTGCAGGAAAAGAGGTATGTGCTTGTTTTGAATGACGTATGGGGTATTCATGCATGGCAAGTTTTAAGAATCGTACTTCCTGAATGTAATTGCGGCAGTCGAGTAATTCTGACGACAAGAAATGTAGATTTAGCATCTTTTGCTAGCGAAGAATATCATGGCATGGTGTATAATCTCGAGCCCCTTCCTCCCAAAGAGTCACGGGCCTTGTTTTGCTCAAAGACATTCAAGGAGAATTATTGTCCTTCATATTTGGAAGATGTTTCAAGAGCCATCTTGCAAAAATGCGAGGGTTTATCACTTGCAATAGTGGCAATTAGTGGTCTGTTATCAACAAAAGAGAAGAGTGTGGATGAGTGGGAAAGGATTTACCGTGGCCTTGGTGCGGAACTAGAAGGAAATGACAAACTCATGAGCATGACTAAGATATTGTCCCTCAGTTACTTTGATTTGTCTTACCATCTTAAGTTATTTTTTCTATACTTGAGTATTTTTCCCGAAGATTGTCTCATTGATCACTAGAGACTAATTCGGTTATGGGTGGCGGAAGGATTTATAGAACTGAAAGAAGGAATGACAAGAGAAGAAGTTGCTGAGGGCTACCTCAATGAGCTAATGAATAGAAGTTTAGTTCAAGTGACACACGTCGGGAGAGATGGAAGGTTTAGAGCTTATGGGATCCATGACCTTTGGCGTGAAATGATAATTGCGAAGTCGAGAGAGCAAAGCATTGTCACAATAGCAAGTGAAAGAGGCAGAGCATGGCCTGAGAAATTGCGACGCCTCGCGATTCACCATAATTTGGAAAATATTCAGGAAAGTATTTGTTTCACTCACCTTCGTTCTTTACTCGTATTCAGTGCACTAGATTTTAGTGTCCGTTTTGTCAAAGGTTGCATTCTTAGGCGAGGGTGTAAGGCTACTAACGGTGTTAGACTTGAGCGGATCAAAATTGGAAACATTCCCGCATGAAGTTGTGAACTTCCTTAATCTTACTTATCTAAGTTTGAGGAAGACCAATGTAAAACTGATCCCGAAAGCGATCGGAAATCTCAAGAAGCTGGAAACATTGGATTTGAAACATACGAATGCCACCGAGTTGCCTGATGAGATCTTGAATCTCAAACATCTTCGCCATCTTTTGTTATATCGCTACAACAACACCCCGTGTTATTTTCCTTTTCACAATATTATTGGCTTCAAAGCCCCTACGGGAATAGGTAGTTTGTTGTACTTGCAAAAACTATGTTGTATTGAAGCAAACCAAGGGAATAATAGCGGCATTGTGCTAAGAGAGGTGGGGAAGCTAACTCAACTAAGGAGATTGCTCATTTTAAGGCTACAAAAGGAATATGGGATGGCACTTTGTTCATCCCTTGAGAAGCTAAACAACCTTCTCTCGTTGTCCGTTATGGCAATAGAGGAAGATGAGATCATTGATTTAGATTCTTTGTCTTTGCCGCCTCGACTTCTTCGAACACTCTATCTAAGAGGACGTTTGGAGAAGATATCACACTGGATATCATCTCTTCACAACCTGAAAAGTGTAATCTTAAGGAGTAGTAAGTTAAAAGATGTTGATCCACTGCAATCCCTTCAAGATTTGCCCAATTTGCTTCACCTTGGACTTAATAGTACTGCATATGAAGGAGATGGATTATTTTTCAAGGCTGGTGGTTTTCAAAAGCTTAAAGACTTGTGGTTAGTTAGCTTAGTAGGATTGAAATGGGTGAGAGTGGAGTCTAGCTCGATGCCTCTTCTTGAAAAGCTACATCTTCGAGACTGTAAATTGATGATGGAGTTGCCCTCAAGTGTCAAACTTTTGGCCAACCTGCAATTTCTTGACTTGACTGATATGTCTGAAACATTAATTTCGAGGTTAAATAGAGACTTACAAGGTGGGGACTATTGGAAAATTGCACACGTTCCTAAGGTTTTGATTGGGGACTCCAAATAATGGACTGGTGGTTTTCTATGATACGGAAAAACGAGGCGTAAGAGGATCTTCGAGATTGGGTTATCCCCGCTAATGATGTTCGCTTTTTCCCTCATTTTTTTGGCGTTTGTGAGAGCTTGAAAACCAGTTTGTGTAATCATGTTGTGAACAAGATATTTCTTTTGCGTACTTTTTTGTCTTGAATTAATTGCTTTATCGAGAATTTCATATTTGATGTATTCAGCTCGACATAATTTAGAACTTCAAAGCATGCCTTTGTTTTATCAGTTTGCAACAATCTTCTTGGTTTAGATTAGGTGAAGTTCAACACATTTCTAGAGGAACCTAATTTCCCTCGGTGCTGATTACAAATATTTGATATGTTAATTTCCTTAATTATTTTTTTCAATTTTTACCTATGAAGAAAGAATTTACTTTTTTGCCTAAACCCTTTTTTTTCAATAATTTTTACTATTCGTAACTGAAGATGAAATCAACTTCGAAGGATAAGAAATCGAAATTGAAAAAGAAATGGCAATGATCTGAAACGAAGAAAAAGAAAGGAAGGAAAAAGGTAGAAGTTACTATGCTCAAAATCGGATAGATCTGGGATCACGTACTTCATTGATTCCTTTGTTGGCTGGGCAAGGCCTGAACAAGAAATAGACCTCTTGTTGGTTCGTCCCTCCTTCCTTTGTAACCGGTATAGCTTTTTGTTTAGTTTTTCGTCGTAAAATTTGGGGTTCATCATTCAACGAGATGAATCAAAAAAATATAAAAATGTGGACCATCATTTAAAAAAGTTCATATAATACGATACTTTAGATAAAAAAAGAAAGACAACTGCTTCGTACTTTTTTGTCTTTACTGAATTTTTTTTGCTTGGTCATAATTTTTACTTTTAAACTCTTCTCGTCTAGAGAATTATTATTTTAAAAAATATAACGCAAATCTAACAAAAAAATCAGAAAAGACGAACAAAACACACCAAGTGAAAAAGACAAAAAGTTAAGAAAAATGGTTAATAAAGTGTAATTAAGACTTGTTTTTAGGACACTCAGGCCATTATCACTTCCAAGTACCGTAACACCCCAGTTCATCTCCATAAAAAATTTAACCCTTCTCGCTCCCATCACTTCAGTTTACACTTTACACCACAAAATAATTGTTCTCGTCTTCAGCTTTACAAGAAGAGGAGAGATTATTCCCTGTCCCAAGGTATTGCTCCTCCCTGCAGCAGAACTCAGTGGGTGGGTGGAGTAATTTCTCAGAGCTCCCTACTAAAATTCAAATTTTAGTAGGGCAGAGCAATTAAACTATTAAATTAAACTGGGATTAGTAACAGTCAAATGCCAGTCAGATGCTAACGAGCAAACCCTTTTTACCTACGAATCATGAGAAAAAGGCATTCATCTCTGTGGTGATTATCGACCGCTCTCCAACAAGGCATGGTGCCTAGTTGGAGTATGAGATTTGAACCTCAACTTAGTTTAGGTCCTTGGCTGGAAAGACCATTTTAGCAAGGATGAAAGCTGGGAACTCCACACAGCTAAATCCTGTACCTCAAAGGCTCAAATGCTCCAAGAGTTCTCTCATTTGGATTCTAAATCAATCACCTTCTAGGCAAAAGATGGCAAACAGAAAGATGCTGCGTGAATCCTGACGGGAAAGAAAATAGATAAGAGAGAAAATGGACCTAGCTTGTCATACTACATATCAGAAAATACTGATCAGGACCCAGACTTTGTATATTCTCTGCACTTGTGGGAGTTGTACATATCAACTTGTGAACCATTGATATTTCCTTCTTTTGTCATCTTCAAAGTATCTAAGAGAAACAACACTCCTTTTTTTTTCATTTCTCACCTAAGCAGCCGAAGGGGCTGTTAGAGTATATACGATCCAAATAATTATCTTCTCTTCGTTTCCCAATATAATGCTGGTTGAATTAGTCATAGAAACAGATCAGGCATGTGAAATTTTGTATTCAATTATCTTAAGAAAAACTTCCCTAACAATATGGTTAAACAGCGCGAATATTCCAAATAACTGAATATGTTTGGTGAAACTTCCCTAACAATATGGTTAGCAGTGCTGTTGTGTACTTTGACTACCTTCACACACTTGTTTCTCACGACGAGGAATCTACGTACGTATATAGTGTATTCTGTTGACTGGGCAACAAGTTTTGTGCGTGGGTATAGTTGTCAGATTTTGTAGCCAAGTTTGTGAGAAATCATTGCATCTTCTGTATTACCAACAGATTATATTCAATGCTACATGCAGGTAGGGCTGCAAACGAACCGAGCCGCTCGCGAGCGACTCGCAGCTCGGCTCGGTAGTGGCTGGTTCAAGCTCGGCTCGGAAGTTAAACAAACAAGCTCGAGCCGATTTTTTCAGCTCATTTTGTAAACGAGCCGAGCTCGAGCTAGAATAAGCTCGGCTCAAGTCGGCTCGCAAGCAGGTATATATATACTTAAGTTTAGGATTTTTATTCTTATTTCATAATTTGTTCTTTCCGTTTTCACTTTCCAATCAACCAAGGGAGGCAAGAGCACACGCATACCAATACACTCCCGCTCCAAAGGAAAATAAAAGATATATATCTTCACAATCAAAATATTTTTGGTTCTATTAGGTCTATGAGAGGATATATATACATTTTTCGTTGGTCCGTTGAGACTCGTGAACAAGTTCGAGCTCGAGTCAAACCAAGGTCCGCTCAGCTTGAGCTCGACTCGTTAAGTTTTCACTGAGCTCGAGCTCGTGTTCGTTAAAAACTTAATAAACAAGCTTGAACATTGTAAAGCTCGGCTCGGTTCGGCTCGTTTGCAGCCCCACATGCAGGTTACTCTTTGTGCTTGTTTCTATTGGTATAACATTGGAAAAGTACCCACAATGGTCCTCCTAATTTCATCCAAGTCTCATTTTCGTCTTCCAAGTATATATCAATTACAACACTTTTGACCATCAAGTTTGGTTTTCTTACCGAATTAGTCCAATTGATAATCCCTCCGTCCCTAAATAAGTGTCCGGCGCGCAAAATTAGGCCTTACAAAATATGCATGTTTTTCATTAAAAAATTTAATTTTTTTTCACAATCTAGTAATAGAACTCATTACTATCTATGATTTGTGAAAAAAAATTGATTTTTTTAACAAAACAAATGCATCTTTTTTAAGGCCTAGATTTGCGCATTGGACACTTATTTAGGGACGGAGGGAGTAACTTCTATTAGCCAAACTAGACGGAAAAAATCAAATTGGTGGCACTTTGGACGTTGCAATTTGTACCAAGTTAGTCCAATTGATGATGTTTGCCCTCAATTTGATTTTTTCCATTCAGTTTGACTGATAGACGTTATCAATTGGACCAACTTAGTACGAAAACCAAACTTGAAGGTCAAAAGAGTTTCAATTGATACTTGAAGGATGAAAATGAGACTCAGATCAAACTAGAAGGACCATTTCTATAAATTTTCCTAAAAATGTCGTGTTGTAATTTTGTATTTTGGGCTTTAGTGTTAGTTTATGTATGTGGGCCATGTATGTTTCTATGTGGGTTATGTTATGTTATATTTCCTTGTATTTAGTTGGGCTCTTAGAAGTAAAGTGCTAGTGTTGGCCCAAGTCCAATTTGGTGGCTATATAAACTTTGTAAGAAAACTCTAGAAGTGAATGTGAAGAAAATATCAGTGCTTCCCCTGATTCCCCTGTTTCTATTGTTCTTCCCCGACCAACGTTACGGCATCCAATTTCTTTGTTTAGCTGCTAATTTGTCCACTAATCAACAAAGGGTTCTAGGTTAATCTAAGCCAACACAATCGGTTTTATCTACAGCCCTCTTATGGGTGAGGTGAGATTTTTCTTCTTTGGTAATTCGGAATATCTTAAATTAAAAGAACAGAACAGAGTCAAAGCATAACAACTTCAAAACAGAATTAAAACAGCAAAAACAACGTTCTAAGGCCTCCCACACCTAGACTCTAAGCAATGACAAACTCGCTCACTGAGGAAGGCACTTGTTCCGTCACGACTAAAATCTTTCACTTGTTCCGCTCCCTGACGCGAGGAATTTTCATGCTCCAAGTATGTCAGCTAAAATAAAAAGGTACGTCTTTAATGTGGATACTGTTTTGACAGGAGACACGAATGGATGTGCAGGGAGAGGTAGTATGTTTTCATTGAGGGAATTAGGAAACTAAAATAGTTGTTCAATCCGTTGATTACGAACTTCGAACTTGGAATTGTAAAACGAGAGAGCATGGAATATTATTGATTTACAAAAACTAATCTAAGCGTGTCCTTAAGAGAAACAGCTAAATTCTTAGCTCCATGCCTTCCTTAAGAAAACAGGGTGTCCTGAAGAAATTAAATAGAAATGTTCAAGTATGTGGAAATGTTTTGATGCAATAATTCATCAGATGAAAGATTCTTTCGAAGCTATACGTTTGGTGTACCCTATCAATCCTTTTAAACATTCATTTCCTTTTCATAGACACTTACATGAGAATGTTCCATGTACCCTATCAATCCTGTTTACTACTAGATAAATTCTATCGGGATCAGCTGGAAAACCCTCCTTTTCCACTCCACCAATCAAGGCTCGCCAACTCAGCAAATTCCTTCTTTCCTGTCCCATGGACTAAACCACACCCAACCTACCATGAAACTAGCTTACGAAAACCAAATCCTAAAGAAATTGAAACCTAATCCAAACACAATCGATCGAATTGTCAAGAACCAATTAATGGTGGGTTGTTAATTCATTAAACTTAAGCCAAATTTTTTTTACAAAATCTGATCTCAAAAACAAGTCAAAACGAATGTTTACAGATACATACATTTGTGTGTGTGCATATATAATTCCTTGTGGATCCAGTTGTGTATATGTGTGTGTAGGTCAAAAGTTTCCAGATGTGAGAAGGTGGTGATTGTAGAGAGATGGTGATGTGTAGAGATGGTGTTCTTATGATGGTTGTGGTCGGCGAGATCTAGTCAACATTACCCCCTTCTTATTGGTTGAAATGATGTAGACCCCATCACAAAGTGATGTCATACTTATCAAAAAGTGTATTGCATAATAAGCATGACATCACTTTGTGGTGGGGTCCATATCATTTCAACTAATAAGTGACGATGGGAGGATTGGGTTTGGCTTAGTCCATGGTTTTTTTTTTATGTGATGGACACGTGTAGTTTTTTTTAGCGCTGGGACAAGGAGCAAGAACATAAGATGGAACATTGGATCCCAAGCCAGGGAAGTCGTGGGAGAGAAGATGGAATTTGCTGAGTTGCCTAGCCTTGATTGGTGCGGAAAAGGGGAGCTTTCAGCTAATCAGGATAAAATTTATTCCCTTACTAATATTTGGAATAAAGGGCAATTGGCCAAAAAAATATAGGAAGAGTTTTTTAATGTAACATAAGCCCACAAACATTTTCATAGAGCGGGCACGACAAATTCCACCCATGTTCCAAAAATACCCTTACCAAAATACCCTCGGTAAGGGTTTTGTTTGACTAATACAGAAAATATTTTTTTTGTTTTTTCCGGTTAACCCTTTGGCAAGGGCCTTTTTTGGTAACAAAGAAAAATGTTTTTTTTTTCCGATTTGGTATTTGTTGTCATTTTTTCAATAAAACGGGCCTTGTTTAGCTAACACAAAAAAAGGTCTTTTTTTCATTTTCCCTCCCTGATTATCACAGATACCGCTATCTGTTGATTTTTTATTGTGCGTTGGTGAACAATCCACGGGAAACAATATTTGAGGCAATCCGTCCATCAAACAAATTCTCCATTAATGCCCCTTGCGTTGAATTTACAAGCACTCCTAGGCTTTGCGATGGATATTCTCAGCCGAGATAGCGCTATCTCAATTGAAACGGTCTTTGTTTCTACAAAATTAAAGACCGAGATAATGATATCTTAGCTAAAATTGTCTCTCGATCGACAAAACCAAAGCAAGCAATAGCGAATACTAAAAAATATAGTAAGATAATGGTATCGCAGCTATAATATTCTCTGTATCTAAAAAAAAATAAGCGATAGCGCTATCCCAACTGAAACAGTATCCCTTTCTTCAAAAATAAAGTGAGAGATGACGGTATCTCAGCTAAAAAGTCTATGTATCCACAAAAAGAAAACAAAAGATAACGCTATCTCAACTGAAACAGTGTTTGTTTCTTCAAAAAATAATGAACAAGATAACGATGTCTCAGCCAAAACGGTCTCTGTAGATACAAAAATCTAGCTAGCTTAAATGTACAGTTGGGAAAGTGCCATAAACACGGGTAATTCTCTGTCGTGCTACTAAAAAGAGGATCGCATGCTACACACTAATGAATCGATTTAGTATTTTGAGTCACTAGCTAGCAAGTGTCGTAGGTACAGACAATTCCAACAGGAATGCGTAGTGCCGTAGGCACGGACAAGCACTAGTGTTTTAAAAAATAGAAAGATACTAATCCTTTACGCCGTTTGACTCCCAATTTTAACTTCCAAATGTAAAACTTTTCAAGTCCTCAACTTTCCTGAAAAATTGTCGGCAACCACAAAATATACACTTTACAATACACACTTTCTTCCATAATGAATTTTGTTGGCATCAAACCAAAAGTAAAATAAGTATAGGGGGTCTATTTAAAATTAAGCTGGACTACATGGGGACAGTACAACATTTTCGCAACAAAAAACGTGCACGACTCGGGATTCATCTTCATCCGTCAAAACTCGAAAGTTGCAGTTTTTCAATACTTCGTGAGAAATCTAGTTTAGTTGAGTTTGTTTACTCATATGTCTCTTCAATGGTGGTTAGTGTTCGAGCCCATAAGGAGCAGATTTGGGGTTCAAGGCTATGAATAGCGTCTGAACCCTTCGTTGACTAACGTATTAATCCCCCGCTAACTCCCATTGAACTATTGAAAAAACTAAATAAATAAATACTTCGTTGACTCTAACGAGAGTTGTGTAAATGGCATCCGGACAAGCGAGGGCGTCGCACATACTGATAAAGCACAAGGGCTCCCGCAGTAGCGACGCAATAGCCAAGGGTGCGGGTCCGGCGACCCTTGGAAATTTCATTTTTTACTACTACCATATTGAAATTTTCTAGAAATTAATAGACTGACCCCATGGATATTTATAGTGACACCAAACAGGATATTTTTTCTTTCATAGTCAATACAAAACTAGAGACAATACTATACAAAACGAAAAGCAAAACGTGTTCACCACCTCTATTATCATCGAGTCGACCGATCACCCGATGAATAATTTTATAAGCTTTGCCCTTTGAAATTTGTGCATACTCAATCTTGATATAGTTTATTTGGTTTTTTGGCAAAGTCCATATAGTATATAGGATATGGGTGGTTTAATTTTTTGGAAAAATAATTATATAGACTTTGACGCTATTAACATAAAGACTATCATGCAACGCTTTCAAAATAGGAAATGGCATCAAATGCAATTGTAGAAGTTCATGTAGCTTTTTTTTTGTCGAGAACTTATAAGAAAGATTATTGATACATGCATTTTGATATCTTTTGTGTACAAGTTGAAACGCTTGTCGAGCCTTAAATGTGATTTTTGTTGGAAGTAGATTATTATTTGCCATTATTATGTTATTTTTTTGGGGTCTTACAATTGGCAAAAGTATTGACTCGCGTTTATGGATGACCCCATGCTCCGGAATTCCTGGAGTCACCACTGCTCCCGTCGCAAGCCGTTGTGGAAAGATCCAGAAGGCCACGTCATCTCTGCCACCATTCACGACACCGTCGTCGTTCAGCTCCAATCCCTCCGCAACGAAGTCGTCTCTAGCACTGCCAAGTTCGACGTTGTCGCTTCCCGCGCTCTGACTTAGGGGCAAGAAAGTCCATGAAATTGCTTCTTTTAAAATTAGAGGACTTTAAAATCACTAAGCATGAATAAGGGCTCAAGATACCCTCACTTACCATGGAATTTTACAGCCTTTCTTAAGCTCATTTCACAAGCCACGATCGTTCAACACTTCAACTTCAACTCATCTAAGTCTACATAATCAGTTGTCAAGATTAATAGAACCACAAATCAAGGTTCGCATATTTAGAGCATCCGCATCAGGCTCTTTACATTTTGGACCAATTTACACTTTAAAAAATTTCGAAAATTGATTTTCACTCTCCGATTTTTACTGATGGCGCTCTAGTTTTAAACTTCATGAACAAAGTGGAGAGACATCAGTAAAAAGTGGAGCGCGAATATTAATTTCCAAAATTACTTCATTACTGTAGCTATTCACTTTTAAAATTTCTATTGCATCAGACCCTTTATATTTAAATTATTCTATTAAAAATATTATTTCTCTATTCTAAAAAAACACCAAACTATGTTATTCCGAGCAATTGTTCACTTGTTATTTATTATTTTTTAATATATAAATAGTCTAAAAAAATTAAGTGCTCCAATTTTCAATCAATTTAAACTGACGCGAATATTTTATTTTTTTGATCATTTTATTCTAAAGGGTCATAATTTATATTTGTCCCTAGAACTTTCATATAAGACCCCTAAGAGAGTCGTAGAACAAAATAAAGTATAAAAAAGTATTAAGCGAGTCACTGTAGCAGTGAACAGGGGAATATAAAAATTAAAATAATAAAAAACAAGTGAATAGTGACTCTTGGAAATTAAAGAGTTACCGTAGCAAAGTTAGAAATCTTTCAAAGTGGAGAGGGAGGGAGAGAGCCTGATGTAGGGGGTTCTTTTTTTGAGGTATTTTTTTTTTTTTTCATTTTTGGCTCTTTAATTTAGTTTGAAGAGGGAAGTAAAGTGGGAGATGTGGATGCTCGGTTCATTCCACAGAGAGATTCCATCGAAAAGGTCAATTCGTTGATAATCATCACATACACAAATTCAAGTATTGGGTTTTTAGTAAACCGAGGATCTTGAGCATAGGAATAATGCTCCACCCAAGCCCCACTGAGGTTTTTTTCTCTCATTGGAACCGTCCATCTTCTACGTAATGTGAATTAGATTACTCGTATCAAGAATAAAAGTAATTGCTTATCGTTAGACACTTAATCATACGAATATATCCTTTTATTATTGAATTCAGTTGCCAATTAAGGGCTTTCTAAAGCCGATTGAGCCAAAACTTTATGTGGATGATTTAATTAGCAAACATAACAAAATTAACGACATTGGTCGTCATTATTGTGTCGCGTTTGCAATGTTATTGTACATTCAACTAAGCATAGGACTTGGTTACATATCCACTATAGAATGTAAAAATTCTACATGTCATTACCGAGTATACTTTTAAAATGATCGATCAGAATTGTTAAGGTATCAAGTCCTACGATATTCCGTATTGTCACGAAAATAAAAAAAAAATCCTCCGATTTCGACAGCTACAGGACATTTAATGTGTCCGGATGCATTAACGTCTAATACACCTATCTAATAATTGATAAGGAATCAACATTTGGCAAACAAACAGAGGACCAATATTAAGGTCCAGTGGAGAAACTAAAATAACAAAAGAAAGGCACAGAAGACTTTTCATCGTAGACAGCCCCATCACACTTGGACATTTTTAATTCCATATAGCTATCAAATTGAGGAATCACCCGAAGAAACTAAGAACATCCCAGTTTTCTCTCCCCATCCCCTTTCTCTTCAAATCCAAAGCTTCTCAGGGAACCCAACAAAAAAAATGGCAGAGGTTGCTGTGTTCGGACTTCTATCCAACTTCGCACCTTATCTCCAAGAAGAGGGGAACTTGTTGAGCGGAGTACCGGAAGACATCGAATACATAAGAGACGAATTCAAGCGCATGACACATTTCCTTAGAGTTGCTGATGCTATAGAAGATAGAGACCTGAAAATCAAAGTATGGGTGAAGCAAGTTCGAGAAGCTGCATATGACACTGCAGATGTTCTTGACATGTGCATGCTTCGCCTCAGATCTAGACATCATCAGAGCACCGGATTACGCACGTTCATATACAAGGTTTCTTTTTTTTTTTTTATTAAGACTTTAAAAGCTTGCCACCAAATTGCTTCTGAAGTGAAAGGAATCAAGTCCAGAATCATCAATATTTTTGAGGGACATCAGCGATATAGTGACATGCATGGCAAAAAAGAGCAAGGCTCAAGCTCTACTCATTCAGACATCGCATGGTATCATTGTCGTGGCGATGCCCTTCTACTCCAAGAAGCCGACCTTGTGGGCATTGACAAGCCCAAATCACACTTGATTCAGTTGCTAGTGGATGAGGATCCTCGACTCAAGGTGCTTTCTATACCCGGCATGGGCGGATTGGGCAAAACCACCCTTACAAAAAAAGTCTGCAATGACGCAATAGTGAAGAGGCACTTCCAGAACCATGCTTGGATCACTGTGTTTGAATCATTCAAGGTCAAAGAGCTTTTAAAAGACATGATTCGAGTTCTCTTTGAAAAAGTCAGGCAACCACTCCCACGAGGAGTGGACAGTATGGATGCAAATAACTTGAAAGGTATAATTAATGCCTTTTTGCAGCAAAAGAGGTATGTGCTTGTTTTGGATGATGTATGGGATATTCGTGCATGGGAAGTTTTAAGAATCATTCTTCCTGAATGCAATTGTGGCAGTTGAGTAATTTTGACAACAAGAAATATAGATTTAGCTTCTTTTGCTAGTGAAGAAAATCATGGCATGGTGTATGATCTCAAGCCCTTGCCTCCCAAAGAGTCATGGGCCTTGTTTTGCTCAAAAACATCAAGGAGAATTCTTGTCCTTCATATTGGAAGATCTTTCTAAAAAAATCTTGGGAAAATGCGAGGGGTTACCACTTGCAATAGTGGCAATTAGTGGTTTGTTATCAACAAAGTAGAAGAGTGCGAACAAGTGGGAGAGGATTTACCACGGCCTGGGTGTTGAACTAGAAGGAAATGACAAACTCATGAGCATTAAGAAGATATTGTCCCTCAGTTACTTTGATTTGCCTTACTATCTTAAGCTATGTTTTTTTTACTTGAGTATTTTTCCAGAAGATTGTCTCATTGATCATTGGAGATTAATTCGGTTGTGGGTGGCAAAAGGATTTATAGAAGTGAAAGAAGGAATGACGAAGAAGTTCCTGAGGGCTACCTCAATGAGCTGATGAACAGAAGTTTAGTCCAAGTGACAGAAGTCAGGCAAGATGGAAAGTTCAAAGCTTATCGGATCCATGACCTTTGGCGTGAACTGATAATTGTGAAATCGAGAGAGCAAAACATTGTCACAATAGCAAGTGAAAGAGGCAGAGTGTGGCCTAAGAACTTGCGACGCCTCTCGGTCCACAATAATTTGAACGACATTCAGCAAAACGTTTGTTTCACTCGCCTTCGTTCTTTACTTGTGTTCAGTCCAACACATGACACTACAACATGAACGGGCTATTGTGAGGAAATTATTTCCTCGTTAAAGAACCAATTTTCGTCGCTAATGGTATTTGCGAGGAAACTTTTCGTCGCCCATTTTCCTCGCCTATTTTATACATTAGGCGACAAATTTTTTCCTCTCTATTTCTAAAAAAAATCGTCACCGAATCCAAAAAGAAGGAACCCATGCACTACCCGCATCTTTTGAAGCTACTCGATCTCGAACCTTGAACCTCCGCGCTTAACACACGCATCACGTACCACCTGCACCACTTTACACTTCTGGGCACAATGTGAACTTTTTATTATATATCATGTTGTTATCTTGTCTTCCACTTTTTCAAATTAATATTCCAACATTAAGATCTTTCGAGTTTTTGTACTCTGAACTTTGTTTGGGCAAGTCCAATATTTGGCTAGCACAACATATTTTTTAAGACAGGTACGTGTTTGACATTTTTTTTCGTCTTTTAGTGAATTTTTTTCTTTTGGCCATAATTTTGTACTTGTTAAACCCTTCTCGTTAAGATAGATAATTAATTTAAAAAATATCATATCATGAATAATGAGAGCCATCACCGTCCAATACACTAGGAGTTAGTTTGGCATAATTTTATTTCGCTAAAGACCAAGAATATTATAGATTCGTAATTATTTTTTAAGATAGTTTTTTTTTCAATTCTTAACTATAAAGCTGACCCATAGTAACCTCGTTGCTCAATGTATTATTATGGGTAGCTTGTCACTGACAATTACCCACCCAAAATTGCAAAAATTCTATTAGATGAGTATATTATTATTAAACAAAACTATTAAAATGATAAGTAGATTGAATAACGTCTCTTAAAATCAGACGATTGAATGATCTCTCTAAAATTAAGGATAAATTTGAATATCTTTCAACATACCAACTCGTAGTCCATTTAATAATATATGATGTCATTCACTATTTAATTGTATCAATTATCCATCATTGAATTACAGTTTGATACAATTAAGGAAAATCATGCCTTACACTTGCTAGAGTGGGCGAGCCAATAGGATACAATTAGCGAGGAAATTGTATTTTGTCGCCTATAGGATACCAACAGCGAGGAAAAGTTCATTTTGTCGTCTATTGGACATGAATAGCGAGGAAATGAGAATAATATGCAACGAAAAAAGGTTTATAGGCGACGAAATTTATGTTTCCTCACTAAATGGATATTTGCGACAAAAAATATTTTCCTCGCCAGTTTTGTTATTAAAGGCGACGAAATTTTTTTTCCTCGCTGAATGTGTACTATTTGCGGGGAAAAGGAGTTTCCTCACAATAGACTGTTCATGTTGCAGTGACATTCATTGTCAATGTTGTCAAAGGTTGCATCCTTAGGCAAGGGTATAAGGCTACTAACGGTGTTAGACTTGAGAGGAGCACAATTGGAAACATTTCCGCATGAAGTTGTGAACCTCCTCAATCTTACTTATCTAAGTTTGAGGGCGACCAATGTAAAAATGATCTCGAAAGCAATAGGAAAGCTCAAGAAGCTAGAAACATTGGATCTGAAACATACGAATGTCGCTGAGTTACCTGATGAGATCTTGAAGCTGAAACGTCTTCGCCATCTCTTGTTGTATCGCTACAACATTGTACCCGATGACCATTTTTACTTTCGTTTTCACGGTACAATTGGCTTCAAAGCCCCGGCGGGAATCAGAAGTTTGTTGTACTTGCAGAAACTATGTGCTATTGAAGTAAACAAAGGGAATACTAGTGGCATTGTGTTAAGAGAGGTGGGGAAGCTAACTCAACTGAGGAGATTGATAGTTGCAAGGCTACAAAAGGAAGATGGGACGGTGCTATGTTCATCTCTCGAGAAGCTAAACAACCTTTGCTCGTTGTCCATTGGGGCAATAGAAGAGATGAGATCATTGATTTAGATTCTATCTTTGCTGCCTCGACTTCTTCAAAGACTCTATCTAAGAGGATGTTTGGAGAAGATACTGCACTGGATACCATCTCATCACAACCTGGAAAGATTACACTTAGGGTGGAGTAAGTTAAAAGATGTTGATCCACTGCAATCCCTTCAACATTTGCCTAATTTGCTTCAGCTTGGACTTCATGATGCATATGAAGGAGATGGATTATTTTTCAAGGCTGGTGGGTTTCTGTTTACACCCGTTTTTGGCACCCAGTCCTGAGCAAGTGTTGGAAGGCTATTTAATTATCTTTTAATTAAATTGGACCTAAAAATAGAAATGAATTGGGTTAAAATTAATGGGCCAAACCAGTGTTGATTGGGCCCAATTAATTTTAGTTCGGTTCAGGCTCGAGTTTGGAGGTTTTGGACCAATTGGTAAAAGATTTCGGCTGGCCCAAATGTTGATATGGGCTAAAAATGTTAATAGGCCATTTAATTTAATTAAATGGTCCATTTCCCAAGTGGCCCATGAAAAGTGGGAAGAAAGAAAGAAGTTGTTGCCTGGTGAAAGCCATTTGACCGAGTCAAATGGCTTGGGGTTCTTTACCACCCACAAAAGAAGGAGAAGAACTATGCCCATTATTTTCTGACGCCCATGGAAATAGGAAATGGAAATGGCCCACTAACTGCTCAACCGCCCATGATCTGGAATTAACTCATGGCTAATTGTTCAAACCTCCAATAACCACCCATGATCCCACTAAAGGTTTTAGTGGGTAGTTATTATGGACACGTGGCAGCATTTGGGGCCAACTCGGGACACTTGTTATTTTAAGAAGGAAGGACGGGAAATCCATTCCCATGCAAACTCACAAGAAGCCGTGGCCTATAAATACTAGAAGGAAAGAAGAAAAAATGGTTCCCACACCAATCAAGCTCAACGCTTAAAACCAAAGCCTTCCCAGCGAAGCAACTATCTCTATTTTCTCACCCTCACTCAATTACTTCACCAAGTAATTCGGGTTTCTATCTCTCTTGTTCCCCAACTTTATTATTACGAAACATAATAAAGTTATTCATATCTGTCTTCATCCCCTACTTTATTATTACGATATAGTAAAGTAATTCTACGCTGTTACTTTCTTTCCTACACGGTTAGGAAATTATTAAGTCCTCGCACGAAGAGGCAAAACCACGAACATTCACTGCAATCCAGCCCTTAGGTTGCAGCACTATCGCCATCTCAGATCTAGAAGTCAGAACAAGGACGCTCAGCCCTTTACGTTAGACGCGACAAGTCTTGGCACGCCCGCTCAGTCCTTGAGCCATTTCGGAGCCAAACATCTTTTTTGCACGCCCGGTGGGACCCTAATCGTCTAAGGGTTTTATCATGGTCAGGAAGCCGCAACAACAACCGAATCCACCCATCCCGGATCCACCACAGAGTTCTGAGGGAGTGGCAGTCGACGTGCCATTACTCGAGGAAGCTGGTCCTCAGATCAGCGCCCAAGATCTTAGCGACGCTACCGACAGCGTTAAAAATTATATGTGCATGGCAGGACGTGAGATCTCGAACAACGTTACGCAGTCAATCTCACAATCGTTCACTCAGTCCTTGGAACCTCTGACCATAGCAGTCAACAAAATGGTTGCTAAGCTTACAGAGAGGCTACCGCTCGCTCCTCAGCAGTAGGGCTTTCCACAGTTTGGTGTCTTTGGCAACGGTCAAGACCAAGCTGGCTTATTGGGGGTTCCTCCCCCTCCTTAGACATTTTACCATGCTACTTCGTTTAATAGCCCTGCACTCGGGGGGGCAAAAAGAGAAGGGAGTCGTGATTGGAGGAGCTTCGACGCCTCCAAATAACGATCAAAAGTTTATTTTGGTCGAGGATCAGAACAAGCCTGACAAGGGTGATAAGACAGACAAAAGGCCTTTGCAAGGAGGCCAGGGCTCTGGAAAGGACAAGGGAGTTGCACATACTCCTCAAAGCTCTGATACTCGGGGGGCAAGTCCAGCCCAGAACTAGCAGGCACAAGAGGCGCACCTACAGCCGCCCCCTGAGCCAGACCTAGTCATGGGAAGGGATCAAGTTTTGAACCTGCTCCAGGAGCAGTTAGGACCTGGTTTCAGACCTTTGGGAAGACCAATGTATAGGAAGCCTCATACTGAGGAGGTGGACAATTCACCCTTCCCAAAGGGTTATAGAGTCCCAGAATTTCAGACCTTCAATGGTGAGAGCATGCAGTCGATGGTGGAGCACATTGCTAGGTTTCAAGTTCAATATGGAGAAGCTGGGACCATCGATGCTCTGAAGTTGAGGCTTTTTCCCAATTCTCTGACTGGGACAGCCTTTACTTGGTACATCAACCTTCCACCCAACTCCGTGCAGACCTGGGCACAATTGGAGGAGATGTTACACCAACAGTTCTACAGGGTAGAACCAGAAGTGACTTTGGCGGACCTGTCATGCTATCGTCAAACTCATCTAGAGTGTGTGGAGTCCTACCTCTTACGTTTCAAACCTGCTCGATTCAAATGCAAGATAGTCCTTCCCGAGGCCGAATATGTGCGTATAGCACTAAACGACCTGGGCTTTGAAATGAAGAAGAAGTTTTATGGAATGGAGTTCAGAGACCTGTTCGAATTATCTTCTAAGGCTTCTCATTACGAAAAGTTCTTGGCGGAAGAGCAGGACAGGAAGACGGCTTCCAAAGGGACGTATTACCGCGACCCTAATTATGAGGTTGCTGCAGTAGAAGCAGAGGCAGACCCAGACGTGGCAGTGGCTAAAATCATCAACAAAAAGCCATACGTTTGCTAGGCCTTTGTCAAGATGGAACCCACAAAGCAGCCAGCCCAGAGCACTTTCAGTAAGTCAACCAGGACCTATACATTCGATGTGGGTAGGGCTGAAGCTATCTTTGATCAACTCCTGGCCGACAAGCTGCTCAAACTGCCCTTTGGTCACAAGATTTCAACTCCGGAAGAACTGAAGGGCAAAGAGTATTGTAAGTATCACAATTCTTGGAGTCATACTACTAATAACTGCATGTTATTTAGAAATGATATCCAGGACAAAATTGAGCGGGGAGAGTTCAAATTCCCTGAGAAAGACAAGCAGCTCATGGGGGTGGATGGCAATCCCTTCCCTTCAGGGCTGAGTACAAATATGGTCTCCGTCGACATGAGGGACATGCCTAGGACTGTTCCTAGGCAGAAGATAAGTTTGGGAGCCCCTTCCAGAGTAGTCTATAAGTCCAGCCCAGGCAGGTATTGGGATCCTTATTATGACGAGGGTAATGTCAGGACTGAGCGGGTTAGAAGGTTCGTAAAACTGAACTCTTAGTGGTCCAGACCTTCCGAATGAAGAAACCAGAGAAACCAACTTGTTCCATGGTGTGCACAGAGTGTGGACATCATGCCAGTCCTAGCAAGCCGGTTCTAAAAAGTATTATTGTGGGAAGGGCTAAATCAAGTCCTAAGGAGCCATGCAGGTCTAAAGGGAGAAGGGTTGTACGCGAATCTGTGTTCAACCGAATTCAGCCAGGGTTGGTTGAAATTGAAGATGAGCTCGTTAACTTGAGGATATATTCTCCTTCCAGGGATAAACTAAGGGCTGTGAGACCTCCAGTCACTCCTCCAGATGACTGGCACAGGGTTGAACATCCCAAGTTTCCTTCTGAACCCCCACCTTTGTCCAGATCTCAGAAGAGGCGCTGCCAATGATTCAAGCAGGCAGCAAGAAGGGCTGAGGAAGAAGCAGACCTACCTGACGATCCCATGAATGAAGACGACCTCATGAATGGAGATGATTCCAAGGAGAAGACGAAGATGGAGATCCTAGTGGAAGAGCCTGTGGTTGAAAAAGCTAAGGCCAAAAGAGTATACAAGCCCTTGGAAAGGACTGTGGAAGAGGCCATCGTTGGGCCTCCTCCAAGGACTTTACCTCACAAGCAAATCCCGTTCAAGAGGACGTACAAGGAGGCGGTTACTGAACCACCTCCAAAGCAAACGGCTGTATCCAAGAAGCAACCTCTTCTAGAAAGAACTCTTAAGGAGGCTAGGATTCAACCTCCACCAAGACAAGTTACTTTGCTCCAGAAGACAGCCCTTGAACCTAGAAAGCCAGACTCGGGGGGCAAGTCCAAGTTGAATCCACAAGCTAAGGTGTTTGTGCCTGGACAGGGTTATAACATGCAATGCAACATGGTTGTGTTCTTACCAGCAGATTTGGAAGCCAAGGACAATACTCCAACAGCCATGGAGGGAGATGTTGTAGAGATGGGGCAGACAGCGGAGATTTTAAATGAGTCCTTCTCTGTAGGACTGAATGGGCCTTCAGTGATCGTGCTGAAGGACGAAACTGAAGAGAAGAATGAAGATCGTGCGGCTAGCGTGATCTTTGAGAGGCCGAGTCCTACGATGAACAAACACATCAAGCCCTTGTACATTGCTGGCTGCCTTGATGGGATGCCAGTAAACCGTATCCTGGTAGACAACGGTTCAGCAGCCAATCTCATTCCTAAGGCCATGATGCAGGGCCTTGGGAAGACTGATCAAGACCAGGTTTCATGCAACGCTACCTTGACTGACTTCATTGGGAAAGAGACAGCATGCCAAGGTATTTTGATCATGAATTTAACGATAGGGTCCAAGACCTTAACGACACCTTTCTTTGTTGTCAATTCACACTCTTCCTTCAATGTTCTATTGGGGAGAGGTTGGATTCATTCCTGTCTATCGATCCCCTCAACCCTTCACCAATGTCTTATTTTTTGGAATCAAGACGACGTGGAGGTAATATGGGCTGACCGTAGACCATTCAAGGCCTCTACTAACCATGCTGAGGCCCACCTATATGATGAGGGGGTTGGTCCAATGAAGGTGGCAGGCCTTGACAAGTATGACCGCCACAAAATAGCCTCCATTCATAACAAGTCAGCTGAAGAAGTGAAGGCACTTTTTCAAGAATTAATCGGTCCAATAATTACAGAGTCAAGCAGGCCGATTATAGCTTCATCCAAACACCCTTCTCAATGTCAGTAAGCCCTTAAGAAGCAGAGAAGCATGTGGCCCTTCTGACCACATTGTCAAAGTTTGAAGCCTATTTACTAGAGAAGAGGCTGATGGGGAGTCAAGAGTTTGAGAAAGATTTTTCGGCCTGTGCGGCTGAAGTAATCAACAAAGACGAAAACCTGGTTGAAGATCTTGATGAGATTCGCCTGGAAGACCTTGAGGCAGCCCCAGCCAAGTTGGATGATTTAAGGGCGGACTTGCAAAATCCTTTGGAAGAAGTTAATTTGGGAGATCCAGAGAATCCCAAACCTGTATATATTAGTCAACTTCTACTAGAGGACGTGAAGGAAAAGTTCATCCAGCTCTTAAGGGAATTCTTTTAGGTGTCCTGGAGCCTTGGGAACCTTTGAGTGGGTTGTAATGCCCTTCGGCTTAAAAAATGCTGGTGCTTCGTTCCAGCGAGCAATGAACGCCATATTTCATGATTTCATTGGCCATTTCATGGAGATCTAAATTGATGATATCGTGGTCAAGTCCCAATCCTATGATGAACATTTGGAACACTTGAGGAAGTCTTTCTTGAGAATGCAACAGTTTGATTTGAAAGAAAACCCCTTGAAATGTGCCTTCGGAGTCTCCGCAGGCAAGTTCCTTGGATTCCTGGTCCACAACAGAGGGATTGAAGTTGACAAGAACAAGGCCAAAGCAATCATGGAAACGAAGCCTCCTACCACCAAGAAGGAGTTGTAGAAGCTCTTGGGTTTGTTCAACTTTTTGAGAAGGTTTATCTCAAACCTGGCTGGAAGGGTTCAGGTCTTTTCTCCACTCTTGAAGCTGAAGGACCATGACGCTTTTGTTTGGGGGGCAAACCATCAAAAGGCCTTTGATGAGATCAAAGGCTATTTAGCAGCGGCTCCAGTCCTTATGCCTCCCATCAAGAACAGGCCGTTGAAGCTCTACATCTCAGCTGAGGGCTCTATTGGAGGCCTTTTAGCTCAAGACAACGCTCAAGGAAAGGAACAAGCGGTTTATTACTTGAGTAGGTTGTTGACTCCTTGTGAAAGGAGATACACTCCTATTGAAAAGATTTGTCTTGCCTTGTACTTTTCAGAAATAAAGTTGATGCACTACATGCTTCCCGTTTTGATTTACATTATGAGTAAAACAGACCTAGTTAAGTACTTATTTTCTCGGCCAATCATGAGAGGCCGAATTGGCAAATGGTCTTTAGCTCTAATGGAGTTTAGTTTTCAATACGTTCCTCAAAAGGCTGTAAAGGGTTAGGCCTTGGCAGATTTTCTTGCTGATCATCCATGCGTGGATATCAGCGATGAGTCTGAGTTAGGTCTGAACGCCCTTGAGATATCACTTACTCCTTGGACACTGCTCTTTGACGGATCAAGGACTCAGCAAGCCTCAGGCTGTGGAATAATTTTTATTTCTCCTCAAGACTTGAGGACTGAATTGTCTTTTCAATTTGATTTCCCATGTACAAATAACCAAGCTGAATATGAAGCAGTTGTTATAGGCCTTGAGATCCTAAGAGATCTAGAGGCCAGAGAAGTAACGATTATTGGGGATTCAAACCTTGTAATCAATCACTTGGCGGGAACATTCAAGTGCTATAGTGAGGACTTGGCTCCTTATTATATGGCAGCAGTGCAATTAATTCAAGATTTTGATAATGTAACCGTCAAACACGTTGCAAGGAGTATGAACTCTGGAGCTAATAGCTTGGCTCAGGCTTCAACAGGTCTGAAGCTAGCTCCAGAAACAATCCATAAGATCATCACAGTCCAAAAGAGGTTGTTACCATCTGTTAGAAGGAGAGGTCTAGGACTGGAGGTGTTTACTTCAGATTTCACAGGTGAAGAATCAGATGATGAACCAAAGAATGATTGGCGTACACCTATTATTTCCTTCCGAAAGAGGCCTCATCATCGAACCCCTAAGAAGTTAAGGAGAAGGGCTATGAGCTATATCCTTGTGGGTGATGAATTATACAAGAAAAGCTTTGAGGATGATTTACTTTTAAGGTGTTTAGGGCACCCCGAGGCCATGAGGGTCATGAGTGAAGTCCATGAAGGAATCTGTGGCGCCCATCAGTCGGAATAAAGATGAGGTGGCTAATCAGAAGGTATGGATACTATTGGCCAACCATCTTAGAGGATTGTGTTCGTTTTTCTAAAGGGTGTCAACCGTGCCAAGCCCATGGCCCAATTTAGCGTGTCCCTGCAGCTGATTATCATGTTGTGGTCAAACCTTGGCCATTTAGAGGTTGGGCCCTTAACGTGATTGGGAAAATTTATCCTCCTTCGTTTGGAAATCATACTTACATCTTGGTAGCCATGGATTACTTCACCAAATGGGCAGAAGCTGTGCCATTAAAGTCTGTGGATCAATAAGAAGTAATCAAGGTGATCAAGGAGAGAATCATCCATAGGTTTGGATTGCATGAACAACTGGTTGCAGATAGGCGTACGATATTCATGGGGGAACAAGTGGTTAACTTTGCTGCACAGCAAAATATTATTATTTCGAACTCCACTCCTTATTATGCACAAAGAAATGGCTAGGCCGAATCCACCAACAAGACTCTTGTCAACATTATAGAGAAAATGGTGGAAGATAATCCAAGGGCCTGGCACGAATTGCTTTCTGAGGCCTTATGGGCCTACAGAACCTCAAAGAAGGAAGCCACCAATATAACTCCTTATATGTTGGTATATGGGCATGATCCAGTCCTACCAATGGAAGTGGCAGTCAAGTCAGCAAGGGTAGCATATCAAAATGGCCTCACTCCTGCAGATTATATTCAGGCCATGCTGATGGACCTTGAGGACTTGGACGAAATTAGGCTTGCAGCCCTTGATCATATGTTGATTCAGAAAAGAAGAGTTGCTAGATCTTATGACAAACGTGTAAGGAGAAAGAGCTTTACTGATGGTGATTTGGTTTGGAAGGTAGTCTTCCCCTTAGGAGAAAAGAACTCAAGATATGGCAAGTGGTCTCCAACTTGGGAAGGACCTTACCAGATTGCTCAAGTCCTTAGAGGTAATGTCTATCTTCTTATGGATCTAAATGGTGGTCTGTTTAAGCATTTAACAAATGGAAAATACCTAAAGCATCATTATCCTACTATGTGGGAGATGAGGGATTTTGGGGAAATTCAAACTAACAAACCACAGTGAGATTTTATAGCAAGGCCTGAACGGAGGCCATAATACCCATTATGCAAAATCCATAAAGGCCCCAAGTTCAGGCCACCTATCATCAAACCAAACCATTGCCTTGGTCATTTAAAGGAAAGTTCCAGGCTAGGCAAGAAGCAGATAAACTAATTATTACAAACCAAAGTTCAAAAGTGAAAGTTTTGAGGTCAAGACCTACAGAAGGCCTTCAAGACTGCTTTTGAGGTTTGCCCATGAGGTGTCAAGGTTGGCAAGTTGGGCTTCAAGTGTATCCCTCTGCCCACGAAGGCCTGGGACTTCTTCAACCAGGAGGTTCAACTTCATTTTCTGGCTTTTTGATCCAGCTTTTAGTTCTTCATGATGTTGGGCCAGGATTTTGGATTCCTTCCGAAGGTCTTCCATTCGGCCTTCAGCTATTGCCAATTGAGTTTTGAGATCTTGAATTTGGTTGAAGGTGGCAGTGATGTTCGCTTCATTGACCTTGATATCCTCCTTCAGCTGATTCTATTCAGAACTGAATTTGGTGAGCTCCATATCAACCAGATCCAATTCTGCCAACTTGGCATTGACCTTGTTAAGTTCGTGGGTGGAAGAATCATGGGACTTGACCATGGTAGGGAAGTCTTTCTGGAAATACTGAAGGGAGGTCTCCTCTGTACCCAAGGCCTGAGATTTCACCAACACCTCCATGGCTTTCTTGATACTCGAGGCTCGAGCCGGATGGTCAACAGCCTTGAAGCTCTGCAGAAGGGCCATCCTAAGAGCTGTTTTGGCCTCAGCAACTTCATCCGATGTGAATTGAGATTGGGAAGTTAATCCAAGACCACTACCTGAGGTTCCAGAATTGGCTGCCTTTAGCAAGTCCTAAGCAGACTGAAACAAAGTGTCCAGATCTTCTTCTTCTTCTTCCTCTGTGACGATGACAAATTCAGGAACGACAGGAGGATCAGTCGAGGGGATAGGTTTGGTTGCTGGAGAGCTGGGCTTCTCTGGAGTCCTAGAGGAAGCTTCGTGGTCAGGTTCTTGTTGGGGCATGCCCAGCCCTTTGTCTTCTATCTCTTTCACTTCCTCGAAATAATCATCAAGTTCCTTGGGATTAAGAACAAGAGGTATTAGATGATAGTAAGGGGCCATAAATGCTGAAGAGGACATGTCACAATACATCCTTATAATGGGATTACCCGCTGTGGTAAACACGGTATTTTCAGAGTCAATCGGAGCAGGTTTTTTCTTCCTTAATCTCTTCTTGGTAGGAGTAGAATCAGCTTGCTCTTCTTTGATCTTGGAAGTGGCCTATCAAGAGAAAGGAGATTTAGCAACAGGTTTCAATAAAGTTAAGGGCAAAGCCAGGAAGAAGACAAACCTTCTCCAAAGGGTCAGACTCAGGAGAGCTGGTTTTTGCACTACTCCTACTTCTACCAGCTACAGTGGTCTGAGAGGCCTGTGAGGAGATTTAAAGCATAAGTAATGTACGGAAGGAATGGGGAGATGCTAAAGAAGTTTTTACCTCTGGCGCCTGCTTGCGTGCGAGCATCTTAGTCCTTTTGGGTTTCTGTGGGGCAGTTTCAGCAAGGGTTTCATCGGGGATGTTTTCTGGACCTAGAGACAAGGAAGAGATTAGCCCAAATATTGATAGAATTCAAGATATTTGCAACAGCAAAGGTGTAGGCCTTACCTTTTCTCTTTATGTTCAAGGATGGAGAAGGACTGATGTGTTGCAAGGGCATGGAAATGCCAGGCTTAGGCACTTCAGCAGATTGCAGCAGAAGCGCGGTCAAGACCTCCAGATAGGGTTTGACAAAATGCATTCTTGTGTAACCTCCCCACCAACTATCAAATTTAGCTCATTTGTCAGTACGTTCAGCATAGCGATGAAGGGCAAAGACCTTCCGAAGCTCAGGGAGAGTGTTCCTAACCCTTTCTAGGTCTTTTGGTCGAACCACTGGCCTATCGGTGAAGTCCTCATTCAAGGACTGGTATGGAGGTAATGGAGTGAGTTGACAAAGGCCGAACTGTCTGGCAAAATGGGCTGCATTATAGTATTCAACTCCACACTTGTAATTGGTGGGAGGATAGGCCATGCCATACATGAGGTCCCTCGAAATCAGAAAGCTGCTCTAGATCTCGAAATGGTCATCAAAGTCATCACCCGAATTTGAGGCTTCTTGTTTCAGCCACCAGGGCACTGTGTCCCTAACAAAGGGCAGCCAGTTCTTTCCCATGCCAGTGAGTTCATGATAGAAGAATTTGAAGTAGATCCCGAAGGCATATCTAGGGCCGCGAGCATTAGTATAATGGAGGCCGTAACAGGTGTGTTCTGACCTTTTGTTCATAGGTGGGGCAAGTTTAGGAAAATAGGACCATAACCATAGGGTCATGACCCACAGAGGTCCAGGGGCAAAGATAAATTTGTTGCTGATTAGTTCCTTCATACCACGGTAAAGATGAGCTAAAACCAAAGGGCCTAGTGCCAGCTTCTGCCCAGAAGCTAGGGCATAGGCCAAGTCTATAAAATCCTTGGTGACCCTATTAGCAGAAACGCAGAAGATAAACTTGTTTAACCAATACAGGAGGAAGGCCACATGTTCATTGTCCTCAATGGGTCCCTTTTTGGCATAATGATTAATGAAGAGGGTAAAGGACAAGGGTTCTTTATACTCAAAATAAGGAGTTTTTTATGACAGAAAGTAATTGGCCTCTATCCCATGGGGATGGAGGCCTGTCAGAAAGGCCAAGTCCTGAAGGGTGGGGCTCATCAGGCCTACCTTAAAATGGAATGAATTTGTGGTAACTGACCAGAATTGAGAGGCGGCCAAGAAGAGATTTTTGTCCATGTCAATAAGTGATCGACTGAGCAGAATGGCGTCTTGAATCCCTATTTGCTTCCATAGATCACCCTTGGCCTCAAGCACTCGATCAAGCCACTCTACGTACTTGGCATCAGGTCTGCGCCAAAGACGATTGGGAATATCAGAGCTGAAACGATTCCAGTCAAGGGACGGAGATTCAAAGGGAAGGACTTCCTCAGCCAATGGGTACATCGGAGCAAGTTGGGAGGGAAAACCTAATTGAAATGCAGGCCCCAACCCAACTCGATCATCGTTTGCAGTAACCATGACGTCATTGGTAATCGCTATGTGCTCTTCTTCAATGATTTTGCGAATTTGAATGGCGAGGTTGTTGGGATTTGGAGGTGGAGCATTAGCTTTATGGGTCGCCATCTCTGGTGTAGATCAGAGGATTTGAGAGCAAGAATGGCGGTTTAGGGCTTTTTCTGGACTTCGTTCATGCAGGAGGAGGAGAAACAGAGAAGATGTAGAGAGAGAATGAAAAGCAAGAATGGGGCTTTGTGGGTGATGGCACAATTAATGCCATTGTTTTTTTCCCTTTCTCTCTCTATCCCTTTGATCGAAATTGAAGAGGCAACTCAAAGGTTGGACTATTGATTGATGCGAAGAGTCCTGACGGTTTGGAAAGCTGCATGGCAGCCAATGCACGGCCTGGGGTGATGACACGTGTCCCTCAGGCCTAAAGTGGTGATAGTTGTTGCTGCCAGCAGGACTCCTTAAGGGATTACTTATCTCGAAAATTATTGAGATTCAAAATGGAGGGATCCAAACTCAACGAAGGAGATATACTTTGGAACTTGAAAAGTAGTTAGGCTTGTTATGGCCTGATTATCTTTTTAAATGTAAATATTTGAACTTTTGAAAAATTCTTAGGCTAAATAAAGCCTGATTATTTTTTCAAATCTAGCTGGAAGGACTCGTTTGGTTATGCCAAAAACTGTACTCTGTCCTAATCTACAAGCCTAGATCTTGAATAAGATCAAGGCATGGGGGGGCATTGTTTACACCCGTTTTTGGCACCCAGTCCTGAGCAAGTGTTGGAAGGCTATTTAATTATCTTTTAATTAAATTGGGCCCAAAAATACAAATGAATTGGGTTAAAATTAATGGGCCAAACCCGTGTTGATTGGGCCCAATTAATTTTAGTTCGGTTCAGGCTCGAGTTTGGAGGTTTTGGGCCAATTGGTAAAAGATTTCGGCTGGCCCAAATGTTGATATGGGCTAAAAATGTTAATAGGCCATTTAATTTAATTAAATGGCCCATTACCCAAGTGGCCCATGAAAAGTGGAAAGAAAGAAAGAAGTTGTTGCCTGGTGAAAGCCATTTGAGTTCTTTACCACCCACAAAAGAAGGAGAAGAAGTAGGCCCATTATTCTCTGACGCCCATGGAAATAGGAAATGGAAATGGCCCACTAACTGCTCAACCACCCATGATCTGGAATTAACTCATGGGTAATTGTTCAAACCTCCAATAACCACCCATGATCCCACTAAAGGTTTTAGTGGGTAGTTATTACGGACACGTGGCAGCATTTGGGGCCAACTCGGGACACTTGTTATTTCGAGAAGGAAGGACGGGAAATCCATTCCCATGCAAACTCACAAGAAGCCGTGGCCTATAAATACTAGAAGGAAAGAAGAAAAAAGGGTTCTCACACCAATCAAGCTCAGCGCTTAAAACCAAAGCCTTCCCAGCGAAGCAACTATCTTTAGTTTCTCACCCTCACTCAATTACTTCACCAAGTAATTCGGGTTTCTATCTCTTTTGTACCCCAACTTTATTATTATGAAGTTATTCATATCTCTCTTCATCCCCTACTTTATTATTACGATATAGTAAAGTAATTCTACGTTGTTACTTTCTTTCCTACACGGTTAGGAAATTATTAAGTCCTCGCACGAAGAGGCAAAACCACGAACCTTCACTGCAATCTAGCCCTTAGGTTGTAGCACTATCGCCATCTCAGATCTAGAAGTCAGAACAGGGACACTCAGCCCTTTACGTTAGACGCGACAAGTCTTGGCACGCCCGCTCAGTCCTTGAGCCATTTCGGAGCCAAACAGTTTCAAAAGCTTGAACAATTGTCGTTGGCTCGCTTAGTAGAATTGAAATGGGTGAGAGTGGAGTCTAGCTCGATGCCTCTTCTTGATAAGCTAAATGTTCGAGATTGTAAATTGATGATGGAGTTGCCCTCAGGTGTTGAACATCTGGCCAATCTTAAAGATCTTAACTTGATTGATATGTCTGAAACATTAATTTCGAGCTTGAATAGAGACTTACAAGGTGGGGACTATTGGAAAATTGCACACATCCCTAAGGTTTGGATTGCGCAAAACAACATATCTGCAGGTTATTGGACCGGTCATTATCTATGATACGATAGAACGGGAGGGGATGAGGATCTTCGAGATTGGGTTATCGCCGCTAGTGATGTGCCCTTTTGCCCTCATTTTTTTTTGTCATTTATGAGAGCTTAAAAACTTGTTTGTGTAATCATGTCATGAATTTGATATTTTTTTTTTGTAATTTTTTTTTATGGAATTAATTACTTCCTTTATCCAGAACCTCATATTTGATATAATCAGTTGTGGGCCCGTGGTTGGCACAAAACGATGATGGAGTTTGTCCCACGTTGGTTAATTATCTCCTCCCAAACTAGTATGCGTGAGCGGCCTCTCCACTCCTTGCCAATTGATTTGGAGTTGGATGCTTTAACAAAAGACCCAAACTTGAACAAAAATGGAGGATAACATATTGGACCGGACCTTCTCCCGTGAATTAGACAGTTTCATTCTACATTACATGCAGCATTTCCAATCATGGCTTCAAATCTCGTGTGGAATGTACGGCAGCTAAAAAATGGCATCCCACAAACTCCACAAGACTGCCAATCAGGATGATTATTGTAAGGTTGCATTTGAAGGTAAGACTTGGATGCCAAATTTGAAGCCCAAAATACATGCAAAATCTTATTCTGAAAAAGTTCAGTGAAACAAGGTTGTCTGACTGTTTTTTTGTTTTTTTGCCCCACGAGCTATAACGCTGTCATGTTGTTCGGAATTCAGAAATGTATGTCTAACAAGTTGCCTCCCAAGGTTTTGGGATTCTGAACCTCATAGCATACTCTATGCATTGTGAACATACAAATATGGTATTTGGCCTCGTTATCTGTTGGTCCAAATAGCAACCCAGGAGAAGGGTGAATTGGATAAGATCCAAGAAAAGAAATAATTATGTTTTCTTCGTTTCCCAATGCTGGTTGAATTAGTCATAGAGACAGATTTTATATTCAATCATCTTAAGAAAAACTTCCCTAACAATATGGTTAAACTGCGCGAATTTTCAAAATAACTGAATATGTTTGGGGAAAGAATAGATTGGGCGCTTAATATGGCAGTGTTGTTGTGTACTTTGCACAAGAGTCTAAAGCATAAAGTTTCTCCCCCCTTTATATTGAATGACCAATCTATAGGCATCAAGATCCATCATCTATGCATTGTGAACAAACAAAATTAATCTGGTCTTTGGGCTTGTTATCTGTTGGTCCAAATAGCAATCCAAGAGGGGGTGAATTGGATGAGATCTAACTGAAGAACTTTAGAGTATATAGGATCCAAGTAATTATCTTTTCTTTGTTTCCCAATGCTGGTTGAATTAGTCATAAGCATGTGAAATTTTATATTCAATCATCGTAAGAAAAACTTCCCCAACAATATGGTTAATCCGTGCGAATGTTCAAAATAACTGATTATGTTTGGTGAAATTATAGAATGGGCGATTAATAGGGCAGTAATGTCACTACAAGAAAAAAAGTGTATTCGTTGATAAAAAAAAATGGTGACAAAATTTAATTTTTACTATAGGTAACGAAACAATAAGACTTTCGTCACTAAAAGTGACTTTTCAGCACCTACAGAGTTGTCTCCGAAAGCCACTTTTTTTGCCACCTATAACATATTTTCGTCAACCTATAGTAACCTTTTATGACAAAAATTTTGCTTTTCGTCAGCAAATATACTTTTTCTTATAGTGTGTTATGTACTTTGACTATTGTGACATACTGCAACGCCCCGAATTTTGGGTACGTTAAAAAGACAATTTTATTGCAACTTCAAAATAGAGTCTGGCTCTTTATTACATCATAACCTCCATAAGAGTACTTTCATTACAAAAGGGAGGGAAACTAGGGTTCCTAACTACAGTTCCGCCTGCTCCTCCATCCAAGCCAGCTCTTCAGCTCCAAAAGCTTCCACGGTGAATTGTTCGTCTTGAACATCTACAAGGTCTGACATATTATACCGGCGTCACCACCAATATAATATGTCAGGGTCACCAAAAGGCAACACCGTGAGCTACAACGCTCAATAGGAAAATTCTTACCCACCAACCTTAACTTACAAACAATGCTATAATAAAACATCAATTTCCACATGATACGTATATACACAGCTAACAATGACACATCCACATTCGTTAATCAACTATCGTTGGTGTCCAAGATTCTCTTTGTTTCTCCTACGCAACTCATCGTAGACCATGTCAACATTTTCGTATACAAATCAACATTTCCCAAAATCATTTGTTTAACTCACACAATTTGCATTGGCTCCGTACCGCGGATAACCAAGCTACACACCCAACCTCGGTTCCGCCACGCCGGGTTCCCGAGTATCCTCACAATGGTTCCGCCGCGCCGGGTTCCCATTGGCACACAATTGCATTGGCTCCGTACCGCGGATAACCAAGCCATACCTCAAAACCCTCGGTTCCGCCGCTCCGGGTTCCCGAGTAATCCCACATTGGTTCCGCCGCTCCGAGTTCCCATTTGGGGTTTTCGAAAAACTAAACCCTTGGTTCCACCGCTCCGGGTTCCCGAGTATCCCCACAATGATTCTGCCGCTCCGGGTTCTCATTGGGTTTTTCACAAATCTTACTTTTACACACGCACACAACTCACATAATGCCACCCAAAATCGGTCATTATGTAGTTTCAAAATATTTCCTTCCTCGAAAAATATTTCCTTTAATCACACCCTAGGTGCCATGTTTCTACTTTTTCGATTCTCGTGTCTCGTTACATGCAAAGACTCCTCGGTAAGCATAAAACATTCTAACAAGATCATCCAATTCTATACTACCTATCATGATAAATCACCACTTATAGCATAACGCCACATGTACGGACGTCTTTGGAGTGAAATCACTTATGCTTTATCACACCACAAGTAATACAAGCAACTCATATATGCATACTCATAACCATCTTAAAGATCAAAATACAAATACTTCTAAAAAAATGATAAGTAAGTAAAGATGCACTACATATAATTAGGAGTAGTAGATAGGAAGAATCTACTTTATACTTGGGGTGGACAATAAGGGAATCCTACCTTATTTCTTGGCGGTAGTAACGGCTACGGAAGGTTAGTCGGCGGTCGGACGGAGTAACTTCCTACGGTATGCCTTCGGGAGTTTCGAAAGAGAATGGTTTCTCTCGAAACTTCTACTTGACTAACACTACTCTATTTTATGGATTGAAGGGTGGTCGAGTGGCGGTTTAGTGGCGGCTTTGGTTGAGTTTCTTGAAAAACTCAAGAACTACTCAAGAACATGAAGAACAAAGAAAGTACAAAGAAAGAACAAGGAAATTCTAGAGAGAAGGAAGAGCAAAGCTTGAAGGTGTGAGTTCAATGCTTGGAATGGCTTGCTATTTATAGGCAAAGGCATGCCCTCTTCCTCTCTCCCAAGGCCGGCCCCCCTCTCTCTCTCTCTCTACCTCAAATTTTGACACATGACAAGCAATCTTGGAAGATCAAGTCTAAATCCTAGGCTTGCATGGCTAGTTTGTCCTTGGATGGGATTATGGAAGATTTGTTGGAAGATTTGGAGACAATGGTACAAGATTTTGTGTTAAAACAAATATAGAAGTACAAATGGAGAGTTAGTTTTGGCTAGGAAAAAGATTCACCCAAGGATTGGAAGGATGAAGAAGATCTTGGTGAGTACATCCCAATCTCTCTTCTCTCTTCTCTCTCTCTCTCTCTCTAGTACACACACACACACACACACACACACACACACACACACATATATATATATATATATATATGCAAGAAAGAATAAGAAAGTACTAAGGTACAAGATTTTCCAAATCAAAAATCCCATTAAAGAAATCCAATAAGGCACATGTTGGACTAAACTAATAAACTAATGTACTAATGTACTCTAGGAAGATCAACTCTCCAATAAATTAATCCAATTGGGTACAAAACCCCAATATAAAATAATAAAGGAGTACTTAGGTAATCTAGGGTTTTCAAGTCCGAGGTGCATACACATAATAAAATATTGGTACCTCATCCCATGGGCAATTAGGAAAATGACTAGTTTAATAAACCCATGTACTAGTTAAAAGAATAAGGCTATTACCCAATGGATAATACATCCCCTAACATTTATTGTCCAATGGACAATAGCTACTAGGAAACTTTTATAGTAAAATAATCAAAAAGTACCTTAAAGTAATTTTATAAAAGTCTATAATAGTACTTTGTTCAAATCTTTCATTAAACCTTTTTAATATAAAGAATTGGGTTTCTACTATCCAATGGATAATAGTTTCTCTAACTTTTATCGTCCAAAAGATAAAGAATAAAACAATAAAAGAAAATAATTAAACAATTACTAATTTAGGGTTGAAAAGGTTCAAAAGGTTCAAGATTTATTATGACTAGTCAAATCAACTTTATTGGAAGGTTCTCTAGTCACATCGGTACCTTATTTGGTCAAAAGATTCTATTACCCAAGGGTTACTAACTTCTCTAGCGGTTATTACCCAATGGATAATAATTTCCCTTGCGGTTAATAACCAATGGACAAAAGAGTACAAGTACCTTTTATTTTTAAAATAAGATTTTGAAAGAATACATGTACTTTTAGTCAAAGGCTTATTGTCCAATAGACAAAAATTACCCTAACCATTATGGACCAATGGGTAAAGTCAAAAGGTTCAAAAGTTTCAAAAGGTCCAAAAGGTTCACCTAATAACTAGGTAAATTGGTTGCTCGGTTCCTCCAAGTAGTTGGTTGGAAACTAACTAAATTGGTCACGTAGGGTTTCTAGTCGAGAGTTTAACAAGTGACCAAAAATCTAACTACGACGAAAATTAACAAGAAATCATATAACCATTCAAGAGAAAATAACTAATTCAAATAAAATTCAAATATTTAACGAAATTTTTATTAACCAAAATTCAGGGGCGTTACACATACTTATTTCTCACGATGAATCTACCTATGGTTTTGTACCCAAAGAAAAAAAAATCTACCTATGGAAAAGTACCCGCAACTGCTTTTATCTACGGGCGCTGCTATTCGCAGCCCTTTATTTTCTCTCATAGCCCGTTAAAAATTTTCAGTTATACTCGACAGTTAGTTACCGAAATTGAGATATATTTTCAGCATCCAATTACCAAAATATAATATTTTTTTCAACAGC
Source organism: Rhododendron vialii (assembly GCF_030253575.1). NCBI lineage: Eukaryota > Viridiplantae > Streptophyta > Magnoliopsida > Ericales > Ericaceae > Rhododendron > Rhododendron vialii. The sequence goes on from NC_080558.1 coordinate 15,353,486, forward strand.
TATTTACCGAAAATGTATGTTCGGCAGTTGTTTACCGAAAGTTAAACATATTTTCGACATGTAGTTACTGAAATGCAATCTTATTTTCAACAGCTATTTACCGAAATGTTATGTATAATTTTCAACAATCATTTACCGAAATGTAGTGGGTTATGAGAGAAAATAAAGGACTGCGAATAGTGGCGCCCTTATCTACAGCCTCTTATGGGTGAGGTGAGATATATTTTTGGGTAAAATTTCAAAAAAGCCCCTGAACTTTCAGGAATTTTACAAAAAAATACCTAAACTTTAACTAATGACAAAAAGACACCTAAACTTATCATTCCTTTAACAATTATGCGCCCCCCCCCCCCCCCCCCAATTCCTTCAATTTGTAACGGATGGGGCAAACGGAAGATGTTATCCTTCTTCTTTTTTCCTTTTTACTTTCAAAACTTACTTTTAACTCTTTATTTTTTTAATAGTAAATAAATATGCAATAAAGTTTTTTCCCTTACTATTTATCAAAAATTATTTTAACTCTATGTTTTTATTATTTACAAAAATAAATTTAACCCTTTTTTTTTACTTTTAAATTTTACTTTTCCCCCCCCCCCCCCCCCCCCCCCCCCTCCCTCTCTCTCTCTCTCTCTCTCTCTCTCTCCCCCTTTTTGTAAAAATTCGACCTACACCACCAATCAACCCCACAACCAACCACCAAACTCTTAGCCCCAATTTCAGAAACTTGAAATTACTTTAAACCTCCCTTCTTCTTTTTTTACTTTTTACTTCCAAAAATTAACTTTTAACTCTTTTTTTAGTAATAAATAAATATATGCAATAAAGTTCCTTTTTCTTACTATTTTCCAAAAGTTACTTTCACCGCCATTTTTTTTTATCTATTTATGAAAATTACTTTAACCTTGTTTTTTTATTTTCAAATTTTACCTTTCCCTCCGTCTCCCTCTTTTTTTAAGAAATTCAATCCTACACCACCAATCAGCCCCACAACCAACCGATAGGTGTGGGCATGCATGCCCCATTTTTCTTTGTAGGAAGGGATTCCGTTCCCCTCCTAAAAGAGAAAAGTGCTGGTTCGCGGGAGCGCTTAAGCAGGACGTCGAGCGCTCGCAAAATACAGAGTCGCCACTCGGGTTTGAAGGTCCGAGACCCAAAGAACCGTATTTTCAAAGCATTTGCCGCGCTGTTTGATTTGAAAAAGTTAAGGAACCAGTCCGTCATAACCATATCTGAGTTCGGCAGACAGGTTATGAGAGCAGAAGGGTTTTATGGCACCCCTCTCGCCCAATCCGGAGATCGGTCTCTACTTAGGTATTTGCAAAAAAGAGTTTGTTTGCGATTCTATTTATTTAATCAATTTTTAGCCAATTAGGGCAAGGAACAATTTAATCGGGGATTTAATACTATAACACGTTTGTAAGATGCGATACATATGGCGTGGATGAGCGAGATAATAAATAACAAATGGAATAAAGTTCAAAATATCGATCAAACATCAAGATAGTGCTGCGTATGATTTTGGCACAAACGAACAGCCAACTTGCATGCGTGAATCAATCTGCATGCAAGCAAACCATCGCGCGACAATCTCATACACTCGCGCGAGTGTTGGTGCCTCACTAATAGTTTGAATTTTACCCCCTTCTGGGCTCTGGAAGGACCAGTGCTCACCCAGGTGCAAACCGAGCAGTTTATATGTACTTGGAAGTAAATAATATTACAACAGATGGAAATATTATGGAAACACGACCCCTAAACAGTGGGGGTGACTAAACAGAGGCCAAGGCCAAGCTGCTCATGCAAGGGCAGTCCTTGAAAATCAGAGCACCATCGCGCGAGGGAATGAGACACACGCGCGATTATTCTGACTGGACTTCCAGGAATTGCTTTGCATGCCTAGGGCCCTGAGACATGTTCAAGAGCATCCCAAGAGCATTCCGAACCAAGTGAAGTTGTGAACTAAGCTAAACTATGATTTTTAACATGCAAAGCAGTGAGCTAATACTTTTTAAAAAAAAGACTTGAGAGTGACTATGAACATGACAAAAAACTTAAAGACCAGCGTCCCTTCCCCACGTGGTCCAATCTCGTGCAGACAAAACTGTCGCGCGAGTTAGTGGGACCATCGCGCGAGGGTTCTGTTGGCCACGGCTCTTGAAACCTTGCTAGCTTTAGGGCCAGAACTGGTATTGATTACCAGTCTTGACCCTGCCAGCCCCTCTCAGGGGTCTAAACAGTGAACAGAAAGGTATTATACCTTTGCTTGGGTATCTTGAAGATGGCTTGAGTGAGGTGGTGTAGCTAGGACGGAGATTAAGAAGGGATGAGTGCAGTATGGAATGTGAATGGTTGCATTTCCTTCTCTTTCTTTTGGAATTTTTGGTAACCCTTTGGAAAATGGACCATGGGGGGTACTTATAGAAAGAGGAGGGATGTTGGTTGGTGGCTAAGCAAGGCAATGCAACCAACCAACAAGGCTGGTTGCAATTACTTGGTAGAGAAGTGGGGTGCCAAAGGTGATGGGAGAGTGGGGGAGAGGTGGTGCAAAGGGAGCCCCCCAGAATGTTGTTCAGTCGACGAAACGGGGTTACATAGGCTTGTAGCTCCCTAATCACCACGCAATCCAGCTGGAAATTGGTGAAAATGACAGGCGTTGACCATTGCGCGAGGGTATGGATGCATCGCGCGAGTGTCAAGTTAACCCCGCGAAGGTCAACGGTCAAAAACTTTGACTTTAACCACCACCTGGCAATTAAACCATCGCGCAAGGGTTCCAATGCGTCGCGCGACTTTCAAACCTAAGGTCCAGGTTCGGATTGAAAGGTTTCAGGACTAAGGATGGGTTCCACACATGCCAAACTCAAGCCATTTCATGTTCTCAAGACTGTTTTCGACCTGATTCATCATCGGAGAAACAAAAAACCGAAAAAAGAAGTAAAACGATCGGGAAGTCAAATTGGGGTGTCTACAGTAGTCCCTCTTTGACGGCACGCGGAGCACCATTGGCTGGTACGGGTAACGTCAAAGATTTTTAGACACCCATCCAATTTACCCAAAAGCCGATTAAATGAAGAGTGAAAGCAGGTATATACAAAATACCGTGCACCAAGAGATCGGTGAGCAAATCGGTCGCTGATTTGCAATTGGACGGATGGATCGTCGCTGATTTGAATTTGGACGGATGGATCGTCGCTGATTTGAAATTGGACGGATGGATCGTCGCTGATTTGAAATTGGACGGATGGATCGTCGCTGATTTGAAATTGATAATAAAGGATATCACAAAGGGATCCAATTGCAAGGCCCGAGTAAGACTCCTGGACTTCATTAAAGCGATACATACGATTGGGCCTGAACCAGAGGCTGAACCTGGCCAACGACCCAGTTGGACCATCGCGCGAGGAAGCCACACCATCGCGCAATGGTTTCTTGTTAGGGCATGGGTCTGAAACCAGCCCAGACCCGGCCCGAGGCTGCCTTCTTCCTTTTAATCGACAGGGACGTTCGAAAACCGCTCACAGCAGTTTCGAATTCCCTCCAACACTATTCTCTCTCAAACTCCCCCTCTTCAAACCCTCGATTTCATCCCAAAAGCAAGAATACCCACGCGCGTACCAGCATTTATGGCGGACCACAGCGCTAACCAGGGTAGTGAAAAAGTGGTTGATCGTCCGGAGGATGAGGGAGGACCAATGGAGGTCGAAGCAGCGGATCAGCCGCCAGTGGGGGCTGTTATAGATACCAGTGCAGAGGTAACGGGCGGCGTCAATGGCGAATAGGGTCGCATGCAGGAGGCCAATGGCGGTGTCGAGCATCGCGCGACGGAGTCAGATCGTCGCTCGACAGAGGGGGTCGAGGCCGTGAGTGGTGGAATCGAGCAACTGGACCCGAGTGAGGCCGTGAGTGGTTCAGTGGTGGTTGGTAGTGACTCTGAGGGCACAGGCAGTAGAGGTACCGAGGGTGGCGGCGCTGGGCCAAGCGAGACTCCGCCGAGGGATCCGGCGAGAGGCAAGGGTATAGCAACCGAGGAGGAGGGTGCCACAGAGGTTCCTGAAGAGGAGGTACTGTTTCGGCCAGCAGCAACATCGTCGGGCCACAGACCGATCACAAGACAGGATCTTGCAGAGTTTCTGAGTGAGGAGAGACTAGCCCGACTCCTCGAGGAGGATCCCATGATCGGGGCTGCTATTTTGGAGGCTCGAGAGGAGCGAGAGCGGGTGATAACAGCCTCAGAGGCCACCGCAAGAGCCGAAAGGGCGAGAGTCGCTGAAGATGAGGCACTGAGGGACGCAGAGACCGAGGAGAGGATTGGAGCCAGGGTACATAGGCCTAAGGTGACAGCGGTGTCCGAGGCGGAGAGTCTGACCCGAGCTTCGTTTTCAGCAGAGGGGTACAAGCCACCCATTCCACCCTTGTTCGTACCATCAGGTCTTGCAGCTTACATGCCACGGCAGGCGGAGTACGACCTCGAGCTCGTTTTGAGAGACCCCAACACCCATATTTCGAGCAGCTGGGCTGAGGTAAATTTCTGAGTATTCCTCGTTTCCTTTTGTGATTGCAAGTTTAAATAGAATGCATGTACTCAAATACCGAAAGGTGTAGAATAATCCTCTGAAGTAGATTCGAACGGCGATACCATAGTTTCATGTTGAATGCCATGCAGGGGACGTAATAACTTGAACCAACCATTTATTGCCAGGGCGCATTGATTACCTAGAACTTGAGAATGAAACCCTCACACACCGATATATATCACTTGTTGCTTGTTTTCGTGTCTGATGCAGGAGAGGGCGAGACAGAGAGACATTCGAGGTTTTGGGGGCGCATGCAGCTCCTTGGCGTTGTACCAGAGTTTGCCCGAGAGGGTGAGGCAGTTGGTGGATGAGGCAGGCTTCGAGGAGTTCATACAGACCCTTACCCCCGCCAGAAATGACCATGCTGTCCTGGTCGCACTTGCAGAGAGGTGGAGGTATACCACCAACACCTTCCACCTACCGCTCGGGGAGATGACGGTGATGCCTACTGACTTTGTGGTAATCACCGGCTTAAGGGTTGGAGGTGATCCTATCCTGTTTGATTCGGGAATCTAGGAGGATGAGGCGGCCTTGGAATGGTTCTTGGGAGAGGTGCCCAAGGTTGAAGAGGGGATGGCGAGGTATGGACAGTTTACCCGGTACCTTGCGAAAGAGGTAGCGACTGAGCAGGAGGCGGAGCAGATGGCCCGGGCGTACCTGTTATACCTTTTCGGCGCTACCTTGTACCCGAACAGGCGTAGCAAGGTTCACCTATCGTACTTGCCTGCTTTGAAGGATCTGAGGACAGCCTCACGCTTTGACTGGGGAGGAGCTGCACTTGGCGCAGCTTATGGCTTTATGGGGGACTCGTCGAGGACAAAGATGAGCACTGCTGGGTATTGGCGGATTTGGGAGGTATGATTGTAGGCGGATGAAAACAATTGACGCTTCGGATCAACTGGATTGCAACGGCTTATTCGTGCCTCTTCACCGGAACCCTAGCTCGACGTCTGAACCCTAATCTGCAAAATAGACAGGGGGTGAGTGCACCTTTGCCTCTCGTGGCAAAGGCCCTCCGATGCCTTTGTTAGTATCACGTACTAGCAGTTAAACCCTAATTATCAGTAGGAAAGAAATAATAATGCAACGTATTGCGTACCTCTCACCTCTAGGTTTTCCTCATATTTATAGATTCATGGATGCTTGCTGTCCAAGCATCCTTATTGCCATAGGATTCCTAACTCGTATAGGAAACCCAGGATATCAAGGAGTCTCGTTTCCTTTATCAGTTTATGGAAAAGAGTCCTTTTAGGATTCTTTTCCTTTAAGAGCCGAACATCCCATACTCGTTGGGTATCTTTCTCAGATCCTATATTCTTAGGATCTTTATCCCTATATGAGACATGACTATTCTGGAATCTTCCAGAGTATTCTCTCTGCTCCTACTCTCGATTGGAGTTCCATCTTTGTTCGGCCGTCTCATAGCCGAACAGACGGCTTGGACCAGTTACCTCACATGTAACTGGTCCTTGAGCCCGTACAACCTTCCTGGACCATTGACTTCTCATGTCACTGGTCCATATTGCCGAACACTTGTTTAGCATGATGACTGTCCTGTCTATATTCAAACTATGGTCCTACGTACCATTTATTCGGATATCGATTGCATTGTTTTCAACCCGTGATCACTCGTATCACGTGCTAGGTTTTTTACTACATCTGTTCGGCTGTATCATAACCGAACAGTCTGCTTGAAGCCATGACTTCTCATATCACTGGTCCATATCGCTGTTCACCGAACTGCCCGGCGATAAGTCCAGTCGTATTTACCTCGTGTTCCCAAATATCACGTGTTTGGTAACTAAATGTATCTGCTCGGGAATACCTCCCTACAATTGCTCCCCAGCTTCATGTATTTACCACTGTTCGGGGGTAATATATGACGCTTAGAAACAGAATTCTATCAAGACCAAACTCTTTTGATCCCGTGCAGTCATAATTTCAATACTTCATTGATGCCTTTTGGCGCCTATGTCATTATACCATTTCGGGGTAAACGACTCCACGTGGCACGTTTTCGTATGCCTAGCATTAACTTCGAACTGACGTTCTATGAAACGGCGTCAGAACGGTTTCTGCTTTCCGTTACTTTTTCCTGTAACGGTGTGAGAGGAGACGTTTCGTCTCCGTCTCTTACCCTTAAACCCCTGAAAGGGCTCTCTTTGGTTTTTCATCCAAAACATTCAAACTTTCAGTTTTTCTCTTTAAAGCTTTCCGCCATTGCCGCCGCCTGCAAACTCGATTGCACTCCAGGGAATCGTCACAATATTCTCGTAAGATTCTTGCTCTCATTCCCCTTCTTCTTCTTAGGTTTCTATCTGAGATCTCATTCTCAGATTTGGTGGGTCATTTCTAGGGTTTCAATTCGTACCCATTTCCATCTTTTCTTCTTTTCTAAATATACTCATGGCGGACGACAACCCTCCTAGACCCAGTAAGTTTAGGAAACTTTGTGATACCCCTGCTGCCATGGCGGCATTTAGAGAGAAATACAATATCCCTGAAAACGTAGGGCTTGAACTCGCTCCATTAGGAGCGGATAGGGATGCTGGATCGTGGGATAGAATGTGTATCCCAATCGTGTCCATTGTCGAAGGCGGGGTCCGTTTCCCCCTTCATCCACTCCTCCGCCAGATTTTAAGCTGGTACCGTCTTACACCCATGCAAGTTTCTACGAACGTTTTTAGACTGATAATGGGGACTATAGCCCTAAATGGGATTCTAGAAACCAATTTAGGAATCTGGGACATCCAGTGGTGGTATAGTATAGTACTAAACCCTGAGTACAATACTTACTACTTCAAAGTTAGGAGGGCAGAGAAGCGCTTCGTGCTCAATCTGCCAGATTCTGCTCGTGACCATGAGATCGACTTCCTCTATGTAACTGGAGCATTCGAGCCTTTAGGGGAAGATGGCCAAGTGCTGGGGCTCCATTGCCCCCACATATGGGGCTATCCACGTATGCTCTTGATTTTCCTCTTTTACAATTCTTCATTTACTGCTTTCTCGTAGCTTTTCGCATGGACTAAATTTGGTTTTTCAATTTGAATTTTGCAGCTGAAAACGTTAATCATCGTCCCAGACGTACACCAAGCAACATCCGAACAGAGGACATTAACAAAGTTCTGAAATATAAAGGCGTGCCTGGTACCCGAACAGCTGGTCGGGGTCGTGACGCTGACGTACTTCTGGGATACGATCCTGCATACAGAGGTGTCATCGACAGGAGGCTCGCTCATCCTAGCACCAGCGCTGCCTCTACATCGACTGCTCCTCAGCCTAGGAGCACAAGAGCTAACGCAGGAGTAACGGTAGCTGGTCAATTGGGTGAAATCCCTATTTCCGAAGGTGTTCCATTACCTCGAGTTAGAGTTCGAAGATCCAGACAGGTCATTCCTCTTCAACCCGAACAGCCAGTATTGAATCTTGACACCAGTCAATCATCCTCTTCAGGTTATTCTCAATTTTCTCCTAACTCAAGCACCATGACACGTCAGCCTTTAAACCTCAGCTCCCTCCTCACCGTCTCTTCTCGGGGACGGGGATCTGGTCGGGTAGCTTCCACAGGGAACGCCCCCCCTGCACCCCGTCGCAACAGAGGAGGTTCGAACCGCTCCACTTCATCTCGTGAAGTGGAGACTACCATAGAGGCCAGTGATGCTCACAGAGACAAACGGCCTAGATCAGAAGACCCAACTGGTACTGCGTCTCAAGCAGATACCGAAACACATCACCCCGTTTCACCAACTACCCAAGTACTTCCTCAAACATGGACTCCTCTATTCACTAGAGGAGACCGTCCCGTTCACGTCGGGGACAGTGCTAGTTCGTCGGAAACAGCACTTGCTCTGGCCCAAGGATTGTTACTCCCTGTTGACTTACAGAAAGAGTCTTCGTCTCCCCCTGATCGGCTTGTGTCCACTGGTCTCGTCAGTGGAATCAAGGTAATAGAAACTTCTCTTCTTTAAAGCTTCATCTTTATAAGTTTTAAGAAAAAAGTTACTCACGTTCTGGTATTTGCTATAGTTTATCCAAAAAATGGTCGTACTGGGCCAAAAATTCCAGGAAGCTGAAGCCGAGAGGATCAGGCTTTTAAATGACAACACCAGGTTGATCCGAACAGTCACGAGATTAGAGAGAGAGAGAGAGATAAAGCTAAAGCTGACTTGTCTGAGACAAAGGGCAAGCTTGTGACCACGGAGGAGAGTCTGCATCAAGTCTTGGCCGAGATGGACAGCACCAAAAAGGCATCCTTTGAAGATGGTTATCAGAAGGGGTTTGACGCCACAACATCAAGTTATGTCGAGCAGATGCCTGATATTCAAGACCAAATCTGGGTTGCTTGCTGGGAGGCGTGCCTTACAAAGGCAGGAGTTGCTGAGGATTCTCCCCTATGGGTTGAGAATGATCTGCCAAGTCGCCAAGTTGCAGCTCCAGCAGACGACGTTGATCAACAGATTGATGATTTTGCAGATGTTGATGAAGAAATACAAGTTGAAGCACAAAATGACGTTGTGCGATCATCTGTTCTGGAAGTGACCACTGAGATCGTTATCCCAGAGGTACAAACTGCTACTGCTGTTGCTGAGGCTGATGTCCCTTCTGAGGTTCAGAACCTGGATTAAGATAGTAAACAGGTAGTTTTTAAAAATCATCTGGCTGGTCTTGCATGACCATAGCCTTTTTCACCCTGCGTGGTACCAGTACTATCAATACTTTACTTTTGAAACAGGTATTCGGCCCTTCGTGGCATAACGTTTATGTTTTGCTCGGCGTCCATGTTTGCTGCATCTGTTCGTATGCAATTTTCAATCTAAGTAGTTCGTACTGTTTAAGCATCATTTGATTGCATAAGTATTTCGTACTTTTAGCAAATCTTTCACACAAGATTTGCTGTTCTGAATTCTAAGTTTCACGTACTAAAAAGCGTTCCACCTTGAATGGTTTTTAAGGCATATAAGTGTGCTCGCACTTAATCACACAAGTGTTTCATACTTGTGTTTAAGTGTCACGTACTCAACCGTTTGGAAATCACACAAGTGTTTCATACTTGTGTTTAAGTATCACGTACTTAATGTTTTTAAGTTTCTCGTACTTGAACATAAAGGTTTTCCTCAAGTTTCACATACTTAGGAACATTAGTTTCACGTGCTTAAATGTGGCTTACATATAAGTCAAGCCAATATAGTTTCTCAAGTATCACGTACTTAAAATACCATATAAGTATCTCGTACTTTGAACGTCCATACAAGTATTTCGTACTTGTACTTTTTAAAAGAAAACATACAAGTGTTTTCATACTTGTGTTTAAATGTATACCCAAGTTTCACATACTTGAAATTCTATACAAGTGTTTCGTACTTGTATTCGTTAAGTGTCACGTACTTAAAAATGTATAATGCTTTTAAGTTTCACATACTCAAAAGGTATACCCTGCTCCCCAATACGAATAAGGAGAACCAAACTCGTAGTTCGTATTTAAATACCACAACAGTTTTTCGAAAGAAGTGATTGTATTCATAATCTGTAAAACGCAAGAGGGCGTTACTCGTACCCTTTGCAAAAACAATCAAAACTAGAACAAAGGAATTATATTCGTAATTCCCACACAATCACGTAGTGTAAATCCAAAACAGAATTTAATACTTCTAAACAAAGAACTTTCGTAAATTATGAACATTCCAAGGCCTCGGAATTGGATCACCATCCAGATCAGCCAATCGATAGGCTCCGATGCCCACGATCTCAGTTACTCTATACGGGCCTTCCCAGTTGGCCCCCAGTTTGCCCTCGTTAGCCACCTTGGTGTTGCCGAGCACTTTTCGTAGCACGAGGTCCCCAACACCAAATTCTCGAGGGTGAACATGCTTGTTGTAGCTTTTCATCAGTTGTTCTTGGTAAGAAGCAAGATGTACCAAGGCTTTTTCTCTCCTCTCCTCGGCAAGGTCAAGCTCGATTTGAAGGGCCCTGTCATTGCCTCCACTTTCAACCAAAACGGTCCTGTTGGTCGGCAGGCCTACCTCCAGAGGTATGACAGCCTCTGTTCCATAGGCCAATGAATAGGGGGTCTCTCCCGTAGACCTCCTAGGCGTTGTTCGATGAGCCCACAGGACCAATGGTAACTCGTCAGGCCACTTTCCCTTAGCTTTGTCCAGCCTCTTCTTTATCCCATCTAGGATATTTTTATTAGATGCCTCTGCTTGCCCATTACTCTGAGGGTAGGCTGGGGTGGAATAAAAATTTCTTATTCCATATTGGGCACAAAAAGCCTTGAATTTCTTCTGGAATTGGGATCCATTGTCTGTAATCAATGAATAAGGGACCCCAAAACGAGTGATGATGTTTTTCCACACGAACCTTTCTATCATAGGCTCAGTGATTTTGGCCAGTGGTTCTGCCTCAATCCACTTTGTAAAATAGTCAGTTGCAACAAGCAGGAATTTTCGATTCCCAGTTGCTTTGTGCAATGGACCCACGATATCCATCCCCCATTGAGCAAAAGGCCAGGGACTTGTTAATGGCACCAGATCTTCAGCGGGTGTTCGAATCATTGGTGAGAACTTTTGACACTTCTCACAAATCTTTACATACACCTTTGCATCTTCTTGCATGTGTGGCCACCAGTAGCCTTGAGTAATTGCTCGGTGGGCAATAGATCTGCCTCCAGCATGGCTCCCACATGTTCCCTCGTGGATTTCATGAAGGAACTTCTGTACCATCTCAGGATGTACACATAGCAAATAGGGACCCGTAAAGGATTTCCTATACAACTTACCCTCTGGGGACAGCCAAAACCTAGCAGATTTGACTCTTATCTTGTGGGCCTCCTTTTTATCAGAAGGGAGTATCTCGTCTCGCAAGAACTCCATTATTGGGTCCATCCAACTTGGTCCTTGGTTCACGTCCAAGACCAAGTCTACACTCCTCCCAATGCTCGGCTCGTTGAGGTATTCTACTGCCACCCTTCTTTTAAACTCTATTGGTACTGCTGCAGCCAACCAAGCTAAAGAATCTGCATGAGCATTCTGTCCAGAACTTATTTGCTCAATATATACCCTCTCGAAAGTATCAAGCGAGTCTTTTGCTGCCTGCACGTAGGCTACCATCTTTTCATTCCGAGTCTCGTACTCTCCGGACAGCTGATTCACAACAAGCTGGGAATCACAATACACCCTGACCCGTTCTGCTTTAAGGGTCTTTGCACTTCTTAACCCAGCCAAGAGTGCTTCATATTCAGCCACATTATTCGATGCACTGAATCCAAGCCGAACAGAGAGTTCAATGAGAACTCCTTGAGGAGGAAAGAGGACAACTCCAATTCCAGAACCAGTATTGCACGCTGATCCATCAACGAATAACTTCCATTCTTTGGGATCCTGTTCGGCTACGGGTTGATCCTTCAAGGATGATGTCTTAGCTGCCTGTTCCTTTCTCGTAGGAGGCAAAGGAGCAACAGTGGGGGAAAACTCTGCCACAAAATCGGCCAACACTTGGCCTTTAATTGCTGTGCGTGGCTGATACTCGAGATCATACTGACTTAACTCTACGGACCATGTCGAGATCCGTCCTGAGAAATCCGCCTTTCGAAGCAGTGATTTTAATGGATACTCAGTATAAACCACAACCTTATGGCTTTGGAAGTAGTGTGGCAATTTCCTGGTTGCTGTCCTAAGTGCCAGGACAAGTTTTTCTAAAGGCAGATATCTTGTCTCTGCACTCAACAACGTCTTGCTAACATAATAGATGGGGATTTGTTCGATCCCCAAGTCCCTCAACAAGACTGCACTTACTGCATGCTCGGAAACAGCTAAGTACAGAATTAAAAACTCACCAGGCTGTGGAGTTGACAACAGTGGGGGCTCGGCCAGGTACTTCTTCAGGTCCTGGAAAGCTTGTTCACATTCTGCTCCCCATTCAAATCCCTCCCTTTTTTTTAATAACTGAAAAAAGGGTCTGCATTTGTCGCTTGACCTGCTGATGAATCTGTTAAGTGCTGCTGCCATTCCAGTCAGTCTCTGGACTTCCTTGGTAGTTTTGGGACTCTGTAGTCTTTGTAAGGCATCAATCTGATCGGGATTTGCCTCTATCCCTCTCAGAGTTACCAAATGGCCCAGGAATTTTCCTGAACCAACTCCAAACGCACACTTCGAGGCGTTGAGTTTCAGCTTATACTTCCTCAGGATTTCGAACACTTCCCTCAGATCAGAAATATGCCCTCCCTTTTCTCGACTCTTTACCACCATATCATCTATGTAAACTTCCAAAGTCTTCCCGATGAGCTTCTTGAACATAATGGTTGCAAGTCTTTGGTATGTAGCCCCAGCATTCCTTAGTCCAAAGGGCATAACACTGTAACAGTATAACCCTCGTGGTGTGATGAACGAAGTCTTCTCTTGATCAGGTTCAAACATAGCAATCTGATGATATCCTCGATATGCATCGAGAAAACTCATTCGCTCGTAACCAGAGGTTGCATCAACCAATTGGTCAATCCTAGGCAAAGGAAAACTGTCCTTAGGGCATGCTTTGTTCAGGTCTGTGAAGTCCACACAGACACGCCACTTCCCATTCTTCTTCTTTACCACAACAGTGTTGGATAACCACTCTGGGTAATAGACTTCACGTATTGCCTTGGCCTCCAACAAACGATCGACCTCTTCAATCACTGCATCTACATGCTGTACGGCAGCCCTTCGTTTTTTCTGAATGATTGGCTTGTGTTGAGGGTCAATGTTTAAATGATGACAGATCACGTCTGCATCCACCCCGGGCATTTCCTCTGGCACCCATGCAAAAACATCAATATATTCTTTTAGAAATCTTACCGACTCAGCCTTTTCGTCTGCTGGTAATGATTTCCCAATCAAAAAATATCTTTCAGGATCAATCTCGTTGATCTGAATCTTCTCCAGGCCCTCAACTACTTTTTCAGCCGGGCTTCTGCCAACATCCTCGATGGTTGGTTGATCTGGTACTTCTAGTGTGTGAACATGGTGGACCTTCGGGGCTGTTTTGATGATGGAAATCAAGCATTGCTGTGCCACCTTCTGGTTTCCTTTAAGGACTTCAATCCCATTTGATCCTGGAAATTTCACCATCTGGTGATAAGTCGAGGAGACTGCTCTCATTTTGTGCAACCACGTCCTCCCTATAATCGCGTTATAGGAAGATGGGACATCGACTACCAAAAAGTCTGTTCTTAATACTACTGACCCAGCCCGAACAGGTAGAGTCACTCTTCCCAGGGGCCAAACTGCTCCTGCACCGAACCCAATTAGAGGTGTTGTTGATTGTTCCAAGTCCGATTGGGCCAGGCCCAGCTTCTTGAATGCATCGTAGTACAACACCTCTGTATAGCTCCCCGAATCCACTAGAATTCTTTCGATGTCGTATTCCCCAACTCGTAGGGTCACGACCAATGCATCATTGTGGGGTATTTGGACCTCCGCCAAATCATCGTCACTGAATGCCATGCTCTCGTTGCATGCATTAGTCTCTCGCCCTCTCTTGTTTCCCAACCGCATCACGTGCTGATCATGCTTGACTTGTCTTTGCAACAGCCTCACCTCACTCCTCGTATAAGGTGCAGCCAGTCCATGTATCATATGGATCACGCCTTTAGGGTGCTGCTCGTAACCCAGTTCCATGGCCTTCCCTTTCTCTTTAGGGTCCTCCT